>NW_027513659.1:135000-1619453 GCF_048772815.1 Callospermophilus lateralis | reverse complement strand
ACATTCTATGATCCAAAGTACAAGGTCTTATGCCATTGTATATCAATTTATTCAAAGCTAAGTATCCCAATCAAGGGCCCAGTGCCCTTCTGGGCTTCAAATGTTACTTAGATTTCTGTTTTTATACATATATTTCACCTATATATTTTTATACATATTGCAGGTTCCCAATACCATTATTTATTCAGCATAATGATTCCTAACCCAAATCAAACATGTTATTAACCCTGACCATACATGGTTCCCTCAATCTAACTTTACAGAAGAGCAGGGACAGAGTTGGTCTTACAATACAGGAATATAGGGAATCTTTCACCTGCTGATAACCTCAAAGGTCCATGCAGATATAATCTCTGGAGAAGATGTAGGCAACTCTGAAAGACCTGAGAGTGCAAAAGTCATCTTCCATGGAAAACAACCTGGTCAGGGTGAAGTGTTCTGTCTGAATCAGGCTCTCCATTCTTAATGTAGAGAAGATGGACCAAATGAGACCTGTGTGGAGAGCTGCTCCTGGGTGCCTATGGGTGATATACCATTCTAACTTGTGAAAGTGTCACAGGAAGCAGGGGCAGCCTCCATCTCATGGGAAGCTTGGAAGCAACTCTTAGGACAGATTGGTTGCCAAGGCAGTGAACTCATTCAGTTTCTGACGGAAGTGACCTCACCTCACTTCCTTGGTGATGGAACTCTGTGAACTTGCGATCCAGGAAGCCAGTCAAACATTGACAGTCCCAGTCCCAGTCTCAGTGGTTATACTTTTTGAATTTCCCAATGACAGAGTCAGTCTTTCTTGGTACCTACTAATGTTAGGATGGCCAAATGGCAGGAAAACTCTGAAGAGGGGCCTTTCCTGAGAAAACAGGTAGTGGCTCACTGCTGGCTCCTGACAACTTCAGAGAGTTGGCAAAGGACACAAAATCTGAGACAGGACAGACCATTTCGGGGGAACGTAGAATGGCCCACAGTCAGAGGACACTCCAAATAGTCACAACCTACTTGGAGGAAAGAGGTGCCTTTGTGGGTGTGGGTGTGGGTTTGTGGTTTTGGCTCATGTTCTGAGAAGAGGTAGGAAATGAGGTTTGTTTGGTTTGGGGTGAATTGTTTCTAGTAAGTCATTTGACAATGCGAGTGTTTCTGTGTCGCTGTATCCTGCTGTGTCCGTTATTGTAGATATTAGAAAAGAGAAAGCATCAATGGATGTGTCCTGTCTTTTAGAAAGCTTACCAGCATTCATGCTGCCCAATTTATAAATGGAATGCGGCTTGCCATAATGATGCGCAACACCTACGATCTTCCTTAGTTCCTGTTTTCTTCCTGAAATCTGGCCACTCTCCATAATAGGCTCATGGTTTTGTATCCAAGATATGTACCACCTCCATGCTCTTTGACATGGCCATGTACTGAATAACTGAAGTGAATTGCGAGCATCTCAGAAAACTCACATACCTGTTTAACCTGTAAAGTCTCATTGGAGAAACCCTGCTTTGGGCCTTTTGCTTACCTATTGTTCTGTTTCCCTGAATGTCAGGAAGGTCTTTGCCTCAGGACAATGCTTTGCGAAGTCTAAAGAAAACCTTTTTCAAATAAAAAAGAATGGGCATCAGCTGTGGCTCTTTGCTTAATTGCTTTGCAAAAAGATGTGTATGAATCAGCGTCTTGGCCCTGTGTTAGGCTGTAGCTTAGATTCTCAGCAACTGATGGATCTAAAGAAAGATCCCATGTGTGCATCCAAAACCAAAATAGCAAAAGAGCAGTCATTGTGGATGAAGTCTTTCGCCTTCCTCTGTAAGGTTTCTGACATCAATCAAGTGAGAATAGGGATCGTTTAGGTCAAATGAGTTCTTCAGTTCCCTGCAGAGGCTAGCCCATAGGTGGTTGGGTTTTCTCATGACTCCAATTCATATAAAGAATTTAAACCCCACAGTCAGTAGTTCTCAAATTTGAGAAGTGGATCAGTATTAACGGCAGGCCTATTTGATCACTCCTGGTTCACAGGAAGGGTGTCCAGGTCACGCAGAATTTAGGTAAATGAGGGGCAAGAAAGCATATTTTGGACACTCTCTTGGGCTGCATTCCTCATGAAAATCTCCAGTCAGAGGTTATGATGAGTGTCTATATGGAAGAAGATGAGGGCCATGTGGGAGTGTTTTGGATTTAATTGTGGTTATTTTTGTGGCAGTTGGAAGGGATGACTGAGTCCACCTTGGTTTGAACTCTGGTGTGATTCCCCTTAGAGGCTGAGTACAGGAACTGAACTTAGAGAAGTATTGCCATGAATTGTGTTGGGATTTTAGAAGACCAAGCATGAGAGTCACCATTGGAAACTGAGATCTAGGCCCAGGGTGGCTTTCCAGAGACCACTGGGAATCTCAGGCTTGATATCACATGATTTTATTCTTAACGACTTGGCAGTCTTAGTTGAGAGTCAAAACACACATGGACGTTACATTGTAGACCTCAATGGGCCTGGATTTATGTGACACTTTGGCCAATCTTTGGGAAACCTTGCCAGTGAGAGTTCTCCAGAACTTCATTTGAAATGAACTTCCACAACATTTAACGGTCCCTGAATGAATTGAAACCCACATGCTGCCAACTTTCATCCTTGAAAAATTGCTAGATAAATACCATGAAATTTTTGAAATTCCCATGACCAGATGGCACTGGAGAAACTTTGGTTGTCCTGTTGCTGAACATGATTATTCAGGACAGTGACTTGATTGACTGAGTTTCATGAAAATGGTGTATAACAGAGATTCTAGGAAGTTGGACCCTGCAGAGTAGTGGGCCTAGTGCAGTGAAGGGCAGGTGTGTGATAAAAAAAAATCTGTGGTGGGGCCATGTGGATCTGCCATTGTCTTCCAATTGGCTTGTGACTGACATGGTGCAGCCAGCAGACGCTTCTATGTAAAGGTATCTTTTTATATCAAGAGGTTTCAGGCCAATGTTCAGAATCCGGTTGCTATGGTCAAGGAGGCAAGCAATGTGGAAGAGAAGCCTGGTTGGTACATTCTTCTGCAGGCCCTGACCCACCACAGGTGACAGAACTCCCTCCAGCACTGTGTCCCAGGTGAATTCCTTGTATTTCTTGAAGCAAATACGAAACTCCCAGTGCAGTAGCAAGAAACACCAGGAAAACTGGAGGATGACCAAATGGCTTCAGAGTCCACAAGAGTAGACAATTAGTCCCCAGTGGCCACAGTTTACCTACAAACAGAAAATTAAAGACAGCTTCCTCATGTTTATTGGAAAATAAGAAATCATGTATTCCAGGTCACATAGAAGCATACCCAGATTTGATTGTCTCACTACAAAGGAAGCTAAATCTCCTGACTACAACACATATTTCAAGTGCCCAACCTCAGAGGCAGTTCCTCAAGAAGTCTTTAGTCCAGCAGAGCTCCATGTTTGTGGAGTGTTTACCCTGTCCCTTACTTTTGGAATCTCCTCTACCACCTCCAAGTTTGTGAACTCGTGAGCATATTTGATTCCAGATATGTATTCACAGATTTTCTAACTCTTCTCCTCTAATTGTGTCTAACTTGGGGCCAAGGTAATCTCAAGGCATTGTTGAGAGTGGGAAGGTACTTTTGTAGCATATATTTGCATAAACATTGGAATCATTTTCCAAATTTTCATTCGAAATACTGAATCCCTGACACAAACCCATGCCAACTAGACTCTGACTACTAATTCTAATATGATGGAGAAAATTAAACCAAACAGAATAGAAATACAAGCAGTTCAGAGGACGAATGGTGTATCATTGGAATTGCCTTTTGCTTTATATAGGGTAGGAGTTATAAATCTAGTCAATTTTTTGTTGAAATGGTTCTCCATGTGTTTTTCAAGTTAACAAATATGTGAATTCCTGTCTACCTTTCTCTGTATCCTATTCAGCGCATGTATTTTTATATGCACATATAGAATCCTACCTGGTACCACACGTACATTCTTGTGAGGTGGCTCACTTGGCAGACACAAATTGTGAAAAGAGATCACTCCTACTAAACGCTGTTGAAACTGAAAATTCAAACTATTGATGAGCTTCCTAGTACAATAAAATTATACATGAATCCATGTTCAGTAAAACGAATTTATCTGGATCTGTGGATGACATATATTTCGTGGTGAATTTCAATTGGCTTATATTGCTACTTTTTAATGTCTGTTTGTGTGCGTGCCTGTGTGTGTGTGTGTGTGTGTGTTATATATATATATATATATATATATATATATATATATATATATATATATATACACACACACTCTACAGATTTTTCAAAATATGAAATATATGTGTCTTATTATACACTCCGTAAATTCATTCATATTCATGTATGTGGATTAATAATCAACTTTTCACAAGATTATTCTGAGAAATATTCATCCACCTGAACTACATATTTGATTCCTAGTACTGAAAACTAACAGTAAATGGTGCATACAAATCCTAATATCTCTGCAGTAACTGACACAGTTTTATATCAATGCAAGTAGATTCCTATGGGACGTGATGTGTATTTTGTCTTTCATTTTTATTCAATACTGGTACATTACTTTTTCTTCAGTTAATGCACATGGTAGGATATATATTTAATCCACTAGTTCAGAAATTTATAGGCATTTTGTCTTACTTTCCATCACTTCCTTATTCAGAAAACATGTTTTCCACAGGGTTTCTTGACTGGTCTTTTCATGAGACTTCTTTCACAAAATGCAAAGGTCACACTTATGTTTGTACCGAAGTCTAAATGGAAAGTGAGTATGGATTACTAAAAACATCTATGTCCAGGTTGCCTAATGCTATCAAATGTCAATCCTATTGGTGACTACATATTTGTTTCTTCCTAAGATTATATATTCAACCTCAACACTGTTGAAAATGCCTGATCCTATCACATACTTTATACTTTGCCTGATTTCCTAATGTCTCTATTGATATATGGTTTCCTACATATTTTCCAGAGTTCATCAATGTGACTGGCTCTTCACATGTACTGATATTTACATTCATTCTCTACCCGAAACCCTACTGTTAAAGAACATTTGGTTCAAATCCTATACTCACTCTGCTTTCTAAACCTACTGAATATCTTCCTAATCCTACTGACTATCCTTTTGACTGGATGTTCTTTTCGACATTCAATCATCCAAGGTACAAGGTCCTATGCCATTGTATATCAATTTATCTGAGACATCTGTGCAGAATATAATTCAAAGCTGAGTATTTCAATCAAGGGCCCAATGCACTTCTGGGTTTCAAATCTTACCTAGATTTCTGTGTTCATACTTATATTTCACCTATATATTCTTGTAAATATCGCAGGTTCCCAAAACCATTATTCATCCCACAGAATGATTCCTAACCCAAATCAAACCTGTTATTAACCCTAAGCATACACTGTTCCATCAATCTATCTTTACAATAGAGCAGGGACAGAGTTGGTCTTACAATACAGGAATTTAGGGTATCTTCCACCTGCTGAAACCTCAAAGTTCCATGCAGAAATGATCCCTGGAGAAGACTTAGGCAGCTATGAAGGACCTGAGAGCGCAAAATCATCTTCCATGGCAAAAAAACCGGTCAGGATGAAGTATTGTGTCTGAATCAGTCACTCTGTTCTTAATGTAGAGAAGATGGACAAAACCAGGCCTGTGTGGAGAGCTGTTCCATGGTGCCTGTGGTTGATATACCATTCTAACTTATGACTGAGTCAGAGAAAGTAGGGGCAGCCTCCATCTCATGGGACCTTTGTAAACAACTGTTAGGACAAAGTGGTTGCCAAGGTATTGACCTCATTCAATTCCTGAAGGAAGTGACCTACCTCACTTCCTTGGTGATAGAACTCTCTGAACTTGGGATCCAGGAAGCCAGGCACCCAGAGCCAGTGCCAGTCCCATTCCCAGTGGGCACACTTGTTTGAATTTTCCAAGGACAGAGTCAGTCTTTCTTGGTACCTCCTGATGTGAGGATGACCAAATGCCAGGAGAACTCTGAAGAGGGGCCTTTCCTGAGAAAGCAGGTAGTGGCTCATTGCTGGCTCCTGACAACTTAACAGAGTTGGCAAAAGGGACCTGATCTGATACAGGACAGGCCATTTGGGGGGAACATAGTATGGTCCACCAGTCAGAGGACACTCCGGATAGTCACAGACCTAGTTGTGGGAATGAGGTGCCTTAGTGGGTGTGGGTGTGAGTTCGTGCTTTTGTCTCATGTTCTGAGAATAGGTAGCAAAGGTGGTTTGTTTGGTTTGGAGTCGACTGTTTCTAGTAAGTCGTTTGAGAAGGCGAGTTTTTCTATGTCTGTGTATCCACTGTGTCCGTGGTTGTAGTTATTAGAAAAGCCAATACATCAATGGAGGTGTCCTGACTAGTAGGAAGCTTCCAGGCATTTATTCTGCCCTTTTTATGAATGGACTGCAGCTTGCCTTATGGATAGACAACACCTACTATCTTCCCAAGTTCCTGTTCACCTCCTGATTTCTGGCCTCTCTCCAGAATAGGCTCATGGTTTTGTGTCCAAGATATGTACCACCTCCAAACTCTGTGACATAGCCATGTACTGGATAGCTGAATGGAATGGGAACATCTCAGAAACCTCAGAGATCAGTGTAACCAGAAAAGTCTCAGTGGAGAAACCCTGCTTTGGGCAATTTGCTTACCTATGGTTCCCTTGCCCTGAATGTTAGGAATGTCTTTGCCTCAGGCCACCCGTTTGTGGAGCCTGAAGAAAACAGTTTTCAAATTGAAATGAATGGGCATCACCTGTGGCTCTTTGCTTAATTACTTTGGAAAGGGATTTGTCTGAATCAGCCTCTTGGCCCTGTGTGAGGTTGTGGCTTTGATTCTCAGAACCTGATAGATCTAAAGAAAAATCCCATGTGTGCATCCAAAACCAAAATTGCCAAAAGAGCAGTCATTGCTGATGAAGTCTTTCACCTCCCTCTGTAAGTTTTTTGACCTCTATCAAGTGAGAATAGGAAAGATACACCAAGTCAATTGATGGCTCCTATTGGAAAAATTTTATCACTGATGACAGCATCAGCATAAGTACCCCAACACTACGACAATTCGCTGCAGCAGCAGATAGTTCACAATGCATACAAGTGAGTTCACAATGCATACAAGTGATACATAATCCAGGCAAGTTCTGCAAGCAGTTCAGTGATGGCTATTGCAGAATCTGTAGATTGGTTTTAACTTTGTCTTCACTGGCACTGGGATGAAAATAGGAATTCTGGCAGTAATGGCTAAAGAAAAAATTATGTAACATTCCTGAGGGCACTAAAAGAAAACAATTTTCTTAACAATTTACATTATCTTGAAGAGAATAATTAAATATAATGAAAAGGAAAAGTGAAAGTAAACAAGCACGTCTGTTAACCTCCTATTTTTTCACATATTAAGACAATCCTGAACAGTTGTTTTCCCAATTTAAATTAAACAATTTAATTCACGTGAATAAAAAAAATGGATATATTATTTCATTAGCACTCATCATATGTGATATATGGACATACGCACATTCAAATATATAACACAAAACACAAGTGTGCACACATAATAAATACATACAACACATAATATAATAGTAAAGGCCTTATAACTTTTTACATGTGAAATCATCATTGCAATGTTTAAAAACTCTATAGTCAAAAAATAGAACTGATAAGCAAAACATTATCCTAGGTCTGTATGAGCTCAAAAAAAACAAAAGAGAACTTCATGATGTGGGAAAGGGCAATAATAAAATAGATATTGAAAAAAGCATCCCTGTTCTGTCACAGATGTAAGGATAGCCAAACTGGAGTTTTCGATATCAGCTGTTATGGATTTGAGCCAAATCATCTTATTTTGGTCTATTGAAAGCGCTTCAGTTAATCTCTCTGGAATCCAAATCGGCTGCTGTTCTCCTTGTGGAAACACATAAACAGACCCCCGACTCCAGGCAATCACTGGGTCGGGACCTTAGTTAATCTCTATGGAATCCAAATCGGCTGCTGTTCTTCCTGTGGAAACCAAAAAACAGACCTCCAACTCCCGAAAATTAATGGGTCAGGACCTTTCCATTTTCCTGTTAGAATATCCTTCCAAAGTACCTCGGGCTTATACACATTTTTTGGACACTTATGCCTTTCTGCAGCACTAAGTCCTGAAAATCCAAATTTAAAAGGTTTAGATTAAAAAGGGTTATTTTAATTTTATCTTTGGGGAATTTATATTCCTTCCCAATTCTGTCTTCTTACTTTAATGAGTACATTTTAATAGTGTGATGTGCTCTTTCAACTATGGCTTGTCCCTGTGGATTGTATGGGTTTCCTGTTATATGAGTAATGCCAAATGATGAGCAAAATGGTTTAAAAGAGGTAGAAGTATAACCGGGGGCATTATCTGTTTTTTACTGTTTTGGAATGACCACAGTGGCAAAATTTTGTAAGCAATGAGATATAACATCTTTAGTTTTTTTTCCCCAATGAAGGGAGCCCATCAAAAATCCAGAAGAAGTATCAACTGTAACATGCAAATATTTTACTTTTCCAAATTCTGGCAAGTGTGTGACTTCCATCTGCCATATATGGTAAGGTATCAATCCTCTAGGATTGACTCTAAGATTAAAATGTGGTAAAATGGTCACACAATTTTGACATTGTTTTATTATTTGTCTAGCTTGCTCCTTAGTTATTTTAAAATGCTTTTGTAAAGTATTAGCATTGATATGGAACTTTTCATGAAAATTTATAGCTTCTTCTAGTGTAGAGAAAATATGTATGTATGTCATGTGTAGTTTTACCTGCTAAATCATTGTCCAAACTAAGGGCTCCAGGCAATCCTGTATGTGCCAAGATATGTCCTATTAAGAATGGATCTTTTCTGTCCCAGATTAGACTTTGTATACTGGAAAGCAAAGAGAAAACAGTAGAGGAAGGGGAAATCCTACCAGCATCTTCAAGGGATACTATAGCATTAACTATATACTGACTATTGGAAAATAAATTAAACACAGAATCTTTAAACATCACAAAAGCTTATAATACTGCATTAAGCTCTACCTTTTGAGCTGATTGTTGGGGTGCTAAAAATGTAAAAATTTGATCAGGTGTAACTATTGCTGCTGTACCATTATTTGACCCATCAGTGAATATATTTGGAGCATTCATGATAGGTGTTTTCTTGTAATTTTTGGAAAAATTACAGGATGCAATGACCCAAAAGACAATAAAAGATTAGATGGTAAGTGGTTATCAAATGAAACATTAGATTTACACAGGATTATTGCCCAAGTATTTAACTCATTAGCTAATTCATCAATTTGATTCATAGTGTATGGAGTAATAATTTTATTGGGAGAAATTCCAAACACTCCCTTTGCTGCTTTTATTCCTATTAGTATTAATTGTCCCTAAGCCTCAGGATACCTAGTAATAATAGTGTTAGAAGAATAAGATAAATGTATCCATAATAATGGACCTTCTTGCCAAAATACTCCTGTAGGAATATTTTTTTGTTGGTAGCACAATGAATAATAGAGGCATTATTTTATCAAATCTATCCAAATGCATATTTCCCATATATGTTTCAATGATTTTTAATGCCTTTCTTGCTTCAGGCATTAACATTCTGGGTGAATTTGGATAAGATGGACCTTTTAGGATATCAAATATAGGTCCCAACTCTCCTGTTGGTATACCTAGATAAGGCCTTATCCAATTAATGTCTCCTAATAACTTTTGAAAGTCATTAATTGATTTGAGTTGATCTACTCGTATTTGAATTTTTGGTGGAATGACCATGGTTGAGGATAATAGAACTCCTAAATAATTAATTGGAAAATTTAATTGTACTTTATCAATTGATATCCCTAGATTATAATTTTTTAATAAGTTTGTAAGTGTGACATAACATTCTAGCAATGGGTTTTTAACTTGTGTGCTAAAAACACATCATCCATATTGTGAAATATTTGTAGTTCAGGATTTTGATTTCTAAGTGGCTGGATTACTTTGTTAACATAAATTTGACAAATAGTTGGGCTGTTAGCCATCCCTTGAGGGAATACTTTCCACTCATACCTCTGATCAGGACCTTCATGATTCAGTGCAGAGATAGTAAATGCAAAACTTGGACTATCCTCAGGAAGAATTGGAAATGAAAAAAAAAAACAATCTTTAATATGTATAACTAAAACATACCAAGTTTTTGGCAAAGCAGACAATTGAGGAATCCTTGATTGAGCAGGTCCCAAAATAACCATCTCATTATTAATGGCTCTTAAATCTTCCAATAATCTCCATTTACCAGATTTCTTTTTGATGACAAAAATGAAAGTATAATGGGGAGATACAGAAGGTTGTATATGTTCTTCCGCTAATTGTTGTTTGACCAGGAACTGGGCTGCTTGTATCTTTTCTTTAGTCAGGGTCCACTGAAGAACCCATACTGGTCTTTCTGATTTCCAAGTAATTTTTATTGTCTCAGTGGCCCTTTCTGAAAATCCAACCCATGTCTGTCTGTTGCTTGGTCTATTTGTATTGGTGCTGATATACCTTGATCTTGTTTTTCTAATCTTTTTCCTTTCCTAAAACCTTCTCTAGCCATAATAGTGGGTGCATTTTGATTGATGTTATTTGTTAATGTCAAACCTAATTGATCTAGGACATCTCATCCCCATAAATTTACGGGAAGATGATCCAATACATATGGCTGTATAGTTCTTTCACATTCTTCAGGATCCTTCCAATCCAATGCCATTGCACTTCTATGGGGATTAGTTGCCACTCCTAGGTCTCAAAGTATTTTAGTGTACTGTTGTAATGGCCAATGTTTTGGCCATTCTTGATGAGAGACGATGCTAACATCTGCACCTGTATCAAGTAGCCCATTAAATTCATGTCCTTGAATATTTAGTTTTAGCCTGGGCCGAGAATCTAAATTTAAAGAAAGCATAACCAAATCTACACCTGTGGAGCCTAATCCCTTGGAACCTCTTTCTACAGCACGACTGGAAAATTGATCATGCAGACTGAGTATTATTAGTAACTGTGCTATTCTATCTCCTGGTGAAATTACTGATATGTCCTTTGGAGAACTGGGTATAATTTTATTTCACCTTCATAATCGGGATCAATTACCCAAGGACTTATCATAAGTCCTTTTAGATTAGAAGAGCTGCGTCCCAATAATAAGCCTACCGTTCCTTTGAGAAGAGGTCCTCTCACCCTGTGTGAATGATTTGAACCCCCATCTCTACAGTTAGTACTGATCTGACGGAGGTGCAGATATCTAACCCTGCGCTCCCTCTGATTTGTCTGATGAGGCGTCTGATGGACAATGTGTCCTGGGCACTACACTGATGGGGTTGCTGGGTTCCTCCAGTGATCTGTATATTTGTGGTTTTGGGCCCCAGAGCATTGGGCTCCCCTGTCCATTTTTTGGCAATGGAGCCCGATGCCTTTCTCCATGATATTGTGGCTAAACAGCTAGTCCTTGTTCATTTTTGATAATGAAGTACCGTCTATGGTGGTTTGAGAACGGCATTCATTAGCCCAATGTCTCCCTCTATGGCATCGTGGGCAAATTCCCACGTATTCTACTCCTTTGGTACCTAGTTTTGTTAAACCCTCTTCCTATGGAGCAATTCCTTTTAAAATGTCCTGTTTGTTCACAATTGTAGCATGTTCCTGGTCTGGCATCTAAAGCCTGTTTTACTGCAGCTGCCACAAATTGCCCTTGTTCATTGATGTCTCTGGCATCTCAAGCCTGTTTTACTGCAGCTGCCATGACTTTCTCTTATTCATTAATGTCTTTACATAATTTAATATATGTGTTTAAATCTTCATGTTTCCGTGGTCTAGTGATATCTCTGCACCAACGATTCGCTTGGTCATAAGCCAGTTTTTTATTAATGGCATTGCTTGTTCTGTATTCCCCAAAACTCTGGTAGCTGTTTGAATAAGCCTATCTACAAATTCAGTGTAAGATTCATTAGCTCCTTGTATTACCTTAGATAATTGACCTTGTAAACCTCCATGTCGTTGTAAAGTCTTCCATGCCCTAACCGCCTATGCAGCAATTTTTGCGTATACGCCAGGATCATATGCAATTGGTTGCTGCTGATCCTCATAAGGTCCCTTTCTAACAACATATCTAGATTTCTCTGAGGATAACCAGTTTCTGCATTATGCCTAGCCGTCTCCTTGCAAAATTCCTCATTGGCAACCTTCCATAAAAGGTATTGACCTCCATTTAGCACAGCTTTACACATATTAGCCCAATGTACTGGCGTCATATTCAATTTGTTAATGGATTCGACCAAGCTTACAATGAAGGGTGCTTGAGGATCATAGGTTGTTACAGACCCTTTTAGCTGTTCACTATTTTGAAATTTAAAGCATGGTGAATTCGCTGCCCTCCTACCTCAAAATCAGGGCATGTTCATACTTGAGATCCTGTCTCAGGATCCGAACTATCAATTGTGGGGTTTGGGGGCCTCCCAGCATATGGAGGTGGCCTTGTTATTTGGACATTTACATCCTCTGGTGATAGAAAGGTGTTAGTAACAGTCTCCTGTAGAGGAGGCACTGTTGGTTGGACATTTACGCCCTCTAGTGATAGAAAGTTGTTAGTAGCAGTCTCCTTTTGTAACTTTGCCCCTGATGGCTTTTTCTGCCCTAAGCTTTGTTCTTCTATCTTTGTCTGAACTGAAGTCTTTGGACTAAGCAAACCAGATATGAACGTCCTCAATGGCAATGTGCCAACTGGCAGAGTCCCTGGGCTGTTCTTTTACCCCCTTTTAAATCTTCACCATGATGGTTCCATTATGGTATATTTAACAACTCCTTAAAAATCCATGGGCTACATTTTTGTATTGTATCAACGTATGCCCTGACTGTTCTTGACTTTACTGAGATGACTCCTTCCTCTAACAATTTACTTAACACTCTTTCAGTTTGTTTTTTTTTACTAATTTCTGATCCCGTATTTCTACTATAATACAACCCAACAAGACGATGCCAAACAAAACCGAGACAGAATAAAATAAAAAGGGAACAACAAAAAGTCATTATAGCCTTTATACCCTACTGACATGTGCATCCATCCTTTCTCCCTATCTGTTCCTCAGAAGTAAATAATTTTTTCTCAGATGTGAGCGGTTTTTCATCCATCTCACTCATCTCCATGGACAGGCAACAAAAGTGAAGCAAAACAAAAGAGGAATCTTAAATGGCTACCCATCCTCTCGCCCTTCGCTCAGGGGCGAGCAGTTTACCTTATCACTTACCCTCAGTGGCTCCCCGTGCAAGCCATAAAAATGCTGCAGTCTGGCTGGGCACGATTCAAGAGCCACTTTTCAAAAGAAACAAACTTTATTTTTAGAACCACACGTGCCAAACAAAACAGCTCATCAGGAAAAACCCTCAGAGCCCAACTGCCAACACTGGCTTCCTTGCAAAGTTTCTGTCACACCCACAAGCCTCTCCACCTCCCACAATCCTCCTGCTCTTGAGGCTATTTAGCTGGGTCAGGTGGGTGGAGCCAAAAAAGTCCCACAATGAGCAGCTCTGTGGTCTGAAAGGGCAGGGAAACTGCCCAATGAGCATCACCGCAGAGGAGCCAATCAGCTAGATGTTGCTGGGGCCGCTGTGAGCCAATAATCATCTGGCAGGGGAATGTTGCAGGTAGCTGGAAGTTTAATGGGGCCCCTTAAGCTGTGGCTTTCAACAAATTGGTGTCTCCTTTCTCTGTAGACTATTCAGCACATGTATTTTTATATGCACATATAGAATCCTACCTGTTATCACACGTACATTTTTGTGAGGTTGCTGACTAGGCAGATACAAGTTATGAGAAGAGATCACTCCTCTTAAATACTGTTGGAATTGAAAATTCAACCTATGGGTGAGCTTGCTAGTAGAACAACATTATATATAGATCCATTTTCAGTGAAATCAATATTTTTGCACCTGTGGATGATACATATTTCATGATGAATTTCGATTGGCAAATATATTGCTAGTTTTAATTTCTGTGTGTGTGTGTGTGTGTGTGTGTATATATATATATATATATATATATATATATATATATACTCTCCAAATTTTTCAAAATATGAAATATATGAATCTTATTATACACTCCTTAAAATCATTCATATTTATGTATGTGGATTTATGATCAACTATTCACAAGATTATTCTCAGAAATATTCATCCACCTTAAATACAGATTTGTTTCCTAGTACTGAAGACTAACTTCAGTGAATGGTGCACACAAATCCTAATATTTCTACAGTAAAACCTAGTTCAACATCAATGCAAGCATTTTCCTATGGGACATGATGTGTATTTTGCAGTTCATTTTTATTAAACAGTGGTACATTACTATTTCTTCAGTTTATGCACATCATATGATATATATTTCATCCACAAGTTCACAAATTTATAGGCATTTGTTTCAATTTCAATCACCTCCTGCTTCAGAACACATATATTCCTCCAGGGTTCTTGACTGGTCTTGTCATGAGACTTCTTTCCAAACACATTATTTTTGATTTTCATAATCATATTTGAAGCAAAACTCACACACTCTTCATGATAAACCATAACCCTAATATTACCGTTAGATGTATAACTGGTTGTAATGAATGTATGAATATCAATTTAAGATTTCCAGTATATTTTCAGATATCAAATCAATCCACTATTTAAAGTTGGAAGCAGTTATATTATTTATTCACAGTATGGTCTATTCATACATTATTTCTATATCCATTGACACAGGGTACTCCACTTTTTTCCCCCAATATTTATACATCTTCAAAATATTGCCCCCAGTAATGGTGGAAGAAATGCTCATGTCACCTGATCTACATATAAATTTTAACACAGTAATATTCTGGACACAGAAAGCAAAAGTCACTCTTATGATTGTAGCAAAGCCTAAAAGAAAAGTGAGCATGGATTACTAAAAATATCCATGTCCCGGTTTCTTAATGCTGTAAAATGTAAATCCTATTGATAAATCCTATGTATTTGTTTCTTTCTAAGATTATATATTCAAACTCAACCCTGTTCAAAATGTCTAATCCTATCCCTCACTTTATACGTTGCCTGATTTCTTAATGTCTCTATTGATATCTGCTTTCCTACATATTTTCCCCATTTCATCATTGTGTCTCACTCTTCACATGTGCTGATATTTACATTCACTCTCTTATTGAAAACCAATTGCTAAAAATCTTTTGGTCCAAACCCTATACTCATTGTTGTTTCTAAACCTAGAGAATATCGTCATAAACCTACGGACTTTCCCTTTGTGACTGGATGTTCTCTTCAACTTTCAATCATCCAAGGTACAAGGTCCTATGTCATTGTATATCGATTTATCTGAGACATCTGTGCAGAACATAATTCAAAGATAAGTAACCCACTCAATGGCCCAATGCCCATCTGAGCTTCAAATCCTGCCTAGATTTCTGTTTTCATACTTTTATTTTACCTATATATTCTTGTAAATATTGCAGATTCCCAGAACGAATATTCATCCTGCAGAATGATTCCTAACCCAAATCGAACGTGTTATTAACCCTAACCATACACTGTTTCCTCAATCTAACTTTACAGAAGAGCAGGGACAGCGTGACCAGGAAAGTCTCAGTGGAGAAACCCTGCTTTGGGCCTTTTGCTTACCTATTTTTCTGTTGCCCTGAATGTCAGGAAGTTCTTTACCTCAGGCTAACCCTTTGTAAAGCCTGAAGAAAACAGTTTTCAAATGGAAATGAATGGGCATCACCTATGGCTCTTTGCTTAATTTCTTTGGAAAGGGATGTGTCTGAATCAGCCTCTTGGCCCTGTGTGAGGCTGTGACTTTGATTCTCAGCACCTGATGGATCTAAAGAAAGATCCCATGTGTGCATCCAAAACCAAAATGGCAAAAAGTTCACTCATTTTGGATGAAGTATCTTCCCTTCCTCTATTAGATTCCTGACCTCCATCAATTGAGAATAGGGATTTTTTGGGTCATATGAGTTCTTCAATCCCTAAAGAGGTGCTTGGGTTTCTCATGATTCCAATTCACATAAAGAATCTGTACCTATCAATCAGAAGTAGTCAGTCAATATTGCTCCCAGAAATGGTGGAAGAAATACTCATGTCACCTGATCTTCATATACATTTATTCACAGAAATATACTGGACACTAAATTCAAAGTTCACATTTATGATTGTACCAAAGCCAAAATGGAAAATTAACATGGATTACTAAAATCATCCATGTCCAAGATTACTTATGCTCTCAAATGTCAATCCTATTGATGACTACATATTTGTTTCTTCCTAAGATTGCATATTCAAACTCAACCCTTTGAAAATGTCTAAGCCGATCTCTCACTTTTTACTTTGCCTGATTTCATAATGTCCCTATTGATATCTGCTTACCTACATATTTTTCCCACTTCATCATTGTGACAGACTCTTCACATGTGCTGACATTTAAATTCATTTTCTAACCGAAACCCTATTGCTAAAGGAATTTTGTTCCAAATCATACACTCACCCTTTTTTCTATACCTACCTACTATCTTCCTATTCCTACTGACTATCCCTTTTTGACTGGATGTTCCATTCTACATTCAATCATCCAAGGTACAAGGTCCCATGCCATTGTATATTGATTTATCTGAGACATCTGTGCAGAATGTAATTCAATGCTAAGTATCACAATCAAGGGCCCAATGCCCTTCTGGGCTTCCAATCTTACTTGGATTTCTGTTTTCATACACACTGTTCACCTCTATATTCTTATAAATTTCGCAGGTTGCCAATACCATTATTCATCCACAAAATGATTCCTAACCCAAATTGAACCTGTTATTATCCCTAAACATACATTGTTCCCTCAATCTTACTTTACAGAAGAGCAGGGACAGAGGTGGTCTTATAATACTGGAATGTAGGGATCCTCTACCTGCTGAGAACTTCAAAGATCCATGCTGAAAGGATCCCTGGAGAATATGTAGGCAGTTATGAAGGACCTGAGAGAGCACAAGTCATCTTCCATGGCAAACAACCTGGTCAGGATGAAGGGTTGTGTCTTAATCAGTCTCTCTCTTCTTAATGTAGAGAAGATGGACCAAATCAGGCCTGTATGGAGAGCTGTTCCCAGGTGCCTATGGTTGATATACCATTTTAACTTGTGAAATTGTCACATTAAGTAGGGGAAGCCTCCATCTCATGGGACCCTTGGAAGCAACTGTTAGGACAAAGTGGTTGCCAAGGCAGTGACTTCATTCAGATCCTGAAGGAAGTAACCTCACCTCACTTCCTCGGTGATGGAAATTGACATCCAGGAAGCCAAGCACACAGAGCCTGTCCCAGTCCAACTCCCAGTGGTGTCACTAGTTTTGAATTACCAAGGACAGTGTCAGTCTATCTTGGTACCTACAGATGTGAGAATGGCCATATGCCAGGAAAGCTCTGAAGAGGGGGCTTGTATGAGAAAAGAGATAGTGGCTCACCACTGGCTTCTGACAAGTCTCAGTGAAGAAACCCTGCTTTGGTACTTTTAATTACCTATTGTTCTGTTGCTCTGAATGTCAGGAAGTTTTTTGCCTCAGGCCACCCCTTTGGGAAGCCTGAAGAAAAGAGTTTTCAAATGGAAATGAATGGGCATCATCTGTGGCTCCTTGCTTAATTGCTTTGGAAAGGGATGTGTCTGAATCAGCCTCTTGGCCCTGTGTGAGGCTACGGCTTAGATTCTCAGCACCTAATGGATCTAAAGAAGCATCCCACGTTTGCATCCAAAACCAAAAAAGCCAAAAGAGCAGTCATTGTGGATGAAGTCTCTCACCTTCCTCTGTAAGGTTCCTGACGTCCATCTATGAGAATAGGGATCCTTTGGGTCCAATGAGTTCTTCAAAGCCCTGCAGAGACTAGACCATACGTTCATAGGTTTCTCATGACTCCAATTAACATAAAGAATCTAAACCCCACAGTCATTAGGCCTCAAAATGGAGAATCAGAGCAGTATAAAGGGCAGGCCTCTTTGATCACTCCTGGTTCACAGGAAGGGTGTCCCAGCCACACTGACTTTAGGCAAATGGGGGCAAGGGACCTTATTTTGGATACTGTCTTTGGCTGTGCCCCTCATGAAAAACTACAGCCTGAGGTTATGATGAGTGTCTATATGAAAGAAGATGAGGGCCATGTGGAAGTGTTTTGCTTTTAATTGTGGTCATTTTTGTGGCTGTTGGAAAAGATGATGGGTCCACCTGGTCTTGAACACTGGTGTGATTCCCCTTAGAGACTGAGTTATGGAATGGACCTCAAAGAAGTATTGCCATGTATTGTTTTGGGATTTTAGGATGCCACGCATGAGAGTTGCCCTTGGAAACTGAGATCTAGGCCCAGGGTGGCTTTCCACAGAGCACTGGGAATCTCAGGAAGAATATCACATGATTTTATTCTTAAAGAATTGGCAGCCATAGTTGCAAGTCAAAACACAAATGGACCACACATTGTAGACCTCAAACGCCTGGCTTAATGTGACCTTTTTGCCTGTCTTTGGGAAGCCTTGCCTGTTAGAATTCTCCAGAGCTTTTATTGAAATGAGCTTCCTCTCCATTTAATGGTTCCTGAATGAATTGAAACCCACAGTGCCTCCAACTTCATCCTTGACAAATGCCTGATAAAAAACATGAAATTTTTGAAATTCCCATGACCACTTCGCACTGTAGAATCTTTGGATGTCCTATTGATGATCACGAGTGTACCAGACAGTGCCTGATTGACTGGGTTTCATGAAAATGGTGTAGAACAGAGATGGCAGTAATTTGGAGCCTGCTGAGTAGTTGGCCTAGAAAAGTGGTGTGAAGGTGTGTGTTAAAACATCTGTGGTTGGGTGATGTGGATCTGCCATTGGCTTTCAAATGGTTTGTGACTGACATGGTGCAGCCCCCAGACCCTTGTATGTAAAGGCATGGTGTTATATGGAGAGGTTTCAGTGCAATGTTTAGAATCAGATTGCTAAGGTGAAGGGGGCAAGCTATGTGGGATAGAAGCCTGATTGGTGCATTCTCCTGCAGACCCTTACCCACCACATGTGACAGAACTCTTTTCAGTACTGTGTCCCAGTTGAACTCTTCGTATTTCATGAAGCAAATACCAAACTTCCAGTGCAGCTACAAGAAACACAACAAAATTGGAGGATGAGCAAATGGCTTCCAAACTGGAAGACACTTAGCCCCCAGTGACAACAGTTTACCCACAAAAAGAGAATTCAGCACTGCTGCCTCATGTCCTTTGGAAAATAAGAAACCATGTCCTCCAGGTAACATACATGCAGACCCAGCTTAATGGTCTCACTACAAAGGGAGCTAAATCTCCTGACAACAACATATATTTTAAGTGCCCAACCTCAGAGGCAGTTTCTCAAGAAGTCTTTAGTCCAGCAGAGCTCCATGTTTGTGGAGTTTTACCCTCTCCCTTACATTTGGAAACTCCTCTACCACCTCCAAAGTTGTGAACTCCTGAGCATTTTCCATTCTTGATGTGTATTCACAGATTTTCTAACTCTTCTCCTCTAATTGTGTCTTAGTTGGGGTGAAGGTAATGTCAAGGCATTGTTCTGAATGAGAGTGTGAAGATTTTTGGGTAGCACATATTTGCATACACATTGGATTCTTTCTCCAATTTTTCATTTGAAATACTGAATCCCTGACTGTAAGGGGTAGAAGGAATTCTTTTTCAAAGAATAGCCTGACACTTACAAGAAACAGCCCCCAGGGAGACATCCTGTCTGGGAGACATCCTGTAGTCATCTGTGTTCCTGAGACATCCTGTGGCCATCTGTCTTCCTGAAATATTCTGAGGTTATCTCACCTTGTGAAGACATCCAGGAACTGCCGATAAGAGAGCTTTCAAATCTCCAGCATATAAATTCCCCTGTGTGAACAATAAAAGTTTGCATCTTGATCCGAACTTTTGTCTTGCTGTCATCTCTCATGTCTCTTGTCCCTTCATTCCTCCCCATCTAGGTTCGCTACCCACGTTGATGTGTCCTGCAGGCTGGGACAACTGGCGCCCAACGACTGGGGCTCGAGCCTTTGACTGAGGGGGAACCCCGTCCTCCTGGAAGATTTGGACAAGTGGAGCTCACGATTGCCTCAGCAGACACCACTGAGAGACAGATCCAGGAGGAGAGTGGGGATGACGCACAGTGAGTGACCCACCATGGGAAAAGCAATTTCGTCAAATGATTTGTTTTTGTCAGGCCAAAAGGAATCCTTAAATACATGGGGGCACGTGTTAAGAAAAAATGACTTAAAATTTTTCTTTTCATACATTGAAAAATTGTTTCCATGGTTTCCCCTTGAAGGGACCATTGATGGTAAAAGATGGCTTAGAGTAGGAGACATTTTAAAAGATTATTATGAATCCTTTGGCCCAGAAAAAGTGTCTGTTCCTACCTTTTCTTTCTGGAAATAAATTAGTGAAATTCTTAAAAGTTCACCCTTTGACAATGGTACCTTAATACTTGTCAGGATTGGGGAAGAGACTATGCAAAAGACCTCTCGTCCCTTCTCGGCATGCCCATCAGTTAGTATAGACATAGACCCTTCTTAGTCTCCCCAGGACCCTGGGAACCTTCCTGATCTTCCTCAAAATCCCACCCTAATGAATAAGGCTCCAATGGTTTCCAAAAGCCTTTATGCAGTTTTAAATCCCAGAGAAACATTGACCCCTGGGGAGGAGGCTACCTTGGAGAAGGAAGCAGCTCGCTACCATTCAGAAGACCCGCCACCTCTCAGGACCCTGCCACAGCCTATAGGACTTACACATTCCCCTCCCTCCTATATCCCTCCTGCCTTTTGTGCTCTGGCCCTTCAGGGGCCAAATGTCCCCCCAGATATTTTTTCCCCACTTCCCTTGCCTAATCCGGCTCCCTTGAGAGAGTCTCTCCAACATGGATGGGAACAGATCCAAATTTTAAAAGAATAAAGATCCCTTGACTCTGAGCTCTCTCCATTAGCCTTAGGAATGGAGTCAACACAAGCTGACCCACAGTGGTCTAATACAAAGGCGAAGCCGCTCCATCGGCCTGTGCTCGCCTTCCCAGTCACCAACAGTCAGATAGATAAGCCTGCTCAGGCTGAGGTCAAAGACTTACAAGAGGATCAAGAGGAGGAAGCGGAGGAAATGGATCAAGGAGATCAGGACTTAGAGGATGAGAAGTTCACCCCTAGGCAGGAAGGAACCCAGAGTGTCTACAAAAAATTTAGCTTCCATTTTCTTGAAAAACTTAAAAAGGCTTGTGCTCACTATGGCCCCACTGTGCCCTACACGTTGGCTTTATTAGAAAGCCACAACACACAATTTCTTACTCCCAATGATTGGAAATTTTTAGACCGAGCTGCCCTCAGTGCCGGAGACTTCCTAATATGGAATGCAGATTTCAAAGAGCCCTGTCAGAAACTGCTCAAAAAAAATTTAACAAAGGCCTCCTCTAAATCCTGGACTTATGTTAAGCTAGTGGGCAATGCAACTTTTGACACTAAAACTAAACAGGCACGTTTCCCTGCTGGACTTTTTGCGCAGATTTAGATGGCTGGCTTACATACTTGGAGACGCCTCCCTGAAAGGGCCTCGGCTATCACTTCCCTGGCCAGAATTCGACAAGGGCCCGACGAGCCTTATAGCGACTTTGTTCCCCGGCTTAACCTAGCTGCGGAATGCTTGCTTGGACCAAGCGAAAGCGAAAGCACCTTTGTAAAACATCTTGCCTTTGAAAACGCCAACCCAGCATGTCAGGATGTTCTTCGACATCATAAGGATAAAGGGAAACTTTCTGACTTTATTAGAGTCTGTGCAGGGGTGGGTGCAGCCCATGCCATGGGTCTCACTTTAGTGCTCCCTTTACCAAGGCCTTTTACAATCCTGGCTCACGTATTTGCTTTACTTGTAAACAACCAGGCCATTTTGCACGCAAGTGTCCGACAGGCAAACAAAGAGTAAGAATAGCGTCTCCTCAAACTGGAGCTAAACCGCCCCCAGCTACACTTTGTCCTTTATATGGTAAAGTTCATCACTGGGCCAGTGAGTGTAGATCAATGACAAATGCCCTCGAACAGCCTATTTCTTCCTGCTTCTCAGGAAACTCCCTGGGGCAATAAGGTTTGTTCCCTTCCAAACTCCCAACCTACCTCAAAATCCTTCTCCACAATTGGCTCCCTCCAACTACCCACTCCAGGCAGTGCAGGATTGGACCTCTGTACCACCACTGATACAACATTAGACTCAATGCAAGGGCCCCAGATAATACCAACTGGAATTATGGGTCCCCCTCCATCTCATACGTGTGCCCTTCTTCTTGGAAGAGCCTCTACTACCTTAGAAGGTGTTCAGGTCTTCCCTGGCATTAATGATAATGATTTCACTGGAGAAATAAAAATACTGGCCACAGTTATTAATAGAGTTGCGGCCATCCCAGGAGGAAAAAGTCTTGCACAATTAATACTCCTTCCCTTAGATTAAGGGGCACTTCCACCACCCAAACCTACTGTGGGGGACTGCCTCCTTGGGCTCCTCTGAGGTATATTGGGTTCACCCCATTTCTCATAATAAACACACCCTTACCTTACTTATTGAAGGAAAGGAATTCCAAGCAATTTTAGTTACTGGAGTTGATGCGACAATTATTTCTCAAAAATACTGGCGATCAGGTTGGCCCCTCACCCCATCCTTGACTGACCTTAAAGGGATAGGAAAGTCAAAAAATCCTCTGGTCAGCTCTACTGCTCTTAGCTGGACTGATAAAGAGGGTAATAAGGGAACTGTCACTTCTTTCGTTGTTCCTGACCTCCCTGTTTACCTATGGGCCCGAGATATTTTGAGTCAAATGGAAGTTATTCTTGCCAGTCCCAATTCCATGGTGACTCATCAAATGCTCCGTATGAATTTTGTCCCTGGTACAGGCCTTGGGAGGCTGAGACAAGGACTGGTGGGGCTTATACAACCCATAAAAAAAAATACATATGGACTTGGATATTTGGATTTTTAGTGTCGGTCCCTGACCCTCCTGTACCCCATGCAGATAAAATTATTTGGGAGACTCAGACTCTTGTGTGGGTGGATCAGTGGCCCCTTACCCATGAAAATTTGGAGGCTGCCTCCATGTTATTGAAGGAACAGGTGGCAGCCCGCCATGTAGAGCCCTCAACCTCACCATCGTACACTCCTATTTTTGTTATCAAGAAAAAATCAGGCAAGTGGTGCCATTTACAAGATTTGTGTGCCATTAATAAAGTTATACTCCCGATGGGAGCACTACAGCCAGACATTCCCACACCAGTGGCTATTCACAAAAACTATTGTAAAATGGTTATGGACTTAAAAGTTTGCTTTTTTATCATTCCTTTACATCCTGAGGATAGACCCTATTTTGCCTTTAGTCTTTCTTGCATTAATATTCAGGGCCCTATGCAGAGACTTCAATGGAAGGTTCTTCCCCAAGGTATGGCCAACAGCCCTACTCTTTGCCAAAAATAGGTTGCTCAAGCAGTAGACCCTGTGAGAGAGTGAGGGCCACAAATTTATATTTTACATTATATGGATGATTTGTTAATTGCTGCACCTAATACCCATGACCTTAATAATTGTTACTTGGACTTTTACAAAATCCTCACTACCTTGGGACTACAGATAGCTCCTAATAAGGTTCAAACACAGGACTCTTATAAGAGTTTGGGCCTTAAAATTCTAGAAAATCAGATCCAAATTTCTAAAATACAAGGACGTGTGGACCATCTTCACACCCTTAAAGATTTTCAGAAATTACTGAGGGATATTCAATGTCTAATAACATATTTAAAATTATCCACTTGTGTACTTTTGACCCTTAATGATATTTTGAGAGGTAATTTCCACCCCTCCTCCCCTCAAAATCTTACTCCCAAGGCATGACAGGCATTAAACCAAGTAACAGAAGCCATTACCCAACAATTTGTTACACAAATTTCTTATAACCTTCCTCTGGTTCTGGTTATTTTACACACTCCTCATACACCCACAGGAATATTTTGGCAGCGAGATCCACATTTTAAAAATAAAGACTGCCCCTTGTTTTGGGTCCATTTACCCACCACATCCTCGAAGGTTATTACTGTTTATCTTGCTCAGGTAGCTTCTATTATTTTTAAAGGTCATTTGATTTCTCTACAACATTTTGGCAAACACCCTGATAATATTTTTATTCCATATACTAAGGACCAAACCCAATTTTTACTAGAGACAAGGGATGAATGTGGTATTGCCCTATCAGGCTTTTGGGAACAATTGATCACTACCTCCCCAAAGACCCCCTTTTACATTTTGTCCAGTTACATCCATTTACTTTTCCTGAAATTAATCAAAAGGCTTCCATTCCTCAATCCCTTACTGTCTTTACAGACGGTTCCTGTAATGGCCGAGCGGTCTTTGTTGTCAATAACAAGCCTACCACCTTTGATACTGTCTATCAGTCACCACAGTTTGTGGAATTGTTTGACATAACACAAGTTTTTATAACATTTTTTATAATCCTGTTAATATTTATAAAGACAGTGCCTACATTGCTCATTCTGTGCACCTGCTGGTGATTTCACCCCCCATTAAGGCTTCTAACAATGCGGCCTTTCTGTTTCACCAGCTTCAGCAGCTAATTCAGGCCAGACAACACCCATTTTTCTTAGGACACATCAGGGCACACTATGATCTTCCCAGCCCTCTAATTCAAGGTAATGCCCAAGCTGATGCAGCAACTCGTTCCATCTTTCCAATTTTTGTTGGCTCCATTCAAAAGGCCATGGAGTTACACAATATACACCATTTAAATTTCCAGAGCCTTTGATTACTTTGTAAAATTACCAGCAACAGGCAGGAGAAATAGTAAAAGCATGCCCTGGTTGTGCTGTCTCCCTCCCCATTCAACACTTGGGAGTTAACCCCCGAGGATTACTGCCCGATCAGTTTTGGCAAATGGATGTTACTCATTTTCTTGAATTTGTAATAACCAAATATATACACGTTTCTGTAGATACCTTCAGCGGCTTTATTTTTGCATCACCACATTCTGGAGAGGCTACCAAAGATGTCCTTTCTCATCTTGTTTCAGCCTTTTCTGTTATGGGTAAACCAATACATATTAAAACAGATATTTATCCTACATTTACCATTGCCAAGTTTAAACAGTTTTGTGCTACCTTGCAAATTTGTCATACTACTAGAATTCCATACAACCCTCAGGGCCAAGGCATTGTGGAACTTGCCCACCTTAACTTAAAAACTTGGCTATCCCTCCTTAAGGCTTCCTCCCTTATATTTACCACACCCAGGCATCGCCTTAACAATGCATTATTTGCCCTTATTTTTCTTACCCTAGACAATGAAGGCGATTCGGCAGCAGACACTGCCATCCCTCGTCCAATTCTGTTCGCCCACCTGTTATGTGACACAATCCACTTACAAATAAATGGAAAGGCCCAGATCCTGTCCTCATCTGGGGAGGAGGCTCAGCTTGTGTTTTGGACCAAGATCAAACAGCCCCAAGATGGTTACCAGAACTCCTGGTTAAACAGGTTAATGACTTACCTCAAAACAGGGACAGAGGCACTCCTCATGAGGACAAAATTTCCTCTTTTTCAGATGCAGCCAACAATCTGCCAGCCTTGGAATAACAGTTCCTGTGGGCCTAGGTACACTGGCTTAGGCACGTCTATTCACTCTTACCATCGCATCTCTCAACAAATTATAAACTCTATCAGGAACAACTGATAAAAACTCTATCAGGAACCATTAAAGATTTGCAGGACCAAATAGACTCCCTGGCAGAAGTGTTCCTTCAAAAAAGACGAGGCTTAAATTTGCTGACAGCTAACCAGGGAGGTATTTGCTTGGCCTTAGGGGAACGATGCTGCATTTATGCCAATAATTCTGGCATAGTATGCACTAAAATTAAGCAGCTTCAAGAAGATCTAGAAAAGAGATGAAGAGAAATATTTGAAAATCCCCTCTGGACTGGGCTTAATGGATTTTTACCCTACCTTCTTCCCCTATTAGGCCCTTTGTTGGGTTTACTTTTAATGGTGTCCCTAAAACCCTGCATTATAAACAGGCTGGTACAATTTATTAAAGAACAGATTAATATTTTGGCCTCTAAGCCCATACAGGTCCACTATCATTGCCTGGATATGGAAGACCGTGCTGCCAACATTTAAAAGGATGTTCTACCCTCCTCACAAGCTTATTTCTTAAGTTTACATGCCCACAGATCTCGCTTTCTTACATAAAACTCTAAGTAACAGCTCTGACCAACGATCTTCTGCACTTGCCATAAGGGTTCGTCCTCCATGGGCCGCTCCACTTGGGGGAGGACGCACCCATGGAGTGAGGACGTTAGGGCATAATAACGGAGGGTGCAGGAAGGACTGCAGGAGGATGGATCCATGGTTCCCAAAATCCAAGTCTTCTGAGTGACACGCTCTGGTGCATGGCAGTTGGCATGCTTCCCCCTCAAAGCCGTCTCCTCAAAAAACATGCCAAGGCCACCACGAAATCTAGTAAACATGCTCGATCAGATCAGGAGATATTCTAAGGCCTGCTAGAGAAACAGAGCCTTTATAACCCCTAAAACATTGGCCTGTAAGGTATGGTCAAATATTTTATATAAGAAAGGGAGGAGATGTCAGGGGCTAGAAGGAAGTTCTCCTTCAAAGAATAGCCTGACACTTACAAGAAATAGCCCCCTGCGAGATATCCTGCCTGGGAGACATCCCGCAGCCATCTATCACCCTGAGACATCCTGCAGCTATCCGTCTTCCTGAAATATCCTGAGGTTATCTCACCCTGTGAAGACATCCAGCAACTGCCGATAAGCGAGCTTTCTCATCCGCAGCATATAAATACACTGTGAGAACTATAAAAGTTTTCAGCATGATCAGAACTGTTGTCTTGCTGTCATCTCTCATGACTCTTTTCCCTTCATTCCTCCCCAACAAGGTTCAACGCCCACGTTGAAGTGTCCAGCCGGCCCGGACACCTGACACTAAACCATAACCTACTAGACTCTGACTACTAATACTAATATGATGGAGAAAAATAATCCAACAGAATGGAAATGCAAGCAGTACAGATGAGGCATGGTGTATAGTTGGACTTGCCTTTTGAATGATATAGGGTAGGTGTTATAAATCTAGTTAATTTATAATTGAAATAGTTCTCCACATGTTTTTAAAGTTAACAAATATGTGAATACCTGTCTCCCATTCTCTGTAGCCAATTCAGCACATGAATTTTTATATGCACATATAGAATCCTACCTGGTATCACACGTATATTCTTCTGAGGTGTCTGACTTGGCAAATACAAATTGTGAGAAGAGATCACTCCGCCTAAACTCTGTTGGAACTGAAAATTCAACCTATGGGTGAGCCTCCTAGTAGAAAATTCAACCTATGGGTGAGCCCTCCTAGTAGAACAACAAGCCATACATAAATCCATGTTTAGTAAAATAAATATTTTTGCATCTGTGGCTGATGTACATTTCATGAAGAATTTCGATTGGCATATATATTGCTACATCGTATTGTCTGTTTTTGTTTTTTTAAATATATATATATATATATATATATATATATATATATATATATATATATATACACAATCTTCAAATTTTTCCAAATATAAAATATATGTGTCTTATATACACTACCTAAATTCTTTCATGTTCATGTATGTGGATTTATAATCAACATTTCACAAGATTATTCTCAGAAATATTCATCCACCTGAAATACATATTTGTTTCCTATTACTGAAAACTAACTTCAGTGAATGGTGCATACAATCCTAATATTTCTACATTAACTGACCTTGTTTAACATCAATGCAAGTAGATTCCTATGGGACATGATGTTTATTTTGAAGTTTCTTTTATTCAACACTGGTACAATACAATTTCTACAGTTTACGAACATCATAGGACATATATTTCATCCATTAGTTCAAAAATTTATAGGCATTTGATTCACTTTCAATCATTTACTGATTCAGAACACATGTATTCCTCCAGGTTTCTTAACTGGTCTTTTCATGAGACTTTATTTCAAACACATTATTTTCAATTTCCATAATCATTTTGAAGCAAAACTCACACACTCTTCATGATAAAACATAACCCTAATATTACCATTAGATGTATTACTGGTTAGAATGAATAATTGTATATCAATATAAGATTTTCTGTATATATTCAGATATCAATTCAATCTATTATTTAAAGTTGGAACCAATTATATTATTTATTCACAGTATGGTCTATTCATGAATTATCTCTACATTCATAGACAAAGGGTACATCTATTTGTAACCCCAATACTAATTTATTCGTCTTCAAAATGTTGCTCCCAGAAATGGTAAAAGAAATACTCATGTCACCTGATGTACGTATGCATTTATCACAGTAATATTCTGGACACAATAAGCAGAGGTCACACTTATGATTGTACCAAAGCCTAAATGGAAAGTGAGCATGGATTACTAAAAACATTCATGTCCAAGTTGCCTAATGCTCTCAAATGTCAATCCTATTTATGACAACATATTTGTTTCTTCCTAAGACTATATATTCAACCTCAACTCTGTTCAAATGTCTAATCCTATCACTCACCTTATACTTTCCCTGATTTCCTAATGTCTCTATTGATGTCTGCTTTCCTAAATATTTTCACCATTTCACCATTTTGACTAACACTTCACATGTGCTGACATTTATGTTCACTGTCTATGTGATACCCTATTGCTAAAGAACTTTTGGTCCAATTCCTGTACTCACTCTTCTTCTGAAACCTACAGAATATCTTCCTAATCCTACCGACTATCACAGTTTGAGTGGATACTCACTTCTACATTCAATCATCGAAGGTACAAGGTCCTATGCCATTGATTATTGATTTATCTGAAACATCTTTGCAGAACATGTATCAAAGCTAAGTATCCCAATCAAGAGTGCAATGCCCTTCTGGGATTCCAATCTTACCTAGATTTCTGTTTTCATACTTATATTTCACCTATATATTCTTATAAATATCACAGGTTCCCAATACCATTATTCATCAAGCAGAATGATTCCTAACCCAAATCAAACCTGTTATTAAGCGAAACCATACACTGTTCCCTCAATCTAACTTTACAGAAGAGCAGGGACAGTGTTGGTCCTAAAATAGAGGAATGTAGGGAATCTTCCACCTGTTGAAAAACTCAAAGTTTCATTCAGAAGTGATCCCTGGAGAAGATATAAGCACCACTGAAGGACCTGAGAGAGCAAAAGTCAACTTCCATGGCAAACAACCTGGTCAGTATGAAAGGTTGTTACTGAATCAGCCTCTCTGTTCTTTTTTTTTACTATTGGTTGTTCAAAACCTTACAAATCTTTTGACATAACATATTCATACATTAGCATACATTAGCTTCAAGTGATTTATGAACTCCCATTTTTACCCCAGATCCAGATTGAAGAATCACATCGGTTACACATCCACATTTTTACATAATGCCATACTAGTAATTGTTGTATTCTGCTACCGTTCCTATCCTCTACTATCCCCCCTCCCCTCCCCTCCCATCTTCTCTGTCTACCCCATCTACTGTAATTCATTTCTCACCTTGTTATTTTCTCATTCCATTCACAACCTCTAATATGTAATTTAGTATAACAATGAGGGTCTCCCTCCATTTCCATGCAATTCCCCTTTTCTCTCTCTTTCCCTCCCACCTCATGTCTCTGTTTAATGTTAATCTTTTCTTCCTGCTCTTCCTCCCTGCTCTATTGTTAGTTGCTCTCATTATATCAAAGAAGACATTTGGTATTTGATTTTTAGGGATTGGCCAGCTTCACTAAGCATAATCTGCTCTAGTGCCACCCATTAGAATATGGACCCAAACAGTCCTGTTTGGAGAGCTGGTCTTGGGTGCCTATGGTTGATATACATTCTAACTTGTGAAAGTGTCACAGTACGTAGGGGCAGCCTCCATCTCATGGGACCCTTGGAAGCAACTGTTAGGACAAAGTGGTTGCTAAGGCAGTGACCTCATTCAGTTCCCGAAGGAAGTGACCTCACCTCACTTCCTTGGTGATGGAACTCTAAGAACTTGTTATCCAGGAAGACAGGCACCCAGAGCCTGTCCCATTCCCAGTCACAGTGGTCTCACTTGTTTGTATATACCAAGGACAGAGTCAGTCTTTCTTGGTACCTACTGATATGAGAATGGCCAAATTCCAGAAAAGCTCTGAAGAGGAGCCTTTCCTGAGGAAAGCAGATAGTGGTTCACCACTGGCTCCTGACATCTTCACAGAGTTGGTTAAGGAGACCAGATCTGAGACAGGACAGGCCATTTCTGGGGAACATACTATGGCCCACAAGTCAGAGGACACGCTGGATAGTCACCGACCTACTTTGGGGAAGGAGGTGCCTCTGTGGGTGTCGCTGTGTGTTTGTGGATTTGTCTCATGTTCTGAGAATAGATAGAAAAGGCGGTTTGTTTTGTTTTGAGTGAACTATTTCTAGTAAGTCATTTGACAAGGCGAGTGTTTCTATGTCTGTGTATCCCACTGTGTCCATGGTTATAGACATTAGAAAGGAGAATGCATCAATTGATGTGTCCTGTCTAGTAGAAAGCTTCCCATCATTTATTCTGCCAAATTGATGAATGGATTTTGGCTTGCCTTATCGATGGGCAACACGTGCTATTTTCCAAAGTTCCTGCGTTCTTCCTGAATTCTGGCCACTCTACAGAATAGGCTCATGGTTTTGTGTCCAAGATATGTACCACTTCCAAGCCCTGTTACATGGCCATGTACTGGATAGCTGAAGGGAATGGCGAGCATCTCAGAAAACTCAAATATCAGTGTGACCAATAAAGTCTCAGTGGAGAAACCCTGCTTTGCTTACCTATTGTTCTGTTGCCCTGAATGTCAGGAAGGTCTTTGCCTCAGTCCACCCCTTTGTGAAACCTGAAGAAAACAGGTTTCAAATGGAAATGAATGGGCATCACCTGTGCCTCTTTGCTTAATTGCTTTGGAAAGGGATGTGTCTGAATCCGCCTCTTTGCCCTGTTTGAGGCAATGGCTTAGATTCTCAGCACCTGATGTATCTTAAGAATGATCCCATGTGTGCATCCAAAACCAAAATGGCCAAAAGAGCAGTCATTGTGGATGAAGTCTCTCCCCTTCTTCTGTTAGGTTCCTGACCTCCATCAAGTGACAATAGGGATCCTTTGGGTCAAATGATTTCTTCAAACCCTGCAGAAGCTAGCCGATAAGTGCTTGGTTTTCTAATGACTCCAATTCACATAAAAAAATAAACCCCACAGTCAGTAGGCCTCAAATTAGAGAAGCAGAGAAGTATTAACAGCAGGCCTATTTGATCACTCCTGGTTCACAGAAAGTGTGTCCAGGCAACCCTGATTTTAGGCCATTAAGGGGCAAGGGAGATTATTTTGGAGACTGTCTTGGGCTTCGCCCCTCATGGAAACATCCAGCCAGAGGTTATGATGAGTGTCTATATGAAAGATCATGAGGGCCATGTGGGAGTGTTTTGGTTTTAATTGTGGCCATTTGTTTGGTGGTTGGAAGAGATGACTGGGTCCACCTTGACATGAACTCTGGTGTGATTCCCCTTAGAGACTGGGTTCTGAAACTGAACTCAGAGAATTATTGCCATGAATTGTGTTAGGATTTTAGGAGGCCATGCATGAGAGTCCCCCTTGAAAACTGAGATCTAGGCCCAGGGTGGCTTTCAACAGAGCACTGGGAATCACAGCCAAGATATCACGTGATTTTATTCTGAAAGACTTGGCAGCCATAGTTGAGAGTCGAAGCACACATGGTCCTCATTGTAGACCACAATGGGCCTGGCTTCATGTGACCATTTGGCCACTTTTTGAGAAGCCTTGCCTGTGAGAATTCTCCAAAGCTTTCATTGAAATGTGCTTCCTCTACATTTAATGGTTCTGGAGTGAATTTTAACCCACAGTACCTCCAACATCATCATTGAAAAATGGCTACAAATATACCATAAAATTTTTGAAATTCCCATGACCAGGTGGCAATGGAGGACATTTGGATGTCCTGTTGCTGGTCATGAGTATACCAGACAGTGCTTTGACAGTGCTTTGATTGACTGGGTTTTATGAAAATCGTGTAGAACAGAGATGCCAATAAGTTGGAGCCTGCTGAGTAGTGGGCCTAGAGCCGTGGTGGTCAGGTGTGTGATAAAACATCTGTGGTGGGGCCTTGTGGATCTTCCATTGGCTTCCAAATGGCTTGGAACTGACATGGTGCAGCGAGCAGTCCCTTCTATGTAAAGGCATCTTGTAATATTGAGAGATTTCAGGGCAATGTTCAGAATCATGTTGCTATCGTCAATGGGGCAATATATGTGGGCTAGAAGTATGTTTGGTGCATTCTCTTGCAGAAACTGACCCACCACATGTGACAGAACTCTCTCCAGCACTGTGATCCACTAAAACTCCATGTATTTTTGAATCAAATAGCAAACTCCTAGTGCAGCAGCAAGAAACACCATGAAATTTGGAGGATGACCAAATGGCTTCACAGTCCACATGGGGAGACACTTAGACCCCAGTGGTCACAGTTTACCTACAAAGAGCAAATTCAGCACTGCTGCCTCATCTTCACTGGAAAATAAGAAACCATGTCCTCCAGGTCACATAGATGCAGACCCAGCTTTGATGGTCTCACTACAAATGAAGCTAAAGCTCCAGAAAACAACATATTTTTCAGGTGCCCAACCTCAGAGGCAGTTCTTCAAGAAGTCTTTAGGCCAGCAGAGCTCCATGTTTGTGGAGTGTTTACCCTGTCGCTTACTTTTGGGAACTCCTCTACCACCTGCAGTGTTGTGAACTACTGAGCATATTCCATTCCAGATATGTATTCACAGATTTTCTAACACTTCTCCTCTAATTGTGTCTTACTTGGGGCAAAAGTAATGTCAAGCCATAGTTCTTGATGAGAGTGGGAACATTTTTGTGTAGCACATATTTGCATACACATTGGATTCATTTTCCAATTTTCCATTTGAAATACTGAATCCCTGACACTAACCCCTACCCTACTAGACTCTGACTACTAATCGTAATATCATGGAGAATAATAACCCAATCAGAATAGAAATACAAGCAGTTCAGAGGAGGCATGTTTGGTATTGTTGGACTTGCCTTTTGCATTATATACGGTAGGAGTTATAAATCTAGTCAATTTTTTTGTTGAAATAGTTCTCCGTGTGTTTTTAAAGTTAACAAATATGTGAATTTATTTCTCCCTTTCTCTGTAGCCTAGTCAGCAGATGTATTTTTATATTCATATATAGAATCCTACCTGGTATCACACGTACATTTTTGTGAGGTGGCTGACTTGGCAGATACAAATTGTGAGAAGATATCACTCCTCCTAAACGCTGTTGAAACTGAAAATTCAACCTATGGGTGAGCCTCCTATTTGAACAACATTATACATAAATCCATGTTCAGTAAAACTAATATTGTTGGATCCGTGAATGATATGTATTTCATGATAAATTTCGGTTGGCATACATAATGCTACATTGTAATGTCTCTGTGTGTGTATATATATATATATATATATATATATATATATATATATATATACTCTCCAGATTTTTCAAAATATGAAATATATGTGCCTTATTGTGCACTCCCCAAATTCATTCATATTCATGTATGTGGATTTATAATCAACTTTTCAAAAGATTATTCTCAGAAATATTCATCAACCTGAAATACATATTGGTTGCCTAGTACTGAAAACTATCTTCAGTAAATGGTGCATACAAAACATAATATTTCAACATTGCAAGTTGGCCGCAAATAGAGTGCATCACACCCAGTGTACCACGCCACATTGCAGGTGAATAACGAGTTAAAATGACAAAAGACTATCTTGTTAGGATCTTATAGAAAAATGGGTGTGCACCGAAACCTAAAAGAATGATTTCCACCAACGAGGTCCGGTAATTGAGTCTCAAACGTGAGCTGAATATGCAACCGGAGATCCGGGCTTATTGATCCCTGTGGCCCGCCCCATGGCTGCAGACATCGAGGCACCACCGAGAAGCGACTAGCATCCAGGAAGAAACGTTGCTGCAGATTCTGTGGAATCCTGCCGGCTGACACCGCACTGAGCCCCAGGCCGAGTTCGGGATTTCAGTCAGGGAAGGAAGCTCTACAGTTCTATCCCCCACAACGGAAACTCCACCAAGGAAACCAATGGCCACCATCTTGGAGAGCTGAAGTAACCACCGCCACTCTCCGATAGATTGCAACAATAAAACAGTTGTGTGTTTTCCGCTCATCTCCCATACAGTAGGAAATTTGCATAAAATCTCTCCTAAGATTTCCAGGGGAGGGATTTTCAGAGAGAGCCTGCATAAAGATTGGGGGGGGGGAAACTAGAGGCACCTGACCTTCAACTCCCCCTCCCATCAGTGGTGAAAACGAAATCTGTCTAGCCAGGGATGGGGGAAAGGGCAAACGGAAAAAATAATAAAAATAGAGTGCTGGGGTTCCCAATAGACACAATCCACACCCAAGAAACGGCAAGCCAGAGTACAGTTTGAGCTGCCGAGGGCATTACTCAGGGGAAATCTGGTCTAGCAGGAGAAACCAGGACTAGCAGGAGAAACCAGGGGACTAGAGGCCAGGCCCGCGTGACTGGGCGCCTGGAGAACGCTCGCCCGCCGGCAACAGCCGGCCCGCTGCAGGTGCGACTGGACGGCTGGAGACTGCCTGCCCACCAGCGACCAATCGCCTGCCATATGCCCGCCCTGATGGGTGGCTAGAGATCGCACAACCGCCGGTGACAGCCCACCAGCTGACTGCACGACTGGACAGCTCGTGACCACCTGCATGCCGGCGACCGGGAGCTGAAACCAAACAGAGACAGTACAGTCCCACACCCCCATGCGAACACCCGGGCAAAGAGCCTGGGGCCCACCATAGCAGAGTGGTGACATCACTGGAGCTCGGCCGTCGGAATTCCTTCCCAGTGGAATCCACTTTAGCATTCACAGTCTACCAACACAAAGGAGAGTCAATAGAGATATATAAAACCAAAACAAATATATAAAAGAGAGCAGAAACACAGCAATCAAATGGAGCTGGAAAGTAATGTGAACTTCATGAAAAAACAAGGGAAAAAGGTGTACAAATAATGCCGGACAACTTAATTTTACAGGAGGACCTAGAATCATCAGAAACAGGGATAGGGAAAAAACTCAATGCATCCCTAACTCAGATGGAAAGAAATATTAGAGAAGACATGAGGCAGCAAGTCCAAGCAATAAAAGAATATTTTGAAAATGAATTAAACAAACAAATTCAAATGGCAAAGAACGAGCTTCACCAAAAGACAGAGATCTTAAAAAAAATCAAACAGTAATCCTAGGAATGCAGAAAAATATAAACCACATTAAAAATTCAAACGAGAATATTGTAAATAGACTAGATCAAGTAGAAGTCAGAAGATCAGATAATGAATACAAAGTTTATCAACTTGAAAAGAATATAGTCAACACAGAAAAGATGCTTATATCCCATGAGCAAACTATTTAAGAGATATGGGATGTCATAAAAAAACAAATTTGAGAGTCATTAGGATAGAAGAAGGCATAGAGATTCAAACCAAAGGAATGGACAACATATTAAATGAAATAATTCTAGAAAACTTCCCAGAGATGAAAGATGGAATGGATTGCCAAATCCTTGAAGCCTACATGACCTCAAACATTCAAAACCATAATAGACCAACTCCAAGACATAGAATTATGAAGATAGCCAACATGCAGAACGTGGATACACGTTCTTCTCAGCAGCACAAGGATCCTACTCAAAGATAGATCATATATTATGCCATAGGGCAACCCTTAGTAAATATAAAGGCGTGGAGATAATACCATGCACCATATCTGATCATATTGGAATGAAACTGGAAATCAATGATAAAAGAAGGAAGGAAAAATCCTACATCATATGGAAAAATGAACAATATTCTACTGAATGTTCAATGGGTTACAGAAGACATAAAGGAGGATATAAAAAATTCTTAGAGACAAATGACTATACAGACACAACATACTGGAATCTATAGGACACAATGAAAGCAGTTTTAAGAGGGAAATTCATTTCTTGGAGTTCTTTTCTCAAAAAAAAAAATAAAAAACAAATAAATGAACTCACACTACACCTCAAAAACCTAGAAAAAGAAAACGAAAACAACAGCAAATGTAGTAGAAGACAAGAAATAATTAAAATTAGAGCAGAAATCAACGAAATTGAAACAAAAAAAAAACATTGAAAAAATTGATAAAATTAAAGTTTGTTCTTTGAAAACATAAATAAGATTGACAGGCCCTTAGCCATGCTAACGAAGAGAAGAAGAAAGAGAATTCAAATTACTAACATACGGCATGAAAAAGGCATTATCACAACAGACACTACAGAAATACAGAAGATAATTAGAAAGTATTTTGAAACCCTATATTCAAATGAAATAGAAGATAGTGAAGATATCAATAAATTTCCTAAGTCATACGATGTGCCCACATTGAGTCAGGAAGACACACACAATTTAAACAGACCAATAACAATGGAAGAAATATAAGAAGCCATCAAAAGACTACCAACCAAAAAAAGCCCTGGAGCGGATGGGTATAGGACGGAGCTCTACAAAACCTTAAAAGAAGAATTAATACCAATACTTTTCAAGCTATTTCAAGAAATAGAAAAAGAAGGTGCTCTTTCAAATTCATTCTATGAGGCCAAAATCACCCTGATCCCAAAACCAGACAAAAACACTTCAAAGAAAGAAAACTACAGACCAATGTCTCTAATGAACTAGGATGCAAACATTCTCAATAAAATCCTGGTGAATGTAATACAAAAGCATATCAAAAAATTGTGCACCATGATCAAGTAGGATTCATCCCAGGGAAGCAAGGCTAGTTCAATATACGGAAATCAATAAATGCTATTCACCACATCAATAGACTTAAAGACAAGAACCATACGATCATCTTGATAGATGCAGAAAAAACATTCGACAAAGTTCAGCCTCCCTTTATGTTCAAAACACTAGAAATACTAGGATAACAATGTTGAGTTACCTCAACATTGTAAAAGCTATATATGCTAAACCTCAGGCTAGCATCATCGTAAATGGAGAAAAACTGAAGGCATTCCCTCTAAAATCTGGAACAAGACAGGGATGCCCTCTATCACCACTTCTATTCGATTTAGTTCTTGAAATACTAGCCAGAGCAATTAGACAGACAAAAGAAATTAAAGACATAAAAATAGGAAAAGAAGAACGTAAATTATCGCTATTTGCAGATGACATGATAATATATTTAACAGACTCAAAAGGGTCTACAAAGCAACTGCTAGAGTTAATAAATGAATTCAGCAAAGTGGCAAGATATAAAGTCAACACGCATTAATCAAAGGCATTCCTGTATATCAGCAGCAAAACTTCTGAAATGGAAATGAGGAAAACCACTCCATTCACTATATCCACAAAGAAAATAAGATACTTGGGAATCATCCTAACGAAAGAGGTGAAAGATTTATATAATGAAAACTACAGAACCCTAAGGAAAGAGATAGAAGAAGATCTTAGAAGATGGAAAAATGTACCCTGTTCATGGATAGGCAGAACTAACATCATCAAAATGTTGATATTACCCAAAGTTCTCTACAGGTTTAAATCGGTGCCAATAAAAATCCCAACAGCATTTCTTGTAGAAATGATAAAGCAATCATGAAATTCATATGGAAAAACAAAAGACCCTGAATACCAAAAGCAATTCTAAGCAGGAAGTGTGAATCTGGAGGTATAGCGATACAAGAGTTCAAACTGTACTACAAAGCAATAGTAATAAAAACATCGTGGTACTGGTACCAAAACAGGCAGCTGGACCAATGGTATAGAATAGAGGACAAAGAAACCAATCCACAAAATTACAACTTTCTTATATTTGATAAAGGGGCTAAAAACATGCAATGGAGGAAAGATAGCATCTTCAACAAATGGTGCTGGGAAAATTGGAAATCCATATGCAACATAATGAAACTGAATCCCTTTCTCTCACCATGCACAAAAGTTAACTCAAAATGGATCCAGGAGGTAGATATCAAATCAGAGACACTGTGTCTAATAGAAGAAAAAGTTGGCTACGATCTACATACTGTGGGGACGGGCTCCACATTCTTTAATAGGATGCCCATAGCCCAAGAGTTAATAACAAGAATAAACAAATGGGACTTACTTAAACTAAATTGTTTTTTTTCTCAGCAAGAGAAACAATAAGAAAGGTAAATAGAGAGCCTACATCCTGGGAACAAATTTTTACCCCTCACACTTCAGATAGAGCCCTAATATCCAAAATATACAAAAACCTCAAAAAATTAAACAATAAGATAACAAATAACCCAATCAACAAATGGGCCAAGGACCTGAACAGACACTTTACAGAGGAGGACATTCAATCAATGAACAAGTACATGAAAAAATGCTCACCATCTCTAGCAGTCAGAGAAATGCAAATCAAAACCACCCTAAGATACCATCTCACTCCAGTAAGATCGGCAGCCATTATGAAGTCAAACAAAATAAGTGTTGGTGAGAATGTGGGGAAAAGGGTACACTTGTACACTGCTGGTGGGACTGCAAATTGGTGAGGCCAATTTGGAAAGTACTATGGTGATACCTGGGAAAGCTGGGAATGGATCCACCATTTGACCCAGCTATCACCCTTCTCGGACTATTTCCTGAGGATCTTAAAATAGCGTACTATAGAGATACTGCCACATCAATGATCATAGCTGCACAATTCACAATAGCTAGACTGTGGAACCAACCTAGATGCCCTTCAATAGATGAATGGATAAAAAAAATGTGGCTTTTATACAAAATGGAGTATTACTCTTCATTAAAAAATGACAAAATCATAGAATTTGCAGGGAAATGGATGGCATTAGAGCAGATTATGCTAGGCGAAGCTAGCCAATCCTTAAAAAACAAATGCCAAATGTCTTCTTTGATATTAAAAGAGCAACTAAGAAAAGAACATCGAGGAAGAGCATGAGGAAAAGTTTAACATTAAACAAAGACGAGTGGGGGGAGAGAAAGGGAGAGAGAAGGGAAAGCATATGGGAATAGTAGGAGACCCTCAATGTTACACAAAATTACATATAAGAGGATTTGAGGGGAAATGGGGGGGAAACAGTGGAGAGAATTGAACAACAGCAGATGAGGTAGAGAGGGAAGATGGGAGGGGAGGGGAGGGGGGATATTGGGGGATAGGAAAGGTCGCAGAATACAACAGTCACTAATATGCTATTATGTAAAAATGTGAATGTGTAACCAATGTGATTCTGCAATTCATATTTGGGGAAAAAATGGGAGTTCATAACCCAATTGAGTCAAATGTATCAAAGATGATATATCATGAGCTTTGTAATGTTTGGAACAACCAATAGAAATAAATAAATAAATAACGGTTTAAAATTGAGTCGGAAGAAATCAGCTAAAAATGGGTTGAGATGCATTTATTTTGCTAAGCAAAACTTTGTTTTGTTTAGTTGTAACTATCACAAATTTATTTTACCAGGAAATTGGCTTTTGAAAATCCACATAAATTGAGATTAAAGGATAATTCACCTACCTTCTTGAAAAATTCATAGCATTTCCTATATTTTTCAAATTTTATTTTTTTCGTGAATATTTTGTCATGGACCAGGTCTAGTCTTAGGCTATTCTTCCAGAATACTACCTCATCTGACAAATTCGTACAATCTGTTGGATTGTTGTTTTCACCTTTTATTTAATAGTTTCTAGCTGATAATGTGTATTTTCTTTATCTTTATTTGTACGTATATACCCAACAATATCTTTGCATTTTATGTTTTACTGGGGAAGAGACTGATCAAAAGCTCTTTGTTATATGTATCAACAATCAGACATTTAGAGCACGCAATTATTCTTAATTTTGCATGAAAATATCTTTGTACTATTTTCTTATACAGATTTAGAATTATTAATATGTCCCTACTGTAATAAGTAATTACTTACAAGAAGAATTAAACAATTGACTTTATATCAATTATGAATATGAAAAGTACTAAAATAAGGATTTGGCAATTAATACACAATTGATAGAAATTAAAATCACAAGAAAGCCATTTAAAATGTCAGTGCATATGTTCCTTAAATAATAGGTAATTCAAAAAACTTTTTTTTAATTCATAAGATTTAATATGCCGTATTACAGCTTAATGTGATATAAAACCTTAAATTATCAGTATTGATAAAAAAGAATGATACCTGTTTATTTAAATATGTTTATTTGATTTTCACTGTAAGATGTTAATTCTGGAAGGCTTGAGAATAAAGAAAGTTTTGGTCTATATTATTTTTAACAGGCTAATCAAAGTACTTTTAAATATATATGTATATATATATATACATATATATATATATATATATATATATATATATATATAATATGTAATGCATATGCATGAATATAGATACATATGTATAAAAATGTATTTTAATATATCTATCAGGTGATTATAATTATTAAATTTTCTCAAGAAAAAAACAATGACTATAAAAAACAGTCTTAAATTTAAATTTCATAGCATACTACTGTTTGTAATGACATGAGAGAAAAACAGATATGAAAGGAAAACGAAAAAGGAAGAGAGAGAAGGGGGAAAATGAGGAAGAAAGTGAGTAAAGATGAGGAAGAGACGTGTTCGATGTAAAGATAAAAGTGGAGGGGCTGGGTTTGTGGTTCAGTGGTAACATGCTTTTCTAGCATGTGTGGGACACTGGGTTCTATTCTAAGCACCACATACAAATAAACAAAATGAAGGTCAATCACAACTGAAAAAATAAAAAATAAAAAGTAGAAATATTAGCAAAACTCCAAGCTTTTATGAATGTTAAATTTAAAAAAAAAATTATGTAACATAGCCTTATGTAATTTCTAGACTATCCAAAAGAGTCATTAAATGTTAGATTATTAGTGCAATAACTAAAAATCCATTGCTCTTTCCTCAACATTCTGTGGCATGCTAGTGGTAAAATAAATTCTATTATAACACCAAAAAAAAAAAATCTAATATTTCTATAGTAACTGACCCAGTTTAATATCAAGGCTAGCAGATTCCTATGGGACATGATGTGTATTTTGACATTCATTTTTATTCAACACTGGAACATTACTATTTCTTCAGTTTATGCACATCATAGGATATATATTTCATCCACAAGTTCGCTAATTTATACGCATTTGTTTCACTTTCAGTCACTTCCTGCTTCAGAACACATGTATTTCTTATGTTTCTTGACTGCTCTTTTCATGAGACTTCTTTCCAAACACATTATTGTCGATTTCCATTATCACATTTGAAGTAAAACTCACACACCCGTATGATAAACCAAACCCTAATATTACCATTAGATGTACAACTAGCTGGAATGAATGATTGTATATCAATATAAGATTTCTTACTTAGTTTCAGATATCAATTAAATCCATTATTTAAAGTGGAACCAGTTATATTATTTATTCACAGTATGGTCTTTTCATGCATTATCTCTATATTCATAGACACAGGGTACACCTCTTTGTACCCCCAATACTAATTTATAAGTCTTCAAAATATTGCTCCCAGAAATGGTGGAAGAAATGCACATGTCACCTGATTTACATATACATTTTATCACAGTAATATTCTGGACACAAACAGCAAAGGTGACACTTATGATTTTACCAAACCTAAATGGAAAGTGAAGGTGGATTACTAAAAACATCCATGTCCAGGTTGCCTAATGCTCTCAAATGTGAATCCTATTCTTGACTACATATTTGTTTCTTCCTAAGATTATATATTCAACCTCAAGCCGCTTGAAAATGTCTAATCTTATCACTCACTTTATCATTTGCCTGATTTCCTAATGTCTCTATTGATATCTGCTTTCCTACATATTTTCCCCAGATTATCACTGTGACTGACCCTTCACATGTGCTCACATTTACATTCAATCTCTACCAGAAGCCCTATTGCTAAAGAACTTTTGGTCCAAATGCTATACTCACTCTTCGTTCTAAACCTACCGACTATCTTTCTAATAATACCGACTATCCCTTTTTGTCTAGAAGTTCTCTTTGACATTCCATCATTCAAGGTACAAAGTCCTATGCCATTGAACATCGATTTATCTGAGACATTTCTGCAGAACATAATTCAAAGCTAAGTATCCCAATCAAGGGCCCAATGCCCTTCTGGGCTTCAAATCTTACCTAGATTACTGTTTTCATTCTTATATTTCACTTTTACATTCTTGTAAATATTACAGGTTCCCATTACCATTATTCATCCCGCAGAATGATTCAAATCGAACTTTTATTAACCGTAACCATACACTCTTCCCTCAATCAAACTTTACAGAAGAGCAGGGACAGAGTTGTTTTTACAATACAGGAATGTAGGGGTTCTTAAACCTGCTGAGATCCTCAAAGGTCCATGCAGAAATGATCCCTGGAGAAGATGTAGGCAGCTATGAAGCAGTTGAGAGAGCAAAAGTCATCTTGCATGGCAAACCCCCTTGTCAGGATGAAGGGATGTGTCTGAATCAGTCTCTCTATTCTAAATGTAGAGAAGATGGACCAAACCAGGCCTGTGTGGGGAGATGTTCCCAGGCGCCTATGTTTGATATACCATTCTATCTTGTGAAATTGTCACCGAAAGTAGGGGCAGCCTCTATCTCATGGGACTCTTGGAAGCAAATGTTAAATCAAAGTGATTGCCAAGGTAGTGACCTCAAGCAGTTCCTGAAGAAAGTGACCTACCTCACTTCCTTGGTGATGTAACTCTCTGAACTTGGAATCCAAGATGCCAGGCTCCCAGAGCCAGTCCCAGTCCCAATCCCAGAGGGCTCACTTGTTTGGATGTACCAAGGACAGAGTCAGTATTTCTTGGTATCTACTGATGTGAGGATTGCCAAATGCCAGGACAGATCTGAAGAGGGGCCTTTCCTGAGAAAGCAGGTAGTGGCTCACCGCTGGCTCCTGAGAACTTCACAGAGTTGGCAAAGGAGACAGATCTGAGACATGACAGGACATTTCATTGGAACATAATATGGCCCAACAGACAGAGGACACTCCAGATAGTCAGAGACATACTTGCGGGAAGGAGATGCCTTTGTGAGTGTGAGTGTCAGTTTGTGGTTTGTCTCATATTCTGAGAATAGGTAGGAAAGACAGTTTGTTTGGTTTGGAATAGACTGTTTCTAGTAAGTTTTTTGACAAGGTGAGTGATTCTATATCTGTGTATCCCACTGTGTCCGTGGTTGTAGACATTAGAAAAGAGAATGCATCAATGGATATGTCCTGTCTAGTAGAAAGCTTCCCAGCATTCATCCTGCCCAATTTATGAATGAACTGCAGCTTGCCCTATGGATGGACAACACCTACTATCTTCCTAAGTTTCTGTTTTCTTCCTGAATTCTGGCCACTCTGCAGAATAGGCTCATGGTTTTGTGTCCAAGATATGTACCACCTCCAAGCTCTGTGACATGCCCATGTACTGGATAGCGGTAAGGAATGGGAACATCTCAGAAAACTCAGATATCAGTGTGACCAGGAAATTCTCAGTGGAGAAACCCTGCTTTGGGCCATTCCCTTACCTATGTTTCTGTTGCCCTGAATGTCAGGAAGGTCTTTGCCTCAGGCCACCTCTTTGTGAAGCCTGAAGAAAACAGTTTTCAAATGAAAATGAATGGCCATCTCCTGTGGCTCTTTGCTTAATTTCTTTGGAAAGGGATGTGTCTTAATCAGCCTCTTGGACCTGTGTGAGGTTGTGGCTTAGATTCTCAGCACCTGATGGATCTAAAGAAAGATCCCATGTGTGCATCCAAACCAAAATGGCAAAAAGATCCATAATGGTAGATGAAGTGTCTTGCCTTCCTTTGTTAGGTTCCTGACCTACATCAAGTGAGAATAGGGATCCTTTGGGTCAAATGAAATCTTCAAAGCCCTAAAGAAGTGCTTGGGTTTTCTCATTATTCCAAATCACATAAAGAATCTATACCTGACAGGCAGTAGGCTTCAAAATGGAGAAGCAGAGCAGTATTAACTGCAGTCCTATTTTATCACTCCTGCTTCAAATGCAGGGTGTCCAGGCCCCCATGACTTTAGGCAAATTAGGGGTAAGAGAGCTTATTTTGGACACTAACACATACCCCACTAGACTCTGACTACTAATCCTAACATGATGGAGAATAATAACCAAACAGAATAGAAATACAAGCAGTTCAGAGGAGTCATGTTGTATAATTGGACTTGCCTTTTGCATTATATAGGGTAGGAATTATAAATCTAGTCAATTTTTAATTAAAACAGTTCTCCATGTGTTTTTAAAGTTAACAAATATGTGAATTCCTCTCTCCCTTTCTCTGTGGCCTATTCAGCACATGTGTTTTTATATGCACATATAGAATCCTACCTGGTATCACATGTACATACTTGACAGGTTGCTGACTTGGCAGATGCAAATTGTGAAAAGAGATCACTCCTCTTAATGCTGTTGGAACTGAAAATTCAAACTATTGGTGACCTTCCTAGCTGAACAAAATTATATATAAATCCATGTTCAGTAAAAAGTATATTTTGGGATGTGTGGATTATATATATTTCATGACAAATTTTGATTGGCATATATATTGCTACTTTTTAATGTCTGTGTGAGTGTGTGTGTGTGTGTGTGTGTATATATATATATATATATATATATATATATATATATATATATACACTCTCCAGATTTTTGAAAAAATGAAATATATGTGTCTTATTATACACTCCCTAAATTTATTCATGTTCATGTATGTGGATTTATTATCAACTTTTCACAAGATTATTCTCAGAAATATTCATCCACCTGAAATACATATTTGTTTCCTAGTACTGAAAACTAACTTCAGTGAATGATGCATACAAATCCTAATATTTCTACAGTTACTGACCAAGTTTAAGATCAATGCAAGTAGATTCCTATGGGACATGACATGTATTTTGATGTTCATTTTTTTCAACACTGGTACATTACTATTTCTTCAGTTTATGCACATCATAGGATATATATTTCATCCACAAGTTCGCTAATTTATATCAATTTGTTTCACTTTCAATTACTTCCTGCTTCAGAACACATGTATTCCTCCATGTTTCTTAACTAGTTTCTTCATGAGACTTCTTTACAAACACATTATTTTCGATTTCCATAATTACTTTTGAAGCAAAACTCACACACCCTTAATGACAAACCATAACCCTAATATTACCATTAGATGTATAACTGATAGGAATGAATGACTGTGTATCAATATAAGATTTCTTATATATTTTAAGATATCAATTTAATCCATTATTTAAAGTGGAATCAGTTATATTATTTATCCACAGTATCATCTATTCATGCATTATCTCTATATTCATAGACACAGGGTACACCTCTTTGTACCCGCAATACTAATTTATACGTCTTCAAAATATTGCTCCCTGAAATGGTGGAAAAAATACTTATGTCACCTGATCTACATATACATTTTATCACAGTACTATTTTGGATACAAAATGCAAAGATCACACATATGTTTGTACAAAAGCCTAAATTGAATGGGAGCATGGATTACTAAAAACATTGATGTCTAGGTTGCCTAATTCTCTCAAATGTCCATCGTATTGGTGACTACATATTTGTTTCTTTGAAGATTATATAGTGAATATCAACCCTGTTAAAATGTCTAATCCTATCACTCACTTTATACTTTGGCTGAGTTCCTACTGTCTCTATTGATGTTTCCTTTCCTACATATTTTCCCCAGTTTACCTATGTCACTGACTCTTCACATGTGCTGACATTGACATTCATTCTATTACCGAAACCCTATTGATAAAGAACTTTTGGTCCATATCCTGTACTCACACTTCTTGCAAAACCTACTGACTATCTTCCTAATCCTATGGACTATCCCTGTTTGAGTGGATGTTCTTTTCTACAATCTATCATCCAAGGTACAAGGTCCTATGTCATTGATTATCGATTTATCTGAGACATCACTGCAGAACGTAATTCAAAGCTAAGTATCCCAATCAAAGGCCCAATGCCAATATGGACTTTAAATCTTACTAAATTTCTGTTTTCATACATATTTTTCAACTCTATATTCTTATATATATCACAGATTCCCAATACCATTATTCATCCAGCAAAATGGTTCCTAACCCAAAACAAACATGTAATTAACCCTAACCATAAACTGTTCCCTCAATCTACCTTTATAAAAGAGCAGGGACAGAGTTGGTCTTACAATACAGGAAAGTAGGGGATTGTCCACCTGCTGAGAACCTCAACGGTCCATTCAGAATTGATCCCTGGAGAAGATGTAGGCATGTATGAAGGTCCTGAGAGATCAAAAGTCATCTTCCATGGCAAACAACCTGGTCAGGATGAAGGCTTTTGTCTGAATCAGCCTCTCTCTTCTTAATGTAGATAAGATGGACTAAATGAGGCCTGTGTGGAGAGCTGTTCCCGGGTGCCTATGGTTGATATACCATTCTAACTTGTGAAAGTGTCACAGAAATACGGTCAGCCTACATGTCATGGGAACCTTGGATGCATGTGTTAGGACAAACTGGTTGCCAAGGCAGTAACCTCATTCAGTTCCTGAAAGAAGTAACCTCACCTCACTTTTTTGGTGATGGCACTTTCTGAACTTGGGATCCAGGAAGCCAGGCATCTAGAGCCTGTCTCAGTCCCAGGCCTAGTGGTCTCACTTGTTTGATTTAACAAGGACAGAGTCAGTCTTTCTTGGTATCTACTGATGTGAGGATGGACAAATGACAGGAAAGCTCTGAAGAGGGGCCTTTCCTGACAAAGAAGGTAGTGGCTCACTGCTGGCTCCTGACAACTTCACAGAATTGCCCATGGACACCAGATGTGAGATAGGAGAGGCTATTTCGGAGGAACATAGTATGGCCTATCAGTCAGAGAACACTCCGGATAGTCACAAACCTACTTGGAGGAAGGAGGTGCTTATCTGGCTGTGGGTGTGGGTTTGTGGGTTTTTTCTCATGCTCTGAGAATATGTCCAAAAGTCAGTTTGTTTGGTTTGAAGTAAAGTGTTTCCAGAAAGTCGTATGAAAAGGCGAGTGTTTCTATGTCTGTGTAACTCACTGTGTCCGTGGTTGTAGACATTAGCAAAGAGAATGCATCAATGGATGAGTCTTGTCTAGTAGAAAGCTTCCCAGCATTCATCCTTCCCAATTTATGAATGGACTGCGTCTTGCCTTATGGATCAGCAACACCTGCTATCTTCCTAAGTTACTGTTTGCTTCCTGAATTCTGGCCACTCTCCAGAATAGGCTCATGGTTTTGTGTCCAAGATATGTACCACCTCCAAGCTCTGTGACACGGCCATGTATTGGTTAAATGAAGGGCATGGCGAGCATCTCAGAAAACTCAGATATCAGTGTGACCAGTAAAGACTCAGTGGAGAAACCATGCTTTGGGCCTTTTCCTTACCGATTGTTCTGTTGCCCCTTGACCTTGTGTAATTCTGTGGCTTAGATTCTCTGTACCTGATGGATCTAAAGAGAGATCCCATGTATGCATCCAAAAGCAAAGTGTCCAAAAGAGCAATCATTGTGGATGAAGTCTCTCTCCTTCCTTGGTAAGGTTCCTGAACTCCATCAAGTGAGAATAGGGCTCCTTTGGGTCAAATAAGTTCTTCAAAGCCCTGCAGATTCTAGCCCATAGGTGACTGGGTTTTCTCATGACTCCAATTCACATGAAGAATCTAAATCCTACCATGAGTAGGCCTCAAATTTAAGAAGCAGAGCAAAATAAACGGCAGGCCTATTTGATCACTCTTAGTTCACAGGAAGGGTGTCCAGGCCACCCTGACTTTAGGCAAATGAGGGGCAAGGGAGCTTATTTTGGACACTGTCTTGGGCTGCACCCCTCACGGAAACCTCCAGCCAGAGGTTATGATGAGTGTCTGTATGGAAGAAAATGAGGGCCATGTGGGAGTGTTTTGGTTTTAATTGTAGTCATTTTTGTTGCGGTTAGTAGAGATGACATGGTCCACCTTGGCTTGAACTTTGGTGGGATTCCGCATAAAGACTGAGTTCTCGTACTGAACTCAGAGAAGTATTGCCATGAATAGTGTTGGAATTTTAGGAGGCCACGCACGATAGTCGCCCTTGGAAACTGAGATCTAGGCCCAGGGTAGCTATTCACAGAGCACTGGAAATCTCAGCCAGGATATCACATGATTTTATTCTGAAAAACTTGGCAACCATTGTTGAGAGTCAAAACACACATGGACCTCACATTGTAGACCTCAATTTTCAAGGATTCATGTGACCTTTTGGCCACTCTTTGGGAAGCCTTTCCTGTGAGAAATCTCCAGATATTTCATTGAAATGAGCTTCCTCACCATTTAATAGTTCCAGAATGCCTCCAACTTCATCCTTGAAAAATGGCTAGGTCAATATATCATGAAATTTTTAAAATTCCCGTGACAAGTTGGCACTGGAGATTCTTTGAATATCTTGTGGCTGATCATGAGAATAACAGTCAGTGCCTTGATTGACTGGTTTTCATAAAAATTGTGCAGAACAGAGATGCCAGGAATTTGGAGCCTCCTGAGGAGTGGGCCTAGAGCAGTGGTGGGCAGGTGTGTGATAAAACATCTGCGGTGTGGTCATGTGGATCTGCCTTTGGCTTCCAAATTGCTTGTGACTGATATGGTGCAGCCAGCAGTCCCTTCAATGTAAAGGCATCTTGTTATATGCAGAGGTTTTAGGGAAATATTAAGAATCAGGTTGCTATGGTCAAGGGGGCAACTATGTGGGATATAAGCCTGTTTGGTGCATTCTCCTGCAGGCCCTGACCCACCACAAGTGACAGAACTCCCTCACGCACAGAGTAACAGTTGAATTCTTTGTATTTCGTGAAACAAATACCAAAATCCCAGTGCAGCACCAAGAAACAACACGAAAAGTGGAGAATGACCAAATAGCTTCACAGGCCCATGTGGATACACTTAGCCCCCCGTGTCCACAGTTTACCTACAAAGAGAGTATTCAGCACTGCTGACTCATGTTCAGTGGAAAATAAGAAACCATGTCCTTCAGGTCACATAGATGAAGACCCTGATTTGATGGTCTCACTACAAACGAAGCTGAAGCTCCCGACAACAACATATATTCCAAGTGCCCAACCTCAGAGGCAGTTTCTCAAGAAGTCTTTAGGCCAGCAGAGCTCCATGTTTTTGGAATGATTACAGTGTCCCTTACTTTTGGAATCTCCTCTACCTCCTCCAAGGTTGTGAACTCCTGAGCATATTCCATTCCAGATATTTATTCACAGATTTTCTAACTCTTCTCTTCTAATTGTGTCTTACTCTGGGCGATTTTAATGTCAAGGCATTGTTCTGGATGAGAGTGGGAAGATTTTTGTGTATCACATATTTACATACACATTGGATTCATTTTCCAATTTTCCTTTCAAAATACTGAATACCTCACACTAACACCTACCCTACTAGACTCTGACAACTAATCCTAATAAGGTGGAGAAAAATAAACCAAAAAAATAGAAATGCAAGCAGTTCAGAGAAGGCATGGTGTATAGTGGAATTGCCTTTTGCATTATTTAGGGTAGGAGTTATAAATCTAGTCAATTATTTGTTAAAATATTTCTCCATGTGTTTTAAAGTTAACAAATATGTGAATTCCTGTTTCCCTGTCTCTGTAGCCTATTCAGCACATGTATTTTTACATGCAATTATAGAATCTTACCTGATACCACACGTACATTCTTGTGAAGTGGCTGACTTGGCAGATACAAATTTTAAGAGATCACTCCTCCTAAGCGCTTTAGAACTGAAAATTCAACCTATGCGTGAGCTTCCTAGTTGAACAACATTATACATAAATCCATGTTAAATAAAATAAATATTTTTCGATCTCTGGATGATATAAATTTCATGGTGAATTTCCTATAGCATATATTATGCTATTTTTAATGTCCGTGTGTGTTTGTGTGTATGTGTGTATATACATACATATATATATAAATTCTCCAGATTTTTCAAAATATGAAATATGTGTCTTATTATAAACTCCCTTAACTCATTCATATTCAAGTATGTGGATTTAAAATCAAATTTTCTCAAGAGTATTCTCAAAATATTCATTCTCCTGATATACATATTTGTTTCTTAGTACTGAAAACTAACTTTAGTGAATGGTGCATACAAATCCTAATATTTCTACAGTAGCTGACCTAGTTTAACATCAATTCAAGTAGATTCCTATGGGACATGATGTGTATTTGGATGTTCGTTTTATTCAACACTGGTACATTACTATTTCTTCAATTTATTCACATCATGGGATATATATTTCATCCACAAGTTCGCAAGTTTATAGGCATTTGTTTCACATTCAATCATTTTCTTCTTCAGATCACATGTATTCCTCCATGTTTCTTGACTGGTCTTTTTATGAGACTTCTTTCCAAACACATTATTTTCGAATTCTAGGATCACTTTTGAAGCAATAATCACACACCTTTCATGATAATCCATAACCCTAATATTACATTTACATGTATTACTGGTTGAAATGAATGATATTATATCAATACAAGATTTCTTAAAATATTTCATATATTAATTCAATGCATTATTTAAAGTGGGAACAGTTAAATTAATTATTCAAAATGTGGTCTATTCATGCATTATGTCTATATTCATGGACACAGGGTACACCTCTTTGTACCCCCAATACTAATTTATAGCTCTTGAAAACCTTACTCCCAGAAATGCTTGAAGAAATGCTCATGTCACCTGATCCACATATACATTCTATGACAGTAATATTCTGGACAAAAAATGCAAAGGTCACACTTATGATTGTACCAAAGCCTAAAAGGAAAGTGAACATGGATTACTAAAAGCATCCATGTCCAGGTTTCCTAATGCTCTCAAATGTCAATCATAATGGTCACTGCATATTTGTTTCTTCTTAAGATTATATATTCAAACTCAACAGTGTACAAAATGTCTAATCCTATCACTCACTTTATACTTTGCCAGATTTTTTAAAGTCTCTATTAATATCTGCTTTTCTACATATTTTTCAAAGTTCATCATTGTGACTGAATTTTCATATGTGCTGACATTTACATTCACTCTCTAACTGAAACCCTATTGCTAAAGAAATTTCCGTCCAAATCCTGTACTCACTCTTCTTCCTAAACCTACCGACTATCTACCTAATCCTACCGACTATCCCTTTTTGACTGGATGTTCTCTTCCTCATTCAATCATCCAATGTACAAGGTCCTATGCCATTGTAAATGGATTTATCTGAGACATCTGTACAGAACCTAATTCAACACTACGTATCCCAATCATGGGCCCAATGCCCTTCTGGGCTTCAAATCCTAGATTTCTGTTTTCATACATATATTTTACCAATATAATTTAATAAATATCGCAGGTTCCCAATAAAATTATTCATCGCTCAGTATGATTCCTAACAAAATCGAACCTGTTATTACCCAAACCATACACTGTTCCCTCAATCTAACTTTATAGAAAAGCAGGGACAGAGTTGGCCTTACAATACAGGAGTGTAGGGAAACTTCCACCTGCTGAGAACCTCAAAGGTCCATGCAGAAATGATCCATGGAGAAGATGTAGTCAGCTATGAAGGACCTGAGGGAGGAAAAGTCAACTTCCATGGTAAACAACCTGGTCAAGATGAAGGGATGTGTCTGAATCAGCCTCTTTCATCTTAATGTAGAGAAGATGGACCAAACCAGGCCTGTGTGGAGAGCTGTTCCCGGGTGCCTATGGTTGATATACCATTCTAACTTGTGAAAATGTCAGAGCGAGTAGGTGCATCCTCCATCTCATGGGACTCTTAGAAGCAACTTTTAGGACAAAGTTGTTGTCAAGGCAGTGACCTCATTTAGTTCCTGAAGGAAGTGACCTCACCTCACTTCCTTGATGAAGGAACTCTCTGAACTTGGGATACAGGAAGTCAGGCACCCAGAGCTAGTCCCAGTTCATGTCCCAGTGTTCAAACTTGTTTGGATTTTCCAAGGACAGAGACAGTCTTTCTTGGTACCTACTGATGTGAGGATAGCCTAATGCCAGGAAGGTCTGAGGAGGGGCCTTTCCTGAGAAAGAAGGTACTGGCTCACCGCTGGCTCCTAACAGCTTCACAGAGTTGGACACGGAGACCAGATCTGAGACAGGACAGCCCATTATGGGGGAATATGTTATGGCCCACCAGTCAAAGGTCACTCCATATTTTCACAGACCTACTTGCGGGTCTGTGTGGGTGTGGGTGTGGGTGTGGGTGTGGGTTTGTCATTTTGTCTCATGTTCTGAGTATAGGTAGGAAAGTCGTTTTGTTTGGTTTGGTGTGAAATGTTTCTAGTAAGTCTTTTGACAAGGTGAGTGTTTCTATGTCTGTGTATCCCACTGTGTCCGTGGTTGTAGACATTAGAATAGAGAGTGCATCAATACATATGTCCTATCTAGTAGAAATCTTACCAGCATTCATCCTGTCCTATTTATGAATGGTCTGCGGCTTGCCATATGGATCGGCCACTCCTAATATCTTCCTAAGTTCCTATTTTCTTTCTGAATTTTGGCCAAACTCCAGAATAGGCTCATGGTTTTGTGTCCAAGATATGTACCACCTTTAAGCTCTGTGACATGGCCATGTACTGGATAGCTGAAGGCAATGGTGAGCATCTCAGAAAACTCAGATATCAGTGTGACCAGGAAAGTCCCAGTGGAGAAACCCTGCTTTGGGCCTTTTGCTTACCTATTGTATTATTGCCCTGAATGTCAGGAAGGTCTTTGCCTCAGGCCACCCCTTTGTGAAGACTGAAGAGTTTTCAAATGGAAGTGAATGGGCATCACCTTTGGCTCTTGGCTTAATTGCTTTGGAAAGGGATGTGTCTGAATCAGCTTCTTGGCCCTGTGTGAGGATGTGGCTTAGATTCTCAGCACCTAATGGATCTAAAAAAATCCCATGTGTGCATCCAAAACCAAAATAGCCAAAAGAGCAGTCATTGTGGATGAAGTCTCTCACCTTCCTCTGTAAGTTTCCTGACCTCCATCTTTGAGAATAGTGATCCTTTGGGTCAAATGAGTTCTTCAAATCACTACAGAGGCTAGGCCATAGGTGCTTGGGTTTTCTCATGACCCCAATTAACATAAGGAATCTAAACCCCACAGTCATTAGGCCACAAAATGGAGAATCAGAGCAGTATTAAGGGCAGGCCTCTTAGATCAGTCCTGGTTCACAGGAAGGGTGTCCCTGCCACACTGACTTTAGGCAAATGGGAGAAAGGGACCTTATTTTGGATACTGTCTTTGGCTTTGGCCCTCATGGAAACCTACAGCCTGAGGTTATGATTAGTGTCTATATGGAAGAAGATGAGGGCCATGTGGGAGTGTTTTGGTTTTAATTGTGGTCATTTTTGTGGCCGTTGGAAGAGATGACTGAGGCCATCTGGGCTTGAACACTGGTGTGATTCCCCTTAGAGACTGAGTTATGGAACTGACCTCAAAGAAGTATTGCCATGTATTGTGATGGGATTTTAGGAGGCCACACATGAGAGTCGCCCTTGGAAACTGAGATCAAGGCCCAGGGTGGCTTTCCACAGAGCACTGGGAATCTCAGGAAGGATATCACATGATTTTATTCTTAAAGAATTGGCAGCCATAGTTGCAAGTCAAAACACAAAAGGATCACACATTGTAGACCTCAAACGCCTGGCTTAATGTGACCTTTTAGCCTGTCGTTGGGAAGCATTGCCTGTTAGAATTCTCCAGAGATTTCATTGAAATGAGCTTCCTCTCCATTTAATGGTTCCTGAATGAATTAAACCCCACAGTGCCTCAAACTTCATCCTTGAAAAAAGGCTAGATAAATACCATTAAATTTTTGAAATTCTCATGAACAGGTGTCAGTGGAGAACCTTTGGATGTCTTATAGATGATCATGAGTGTACCAGACAGTGCCTTGATTGACTGGGTTTCATGAAAATCGTGTAGAACAGAGATGCCAGTAATTTGGAGCCCGATGAGTATTCGGCCTAGAGCAGTGGAGTGTAGGTGTTTGTTAAAACATCTGTGATGGGGTCATGTGGATCTGCCATTGGCTTCCAATTGGTTTGTGACTGACATGGTGCAGCCCCCATACCCTTGTATGTAAAGGCATCTTGTTATACGGAGAGGTTTCAGGGCAATGTTTAGAATCAGATTTCTATTGTCAAGGGGGCAAGCTATGTGGGATAGAAGCCTGGTTGGTGCACTCTCCTGCAGACCCTTAACCAACACACGTGACAGAACTCCCTCCAGCACTCTGACCTAGTTGACCTCCTCGTATTTCATGAAGCAAATACCAAACTCCCAGTGTAGCTGCAAGAAACACCATGAAAAGTAGAGGAAGACCAAATGGCTTCAAAGTCCACACTGGGAGACACTTTGCCCCCAAATGGCAACAAATTACCTACAAAGAGAGAATTCAGCCCTGCTGCCTCATGTTTATTGGAAAAAAAGAAACCATGTGCTCCAGGACACACAGAAGCAGACCCAGATTTGATGGTCTCACTACAAAGGAAGTTAAAACTCCTGACAACAACATATATTTCAAGTGTCCAACCTCAGAGGCAGTTTCTCAAGAAGTCTTTAGGCCAAGAGAGCTTCATGTTTGTGGAGTTTTTACCATGTACCTTACTTTTCGAAACACCTCTACCACCTCCAAGGTTGTTAACTACTGAGCATTTTCCATTCCAGATGTGTATTCACAGATTTTCTAACTCTTCTCCTCTTATTGTGTCTTACTTGGGGTGAAGGTAATGTCAAGGCATTGTTCTGAATGAGAGTGGGAAGACTTTGGGTAGCATATATTTGCATACACATTGGATTCATTTTCCAATTTTCTATTCGAAATACTGAATCCCTGACTGTCAGAGGTAGAAGGAATTCTCCTTCAAAGAATAGCCTGACACTTACAAGAAACAGCCACCAGGAGACATCCTGTCTGGGAGACATCCTGTAGCCATCTGTCTCCCTGAGACATCCTGTGCCCATCTGTCTTTCTGAAACTTCCTGAGGTTATCTCACCTTGTGAAGACATCTAGGAAGTGCCGATAAGAGAGATTTCCCACATCCAGCATACAAATACCCCTGTGTGAACAATAAAAGTTTGCAGCTTGATCAGAACTCCTGTCTTGCTGTCATCTCTCGTGTCTCTTGTCCCTTCATTCCTCCCTATCTAGGTTCGCTGCCCACGTTGATGTGTCCTGCCGGCCGGGACATCTGGCGCCCACTGACTGGGGCTCGAGCTTTTGATTGAGGGGGACCCCGTCCTCCTGGAAGATTTTGTCAAGCGGAGCTTGCAATAACCGCAGAAGACACCACCGAGAGACAGATCCAGGAGGAGGGTGGGGATGACACACGGTGATTGACCCACCATGGGGCAAACAGTTTCGTCACATGATTTGTTTTTGTCAGGCTACAAGGAGTCCTTCCAGACATGGGGGCGCGTATTAAGAAAAAAGACTTAAATTTTTTTTCTTTTCACACATAAGAGAGCAGTGTCCATGGTTTCCTCTTGAAAGGACCATTGATGGTAAAAGATGGCTTAGAGTAGTAGACTGTTTAAAAGATTATTATGAATCCTTTGGCCCAGAAAAAGTGCCTGTTCCCACCTTTTCTTACTGGAACTTAATTAATAGAATTCTTAAAAGTTCACCCTTTGACAATGGTACCTTAAAAGTTGTCAAGGTTGGGAAAGAGACTATGCAAATACTTCTCATATCCCCTCGGCATGCCCATCAGTTAGTATAGACATAGACCCTTCTCAGGCTCCCCAGGACCGTGGGAACCTTCCTGGTCCCCCTCAAAATACCACCCTAATGAATAAGGCTCCAATGATTACCAACTGCCTTTATCCAGTTTTAAATACCGGAGACTCATTGACCCCTGTAGAGGAGGCTACCTTGGAGAAGGAAGCAGCTCGCTACCATTCAGAAGACCCTCCACCTCTCAAGACCCTGCCACAGCTTATAGGACTTACACATCCACCTCCCTCCTATGTCCCTCCTGCCTTTTGTGCTCTGGCCCTTCAGGGAACAAATGCCCCCCCATCCCGATATTTTCTCCCCACTTCCCTTGCCTAAACTGGCTCCTTTGTGAGCATCCTTTCAACATACACAGGAACAGATCCAACCTTTAAAAGAATTAAGATCCCTTCACTCTGAGCTCTCTTCATTAGCCTTAGGTATGGAGTCAAAGCAACTGGCCTACAGTGGTCTAATACAAAGGCGAAGCCACTCCATTGACCTGTGCTCGCCTTCCCAGTCACCACCAGTCTGATAGATAAGCCTGCCCAGGCTGAGGTCAAAGAATTAGACGAGGATAAAGAGGAGGAAGAGGGGAAATGGATTAAGGAGATCAGGACTCAGAGGATGAGGAGTTCAGCCCTAGGCAGGCAGGAACCCAGAGTCTACAAAAAATTAAGCCTGCATATTCTTGAAAAACTTAAAAAGGCTTGTGCTCACTATGGCCCCATTGCACCCTACACGTTGGCTTTATTAGAAAGCCACAGCACACAATGACTTACTCCCAATGATTGGAAATTTTTAGACCAAGCTACCCTCAGTGCCAGAGACTTCCTGTTATGGAATGCAGATTTCAAAGAGCACTGTCGGGAAACTGCTCAAAAAATTTTAACTAAGGCCTTCTCTAAATCCAGGACTTATGTTAAGCTAGTGGGCAATGAGCCTTTTGACAATAAAATTAAACAGGCACATTTCCCTGCTGGACTTTTGATGCAGATTCAGATGGCTGGCTTACATGCTTGGAGACACCTCCCTCAAAAGCCTCGGCTACCACTTCCCTGGCAAAAATTTGACAAGGGCCCGACGAGCCTTATAGCGACTTTGTTCCCCGGCTCAACCTAGCTGTGGAATGCTTGCTTGGACCAAGCGAAAGCAAAAGCACTTTTGTAAAACATCTTGCCTTTGAAAACGCCAACCCGGCATGTCAGGATGTTCTTCAACCACATAAGGATAAAGGGAAACTTTCTGACTTTATTAGACTCTATGCAGGGGTAGGTGCAGCCCATGCCATGGGTCTTGCCCTAGGTGCCACCTTTACCAAGACCTTTCACAATCCTGGCTCACGTACTTGCTTTACTTGTAAACAACCTGGACATTTTGCACGCAAGTGTCCGACAGGCAAAATAAGCCTAGGAATAGCGTCTCCTTCAACTGGGGCTATACCGCCCCAAGCTATCCTTTGCCCTAGATGTGGTAAAGGTCATCACTGGGCCAGTGAGTGTAGATCTAAGACAAATGCCCTCAGACAGCCTATTTTTTCCTGCTTCTTGGGAAACTCCCTGCGGGGCCAGCGCCGGGCCACGGCATCCCCCAGGACAAACCCAGGGGCAATAAGATTTGTTCCCTCCCAAACTCCCAACCTACCTCAAAATTCTTCTCCACAATTGCCTCCCTCCAACTAGCCACTCCAGGCAGCGCAGGATTGGACCTCTGTGCCACCACCGATACTATATTGGACTCAATGCAAGGACCCCAGATAATACCCACTGGAATTATGGGTCCCCCTCAATCTCATATGTGTGACTTATTTTTGGGAGAGCCTCTACTAACTTACATGGTGTTCAGGTCTTTCATAGCATTAAAAATAATGATTTCACTGGAGAAAAAAAAATACGGGCCACAGCTATTAATGGAGTTGTGGTCATCCCAGCACGAACAAGTCTTGCACAATTAATACTCCTTCCCTTGAATCCAGGAGGCACTTCCACCGCCCAAACCTACCGCAGGGGACTGCCTCCTTGGGCTGCTCTGATGTAAATTTGGTTCAACCCGTTTCTCACAAAAGACCCACAATTTCCTTACTTATTGAAGGAAAGGAATTCCAAGGAATTCTAGATACTGGAGCTGATGACACAATTATTTCTCAAAAATATTGGCCATCAGCTTGGACCCTCACCTCATCCTTGACTGACCTTAAAGGGATAGGACAGTCAAAAAATCCTCTGGTCAGTTCTATGGCTCTTAGCTGGACTTATAAAGAGGGTAATAAGGGAATTGTCACTCTTTTCGTTGTTCCTGACCTCCCTGTTAACCTATGGGCCCAAGATATTTTGAGTCAAATGGAAGTTATTCATGCCAGTCCCAATTCCATGGTAACTCATCAAATGCTTCATATAAATTTTGTCCCTGGTACAGGCCTTGGGAGACTGAGACAAGGACTGGTTGAGCCAATAAAACCCATACAAAAAACAAATACATATGGACTTGGGTATTCGGATTTTTAGTGTCGGTCTCTGACTCTCCTGTACCCCATGGAGATAAAATTATTTGGGAAACTCAGACTCTTGTGTGGGTGAATCAATGGCCACTTACCCAAGAAAATATGGAGGCTGCCTCCATGTTAGTGCAGGAACAGCTGGCAGCCGGCCATGTAGAGCCCTCAACCTCAACATCGAATACTCCAATTTTTGTTATCAAGTAAAAATCAGGCAAGTGGTGCCTTTTACAATATTTGTTTGCCATTAATAAAGCTATGTGCCCAATAAGAGCACTACAGCCAGGCATTCCCACACCAGTGGCTATTCCCAAAAACTATTGTAAAATGATTATTGAGTTAAAAGATTGTTTTTTTACCATTCCTTTACATCCTGCGGATAGACCCTATTTTGCCTTTAGTCTCCCTCGCATTAATTTTCAGGGCTCTATGCAGAGATTTCAATGGAAGGTTCTTCCCCAAGGTATGGCCAACAGCCCTAGTCTTTGCCAAAAATACGTTGCTCGCTATGGCCACAAATTTATATTTTACATTATATGGATGATTTGTTAATTGCTGCACCTAATAACCATGACCTTAATAATTGTTACTTGGACATTTACAAAATCCTCACTTTCTTGGGACAACAGATAGCTCCTAATAAGGTTAAAACACAGGACTGTTATACCTATTTGGGCCTTAAACTTCAAGATAATCAGATCCAAATTCCTAAGATACCACTATGGGTGGACCATCTTCACAACCTTAATGATTTTCAAAAATTCCTGGGGAATATTCAATGGCTAAAAACATATTTAAAATTACCACCTTGTGTACTTTTGTCCCTTAATGATATTTTGAGAGGTGATTCCCACCCTTCCTCCCCTCAAAAACTTACTCCCGAGGCATGACAGGCATTAAACCAAGTCACAGAAGCCATTGCCAAACAGTTTTTTACAGAACATTCTTATAACCTTCCTCTGGTTCTGGTTATTTTACACACTCCTCATACACCCACAGGAATATTTTGGCAACGAAATACACATTTTAGAAATAAAGGCTGCCTTTGCTTTGGGTCCATTTACCCACCACATTCTCCAAGGTTATTACTGTTTTTCTTGCTCAGGTAGCTTCTATTATTTTTAAAAGTCGTTTACTATCTCGACAACATTTTGGCAAAGACCATGATAATATTTTAATTTCATATACTAAAGACCAAATCCAATTTTTACTACAGACGGAGGATGAATGGCATATTGCCTTATCAGGCTCATTGGGAACAATTGATAACCACCTACCCAATGACCCCCTTTTACATTTTGTCCAGTTACATCCATTTATTTTTGCCAAAATTACTCAAAAGGCTCCCATTCCTCAAGCCCTTACTGTCTTTACAGACAGTTCCAGTAATGGCCGAGCAGTCTTTGTTGTCAATAACCAGCCTAACACCTTTGATACTGTCTATCATTCAGCACAGTTTGTGGAATTGTTTGCAATAACACAAGTTTTTAAAACATTTTTTGATAATCCTGTTAATATTTATACATACAGTGCCTACATTGCTCATTCTGTGCGCCTGCTTGAGATTTCACCCACCATTAAGGCTTCTTCCAATGTCGCCCATCGGTTTCACCAGCTTCAGCAGCTAATTCAGGCCAGACAACACCCATTTTTCTTAGGACACAGCAGGGCACACTCTGATCTTCCCAGCCCTCTAACACAAGGTAATGCCAAAGCTGATGCAGCAACTCGTTTCATCTTTCCAATTTTTGTTGGCTGCACTCAAAAGGCCACGGAGTTACAAAATCTTCACCATCTAAATTCCCAGAACCTTCGATAACTATGTAAAATTACCAGGCAACAGGCATGAGAAATAGTAAAAGCATGCCCTGGTTGCCCTGTCTCCCTCCCCATTCAACACTTGGGAGTTAACCCCCGAAGATTACTGTCCAATCAGTTTTGGCAAATTGATGTTACTCATTTTTCTGAATTTGGAAAAACCAAATATGTACACGTTTCTGTAGATACCTTCAGTGGCCTTATTTTCGCATCACCACATTCTGGAGAGGCTATCAAAGGTGTCCTTTCTCATCTTGTTTCAGCGTTTTCTGTAATGGGTAAACCAATACATATTTAAAAAAGATAATTGTCCTGCATATACCAGTGCCAAGTTTAAACAGTTTTGTGCTACCTCGCAAATTTGGCATACTACTGGAATTCCATACAAGCCTCAGGCATTGTGGAACGTGCCCACCTTACCTAAAGACTTGGCTAACCCGCATTAATTCTTCTGCACTTGTATTTACCACTCACAGGCATCGCCTTAATCATGCATTATTTGCCCTTATTTTTCTTTCCCTAGACAATGAAGGCCATTCGGCTGCAGACTGACACAGGCAATCCTCGTCCAATTCTGTTCGCCCACCTGTTATGTGGCACAATCCCCTTACAAATAAATGGAAACGCCCAGGTCCTGTCCTCATCTGTGGACGAGGCTCAGCTTGTGTTTTGGACGAAGAGCAAGCAGCCCCAAGATGGTTACCAGAACGCCTGGTTAAACAGGTTAATGGCTTACCTCAACACGGGGATGGAGGCCCTCCCCCTGAGGACAAGTTTTCCTCTTTTTCAGATGCAGCCAACAATCTGTGTGAGGATCCTACTTAAGGCACTTCTGCTGAACAGGATTGTACACGGAGGCTTTGGCCCTCCACCTTCCAACATCATGGAGTACCTTTTTGGCCCTCCCTGTGAACGCAAGGGAGGATCTTGGACTCAGGCTCCCACTAGTTTGACCCAGACTGCTGACTGCGTGACTAAGGTGGCTTACCTCCGGGCCGAGGTTGACCATAAACTCAGAGGAGTTCATCAGCCTAAATTGGTATGTGTTAACAAGCCAATGATTATTCCCCCTAGTACAAGTAAAGCTCTCCAAAATTGTTCTGCAACTTGAACGCATACCCAAGCGATGCATGCCACTTGTTATGCGTCGGCCTCAATTTGTGTTAACAAGAAGGGAGAACAATTTTTTGAAGCCTCCCTAACTAAAACTCATGCAGCAGGAGGGACCACTATTCATTATACCCCCGTTCTTTTTGACCGGGGAGGAGAAGGCAAATACACCAAGCTACAGTCAGCTGGGTGCCAAGGCCCTGTTGGTAAACCCTCCTGCTGCCCCATTAAGGCACCTACAGGGGTCACTGATGGTGGAGGATTCCCTTATGCTGTCAAGCATCCTCAGATAATCAAACTTTTGAAACCCCAAATCCCTGAGCTCACATATCATCCCTTAATATAGCCAAAATGCCAGCTCCCAGGTTTAGATAACAATACATTAGATATTTTGGAAACTACCTTCTCCTTGCTTAATAATTCCAACCCCAACTTTGCTGGTGATTGCTGGCTCTCCATGACAACAGGGGCAATCATGCCTATGGCAGTTCCTATTAATTCTATCATAGACGATGATAATACATGCCAACCCAGATTTCCTTTGAAAGTACAGTCTATAGGCACTTTTACAATATGTCTTTTAGGCGCGATGCAAAATAATACCTATGATATTGATGTTGGAGTTACTTCTTTTGGAAGCTTTCCCATCCACAACATATAAATTCCCATGTGAGAACAATAAAAGTTTGCAGATTGATCAGAACTCCAGTCTTGCTGTAATCTCTCGTGTCTCTTGTCCCTTCATTCCTCCCCAACTAGGTTCCTTGCCCACATTGATGTGTGCGGCCGGCCGGGACAACTGACACTAACCCATACCCTACTACACTCTGACTACTAATCCTAATATGATGGAGAAAAATAACCCAAACAGAATAGAAATACAAGCAGTTCAGAGGAGGCATGGTGTATATTTGGACTTGCCTTTTGCATGATATAGGGTAGGTGTTATAAATCTAGTTAATTTTTAATTGAAATCGTTCTCCATGTGTTTTTAAAGTTAACAAATATGTGAATTCCTGTCTCCATTTCTCTGTAGCCTATTCAACTCATGTATTTTTATATGCACATATAGAATCCTACTTGGAATCACACGTACATTCTTGTGAGGAGGCTGACTTGGCAGATACAAATTGTGAGAAGAGATCACTCCCCATAAACGCTGTTGGAACTCAAAATTCAATCTATGGGTGAGCTTCCTAGTAGAACAACATTTTACATAAATCCATGTTCAGTAACATAAATATTTTTGCATCTATGGATGATATATATTTCATGATGAATTTTGTTTGGCATATATATTGCTACTTTTTATTGTCTCTGTGTGTGTTTTGTATATATATACACTCTTCAGATTTTTCAAAATATGAAATATATGTGTCTTATATACACTCCCTAAATTCATTTATGTTCATGTACGTGGATTTATAATCAACTTTTCACAAGATTATTCTCAGAAATATTCATCCACCTGAAATACATATTTGTTTTCTAGTACTGAAAACTAACTTAAGTGAATGGTGCATGCAATCCTAATATTTCTACAGTGACTGACACAGTTTAACATCAATGCAAGTAGAAATCTATCGGACATGATGTGTATTTTGAAGTTCATTTTGTTCAACACTGGTACATTACAATTTCTTCAGTTTATTCACATCATAGGATATATATTTCATCCACAAGTTCACAAATTTATACGCATTTGATTCATTTTCAATCATTTCCTGCTTCAGAACACATGTATTACTCCTAGTTTCCTGAATGGTCTTTTCATGACACTTATTTCCAAACACATTCATATTGGTTTTCATAATCATTTTGAAGCAAAACTCACACATTCTTCATGATATACCATAACCCTAATTTTACCATTATATGTGTAACTGATTGGAATGAATGATTGTATATCAATATAAGATTCCCTGTATATTTTCTGATATCAATTCAATCCATTATTTAAAGTTTGAACCACTTTTATTATTTATTCACAGTATGGTCTATTCATGCATTATTTCTATATTTATAGACACAGGGTACATCTATTTGTATCCCCAATACTAATTTATTCATCTTCAAAATGTAGCTCCCAGAAATGTTGTCAGAAATACTCATGTCACCTGATCTACATATACATTTTATCACAGTAATATTCTGGACACATTATGAAAATGTCACACTTATGATTGTACCAAAGCCTAAGTGAAAGTGAGCATGCGTTACTAAAAACATCCATGTCCAGGTTGCCTAATGCTCTCTAATGTCAATACTATTGGTGAATACATATTTGTTTCTTCCTAAGATTATATATTCAACCTCAATCCTGTTGAAAATGTCTAATCCTACCACACAATTTATACTTTGCCTGATTTCCTAATGTCTCTATTGATTTCTGCTTCCCTACATATTATCCCAGTTCATTATTTTGACTGACTCTTCACATGTGCTGACATTTACATTCACTGTCTACCCGAAAGCCTATTGCTAAAGAACTTTTGGTCACACTCTTATACTCACTCTTCTTTCTAAACCTACCGACTTTCGTCTTAATCGTACCGACTATCACTTTTTGACTGGATGTTCTCTTTGACATTCAATCATCCAAGGTACAAGGCAATTGTATATCGATTCATCTGAGACATCTGTGCAGAATATAATTCAAAGCTAAGTATCCCACTCAAAGGCCTAATGCCTTTCTGGGCTTCAAATCTTTCCTGGATTTCTGTTTTCAAACTTATATTTCCCCTGTATATTCTTGAAAATATTGCAGGTTCCCAATACCATTAATCATCTTGCACAATGATTCCGAACCCAAATAGAACCTCTTATTAACCGTAACCATACACTCTTTTCTCAATCTCACTTTACAGAAGAGCAGGTACAGGGTTCGTCTTACAATACAGGAATGTAGGGCATCTTCCACCTGCTGAGAACCTAAAATGTCCATACAGAAATGATCCCTTAATAAGATGTAGGCAGCTATTGAGGAACTAAGAGAGCAAAAATCATCTTCCAATGCAAAAACCCTGGTCAGAATGAAGGGATGTGTCTGAATCAGCCTCTCTCTTCTTAATGTAGAGAAGATGGACCAAACCAGGCCTGTGTGGAGAGCTGTTCCTGGGTGCCTATGGTTTACATACCATTCTAACTTGTGAAAGTGTCACAGGAAGTAGGGGCAGCCTCCATCTCATGGGACACTTGGAAGCAACTGAAGCAATTGTTAGGACAAAGTGGTTGTCACGGCAGTGACCTCACTCAGTTCCTGAAAGAATTGACCTACTTAACTTCCTTGTTGATGGAACTCTCTGAACTTGGTATCCAGGAAGCCAGGCACCCAGAGCCAGTCCCAGTCCCCGTCCCAGTGGGCTCAATTGTTTGTATTTACCATGGACATAGTCAGTCTTTCTTGGTACCTACTGATGTGAGGATGGTCAAATGACAGAATAGCTATGAAGAGGGTCCTTTCCTGGGAAAGTAGGTAGTTGCTCACCACTGGCTGCTGGCAACTTCACTGAGTTGAAAAAGGAGACAAGATCTGAGACCGTACAGGCCATTTCGGGGGAACGAAGTATGGCTCACCAGTCAGACGACACTCCATATAGTCAGAGACCTACTTGGGGGAAGGAGGTGCCTTTTTGAGTGTGGGTGTGAGTATGTGGTTTTGTCTCATGTTCTGAGAATAGGTAGGAAAGTCGGTTTGTTTGTTTTGGGGTAGACTGTTTCTTGTATGTCGTTTGGCAAGGCGAGTGTTTCTATGTCTGTGTATCTTACTGTGTCAGTGGTTGTAGACAATAGAAAAGAGAATGCATCAATGGATGTGTTGTGTCTAGTAGAAAGCTCCCAGCATTCATCCTGCCCAATGTATGAATAGAGAGTGGGCAGCCTTATTGATGTGCAACACCTATTATATTCCTAAGTTTCAGTTTTCTTCCTGAATTCTCTCAACTCTCCAGAATAGGCTCATGGTTTTGTGTCCAAGATATGTACCACCTCCAAGCTCTGTGAAATGGCCATGTACTGAATAGCTGAAGGAAATGTGATCATCTTAGAAAACTCAAATATCAGTGTGAATAGAAAAGTCTCAGTGGAGAAACCCTGCTTTGGGCCTTTTACTTACCTATTTTTCTGTTGCCCTGAATCTCAGAAAGGTCTTTGCCTCAGGTCACACTTTGTGAAGCCTGAAGAAAATAGTTTTCAAATGGAAATGAATGGGCATCACCTGTGGCTCTTTCCTTAATTGCTTTGGAAATGGATGTGTCTGAATCAGTATCTTGGCCCTGTGTCAGGTTGTGGCTTAGATTCTCAAAACCAGATGGATCTAAAAAAGATGCCATGTGTGCATCCAAAACCAAAATGGCAAAAAGATCAGTTATAGTGGATGAAGCTTCTTGCCTTTCTCTATTAGTTTCCTGACATCCATCAAGTGAGAATAGGAATCCTTTGGGTAAAATTAGTACTTCAAAGCCCTGCAGAGGTGCTTGGGTTTCCTCATGACTCCAAATCACATAAAGAATCTATACCTGACTGTCAGTAGGCCTCAAATTGGAGAATCAGAGCAGTATTAAGAGCAGGCCTATTTGATCACTCCTGGTTCACAGGAAAGGTGTCCCGGCCACAATGACTTTAGGCAAATGAGGGGCAAGAGAACGTATTTTGGACACTGTCTTTGGATGTGCCCCTCATGGAAACCTCCAGCCAGAGGTTATGATTAGTATCTATATGGAAGAATATGAGGGCTATGTGGAAGTGTTTTGGTTTTAATTGTGGTCATTAGTGTGGTGGTTGGAAAGATGACTGGGTCCATCGGGGTTTAAACTCTGATGTGATTCCCCTTTGAGACTGCGTTGTGGAACTGACCTCAGAGAAGAATTGCCATGATTTGTGTTGGCATTTTTGGAGGCCACGCATGAGAGTCGCCCTTGGAAACTGAGATCTAGACCAAGGGCGGCTTTCCACAGAGCACAGGGAATCTCAGCCATGATACCATATGATTTTATTCTGAAAGCCTTGGAATCCATAGTTGAGAGTCAAAACACACATGGACCTCACATTGTAGACCTCTATGTGCCTGGCTTCATGTAACCTTTTGCCCACTCTTTGGGAAGCCTTGCCTGTGAAATTTCTCCAGAGCTTTCATTGAAATGATCTTCCTCAACCTTTAATGGTTCCTGAATGAATGGAATCCCACAGTGCCTCCAACTTCATCCTTGAAAAATGGCTACATAAATACCATGACATTCTTGAAATTCCCTTGACCAGGTGGCACTGGAGAACCTTCGATGTCCTGTTGCTAATTCGAGTTTACAAGACAGTGCCTTGATTGACTGGGTTTCATGATAATGGTGTAGAACAGAGATGTCAGTACGTTGGAGCCTCTTGATTAGTGGTCATAGAACAGTGTTGTGCATGTGTGTGATAAAACATCTGTGGTGGGGCCATGTGGATCTGCCATTTACTTCCAAATGGGTTGCGACTGACATGGTGCAGCCAGCAGAACCTTGTATGTAAAGGCATCTTGTTATATGGAGAAATTTCAGGGCAATGTTCAGAATCAGGTTGCTATGGTCAAGGGGGCAACCTATGTGTGATAGAAGCCTATTTGGTGCATTCTCCTGCAGACCCTGACACACGACACATGACAGAACTCCCTCCAGCACTGTGTCCCAGTTGAACTTATTGTTTTTCGAGAAGCAAATACCAAACTCCCAATGCAGCAGCAAGAAACACCACAAAAAGTGGAGGATGACCAAATAGCTTCACAGTCCACACGGAGAGACACTTAACCCCCAGTGGCCACAGATATCTATAAAGAGAGAATTCAGCACTGCTGCCTAATGTTCATTGGAATATAAGAGACCATGTCCTCCAGGTCACATATATGCAGACCCAGCTTTGATGGTCTCACTACAAAGGAAGATAAAGCTCCTGACAACAACATATATTTCAAGTGCCCAACCTCAGAGGAAGTTTCTCAAGAAGTCTTTATGCCAACAGAGCTCCATGATTGTGGAGTTTTATCCTGTCCCTTACTTTTGGAAACTCCTCTTGCACCTCCAAAGTTGTGAACTCCTGAGCAATTTCCATTCCAGATATGTATTCACAAATTTTATAACTCTTCTCCTCTAATTGTGTCTTAATTGGGGCGAAGGTAATGTCAAGTAATTGTTCTGGATGAGAGTGGGTGGATTTTTGTGTAGCACATATTTGCATACACATTGGATTCATTTTCCAATTTTCCATTTGAAATACTGAAACACTGACACTACCCCATACCCTACTAAACTCTGTCTACTAATCCTAATATGATGGAGAAAAATAACCCAAACAGAATTGAAATACAAGCAGTACAGAAAAGGCACAGTGTATAGTTGGACTTGCCTTTTGCATTATATAGAGTAGGAGTTATAAATCTACTCATTTTTTTGTTGAAATAGTTCTCAATGTGTTTTTAAAGTTAACAAATATATGAATTCCTGTCTCCCTTTCACTGTAGCGTACTCAGCACATGTATTTTTATAAGCACATGTATAATCCTACCTGGTACCACATGTACACTATTGTGTGGTACCTGAATAGGCAGATACAAATTGTGAGAAGAGATCACTCCTCCTAAACGCTGTTGGAACTGAACATTCACCCTATGGGTGAGCTTCCTAGCTGAACAACATTATATATAAATCCATGTTCAGTAAAATAAATATTTTTGATCTGTGGATAATATATATTTCATGGTGAATTTCAATTGGCATATAGTGCTAATTTTTAATATCTGTGTGTATATATATATATATATATATATATATATATATATATATATATACTCTCCAGATTTTTCAAAATATGAAATATATGTGTCTTATTATACATTTCCTAAATTCATTCATATTCATGTATGTGGATTTATAATAATCTTTTCACAAGATTATTTTCAGAAATATTCATCCACCTGGAATACCTATTTGTTTCCAACACTGAAAACTAACTTAAGTGAATGGTGTATACAAATCCTAATATTTCTACAGTAACTGACTCAGTTTAACATCAATGCAAGTAGACTCCTATGGGACATGATGTGTATTTTGAAGTTCATTTTTTTCAACACTTGTACATTACTATTTCTTTAGTTCATGCACATCATTGGATATATATTTCATCCATAAGTTTGCAATTTTATTGGCATTTGTTTCACTTTCAATCACTTTCTACTTCAGAACACATATATTTCTCCATGTTTCTTGACTGGTCTTTTCATGAGAATTCTTTCCAAACACATTATTTTTGATTTTCATAATTACTTTTGAAGGAAATCTCACACACCCTAGATAATTAACCATAACCATAATATTACCACTAGATGTATAACTGGTTGGAATGAATGATTGTATATCAATAAATGATTTCTTATATATTTTCAGATATCAATTCAATACATTATTTAAATTGGATCCTGTTATATTATTTAAACAAAGTATTGTCTATTCATGCATTATCTTTATATCCAAAGACACAGGGTACACGTCTTTATAACCCCAATACTAATTATTAGGTCTTGAAAATATTCCTCCCAGAAATGGTGGAAGAAATACTCATGTCACCTGACCTACATATACATTTTATCACAGTAGTATTCTGGACACAAAAAGCAAAGTTCACACTAATGATTGTACCAATGGAATGGTCGAGTGAGCATTTTAGGAAGAGACCACCAAAAGACTGTCTCATGCAACAGCAAAGTGTGTATTGGGGGTCCAGCATGCTGCAGCTCAGAGCTCACTTGAATTTAGCAGAGAGCCCTGAGAATAGCTTAAGCAGAGCTTATGTACTTTCTTTGGAGAAGACAGGGTGTGAAGTTTATTGATGGGTCAGGGTGAGTGGGCGGTTTGCTTGCAAATGTGTGAGGGAGTACATTCTGCAGTTTGGCAGTTGGGGACAACACATTCTGGGAACAAGATTAGCAAACAGTTCTCAAGATTTCAACAGTGTTTTGTTAAGCATACAGAAAAACAGGAAGTGACAAGTACCTATTTAATAAACCTTTCATTTCCCACTTCTTGTTCTGGTTACTTTTAATCAAAAAAGTGATCATTGGGGGGTGTCACATTTTATGTCTGCTAGTGAGTTATATTGTTGTCTGATTACCATAAGTTTAACTTGTCCAATTTGAGCTTGGAGAAAGGAAACTACACGGTTGAGCAAACAGGGCCCCACAGTTAGCAATAATATGAGGATTATTAATGGACTGGCCAAGGCAGATAAAAGCTTAGTTAACCCAAGGGACTGTGTGAACCAAGACTCAAACCACGCTTTTTGGGCCTCTGTCTCTCGTTAATGCTCTTCAAGGCGTTTTCTTAATTTACTCATAGATTCTTTTACAACTCCAGTATTGTCAGCATAAAAAAAAAAATTCTTCCCTCATTGCAGCACAAAGGCCCCCTCTCTCATGAAGAGGAGGTCCAACCGTCGCCTATTCTGTGAAACTACTTCGGAGAGAGAGGTTAAAGATTCCTGTAAAGCTGGGATTGAGGTTTTTAATATCTTTAAGCTTTGGTCTATTGCTGCTTCTCATTGAGTCATTTGTTGTGTCCCATGGATAGGTCAGTGGTTCCTGTGCCCACACCTGCAGCAACTCTTATTCCAAATAGGATGGCTAAAGTGAGGGATACAGGTTCCCAGCGGAACTGGGTTTTATGCCCCCCCATTTGAATTTTAAATGAACCTGTGTCATGATAGAGCACTCAGGGAAACATCTGCACCATTACATAACTAATCACATCTATTGACCATTTTATGAACACATAAACAATAATTAAGTATATAGAATTATACTGTTGAAGGAACAGACAAGGAAAGGCACCTAAGATAGCACCGAAGCTAGGGAAGCAGTCCTATTTGGTTGCAAAAGGATGTAGAGAGCATTGCTTCTGTTGTAATCAATTAATCCTCTGAACCCCAAGTTTAGGTTGTTTCAGAATTTTGTAGCCAACATGTAAGGGAATGGGCTCAGAATATCACAGTCTGCAGAAGTTCACAAAAAGCAGTTTTTGTTTCTGTTTTATTTCTTCTATTTTGGCAAGTTAACTTTTTAAGGACACCTGGGAGGGGGAGAGCTTTTGTCTTCTCTTTTTTTTTTCTCCCTGCCAGTTGTTAAAATGGAGCCCAGTTGGTAACTTCTTTATCTTAGAAATGTAGCAATCTCTGTGAAGCTCCAGCTCAAGGCCAGAGGCCTTGTTCACATATTTTGTGAAAAACTAGTAAGGGGTGTCTAGCTTAGGAGTGCTGATTTTTCCAGCCAGTGGCAACTAGAAGAGGGCAACAAGAAAAGAGGAAGTTTATCTACATTGAACTCTTTCATAGGGATTATTTTGCTGAAAGTCCTAAAGTCAGTCATGGTGAAGACTTCTGGAGAAGGTCACTTAAGAATTTTCTGTGGTCTTGGTACAGAGGGGGAAGAGTGGAAGGCAGGGGGTGAGAGCAGCTCCATGGATCTGAGAGTCAGGAAGGAGAGATTAAAAGACTATTGGGAAAGGGGTTTGGGATTTTGCTAGCAAAAAAAACTTGAGCAGTAGAGCAAGTAGAGCAGAGGGGAAGATGGGAGTGAGTATCTCAAAAAGCCTGTGAGGGATTTTAAATTCTTAGTAACCTGTATTCAGTGTTGACAATGCAACTTTAAAGGTAATTTTTATTACATCTCGGATAGGGGTCTGAGGGCTCTTCTCAGCTGGTTTGAGCTTTGGGTTAGCAGGTAAGAGGTCCTGTTGGGACCCATTGTGGGCACTGACAGAAGAATAGAGGAGTGTCTCGGTTTAGGGGTACCTAAGTACCTGCTACCTCAGCAAGGGGGCAATGGTCTGAGAAAGGGTAGAGGTTTGGGTTTTTGATCTAGTAATTGGAGGGGAGAAATCAAATTCCTGAGGTGAAAGTGACAGCAGAGAGTCTGGAGCAGAAATCTGAGGGTGAGGATCTATTAGAGAAGCATAGTTCAGGATGTGAGCAAAGGAGGAAAAAGGCCTGCACATAGGGGAATTTCCTTCAACCCTTTTGAGCACTTGCCGAAGTTAAAAAGTCCATGCAGAATTTGAGGATCTAGAGACCCCTCTGGGGGACATGGATTTTGGTTGTCTAATTGGTAATATGGCCAATGCTGTGTACTGAATTTGATGAGGAGTTTGGGTTCCAGCAGGCAGCCCCTGTATGCTCAGATCGCCATGACTTACAGAAGAAGTCGGCTTTTCCCCACACAGCCATGGCTGTTTGTGGATTTGATAGTCCGCCGGGCAAACATAGTAATCTAGGCTAGCCAAACTGCATCTGGCTCACGTGTCCCTACATCCATAATGTTGGTTTCCATTACCTATGGTACGAAAGTGATTTAATGGAATTTTAGTGGAATCCTGTTCATCAGGGCTATCCCAATATGAAAGACCTATAGGTAGCTGACAAATGTCTGGGTGGAGGGATGGCCACCAGGTCCCTCAGTGGGCTGTATTCGAGGTAGACCATACTTGTTGTCTAGTAGGATTTTTGATCAGCCATCGCTGCTGAACGGGCTGATGATGCTTAGGAATACTGGTGGCCAAGGGGAGAGTCTATAGCCTTATCCACATGGCGAACACACAGTTTGAAAGGGTTACCAGTCTTTTCCAGCTTCCAGCCAGAGTGGGGACATGGCGCAGGCTTGAGATGAGAGGCATTGATCCAGGAAGTGATTCCGTCTACCTTTACCACTGTAGGTGTTATAAGTAGCACCTGGTATGGTCCTTTACACCGGGGTTTCAGGAATGACACCTGATGTCGTCTTTAGTAGATGAGGTCTCTTACTTGATATTGATGTGGAGTCCCATCATACCCTGGTTGGTAGGAAGGGGCCAGATGTTTCAACAAGTACCGCTGAGTTCTTTCAAGAGCTTTAAGTCTGTCAGGCAAGGGGGTGTGGAAGGGATCGTTAGGTCTTAGAGTTGGGGTTAGGTCCCTTACTGGAGCAGGGGCACCATAGAGAATTTCATAGGGGGTGAGGTTAGACAATGAAACAGAGGGAGTATTTCTTGCATGAAACAGTGCCGAAGGCAGGAGCATAGTCCAATCTTTTATGCCAGTTTCTAAGCTTAATTTCGTTAAGGTCACTTTAATGGTTCTTTTTATTTTTTTACCTGTCCTGAGCTCTGGGGTCTATAAGCACAATGTAACTTCCAATAAACCCCTAGAATTCTGGCTAACCCCTGTCTTACCTGGGCCATGAACGCCGGCCCATTATCAGACCCATATTACCTTAGGCAGGCAGAATCTTGGAAAAATATCTTTCAGGATCTTTTTGACCACCATTTGGGCCGTTTTTTTTTTTTTTTCTTTTCTTTTCTTTTCTTTCTTTTTTCTTTTCTTTTCTTTTTTTTTTATTTATTTATTTTTTTTTTTTTTGCGGGGGATGCTTCAATCCATCCTGAAAATGTATCTACAAAGACTAGGAGATATTTAAGTCCATACATTGCTGGCTTAATTTCAGTAAAGTCAACTTCCCAATTCCCAGAATTGTCCTGGTCTGGTTCCTCATAGGTGCTTTCCTGCAAGAAGCTTGGAAGTGTAAGCATTAACCAATTGACAGACCCGACAGGCTTTTGTTACCCATTCAGTTCTTCCCTTTCTCTTTGAATCGGTTAGTGGAAAACTCTGTTCTTGATCCTTCAGGAATGCCTGCAATTTCTTTGAACCAAGGTGAGTGAGTTGATATACATTTTAACTTAGTGTAGGGCTTTCTGAAATTGCAGGCTAAGCTCAGTGAAGTTGAGGGTTCAGTGTCAGAGTGTTTAGGTGTTATCAAAAGCTTCCTGGTTCTCAGGGGTTCATTGGAAATGGGCATCTCCCTTTAGCACCGGGTATAAAGGAGCAGCTAATGATGCAAACCCAGGTATCCATAACCTGCAAAAGCCAGCAGTTCCAAGAAACTCTCTGAGTTGTCTGCTGTTAGATCTGTGTGGTATCTGCACAACAGTTTGTTTTCTTTGCTCAGTGAGCCATCCTTTACCGCCCCTAAGTGAATAGCCCAGGAAGATTACTTCATGCTGGCAAATTTGGGCCTTTTTGGCAGAAGCTCTACACGCCAGTTTAGCAAGCTCAGATAATAGTGCTTGGGTCCCAGATTCACAGTTTTCCTTAGTGTTGGCTGCCAGTAGCAGGCCATCCACATGTTGAAGCAGGGTGTATAGTTCTGAAGTTGTTGATATCTCTGTGGAGAGCTTCATCAAAGAGAGTGGGGGAGTTTTTGAACCCCTGTTCGAGTCTAGTCCAAGTTAGTTGACCAGACGTTCCGGTTTCTGGGTCTACCCACTCGAAAACAAACAGCAACTGACTATCTTTATGCAGAGGCAAGCAAAATAAAGCATCTTTTAAGTACAGAACAGTATACCATTTCTGCTCAGGGTTCAGAGTGCTAGGCAGATTGCACAGATTAGGTACCATGCGGTGAATGTCCTGCACTCTGTTGTTGATCTCTCGTAGGTCTTTAACAGGGTGATAGTCCCCGGTTCCTGGCATTTTTTAATGGTAACAGGGGAGTGTTGCAGGCTGATTAACAGGGCCTTAGGACCCCTAAGATCAGATATTTCTGAATATGGGGCCTTATCCCATCTTTAGATTTTTGCCCAGAGTATATTTTTTGACATTGATTGGAGAGGCTGAGGTTTTTAACTCCACTGTTATTGGAGGTTTTTTAATGGGCAGGCCTAAGCCATCAATTTTTGTCCAGGCATCTGGGTAATATGTTATCCAATTCTGGGGTAACGTGCCTGTTTGATCAGTCTTGTGTGGTGTGAAGAGTTGATATTCATCTTCTACTGACAGTTAAAGCTGTGACTATAGGAGTTTTTACTGAAGGATTTATAATTTTCACTTTGGGGCCTTCAGGGATAAAAGTTATTCTGGCCCGGACCTTGGTGAGCAGATCTCAGCCCATTAATAGGGCCGGGCATCTTGGGATTACTAGGAAGGAGTGATGGATTTTTCCTTTCCCCAGGTCCATGATCCTCTTAGTTGTCTATGCCCGATATTTACTGCCATTAGCCCCTTGAAAGACCTTTTATTTGATGGAGGGCCCAATGGGGCTTTAAGGGCTGAGTATACTGCCCCTGTATCCACTTTAAAGTGTACTGGGGTACCCTCCACTTCAAAAGTTACCCTGAGCTCGGGAAGAGGATCTGAGCCCCGACTTTCTTAGTCATCCTCCAGAGTCAGAATGTCTGGCTGGTGTGGCTGTCTCATTCTCGGGCTCTTTTTGGCCCAGTGTCCTTTTTCCTTTGAGTAGGCATATTGATCTGAGGCCAGGGGTTTCTTTTGGCGTGTGCCCAGGTATCCCTTCCTGTATCCCTGTTTCTTAATTTCTTTCCTATTTTTTGTTGTGATCAGGACCTTAGTCAATGCATTAGTCTATCTTTTGCTTCTCGCATCCTCTCTTTGCTCCCTTTCTTTCTTTCTCCTTTGTTCCTTCTCTTCCTCAGTTTATCTCTTATAGTTTACTTTTTTAGGCTTCTCTGACTAAATCTCTCAAAGCCATATCTTGTAATCCATCTACGCATTGTAACTCTCTTTTAATATCCAGGGCAGCTTGCCCAATGAAGGCCATCATGACAGATGGCTTTTGATCCTCTGCCTGAGGATCGAAAGGAGTATATCTCCTATATGCCTCCATAAATCTCTCTAGAAACATAGAGGGAGATTTATCAGGCCCTTGAATAATCTCTCTAACCTTGGCCCAATTAGTTGGTCACCTTAGCGGCTGCTTGGAGACCCGCTATTAGAGCCCGGCAATAAGTGGACGGATGCTACCTACCTTCAAACGTGTTGGTGTCCCAGTTCGGTTGGTTCAATGGGAAGCCGGCTTTGATGATGTGGGAAGAGGTGTCGGTCACCCATCTTGTCCGAGGATATTTTTTTTTAGCTTCCAGAAGGTTTTTCTCTTGTTCCTCTGTCATGAAGAGAGTCTGTAGGAGTTGTTGGCAGTCATCCCAAGTAGGCAGGTGTGACAACGCCGGCAAGTTCTTTGAGTTCTTTTACCGGGGCCAGCTTTGTCCAGGGAAGGAGTGGCTTTGTGTGCTGCCAGGTAGTAATCTGGAGGGCGCTGGGCCGGCCTAGCTTCCTCCAATGGTGGAGTGGCTGAGTCAGCAGCAAGGGAATCACTTAGAGGGTGTTGGGTGTTGGGGGAAGAGGGTAGGGGATAAGGAGGGTGCGGAGAGTCTAGTTGAGTCTTGAGACTTAGGAAGAACAAAGGGTGGAGGAGGAGGAGCAGAGGGTTTGAGAGATAGAATCATGGGGGAAGGTGGAGGAGCGGGGGCAGGGAAAAGGAAAGGCTTCACAAATGGAGGAGGAGATTTGCAGAGGTCCTGCAAAGTTAAGATATATGGCTTTTGATCTGGATGGCTATGTGGCCCCAGTTGAAAGACAATATTTCTGACTTTTTGAATTAGTGGGGAGTAGAAAGTTTCTTTAGGGGCCATCCGACTCCAAAGGTGGGTCATTTTGAGGCACGGAGAGTCTGCCAGTTCCGGCGTTTTACTGAAACAGAAAGATTCTGAGCCCTTAAGTGGACTTTGGTCCACTGAACAAGAGTCAGGGACAGAGGCATTGAAGTGCTCTGTCCCATAATGAAAGATATACAAACAGTGAAAGCAATGACACACAACACAGACAAGACAAGACAATAAAGACAGGCAATGGACGTCCAATACTGAGACCAGGACTGATTAGCCAGAAAAACCTGATGTGCTGGCAAAACCAAATCCGAAACAAAAAAATCACTGAGTCGAGGATACTATTGTTCCTCTATTTTCCGAATCCTCTGGGGGCATCCCCCAGGAACGTGACCTGTGGCTCGGTGACACGTCTGTCAGCCAGCATCTGAGAGAGCTCACGCTCATCACCGATAGCCATTTTGCAAAGCCCTAACCTGAAACCTGAAACACGAAAGTGGTACCTTACTTATCCTGATAGGAGCTCGTTGGGAGTCTTTCGTACACCACTGATGGATCTTGCTGGGGGTTTCAGATGTGAAGTTCTGGCAAGCATTGGAGGAAGAGACCACCAAGAGACTGTCTCATGCAATAGTATAGGGTTAATAGGGAGTACAGCATGCTGGGGCTCAGACCTCACTTGGATAGAGCAGAGAGCCCTGAAAGAGCTTAAGCAGAGCTTATATTCTTTTCTTGGAGAGGACAGGGAGGGAAGTTTATTGATGGGTCCGGGCGACTGGTCGGTTTGTGAGCAAATGGGTGAGAGAGTACATTCTGCAGTTTGGCAGTTGGGGACAACACATTCTGGGAACAGGATTGGCAAACAGTTCTCAAGATTTCAACAGTGTTTTGTTAAGCATACAGAAAAATAGGAAGTGACAAGTACATATTTTATTCACCTTTCACCAAAGCCTAAAAGGAAAGTGAGCATGGATTACTAAAAACATCCATGTCCAGGTTGCCTAATGCTCTCAAATATCAATCGTATTGGTGACTACATATTTGTTTCTTCCTAAGATTTTCTATTCAACCTCAACCCTGTTCAAAATATCTAATTCTATCACTCACTTTATACTTTGGCTGAATTCCTAATGTCTCTATTGATTTCTGCTTTCCTACATATTTATCCCAGTTCATCATTGTGATTGACTCTTCACATGGGCTGACATATACATTCACTCTCTACCCGAAACCCTATTGCTAAAAAACTTTTGGTATCAATCCTATACTAACTCTTCCTTCTAAACCTACCAATTATCTTCCTAATCCTACTGACTATCGCTTTTGGACTGGATGTTCTCTTCGACATTCAATCATCCAAGATACAAGGTCCTATGACGCTGTATGTTGAATTATCTGAGACACCAGTGCAGAACGTAATTCAAAGCTAAGTATCCCAATCAAGGGCCAAATGCCCTTCTGGGCTTCAAATTTTACCTAGATTTCTGTTTTCATACTTATATTTCACCTCTATATTCTTATTAACAAGGCAGGTTCCCAATACCATTATTCATCCTGCAGAATGATTACTAACATAAATCAAACATGTTATTAACCCTAACCATACACTGTTCACTCAATATAACTTTACAGAAGAGCAGGGACAGAGTTGGTCTTACAATACAGGAATGTAGGGAATCTTCCACCTGCTGGGAACCTCAAAAGTCCATGCAGAAATTATCCCTTGAGAAGATGTAGGCAGCTATGAAGGACCTAAGAGAGCAAAAGTCATCTTCCATGGCAAACAACCTGGGCAGGATGAAGGGTTGTGTCTGAATCAGCCTCTCTGATCTTAATGTAGAGAGGATGGAACAAACCAGGCCTGTGTGGAGAGCTATTGCCAGGTGAGTAGGGTGGATACACTATTTGAACTTGTGAAAGTGTCACAGGAAGTAGGGGCAGCCTCCATCTCATGGGACCTATGGAAGCAACTGTTAGGACAAAGTGGTTGCCAAGGCAGTGACCTCATTCAGTTCCTGGAGGAAGTGACCTACCTCACTTCCTTGGGAAAAAAACTCTCTGAACTTGGGGTCCAGTAAGCCAGGCACTCAGAGCCACTCTCAGTCCCAGTTCCAGTAGGCACACTTGTTTTGATTTACCAAGGACAGTGTCAGTCTTTCTTCGTACCTACTGATGTGAGGATGGCCAAATGCCAGCAGAGCTCTGAAGAGGGCCCTTTCCTCAGAAAGCAGGTAGTGGCTCACCACTGGCACCTGACAACGTCACAGAGTTGACCAAGGAGACAAGATCTGAGACAGGACAGGCCATTTCCGGAAAACATACTAAGACCCACCAGTCAGAGGATACTCCGGATAGTCACAGACCTACTTGGGGGAAGGACATGACTTTGTGGGTGTGGGTGGGAGTTTATGGTTTTGTCTCATGTTCTGAGAATAGGGAGGAAAGGCGGTTTGTTTGGTTTGGAGGGGACTGTTTCTAGTAAGTCGTTTGACAAGATGAGTGTTTCTATGTCTGTATGTCCCACTGTGTTCGTGGTTGTAGACATTAGAGAAGAGAATGCATCAATGGATGTGTCCTGTCTAGTAGAAAGCTTCACAGCATTCATCCTGCCCAATTAATGAATGGACTTTGGCTTGCCTTATGGATGGGTAACACCTACTATCTTCCTAAGTTCCTGTTTTCTTCCTGAATTTGGGCCACTCTCCAGAATAGGCTCATGGTTTTGTGTCCAATATATGTACCATCTCCAAGCTCTGTGATATGGCCATGTACTGGATAGCTTAAGGGATTGGGGGAATATCAGAAAACTCAGATATCAGTGTGACCAAAAAAGTCTAAGTGGAGAAACCCTGCTTTGGGCCATTTGCTTACCTATTGTTCTGTTGCCCTGAATGTCAGGAAGGTCTTTGCCTCAGGCCACCCCTTTGGGACGCCTGAAGAAAACAGTTTTCAAATGGAAATTAATGGGCATCACCTGTACCTCTTTGCTTAATTGCTTTGGAAAGGGATGTTTGTGAATCAGCCTCTTGGCCATGTGTGAGGCTGTGGCTTATATTCTCAGCACCTGATGGATCTAAAGAAAGATTCCATGTGTGCTTCCAAAACCAAAATGGCCCAAAAAGCAGTCTTTGTGGATGAAGTCTCTTGCCTTTCTCTATAAGGTTCCTGACATCCATCTAGTGAGAATAGGGATTCTTTGTGTCAAATGAGTTCTTCAAAACTCTGCAGTGGCAAGTCTTTAGGTGCTTGGGTTTTTTCATGACACCAATTCAGATAAAAAATCTAAACCCGACAGTCAGTAGGCCTCAAATTGGAGAAGCAGAACAGTATTTACGTCTGGCCTATGGTCACTCCTGGTTCTCAGGAAGGGTGTCCAGGCAACCCTGACTTTAGGCAAATGAGGGGCAAGGAAGGTTATTTTGTACACTGTCTTGGGATGAGTCCCTCATGGAAAACTCCAGCCACAGGTTATGATGAGTGTCTGTATGGAAAAAGATGAGGGCTTTGTGGGAGTGTTTTGGTTTTAATTGTGGGGATTTGTGTGGCGGTTGGAAGTGATGACTGGTTCTACCTGGGTTTGAACTCTGGTGTCATTCCTTTAGAGTCTGAGTCCTGGAACTGATCTCAGAGAAATATTGCCATGAATTGTGTTCGGATTTTAGGAGGCCACGCATGGGATTCGCCCTTGGAAACTGAGATCAAGGACCAGGTTTGTTTTCCACAGAGCCTGAGAATCTCAGCCAGGATATCACAAGATTTTTTTCTGAAAGATTAGGCATCCATAGTTGAGAGTCAAAACACCCATGGACGTCACATTGTAGACCTTAATGGGCCTGGATGCATATGAGCCTTTGGCCACTCTATGGGAAGACTTGCCTGTGAGAGTACTCCACAGCTTTCATTGAAATGACCTTCTTCACCATTTTATGGTTCCTGAATTAACTGAAACCCACAGTGCCTCCAACTTCATCCATGAAAAATTGCTAGTTAAATACCATGAAATTTTTGAAATTCCCTTAACCAGGTGGTACTGGAGAGCCTTTGGATGTCTTGTTGCTGATCATGAGTGTACCATAGAATGCCTAGATTGTCTGGGTTTCATGAAAATGGTGTAGAACAAAGGTGCCAGTAAGTTGGAGCCTGCAGAGTAGTGGGCCTATTGCAGTGGTGGGCAGGTGTGTGATAATACATCTGTGGTGTGGCCATGAGGATTTGCCATTGCCTTCAAATGGCTTGTGAGTGACATGGTGCAGCCAGCAGGCCCTTCTATGTAAAGGCATCTTTTTATATGGAGAGGTTTCAGGGCTAATTTCAGAGTCAGATTGCTATGGACAAGGGGGCAAGCTCTGTGGGATAGAAGCCTGGTTGGTGCATTCTCCTGCAGACTCTGACCCACCACAAGTGACAGAACTCCCTCCAGCACTGGGTCCCAGTTGAACTCATTGTATTTCATGAAGCAAATACCAAAATCGCAGTGCAGCAGCAAGAAACACCACTAAAAGTTTAGGATGACAAAATGTCTTTACAGTCCACACGGGGAGACACTTAGGACCCAGTGGCCACAGTTTACCTACAACGAGAAAATTCAGCACTGCTGCCTCATGTTCATTAGAATATAAGAAACCATGGCCTCCAGGTCACACAGATGCAGACCCAGCTTTGATGGTCCCACTAGAAAGGAAGCTAAAATTCCTTACAACAACATATATTTCAAGTGCCCAACCTCAGAGGAAGTGTCTCAAGAAGTCTTTAGGCCTGCAGAGCTCCATGTTTTGTGAGTGTTTTCCTGTTAGATCTGGACACAAGAGAAGACCACTGACACCAATAAAAATTAAATTAAATTAAGCTTATTATTTCCACTGGCCATCCTGCCTCTCCCTCCCAAAATGGCGGGAACAAGACAGCAACCCCAGCTTTCCTACAGCCCAGCTTCATGGACCAGAAATTTACACAAAATGGGCATTACATTTAATAGAACTCTGACAAGCATCACACTAATGGTAGTTTATATATATATATATATATATATATATATATATATATATATATATATATATTTTTTTTTTTTTTTTTTTTTTTTTTACTTTTTTTTTTTTTGTTGTCCCTACATCAGAATTTATGAGGACCATTAGAGCCTCAGAGAGGGTTGTTGTCTGGCCAGGGAGGGCAAATATTTATGATATGTCACTAAAGTTTCAGAGAGGGCTGCTATCAGGTCGGAGAGCCAGACATGGCTCAGTTCAAACACTGGCAGGCATTCCAAGCAGGTTCAGAATTTTCAGTAATTTATGGTAAAGCCAAAATTATCTTTTCATGGCTTTTTGGCAAGATGGCTTCCAATTTTAATAAAAGATCAGTTGGGTCTATCATTCCCCCCTTTTCTCTGTGTCCCTTTCAAATCTTTGATAGATTAGGGGTAGAGCACTGAGGAAATTTTAATCCCTCAGGTAAAAGTCTCCAAGTTTTTAGAACTCACCCAAAACCAGTCTCCCTGATTTTACCTGACTTAATTAATTACTTATTTTGATTGTCTATTTATATTTGGCTCCATTGTTGTAATAAGAGAGGCGTCACCCATTTTGGCTTCTTCTGAGCTGAGAGAGGATGACGTGAGTAGGCATGGTGTGAGAGACATGAGTTGCCTTTTAGAAGTAGTTGAGGGACATGAGTTGCCTTTTAGAAGTCAGTTCGGTTTGAAGTCTGGTTGGGGAAGAACAGGTTGTAAAGTCATCTGGGGATTGGTTATTACATGAGAGAAACAAAAACCATGAGTACTGAATAAATGTTGCAGCAGCTGGAACATGTCACTGTATAGAAGTTCCCTCTCCAGTCTTTAATATCCCCAGTTATAAAGACTGTCAATTTAATATTTAACTTTTAGTATTAGAGTTGTCCCTCCCCATAAGATATAGTTTAATAATTTAGTGTCATCTGATCTTGCAAAATCCTTTTACCAGTATCACCTCTGTGTCTAATAGAGAAACCTTTAATTTTGATACTCAGGACTGGATAATCGTACTAGCAAACACCAAGCTTACCTGTGTAGGTTAGGAATATATTTAGGCCTTAAACTGAAAATTTCTGACTCTGGCAGCTCTTCTTGATAGTCTCTTTTAATAAGTATAAGGCATTCCTGTCAGAGAATCCTTCTTTGTAGCCTCCAGTCTTACTTATTTTGGGAGGCTAACATAAAGTGTGTACCTTAAAATATTATTATTATTATTATTATTATTATTATTATTATTATTATTATTATTCAAAATGTCCAGGAATGGCTGTATTTTGGTTTTCACTGTCTTTGCTAAGTGTTTAAGATGAAGCATTCAAACTGACTTTTGTTTCTATCTATTGTTAACAGTCAGGTGAGCTTTTATGGGAGTCATAAACTGGGTAAACTTGAGAGCACTTTCTCAGTTCTGCTGGAGCCATTTGCGCTAGGTGGGTCCAGGTCTTGTTTGACCATGTGGCTTCCCTCGGAAGCATCAGGGATTTCTTTCTTCTCTGATGACTCTTTTCTTCATAGCAAATGCACTGATTTACTTTCTGTTCTCCAGTGGTCTCATTAATCTCCCTGATGTTGAGTTTTTATAGCCCAGAGTTGCAAAACTCTTTAGAGAAGTCCCCTGTTCCCTGGATTCAGACTGACTCAGAGGGCAAGAGCCAAATATTGGTTTCCTTGGCCCTTTTCAATTAATTTTAATTTAAAATCCTAATCTTAAACATCTATCAAATAAATTTTAACAGCCTGATATTAAGAGCACCAGGCTTTAATGTCTATAACTTTATAATTATTTATCTTTTTATTAATTGGGATCTGTATTATTCTGTCTGTCTTGTAGGTGATAACTTACTCTCTGAAATTAACCCATGTTTTGTTCTTAAAGCAACACTTCTTTAAAACACTAACAGGGAATCTTTAGATCACATATAAGAAAATTACAAAATAAAATTTTTTAACAACAGTAAAAATACTTAGTTCGTTTAATAGCTACCCTGAATTTTTTGGCTGAGTCATACATTATATCCCCTGTTTGAGATCCTAGGAATCTTGACATTAAAAAAGAACTTTTAACATAACTTTAAAGAAATAAAATCTGACCTACTGCTTTTGTATTCATTCTCACATGAAATAAGATGGGACACACAGCCTTATCTCAGGTAAGGCAGGGCTCTTTATAAATCTTAAGTGTTTTAGTTCTAAAGCTGATCTTTATTTTTTAAATATTATTTTAAAAAGTTTACATAAATTGTTTGAGGTCACATGAACATTAGCTAACACCATATAAAATCACTTTAAAATATGAATTAAACAAATGCTGAAAGTTTTTAACCTTTACATAGATTAGGCTCTCATTAACATAAAGTACATTTAAATTGTTCCCCAATGTAAAAAGTAAGATTAAACTTTACATATCTTATTGATAACAGGTGAATAAATCCCCATAAAACTTCAGAACACCAGCTTGATATAATGCTCTTTTAAAATTTTTACCTTACAGACTTGCATACCTGTAAGATATGAGCACATTAGTAGCATCACAATTACATTGATGTTTCTACATTAACCAAGTTTAGCTTTTAAAGAAATGGCAGTACAGTGCTCTAAAATAACAGTTCTAATTTAATCAGTTGTTTAATTTCTATGGTTGCTTGCACAAGAAAAAATAAAACTTAATAAACACAATGTTATGGGTAAACTTATGTTTTAAGAAATTTTTGTCTCTTTAACACATGATTGATTTTTACAATCTATTACAGAATTTAGTCAAACTTATACACACGTTAGTAAGTCAATCAGATATCTAACAAAAGTACTCGTGAATGAGTAATCCCATATCAAATTTACTTTACTTATTTATCAAAATATTAGACACATGTATTGAAGAGTGTAAACCATTTTTATGTTGAAGAAAAAGTCCTAGAATCAAGGCATATTAGACATTTTGTAGATATTAATATTTTATCAGATTTTTGAATACCTAGAAAAACTTGAAAGCTTAAATTTAAAGACATTTATTTTTATCTGTTTATCAAATTTAATTGAATTATTTAAATCACGTGAATTGAAGATCTTTAGATCCACTTTTTAAAATTTGTTTTTATGAGTGCTTTTTTTTAATGAGTGCTCCTTATATATATTAATTTGTATATCATATATAAAATATACGGACATATGTATATATAGACATACAACACATAACAAAATTGAGCACACATAATAATAGTAAAGGCCTTGTAGCTTTTCGCAGGTGAAATCTCCATTGCAATGTTTCAAAAAGTCCACAGTTGGTCAAAGATAGTACTGATCAGAAAAACATTAACCTAGGTCTGTATGATCAAAATCATGAGCTCAAAAAAAAATAAAGTATCGAAGGAAAAAAATAAGAGTCCTAGAAAAAATGACTGGCCAGTAATTAGTAAATACCATACAATTTACCTTTTTTTTCTCTTAGGCCTCAGATCAGTCTCCTACTAAGCTTGCAGGCTTCTTTCATTTGCCTTTCAAAATAAGTCATGGCTGAGGTCTGGAAGGAGCAGGAAAAAACTGCTTTTCTGAGCAGACACCTCAGGCCTAAGGCATTTTAACCATAATTTTCAGGTTCGGATGTTGAAAATTATGGTAAAAGTTTAAGATACAATTCACAAAATTTTATATCTTTACATCTTGTTTTGTCAACAGATATCATACTATGATTTACAATCCTTGTCCAGATTAATGCTCTCGAACACACAGTGATATTTTCACAGGCAACCCAATTCAAAATTGGTGAAAAATAAAGACTGAATGATTGGGAAGTTACTTGCCAATTTGGAAGTAGAGTTCTTTAGTTTTCCATCCTAAGTATTTAAGTTCTCTGGCATGAATTATCTGAAATCATAAACTAAACCATTACCTAAACCCGACTTTTAACTGCAAGATTTTGCAATGCTTCAAAAACCCATTCAAATACCAGATTGTTACAAGAAAACATCATCATTTAGACACACATTCAGCTAAGATCATTCCCAAGAAACAATTTATAATATCAACACATTATTGCACATGTCTTAAAGGGCCAGAAACAAAGACACAAGACAGACAGAAAGAAGGTCCAGACTATGGCTGTCAGACAGAATCCTTTAAACCTGAGCAGATAAGAAAAAAAATCTCCTACACCAGTGGCACCATAGATGTCCACAAGGGGGGGCAGATGTTTTAACAGAGGGGCAATCTGAAATGTACAATTAAGGGTCTCCATGGTGACTTTAATGCATTTAGTGTCCCCTTTTTCTTTTTATCTTTTTTAACAAGACAGTGGTGGCATAATCCTTATAGTGCAGGGAAGGAAGGAGGGAATTCTCTGAAGCAACAGGGCTTCAGCAGCTGCTGGGAGTCCCTCAGTCCCTCCTTTTACTTACAGGATTATCTCCTCTGGTTCGGTTCCACCCCAAGCATGTTCCATCTAGTAACATTTCAGTAGTCAGCTCTAAAAATGTTCCGGGACAGGGGGTGGGGGAGGGATTTATCAAAATTTGTAACTTAAAGTTCGGCTCCTGACCTTGAAGCCAATTAATGCCAATTTAATAATGAGGACAAGGTTTTTAGAAAAAGAAAAAGGGAGGTTTATTGCTTTGCTAACAAAGAAGAAACACAGGGAACCCTGCCCAGAGGTTGTGACTCTCTTGATCTGGAGGGACAAGGGGTTTTAATGGAGTTTCACTTGTTAACCTGGGAGATACTCAGTTCTTAGGTCCCCAGCAGGCATTGCCCTCTGCAGTGGTTATACTCCAGGCAGCCAGCTAGGAGCTTCTCTCATCCTGCTTAACAAAGGGGGGTAAAGTTCATCGCAGTTCCTTAAAACAGAGTCCGAAAGAATATCAGGCTTACTTTCTTTGTTACCCATTTTCACGTCCAATATACTTATGTTTTTACCACAGAAATCACAGAACAAAACACACAAAACAAACAAGAAAAACATATAGAACACAGAACAAAACACAAAATACAGAAACCCGAACTTGAAACAAAAAACATAGGAGCAATGCAACGTCTTGCTAAAGCTCCGAAGTAGGACCACGTACATGCCAGTCATCACATCTCTACCATTCCAGATGAATTCCCTACAGAACAGAACAGAGGACAGAACGATTCTCATTACTGTACCGAAAACGAGTATATGTGAGCCTCCCCAGGACACCTCTATGTCATCAGAACAGATGATATTATAACATCTGATATCCTTTATAACGGATATCAGATGTTATAAAGGTGCCACTTAATTTTTGAGGCCTCCTCCACCAGGTGATTGCTAATAGTTTTAGTGCGGTGGTTCACCGCAGTGCTCCTGGGACCTAACGCTCACTCCATGACCTTGGAACAGCTCAAGATGTGCACCCACTAGAGTGGCTCTCCAGCCCGGAGCCCTGAAGGGAAGGCCAGATTCAGATTTTCCAGCAGTCTGGTCTTGTGATCTGGTCGGCAGGGTCATCTTGCTGGGGAACTCAAAAAAATTAGATGAGGACACAAAAAAAAGAACACTGACTCCAACTAAAATCAAATTGAGGCAAGCTTATTATGTCAACCGGCTGGGCTGCCTCTCCATCCCAAAACGGCAGGAACAAGACAGCAACCCTGCCTTTCCTACAGCACAGCTATATAGCCCAGAAAGTTACACAAAATGGGGGTTACAGATAACAGAACTTTGACAAGCATCACAAAAATGGTAGTTCATTTATTTATTTATTTATTTTTTGGTGGCCCCAATATCAGAAATTATGAGGACAAATAGAGCCTCAGAGAGGGTCGTTGTCTTGCCAGGGAAGGCCAAAATTTATGATGTGTCACTAAAGTTTCAGCGAGGTCTGCTATCTGGTCAGAGAGTCAAGCATGGGTGAATTCAAGGCACGGGCAGGCATTCCAAGCAGGTTCAGAATTTGCAGTTATTTATAGTAAAGCCAAAATTAACTTTTTATGGCTTTGTGGCAAGATGGCTCCCAATTTTAATAAAAGATCAGGTTGGGTCTATCAACCCGTGTCCCTTACTTTTGGAAACTACTCTACCACCTCCAAGGTTGTGAACTCCTGAGCATTTTCCAGTACAGATATGTATTCACAGATTTTCTAACTCTTCTACTCTAATTGTGTCTTACTTGGGGCAAAGATAATTTCAAGGTATTTTGCTGGATGAGAGTGGAAAAATTTTTGTGCAGCACATATTTGCATACACATTGGATTCATTATCTAATTTTCCATTCAAAATACTGAATCCATGACACTAACCAAAACCAGACTAGACTCTGACTACTAATTCTAATATGAAGGAGAAAAACAACCCAAAGAGAATAGAAATAGAAGCAGTTCAGAGTAGGCATGGTGTATAGTTAGACTTGCCTTTTGTCTGATAAAGTGTTGGTGTTATAAATCTAGTCAATTTTTAATTGAAATAGTTCTCCATGTGTTTTTAAAGTCAACAAATATGTGAATTCCTGTCTCCCTTTCTCTGAAGCCTATTCAGCACATGTATTTTTTAGGTTCACATATAGAATCCTACATGGTATCACACATACATTCTTATGAGGTGGCTGACTTGGCAGATACAAATCGTAAAAAGAGATCACTCCTCCTAAACACTGTTTTAACAGAAAATTCAATCTATGTGTTTGCTTCCTAGTTGAACAACATTATACATAAATACAAGTTCAGTAAAATAAATACTTTTGTATCATTGAAAGATATATATTTCATGATGAATTTCGATTGGCATATGTATTGCTAATTTTTAATGTTCCTGTGTGTGTTTTGTGTGTGAGTGTGTGTATATGTATGTATATATATATATATATATATATATATATATACATACATATACACACACTCTCCAGATTTTTCAAAATATGAAATATATATGCCTTATTATACACTCCCCACATTCATTCATGTTCATGTATGTGGATTTATAATAAACTTTTCACAAGATTATTCTCAAAAATATTCATCCACCTGAAATACATATTTGTCTCCTAGTACTGAAAAATAACTTTAGTGAATGGTGCACACAAATCCTAATATTTCTACAGTATCTGACCCAGTTTAACATTAATGCAAGTAGATTCCTATGTGACAAGTTGTGTATTTTGACGTTCATTTTTATGCAACACTAGTACATTACTATTTCTTCAGTTTATGCACATCATAAGATATATATTTATCCACAAGTTCATAAATTTATCGACATTTGTTTCACTTTCAATTACTTCCTGCTTCAGAACACATGTATTCCTCCAGGTTCCTTTTTTTTAAAGTTTTTATTGTTGGTTGTTCAAAATATTACATAGTTTTTGATATATCATATTTCACACTTTGATTCAAGTGGGTTATAAACTCCCATTTTTACCCCGCATACACATTGCAGAAAAACATCAGTTACCCATCCATTGATTTACATATTGCCATACTAGTGTCTGTTGTATTCTGCAGCCTTTCCTCTCTTCTACTATCCCCCTCTTCTTCCCTCCCCTCCCCTCTTCTCTCTCTACCCTCTCTACTGTTATTCATTTCTCTCCCTTGTTTTTTTTCCTCTTTCCGCTCACTTCTTCTTGTATGCAATTTTGTATAACCCTGAGGGTCTCCTTCCATTTCCATGCAATTTCCCTTCTCTCTTCCTTTCCCTCAAAACCTCTCATTCCTGTTTAGTGTTAATCTTCTCAGGCTCTTTGTCCCTACTCTGTTATTAGTTACTCTCCTTATATCAAAGAAGACATTTGGCATTTGTTTTTCAAGGACTGGCTAGCTTCACTTAGCATAACCTGCTATAATGCCATCCATTTCCCTGCAAATTCTATGATTTTGTCATTTTTTAATGAAGAGTAATACTCCATTTTGTATAAAAGCCACATTTTTTTTTATCTATTCGTCTATTGAAGGGCATCTAGGCTGGTTCCACAGTCTTGCTATTGTGAATTGTGCTGCTATGAACATCGATGTAGCCGTGTCCCTGTAGCATGCTCTTTTTAGGTCTTTAGGGAATAGACCGAGAAGGTTAACAGCTGGGTCAAACGGTGGTTCCATTCCCAGCTTTCTAAGAAATCTCCATACTGCTTTCCAAATTTGCTGCACCAATTTGCACTCCCACCAGCAATGTACAAGTGGACCCTTTTCCTCACGTCCTCACCAGCACTTGTTGTTTGACTTCATAATGGCTGCCAATCTTACTGGAGCAAGGTGATATCTTAGGGTGGTTTTGATTTGCATTTCTCTGACTGCTAGAGATGGTGAGCATTTATTCATGTACATGTTGATTGATTGAATGTCCTCCTCTGAGAAGTGTCTGTTCAGGTCCTTGGCCCATTTGTTGATTGGGTTATTTGTTATCTAATTGTCTAATTTTTTGAGTTCTTTGTATACTCTGGATATTAGGGCTCGATCTGAAGTTTGAGGAGTAAAGATTTGTTCCCAAGATGTAGGCTACCTATTTACTTCTCTTATTGTTTCTTTTGCTGAGAAAAAACTTTTTAGTTTGAGTAAGTCCCATTTGTTGAATCTAGTTATTAACTCTTGTGCTATGGGTGTCATATTAAGAAATTTGAAGCCAGACCACACAGTATGTAGATCATAGCCAACTTTTTCTTGTGTCAGACACTGTGTCTCTGATTTGATATCAAGCTCCTTGATCCATTTTGAGTTAACTTTTGTTCATGGCAAGAGAAAGTGATTCAGTTTCATTTTGTTGCATATGGATTTCCAGGTTTCCCAGCAACATTTGTTGAAGCTGCTATCATTTCTCCATTGTGTGCTTTCAGCCTCTTTATCAAATATAAGATAGTTGTAGTTTAGTGGATTGGTTTCTGTGTCCTCTATTCTGTACCATTTGTCCAACCGCCTGTTTTGGTACAGTACCATGCTGATTTTGTTACTATTGCTCTGTTGTATAGTTTGAAGTCTGGTATCACTATACCGCCTGATTCACAGTCTTTTCATGAGACTTCATTCCAAACGCATTATTTTCTATTTCCATAATCACCTTTGAAGCAAAACTCACATACACGTCATGATCAACCATAACCCTAATATTACCATTAGATGTATAACTGGTTGGAATGAAGGATTGTACATCAATATAGATTTTCTGTATATTTTCATATATCAATTCAATCCATTATTTAAAGTTGGAAAAAGTTATATTATTTGTTCACAGTATGGTCTATTCATGCATTATGTCTATATTCATAGACACAGGGTACACCTTTTTATACCCCCAATACTTATTTATACATCTTCAAAATATTGCTCCCAGAAATGGTGGAAGAAATACTCATATCACCTGATGTACATATACATTTTATCAAAGTAATATTCTGGACACAATTACAAAGATCACACTTAAGTTTGTACCAAAGCCTAAATGGAAAGTGAGCATGGATCACGAAAAACATCCATGTCCAGGTTGCCTAATGCTCTCAAATGTCAACCTGATTGGTGACTACATATTTGTTTCTTCCTAAGATTATATATTCAACATCAAGCCAGTTGAAAATGTCTAATCCTATCACTCAGTTTATACTTTGCCTGATTTTCTAATGTCTCTATTATTATCTGCTTTCCTTCATATTTTCCCCAGTTCATCATTGTGACTGACTCTTCACATGTGCTCACATTTACACTCACTCTGTACCCAAAACCCTATTGCTAAAGATTTTTTGGACCAAATCCTATATTCACTCTTCCGACTAATTCCTAATCCTACCGACTATCCCTTTTTGAGTGGATGTTCTCTTCGACATTCAATCATCCAAGGTACAAGGAACGCTACCATTGTATATTGATTAATCTGAGACATCTGTGCAGAATATAATTCAAAGCTAAGTATCCCAGTCAAGGGCCCAAAGACCTTCTGGGCTTCAAATTTTACCTAGATTTCTGTATTCATACTTATATTACACTTATATTCCTATGAATATTTCAGGTTCCCAATACCATAATTCATCCCGTAGAATGATTCCTAACCCAAATGGAACATGATATTAACCCTAACCATACACTGTTCCCTCAATCTAACTTTACGAAAGAGCAAGGACAGAGTTGGTCTTACAATATAGGAATTTAGAGGATCCTCCACCTGCTGAGAACCTCAAAGGTCAACAAAGAAATGATCCCTGAAGAAGATATAGGCAGCTATGAAGGACCTGTGAAAGCAAAAGTCATATTCCATGGCAAACAACTTGGTCAGATGAAGGGATGTGTCTGAATCAACATTTCTCTTCTTAATGTATAGAAGATGGACCAAACCAGGCTTGAACTCTGGTGTGATTCCCCTTACAGACTGAGTTCTGGAACTGACATCAGAAAAATATTGCCATTAATTGTGTTAGGATTTTAGGAGGCAACGCATGAGAGTCGCCCTTGGAAAGAAAAGTGAGATCTAGGAACAGGGTGGCTTTCCACAGAGCACTGGGAATCTCAGCCAGAATATCACATGATTTTATTTTGAAAGACGTGGCAGCCATAGTTGACAGTCAAAACACACATGGACCTCACATTGTAGACTGCAATAGGCCTGGCTTCATGTGACCTATTGGCCACTTTTTGGGAAGCCTTGCCTGTGAGAGTTCTCCAGAGTTTTCATTGAAATAAGCTTCCCCACCATTTAATGGTTCCTGAATGAATTGTAACCCACAGTGCCTTCAACATCTTCCTTGAAAAACGGCTAGATAAATTCCATGAAATTTTTGAAATTCCCAAGACCAGGTGGCACTGGAGAACCTTTGGATGTCCTGTTGCTGATCATGAGTGTACCAGACAGTGCCTTGATTTACTGGGTTTCATGAAAATGGTGTAGAACAGATTTGCCAGTAAGTTGGAGCCTGCTGATTAGTGGGCCTAGAGCAGTGGTGTGCATGTGTGTGATAATACATCTGTTGTGGGGCCATGTGGATCTGCCATTAGCTTCCAAATAGCTTGTGATTGACATGGTGTAGCCAACATAAGCTTATTTTTAAATGCATCTTGTTATATGGAGAGATTTCAGGGCAATGTTCAGAATCATGTTGCTATGTATAAGGGGGCAAGCTCTGTGGGATATTAGCCTGGTTGATGCATTCCCCTGCAGACCCTGACCCAACACACGTGACAGAACCCACTCCAGCACTGTGTCCCAGTTGAACTCCTTGTATTTTGTGGAGCAAATATGAAATTCCCAATGCAGCAGGAAGAAAAACCACGAAAAGTGGAGGACGAAAAAATGGCTTCACTGTCCACACGGGGAGACACTTAGCGCACAGTGGCCACATTTTACCAACAAAGAGCGAATTCAGCACTGCTGCCTCATGTTCATTGGAAAAGAAGAAATCACGTCCTCCAGGTCACATAGATGCAGACGCAGCTTTGATGGTCTCATTAGAAAACAATCTAAAGCTCCTGACAACAATATATATTTCAAGTGTCAAACCTCAGAGGCAGTTCCTCAAGAAGTCTTTAGGCCGAAAGAGCTCCATGTTTGTGGAATGTTTACCCTGTCCCTTACTTTTGGAAACTATTCTACCACATCCAATGTTGTGAAACCCTGAGCATTTTCCATTCCATATATATACTAACAGATTTTTTTACTCTTCTCCTCTATTTGTGTGTTATTTGGGGCAAAAGTAATGTCAAGGCATTATTCTGGATGAGAGTGGAAAGATTGTTTTGTAGCACATATTTGCATACACATTAGATTCATTTTCCTATTTTCCATTAGAAATACTGCATCCCTGACACTAATCCATACGCTACTAGACTCTGACTACTAATCCTAATATGATAAGGAAAACACCAAAACAGAATAGAAATAAAAAATTTCAGAAGAGGCATGGAGTATAGTTGGACTTGCCTTTTGCAGGATAAAAGGCAGCTGTAAAAATTCTAGTAAATTTTTAATTGAAATAGTTCTCCATGTGTTTTAAAGTTAACAAATATGTGAATTTCTGTCTCCCTTTCTCTGTACCCTCTTCAGCACATGTATTTTTATATGCACATATAGAATCCTACTTGGTATAACACGTACATATTTGTGAGGGGGCTGACTTGGCAAATACAAGTTGTGAGAAGAGATCACTCAGCAGAAACACTGTTGGAAGTGAAAATTCACCCTATGTGTGAGCTTCCTAAGAGATCAAGATTATACATAAATCCATGTTCAGTAAAATAAATATTTTTTCATCAGTGGATGATATATATTTCATGATGAATTTCGATTGGAATATATATTGCTAATTGTTAATGTCTCAGTGGTTTATATATATATATATATATATATATATATATATATATATATATATATATATATATATATATATATATATATACACACTCTCCAAACTATTCAAAATATGAAATATATGATCTACATATACATTTTATCACAGAAAGATTCTGGACAAAAAATGCAAAAGACACAATATGATGGTATCAAAGCCTAAATGGAAAGTGAACATGGATTACTAAAAACATCCATGTCCAGGTTCCCTAATGCTCTCAAATGTCAATCATATTGGTGACTACATATTTGTTGCTTCCTAAGATTATATATTCAAACGCAACCCTGTTGTTAATGTCTAGTCCTATGATTGACTTTATACCTTACCTGATTTCCTAATCTCTCTAATGATATCTGCTTTCCTACATATTTTTCCAAGTTCACCATTGTTACTGACACTTCACATGTGCTGACATTGACATTCACTCTCTAAACAAAACCCTATTGTTAAAGAACTTTTATTCCAAATCCTATACACACTCTTCTTCCTAAAACTTCCAACTATCTTCCTATTCCTACCTACTATCCCTTTTTGACTAGATGTTCTCTTCAACATTCAATCGTCCAAGGTACAAGGTCCTATGCCATTGTATATCGATTTATCTGAGATATCTTAGTAGAATGTAATTCAAAGTAAAGTATCCCAATCAAGGGCCCAATGCCCTTCTGGGCTTCAAATCTTACTTAGATTTCAGTTTTCATACATATATTTCACCTCTATATTTTTATAAATCTTAAAGGTTACCAATATTATAATTCATCCAGCAGAATGACTCTTTACCCAAATCAAAAATGTTATTAACCCTAACCATACACAGTTCCCTCAATCTAACTTTACAGAAGAGCAGGGACAGAGTTGGTCTTAAAATACAGGAATGTAGGTGGTCTTCCTCCAGCTGAGAACCTCAAAGGTCCATGAATAAATGATCCCTGAAGAAGATGTAGGCAGATATGAAGGACCTGAGTGAGCAAAAGTCATCATTCATGGAAAAAACCTGGTCAGGATAAAGGGTAGTGTCTGAATAAGCCCCTCTTTTCTTAATGTAGAGAAGATGGACAAAACCAGTCCTGTGTGGAGAGCTGTTCCCGGGTGCCTATGGTTGATATTGCATTCTAACTTGTGAAAGTGTCACAGGAAGTAGGGGCAGCCTCCATCTCATGGGACCATTGGAAGCAACTATTAGGACAAAGTGGTTGCCAAGGTAGTGGCCTCATTCAGTTTCTGAAGAAAGTGACCTCACCACACTTCCTTGTTGATGGAACTCTCTGAACATGGGATCCAGGAAGCCAGGCACCCAGAGCCAGTCCCAGTCCCAGTCCCAGTCCCAGTGGTCTCACTTGTTTGGATTTAGCATGGACAGATTCACTCTTTCTTGGTACCTACTGATGTGAGGATGGCCAAATGTGAGAAAAGCTCTGAAGAGGGGTCTTTCCTGAGAAAGCAGGTAGTGGCTCACCGCTGACTCTTGACAACTTCACAGAGTTGGACAAGGATATCAGTTCTGAGACAGAACAGGTCATTTCAGGGGAACATAGTGTGGCCCACCAGTCAGAGGACACTCCAGATTGTCATAGACCTAGTTGCAGGAAGTAGGTGACTTTGAGGGTGTGGGTGTGAGTTTGCGGATTTTGTCTCATGTTCTGAGAATAGGTAGGAATGGCGGTTTGTTGGGTTTGGAGTGAATAACTTCTGTTCATGTATGTGGATTTATAATCAACTTTTAACAAGATTATACTCAGAAATATTCATTCACCTGAAATACATATTTGTTTCCTAGTACTGAAAACTAACTTCAGTGAATGGTGCATATAACTCCTAATATTTCTACAGTAACTGACCCAGTTTAACATCAATGCAAGTAGATTCTTATGGGACATGATATGTGTTTTGGAGTTCGTTTTAATTCAACACTGGTACATTACTATTTCTTAAGTTTATGCACATTACAGTATATATATTTCATTCACAAGTTCACAAATTTATAAGCATTTATTTCACTTTCAATCACTTCCTGCTTCAGAAAACATGTATTCCTCCATGTTTCTTGACTGGTCTTTTCATGATACTTCTTTCCAAACACATTATTTTTGATTTTCATAATCATTTTGAAGCAAAACTCACACATTCTTCATGAAAAGCCATAACCCTAATATTACAATTAGACGTATAACTAGTTGTTATGAATGATTCTATATCAAAATAGGATTTCTTATATATTTTCAGTTATCAATTCAATCCATTATTTAAAGTGGAAGCAGTTATATTATTTATTAACTGTATGGTCTATTAATGCATTATCTCTCTATTCATAGACAAGGGGTACACCTATTTTTCCTTAGATACTAATTTATACATCTTCAAAATATTCCTAAAAGAAATGGTGGAAGAAATACTCATGTCACCAGATCTACATATACATTTTATCACAGTAATATTCTAGACAAAAAAAAAGTCACCCTTAAGATTGTACCAAAGCCTAAATGGAAAGTGAGCATGGATTACATAAACTTCCATGTCCAGGTTGCCTAATGCTCTCAAATATCAATCCTATTGGTGACTACATATTTGTTTCTTCCTAAGATTATATATTCAACCTCATGCCTGTTGAAAATGTCTAATCCTATCACTCATTTTATACTTTACCTGATTTAGTAATGTCTCTATTTATATCTGCTATCCTACATATTTCCCCGGTTCATCATTGTGACTTACACTTCATGTGTGCTGAAATTTACATTCACTCTCTAACCGAAACCCTATTGCTTAAGAAGTTTTGGTCTAAATCCTATACTCACTCTTCTTTCTAAACCTACCGACCATCTTCCTAATTCTACCTACTATCCCATTTTGAGTGGATGTTCTCTTTGACATTCAATCATCAAAGGTACAAGGTCCTATGCCATTGTACATCGATTTATCTGAGACATTTGTGCAGAACATAATTCAAAGCTAAGCATACCAATTAAGGGTGCAATGCCCTTCTGGGCTTCATATCTTCCCTGGATTTCTGTTTTTATACTTATATTTCACCTATATATTCTTGTAAATATTATAGTTTCCCAATACCATTATTCATGGTGCAGAAAGATTCCTAACCCAAATTGAACATGTTATTAACCCTAACCATACACTGTTCCGTCAATCTAACTTTACAGAAGAGCAGCGACAGAGTTGGTCTTACAATACATGAATGTAGGTGATCTTCCACCTGTTGAGAACGTCAAAGGTCCATGCAGAAAGGATGCCTTGAGAAGATGTGGGCAGCTATGAAAACTTGAGAGAGAAAAGTCATCTTCTATGGCAAACAACCTGGTCAGCATGAAGGGATGTGTATGCATCAGCCTCTCTCTTCTTAATGTAGAGAAGATGGTCCAAACCAGTCCTAGGTGGAGAGCTGTTCCCGGGTGCCCATGGTTTATATACCATTCTAACTTGTGAATATGTCATAGGAAGTAGGGGCAGCCTCCATATAATGGGACACTTGAAAGCAACTGTTAGGACAAAGTGGTTGCCAAGGAAGTGACCTCATTCAGTTCCTGAAGCATTGACCTACCTCACTTCCTTGGTGATGGAACTCTCTGAACTTGGGATCCAGGATGCCAGGCACCCGGAGCCAGTCAAGTCTCAGGCCCAGGGGTTTAACTTGTTTGGATTTACAAAGGAGAGTGTTAGTCTTTCTTGGTACCTTAAGATATGAGGATGGCCAAATACCAGGAGAGCTCTGAATAGGGGCCTTTCCTGAGAAAGCAGGTAGTGGTTGGCCACTGGCTCCTGAAAACTTCACAGAGTTGGGAAAGAAGAGCAGATCTGAGACAAGACAGGCCATTTCGGGGGAACATACTGTGGCCCACCAGTCAGAGGAAACTCTGGATAGTCACAGAGTTTAATGGGGGAAGGATGTGCCTTCGTGGGTGTGGGTGTGATTTTGTGGTTTTGTCTCATGATCTGAGAATAGGTAGGAAAGGCGTTTTTTTCTTTGAATTGTAGTGGACTGCTTCTAGTAAGACGTTTGACAAGGCGAGTGTTTCTATGTCTGTGTATGCTACTGTGTCCGTGGTTGTAGACATTAGAAAAGAGAATGCAACAATTGATGTGTCCTGTATAGTAGAAAGCTTCCCAGCATTCATCCTGCCCAATTTATGAATGGACTGCCGCTTGCCTTATAAATGGGCAACACCTGCTAACTTCCTAAGTTCCTGTTTTCTTCCTGAATTCTCGCCACTCTCCAGAATAGACTCATGGTTTTTGTCCAAAATATGTACCACCTCCAAGCTCTGTGACATGTCCATGTACTGGATAGCTGGAGGGAATGGCGAGCATCTCAGAAAACTCAGATATCAGTGTGACCAGGAAAGTCTCAGTGGAGAAACCCTGCTTTGGACTTTTTCTTACCTATTGTTCTGTTGCCCTGAATGTCAGGAAGGTCTTTGCCTCAGGCTACCCCTTTGTGAACCCTGAAGAAAACAGTTTTCAAATGGAAATGAATGGGCATCACCTGTGGCTCTTTGCTTAATTGCTTTGGAAAAGGATGTGTCTGAATCAGCCTCTTGGCCCTGTGTGAGGCTGTGGCTTAGATTCTCAGCACCTGATTAATCCAAAGACAGATCCCATGTGTGCATCCAAAACCAAAATTGCCAAAAGAGCAGTTATTGTGAATGAAGTCTCTTGACTTCATTTCTAAGGTTCCTGAGGCCCATCAAGTGAGAATAGGCATCCTTTGGGTAAAATGAGTTCTTCAAAGCCCTTCGGAGGCTAGCCCAGAGGTTTTTGGTTTGTCTCATGACTCCCAATCATATAAAGAATCTATACCTGACATTCAGTAGGCCTCAAATTGGAGATGCAGAGCAGTATTAACAGCAGGCCTATTTGATCACTCCTGGTTCACAAGAAGGGTTTCCAGGCCACCCGGACTTTAGGCAAATGAGCGGCAAGGGAGCTTATTTTTCACACCGTCTTGGGCTGCACCCCTCATGGAAAACTCCAGCCAGAAGTTATGATGAGTGTCTATATGTAAGAAGATGAGGGCCCTGTGGGTGTGTTTTGGTTTTCATTGTGGTCATTTTTGTGGCGGTTGGAAGAGATGACTGGGCCTACCTGGGCTTGAACTCTGGTGTGATTCCTCTTAGAGACTGAGTTCTGGAACTGACCTCAGAGAAGTACTGCCATGAAATGTGTTGGGATTTTAGAAGGCCACGCATCAGAATCGCCCTTGGAAACTGAGATAGAGGTCCAGGGAGGCTTTCCACAGGGCACTGGGAATCTCAGCCAGGATATCACATGATTTTATTCTTAAAGACTTGGCAGCCAAATTTGAGAGTCTAAACACACATGGACCTCACATTGTAGACCTCAGTGATCCTGGCTTCATGTGAACTTTTGGCCACTCTTTGGGAAGCTTGCCTGTGAGTGTTCTCCAGAGATTTCATTGAAATGAGCTTCCTCACCATATAATGTTTCCTGCATGAATTGAAACCCACAGTAACTCCAACTTCATCCTTCAAAAATGGCTAAATAAATACCATCAAATTTCTGAAATTCCCAGACCACGTGGCACTGGAGAACCTTTGGATATCCTGTTGCTGATCATGAGTGAAAGAATTCCCCACACAAAGACACTTCGCTAGGAGAAATCCAATTTTATTGCAAAAAGCTGTGTGCTTACATAGAACTAAAGGGGTGATTGTAGGGCTTAGATAAATGGCAGGGCACCAATTTATTGGCAAGTTCTTTCAGATATCAGCTCCGGAGCCAAGGAATTAGTTCTCATTGGGGCTAATGTTCCCCGCCAGAGAGATTTGAAATTGGCGCCGACGGGAGAGTTCACACGGGCGGGAACTTTTTGCATAACTGCAGAAAAGAGGAAGGTAGGAAGAAAAAGTCCTTAGGCACCATGTTGGGGTTTTTACTCTGGGTAATGGCTGCCATTTATACTTTTCCCAACATTCCTCCCTTTTTGTTTGCTTAGGAAGTGTGGCGTCGTTGGTCAGATACGGCTGCTTCTTGCTGTTTGGGGGCGCTGTGGGGCCTAGAATGGGAAGTGGAGGAATTCTCGGGGGGCAGGTCTGGGGATATCATGGCAGCCAGAAAGAAAACCCAGTGGCTACAGACAGCTACTTCCATAGGGGTGAAATCTATGAAAGTTCCCTGAAGCCTCAAGTTGTCGATGGCATTGAACCAGTCCTGGATGGAGGAGTTTGTTGGTATCAGTCACTGGTCCTGTTTCAGAGACTCTGGGAAATACTGGAAGCGTTGCCTGGACATGGCATCACCAGCACCTGAAGAAGATCAGAGCGAATAAAAACAGAATTAAGATAAAAATTAAAGCAAAGGTCAATTTTTGGCAGAAGTACCATGTTGGGGGACTGACAGAGAAGAGGCCAAGGGCCATGAGGAAACTTAGAAGGACATAAAGACTCATTAATCCAGGATGGCAGATTAAAAGGTTCTCCGAGCTCGTTGTCTCTCGCCGTCTGATGTCTGTTGCATTCCATCGTGCCTGGTAGTGAGCTTCAGCACTGAGTGAACTGTTCTCTTGGAGATGTTGGGGGTTCATCAGTCATCAGAGGCTGCTAGTGCCTAAGCAAAAGCTGGTTGAATGTTTGATTAGAAATTTTTTTTTCAGTTGGGTTTGAAGGCAATTCATTATGCAGGGCAAGAGAGCACAAAAAAGGAGCATCCCAATAAGGGGCCCCAAGATTGGTAGTAAGTACATGGCAAGAAAGGATTGGAAGCAATTGGGTTGATAATTCCTGCAATTTAACAACATTTTTTTCTATTAGGCCAGATTCATTAACATAATGACAACATTCCTCTCTGAGGAACAGGCATGTTCCCCCTTTTTCTGCAATGAGAAGATCAATTGCCCTTCGGTTCTGTAAAGCCAGTTGTGCCAATGAAGTAACCGTCACTGCAAGGAGCCCAGAAACTGAGCAGTGTTATCAAGTGCTTCCTGCAGTTTTTGTTGCAGGTCATTGGATGCCCATAGAGCATGACCTATAGCTTCACCAGAGATTTCGAGACTCGCCGCTGAGGTTGTTAATGTGAGGCCTATCAGAACCGGCAGAAAGACTGCCCTAAGGGTGCAGGAAGGTAGGGCCACCTGTCGGAATTCGATGGGAGTATACAAAGACAGCTGAGGAACTACCATAACCAAGAAACAGATGCCAGAGACATTGATCATTGAGGTACTTATAGACCCGTTACACCAGAGAAAATGTCCAGGTTTCATAAATCAGGGCTCGATGGGGTGCTAAAGCTCAAGGAACAAATGGGTAAAGAATTCATTATTGTCAGGTGGAAACAGATGAAAGGAAATAAAGTATTGGTGGAACAACTTTCCCATAGTGGGATACGTGTCACATGTAGGGGTTTTCCTTTCTTAGAGAAATTGTAGGTTTTTGCTGAAATATTTCCTGCCGCTAATGGGACCGCTGCTAGAAGTGGACGACTAAGTGAAGCACAGAGAAAGAACTGAGAAGTAGGCACAGAAAGAGGGGTGGAGTTTAATAATCAAAGAGTTTGGTGTAGCAAATTGAGCCATGTGGGAGGGGGACCTGAGGGGGTTGAAGGCTCTGAATCCTCTTTAAATGAGCTATGGATAAGATCTCAAAGTTTTGATTCTGACTCCTTAATGTGTTCGACTACCTGGATGGTTGCCTTAGGTGGCGTAATCAGGGTGCGGCCAACAGTCATCCACATTGTGGGTCTGGCTGAGGTTGTCCGAGCATAGACAGCAAACTCAACATAGTCCCAACGTTTGGCCTTGGGGTCAGGTATATCTAAAGTATACCATCCATTGTTATTGGATGAAGAGCCTTTATGCCACTTTAGGTAACTAGAAGTCCACCCTTCATGGTAACCAAGTTAGTGGTAAGAATAGCTACCACGTTCATGATGGAACCTGCATGACTTATAGGGGCACCCATTATATATCTCAGGCCACCAATGACAATAGTCTTTGGTTTGAAGAAAAAGGAAGCAAATGAAAGGCCAGTTCCAGCTACCAGGGACGAAGGTCCTTGAAGGTGACAATTTTAGGGAAATAGATGGGCAGTTGTGGATGAAGCAAGCAGTTGCATCCACTGCGTGGACATTCTGCATGCCATGTTCTGAGTATCATTCCCGAAGAGTGAAAAAATACATTGTAGCAGAGGAGGGTAGATACCAGTCCTGACAGAGCACAGAAAATAAGCAGAGCACAAAAAACAAGCAGTTAGAGAAGACTAGGGTGTTGGGAGAGCTCATTCTGCCTTCTTTAAGAGGAATTGTTCTGCGGGAAACACCGTGTTAGCCGCAACTTAAATGGGTGAGATGGGAGTGGAGAGCAGGCGTAAAGGGGAGGTTCAGGAGGTGATTTTTGGAGTTCCTCTGGGGTGGTCCTGTCGTCATCAGGTGGGCCTCTTGGTGATATGGCTTCAACCTAGATATGTGAATCCAAGGGGTGAGACAGTTGTCTGATACGGAGAGTTAGGTGGAGTTGGGGGTACAGAGAATGACAGGATAGGGGCCTTCCCATTTTGGGGCAAGAGGTATTATAATACCTCTGGGGTATTATAATAGACTAGACTCCCAGCTGTTAAGGGAGGAGTGTTTGGAGTGGGGACTGGGTCCAGAAGAAGCCAGTCCTGATATTTCCAGAGTTCCGAGCGAAGATAAAACAAGAGAGGCAAAGACAAATCTCGGGTGAGAGGTCCTTGTGAAATGACCAACCCAGGGGGGATAAGAGGTCTTGAATACCTTATCTCAAAGGGAGACAGTAAAGATGGTTTCTTAGGTAGAGCTCTGATTCGAAACAAATCCAAGGGAAGGAGTTTGACTCAGTCTAAGCTTAATTCCATTGTCAATTTGGTAAGGACTTCCTTTAGAGTACGATTTACCCTTTCCACTTTCCCTGAAGCCTGAAGGTGATATGGACAGTGAAAATGTCACTTGAAGGAGAGGGCTTGAGAGACCTTTTGTGTGATCCTAGAAATAAACTCAGGGCCATTGTCAGATTGTAGGAAAGTGGGCATTCCAAACCTGGGGATGATGACTGTCAGAAAGATTGAAGCTACAGTGGAAGCCTTTTATTGGAAATGGGAAATGCCTGAACCCAACCAGAGAAAGTGCCCACAAAGACAAGGAGGTATTTAGTGTGCCATACTTTGGGCATGTTGGTGAAGTGTACCTGCCAGTCAGCAGTGGGAATGTGTCCCCGGGCTTGGTGGGAAGGGAAAGGTTTGGGCCTTAAAAAAGTGTGAGGGTTGGTCCGCTGACAGATCTGACAATTAGAGGCTATATTCTGTAGCATGGCTTTGTCAGAGGGGGTGAGGGAGAAGAAGCTCTGTAAAAAGAGGGTCAAAGACTGAGAATCGGAATGGAATAGAGTATAAAGGAACTTGAAAAGATCCTTGTTCTTACTGGAAGAAGTAGTGGCTTCAGATGAGATGTCTAAAGTGGCCATTATATGTCCCCCAATGGGGGCAATAACTGGAAGTGGTGGCAGCCATTCGTGCCGCCTGGTCAGCTTTGGCATTGCTCTCAGTGATAAGAGAGCCGTCCTTCTGATGGGACCTACAATGGACAACTCCCAACTGGGTGGGAAAGTGGGAGGCCTCTATCAGATTGCTTATAAGAGCCGAATTAGTGATCACATTACCTTTGGTGGTAAGTAGTCCTCGCTCCTTTCATATTGCAGCATGGGAAAATAAGATATGGAAGACATATTTTGAGTCAGTATAAAGGGATTTGCCTTGTGCTAGAAGGCAGGCACGAGTGGCTGCTATGAGTTCAGTCTGCTGGTTGGTAGTTCCTGAAGGTAGAGCTTTGGCCTCTATAATCTCAGTGGCTGAAACTCCAGTGTATCCAGAGTAATGAGTGCCATTCTGCCTAAAGAAACTGCCGTCAGTGAACCAGATAAGGTCAGGCTTCGTGAGTGGTCCCTCAGAAATTGAAGAATGACAGGGAAGGAAATCATCTAAGGTTTCCAAGCAATTATGAATTGTTGTGTTAGACGTGGGAGTCATTGGGAGCAGTGAGGCAGGGTTCAGTGCAGAGCAGGGGAGGAAAGTAATATTAGGGTTTTCCAGAAATGAAGTGGGGAGCGACAGAACTCTGGATGGAGGAAGGGTTTGAAGGCCCTTATAAGCTAAAAGATCCTTCAAGTGATGTGGGGAGTGAATAGTTCAAGGGGCCCCAAAAGTCAGCTTAGAGGCTTCTTTGTGTAAAATTTGTTCAGCAGCAAGAGCTTTTAAGCAAGGGGCCTACCCACAGATTGTATGGTCTACTTTATTGGACATATATGCCAGAGGTGCAAATGTAGGCCCATAGTTTTGACCTAAGACCCCAAATGCTTGCTCCCCTTTTTCATGGACATATAGATGAAATGGTCTTGAAATATCAGGAAGGTGCAAGGCAGGTGCCTTTAAGAGGAGTTGCTGAAGCCTGCAGAAGTGGTAGTTAGGGGAGGAGGCAAGAGATTCATTAGGGGGTCCCTTTGCCAGGTCATACAGGCTTTTGGCTAGAAGAGAATAATTTGGGATCCAGGCCCTAAAATAAATGCTAGTCCTAGGAATGATAGTATTTCGGCTTTCGTATGGGGCACTAGAAGATCAGAAAGGAGTTGCCTCCTATCCAGTGTTATTTCCTTTTTCCTAGGTGTAAGGCAAAAAACAAGATAGATGAGAAAAAACTGGAAAACATGGGCCTTGTGGGGAGACACCCTATATCCCTTGTATGCTTGGAAATTAAGAAGCTGAGCTGTGTGGGATTGAGAGTGTTCCCAAGAGGGACTACATAGAAGAAGGTCATCGACATATTGAAGGAGAGTAGAGTCAGGACAGGTCGGGTGAAAGGATGTGAGGTCCTGGGCAAGAACTTGGCCAAAGAGATGGGGCCTATCCCTGAATCCCTGTGGGAGGACAGTCCAGGTAAGCTGACGAGAATGGCGGGTGTGAGGGTCAGTGCACGTAAAAGCAAAGATATCCTGAGATTCTGATGACAAGGGAATAGAAAAGAATGCATCTTTGAAATCTAGGATGAAGAAGTGGGTAGTAGTGGCATGGATCTGAGAGAGGCAGGGGTAAGGGTTGGGCACTAGCGGGTGGATGGGAACCACAGAGGAGTTGACAAGGTGAAGGTCTTGAACCAGCCTGTAGGACCCGTTAGGTTTCTTAACTGCCAGAATGGGGGGTGTTGAAAGGAGATTGTGTAGGCCTAAGATACCCCTTTCATAATAAATCCTGGATGATGGGTTCTAATCCGAGGAAGGCTGTGGTTGTGAGTAGATATTGTGCTTGAGTAATATATCTTGAAGGGTCGTGTAAGACAATATGAATAGGACTTCATTTAGCCATAGAGGGTGTAGTTGTGTCCCAATCCTCAGGGTTAACTGGTTTAGATAGTCGTGGGAGACTGCATGAAGGAGGTGTATTTGCCCCTAGGAACATCATGAGGAAATGAGAGGTAGAATAATGTGGGGTGATATGTGAATGGTGACTTTTAATAGTGAGAGTATGTCATTAAGACATGACGGCCATCTGGGGTTTCTGGGTCGAGTTTTGTGTACTGTTGAAGGGCCTTGGTTAGTCTATCCTGGAAATCTGAAGGTGTTTCCTCCTTCCTTTGAATGACCTCCTGCACCTTTTGAATGTTAACAGCCTTGCGGGTGGCCTTTTTCAGCCCCGCCAAGAGACAGGATGTAAAAAGGTCACGAAACTGTAAGCCTTCATGGGTCTTGTAATCCCATAGGCGATCCTGCTCTGGGACAGCATGAGGGCCTGTGGGGTGGGTAGGATTGGTCCTATGATTTTCATCAGCATGGGCTTGGGCTAGCTCCCAGACTCATTGCCTTTCCTTGGGGAGAAGTGTATTGGCCAAGAGCATGTAGATGTCATGATGAGTGAGGCTACATACTTGCAGGACCCATTGAAACTCCCGAATGTAAGTGGTGGGATCAGTGGTGAAAGAGCCTAACTTCCTCTCTAGCTGAGTAATGTCCGACATGGAAAACGGAACGTGGACTCTGATGACACCCTCGGGACCAGCTACCTCACGAAGGGGTGCAATTGTCTTGGGGGTGGGAAGGAGTCCCTTAGACCTGGTAACAGGAGGACTGAAAGAGGAAGGCGGTGAACAGGAAGGAGAGGGAGAGGAAGGGAGTGTCTCTGTGGAGGAGGAGGAGGTGGAGCAGGCAGAAGAGGGCGGAGGAAAGAGGGATGAAACGGAAGGCGGAGAATCCATGGAATTAGGCAGAGGAAGAGGAAGGTATAGCGGGAGAGAAGGGGCAGATGGGACTGGGGGATAAGGTGGGGGTTCATCTGCTTGGTCGAATGAGGAAGAATCTGTGAAGTCAGGAATAGAAGTAGGGGAAGAGAGGGGTTTTCAAGCAAAGAGGACCTGAGAGGGAGGGCAAAAGGAGCAGAGAGCAGGGTGCTGTGTGTGAAGGCTAAAATCTTAAATGCAGGGAATCTCCCTCCACTTTTTCAGATGCTGGCAGTAGTTAAAAAGGTCCCGGAAGAGGTTTGGATCTAAGGAGCCTTCTGGTGGCCAATGATTGCCATTATCCAGTGGATATGTAGGCCAATCATGGGTACAGATTTTGATTAAAAGTTTTGGCTTGATGTCTGGTGTGAGGGAGAGTGTGGCCAGATTTTTTATTAAACATTTGAGAGGTGAGTCTTCAGGTGCAGACTAAGAGGTGCCCATAGTCACAGGGAGAGATGGGAGAGAGAGAGAGAGAGAGAGAGAGAGAGAGAGAGAGAGAGAGAGAGAGAGAGAGAATAGGAGTAAGCAAGAAAGACAAAGAGAAAACCCGGGCTGGAACGGCTTCCAGGAAGTTCAGGGCAAACGGGGGTCAGGTGGGCGTCCCCAAAATGACAAGCCATCACGAGGAAATACAGAGGGCACTACCTGGTCATCACCAGTGAAGTGCGATCTGTGAAACCAAAAGGAATTGGAGCCAAGGGCAACCTGACGTCAGGAAAGTTTTCAACTGCAGCAGAAGAAGTCAGTAATGAAAACAAAACTCTGGCTCTGACAGAATGCAATTCCAGGCCGGGAGTTCAGTTTTCGCAGAGCAGAGAGGCAGCTTCAGCCAGACACAGCAACCCCACAGGATACAGCAACTGTAGCCGGCAGCAGCAGCGGCAGTGGAGCAGGAAAATCCATAAAGCCTCTCGTGTAAACTCAGAAGCCTCATGCCCCAAAAAGAAACGAAACACCAGAGGGTCCACTGCAACTAGTAAAGGTCTTAGTGGGAGGAATTCCCTCTCCCCTACCAGGCATCTGGAGTGTGCCTGACGATCACTGTCACAAAACCAGTGGAAGCCTGAAGGGAGTTGGTGAGCCGGGGTCAGGGGAGGATTACTTACATCAGATCAGTGGTGAGTGCAGAAAGCTGGCGTCTGAAAAGAGAGGACTAGGGCAGAGTGTCTCGGCGGAGTGGGGGACGGGGCTCTTGTTGGAAAGAGCTCACCTGTATCCTCTCACGGGGCACCAGAATGAAAGAACTCCCCATGCAAAGACACTTCACCAGAAAATTCCAATTTTATTGCAAAAAGCTGTGTGCTTATATATAACTAAGGGGGAGATGGAAGGGCTTAGATAAATGGCAGGCAACCCATTTATTGGCAAGTTCTTTCAGATATCACCTCCGGAGCCCAGGAATTTGTTCTCATTGGGGCTAAGGTTCTCCGCCAGCGAGATTTGAAATTGGAGGAGGCGGGAGAGTTCACACGAGCGGGAACTTTTCACGCCACTGCAGGAAAGAAGAAGGTAGGAAGAAAAAGTCCTTAGGCGCCATGTTGGGAATTTTCTCTGGGTTATGGCTGCCGTGTATACTTTTCCCAACAATGAATATACCAGACAGTGCCTTGATTGACTGGTTTTCATAAAAATGGTTTTTAACAGAGATGCCAGAAAGTTGCATCCTGCTGAGTAGTGGGCCTAGAGCAATGGTGGGCAGGTGTGTGATAAAACATCTGTGGGGTGGCCATGTGGATCTGCCATTGGCTTCCAAATGGCTTGTGACTGACATGGTGAAGCCAGCAGACCCTTATATGTAAAGGCATCTTGATATATGGAGAAGTTTCAAGACATTGTTCAGAATCAGGTTGCTATAGTCAAGGAGGCAAGCTATGTGGGATACAAGTCTTGTTCTTTTATTCTCCTGCAGACCCTGACCCACCACACGTTACAGAACTCCCTCCCGCACTGTGTCCCAGTTGAAAACCTTGCATATCATGAAGCAAATACAAAACTCCCAGTGCAACAGCAAGAAACCCCATGAAAATGGAGGATGACCATATGGTTTCACAGTCCACATGGTAGACATTTAGCCCCCAGTGGCCACAGTTTACCTAAAAAGAGAGAATTCAGCACTGCTGACTCATGTTCATTGAAAAAGAAGAAACCATGTCCTCCAGGTCTCATAGATTCAGTCAGAGCTTTGATGGTCTCACTAGAAAGGAAGCTAAAGCTCCTGACAACAACATACGTTTCAAGTGCCCAACCTCACAGGCATATTCTCAAGAATTCTCTAGGCCAGTAGACCTCCATGTTTGTGGAGTGTTTACCCTGTCCTTTACTTTTGGAAACTCCTCTACCACTTCCAAGGTTTTGAACTCCTGAGCATATTCCATTCCAGATATGTATTCACAGATTTTCTAACTCTTCTCTTCTAATTGTGTCTTACTTAGGGCAAAGGTATTCTCAAGGCATTGTTCTGGATGAGAGTGGGAAGATTTTTGTGTAGCACATATTTACATACACATTGGATTCATTTTCAAATTTTCCATTCGAAATACTGAACCCCTGATACTAAGCCATACCGTACTAGACTCTGACAACAAATCCTAATATGATGGAGAAAAATAACCCAAATAGAATAGAAATACAAGCAGTTCACAGGAGGCACGGTGTATATTTGGTTTTGCCTTTTGCATGATATAGGTTAGGAGTTATAAATCTTGTCAATTTTTTGTTGAAATAGTTCTCCATGTGTTTGGAAAGTTAACAAATATGTGAATTTCTGTTTCCCTTTATCTGTAGGCTATTCAGCACATGTATTTTCATATGCACATATAGAATCTTACCTGGTATCACACGTACATTCCTGTGAGGTGGCTAACTTGGCAGATACAAAGTGTGAGAAGAGATCACTCCTCCTAAACGCTTTTGGAACTGAAAATTCGAACTGTGAGTGAGCTTCCTAGTTGAACAACATTATACATAAATCCATGTTCAGTAAAATTAATATTTTTGGATCTGTAGATGATATATATTTCACGATGAATTTTGATTGGCATATATATTGCTACTTTTTAATGTCTTTGTTTGTGTTTTGTATATATATATATATATATATATATATATATATACATATATATATATATATATATATATATACTCTCCAGATTTTTTAAAATATGAAATATATGCATCTTATTATTCACTCCCTACGTTTATTCATGTTCATGTATGTGGATTTATAGTAAACTTTTCACAAGATTATTCTCAGAAGTATTCATTCACCTGAAATACATATTTTTTTTCCTAGTTCTGAAAACTAACTTCAGTGACTGTTGCATACAAATCCTAATATTTCTCCAGTAACTGATCCAGTTTAACATTAATGCAAGTAGATTCCTATGGGACATGATGTATATTTTGATGTTAGTTTTTATTCAACACTGGTTCATTACTATTTCTTCAATTTATGCACATCATAGTATATATATTTCATCCAGAAGTTAGTAAATTTGTACGCATTTGTTTTGCTTTCAATCACTTCCTGCTTCAGAACACATGTATTCCTCCATGTTTCTTGACTGGTCTTTTCATGAGACTTCTTCCCAAACACATTATTTTTGATTTCCATAATCACTTTTGAAGCAAAACTCACACACTCTTCATGATTAACCATAACCCTAATATTACTATTAGATGTATAACTCGTTGGAATGAATGTATGTATATCAATATAAGATTTCCTGTATTTTTTCAGATATCAATTCGATCCATTATTTAAAGTTGGAACTAGTTATATTATTTATTCACAGTATGGTCTACTCATGAATTATCTCTATATTCATAGACACAGAGTACACCTATTTGTACACCCAATACTAATTTTATGTCTTCAAAATATTGCTGCAAGAAATGGTGGAAGAAATACTCATGTCTCCTGATCTATATATTCATTTTATCAAAGTAATATTTTGGACACAAAAAGCAAAGGTCATACTTATGATTGTACCAATGTAAAAGTCATTCTAGCATTGGAGGAAGAGACAACCAAGAGACAGTCTCATGCAACAGCAAAGGGTTTATTCGGGGTCCAGAATGCTGGGGCTCAGACCTAATTTGAATAGAGCCTAGAGCCCTTAGAACATCTTAAGCAGAGCTTACATACTTAACTTGGAGAGGGAAGGGAAGGAAGTTTATTGGTGGTTCAGGGCGAATGGACGGTTTGTGTGCAACTGAGTGAGGGATTACATTCTGCAGTTTGGCATTTGGGGACAGCACATTCTGGGAACAAGATTACCAAACAATTCTCAAGATTTCAATAGTGTTTTGTTAAGAATACAGAAAAACAGGAAGTGACAAATACCTATTTTATTAATCTTTCATTCCCCACTTCTTCTTCTGGTTACGTTTAATCATAAAAGTGATCATTGAGGGGTGTCACATTTTATGTCTGCTAGTGGGGTATATTGTTATCTGATTACCAAAATTTAACTTGTCCAATTTGAGCTTGAAGAAATGAAACTACACGGTGGAGCAAACAGGGTCTAGAGTTAGCAATAATATGATGATTATTAATGGACCGGCCAAAGCTGATAAAAGCGTAGTTTACCAGGGGGACTGTGTGAACGAAGACTGTAACCACCCTTTTGGGGCCTCTCTCTCTCGTTGATGCGCTTTAAGGTGTCTTCTCAATTTACTCATAGATAATTTTACAACCAGTATGATCGGAATAAAAACAACATTCTTCCCTCAATACAGCACAATGGCCCCCTTTTCTCATGAAGAGGAGGTCCAACCCTCGCCTTTTCTGTAAAACAACTTCAGAGAGAGATTTTAAAGATTCCTGTAAGGCTGTGATGGAGGTTTAATATCTTAAAGCTTTGTTCTACTGCTGCTTCTAATTGGGTCATTTGTTGTGTTCCATGGACTACGGCAGTGGTTCCTGTGCCCAGCCCTGCAGCAACTTCTATTCCTAATAGGATGGCTAAAGTGAGGAATACAGATTCCCGGCAGAACCGGGTTGTATGCCCCCCGCTTTTTGATCTTAATGAACCTGCATCATGATAGAGCACTCTGGGAAACATCTGCACCATTACATAATTAATTGCACCAGTTGACAATTTTATGAAAACATAAACAATGTTTAAGTATATAGAATAATACGCTTGTTGGTATGGACAGGGCAAGGCACCTAAGATAGCACCGAAAACAGAGAAACAGTCATATTTGGTTGCAACCGGATATAGAGGGCATTGCTTCTGTTGTAATCAATTAATCCCTTGAACCCCAAGTTTAGGTAGTTTTAGAATTTTGTCCCCAATATGTAATGGAAGGGGCTCAGAAGTTCACAATCTGCAGAAGTCCACAAAAAGCAGTTTTTGTTTCTTTTTTTTTTTCCTCTGTTCTGGGCAAGTTAACGTTTTAAGGACACCTAGGAGAGGGAGAGCTTTTTTCTTCTCTTTTTTGTTTTCTCCCTGCCAGCTGTTACCATGCGGTCCAGTTGGTAACTTTTTTATCTTACAAATGTAGCCATCCCTGTGAAGCCCCAGCTCAAGGCCAGAGGCCTTGTTCACATATTTTGTGAAAAATTAGTAAGGAGCTGTCTAGCTTAGGAGTGCTGATTTTTCCAGCCAGTTGCCAAGTAGAACAGGCAACATGAAAAGAGGAAGTTTGTCTACATTGAACTCTTTTATAGGGACTCTTTTGCTGAAAGTCCTAAAGTCAGCCTTGGTGAAGAATTTTGGAGAAGGTCAGTTAAGACTTTTTGTGGGCCTTTTACAGAGGGGAAAGATGGGGAAGGCGGGGGGGAGAGCAGCTACATGGATCTGTGTATGAGAAAGGAGAGATGTAAAAGAATAATGAGAAAGGGGTTTGGGATTTTCCTAGCAACAAAATCGTGAGCAGTAGAACAGGTAGAGCAGAGGGGAAGACGGGAGTGAGTATCCCAAAAAGTCTCTGAGGGACTTTAAATTCTTAGTAACCTGTTTTCAGTGATGACAAAGCAACTTTAAAAGCCATTTTTATTACATCTTGGATAGGGTTCTGAGGCCTCTCCTCAGCTGGTTTGAGCTTTGGTATAGCTGGTAAGAGGACCTGGTGGGACCCGGTGCAGGCACTGACAGAAGAAGAGAGGAGTGAGTTGGTGGAGGGGTGCCTCACTACCTGCTACCTCAGCAAGGGGGCAATTGTCTGAGAACCGAGGTTTGGGTTTTGATCTAGAATTTGGAGGGGAGAAATCAGGTTGCTGAGGTGGGAGTGACAGCAGAGATTCTGGAGCAGAAGGCAGAGGGTGAGGATCTATTGGAGAAGCATAGTTCAGGATGTGAGAGAAGGAGGGAATTGGCCTGCCCATAGGGGAATCTCCTTTCACCCTTTTGAGCACTTGCAGAAGTTAAAAAGGTCACACAGAATTTTAGGATCTAGAGACCCATCTGGGGGCCATCAGTTTTGATTGTCTAATTGGTAATATGGTCAATGCTGTGTACTGAATTTGATGAGGAGTTTGGATTCCACCAGGCAGCCCCTGTATGCTCACATCCCCATGACTTACAGAAGAAGTCGGCTTTTGCCCCACACAGCCATGGCTGTTTGTGGTTTTGATAGTCCGCCGGGAAAACATAGTAATCTAGGCTAGCCAACCTGCATCTGGCTCGTGTGTCCCTACATCCATAATGTTTGTTTCCATTATCTATGGTACAGAAGGCATTTAACGGAATTTTAGTGGGATCCTCTTCTTCAGGGAAATCCCAATAGGAACGACCTATAACCAGCTGACAAATATCTGGGTGGAGAGATGGCCACCAGGTCCCTAAGGGGGCTGTATGTGAGATAGATCATACTTCTTGTCTAGTAGGATTTGTGATTAGCCATCGCTGCTGTACGGGCTGATGAGCATTAGGACTACTTGTGGCCAAGGGGAGAATCTATAGCCTTATCCACCTGGTGAATACACCATTTGAAAGGGTTACCACTCTTTTCCAGTATCCAGCCAGAGTCTGGAGAGGGCGCAGGCTTGAGATGAGAGGCATGGATCCAGCAAGTGATTCCGTCTACATATACCACTGTAGGTGTTATAAGTAGCACCTGGTATGGTCCTTTTCAGCCGGGTTCCAGGGATGACACCTGATGTCGTCTTATGTAGACGAAGTCTCTTACTTGATATCCATGTGGAGTCCCCTCGTCCCAAGGGTGGTAGGCAGTGGCCAGCTGTTTCCACAGGTATCGCTGAGTTCTTTCAAGAGCTTTTAGTCTGTCAAGCAAGTATTTCTTGCATGAAACAGTGCATAAGGCAGGAACATACTCTAATCTTTTATGCCGGTCTCTAAGCTTAATTTCGTTTAGGTCTCTTTAATGGTTCTATTTTTTTTTTCCTGTCCTGAGCTCTGGGGTCTATATGCACAATGTAACTTCCAATTAATCCCCAGGGTCCTGGCTAAGCTCTGACTCACCTGGGCGATGAACACCGTTCAATTAACAGACCCTATTACCTTAGGCAGGCCGTGTCTTAGAAAAATATCTTTCAGGATGTACTTGACCACCGTTTCAGCGGTTGTTTTTTTTTTTTTTCTTTTTTTTTGTGAGAAACGATTCAATCCATCCTGAAATTGTATTTACAAAGACTAAGAGATATTTAAGTCCATACCTTGCTGGCTTAATTTCAGTGAAGTCCACTTTCCAGAATTGTCCTGGTCTGGTTCCTCGTAGGTGCTTTCCTGCAGGAAGCTTGGAAGTGTAAGCATTAACCAATTGACAGAACCGACAGGCTTTTGTGAGTTATTTCCTTTCACTGTGAGTGAGTTAGTCGAAATCTCTGTTTTTGATCCTTCAGGAATGCCTGCAGTTTCTTTGAACCAAGGTGAGTAAGTTGATGTACATTTTTAATGTAGTGTAGGGCTTTCTGAAATTGCAGGCTGGGCTCAGTGAAGTTGAGGAGTTCAGTGTCAGTGTTTTAAATGTTATAAAAAGCTTGCTGGTGCTAAAGGGTCCATTGGAATTGGGCATCCTCATTTAACAGAGGGTATAAAGGAGCCGCAAAGAACACAAACCCAGGTATCCATAACCTGCAAAAGCCAGCAGTCCCAAGAAACTCTCTGTGTTGTCCCCTGTTAGATGGCAGTGGTATCTGCACAACAGTTTGTTTTCTGGGCTCAGTGAGCCATCATTTACCGCCCCTAATGGAATACCCCAGGAAGATTACTTCTTGCTGGCAAATTTGGGCCTTTTTGGCCGAAGCTCTATACCCGAGTTCAGCAATTTCAGATAATTGTGCTTGGGTCCCAGACTCACAGTTTTACTTGGTGTTGGCAGCCAGTAGCAGGACATCCACATATTGAAGCAGAGTGACTTTGGGGTGCGTAGTTCTGAAGTTGTTGAGATTTCTGTGGAGGGCTGAATCAAAGAGAGTGGGGGAATTTTTGAACCCCTGTGGGTGTTTAGTCCAAGTTAGTTGACCAGACGTTCCAGTTTCTGGGTCTACCCAGTCGAAAGCAAACAGAAACTGACTATCTTTATGCAGAGTCAAGCAAAAGAAAGCATCTTTTAATTCCAGAAGAGTATACCATTTTCACTCAGCTACAGCAAACGGTTTATTGGGGGTCCAGCATGCTGGGGCTAAGAGCTCACATGAAAAGAGTAGAGAGCCCTGAGAACAGCTTAAAGAGAGCTTATATACTTTTCTTGGAGAGGGCATGGAAGGAAATTTTTGATGGGTCAGGGCGAGTGGGTGGTTTGCATGCAACCAGGTGAGGGAGTACATTCTGCAGTTTGGCAGTTGGGGACAGCACATTCTGGGAACAAAATTAGCAAACAGTTCTCAAGATTTCAACAGTGTTTTGTTAAGCATACAGAAAAACAGGAAGTGACAAGTACCTATTTTATTAACCTTTCACCAAAGCAAAATGCAAAGTGAGCATGGAATACTAAAATCAACCATGTCCAGATTGCCTAATGCTCTGAAATGTCAATCCTATTGGTGTCTACATATTTGTTTCTTCCTAAGATTATACATTCAACTTCAACCATGTTGAAAATGTCTAATCCTATCACTCACCTTATACTTTGCCTGATTTTCTAATGTCTCTATTGATATCTTTTTCCTACATATTTTCTCCAGTTCATCATTGTGAATGACTTTTCACATGTGCTAATATTTACATTCACTCTCTAAACGAAACAATATTGCTAATAAACTTTTGGTCCGATTCCTATACTCACCCTTTTTACTAAACCTACCGACTATCTTTCTAATCCTACGGACTATTCATTTTTGACTGGATGTTCTCTTCTACATTCAATCATCCAAGGTACAAGGTCCTATGCCATTGCATATCGATTTATCTGAGACATCTGTGCAGAACATAATTCAAAGCTAAGTATCCCACTAAAGGGCCCAATGCCCTTCAGGGCTTCAAATCGTACCTAGATTTTCTGGTTTCATACTTATATTTCACCGATATATTCTTGTGAATATTGCAGGTTCCCAATACCATTATTCATTCCGCAGAATGATGCCTAACCCAAATAGAATATGTTATTAACCCTAACCATACACTGTTCTCTCAATCTAACTTTACAGAAGAGCATAGACAGAGTTGGTCTTACAATACAGGCATGTAGGTGATCTTCCAATTGCTGAGAACCTCAAAGGTTGATGCAGAAATGATCCCAGGAGAAGATGTAGGCAGATATAAAGGACCTGAGAGAGCAAAAGTCATCTTCCATTGCAAACAACCTGGTCAGGATGAAACGATGTGTCTGAATCAGCCTCTCTCTTCTTAATATAAAGAAGATTGACCAAACCAGCCCTGTGTGGAGAGCTTCTCCTCGGTCCCTATGGTTTATATACCATTCTAACTTGTGAAAGTGCCACAGGAAGTAGGGGCAGCCACTATGTCAAGGAACCCTTGGAAGCCACTGTTAGGACAAAGTGGTTGCCAAGGCAGTGACCTCATTCCGTTCCTGAAGGAATTGACCTAAGTCACATCTATGGTGATGGAACTCCCTGAACTTGTTATCCAGGAAGCCAGGCACACAGAGCCAGTCCCAGTCCCAGTCCCAGTTGGCTCACTTGTTTGGATTTACCAAGGACAGAGTCTGTCTTTCTTGATACCTAATGATTTGAGGATGGCCAAATGCAAGTAGAGCTCTGAAGACGGGCCTTTCCAGAGAAAGCAGGTAGTGGTCAGCCCAGGCTCCTGACAACTTCACAGAGTTGGACAAGGAGACCGGATCTGAGACAGGACAGGCCATTTCGGGGGAACATAGTATGGTCCACCAGTCAGAGGACACTCTGAAAAGTCACAGACTCACTTGGGGGAAGGAGGGGCCTTTGTGAATGTGGGTGTGAGTTTGTGGATTTGTCTCATGTTCTCAGAATAGGTAGGAAAGTCAGTATGTTTGGTTAGGAGTGGACTGTTTCTAGAAAGTCGTTTGACAAGGTGAGTGTTTCTATGTCTGTGTATCTCACTGTGTCCGTGGTTGAAAACATTAGAAATAAGAATTCATCAATGGATGTGTCCTGTCTAGTAGAAAGCTTCCCAGCATTCATCCTGCCCATTTTAGGAATGGATTGCAGGTTTCATTATTGATGGGCAACACCTACTATCTTCCCAAGATCCTGTTTTCTTCCTGAATTCTGGCCACTCTCCAGAATAGGCTCATGGTTTTGTGTCCAAGATATGTACGACCTCCAAGCTCTGTGACATGGCCATGTACTGGATAGCTGAAGGGAATGCGAGCATCTCAGAAAACTCAGATATCAGTGTGACCAGGAAAGTCTCAGTGGAGAAACCCTGCTTTGGGCCTTTTGCTAACCTATTTGCCTGTTGCCATGAATATCAGGAAGATCTTTGCCTCAGGCCAGCCCTTTGTGAATCCTGAAGAAAACTGTTTTCAAAAGGTAATGAATGGGCATCACCTGTGGCTCTTTGCTTAAATGCTTTGTAAAGGGATGTGTCTGAATCTGCCTCTTTGCCCTGTGTGAGGTAGTGGCTTAGATTCTCAGCACCAGTTGGATCTAAAGAAAAATCCAATGTGTGCATCCAAAACCAAAATGCAAAAAAGATCAGTCATGGTGTATGAAGTCTCTCACCTTCCTCTTTTAGGTTCCTGACCTCCATCAAGTGAGAATAGGGATCCTTTGGGACAAATGAGTTCTTTCAAGCCCTGCAGAGATGATTGGGTTTTCTCATGATTCCAAATCACATGAAGAAACTATACCTGACAGTCAGTAGGCCTCAAATTGGAGAAGCAGAGCAGTATTAACGGCAGACCTATGTGATCAATCCTGGTTCACAGAAAGGGTGTCCAGGCTACCCTGTGGTTAGGCAAATGAAGGGAAAGAGACCTTATTTTGGAAACTCTCTTAGGCTGTGACATTCATGGAAACATCCAGCCAGAGGTTATGATGAATGTATATATGGAAGAAGATGAGGGCCTTGGGGGAGTGTTTTGGTTTTAATTGTGGTCATTTGTGTGGAGTTTGGAAGAGATGACTGGGTCCACCTGGGCTTGAACTCTGATGTGATTCCCCTCAGAGACTGAGTTCTGTAACTGACCTCAGAGAAGTAATTGCTTTGGAATGGGATATGTCTTAATCAGCCTCTTGGCCCTGTGTGAGGCTGTGGCTTTGATTACCAGCACCGTAAGGATCTAAAAAAAGATCCCATGTCTGCTTCCAAAACCAAAATGACCAAAATTGCAGTCATTGTTGATGAAGTCTCTCGCCTTCCTTTGTAAGGTTCTGAAAGAATAAAAGAAATTGAATTTGAAACGTAAAGAACCAGGTTCTGTAAAGTATCCAGGCTGCACTCAGAGCCTGAAATTCCTGTGGCAGTTAAGACAATTCCTGGAACTGCCCTTTAGATGTGTGTTGAAATCTTCCCTGACCACCTAGTTACTTAACAACCTCTTCTCAAAAACCGTGCAGCTCAGCACATATACATATCAGGGCTTCAACCAATCATTTTAAATGTATACCCCTTCTCAGGGCTAACCAATAACACCCTGCCTGAACTATTCCCACCAATGAATGTGCAAATCATGTTTTAGAGTTGTTATTTGATTTTCCCACGGTATACGGTGATTTGCTAAAGGAAGCTATGATGTATGTTAAGTCCCTGCCCTCTCTAAAGAATGTATATAAAATCTGCTCATGTTGTTCTTGGGGCTCTTTGTTCCTTGCTCCTCTGAAGTGAGCTCTGAGCCCCAGCATGCTGGACCCCCAATAAACCCTTTGCTGTTTCATGAGAAATTCTCTTGGTGGTCTTTTCCTCCGACGTTCGGCCCACCTTTTCATCTGGAGGCCCTAGCTGAGAAATCCAGCAGTGACGAAAAAAAGACCCCAACGGACTCCTTTCAGAGTAAGTAAGGTGCCTCTTTCTGGTTTCAGGTTTCAGGTTAGGGCTTGGCAAAATGGCTGTCGGTGAAGAACATTAGCTCTCTGCGACGGTGGCTGACAGATGTGTCACAGAGCCACAGGCCACGTCCCTGGGGGACACTCCAGAGGACTCGGGAAATAGAGGATTAGTAGTTTCCTCAACTCGGTTATTTTTTGCTTCACGATTCGGTTTTCCAGCCCATCAGGTTTTGCTGGCTACTCAGTTTTGTTCATTGTCAGGAACTCATGTTGAGTTTACTGTCTGTCTTTATTGTCTAACCCATCATGTTTTGCCAGTTACTCAGTTCTAATCTTTGTCTTGGACTCATGTTAAACGTTTACTGTTTGTCTTTGTCTGTGTCATGTTTGTGTATTCACTGTCCCTGTTTGAGTAACTCCCATTATGGGACATTATGGGACAAAGCACTTCCATGCCTCTGTCCCTTAACCTTGATCATTGGACTGATGTCCGCTCAAGTACCAAGAATCTTTCTTTTTCAGTAAAATGCCGGACCTGGCAGACTCTCTGTGCTTCAGAATGGCCCATCCTAGGAGTCAGATGGCCCCCAGAAGAATCCTTCCACTTCCCTCTAATCCAAAAAGTCAGAGATATTGTCTTTCACCGGGGCCACGTGGCCACCCAGATCAACAGCCATATACCCCTTGCCCCACGATCCTATCATTCCAACATTCTGCTCCTCCCCCTCTTCCCTCCATTCTGAGTCACAAGACTGGACACTCCTCTCTCTCCTTATCCTCTACCCTCGCTCCCCAACCCACAACATGTTCCAGATGATCCTCCCGCCGCTGACTCAGCCTCTCCGCCGCTAGAGGCAATTGGGCCAGACCCAAGCCCTCCAGGGGACTTCCCCGCAGCAGCAGCAGCCCCTGCTCCCCTGAAGGAAGCTGGGCCACCTAAAAAAACCCGCAGGAGATGGATAATAGAAAACTCGGAAGCCCCTGTGATGCTCCCTCTCCATCCCTACGGGCCCATGAACCGACCCAACTGGGACCCCAACACCTTTAAATGTAGGTAGCATCTGTCCACTTATCGCCGTTCTCTAATAGTGGGTCTCTGAGCGGCCGCCAGAGGGCCGACTAATTTGTCCAAGGTAAGAGAGATTATCCAAGGGCCTAATGAGTCTCCTTCTATGCTTCTGGAGAGAATTATGGAAGCCTATAGGAAATATACTCCTTTTGATCCTCAGGCAGAAGACCAAAAGGCATCTGTTGCAATGGCCTTTATCGAGCAGACTGCCCTAGATATTAAGAGAAAGTTACAACGTCTAGATGGATTATAAGATATGACCTTAAGAGATTTAGTCAGAGAAGCTGAGAAAGCATATTATAAGAGAGAAACTGAGGAGGAAAGGGAATAGAGGAGAGAGAGAAGGAAAGGGAACAAAGGAAGGAGGAAAGAAGCAAATGGCAGAGTAAAGCATTGCCTAAGGTTCGGGTCACAGCAGCAAATAGGCCAGAAGTTAAAAAGCAGGGATACATAAAGGGTTACCTGGGCCCACCCCAAAGGCTGCCCCTGGCCTCAAATCAATGTGCCCACTGTAATAAAAAAGAACACTGGGCCAAAGAGTGCCCCCAAAAGAAGCAGCCACGCCAGCCCGCCGTGCTGACTCTAGAAGAGGACTAGAAAATTCGGGGCTCAGATCCCCTTCCCCAGCTCATAGTAACATTTGAAGTTGAGGGGAACACAGTGAACTTTGAAGTGATTACAGGAGCAGTATACTCAGCCCTTAAGACTTCAGTGGCCCCCCTATCAATTAAATGGTCCCTAGTTCAAGGGGCTAATGGCAGTAGATATCGGGCTTGGACAACTAAGATGAACATGGACCTCGGAAAGGGAAAAGTCCACCACTGTTTCCTAGTAATTCCAGAATGCCCAGCCCCATTGATGGGCAGGAATCTGCTTACCAAACTCCGGACTAGAATAACCTTTAAACCTAATGGTTCCCAAGTGGAGGTTCTATAGCGTTCAGTATAAACTCCCATAGTCACATCTTTGACTATGTCCGTAGAAGATGAACATCAACTCTTTGCGCCCCATAGGACTAATCAAACAGGCAAACTACCCCATAAATGGATAAAAGATTATCCTAATGCCTGGGCAGAAACTGCTGGGTTAGGTCTAGCCATCAACAACCTCCAATAGTAGTAGAATTAAAAGCCTCTTCGTCTCCAATTAGTGTTAAACAATATCCTCTAATCAAAGAAGCTAAGGATGGGATAAGGCCCCATATTCATAAATACCTGGCTCTTGGGGTCCTAAGGCCCTGTCAATCAGCCTGGAACACCCCCCGGTACCAGTAAGAAAGCCAGGAACTGGGGACTACCGTCCTGTTCAAGACCTAAGAGAGATCAACAACAGAGTGCAGGACATTCACCCCACAGTACCCAATCCATATAATTTGCTTAGCACTCTGAATCCGTAGCGGAAATGGTACACTGTGCTGGACTTAAAAGATGCTTACTTCTGCTCGCCTCTACATAAGTACTGTCAGTTGCTGTTAGCTTTAGAGTGGATAGACCCAGAACCTGGAACATCTGGCCAACTAACCTGGACTAGACTCCCACAGGGGTTCAAAAAATCCCCCACTCTCTTTGATGAGGCCCTCCACAGAGACATCAATGACTTCAAAACTGCACACCCCGAAGTCACCCTACTCCAATAGTGGATGATCTTCTACTGGCAGCCGACACCAAGGAGACCTATGAGTTTGGGACCCAAGCACTATTATTCGAGCTTGCTCGGCTTGGATATAAGGCTTCTGCCAAAAGGCCCAAATTTGTCAGCAAGAAGAAATCTTCCTGGGTTATTCTCTCAGGGGTGGCAAACGATGGCTCCCTGGGCCCAGAAAAAAAACTGTTGTGCAGATACTGCCCCAATCTAATAAGAGAAAACTCAGAGAGTTTCTTGGGACTGCCAGCTTTTGCAGGTTATGGACTCCTGGGTTAACATCTTTGGCTGCCCCTTTATACCCGCTGATAAAGGGGGATGCCCACTTCCAATGGACCCCTGAGCACCAACAAGCTTTTGATAATGTCAAAAAAAGATGCTGCTATCTGCTCCGGCCTTAGCACTCCCAGATGTAGAAAACCCTTCACTCTCTACATCGAGGAAAAGAAAGGAATAGCACGGGGAGTGCTCACTCAGTCTTTTGGACCTTGGAAAAAGCCGGTAGCGTATTTATCCAAAAAACTGGACCCAGTGGCTAGCGGGTGGCCCCATTGCTTAAGTGCTATAGCAGCGGCAGCCCTTCTAATAAAAGATGCTCATTAATTAACGTTGGGACAGAAGCTAACCATTATATCCCCCCATGCCCTGGAGAGCATGATCTGTTAGCCTCCAGAGAGGTGGCTATCAAACTCCAGAATAAACCACTACCAGAGCCTCTTGCTTGACAAAGACAGAATAACGCTGGGACCCCCTGCTCCACTCAACCCAGCTACACTGCTGCCAGAAGAATCATCAGGACCCGTCACTCATGAGTGTCAACACATACTGGCAAGGAAACCAGTATACAACAAGACTTGAAGGATCAGCCACTGCCTCGCCCTGAAGTCGTATGGTTTACGGATGGCAGCAGCTTCCTCCAAGATGGTAAGCAGCGGGCTGGAGCAGCAGCAGTTAGCAAAACTAATTTCATCTGATACTCTGGTCTCCCAGAAGGGACATCAGTCCAAAAAGCAGAACTGATTGCCCTTATGAAAGCATTGGAACTAGCAACAGGCAAAAGGGCCACCATATAAACTGTTAGCCACTATGCATTTGCCACTGTTCATATGCACGGGACTATTTACCAACAATGGGGGCTATTAACCTCTGCCGGGAAAGAAATAAAGAATAAAGATGAGATCCTCCACCTTCGCTCAGCAGTGCAGGGCCATAAGGAACTAGCTATAGTGCACTGTCCAGGGCACCAGAAGAGAAACAATCCCGTGGCAGTTGGAAACAGAAGGGCAGATGAGGAAGCTTAATTGGCAGCCCTAAACGGAGTGACTCTGTTAACTTTTTTCACACCAGGGGGAACAAAAATCAGGAGACTTGGCCGCCCCGGAACATTCAGGCAACTTATCATCTGAGGAGACAGATAGAGAACTCTGGGACCCTACAGAGCCAAGTTTACAATTTCAAAAAGCCCACCTTTATGTCAAAGATGTACACCAGCTCAACCACTTAGGCTCAAAGAAGTTATAAGCACTCTTAAAGGACCGAATAAAGGACTTATTATTGACTGACTCACAGAGGAAAAAATAGCTGAGCTGGTGACTAGAGATTTTCAAGTCTTCCAATTAGTTAATACTTTCCCATCCAAGAGTCCTGCAGGGATGCGCATACGAGGAACCAGACCAGGACAATTCTGGGAAGTGGACTTTACTCAAATTAAGCCAGCAAGGTATGGACTTAAATATCTCCTAGTCTTTGTAGATACTTTTTCAGGATGGGTCGAAGCCTTCCCCATGAAGAAAGAAACAGCTCAGATGGTGGTCAAAAAGATCCTAGAAGACAGTTTTCCAAGGTTCGGCCTGCCTAAGGTAATAGGGTCTGATAACGGACCGGCATCCATGGCCAAGGTAAGTCAGGGATTTTCCAGGACCCTGGGGATTAATTGGAAGTTATATTGTGCTTATAGACCCCAGAGCTCAGGACATATAGAAACGATGAATAGAACCATCAAAGAGACTTAACGAAATTAATCTTGGAGACCGGCATAAAAAATTGGACTATGCTCCTCCCTCATGCACTTTTTCGTGCAAGAAATACCCCTCCGCCTCTTTGTGTAACCTCACCCCTTATGAAATTCTCTACGGTGCCCCTCCTCCATTAAGGGACCTAACCCCAACTCTGAGATTAATGATTCCTTCAACACCCCCTTGCTAGACAGACTTAAAGCCCTTGAACAAACCCAGCACCCAGCGATACCTGTGAAAACAGTTGGCCACTGCTTATCATCCTGGAGACGAGGGAACTCCACATTGATATCAAGTGGGAGACTTCGTCTACATGAGACAGTGTCAGGTGTCATCCCCGGAACCCTGCTGGAAAGGACCATACCAGGTGCTGCTTATAACACCTACAGTGGTGAAAGTGGATGAGATCACTTCCTGGATCCATAGCTCCCATCTCAATCCTGCGCCCTCTCCAGACTCTGGCTGGAAACTGGAACAGACTGGTAACCCTCTCAAGTTGCATGTCCGTGGTGTGGGTAGGGCTATGGATTCTTCCCCTGACCACCAGCATTCCTAATCCCCATCAGCCTGTTCAGCAACAATGGCAAGTTTTATAAATCCTACTGGGCAAGTAGTGTGGTCTATTTCACATACAGCCCCCTTATGGACTTGGTGGCCATCTCTCCACCCGGATATTCGTCAGCTTGCCATAGGCCTCTCTGACTGGGATCTCCCTGACATAGTGGACCCCACACAGATGCCACTCAAACCCAAACCAGGGCAACATAGACCAACTTACCCCATGAATTATTGATGTCATCTCCCCCAGCTCAGGTGTAAACTAGCCAGTCTTGTGTATTAAGTGTGCCCAGCTGATTTCTGAAGTCACAAACAGGCCCAAACCTGTGGAGGACCCAGTGACTTTTATTGTAGATCTTGGGGTTGTGAACACACGGGACCTACATTGTGAAACGCAAACTCCCCAGACAGTATGATTTGGGTAGGATGAAATGACATCTGGATTGATCCCAATAAATGTGCCGCTATCCAAGTGGTGTCAAAAACTTGCTGTGGAAAAAATAGTCTATGTTACCCCCTCAATATAACTTTCACTTCCAAAGGAAGGGGCTACCTCAGAACAACATGGCCTATGGGAAATACTTGGGGAATGCGATTCTATATTAATGGCCCTGGTTATGACTTTGGTCTCTGGTTCACCATCCGGCTTAAAAAGGAAGAAAATCCCACAGCAATAGGGCCCATTCCCCTCAAGTCAGGAATTGAGCCTCCTTAACCTCCCATGCCTAGATCTACCAAAACCCCTCTACCATCTCATACTTCGCAGTTTCCATCTTTGCCTACTTCCCCAGTCCAGAGTACAGCTGACTCCTCCCCCTGGGAACTAATTAAAGGAACCTTTATGGTACTGAACTCCACACAGTCAGAACTCCTTGCATTTCAGCCCAGGTATTTGACAGCTCTGTACATTATTGTATAATGGTGCAGATACTCCCCAGGGTGCTCTATCATGATGCAGAAACCTTTGAAGGTCTACTAGGGGGACAACCAACCCGATTTTGCCGGGAGCCAGTGTCCCTTACTCTAGCCATCCTATTGGGGCTAGGAGCTGCTGCAGGAGTGGGTACAGGAACAGCTGATATGATCCATGGGTCACCACAAATGGCCTGATTAGAAACAGCAATAAATCAAGACTTGAAGACGTTAGAGACCTCCATCACACTTTTGCAGGAATCCTTAACCTCTCTCTCTAAAGTTGTTTTACAGAACAGTCGAGGATTAGACCTCCATTTCATGAGGGAGGGGGGCCTCTGTGCTGTACTGAGAGAAAAATGCTGTTTTTATGCTGACCATACTGGAGTTATAAAATAATCCATGAGTAAATTGAGAAAATTCCTTGTAGAGCACCAGAGAGAAAGGGAGATTCAACAAGTGTGGTTTGAGTCATGATATACCCAGTCCCCCTGGTTAACTACACTCCTATCAGCCTTAGCTGGACCCCTGATCATGCTTATGGTGTTGATAACTGTGGGACCTCGTTTGCTTAACTACATAGTTTTCTTTCTCCAGGCTCAGATTGGGCAGGTAAAACTCATGGTAATCAGACAGAAATACACTTCACTGGCAGAAATAGAATGTGAGACCCCACAATAATTATGATTCATTACTTTTAAGATTAAAAGTAGGCAGAAAAAGGAGTGAGAAATGAAAGAATTAATGAAATTGAAATTGAAACGTAAAGAAACAGGTTTTGTAAAGTTTACAAGCTGTGCTAAGAACCTGAAATTCCTGTGTCAGTGAAGACAATTCCCGGAACTGCCCGTAAGATGTGTTGAAATCTTCCCTGACCACCTAGTTACTTAACAACCCCTTCCCAGAAACCGTGCATGTCAGCACGTATACATCTCAGGGCTTCAACCAATCAGTTTAAATGTATACCCCTTCTCAGGGCTGACCAATCACCCCCTGCCCGAACTGTTCCCGCACATGAATGTGCTAATCATGTTTTACAGTTGTTATTTGATTTTCCCACAGTATATGATTGTCGCGACCCCTTGCCCGCAAGGAAGACGCAACTCAGAAATCTTCTTTCAGCAGTTTATTCAGGCCTTGATTAAAGTATCTTCTAGTGACCCCCCTCCTCCCGAGCGCCCAAGCACAGTCTAATAAAGCCTCCCACGTACCAATCTTAAGCCGCCACGTGGATCTTTCTCATAGGTTAGCAAGGGATAGCGTGCCAACTCTCCATAAAAGGAGTTGCTTACTACAGGCCACAGTGGAAGCCGGCGCCATCTTCTAATGGCGGCCACAATCTACAACAATGGCTTACCACAGTTCCCCCTTCTATTTTATAAAACAATGCAGGCGAAAGTAGAGGTCCTATCCCACTGTGCAGAAGCGGCTGCAATGTATGGTTCAGTCCTAAGGAGGCGCCTTCCCCAGACCTGACCCCATATCAGCCGACGCCTTTTTTCGTAGGGCGGGGGCGTGGACGTCAAACCCGCATGCAATAGGACATGCTTTCCTTGAGGTCCGTTGAGAGATCACTCAAGTGCAGTGCTTTGCCTCGCATCCTGCATCTTGACGACGGCAAGAAGTAGGGCAACACAGGTAGCCTGGTAACAATAACAAATTTTTAGTTGGCAACACAATCCCTAAGCCCCAGAGGAAAGTAAAGAGTCTGTAGCCGAGAAGAAAGACCAGTCCTAAAACCCATCTGCGTGCAATGGTAACAAGACCTGCAGAGTGCAAGGGCTATTCAGTACTGGGGGAGAATAAGAAAGAGGACATGCCAATCCCAGTGCACTGTGAAATTAACTTGGGGTGCAATGGCCATGCCCAGAAAATCACTGTTTAAGATGCGCAAGCCAGATTTGCGGAGACATGCCATTTTCCAAGGCCGCAAGAGCCTATACAATCATAGCCTTCTCCTGTGTATGGCGAGTTTTAAGGCGACAGAGAAGCCACAAACAAAGTATAATACCGAAGCAACACATTGCCCCCAAAATACCCACTCCCACCCACTCCTTAAAGAAGGAAAAGGCAGAAGATAGCCAACTGGTGAATTGACCCAAAGTCACTGGTTCGACACGGGTACTATTCAAAACAGCAATTTGAGTTAGTTGAGATTGGAGTAAGTTTTCTGCTTCCATGGACCAGGTTCCGGATAAATATTTCCCGATGATGTGGGAGGCATTCCTGGAATCATTAAATCTGACAGAGGTTATACATAAATGTGCACGTTGATCAACACAACCTAAATATACTAGATCAGACAATTTCTCAACTTGATCTTGAAGCAGATTTATCCTTTGATTAGCAGCCAGAATCCCAGATAAAATGTGTTGATTAATTCTACTTTGAGATTTACGTATGGTGGATGTTTGTTGAATAACCTCATTAAGAGTGGCAGCAGTTTGTACTTGGCTGGCTATGGCTACTCCAGCTGTAACTGCTGCAGCAGCAGATACCGCCACAGCTGTCACTATAACTGCCATAATACCAAAATCTTTACGGGCTCTAATCAGTTCAACAATAGGAAAAGATTCCGGATCCACAGTAACTGGGATCGGGACAAAGGTTGGAATTTTCATAATCACTGCCACAGTCCAAGAGCCATTCCAACACTCAGTTAAATAACAGGTAACATTAGAACAATTAAGCATCCCCTGTGATGTATCATTAGCCAAAAGAAACAGGAACGGAGATTGGAGACAGACTGCTGCAGAGGATAACGTAGCATTACTTAATTGTGAGTTATGTGAAATATTTCCAAGTCTCCTACCTCGATCCGAGTCTTGGATACTACCAGAAACATTAAACAACCAGCTTTTGACTCCTCGTAATTGAGCCAAAGTGGAGATATCAGCTGTGGCTCCCTTTTCATTGGAAATTAACCATTGAAACAAAGACCAACCTGTTCCTATAGAGGCATTACAGTTGGAAGAATTATATAAGTATCTTTTATGAGAGGGGGAAAGAGAGAAACCCTTAGAGACCTGATGTTTCTCCCAAGAGTGATCGTGACAAGGCGTGAATGTTTGGGGGGGTATCCTGTTTGTTGATTAGCAAACTTGCCTTGTCCCAAAAGCATATCCTTATCCTAGGCAGGGCGTCTCGCTGCATGATTTTGAGCAGCTTGCTCTACTGCACCCTCTAGCATAAATGCTCTCCAATCCAAAATTTCCCTGGGGAGACACAAGCGCAGACTAGATTAGCCCAATCTGAAGGAGTCATACAAAATCTAGCAAGTCCCTCCACCTGAGTAAGGGTGAAAGCGGCATCCACGCCATAAGTGCGGACAGATTCCGCCAAGGTTTTAATTATCTTAAAGTCTAAAGGCTCATGATATCTTCCCCTGTTATTGTCCTGAAATACAGGGTATGCAAGTCCCATATCTGTATTAACTGTCCTCCAAACTTGCGCATGATAAGATCTCCCGGAATTTTGGCTCCCCGCCACATACGGGGGTGGGGCAACCGGCACCATATCTTTTTCGAGATATTCTACCTCCTCCTCCTCAGAGTGTTGTTGACCAATATTGGATCCCGTCCCCTTTTTACAGTAGGCCTGCGTGCCCTGTATCCCTTGTTTCTTTTTCTTCATTTTTATCTTGCGTAGTTGTTGTAGGAATATATCAAGGTCCTCAGAACTCTCTGAGCCGCTTGTGTTCGCAGGCATTTTTAATTCAGCCAACTCTGGGTAGAGCCTTCTCCTATTTTTAGTTTCAGGCTCTTTTGCCTTCTCACTACTCTTACTCCCAATGCTCTCTGCCACTTCACTATGTGATCCTTCAGACTTTTCCTCATGTAGTTGCTCAAGAACAGCTTGACCCTCACTCACAGCTTCCTGGCATTTACTATCTACTATACATCCTCTAACTAACTTACAAAGTGGTATAACACCACCCTCTAAGGTGCCTTGTTCACGAGCGAAATCTAGATCTTTCCCTAATTTGTCCCAGCTAGGTATAGTAAGACTGCCCGAAAACGCAAACCACGGTGCAGCAATATCTGTCTTCTGTAAAAATCTCTGTAAAGTACTACGTTTCACTTCTAGTCCCTTGGAACCTAACAGGCCATGTAGGACCAGGAGAAGCGGACTTGAAGATGTGGCACCCATGACACAACAAAAGACACACAAAAAACAAAAGTGAAAGTACACAGTGCAGCTGCAATAAAATGTAACGCTCTCTCTTGCTTTACAGAGGAGCTGCCCCGCTTTGATCGCGGATCCCACTTACCTGGGACTAATCCCCGCTTTGATCGTGGATCCCACTTACCTGGGACTAACCGGTGCACCACACCTGACTACTGAAAGTTCTGGTTCCCGGGTCTCGGCACCACTTGTCGCGACCCCTTGCCCGCAGGGAAGACGCAACTCAGAAATCTTCTTTCAGCAGTTTATTCAGGCCTTGATTAAAGTATCTTCTAGTGACGCCCCTCCTCCCGAGCGCCCAAGCACAGTATAATAAAGCCTCCCACATACCAATCTTAAGCCGCCACGTGGATCTTTCTCATAGGGTAGCAAGGGATAGCGTGCCATCTCTCCATAAAAGGAGTTGTTTACTACAGGCCACAGTGGAAGCCGGCGCCATCTTCTAATGGCAGCCACAATCTACAACAATGGCTTACCACATATGTTGATTTGCTAAAGGAGGCTATGATGTATATAAAGTCCCTGCACTCTCTAAAGATTGTATATAATATCTTCTCAAGTTGTTCTCGGGGCTCTTTGTTCTTTGCTCCTCTGAAGTGAGCTTTGAGCCCCAGCATGCTGGACCCCAATAAACCATTTGCTGTGGCATGAGACAATAGGTGCTTGGGTTTTCTCATGTCTCCAAATCATATAAAGAATCTATACCTGACAGTCAGTAAGCCTCAAATTGGAGAAGCAGTGCAGTATTAGCGGCAGGGCTATTTGATCACTCCTGAATCAAAGGAAGGGTGTTCAGGCCACCCAATGCCCTTCTGGACTTCAAATATTACCTAGATTTCTGTTTTCATACTTATATTTCACCAGTATATTCTTGTAAATATCGCAGGTTCCCAATACCTTAATTCATCCCACAGAATGATTCCTAAACCAAATCGAACCTGTTATTACCCTTAAACATGCAATATTTCCTCAATCTAACTTAACAGAAGAACAAGGATATTGTTGGTCTTACAATACAGGAATATAGGGGATCTTCCACCTGCTGAGAACCTCAAAGTTCCATGCAGAAATGATCCTTGAAGAAGCTGTAGACACCTATGAAAGACCTGAGAGAGCAAAAGTCAACTTCCATGTAAAACAACCTGGTCAAAATGAAGGGATGTGTCTAAAAGCCTCTCTCTTCTTAATGTAGATTAAATCGACCAAACCAGGCCTGTGTGGAGAGCTGTTCCAGGGTGCCTATGGTTGATATACCATTCTATCTTGTGAAAGTGTCACAGGAAGTATGGGCAGCCTCCATCTCATGGAACCCTTGGAAGCAACTGTTAGGACAAAGTGGTTGCCAACGCAGTGACCTCATTCAGTTCGTGAAGGAAGTGACCAATCACACTTCCTTGGTGATGGAACTCTCTGAACTCGGGATCCAGGAAGCCAGGCACCCAGAGCCAGTCCCAGTCCCAGTTCCAGTGGTCTCACTTGTTTGGATTTACCAAGGACAGTGTCAGTCTTTCTTAGTGCCTACTGAAGTGAGAATGGCCAAATGCCAGGAGAGCTCTGAAGAGGGGCCTTTTCTGAGAAAGCAGATAGTGGCTCAACCATGGCTCCTGACAACTTTACAGAGTTGGCAAAGAAGACCAGTTCTGAGATAGGACAGGCCATTTTGGTGGAACATAGTATGGCCCAAAAATCAGAGGAAACTCAGGATACTCACAGACATACTTGGGGGAAGGAGGTTCCATTGTGGGTGTCGGTGTGAGTTTGTGGTTTTGTCTCATGTTCTGAGAATAGGTAGGAAAGGCGGTTTGTTTGTTTGGACTGGAATGTTTCTAGAAAGTCGTTTGACAATGCTAGTGTTTCTATGTCTGTGTATCCCACTGAATCTGTTTTTGTAGACATTTGAAAAGCGAATGCATCAATGGTTGTGTCCTGTCTAGTAGAAAGCTTCCCCGCATTCATCTTGCCAAATTAAAGAATCAAGAGCTGCTTGCCTTATGGATGGGCAACACCTATTATCTTCCTAAGTTCCTCTTTTCTTCCTGAATACTGGCCACTCTCCAGAATAGCCTCATGGTATTATTTCCAAGATATGTACCACCTCCAAGCTCTGTGACATGATCATGTACTGGATAGCTGAAGGGAATGAGAGCATCTCAGAAAACTCAGATATCAGTGCAACCACTAAAGTCTCAGTGGAGAAACACTACTTTGGACTTTTGTTCTGTTGTCCTGAATGTCAGGAAGGTGTTTGCCTCAGGCCACCCCTGTGTGAAACCTGAAGAAATCAATTTTCAAATGGAAAAGGATGGGCGTCACCTGTGGCTCTTTGCTTAATTGCTTTGGAAATGGATGTGGCTGAATCAGCCTCTTTGCCCTGTGTGAGGCAGTGGCTTAGATTCTCAGCACCTGATGGATCTAAAGAAAGTTTCCAAGTGTGCATCCAAAACCAAAATGGCCAAAAGAGCAGTCATTGTGGATGAAGTCTCTCGCCTTCCTCTGTAAGCTTCCTGACCTCCATCAAGTGAGAATAGGGATCCGTTGGGTCAAACCAGTTCTTCAAAGCTCGGCAGAGGCTAGGCAATAGGTGCTTGGGTTTTCTCAGGACACCAATTCACATAAAGAATCTATACCAGACAGTCAGTTGGCCTCAAACTGGAGAAGCAGAGCAGTATTAAAGAAGGGCTATTTGATCACTCTTGGTTCACAGGAAGGGTGTCCAGGCCACCCTGACTTTAGGCAAATGAGGGGCAAGGGAGCTTATTTTGTACACTGTCTTGGGCTGCGCCCGTCATGGAAACCTCTAGCCAGAGGTTATTCAGAGTGTGTATGTTGAAGAAGATGAGGGCCATGTGGGAGTGTTTTGGTATTAATTGTGGTCATTTGTTGGTGGTTGGAAGAGAATCCTGGGTTCACCTGGGCTGGAATTCTGGTGTGATGCCCCTTAAAGACTGAGTTCTGGAACTGACCTCAGAGAAGTATTGCCATTAATTGTGTTGGGATTTTAGGCGGCCATGCATGAGAGTCGCCATTGGAAACTGAGATCTAAGCCTGGGGTGGCTATTCACCAAGCACTGTCAATCTCAGCCAGGACATCACATGATTTTATTATGAAAGACTTGGCAGCCATTGTTGACAGTCAAAACACACATGGACCTCACATTGTAGACCTCAATGGGCCTGGCTTCATGTGGCCTTTTGGCCACACTTTGGGAAGCCTTGCCTCTGAGAATTCTCCAGAGGTTTCCTTGAAATGTGCTTCCTAAAAATTTAATGGTTCCTGAATGAATTGAAACCCACAGTTTCTCCAACTTCATCCTTGAAAAATTTCTAGATAAATACCATGAAATTTTTGAAATTTCCATGACCAGGTGGCACTGGAGAACCTTTGGATGTCCTGTTGCTGATCAAGAGTGTACCAGACAGTGCCTTCCTTGACTGGGTTTCATGAAAATGGTGTAGAACAGAGCTGCCAGTATGGTGGAGCCTGCTGAGTAGTGGGCCCAGAGCTGTGGTGTGCAGTTGTGTGATAAAACATCTGTGGTGGGGTCATGTGGATCTTACTTCGGCTTCCAAATGCTTGTGATTGACATGGTGCAGCCAGCAGACTTGCGTATATTAAGCCATCTTGTTAGATGGAGAGTTTTCAGTGCAATGTTCAGAATCAAGTTGCTACGGTCAAGGGGGCAAGCAATGTGGCATAGAAGCCTGATTGGTGCATTCTCCATCAGACCCTTACCCACCACACGTGACAGAACTCCCTCCAGCACTGTGTTCCAGTTGAACTCCTTGTATTTTGTGAAGCAAATACCAAACTTCCAGTGCAGCAACAAGAAACACAACAAAATTGGAGAATGACCAAATGGCTTCACAGTCTACACGGAAAGATTCTTAGACCCCAGTGGCCACAGCTTACCCACAAAGAGAGAATTCAGCACTGCTGCCTCATGTTCATTGGAAAATAAGAAACCATGTCCTCCATGTAACATAGATGCATACACAGCTTTGATGATCTCACTACAAAGGAAGCTAAAGCTCCTGAAAACAACATATATTTCAAGTGTACAATCTCAAAGACAGTTTCCCAGATATCTTGAGGCCTGCACACTTCCATGTTTGTGGAGTGTTTACAGTCTCCATTACTTTTGGAAACTCCTCTACCACCTCCAGTGTTGTGAACTCCCGAGCATTTTCCATTCCAGATATGTATTCATAGATTTTCTAACTCTTCTCCTCTAATTGTATCTTACTTGGGGCGAAGGTAATGTCAAGGCATTGTTCTGGATGAGAGTGGGAAGATTTTTTTGTAGCACATATTTGCATACACATTGGATTCATTTTCCAATTATTCATTCAAACTACTTAATCCCTCATAGTAACCCACTCCCTACTAGACTCTGACTACAAATCCTAATATGATGGATAAAAATAGACCAAATCAAATTGAAATACAAGCAGTTCAGAGGATGCCAGGTGTACATTTGGACGTTCCTTTTGCATTATATATGGTAGGAGTTTTAAATCTAGTGAATTTTTTGTTGAAACACTTCTCCATGTGTTTTTAAAGTTAACAAATATGTGAATTCATGTCTCCACTTCTCTGTAGCCTAATCAGCACATATATTTTTATATGCACATATAGAATCCTACCTGGTACCACACGTACATTCTTGTGAGGTGGCTGACTTGGCAGATACAAATTGTAAGAAGAGATCACTCCTGTTAAACACTGTTGGAACTGAAAATTCAACCTATGCGTGAGTATCCTAGCTGAACAACATTATACATAAATTCATGTTCAGTAAAATGAATATTTTTAGATCTGTGGATGATATATATTTCATGGTGAATTTCATTTGGCTTGTATATTAATACTTTTTAATTTCTGTGTGTGTATTTTAATGTCTGTGTGTATATATATATATATATATATATATATATATATATATTTTTTTTTTTTCCAGAGTTTTCAAAATATGAAATAAATGTATCTTATTATGTACTCCCTAAATTTATTAATATTTAAGTGCGTATTTATAATCAACTTTTCATAAGATTATTCTAAGACATATTCATCCTCCTGAAATACGTATTTGTTTCCTAGTACTGAAAACTAAGTTCAGTGAATTGTGCATACATATCCTAATATTTTTACACTAATTGACCCAGGTTAATATAAATGCAAGTAGATTCCTATGGGATATGATGTGTATTTTGACGTTCATTTTTTTTCAACACTTGTACATTACTATTTCCTCAGTTTATGCACATCATAAGATATATATTTCATCCACAAGTTCAGAAATTTAAAGGCTTTTGTTTCACTTTCAATCACTTCCTGCTTCAGAACACATGTATTCCTCCAGGTTACATGACTGGTTTTTCATGAGACTTCTTTCCAAACACATTATTTTCGATTTCCACAATTACCTTTGAAGCAAAACTCTCACATTCTTCATGATAAACCATAACCCTAATATTACCATTAGATGTATAACTGGTTTGAATGAATGGATATATATCAATATAAGGTTTCCTGTATATTTTCAGATATCAACTCGAACCATTATTTAAGTTGGAACCAGTTATATTATTTATTTACATTATGGTCTATTCATGCATTATTTCTATATTCATAGACACAGTGTACACCTATTTGTATTCAAAATACTAATTTACACGTCTTCCAAATACTGTTCCTAGAAATGGTGAAAGAAATACTCATGTCACCTGATCTACATATACATTTTATCACAGTAATATTCTGGAAACAAAAAGCAAATGTCACACTTATGATTGTACTAAAGCCTAAATGGAAATTGAACATGGATTACTAAAATCATCCATGTCCAGGTTGCCTATTGCTCTCAAATGTCGATCCTATTGGTGACTACATATTTGTTTCTTTCTAAGATTATATATTCAACCTCAAACCTGTTGAAAATGTCTAATCCTATTACTCACCTTATACTTTGCCTGATTTCCTAATGTCTCTATTGATATATATTTTCCCCAGTTCATCATTGTGACTGCCGCTTAACATGTGCTGATATTTACATTCACTCTCTACATGAAACCCTATTGCTAAAGACCATTTTGTCCAAATCCTATACTCACTCATCTTTCTAAAACTACCGACTATCTTTCTAATCCTACCAACTATCCCTTTTTGACTGTATGTTCTCTTCGACATTCAATCATCCAAGGTACAATGTCCTATACCATTGTATATTGATTTATCTGAGACATCTGTGCAGAAATTAATTCAAAGCTAAGTATCCCAATCAAGGGCCCAATGCCCTTCTGGGCATCAAATCTTACCTAGATTTCTGTTTTCATATTTATATTTCAACTGTATATTTTGTAAATATCGCATGTTCCCATAACCATTATTCATCCTGCAGAATTATTCCTAACCCAATCGAACATGTTGTTAACCCTAACCATACACTGTTCGCTCAATCTAACTTTACAGAAGAGCAGGGAAAGAGTTGATCTTCCAATACTGGATTGTAGGGTATCTTCCATCTGATGAGAACCTCAAAGGTCCATGCAGAAATGATACGTGGAGAAGAAGAAGGCAGCTATGAAGGACCTGAGAGAGCAAAAGTCATTTTCAATGTTAAACAACCGGGTCAGGATGAAGAGATGTATCTGAATCAGCCTTTCTCTTCTTAATGTACAGAAGATGGACCAAACCAGGCCTGTGAGAAGAGCTGTTCCCGGGTGCCTATTGTTGATATACCATTCTAACTTGTGAAACTGTCACAGGAAGTACGGGCAGTCTCCATCTACTGGGACCCTTAGAAGAAAATATCAGTACACACTTCCTTGGTGATGGAACACTCTGAACTTGGGATCCAGGAAGCCAGGCACCCAGAGTCAGTCCCAGTCCCAGTCCCAGTGGTCTCAAATGTTTGGATTTACCAAGGACAGAGTCAGTCTTTGTTGGTACCTACTGAAGTGAGAATGGCCAAATGCCAGGAGACCTCTGAAGAGGAGCCTTTTCTGAGAAAGCAGGTAGTGGCTCAACCATGGCTCCTGACAACTTCACAGAGTTGGTGAAGAAGACCAGATCTGAGACAGAACAGGCCATTTTTGGGGAACATAGTATGGACCACCAGTCAGAGGACACTCAAGATATTCACCAACATACTTGGGGGAAGGAGGTGCGGTTGTGGGTGTTGGTGTGAGTTTGTGGTTTTGTCTCTTTTCTGAGAATAGGTAGGAAAGAATGTTTGTTTGTTTGGACTGGAATGTTTCTAGAAAGTCGTTTGACAACGTGAGTGTTTCTATGTCTGTGCATTCCACTGTATCTGTGGTTGTAGACATTTGAAAAGCGAATGCATCAATGGTTGTGTCCTGTCTAGTAGAAAGCTTGCCAGCATTCATCCTGCACAATTAAAGAATGGAGAGAGGCTTGCCTTATGGATGGGCAACACCTACTATCTTCCTAAGTTCTTGTTTTCTTCCTGAATACTGGCCACTCTCCAGAATAGCCTCATGGTTTGGTTTCCAAGATATGTACCACCTTCAAGATCTGTTACATGGCCATGTACTGGATAGCTGAAGAGAATAGAAGCATCTCAGAAAACTCACATATCAGTGTGACCATTAAAGTCTCATGGAAAAACACTGCATTGGGCCTTTTGCTTACCTATTGTTCTGTTGTCCTGAATGTCAGGAAGATCTTTGCCCCAGGCCACCCCTTTGTGAAGCCAGAAGAAAAGAGTTTTCAAATGGAAATGAATGGGCATCACCTGTGGCTCTTTGCTTAATTGCTTTGGAAAGAGATGTGGCTGAATAAGCCTCTTTGCCCTATGTGAGGCAGTGGCTTAGATTCTCAGCACCTGATGGATCTAAAGAAAGTTTCCCAGTTTGCATGCAAAATGAAAATGGCCAAAAGAGCAGTCATTGTGGACGAAGTCTCTCGCCTTCCTCTGTAAGCTTCTTGACCTCCATCAAGTGAGAATAAGGATCCTTTGTGTCAAATCAGTTCTTCAAAGCCCTACAGAGGCTAGCACATAAGGGCTTGGGTTTTCTCATGACACCAATTCACATAAAGAATCTATACCAGACAGTCAGTAGGCCTCAAATTAGAGAAGCAGAGCAGTATTAAGAGCAGGACTATTTGATCACTATTGGTTCACAGGAAGGGAGTCCAGGCCACCCTGACTTTAGGCAAATGAGGGCCAAGGGAGTTTATTTGGAAAACTGTCTTGGGCTGTGCCCCTCATGGAAACCTCCAGTCAGAGGCTATGAAGAGTGTCTATGTGGAAGAAGATGAGGGCCATTTGGGAGTGTTTTGGTTTTAATTGTGGTCATTTGTGTGGTGGTTGGAAGAGATGACTAGGTCCACGTGGCTTGAACTCTGGTGTGATTCCCCTTACAGACTGAGTTCAGGAACTGACCTCAGAGAAGTATTGCCATGAATTGTGTTGGGATTTTAGGAGACCACGCATGAGAGTTGCCTTTGGAAACTGAGATCAATGCCCAGGGTGGCTTTCCACAGACCATTGTCAATCTCTGCCAGGGCATCACATTATTTTATTCTGAAAGACTTGGCAGCCATTGTTGACAGTCAAAACACACATGGGCCTCACATTGTAGACCTCAATGGGCCTGGCTTCATGTGTCCTTTTGGCCACTCTTTGGGAAGCCTTGCCTCTGAGAGTTCTCCAGAGTTTCCTTGAAATGTGCTTCCTCAAACATTAATGGTTTCTGAATGAATTGAAACCCACAATTTCTCCAACTTCATCCTTGAAAAATGGCTAGATAAATACAATGAAATTTTTGAAATTTTCATGACCAGGTGGCACTGGAGAACCTTTCAATGTCCTCTTACTGATGAAGTGTGTACCAGACAGTGCCTTGATTGACTGGGTTTCATGAAAATGATGTAGAACAGAGATGCCAGTATGTTGGAGCCTGCTGAGTAGTGGGCCCAGAGCTGTGGTGTGCAGGTGTGTGATAAAACATCTGTGGTCGGGCCATGTGTATCTGACATTGACTTATAAATGGCTTGTGGCTGACATTGTGCAGCCAGGAATCACTTATATGTCTGATAACTCTCCATTTAAGGCATCTTGTTATATGGAGATGTTTCAGGACAATGTTCAGAATCAGGTGCTATGGTCAAGGGGACAAGCTATGTGGGATAGAAGCCTGGTTGATGCATTCTCCTGCAGACCCTCATCTATTTCATGTGACAGAACTCTCTCCAGCACTGTGTCCCAGCTGAACTCCTTGTATTTTGTGAAGCAAATAACAAACTCCCAGTGCAGCAGCAAGAAACACCATGAAAAGTGGAGGATGACCAAATGGCTTCACAGTCCACACGGGGAGTCACTTAGCCTTCAGTGGCCACAGTTTACCTACAAAGAGTGAATTCAGCACTGCTGCCTCATGTCCTTTGGAAAACAAGAAACCATGTCCTCCACGTCACATAGATGCAGATCCAGCTTTGATGGTCTCATTAGAAAGAAAGCTAAAGCTACTGACAACAACATATATGTCAAGTGCCCATCCTCAGAGGCAGTTTCTAAGGAAGTCTTTAGGCCGGCAGAGCTGCATGTTTGATAGCGTTTACCTATTAGACCAGGATGCAAGAAAAGACCACTGACTCCAATTAAAATCAAGTTAAAGCAAGCTTATAATTTCCACTGCCCAGGTGGCCTCTCCCTCCCAAAACAGTGGGAACAAGACAGCCACCCAAATTTCCTACAGCCCAGGTTTATAACCCAGAATTTTACACTACAGGGGGGTTACAAATATAAGAACTCTGACAAGCATCACACTAATCGTAGTTTATATATATATATATATATATATATATATATATATATATATATATATATATATATTTTTTTTTTTTTTTTTTTTTTTTGCTGGCCCCAACATCAGAATTTATGAAAACCATTAGAACCTCAGAGAGGGTCATTGTCTGGCCAGGGAAGGCCAATATTTATGAGGTGTCAATAAAGTTTCATAGAGGGCTGTTCCTGGTCAAAGTGCCAGGCATGGGTGAGTTCAAGGCCACGGGCAGGCATTCCAAGCAGGTTCAGAATTTGGTGTAATTTATAGTTAAGCCAAAATTTTCTTTTCATGGCTTTGTGGCAAGATGGATCCAAATTTTAATAAAAGATCAGGTTGGGTATATCATTCCCCCCTTTTCTAATGTGTCCCTTTCAAATCTTTGATAGGGTAGGGGAAGAGCACTGAGGGAATTTTAATACCTCACGTAACAGTCTCCATATTTTTTGAACTCACACAAAACCAGTCTCCCTGATTTTACCTGACTTAATTAATTACTTAAAATGAAAGTCTATCTATTTTTGGCTCCATTGTTGTAAGAAGAGAGTCGTCACTCATTTTGGCTTCTTCTGAGCTGAGAGAGGGTGACATGAGGGGGCACAGCATGAGGGATATGAGTTGCCTTTTAGAAGTCAATTCGGTTTGAAGTCTGGTTGTGGTAGAACAGTTTGTAAAGTCATCTGGGGATGGGTTCTTCTATGAGAGAAACAAAAAACATGAGTACTGAATAACTGTTGCAGCAGCTGAAACATGTCACTGTATAGATGTCCCCTCATCTGTCTTCAATATCCCCAGTTATCAGGACTTTCAACTTAACTTTTAGTGTCACAGTTGTTTCACCCCATAAGATACAGTTTAATAATTTAATGTCATCTGATCTTGCAAATTCCTTTTACTAGTATGACCTCTGTGTGTAATAGAGAAACCTTTAATTCTGTTATTAAGGGATGGATAATCGTACTAGCAAACACCAAGCCTACCTGTGTAGGTTAGGAATATCTGTAGGCCTTAAACAAAAAACTTCTGCCTCTGGTACCTCCTCTAGATAGTCTCTTTTTATACTCATCAGGCATTACTGTCTGAGAATCCTTCTTTGTAGCCTCCAGTCTTACTTATTTTGGGAGGCTACCATAAAGTGTATTCATTAAAATATTATTATAACTATTATTTTTTAAAATGCCCAGGAATGGCTGTATTTTGGGTTTATCTGTCTTTGCTAAGAGTTTAAGATGAAGCAGTAAAACTGACTTTTGTTTCTATCTATTGTTAACAGTCAGCTGAGATTTTATGGGAGTCATTCCTGGGGAAACTTGAGAGCAGCTTCTCAGTTCTGCTAGTGCCATTTGCGCTAGGTGAGTCCAGGTCTTGCTTGACCATGTGGCTTCTCTCGGAAGCATCAGGAATATCTCCCTTCTCTGATGACTCTCTTCTTCGTAGAAAATGCACTGATTGGCTTTCTGTTCTCCAGTGGTCTCATTAATCTTCCTGATCAGGAGGTTATGTGGCTCAGAGTTGCAAAGTTCTTTAGAGAAGTCTCCTGTTCCCTGGATACAGACTGACTCAGAGGGCAAGAGCCAAATATTTGTTTTATTGTCCCTTTTCATTTAAATTAAATTTTAAATCCTAATCTTAAACATCCAGCAAATAAATTTTAACAGCCTTATATTAAGAGTACTGTGCTTTAATGTCTATAATTTAAAATTATTTATCTTTTTATTATTTGGGATCTGTATTTTTCTGTCTGTCTTGTAGGTGATGACTTATTATCTTAAATTAACCAATGTTGTGTTCTAAAAGCAACTCTTTTGTAAAACACTAACAGGGAATCTTTAGTTAACTTATAAGGAAATTCAAAATAAAATTAACAAGAGTAAAAATACTTAGTTCGTGTAATAGCTACCCTGAATTTTAGGCTGAGTTATACATTATATCCCCTTTTTGAGATCCTAGTAATCTTGACAGAAAAACATAACTTTAAATTAAATAACATCTGACCTACTGCTTTCGTAGTTATTCTCACATGTTGTAAGATGAGACACAGAGCCTTATCTCAGGTAAGGCAGGGCTCTATATAAATCTTAAGTGTTTTAGTTCTAAAGCTGATCTTTGTTTTTTAAATATCATTTTACACAGTTTACATAAATTGTTTGAGGTCTCATGAATATTAGCTAACACCATATGATATCACATTTAAAACATGAATTAAAGAAAAGCTGATAGTTTTTAACCTTTACATAGATTAGGCGCTCATTAACTTAAAAATATATTTAAATTTTTTCCCAATGTAAAAAGTAACATAAAACTTTATATATCTTATTGATAACAAGTAAATAAATCCCCAATATATATATATATATATATATATATATATATATATATATATATATATATATATATTTACCATACAACTTCAGAACACCAGCTTGATGAAATGCTCTTTTAAAGTTTCTACCTTACAGAATTGTATACCTGGAAGATATGAGCACATTAATAGCATCACAATGACATTGATGTTTTTACATTAACCAAGTTTAGCTTTTAAAGAAATGGCAGTAGAGTGCTCTAAAATAACAGTTCTTATTTAATCAGTTGTTTAATTTTTATGGTTGCTTGTTCTAGAAAAATAAAACTTTATAAACACAATGTTATGGGTAAACTTTTGTTTTAAGAAATTTGTGTCGCTTTATCACATGACTGATTTTTACAATCTTATACAGACTTTAGAACAAACTTATACAGACCTTACTAAATCAGTCAGATATCTAACAAAAGTACTCATGAATGAGTAATCCCATATCAAATTTACTTCACTTATTTATCAAAATATTAGAGAAATGTATTGAACAGTGTAAACCATTTCTTTGTTAAAGGAAAAGTCCTAGAACCAAGGCATATTAGACATTTTATAGACATTAATATTTTATTAGATTTTTGAGCAGCTAGAAAAACTTGTAAGCTTAAATTTAAAGACATTTATTGTTATTTGCTTATCCAAATTTAAAGTGAATCATTTAAATCACGTGAATTAAAGATCTTTGAATCCACTTTTTAAAATTTGTTTTTATGAGTGCTTTTTTTTTAATGATCGCTCCTTATATATGTTAATTTGTATATCACATATATGATATACGAACATATGGATATATAGACATACAACACATAACAAAAGTGTGCACAAATAATAATAGTAAGGCCTTGTAGCTTTTCGCAGGTGAAATCTCCATTGAAATGTTTCAAAACTCCACTGTTGGTCAAATATAGAACTGATCAGAAAAATATTAACCTAGTTCTGTAGGATCAAAATAATGAGCTCAAAAAAAATACAGAATCTAAGGAAAAAAATGAGCGTCCTAGAAAAAATGACTGGCCAGTAATTAGTAAATACCATACGATATACCTTTTTTTCCCACTTAGACATCAGATCAGTCTCCTACTGAGTTTGCAGGCTTCTTTCATTTACATTTCAACATAAGTCCTGGCTGAGTTCTGGAAGGAGCTGGACAAAACTGCTATTCTAAGCAGACACCTCAGGCCTAAGGCACTTTAACCATAATTTTCAGGTGAGGATGTTGAAAATTATGATACAATTTTAAGATACAATTCACAAAATTTTATACCTTAACATCTTTTTTTGTCAACAGATACCATACTATGATTTACTATCCTTGTCCAAATTAATGCACTGATACACACTGTGACATTTTCCCAGGCTACCCAATTAAAAATTGGTTAAAAAAAAAGACTGAATGATTGGGAAGTTACTTGCCAACTTGGAAGTAGAATTCTTTAGTTTTCCATTTTAAGTATTTAAGTTCTCTGGCATGAATTATCTGAAATCATAAACTAAAAAATTACCTAAACCCGACTTTTAACTTCAAGATTGTGCAATGCTTCAAAAACCCATTCAGATACCATATTGTTACAATAAAACATCATCCTTTAGACACACATTCAGCTAAGATCATTCCCAAGAAACAATTTATAATATCAACACATTATTGCACATGTCTTAAATGGCCAGAAACAAAGACAAAAGACAGACAGAAAGGAGCTCCAGACTATGGCTGACAGGACAGAAGCCTTTAAAACAGCAGAAAAGAGAAAAATCTCCTACACCAGTGGCACGATATATGTCCCCACAAGGCCATCAGATGTTTTCACAGAGGGGGAACCTGAAATGCAATATCAAAGGTCTCCATGGTGACTTTACTGCATTTAGTGTCTCCTTTTTCTTTTTCTCTTTTTTTAAGAAGACAGAGGTGGCATAATACTTACAGTGCAGGGAAGGAAGGAGGGAATTCACTGAAGCAACAGGAGTTCGGCAGCTGCTGGGAGTCCCTCAGTCCCGTCTTTTACTTACAGGATTAGCTCCTCTGGTTCGGTTCCACCCCAAGCACGCTGAATCTCCTAACATTTCAGTAGTCAGCTCTCAAAAATTCCAGGGTCAGGGGCGGTATCAAAATTTGTAACTTAAATTTCGGTTCCGGACCTTGAAGCCAATTAATACCAATTTAATATAAGGACAGGGTTTGAGAAAAAGTAAAAGGGAGGTTTACTGCTTAGCTAACAAAGGAGAAAAACAGGGGACTTTGTCCAAAGTTGTGACTCTCTTGATCTGGAGGGACAAGGGGTTTTAAAAGAGTTTCACTTGTTAACCTGGGGGATACTCAGTTATTAGGTCCCCAGCAGGCATTGCCCTCTGCCGTGGGTGTGCTCCAGACAGCCAGCTAGGGGCTTCTCTCATCCTGCTTAACAAAGGCGGGTATAGTGCATCACATTTCTTTAAAACACAGTCCAAAGGGGTGTCAGGCTTACATGATTTATTACCCATTTTCAAGTCCAATATCCTTAAGTTTTTACCACAGAAATCACACAACAAAACGCACAAAAACAAACAAATAAAAAACATTTAGAACACAGAACAAAACACACACACAAAAAAAACAGAAACTCGGCAAATAAACAGAAAACCAGAGGAGCAATGCAGCGTCTTGCTAAAGCTCCGGGGTAGGAGCTCCTGCATGCCAGTCGGCACCTCTCTTCACTTTCAGAGGTATTCCCTACAGAACAGAACAGAGGAAAGAAGGATTCCCATTACTGTCCCAGACAGGAGTATATGTGAGCCTTCCCAGGCCACCTCTCTGTCATCAGAAGAGTACTCCCTTAACCGGATATCAGATGTTATAAAGGCGCCTCTTACCTATGAAGGCCTCCTCCACCAGGTGCTTGATAATAGTTTTAGTGCGATGGTTCACTGCAGTGATCCACGGACTGAAGGCTCATTCCAAGGTTTTGGAACTTGGCTCTCCAGCCCGGAGTCCTGGAGGATAGGCCAGCTTCAGAATTTCCAGCAGTCTGGCTTTGTGATCTGGTCGGGTCATGTTGCTGGGGAACTGCAAAATGTTAGTCCAGGACACAAGAAAAGACCACTGACTCCAATTAAAATCAAATTAAGGCAAGCTTAATATTTCAAGCAGCCGGGCTGCCTCTCCCTCTCAAACTGGCGGGAACAAGACAGCAACCCCACCTTTCCTACAGCCCAGCTTTATAGCCCAGAAAGTTACACAAAAGGAGGGTTACAGAAAACAGAACTTTGACAAGCATCACACTAATTGTAGTTTACATTTTTTTTCTGGCCCCAGCATCAGAAATTATGAGGACCATTAGAGCCTCTGAGAGGGTCGTTGTCTGGCCAGGGAAGGCGAATATTTATGAGGTGTCATTAAAGTTTCAGAATGGGCTGTTATCTGGTCAGAGAGCCAGGCATGGGTGAGTTCAAAACATGGTCAGGCATTCTAAGCAGGTTCAGAATTTGCAGTAATTTATACTAAAGCAAAAATTATCTTTTCATGGCTTTGTGGCAAGATGGCTCACAATTTTAATGAAAGATCATGTTGGGTGATCAACCCTGTCCCTTACTTTTGGAAAATCCTCTACCTCCTCCAAGGTTGTGAACTCCTGAGCATTTTCCATTCCAGATATGTATTCACAGAATTTCTAACTCTTCTTCTCTAATTGTGTCTTACTTGGGGCGAAGGTAATGTCAAGCCATTGTTCTGGATGAGAGTGGGAAGAATATTGTGCAGCACATAATTGCATACACATTGGATTCACTTTCCAATTTTCCAATTGAAATACTGAATTCCTGACAATAACCCATACCCTTCTAGACGCTAACTACAAATACTAATATGATGGAGAAAAATAACCCAAACGGAATTGAAATATAAGCAGTTCAGAGGAGGCATGGTGTATATTGGACTTGCCTTTTGCAAGATAAATGGTAGGTGTTATAAATCTAGTCATTTTTTAATTGAAATTGTTTTATATGTGTATTAAAGTTAACAAATATGTGAATTCCTATCTCCCTTTCGCTGTAACCTATTCAGCACATTAATTTTTATATGCACATATAGAATCCTACCTGATATCACACGTACATTTTTGTGAGGTGCCTGACATTGCAGATAGAAATTGTGAGAAGAGATCACTCCACCTAAACGCTGTTGGAACTGAAAATTCAAGCTAATGGTGAGCTTCCTAGTTTAATAACATTATACATAAATCCATGTTCAGTAAAATGAATATTTTTGGATCTGTGGATGATATATATTTCATGGTGAAATTCGATTGGCATATATAATTCTACTTTTGAATGTCTTTGTGTGTGTTTGTGTGTGTGTGTGTATATATATATATACACACACACACAAACACACAATATATAAATCTCTAGATTTTTCAAAATATGAAATATATGTGTCTTATATACAGTCCCTAAATTCATTCATGTTCATGTATGTGGATTAATATTCAACTTTTCACAATATTATTCTCAGAAATATTCATCCACCTGAAATACATATTTGTTTTCTAGTACTGAAAACTAACTTCAGTGAAAGGTGCAAACAAATCCTAGTATTTCTACATTAACTGACCTAGTTTAACATCAATGCAAGTAGATTCCTATGGGACATGATGTGTATTTTGACATTAATTATTATTCAACACTGGTACATTACTATTTCTTCAGTTTATACACATCATAGGATATATATTTCATCCACTACTTAGCAAATTTATAGGCGTTTGTTTCACTTTCAATCACTTCTTGCTCCAGAACACATGTATTTCCCTATGTTTCTTGACTGGTCTTTTCATGAGCCTTTTTTTCAAATATATTATTTTCGATTTCCATGATCAATTTTTAAGCAAAACTCACACACCCTTCATGATAAAACATAACCCTAAGATGACCATTAGATATATAACTGGTTGGAATGATTGATTGTGTTTCATTATAACATTTCTTATATATTTTCAGATATCCATTCAATCTATTATTTAAAGTGGATCCAGTTATATTATTTATTCCCAGTATGGTCTATTCATGCGTTATTGCTATATTCATAGACAGAGGGTATACCTATTTGTACCCCAATACAAATTTATATGTTCTCAAAATATTGCTCCTGGAAATGGTGGAAGAAATACTCATGTCACGTGATATACATATACATTTTATCACAGAAATATTCAGGACACAAAAAGCAAAGGTCACACTTTCAATTGTACCAAAGCCTAAATGAAAAGTGAGCATGGATTACTAAAACCATACATGTCCAGGTTGCCTAATGCTCTCAAATGTCAATCCTATTGGTGACTACATATTTGTTTCTTCCTAAGATTATATGTTCAACCTCAAGCCTGTTGAAAATGTCTAATCCTATCACTCACTTTGTACTTTGCTTGATTTCCTAATGTCTTTATTGATATCTGCTTTCCCTCATATTTTTCCCAGTTCATCATTATGACTGACTCTTCACATGTGCTGACATTTACACTCACTCTCTAACCGAAACCCTATTGCTAAAAAACGTTTTGTCCAAATCCTATACTCACTCTTCATTCTAAACCTAACGAGTACCTTCCTCATCGTACTGAATATCGCTTTTTGACTGGATGTTCTCTTCAACATTCAATCATCCAAGGTACAAGGTCCTATGCCATTGTATATTGATTTATCTGAGACAACTGTGCAGCACATAACTCAAAGCTAAGAATACCACTTAAGTGTCCAATTCCCTTCTGGGCTTCAAATCTTTCCTAATTTTCTGCTTTCATACTTATATTTCACCTATATACTCTTGTAAATATCGAAGGTTGCCAATACCATTATTCATCTCGCAAAATGATTCGTAACCCAAATCAAACATGTTATTAACCCTAAACATACACTGTTCCCTCAATATAACTTACAGAAAAGCAGGGCAGAGTTGGTCTTACAATATAGGAATGTAGGTGATCTTCCACCTTCTGAAACCTCAAAGATCCATGGAGAAATGATCCTTGGAGAAGATTTATGCAGCTATGTAGGACCTGAGAGAGCAATAGAAATCTTCCATGGCAAACAACCTGGTCAGGATGAATTGATGGGTCTAAATCAGCCTCTCTCTTCTTATTGTAGAGAAGTTGGAAGAAACCAGGCCTGTGTGGAGAGCTGTTCCCGGGTGCCTAAGGTTGATATTCCATTCTAACTTCTGAATGTGTCACAGGATGTTGGGGCAGCCTTCATCTCATGGGAACCTTGGAAGCAACTGTTAGGACAAAGTGGTTTTCAAGGCAGTGACCTCATTCAGTTCCTGAAGGAAGTGACCTCTTCTCACTTCCTTGGTGATGGAATTCTCTGAACTTGGGATCCAGGAAGCCAGGCACCCAGAGCCAGACCCAGTCCTAGTCCCATTGGGCTAACTTGTTTGCTTTTCCCAAGAACAGAGTCAGTCTTTCTTGGTACCTACTGATGTGAGGATGGCCAAATGCCAGCAGATCTCTGAAGAGGTACCTTCCCTGAGAAAGCAGGTAGTGGCTCACCGCTGTCTCCTGACAACTTCACAGAGTTGGCCAAGGAGACCAGATCTGAGACAGGACAGGCCATTTCGTGGGAACATAATATGGCCCACCAGTCAGAAGACACTCTGGATAGTCAAATACCTACTTGGGGGAAGGAGGTGGCTTTGCCGTTGTGGGTGTGAGTTTGTGGTTTTTTTCTCATGTTCTGAGAATAGGTAGGAAAGGCGTTTTTTTTTTTGGTGTGGAGTGGACTGTTTCTAGTAAGTCCTTTGACAATGTGAGGGTTTCTATGTCTGTGTATCCCACTGTATCTGCGGTTGTAGACATTAGAAAAGAGAATGCATCAATGGACTTGTTTTCTCTAGTAGAAAGCTTCCCCACATTAATACTGCCCAATTGATTAATGGACTTCACTTTGCCTTATGGATGGGCAACACCTACTGTCTTCTTAAGTTACTCTTTTCTTCGTGAATTCTTGCCACTCTACAGAATACGCTCATGGTTTTGTGTCCCAGATATGTAACACCACAAGGCTCTGTGACATGGCCATGTACTGGATAGCTGAAGAGAATGAGAGCATCTCAGAAAACTCAGATATCAGTGTGACCAGTAAAGTCTCAGTGAAGAAACCCTTCTTGGGCCATTTGCTTACTTCTGATTCAATTACCCTGAATGTCAGGAAGGTCTTTGCCTCATGCCAACCCTTTGTGAAGCCTGAAGAAAACTGTTTTCATATGGAAATGAATGGGCTTCACCTGTGGCTCTTTGCTTAATTGCTTTGGAATGGGATGTGTCTGAATCAGTCTCTGGTCCTTGTGTGAGGCTGTGACTTAGATTCTCAGTACCCAATGGATCTGAATAAAAATCCCATGTGCTTCCCAAACCGAAATGGCCAAAAGAGAAGTCATTGTGGATGAATTTTTTTGCCTTCTTGTTTTAGGTTCCTGACCTCCATCAAGTGAGAATAGGGATCCTTTGGATTAAATGAGTTCTTCAAATCCCTGCAGAGGCTAGCCCATATTTGCTTGGGTTTTCTCATGACTCCAAATCACTTAAAGAATCCATACCTCACAGCCAGTAGGCCTCAAATTGGAGAAGCGGAACACTTTAACAGCAGGAATATTTGATCACTCCTGGTTCACAGGAGGAGTGTCCAGGCCACCATGATTTTAGGCAAATGAGGGGCAAGTGAGCTTATTTTGGACACTTTCTTAGGCTGTGCCCCTCATAGAAATCTCCAGCCAGAGGTTATGATGAGTGTCTTTATGGAAGAAGATGAGGGCCCTGTGGGAGTGTTTTGATTTTAATTGCGGTCATTTTTGTGGTGGTTGGAAAGAATGACTGGGTCCACCTGAGCTTGAACTCTGGTGTGATTCCCCTTAGAGACTGAGTTCTAGAACTGAACTCAGAGAAGTATTGCCATGAATCGTGTTTAGATTTTAGAAGGCCATGCATGAGACTCACCCATGAAAACTGAGATCTAGGCCCAGGGTGTCTTTCCACAAAACAATGGGAATCTCAGGCAGGATATCACATGATTTTATTCTGAAAGATTGGCAGGTATAGTTGAGAGTCAAAACACACATGGACCTCACATTGTAGACCTCAATTTGCCTGGCTTCATGTGACCTTTTGGCAACTCTTTGAGAAGCCTTGCCTGTGAGTGTTCTCCAAAGCTTTCATTGAAATGAGCTTTCTCAACACTTAATGGTTCCTGAATGATTTGAAACCCACAGTGCCTCCAACTTAATCTTTGAAAAATTGCTAGATAAATACCATGAAATTTTTGAAATTCCCATGACCAGGTGGCACTGGAGAAACTTTGGAAGTCCTGTGGTTGATCATGTGTATACCAGAGAATGCCTTGTTTTACTGGGTTTTATGTAAATGGTGTAGAACAGAGATGCCAGTAATTAGTATCCTGCTGAGTAGTGGGCCTAGAGCAGTGGTGGGCAGGTGTGTGATAAAACACCATGGTGGGGCCATGTGGATCGGCCATTGGCTTTCAAATGGATTATGACTGACATAGTGCAGAAATCAGACACTTATATGTAAAGGCACTTTTTATATGGAGAGGTTTCAGGGCAATGTTCAGAATCAGTTAACTATGGTTATTGGGGCAAGCTATGTTGGATAGAAGCATGGTTGGTGCATTCTCCTGCAGACCCTGACCCACCACACGTGACAGAACTCCCTCCAGCACTGTATTCTAGTAGAACTCCTTGTATTTGGTGAAGCAAATACCAAATTCCCAGTGCAGCAGCAAGAAACACCACGAAAAGTGGAGGATGACCAAATGTCTTCAGAGTCCACACGAGGAGACACTTAGCCTCCAGTGGCCACAGTTTACCTACAAAGAGAGAATTCAGCACTGCTGCCTCATGGTCGTTGGAATATAAGAAACCATGTCTTCCAGGTCACATAGATGCAGACCCATCTTTGATGGTCTCACTACAAAGGAAGTTAAAGCTCATGACAACAACATATATTTCAAGTGCCCAACCTCAGAGGCAGTTTCCCAAGAAGTCTTAGGCCAGCAGAGCTCCATGTTTGTGGAGTGTTTACCCTGTTCTTTACTTTTGGAAACTCCTCTACCACCTCCAAGGTTGTGAACTCCCGAGCATATTCCATTCCAGATATGTATTCACAGATTTTCACACTTTTCTACTCTAATTGTGTCTTACTTGGGGCCAAGCTAATATCAAGGCATTGTTCTGAATGTGAGTGGAAAGATTTTTGTGTAACACATATTTAAATACACATTCGATTCATTTTTCAATTTTCTATTTGAAATACTGAATCCCTGAAACTAACACATACCCTACTATACTCTGACTTATAATTCTAATATGATGGTGAAAAATAACCCAAACAGAATAGAAATACAAGCAGTTCCGAGGAGGCATGGTGTATTGTTACAATTGGTTTTTGCATTATATAGTGTAGGAGTTATAAATCTAGTCAATTTTTTTTGTTGAAATAGTTCTACATGTGTTTTTAAAATTAAAAAAATATGTGAATTCCTGTCTCCCTTTCTCTGTAGCCTATTCAGCACATGTATTTTTATATGCACATATAGAATTCTACCTGGTACCACACGTACATACTTGTGAGGTAACTGAATTGGCAGATGCAAATTGTGCTAAAGGATCACTCCTCCTAAATGCTGTTGGAACTGAAAATTCAACCTATGGGTGAGCTTCCTAGTTGAATATCATTATACATTAATCCATGTTCAGTAAAATGAATATTTTTCGATCTGTGGATTATATATATTTCATGATGAATTTTGAATGGCATATATATTGCTACTTTTTTTTCTTTTATTGGTTGCTCAAAACATTACAAATCTCTTGACATATAATATTTCTTACATTAGATTCAAGTGGCTTATGAACTCCCATTTTTAGCCCAAATAGAGATTACAGAATCACATCGGTTACACATCCACATTTTTACATAATGCCCTATTAGTTACTGTTGTATTCTGCTACCTTTCCTATACTCTACTATCTCCCCTCCCCTCCCTTCCTATCTTCTCTTTTTCCCCCATCTACTGTAATTCATTTCACTCCATGTTTATTTTCCCATTCCACTCACAACGATATGTAATTTTGTGTAACAATGAGGGTCTCCCTCCATTACCATGCAATTTCCCTTTTCTCTTACTTACCCTCCCACCTCATGTCTCTGTTTAAAGTTAATCTTTTCTTCCTGCTATTGCTCCCTGCTCTGTTCTTAGTTGCTCTCATTATATCAAAGAAGACATTTGGTATTTATTTTTTAGGGATTGGCTATTTTCACTAAGCATAATCTTCTCCAGTGCCATCCATTTTTCTGCAAATTTTATGATTTTGTCATTTGTTAGTGCTGCGTAATACTTCATAGTGTATAAATGCCACATGTTTTTTATCCATTCATCTATTGAAGGGCATCTGGGTTGGATCCACAGTGTTTCAGTTGTGAATTGTACTGCTATGAAAATCGATGTAGTAGTATCGCTGTATTACTCTCTTTTAAGGTCTTCAGGGAATAGTCCGAGAAGGGCAATAGCTGAGTAAAATTGTGGTTCCATTCACAGCTTTCCCAGGAATCTCCATACTGCTTTCCAAATTGGCCACACCAGTTTACAGTCCCACCAGCAATGTACAAGAGTATCTTTTACCCCACATCCTTGCCAGCACTTGTTGTTTGACTTCATAATGGCTGCCAATTTACTGGAGTGAGATGGTATCTTAGGGTGATTTCGATTTGAATTTCTCAGACTGCTAGAAATGGTGAGCATTTTTTATGTACTTGTTGATTGATTGTATGTCCTCCTCTGAGAAGTGTCTGTTCAAGTCCTTGACCCATTTTTTAATTGGGTTATTTGTTATCTTATTGTCTATTTTTTTGAGTTCTTTGTATATTCTGGATATTAGGGCTCTATCTGAAGTGTGAGGAGTAAAAATTTGTTCCCATAATGTATGCTCCTTATTTACCTCTCTTATTCTTTCTCTTGCTGAGAAAAAACTTTTCAGTTTAAGTAGTCCCATTTGTTGATTCTCGTTATTAACTCTTGTGCTATGGGTGTCCTATAAAGGAATTTGGAGCCCAACCCCATAATATGTAGATCAGAGCCAACTTTTTCTTCTATCAGACACAGAGTCTCTGATTTGATATCTAGCACCTTGATCCACTATGAGTTATCTTTTGTGCATGGCGACAGAAAGGAATTCAGTATCATTTTGTTGCATATGGATTTCCATTTTTCCCAACACCATTTGTTGAAGATACTATATTTGCTCCATTGCATGCTTTTAGCTCCTTTTTCAAATATAAGATAGTTGTAGCTTTTTGGATTAGTCTCTGTGTCCTCCATTCTGTACCATTGGTCCACCCGCCTGTTTTGGTACCAGTACCATGCTGTTTTTTTTGTTGTTGTTGTTTTATTTTTTTTTTTAATTAATTTTATTGTAGGTTGTTCAAAACATTACATAGTTCTTGATATATCATATTTCACACTTTGATTCAAATGGGATATGAGCTCCCATTTTTACCCCATATACAGATTGCAGAATCACATCAATTGCACAACCATTGATTTACATATTGCCATTCTGGTGACTGTTGTATTCTTCTGCCTTTCCTATCCTCTACTATCCCCCCCCTCCCCTCCCCTCTTCTCTCTCTACCCCCTCTACTGTAATTCATTTCTCCCCCTTATATCTTTCCTCCTTTCCCCTCACTTCCTCTTGTATGTAATTTTCTATACCCCTGAAGGTCTCCTTCCATTTACATGCAATTTCCCTTCTCTCTCCCTTTCCCTCCCACCTCTCATCCCTGTTTAATGTTAATCTTCTTCTCATGCTCTTCGTCCCTACTCTGTTCTTAGTTACTCTCCTTATATCAAAGAAGACATTTGGCATTTGTTTTTAAGGGATTGGCTAGCTTCACTTAGCATAACCTGCTCTTATGCCATCCATTTCCCTCCAAATTCTATGATTTTGTCATTTCTTAATGCAGAGTAATACTCCATTGTGTATAAATGCCACATTTTTTTTATCCATTCTTCTATTGAAGGGCATCTAGGTTGGTTCCACAGTCTTGCTATTGTGAATTGTGCTGCTATGAACATGGATGTAGCAGTGTCCCTATAGTGTGCTCTTTTTAGGTCTTTAGGGAATAGACCGAGTAGGGGAATAGCTGGATCAAATGGTGGTTCCATTCCAAGCTTTCCAAGAAATCTCCTTACTGCTTTCCAAATTGGGCGCACCAATTTGCAGTCCCACCAGTAATGTACAAGAGTACCCTTTTCCCGACATCCTCGCCAGCACTTGTTGTTGTTTGACTTCCTAATGGCTTCCAATCTTGCTGGAGTGAGATGGTATCTTAGGGTGGTTTTGATTTGCATTTCTCTGACTGCTAGAGATGGTGAGCATTTTTTCATATACTTGTTGATTGATTGTATGTCCTCCTCTGAGAAATTTCTGTTCAGGTCCTTGGCCCATTTGTTGATTGGGTTATTTGTTATCTCATTGTCTAATTTTTTTTAGTTCTTTGTATATTCTGAATATTAGGGCTTTGTCTGAAGTGTGAGGAGTAAAGATTTGTTCCCAGGACGTAGGCTCAATATTTACCTCTCTTATTGTTTCTTTTGCAGAGAAAATCTTTTTAGTTTGAGTAAGTCCCATTTGTTGATTCTAGTTATTAACTCTTGTGCTATGGGTGTCCTATTGAGGAATTTGGAGCCCGACCCCACAGTATGTAGATCATAGCCAACTTTTTTTTCTATCAGACGCCATGTCTCTGATTTGATATCAAGTTCCTTGATCCACTTTGAGTTAACTTTTGTGCATGGCGAGAGAAAGGGATTCAGTTTCAATTTGTTGAATATGGATTTCCAGTTTTCGCAACACCATTTGTTGAAGATGCTAGCCTTCTTCCATTGCATGCTTTTAGCCCCTTTATCGAATATAAGATAGTTGTAGTTTTGTGGATTGGTTTCTGTGTCCTCTATTCTGTACCATTGGTCCACCCGCCTGTTTTGGTACCAGTACCATGCTGTTTTTGTTACTATTGCTCTGTAGTATAGTTTGAAGTCTGGTATAGCTATATCGCCTGATTCACACTTCCTGCTTAGCAATGTTTTTGCTATTCTGGGCCTTTTATTTTTCCATATGAATTTCATGATTGCTTTCTCTATTTCTACAAGAAATGCCATTGGGATTTTGATTGGCATTGCATTAAACCTATTGAGAACTTTTGGTAACATGGCCATTTTGATGATGTTAGTTCTACCTATCCATGAACAGGGTATATTTTTCCATCTTCTAAGATCTTCTTCAATTCTCTGTTTAGGGTTCTGTAGTTTTGAATGTATAAGTCTTACACCTCTTTTGTTAGGTTGTTTCCCATGTATTTTATTTTTTCTGAGGATATTGTGAATGGGGTGCTTGTCCTCATTTCCATTTCAGAGGATTTGTCGCTGATATACAGGAATGCCTTTAATTTATGCGTGTTGATTTTATATCCGGCCACTTTGCTGAATTCATTTATTAGCTCTAATAGTTTCTTTGTAGACCCTTTTGGCTCTGCTAGGTATAGAATCATGTCATCTGCAAATAGTGATAATTTGAGTTCTTCTTTTCCTATTTTTATGACTTTAATTTTTTTCGTCTAATTGCTCTGGCCAGTGATTCGAGAACTATGTTGAACAGAAGTGGTGAGAGAGGGCATCCCTCTCTTGTTCCAGATTTTAGAGGGAATGTCTTCAGTTTTTCTCCATTCAGAATGATGCTAGCCTGAGGCTTAGCATAGATTGCTTTTACAATATTGGGGTATGTTCCTGTTATCCCTAGTTTTTCTAGAGTTTTGAACATAAAGGGATGCTGTACTTTGTCGAATGCTTTTTCCGCATCTATCGAGATGATCATATGGTTCTTATTTTTAAGCCTATTGATGTGGTGAATAACATTAATTGATTTCCGTATATTGAACCAACCTTGCATCCCATGGATAAATCCTACCTGATGATGGTGCACAATTTTTTTGATATGTTTTTGTATCCGGTTCGCCAGAAGTTTATTGAGGATTTTTGCATCTAGGTTCATTAGAGATATTGGTCTGTAGTTTTCTTTCTTTGGAGTGTCTTTGTCTGGTTTAGGAATCAGGGCGATGTTGGCCTCTTAGAATGAATTTGGAAGTTCTCCCTCTTTTTCATTTTCCTGAAATAGCTTGAAAAGTATTGGTATTAGTTCCTCTTTAAAGGTTTTGTAAAACTCTGCTGTATACCCATCCGGTCCTGGGCTTTTCTTAGTTGGTAGTCTTTTGATGGTTTCTTCTATTTCCTCAATTGATATTGGTCTGTTTAGGTTGTCAATATCCTCCTGACTCAATCTGCGCAAATCATATGACTTAAAAAATTTATCGATGCCTTCACTATCTTCTATTTTATTGGAGTATAAGGATTCAAAATAATTTCTGATAATCTTCTGTATTTCTGAAGTGTCTGTTGTGATATTGCCTTTTTCATCCCGTATGCTAGTAATTTGAGTTCTCTCTCTTCTTCTCTTCGTTAGCGTGGCTGAGGGTCTGTCAATTTTATTTATTTTTTCAAACAACCAACTTTTAGTTTTGTCAATTTTTTCAATTGTTTCTTTTGTTTCGATTTCATTAATTTCAGCTCTGATTTTAATTATTTCTTGTCTTCTACTTTTTTGCCGTTGTTTTGCTCTTCTTTTTGTAGGACTTTGAGTTGAAGTATTAGATCATTTATTTGTTGTTTTTTTTTTTCTTTTTTTAAGGATTGAACTCCAAGCAATAAATTTTCCTTTTAGAACTGCTTTCAATGTGTCCCATAGATTCCGACATGTTGTGTCTGTGTTTTCATTTATCTCTAAGAATTTTTCAATTTCCTCCTTGATGTCTTCTATAACCCATTGATCATTCAGTAACCTATTTTTCATTCTCCAAGTGATGCATGATTTTTCCTTACTTCTTTTATCGTTGATTTTCAATTTCATTCCATTATGTTCAGATAAGATGCATGGTATTATCTCTACTCCTTTATATTGTCTAAGAGTTGCCCTGTGACATAATATAAAATCTATTTTTGAGAAGGATCCATGTGCTGCTGAGAAAAAAGTGTAACTGCTTGATCTTAGGTGGTATATTCTATATATGTCAATTAAGTCCAGGTTATTAATTATGTTATTGAGTTCTATAGTTTCCTTATTCAACTTTTCTTTGGAAGATCTATCCAGTGGTGAGAGAGGTGTGTTGAAGTCTCCCATAATTATTGTATGGTGGTCTATTAGGCTCTTGAACTTGAGAAGAGTTTGTTTGATGAACATAGCTGCACCATTGTTTAGGGCATATATATTTATGATTGTGATGTTTTGTTGGTGTATGGTTCCCTTGAGCTGTATGTAGTGTCCCTCTTCATCCCTTTTGATTAACTTTGGCTTGAAATCTATTTTATATGATATGAGTATGGACACTCCTGCTTGTTTCCAAAGTCCATATGAGTGATATGATTTTTCCCAACCTTTCACCTTCAGTCTATGTATGTCTTTTCCTATCAAATGCGTCTCCTGAAGGCAGCATATTGTTGGGTCTTGTTTTGTGATCCATTCTACTAGCCTGTGTCTCTTAATTGGTGAGTTTAAGCCATTAACATTTAGGGTTATTTTTGAGATATGGGTTGTTCTTCCAGCGATATTTGTTTATTTATGTTCCTAAACATGGTTTGTTTTCCTCTTTGATTATCCCCAGCCTTTACTGTACTCCCTCCCGCTGTTGGTTTTCATTGATATTTTCCATTTCCTCTTCCTGTAATATTTTGCCGAGGATGTTTTGAAGAGATGGTTTTCTAGCTGCAAATTCTTTGCACTTTTGTTTATCGTGGAAGGTTTTAATTTCATCTTCCATCCTGAAGCTTAATTTTGCTGGATACACAATTCTTGGTTGGAACCCATTTTCTTTCAGTGTTTGAAATATGTTATTCCAGGATCTTCTAGGTTTCAAAGTCTGTGTTGAAAGATCAGCTGTTATCCTGATTGGTTTACCCCTAAATGTAATCTGCTTCCTTTCTCTTGTAGCTTTTAAAATTCTCTCCTTATTCTGTATGTTGGGCATCTTCATTATAATGTGTTTAGGTGTGGATCTCTTATGATTTTGCACATTCGGCATCCTGTAGGCTTCTAGGACTTGGGATTCTGTCTCATTCTTCAAGTCTGGGAAGTTTTCTCGTATTATTTCATTGAATAGATTGCTCATTCCTTTTGTTTGGACCTCTATACCTTCCTGAATCCCAATGACTCTTAAGTTTGGTCTCTTTATGTTATCCCATATTCTTGAATGTTCTGCTCATGGTTTCTTAACAGCTTTGCTGAGCTGTATATGTTCTTCTCCAGTTGAAATACTTTGTCTTCATTGTCTGATGTTCTATCTTCTAAGTGTTCTACTCTGCTGGTAGTATTCTCAATTGAGTTTTTAAGTTGGTTTATTGATTCCTGCATTTCCAGGATTTCTGTTTGTTTGTTTTTTATAACCTCGATCTCCCTGTATAATTGATCTTTTGCTTCTTGGATTTGTTTATGTAATTTATTTTCGAAGTGGTTGAAGTGGTCTTTCATTGTCTGATTTTGCTGTGTAATGTCTTCCTTGAGACTCCAGATTATCTGAAGCATGTATATCCTGAATTCTTTATTTGACATTCCATCTGCTGCAGATATTACCTCTTCTAAAGTTGAGTTGACCTGCATTGCTTGTGGTCCTTTATTTCCTTTTCTTTTCATACTGATCACGTTTCTTTCTGCTTGGTGAAACTGTTGTGTTATTGATTTTTCCCCCTATATATTTATATTGCTCTTGTATAGTTGCAAAGTATCCCTCGCAGGCTTTGGCGGTGGTTCTGCCCCTCCTCCAATTGGGGCAATGTGCCTACCACGCCGGCAGGTCGCTGTGCCTGTACTTTCGGTGGGCCTGTTCTTTCGGTGGTCACAGGTCCGCCTATCTTGCAGGCGTGAGCAGCGGCTCTGCCCCTCCGCTGGCTGCTAGGCCTGTTCTGTCTGTCGTTTGCAGGTCTGTCTACCTAACTGGCGCTGGTGGCTGCCCTGCCCCTCCTCCAACCGGGGTGATGTGTCAGACGGGCCACTGGGCCTGTTTTGTCAGTGGTCACGGTACCGCCTACCTTGCAGGTGCGTGGGGCAACAGTGCCCCTCCGCAGGTTCTGGGCCTGACCTGCCAGTGGGTCGCAGGTCATTCATTTTTTAGTTCTAGTAGTTTTTGTAGACCCTTTTGTGTCTTCTATGTTTAGAATAATGTCACCCGAAAATAGTGATAATTTACGTTCTTATTTTCCTATTTTTATGCCTTTTATTTCTTTAGTCTGTCTAATTGCTCTGGCCAGTGTTTTGAGAACTATATGGAATAGAAGTGGTGAGAGAGGGTATCCCTGTCTTGTTCCAGATTTTAGAGGAAATGCCTTCAATTTTTCTGCATTCATAATGATGCTAGCTGAGGCTTTGCATAGATAGCTTTTACAATGTCGAGGTAATTTCCTGTTATCCCTAGTTTTTCTAATGTTTTGAACATAAAGGGATGCTGTACTTTGTCAAGTGCTTTTTTTGCTTCTAACGAGATGATCATATGGTTCTTATCTTTAAGTCTATTGATGTGGTGAATAACATTTATTGATTTCCGTATATTGAACCATCGTTGCATCCCAGGGATGAATCCTACTTGATCATGTTGCATAATTTTTTTGATGTGCCTTTGTATTCGATTCGCCAGAATTTTATTGAGGATTTTTGCATGTAGGTTCATCAGATATATTGGTCTGTAGTTTTCTTTCTTTGAGGTGTCTTTTTCTGATTTCGGAATTAGCGTGATGTTGGCCTCATAGAATGAATTTGGCAGAGCTCCCTCTTTTTCTCTATCCTGAAATAACTTGAAAAGTATTGGTATTAAATCTTCTTTAAATGTTTTGTAAAACTCCGCTGTATAGCCATCCGTTCCTGGGCTTTTCTTGGTTGGTAGTCTTTTGATTGCTTCTTCTGTTTCATCCATTGACATTGGTCTGTTTAAATTGTGTGTATCCTCCTGACTCAGTCTGGGCAAATCATATGACTTGAGAAATTTGTTGATGTCTTCACTATATTCTATTTTATTGGAATATAGGTTTTCCAAATAATTTCTAATTGTCTTCTGTATTTCGGAAGCATCTGTTGTAATATAGCCTTTTTCATCCCATATGTTAGTAATTTGAGTTCTCTCTCTTCTTCTCTTCATTAGCATGGCTAAGGGTCTTTCAAACATATATATTTTTTCGAAGAACCACCTTTTAGTTTTGTTAATTTTTTCAATAGTTTCTTTTGTTTCAATTTCGTTGATTTCTGCTCTGATTTTAATTATTTCTTGCCTTCTGCTACATTTTCTGTTGTTTTGCTCTTCCTTTTCTAGGGCTTTTAGTTAAAGTGTGAGCTCATTTATTTGTTCGGTTTTACTTTTTTTCAGGAATGACCTCCAGGCAATGAATTTCCCTCTTAAAACTGCTTTCATTGTGTCCCATAGATTCCGATATGTTGCGTCTGTATTTTCATGTATCTCTAAGAATTTTTTGATTTCCTCCTTTATATCTTCTCTAACCCACTGATCATTCAGTAACATATTGTTCATTTTCCATGTGATGTAGGATTTTTCCTTCCTTCTTTTATCATTGATTTCAGTTTCATTCCATTATGATTAGATAAAATGCATGGTATTATCTTCACACCTTTATATTTCCTGAGGGTTGCCCTATGGCATAATAAATGGTCTATTTTTGAGAAGGATCCACGTGCTACTGAGAAAAAAGTATATCCACTTGATGATGGTTGATATATTATATATACGTCAGTTACATGTAGGTTATTGATTGTGATATTGAGTTCTATACTTTCTTTATTCAACTTTTGTTTGGAGGATCTGTCCAATGGTGAGAGAGGTGTGTTGAAGTCTCCCATAATTATTGTGTTGTGGTCTATTTCATTCTGGAACTTGAGGAGAATTTGTTTTTTGAACGTTGCAGCACCATTATTTGGTGCATAAATATTGATAATTTTTATGTTTTGTTGGTGAATGGTTCTTTTTAACAGTATATAATGTCCTTTCTTATCCCTTTTGATTAAGTTAGTCTTGAAGTCGATTTTATTCGATATGAGGATGGCCACCCCTGCTTGCTTACGAGGACCATTGCATGGTATATTTTTTCCAAAACTGCACCTTCAGCCTGTATGTCTTTTCCATTCAGATGTGTCTCCTGGAGGCAACATATTGTTGGATTCGTTTTTAATCCAAGTTACCAGCCTATGTCGCGTTATTGGAGAGTTTAAGCCATTAACATTTAGAGTCACTATTAATATATGGTTTGTACTGCCACCCATAATTGATGATTCTTCTTTTTTTTTTAATTTAGTTTGTTTCTCCATGATTAGCTTTTCCCCCACCCTCTGTCATTACTGAGGCACTTCCCACTGATGGTTTTGGTTGTTGATTTTCATTTCTTCTTCGTGTATTGTTTTGCTCAAGATGCTTTGCAATGCTGCTTTTCTGGCTACAAATTCTTTTAGCTTTTGTTTATCATGAAATATTTTTATTTCATTGTCATACCTGAAGCTTAATTTTGCTGGATACAGAATTTTTGGTTAGCATTCATTGTCTTTCAGTGTTTGAAATACGTTGTTCAAGGATCTTCTCGCTTTCAGCGACTGTGATGAAAAATCCCTTCTCAACCTTATTGGTTTACCCCTTAATGTAATCTGCCTCCTTTCTCTTAGAGCTTTTAATATTTTCTCTTTGTTTTGTATATTGGATATCTTCATAACGATGTGTCTTGGTGTTGATCTACTGTGATTTTGTGTGCTCGGTGTCCTGTAAGCATGTCCAATTTGTATATCCGTTTACTTTGTATTTCTGGAAATATTTCTGTAATTATTTCATTCAATAGATTACTCATTTCATTGGTTTGAATCTGTGTACCTATGCAGATGACTCATAAATTGGTTTTTTTATGTTATCCCATATCTATTGGATGTTTTACTCATGATTTTTTACCAGCCTTTCTGTTTTGGCTAGATTCATTTCAAGATGATATATTTTGTCTTCATTATCGAACATTCTGTCTTCTACTTGCTCCACAGTGTTAGTGATACTCTCAATTGACTTTTTAATTTGGTTTATCGTTTCCTTCATTTCTAGAATTATTGTTTGATTTTTTTATAATCTCTATCTCCTGATAAAGATTCATAACTTCTTCTTTTATCTGTTTATGTAATTCATTTTCAATGTGTTCTTTCACTGTTTGGATTTGCTGTCTCGTATCCTCTTTAAGTTTCCATTCCATCTGTCTAAGGTATTCCTTGAGTTCTTTATATGACCATTTTTCTGATGACTATAGGTCCTCCTGAATATTTAGGCTGTCCTTCATTGTTTGTACTTATTTTCTTCCTTGATTTTTTGTGCTGCTCATGTTACTTCTTGCTCTGTTTCACTGCTGAGTTACTGTTTACTCTTATAATTTTATTTGATGCTTGGGAGGAAAGATATTAGAAGGAAAGGGAAGAAGTCACTAAAGAGAATGAGAGTAGGCAGGTAGAATTAAAGGAAGGGGAAATAAGAAAATTGAAAAGAAACGATAAGACAAAAGAAAAAAAATAGAAAAGAAAGAAAGAAAGAAAAAAATTTAAAAATAATGATCATTTAAAAAATGAATATTAAAATTTAAAATAATAATAATAATAATAAAATAAAAATATTTTAAAAATGAAAACATTTTAAAACGTTAAAGTACAACAACAACAAATAAAATGAATTCACATAAAGAATCTAAATGCCACACTCAATAGGCCTCAAGTTGGAGAAGCAGAGCAGTATTAAGGGCAGGCCTATTTTTTCACTTCTGTTTCACAGGAAGGGATTCCAGGCCACCCTGATTTTAGGCAAATGAGGGGCAAGGGAGCTTATTTTGGACACGGACGTGGGCTGTGTACCTCCTGGAAACCTCCAGCCGGAGGTTATGATGAGTGTCTACATGGAAGAAGATGAGGGCCATGTTGGGGTGTTTTGGTTTTAGCTGTGAACATTTGTATGGTGGTAGGAAGAGAAGACTGGGTCCACCTGGGCTTGAACTCTTGTGTGATTCAACATAGAGACTGAGATCTGGAATTGACCTCAGAGAACTATTGCCATGAATTGTGTTGGGATTTTAGAAGGCCATGCATGAGAGTCGCCCTTGGAAAGTGAGAACTAGGCCCAAGGTGGCTTTCCACAGAGCAAAGGGAATCTCAGCCAGGATATCACATGATTTTCTTCTGAAAGACTTGGCAGCCATAGTTGAGAGTCAAAGGCTCATGGACCTCATATTGTAGACCTCAATGGGCCTGGCTTCATGTGACCTTTTGCCACCCTTTGGGAAGCCTTGCCTCTGAGAGTTTTCCAGAGCTTTCATTGAAATGAGCTTACTCAACATTTAATGGTTAATGAATGAATTGAAACCCACAGTGCCTCCAACTTCATCCTTGAAAATTGGCCAGATAAAAACCATGAAATTTTTGAAATTCCCAAGACTAGGTGTCACAGGAGAACCTCTGGATGTCCTCTAGGTGATCATGAGAATACAAGACAATGCCTTTATTGACTGGTTTACATGAAAATGGTGTATAACAGAGATGCCAGTAAGTTGGAGCCTGCTGAGTAGTGTTCCTAGAGCCGTGGTGGGCAGGTGTGTGATAAAAAATCTCTGGTGTTGACATGTTTATCTGCCATTGGTGTCCAAATATCTTGTGACTGACATTTTGCAGCCAGTAGACCCTTATATGTAAAAGCATCTTGTTATATGGAGAGGTTTTAGGGCAATGTTCAGAATCAGGTTGCTATGGTCAATGGAGCAAGCTATGTGGGATAGAAGCCTGGTTGGTGCATTCTCCAACAGAACCCGACCCACCACAACTGACAGAATTCCCTACAGCACTGTGTCCCAGGTGAACGCTTTTTATTTCATGAAGCAAATACCACACTCCTAGTGCAACAGCAAGAAACACCATGAAGAGTGGAGGATGACCAAATGGCTTCACAGTCCACATGAGGAGACACTTGCCCTGAGTGGCCACAGTTTACCTACACAGAGAAAATTCAGCACTGCTGCCTCATGTTCATTGGAAAATAAGAAACCATGTCATCCATGTCACATAGATGCAGACCCAGCTTTGATGGTCTCACTACAAAGGAAGCTAATGCTCCTGACAACAAAATATATTTCAAGTGCCCAACCTCAGAGGTAGTTTCTCCAGATATTGGGCCGGCAGAGCTTCATGTTTGTGGAGTGTTTACCCTGTCCCTTACTTTTGGAAACTCCTCTACCACCTCCAAATTTGTGAACTCCTGAGCATTTTCTATTCCAGATATGTATTCACAGATTTTCTAACTCTTCTCCTCTAATTGTGTCTTACATGGGGCGAAGGTAATGCCAAGGCATTGTTCTGAATGAGAGTGGGAAGATTTTTATGTAGCACATATTTGCATACACATTGGATACATTTTCCAATTTTCCATTCGAAATACTGAATCCCTGACACTAACAAATTTCCTTCTAGACTTTTACTTATAATCTTAATATGATGCAGAAAAATAACCCAGACAAAATAGAAATACAAGAGGTTCACAGGAGGCATGGTGTATAGTTGGATTTGCCTTTCGTATGATAAATGGTAGGTGTTATAAATCAAGCCAATTTTAATTGAAATAGTTCTCCATGTGTTTTAAAAGTTAACAAATATGTGAATAACTGTCTCCCTTTCTCTGTAGCCTATTCAGCACATGTATTTTTTATGCACATATTGAATTATACCTGGTATCACACGTACATTTTGTGAGGTGGCTGACTTGGCAGATACAAATTGTAAGAAAAGATCACTCCTACTAAACGCTGTTGGAACTGAAAATTCAACATATGGGTCAGTTTTCTAGTTGTACAACATAAATTGATGTTCAGGAAAATGAAAGGAAAATGAATATTTGTGGATCTCTGGATGATATATTTTTAATGGTGAATTTCAATTGGCATACATAATGCTACTTTTTAATGTCTGTGTGTGTGTGTGTGTGTATATATATATATATATATATATATATATATATATGTATTCACTCTCCAGATTTTTCAAAATATGAAATGTATTTGTCTGATTATACACTCCCTAAATTCATTCATATTTATGTATGTGGATGTATAATCAACTTTTCACAAGTTTATTCTCAGAAATATTCATCCACCTGAAATACATATTTGTTTCCTAGTACTGAAAACTAACTTCAGGGGATCATATGATGACAGCGAAAGGAGTGCATCAACCCCATGTACAGCGTCACTGTGCAGGAGAATGACGAATTTCCAGCAAAATTTGGGTGGTCCTAAACCTAGTGGAAGTATTTCCATCTCACGAGGATCAGCTACGGGGCTCAAACGTGAGTGATTTGTCTGCATGGAGCATCATGCTGCTTATTCAGCAAATCGCCCTGCGGGTAGAGTCTGTGGCGCGTGCTGGGAAGCAATGAGATAGCAACACAAATATTCAGTGGTGCAGATTCTGTGGGCTCCTGCCATCTGTACAATCACTGTGCTCATTGCTGAATTCTGGGTTTGAGACCAGGGAAATACACGGTCCAATTCGGTTTTCCACACCAGTCAGACCACAGAGGAAGCCAGGGGCCACCATCTTGGAGAGCTGACGTCACCATTCCTGTTTTCAACTGATAGCAGCTCATTCAGCTGTAGAACAGGTAATCTCAGGCTGTCATTCGCCTGTGTCTCGGAGACAAATTACTCAGGCCTGCTCCTATCAGAACATACACCAAGCCCAGAGCGGCCGAATTCTGGCTCCTGGAACTGATCAGGCCCAGGGCTAAAGAACCTGCGGAAACTGCTTCTCGGTCTAGGTCTTGCTGAATACTGTGGAGGTAAATACCTACCGAGCCTTCATAGGCAGTGGCAACAGGATTGAGACGGGGCTTGTGAGGGCCGGTCAGGACTCACCCATTGCTTTGTTCATCCGGCAAAGGGAACGAAATGCTGCCATTCGCATGGGATACCAACATGTTAGAGATCTGAAGTCATCACAAAGTGGCGGAGGAGAGAACTTCATCGATACCAGCGGTGAGAGAAACAGTTGGTCTCCTGGTAAAAAAAGTGAGTCACAAACACCCGACTCTCTCTCACTCTGTCTTCAAGCTAGAGGGACAGAGCAGAGACACCGCTCACGCCCGGCACTGGCCCAGCGACCCGCAGGCGTGGTAGTCACGTCATCCCAATTGGAGTAGGGACAGAGCAGAGCCGCCGCCCGTGCCCGGAACAGGCCCATCGACCAGCAGGCTTGGTAGTCACGTCACCCCAATTGGAGTAGGGGCAGAGCAGAGCCACAGCCTATGCCCAGAACAGGCCCAACGACCCGCCGGTGTGGTAGACACGGCACCCCTATTGGAGTAGTGGCAGAGCAGAGCCTTCTCCCGTGCCCATTACAAGCCCATCGGCCCACCAGCATGGTTGTTAGGTCACCCCAATAGGAATAGGGGCAGAGCAGAGCCACCACCCATGCCCAGAACAGGCCCAGCAACCCGCCGGCGAGGTAGTCACATCACCCCAATTGGAGTACGGGCAGAGCAGAGTGACCAACCTCGCCCACAACGTAGGCAACCGAACAGCGAAACAGGCCAAGTGGCCTGCGGGCACGGCAGACACATAACCCCATTTGGAGTAGGGGTAGAGCAGATCCACTGCCCGTGCCCACAAAATAGACAGACCTGCGACCGACCAGCAAAGAGGCTCAGCGTCCTGCCGGCATGGTAGACACGGCATACCAATTTGAGTAAGGGCAGAGTAGAGCTGCCGCCCGCAACTGCAAGGTAGGCAGACCTGCAATTGATCAGCAGAACAGGCCGAGGGGTCCGTGGGCGTTGTAGACACGTTACACCAAATGGAGGAGGGGCAGAGCAGAGGCACTGCCCGCGCCCGCATTGTAGACAGACCTGCGACCAACCAGCACAACAGGCCCAGCAGCCCGTCAGCGTGGTAGATAGATCACCCCAATTGGAGGAGCAGAACAGCAGCCCCCCGCTACTTCAAGGGAGACTTTTCAACTATACAAGAGCAATATAAGTATATAGGGGGAAAATTTCAAAAACACAACAGTTTCAACAAGCAGAGAGAAACGCAAGCAGTATGAAAAGACAAGGAAAGAAAGGACCACAAGCAATGCAGGTAAACACAATTTTAGAAGAGGTAATAGCTGCATCAGATGGAATGTCAGATAAAGAATTCAGGATACTCAGGCTTTAGATGATCTGGAGTCTCAAGGAAGACATTAGACAACAAAATCAGACAATTAAAGATCCCTTCGACAATGAATTACATAAACAAATCCAAGAAACAAAAGATCAACTATATAGGGAGATAGAGGTTGTAAAAACAAACAGAAATCCTAGAATTGCAGGAAGCAATAAACCAACTTAAAAACTCAATTGAGAATACTACCAGCAGAGTAGAACACTTAGAACATAGAACATCAGACAATGAAGACAAAGTATTTCAACTTGAAAAGAACATAGACAGCTCAGCAAGACTGTTAAGAAACCACGAGCAGAACATCCAAGAAATATGGGATAACATAAAGAGGCCAAACTTAAGAGACATTGGGATACAGGAAGGTATAGAGGTTCAAACAAAAGGAATGAGCAACCTATTCAATGAAATAATACGAGATAACTTCCCAGACTTGATAAATAAAAAATAATCCCAAGTCCTAGAAGCCTACAGAACGCCGAATGTGCAAAATCATAAGAGAGCCACAACTAGACACATTATAATGAAGATGCCCAACAAACAGAAAAAGGAGAGAATTTTAAAAGCTACAAGAGAAAGGAAGCAGATTACATTTAGGGGTAAACCAATCAGGATAACAGCTGATCTTTCAAAACAGACTCTGAAAGCTAGAAGACCCAGGAATAACATATTTCAAACACTGAATGAAAATGGGTTCCAACCAAGAATTGTGTATCCAGCGAAAGTAAGCTTCAGGATGGAAGATGAAATTAAAACCTTCCACGATAAACAAAAGTGCAAAGAATTTGCAGCTAGAAAACCATCTCTTCAAAACATCCTCGGCAAAATATTACAGGAAGAGGAAATGGAAAATATCAATGAAAACCAACAGCGGGAGGGAGTACAGTAAAGGCTGGGGATAATCAAAGAGGAAAACAAACCATGTTTAGGAACATAAATAAACAAATATCGCTGGAAGAACAACCCATATCTCAATAATAACCCTAAATGTTAATGGCTTAAACTCACCAATGAAGACACACTGGCTAGTAGAATTGAACAAAAAACAAGACCCAACAATATGCTGCCTACAGGGGACGCATTTGATAGGAAAATGCATACATAGACTGACGGTGAAAGTTTGGGAAAAATCATATCACTCATATGGACTTCAGAAACAAGCAGGAGAGTCCATACTCATATCAAATAAAATAGATTTTAAGCCAAAGTTAATCAAAAGGGATAAAGAGAGACACTACATACTGCTCAAGGGAACCATACACCAACAAGACACAGCAATCGTTAATATATATTCCCCGTACAATGGTGCAGCTATGTTCATCAAAGAAACTCTTCTCAATTTCAATAGTCTAATAGACCACAATACAGTAATCATGGGAGCCATGAACACACCTCTCTCACCACTGGACAGATCTTCCAAACAAAAGTTGAATAAGGAAACTATAGAACTCAATAACCTAGACTTATTTGAGATATGTAGAATATAACACCCAATATCAAGCCAGTTACCTTTTTTCTCAGCAGCACATGTATCCTTGTAAAAAATAGATCATATATTATGTCACAGGGCAACTCTTAGACAATATAAAGGAGTACAGTTAATACCATGCATATTATCTGATCATAATGGAATGAAACTAAAAATCAATGATAAAAGAAGGAAGGAAAAATCATGCATCACTTGGAGAATGAACAATAGGTTACTGAGTGATCAATGGGTTATAGAAGACATCAAGGAGGAAATTTAAAAATTCTTAGAAATAAATGAAAATGCAGACACAACATACCGGAATCTATGGGACACATTGAAAGCAGTTCTAAGAGGAAAATTCATTGCTTGGAGTTCATTCCTTAAAAAAAGAAACAACCAACAAATAAATGATCTCATACTTCATCTCAAAATCCTAGAAAAAGAAGACGAAAGCAACAGCAAATGAAGTAGAAGGCAAGAAATAATTAAGATCAAAGCTGAAATTAATGAAATTGAAACAAAAGAAACAATTGAAAAAACTTGACAAAAGTAGAAGTTGGTTCTTTGAAAAAATAAATAAAATTGACAGACCCTTAGAAATGATAACAAAGAGAAGAAGAGAGAGAACTCAAATTACTAGAATAAGGGATTAAAAAAGAAATATCACAACAGATATTTCAGAAATACAGAAGATAATCAGAAATTATTTTGAATCCTTATACTCCAATAAAATAGAAGATAGTGAAGGCATCGATAAATTTCTTAAGTCATATGATCTGCCCATATTGAGTCAGGAGGATATAGCAACATAAACAGACCAATATCAATTGAGGAAATAGAAGAAACCATCAAAACACTACCAACTTAGAAAAGCCCAGGACTGTATAGGTATACAGCAGAGTTTAACAAAACCTTTAAAGAGGAACGAATACCAATATTTTTCAAGGTATTTCAAGAAAGTGAAAAAGAGGGAGATCTTCCAAATTCATTCTACGAGGCCAACATCACCCTGATTATTACAGCAGACAAAGACACTTCAAAGAAAGAAAACTACAGACCAATATCTCTAATGAACCTACATGAAAAAATCCTCAATAAAATTCTGGCGAATTGGATACAAAAAAAATATCAAAAAAATTGTGAATCCTGATCAAGTAGAATTCATCCATGTGATGCAAGGCTGGTTCAATATACGGAAATCAATAAATGTTATTCACCACATCAATAGACTTAAAAATAAGAACCATATGATCATCTCGATAGATGCAAAAAAAGCATTCAATAAAGTACAGCATTCTGTTATGTTCAACACTCTAGAAAAACTAGTGATAAGAGGAACATACCTCAATATTGTAAAAGCAATCTATGCTAAGCCTCAGGCTAGCATCATTCTGAATGGAGAAAAATTGAAGGCATTCTCTCTAAAATCTGGAACAAGACAGGGATGCCCTCTCTCACCACTTCTGTTCAACATAGTTCTCGAAACACTGGCCAGAGCAATTAGACAGACGAAAGAAATAAAAGGCATAAAAATTGGAAAAGAAGTACTTAAATTATCACTATTGCAGATCACATGATTCTATATCTAGCAGTCCCAAAAGGGTCTACAAAGAAACTAATGGAGCTAATAAATGAATTCAGAAAAGTGGCAGGATATAAAATCAACATGCATAAATCAAAGGCATTCCTGCATATCAGCGACAAATCTTCTGAAATGGAAATGAGGACAACCACTCCATACACAATATTCTAAAAAAATAATAATAATAATTAGGAATCAACCTAACAAAAGATGTGAAAGTCTTATACAATGAAAACCACAGAACCCTAAAGAGAGAAATAGAAGAAGATCTTAGAAGATGTAAAAATATATCCTGTTCATGGATAGGCAGAACTAACATCATCAAAATGGTGATATTACCAAAAGTTCTCAATAGGTTTAATGCAATGCCAATCAAAATCCAAACGGCATTTCTTCTAGAAATAGAGAAAGCAATCATGGAATTCATATGGAAAAATAAAAGACACAGAATAAAAAAAACAATACTAAGCAGGAAGTGTGAATCAGGCGGCCTAGTGATACCAGACTTCAAACTATACTACAGAGCAATAGTAACAAAAATAGCATGGTACTGGTACCAAAACAGGAGGGTGGACCAATTGTTCAGAATAGAGGACACAGAAACCAAGCCAGGAAACTACAACTATCTTATATTTGATGGAGGGGCTAAAAGCATGCAATGAAGGAATATAGCATCTGCAAAAAATGGTGCTGGGAAAACTTGGAATCCATGTGTAAAAAAATGAAACTGAATCCCTTTCTCTCGCCATGCACAAAAGATAACTCAAAATGGATCAAGGAGCTTGATATCAAATCAGAGACATGGAGTCTGATAGAAGAAAAAGTTGGCTACGATCTACGTACTGTGGGGTCGGGCTCCAAATTCCTCAATAGGACAACCATAGCACAAGAGTTAATAACTACAATCAACAAATGGGACTTACTCAAACTAAAAAGGTTTTTCTCAGCAAAAGGAACAATAAGAGAGGTAAATAGGGAGCCTAAATCCTGGGAACAAATCTTTACTCCTCACACTTCAGATAGAGCCCTAATATTCAGAGTATACAAAGAACTGAAAAAAATAGACAATAAGATAACAAATAACCCAATAAACAAATGGGCCAAGAACCAGAACAGACACTTCTCAGAGAAGGACATACAATCAAAAAACAAGTACATGAAAAAATGCTCACCATCCCCAGCAGTCAGAGAAATGCAAATCAAAAGCACCCTAAGATATCATCTCATTCCAGTAAGATTGGCAGCCATTATGAAGTCAAACAACAACAAGTGCTGGTGAGGATGTGGAGAAACAGGTACACTTGTACATTATTGGAGGCACTGCTAATTGGTGCAGCCAATTTGTAAAGCATTATGGAGATTTCTTGGAAAGCTGGGAATGGAACTACCATTTGACCCAGCTATTCCTCTTCTCGGTCTATTCCCTAAAGACCTTAAAAGATCATGCTACAGGGACACTGCTACATTGATGTTCATAGCAGCACAATTCACAATAGCAAGACTGTGGAACCAACCTAGATGCCGTTCAATAGAAGAATGGATAAAAAAAATTTGGCATTTATACACAATGGAGTATTACTCTGCTTTAAAAAATGACAAAATCATAGAATTTGCAGGAAAATAGATGGCATTAGAGCATATTATGCTAAGTGAAGCTAGCCAATCCCTAAAAAACAAATGCCAAATGCCTTCTTTGATAAAAGGAGAGTAACTACGAACAGAGTAGGGATGAAGAGCATGAGAAGAAGATTAGTATTAAATAGGGATGAGAGGTGGGAGAGAAAGGGATAGAGAAGAGAAATTGCATGGAAATGGAAGGAGACCCACAGGGTTATATAAAATTACATAAAAGAGGATGTGAGGGGAAAGGGAAAAATAATACAAAAAGGGAGAAATTTATTACAGTAGAGGGGGTAGAAAGAGAAGAGGGGAAGAGAGTGGAGAGGAGGAGGGATAGTAGAGGATAGGAAAGGCAGCAGAATACAATAGACACTAGTATGGCAATGTGTAAATCAATTGATGTGTAACTGATGTGATTCTGCAATCTGTATACGGGGTAAAAATGGGAGTTCATAACCCACTTGAATCAAAGTGTGAAAAATGATATATCAAGAAATATGTAATGTTTAGAACAACCATAAAAAAATTAAAAAAAAAAAGGAAACTAACTTTGGTGAATGAGGCACGCGAATCCTAATATTTCTACAGTAACTTACCAAGTTTAACATCAATGCAAGTAGATTCCAATGGGACATGATGTGTATTTTTACGTTAATTTTTATTCAAAACTGGTACATTACAATTTCATCAGTTTATGCACATCATAGGATATATATTTCATAAACAATTTAGCAAATTTATAGGCATTTGTTTCACTTTCAATCTCTTCCTGCTTCAGAACACATGTATTCCTCCATATTTCTTGACTGGTCTTTGCATGAGAATTCTTTCCGAACACATTATTTTCGATTTCCATAATCACTTTTGAAGCAAACTTCACACACTCTTCATGATAAACCAAAACACTAATATTAACATTAGATGTATAACTGGTTGGAATGAATGAATGTATATCAATATAAGATTTATTGTATATTTTCAGATATCAATTCAATCCATTATTTAAAGTTGGAATCAGTTATATTATTTATTCACAGTATGGTGTATTCATGCTTAATCTCTATATTCATGGACACAGGGTACACCTCTTTGTATCCCCAATAATAATTTTATGTCTTCAATATATTGCTCCCAGAAATGGTGGTAGAAATACTCATGTCACCTGATCTACATATACATTTTATCACAGTAATATTCTGGACAAAAAATGTAAAGGTCACACTTATGATTGTACCAAAGACTAAATGAAAAGAGATCATGGATTACTAAAAACATCCATGTCCAGGTTGCCTAATGCTCTCAAATGTCAATCCTATTAGTTACTAGATATTTGTTTCTTCCTAAGTTTATATATTCAAACTCACCCCTGGTGAAAATGTCTACTCCTATCACTCACTTAATACTTTGCCTGATTTCATAATGTCTCTATTGATATCTGCTTTTCTACATATTTTCCCAATTTCATCATAGTGACTGACTCTTCATATGTGCTGACATTTACATTCACTCTCTAACCGAAACCCAATAGCTAAAGAATTTTTAGTCCCAATCCTACACTCATTCTTCTTCCTAAACCTACCGACTATCTTCCTAATCCTACCGACTATCCCTTTGGATTGGATGTTCTCTTCTACATTCAAACATCCAAGGTACAAGGTTCTATGCCATTGTATATCAAATTGTCTGAGACATCTTTGCAGAATATAATTAAAAACTAAGTATCCCAATTAAGGGCCCAATGCCCTTCTGGGTTTCAAATCATACCTAGATTTCTGTTTTCATACTTATATTTCACCTCGATGTTCTTGTAAATATCGCAGGTTCCCAATACCATTATTTATCGCACAGAATGATTGCTAACCCAAATCGAACCTGTTATTAACCCTAAACATACACTGTTCCCTCAATCTCATTTTACAGAAGAGCAGGGAGAGAGTCGTTCTTACAATACAGGAAAGTAGGGGACATTCCACCTGCTGAGAACCTCAAAGGTCCATTCAAAATGATACCTGGAGAAGATGTAGGCAGCTATGAAGGACCTGAGAGAGCAAAAGTCATCTTCCATGGCAAACAACCTGGTCAGGATGAAGGGATGTGTCTGAATCAGCCTCTCTCTTTTTATTGTAGAGAAGATGGACCAAACCAGGCCTCTGTCGAGAGCTGCTGCTGGGTGCCTATGGTTGACATACCATTCTACCTTGTGAAAGTGTCACAGGAAGTAGGGGCAGCCTCCATCTCATGGGACACTTGGAAGCAACTGTTAGGACAAAGTGGTCGCCAAGGCAGTGACCTCATTCAGTTCCAAAGAAAGTGACATACCTCATTTCCTTGGTGATGGAACTCTCTGAACTTTTGTATCCAAGAATCCAGGCACCCCGAGGCAGCCCCAGTTCCAGTGGGCTCACTTGTTTGGATTTACCAAGGACAGAGTCAGTCTTTCTTGGTACCTACTGATGTGAGGATGGCCAAATGCCAGGAGAGCTCTGAAGAGGGACCTTTCCAGAAGAAGCAGGTAGTGGCTCACCCCTTTTTCTTGACAACTTCACAGAGTTGGCCAAGGAAACCAGATCTGAGAGAGGTCAGGCCATGTCCTGAGAATAGGTAGGAAAGTTGGTTTGTTTGGTTTGGAGTGGATTGTTTTTAGTAAGTCGTTTGACCAGGCGAGTGTTTCTATGTCTGTGTATCCCACTGTGTCCGTTGTTGTAGACATTAGAAAAGAGAATGCATTAATGAATGCCTCCAGTCTAGTATAAATCTTCCCATAATTCATTCTGCCCAATTTATGAATGGACTGCAGCTTGTCTTATTGAGAGGCAATACCTTCTATCTTCCTAACTTCCTGTTTTCTTCCTGAATTCTGGCCACTCTCCAGAATAGGCTCATGGTTTTGTGTCCAAGATATGTACCACTCCAAGCTCTGTGACATGGCCATGTACTGGATAGCTGAAGAGAATGGCCAGCCTTTCAGAGAACTCAGATATCAGTGTGAACAGGAACGTCTCAGTGGAAAAACCCTGCTTTGGGCCTTTTGCTTACCTATTGTTCTGTTGCACTGAATGTCAGGAAAGACTTTGTCTCAGGCCACCCTTTTGTGAAGCCTGAAGAAAACAATTTTCAAATGGAAATGAATGGGCATCACCTGTGGCTCTTTGTTTAATTGCTTTGGAAAGGGATGTGGCTGAATTAGCCTCTTGGCCTTGTGTGTGGCTGTGACTTACATTCTCAGCACCTGATGGATCTAAAGAATAATCCCATGTGTGCATCAAAAACCATAATGGCAAAAAGATCAGTCATTGTGGATGAAGTCTCTTGCCTTCCTCTGTTAGGTTCCTGACCTCCGTCAAGTGAGAAAATGGATTCTTTGGGTCAAATGAGTTCCTCAAAGCCCTGCAGAGGTTCTTGGGGTTTCGCATGACTCCAAATCACAAAGAATCTATACCTGAAAATCAGTAGGCCTCACATTGGAGAAACAGAGCATTATTAATGACAGGCTTATTTGATCACTCCTGGTTCACAGGAAGGGTGTCCAGGCCACCCTGACTTTAGGCAAATGAGGGCCAAGTGAGCTTATTTTGGACACTTTCTTGGGCTTCGCCCCTCATGAAAATCTTCAGCCAGACATTACGATGAATGACAATATGTAAGAAGATGAGGGCCATGTGGGAGTGTTTTCGTTTTAATTTTGGTCATTTGTGTGGCGGTTGGAAGAAATGACTGGGTCCACCTGGGCTTGAACTCTGGTGTGATTCCCCTTAGAGACTGAGTTGTGGAACTGACCTTAGAGAAGTATTGCATTGAATTTTGTTGGGATTTTAGGAGGCCACGCATAAGAGTCACCCTTGGAACTGAGATCTAGGCCCAGGGTTGCTTTCCACAGATTTTTCAGTTCCTGAAAGAAGTGACCTCATCTCACTTTCTTGGTGATGGAACTCTCTGATCTTGGGATCCAGGAATTCAGGCACAAAAGCCAGGGCCAGTTCCAGTCCGAGTGGTCTCATTTGTTTGGATTTACCAAGGACAGAGTCAGTCTCTCTTGGTACCTACTAATGTGAGGATGGCCAAACGGCAGGAAATCTCTGAAGAGGGGCCTTTCCTGAGAAAGCAGGTAGTGGCTCACAGCTGGCTCCTGACAATTTCATAGAGTTGGCCATGGAGTCCAAATCTGAGACAGGAGTGGCCATTTCGGGGGAACATAGTATGGCCCAAAAGTCAGAGGGCACTTCAGATAGTCAAAGACCTACTTGGCGGAAGGAGGTGCCTTTGTAGGTTTGGTTGTAGGTTTGTGGTTTTGTCTCATGTTCTGAGAATAGGCAAGGAAGGCAGTTTGTTTGGTTTGGAGTGAACTGTTTCTAGTAAGTCATTTGGCAAGGCGAGTGTTTCTATGTCTGTGTATCCCACTGTTATCCATGGTTGTAGACATTAGAAAAGATATTGGATCAATGGATGTGTCCTGTTTAGTAGAAAGCTTCCCAGAATTCATCCTGCACAATTTATGAATGGACTGCGGCTTGCTTTATCAATTGGCTACACCTGCTATCTTCCTAAGTTCCACTTTTCTTCCTGAATTCTGGCCACTCTCCAGAATAGGCTCATGGTTTTTGTGCAAGATATATACCACCTCCAAGCTCTGTGACATGGCCATGTACTGGATAGCTGAAGGGAATGGCGAGAATCGCAGAAAACTCAGAAATCACTGTGACCATTAAAGTCTCAGTGGAGAAACCCTGCTTTGGGCCTTTTGGTTACCTATTGTTCTGTTGCCCTGAATGTCAGGAAGGTCTTTGCCTTTGGCCACCCCTTTGTGAAGCCTGAAGAAAACAGTTTTCAAATGTAAATGAATGGATCACCTGTGGCTCTTTGCTTAATTGCTTTGAAAAAGATGTGTCTCATTCAGACCATTGGCCCTGTGTGAGGCTGTTGCTTAGTTTCTCATCACCTGATGGATCTAAAGAAAGATTCCATGTGTACATCCAAAACCAAAGTGGCAAAAAGAGCAGTCATTGTGGATGAAGTCTCTCGTCTTCCTCTGTAAGGTTTGTGACCTCCATCAAGTGAGAATAGGGATCCTTTGTGTCAAATGAGTTCCTCAACGCCCTGCAGATTCTATCCCATAGGTGCTTGGGTTTTATCATGACTCCAGTTCACATAAAGAATCTAAAATCCACAGTCAGTAGTCCTCAAATTGGAGAAGTGGCGCAGTATTAATGGCAGGCCTATTTGATCACATCTGGTTCACAGGAAGGGTGTACAGGCCACCCTGAGTTTAGTCAAATTAAGGGGCAAGGGAGCTTATTTTTGACACTGGCTTGGGCGGAGCCCCTTATGGAAACCTCCAGCCAGAAGTTATGATGAGTGTCTATATGGAAGAAGATGTGGGTCATGTGGGAGTGTTTTGGTTTTAATTGTGGTCATTTGGGTGGCGGTTGGAAGTGACGACTGGGTCCACCTGGGCTGGAACTCTGGTGTGATTCCCCTTAGATACTGAGTTGTGGTACTGACGTCAGAGAAGTATTGCCATGAATTGTGTTGGGATTTTAGGAGGCCACGCATGAGATTTGCCCTTGGAAACTGAGATCTAGGCCCAGGTTGGCTTTGCACAGAGCACTGGGAATCTCAGCCAGGGTATCACATAATTTTATTCTGAAAGGCTTGCAGACATAGTTGAGAGTCAAAACACACATGGACCTCACATTGTAGACCTCAATGCGCCTAGCTTCATGTGATCATTGGCCACTCTTTGGGAAGACTTGCTTATAAGAGTTCTCCAGAGCTTTCATTGAAATGAGCATCCTCACCATTTAATGGTTCCTGAATGAAGTGAAACCCACAGTGCCTTCAACTTCATCCTTGAAAAATGGCTAGATAAGTATGGTGAAATTTTTTTAAATTTCCATGGCCAGGTGGCACTAGAGAAACTTTGGATATCCTGTTGCTGACTATGAGTATACTAGACAGTGCCTGATGGACTGGGTTTCAAGAAAATGGTGTAGAGCAGAGATGCCAGGAATTTGGAGCCTGCTGAGTAGTGGGCATAGAGCTGAAGTCGGCAGGTGTGTGATAAATCATCTGTGGTGGGGCCATGTGGATCTTCCTTTGGCTTCCAAATTGCTTGTGACTGACATGGTGCAGCAAGCAGACCCTTATATGTAAAGGCGTATTTTTATTTGGAGAGATTTCAGGGCAATGTTCAGAATCACGTTGCTATGGTCAAGAGGCAAGCTATTTGTAATAGAACCTTGGTGGGTGCATTCTCCTGCAGACCCTGACCCACCACACTTGAGAAACTCCCTCCAACACTTTGTCCCAGTTGGACTCCTTGTATTTTGTGAAGAAAATACCAAACTACCAGTGCAGCAGCAATAAACACCACAAAATGTGGAGGATGACCAAATGGCTTCACAGTCCACATGGGGAGACACTTAGCCCCCAGTGACCACAGTTTACCTACAAAGATTGAATTCAGCACTGCTGACTCATGTTCATTGGAACATAAGAAACCATGTCCTCCAGGTCACATAGATGCAGACCCAGCTTTGATGCTCTCATTACAAAGGAATCTAAACCTCCTGACAACAACATATATTTCAAGTGCCCAACCTCAGAGGCAGTTTCTGAAGAAGTCTTTAGGCCAGCAGAGCTCCATATTTGTGGAGTGTTTACCCTGTCCCTTACTTTAGTAAACTACTCTACCACCTCCAAGGTTGTAAACTTTTGAGCATATTAAATTCCAGCTATGTATTCCCAGATTTTCGAACTCTTCTCCTCTAATGATGAATTACTTGGGGTGAGGGAAATGTCAAGGCATTGTTCTGGATGACAGTGAAATATTTCTCCATGTTTTTTTTTTTAATTATTTTATTTCATATTATTATTTTATTTTTTTAATTGGGTGTTCAAAACATTACAAAGCTCTTGACATATTATATTTCATACATTAGATTCAAGTGGGTTATGAACTCCCATTTTTATCCCAAGTACGGATTGCAGAATCATATCTGTTACACATCCGCATTTTTATAATGCCCTATTAGTAACTGTTGTATTCTGCTACATTTTCTATCCTCTACTATCGCTGCTCCCCTCCCATCTTCCCTCTCTACCCCATCTACTGTAATACATTTATATCTTTGTTTATTTTCCCATTCCCCTCACAACCTCTTATATGTAATTTTGTGTAACAATGAGGGTCTCCCTCCATTACCATGCAATTTCCTTTATCTCTCTCTTTCCGCCCCCCACCTCATGTCTCTGTTTAATGTTGATCTTTTCTTACTGCTCTTCCTCCCTGCTCTGTTGTTAGTTGCTCTCATTATATCAAAGAAGACATTTTTATTTGTTTTTTAGGGTTTGGCTAGCTTCACTAAGAATAATCTGCTCTAGTGCCATCCATTTCCCTGCAAATTCAATGATTTTGTCATTTTTTAATGATGCATAATACTCAATGGTGTATAAATACCACATTTTTTTTATCCATTCATCTACTGAAGGGCATCTGGGTTGGTTCCACAGTCTAGCAATTTTGAATTGTGCTGCTATGAACATCGATGTGGCAGTATCCCTGTAATATGTTCTTTTAAGTTCTTCAGGGAATAGTCTGAGAAGGGCAATAGCTGGGTCAAATGGTGGTTCCATTCCCAGCTTTCCCAGGAATCTCCATACTGCTTTTCAAATTTGCCACAACAGTTTGCAGTCCCACCAGCAATGTATAAGAGTACCCTATTCTCCACATCCTCGCCAGCACTTGTTGTTGTTTGACCTCATAATGGCTGCCAATCTTACTAGAGTAGGATGGTATCTTAGGGTGGTTTTAATTTGCATTTCTCTGACTGCTAGAGATGGTGAGCATTTTTTCATGTACTTACTGATTGATTGTATGTCCTCCTCTGAGAAGTGTTGGTTCAGGTCCATGGCCCATTTTTTGATTGGGTTATTTATCATCTTATTGTCTAATTTTTTGAGTTCTTCGTATACTCTGGATATTAGGGCTCTATCTGAAGTGTGAGGAGTAAAAATTTGTTCCCATGATTTAGGCTCCCTATTTACCTCTCTCATTTTTTATCCTGCTGAGAAAAAAAACTTTTCAGTTTAAGTAAGTCCCATTTGATGATTGTTGTTATTAACTCTTCTGCTATGGGTGTCCTGTTAAGGAATTTGGAGCCCGACCCCACATTATGTAGATCAGAGCCAACTTTTTCTTCTATCAGATGCAGAGTCTCTTATTTGATATCTAGCTCCTTGATCCACTTTGAGTTAACTTTTGTGCATGGCAAGAGGAGGGGATTCGGTTTCATTTTGTTGCATATGGATTTCCATTATAAACAAAAACATTTGTTGAAGATGCTATATTTCCTCTATTGCATGCTTTTAGCTCCTTTATCAAATATAGCATAGTTGTAGCTTTGTGAATTAGTCTTTGTGTCCTCTATTCTGTACCCATTGGTCAACCCGCCTGTTTTGGTACCAGTGCCATGCTGTTTTTGTTACTATTGCTCTGTAGTATAGTTTTAAGTCTGGTATCGCTATATCGCCTGATTCACACTTCCTGCTAGAATTGCTTTTGCTATTCTGGGTCTTATATTTTTCCATATGAATTCCATGATTGCTTTATCTATTTCTACAAGAAATGCCTTTGGGATTTTGATTGGCATTGCATTAAACCTATAGAAAACTTTTGGTAATTTCGCCATTTTGATGATGTTAGTTCTCCATATCCAGGAACAGGGTATATTTTTCCATCTTCTAAGATGTTCTACTTCCCTTTTTAGGGTTCTGTAGTTTTCATTGTATAAGTCTTTCACCTTTTTTGTTAGGTTGATTTTCAAGTATTTAATTTTTTTGACGATATTGTGAATGGAGTGTTTTTCCTCATTTCTGTTTCAGAAGTTTGTCGCTGATATACAGAAATGCCTTTGATTTACGCGTTTTGATTGTATATCCTGCCACTTTGCTGAATTCATTTATTAGTTCTAGTAGATTTTTTTGTAGACCCCTTTGGGTTTTCTATGTATAGAATCATGTCATCAGGAAATAGTGATAATTTACGTTCTTATTTTCCTATTTTTATGCCTTTGATTTCTTTCATCTGTCTAATTGCTCTGGCCAGTGTTTCGAGAACTATATTGAATAGAACTGGTGACAGAGGGCATCCCTGTCTTGTTCCAGATTTTAGAGGGAATGCCTTCAATTTTTCTCCATTCATAATGATGCTAGCCTGAGACTTAGCATAGAAAGCTTTTAAAATGTCGAGGTTAGTTCCTGTTATCCCTATTTTTCTAATGTTTTGAACATAAAGAGATGCTGTACTTGGTCAAATGCTTTCTGCGTCTATCGAGATGATCATATGGTTCTTATCTTTAAGTCTATTGATGTGATGAATAACATTTATTGATTTTCGTATATTGAACCATCGTTGCATCCCAGGGATGAATCCTACTTGATCCTGGTGAAAAATTTTTTTGATGTGCCTTTGTATTCGATTAGGCAGATATTTATTGAGGATTTTTGCATCTAGGTTAATCAGATATATTGGTCTGTAGTTCTCTTTCTTTGAGTTGTCTTTTTCTGGTTTTGGAATTAGGGTGATGTTGGCCTCATAAAATGAATTTGGCAGAGCTCCCTCTTTTTCTATTTCCTGAAATAACTTGAAAAGTATTGGTATAAATTCTTCTTCAAAGGTTTTGTAAAACTCCGCTGTATAGCCATCCGTTCCTGGGCTTTTCTTGGTTGGTAGTCTTTTGATTGCTTCTTCTATTTCATCCATTGATATTGGTCGGTTTAAATTGTGTGTATCCTCCTGACTCAGTTTGGGCAAATCATATGACTTAAGAAATTTATCGATGTCTTCACTATTTTCTATTTTATTGGAATAATGATTTTCAAAATAATTTCAAATTATTTGATGTGCCTTTGTATTCGATTCACCAGAATTTTATTGAGGATTTTTGCATGTAGGTTCATCAGATATATTGGTCTGTAGTTTTCTTTCTTTGAGGTGTCTTTTTCTGATTTTGGAATCAGCGTGATGTTGGCCTCATAGAATGAATTTGGCAGAGCTCCCTCTTTTTCTCTATCCTGAAATAACTTGAAAAGTATTGGTATTAAATCTTCTTTAAATGTTTTGTAAAACTCCGCTGTATAGCCATCCGTTCCTGGGCTTTTCTTGGTTGGTAGTCTTTTGATTGCTTCTTCTGTTTCATCCATTGACATTGGTCTGTTTAAATTGTGTGTATCCTCCTGACTCAGTCTGGGCAAATCATATGACTTGAGAAATTTGTTGATGTCTTCACTATATTCTATTTTATTGGAATATAGGTTTTCCAAATAATTTCTAATTGTCTTCTGTATTTCGGAAGCATCTGTTGTAATATAGCCTTTTTCATCCCATATGTTAGTAATTTGAGTTCTCTCTTCTTCTCTTCATTAGCATGGCTAAGGGTCTGTCGAACATATATATTTTTTCGAAGAACCACCTTTTAGTTTTGTTAATTTTTTCAATAGTTTCTTTTGTTTCAATTTCGTTGATTTCTGCTCTGATTTTAATTATTTCTTGCCTTCTGCTACATTTTCTGTTGTTTTGCTCTTCCTTTTCTAGGGCTTTGAGTTAAAGTGTGAGCTCATTTATTTGTTCGGTTTTACTTTTTTTCAGGAATGACCTCCAGGCAATGAATTTCCCTCTTAAAACTGCTTTCATTGTGTCCCATAGATTCCGATATGTTGCGTCTGTATTTTCATGAATCTCTAAGAATTTTTTGATTTCCTCCTTTATATCTTCTCTAACCCACTGATCATTCAGTAACATATTGTTCATATTCCATGTGATGTAGGATTTTTCCTTCCTTCTTTTATCATTGATTTCCAGTTTCATTCCATTATGATCAGATAAAATGCATGGTATTATCTCCACACCTTTATATTTACTGAGGGTTGCCCTATGGCATCATATATTGTCTATTTTTGAGAAGGATCCATGTGCTGCTGAGAAAAAAAGTATATCCACTTGATGATGGTTGATATATTCTATATATGTCAGTTACATGTAGGTTATTGATTGTGATATTGAGTTCTATACTTTCTTTATTCAACTTTTGTTTGAAGGATCTGTCCAATGATGATAGATGTGTGTTGAAGTCACCCATAATTATTGTGTTGTGGTCTATTTCATTCTGGAGCTTGAGGAGAATTTGTTTCATGAACAACGTAGCACCATTATTCAGTGCATAAATATTGATAATTGTTATGTCTTGTTAGTGAATGGTTCCTTATAACAGTATATAATGTCCTTCCTTATCCCTTTTGATTAACTTAGTCTTGAAGTCGATTTTATTCGATATGAGGATGTCCACCCCTGCTTGTTTATGAGGATAAGTGTTCATGGTGTATTTTCTCCCAACCTTTCACCTTCAGCCTGTGTGTCTTTGCATTTCAGATGTGTCTCCTGGAGGCAACATATTGTTGGATTTGTTTATTTAATCCAAGTTACCAGCCTATGTCGCTTTATTGGAGACTTTAAGCCATTTACATTCAGAGTTACTATTGATGTATGGTTTGTATGCCAGCCATGTTTGATTATTCATATTTTTTTTAATTTAGTTTGTTTCTCCATGACAAGCATTCACCCTGCCTCTGTCATTACCAAGGTACTTCCCACTGATGGTTTTGGTTGTTGTTTTTCATTTCTTTCTTGTGTAGTGTTTTGCTCAAGACGCTTTGCAATGCTTGTTTTCTGGCTTCAAATTCTTTTAGCTTTTGTTTATCATGAAAGATTCTTATTTCGTTGTTGGACCTGATGGTTAATTATGCTGGATACATAATTCTTGGTTGGCATCCATTGTCTTTCAGTGTTTGATATACATTTTTCCAGGATCTTCTCGCTTTCAGCGTCTGTGATGAAATATCCATTGTTAACCTTATTTGTTTACCACTGAATGTATTCTGCCTCCATTCTCTTGTAGATTTATTATTTTCTCTTTGTTCTGTATATTGGATATCTTCATAACAATGTGTCTTGGCATTGGTCTACTGTGATTTTGTGTGCTCTTGTCCTGTATGCAGCTACAATTTGTATATCCATTTCCTTTTTTATTTCTGGAAAGTTTTCTGTAATTATTTCATTCAGCAGTTTTCTCATTCCCTTGGTTTGAGTCTCTGTACCTTCCTCTATCCTGATGACTCATAAGTGTGTTTTTTTTTTTATGTTATCCCAAATCTCTTGGATGTTTTTCTTGTGATTTTTTTGCCAGCCTTTCTGAGTTGGCTGGACTCGTTTCAAGATGATATATTTTGTCTTCATTATCTGACCTTTTGGCTTTTACTTGCTCCACTCTGTTAGTGATACTCTCAATGGAGTTCTTAATTTGGTTTATCATTTCCTTCATTTCTAGAATTATTGTTTGATTTTTTTATAATCTCTATCCTCTGATAAAGATGCTTAACTTTTTCTTTTATCTGTTTATGTAATTCATTTTCAATGTTTTCTTTTACTGTTTGGATTTTCTGTCTCGTATCCTCTTTAAGTTTCCATTCCATCTGTCTAAGGTATTCCTTGAGTTCTTTATATGACCATTTTTCTGATGACTCTAGGTCCTCCTGAATATTTAGGGTGTCCTTCGTGGTTTGTACTCCTTTTCTTCCTTGCTTGTTTATGCTGCTCATGTTACTTCTTGTTCTGTTTGACTGCTTAGTTACTGTTTACTCTTATAAATTTATTTGATGCTTGGGAGGAAAGATTTTAGAAGGGAAGGGAAAAAGTCACTAAAGAGAATGAGAGTAGGCAGGTAGAATGCAAGGAATGGGAAATAAGAAAATTGAAAAGAAATGAAAAGACAATAGAAAAAATAGAAAATAAAGAAAGAAAATGATTTTTTTAAAAAAATGATTATGATAATATAAAATTAAAATTTTAAAAAATGATAATAACAAAAGCAAAAATTAAAAAAAATTAAAAACATTTTAAAAAAGTTAAAGAACAGCAACAAAAAAATGAAAATAAAAGAAAACAAAAAAAAACAAAAACAAAAAAAACAAACTAATATAATAATAATAATAATAAATGCAGTCATAGATTGCAATAAACTTTTTTTTCCATTAGGTAGAGCTGTGCCCACTGGGCCACGCTTCTCCTTTCAATAGGTGGGAACCAATCACTGTGCAGCAGCTATTCCTCCCACACTGGGTGGGTGTCCAATCCTGAGTGCCTAGGGCCTTCTTTTGTGTTTCCTCAAGCCAGGCCCCACTCACCTGTGACACTCACCACAATACTGGCTTCATGCCAGGTCTGCTGCTCCTAGGAGCCCTGTTTTCATGAACACCTGGGCACAATCTCCCTGTTTGTCTCCCTCAGACCCTAAGTTTTTAGAGCTTAGGCCTGAGAACCCCCAGCGAATTTGCTTGCACTCCGGAAGCCATGCCCCCGGAAGCTGGAGCAAGAGACTTCAGTTTTCAGCACTGGTGGGAGCGGTGGCCTGGAGGTCTGCACCACGAGTCCCGTGCCACTCCTAATTCCCTCGGTCTGGATATCGCGCTCAAGGGAGAGCTGGGAGGGGCTCTTAAGATTTCCCCACAAGTTCGCAAATTTATAGGAATTTGCTTCACTTTCAATCACTTCCTGCTTCAGGACACATGTATTCTTCCATGTTTCTTGACAGGTCTTTTCATGAGACTTCTTTCAAGACACATGACTTTCAATTTCCATAATCAATTTTGAATCAAAACTCACATAAACTTTATGATAAATTATAACTCTGATATTACCATTAGATGTATAACTGGTTGGAATTAATGATTGCATACCAATATAGGATTTCTTATATATTTTCAGATAAAAATTCAATCCATTATTTAAAGTGAAAAGAGTTATATTATTTATTCACAGAATGGTCTATTCATGCATTATCTCTATATTCATAGACGCAGTGTACACTTCTTTATACCCCCAATACTAATTTATACGTCTTCAAAATATTGCTCCCTGAAATGGTGGAAGAAATACTCATGTCACCTGATCTACTTATACATTTAATCACAGAAATATTCGGAACACAAAATGCAAAGGTCACACTTATGTTTGTACCAAAGCCTAAAAGGAAAGTAAACATGGATTACTAAAAACATCCATGTCCATGTTGCCTAATGCTGTCAAATGTCAATCCTATTGGTGACTACATATTTGTTTCTTCTTAAGATTATATATTCAAACTCAACCCTACTGAAAATGTCTAATCCTATCCCTCACTTTATACATTGCCTGATTTCATTATGGCTCTATTTCTATCTGTTTCCTACATATTTTCCCCAGTTCATCATTGTGACTGACTCTTCACATGTGCTGACATTTACATTCACACTCTAATCGATAACCTATTGCTAATAAACTTTTGTTCCTAATCCTATACTCATTCTTTTTGTAAATCTACCGAATATCTTCCTAATCCGACCGACTATCCTTTTTTGACTGGTTGTTCTCTTCTACATTCAATCAAGCAAGGTACAAGGTCTTATGCCATTGTATATTGATCTATCTGAGACCTCTGTGCAGAATGCAATTCAATGCTAAGTATCACAATCAAGGGTCCAATGCCCTTCTGGGCTTCAAATGTTACCTAGATTTCTGGTTTCACACTTATATTTCACATATATATTCTGGTAAATATCGCAGTTTCAAATACCATTATTCATTCTGCAGGATGATTCCTAAACTAAATCCAACATGTTATTGACCCTAAACATACACTGTTCCCTCAATCTAACTTTACAGAAGAGCAGGGACAGAGTTGGTCTTACAATACAGGAATGTAGGGGATCTTCCACCTGCTGAGAACCTCAAAGGTCCATGCAGACATGATCCCTGGAAAAGAGGTAGGCAGCTATGAAGGACCTGAGAGAGCAAAAGTCATCTTCCATGGCAAACAACCTTGTCAGGATGAAGGGGTGTGTCTGAATCAGCCACTTTCTTCTTAATGTAGAGAAGATGGACCAAACAAGGTCTGTGTGGAGAGCTGTTCCCGTGTGTCTATGGTTGATATGCCATTCTAACTTGTGACAGTGTCACAGGAAGTAGGGGCAGCCTCCATCTCATGGGACCCTTGGAAGCAACTATTAGGACAAAGTGTTTGCCAAGGCATTGACCTATTCAGTTCCGGAAGGAAGTGACCTACCTTACTTCTTTGGTGATGGAACTCTCTGAACTTGGGATCCAGGAAGCCAGGCATCCAGAGCCAGTCCCAGTCCCAGTCCCAGTGGGCTCACTTGTTTAGTTTTACTAATGACAGATTCTGTCTTTTTTGGTACCTACTGATGTGAGGATGGCCAAATGCCAGGAGAGCTCTGAAGACGGGCCTTTCCTTAGTAACTAGGTAGTGGCTCACCGCTGGCTCCTAACAACTTCACAGAGTTGGCCAAGGAGACCAGATCTGACACAGTACAGGCCATTTCGGGGGAACATAGTAGGGCCCGCCAGTCAGAGGACACTCTGGATATTCACAGACTTACTTGGAGAAGGAGGTGCCTTTGTGATTGTGGGTGTGAGTTTGTGGTTTTGTCTCATTTTCTTAGAATAGGTAGAAAAGCTGGTATGTCTGGTTTGCAGTGGACTGTTTCTAGATAGTCGTTTGACAAGGCAAGTGTTTCTATGTCTGTGTATAACACTGTGTCCGTGGTTGTAGACATTAGAAAAGAGAATGCATCAATGAATGTGTCCTGTCTAGTAGAAAGCTTCCCAGCATTCATCCTGCCCAATTTATGACTGCACTGCAGGTTGCCTTATCAATGGGCAACACCTAATATCTTCCTAAGTTTCAGATTTCTTCCTGAATTCTGACCAATCTGCAGAATAGTCTCATGGTTTTGTGTCCAAGATAGGTACCACCCCAAGCTCTGTCACATGGCCATGTACTGAATAGCTGAAGGTAATGGCGAGCATCTTAGAAAACTCAGATATCAGTGTGAGCAGGTAAGTCTCAGTGGAGAAACCATGTTTTGTGCCTTTTGCTTACCTATTTTTCTGTTTCACTGAATGACAGGAAGGTCTTTGCCTCAGGCCACCCCTTTGTGAAGCATGAAAAAAACAGTTTTCATATGGAAATGATTGGGCATCACCTGTGGCTCTTTGCTTAATTGCTTTGAAAGGGATGTGTCTGAATCAGCCTCTTGGCCCTGTGTGAGGCTGTGGCTTAGATTCTCAGCACCTGATGGATATAAAGAAAGATCCCATGTGTGCATCCAAAACCAAAATGGCAAAATTCAGTCATTGTGGATGATGTCTCTCTCCTTCCTCTATTAGGTTGCAGACAATCATCAAGTGAGTATAGGGATCCTTTGGGTCAAATGAGTTTTTCAAAGCCATGAAGAGGTGCGTGGGTTTTCTCATGGTTCCACTTCACATAAAGAATCTAAACCCAACAGTCAGTAGGCCTCAAATTGGAGAAGCAGAGCAGTTGTAATGGCAGGCCTATTTGATCACTCCTGGTTCACAGGTATGGTGTCCAGGCCACCCTGACTTTAGGCAAATGAGGGCCAAGGGAGCTTATTTTGGACACTCTCTTGCGCTGTACCCCTCATGGAAATCTCCAGCCAGAGGTTATAATGAGGGTCTATGTGGAAGAAGATGAGGGCCATGTGGGAATGTTTTGGTTTTAATTTTGGTCATTTGTGTGGCAGTTGGAAGGGATGACTGGGTCCACCTCGGCTTGTACTCTGGTGTAATACTCCTTAGAGACTGAGTTGTAGAACTGACCTCAGAGAAGTATTGCCATGAATTGTGTGGGGATGTTAGGAGGCCACACATGAGAGTCGCCCTTTGAAACTGAGATCTAGGCCAAGGGTGGCTTTCCACAGAACACTGAGAATCTCAGCCAGGATATCACATGATTTTATTCTGAAAAACTTGGCAGCCATAGTTGAGAGTCAAAACACACATGGACCTCACATTGTAGACCTCAATGGTCCTGGCTTCATGTGACCTTTTGGCCACTATTTGGGATGCCTTGCCTGTGATTGTTCTCCAGAGCTTTTATTGAAATGAGCTTCCTTAACATTTAATGGTTCCTGAATGAATTGAAACCCACAGTGACTACAACTTCTTACTTGAATAATGGCTAGATAAATACCATGAAATTTTTGAAATTTCCATGATGAGGTGGCACTGGAAAACCTTTGGATGTCCTGATGCTGATCATATTATACCAGACAGTGCCTTGATTGACAGGGTTTCATGAAAATGGTGAAGAACAGAGATGCCAGTTAGTTGTCGCCTGATGATTAGTGGGCCTAGAGCAGTGGTGGACAGATGTGTGACAAAACATCTGTGGTGGGGCCACGTGGATCTGCCATTGGCTTCCAAATGGCTTGTGACTGATATGGTTACAGCCAACAGACCCAATAGGTAAAGGCATCTTGTTATATGGAGAGGTTTCAGGGAAATGTTCAGAATCAGGTTGCTATGATCAAGGGGGCAAGCTATGTGGGATAGAAGCCTGGTTATTGCATTCTCCTGCAAACCCTCACCTACCACACGTGACTAAACTCCCTCCAGCAATGTGTCCCAATTGAACTCCTTTATTTCGTGAAGCAAATACCAAACTCCCAATGCAGCAGCAAGAAACACCACTAAAAGTGGAGGATGAACAAATGTCTTCCCAGTTAACACAGGGAGAAACTTAGCCCCAGTGTCCACAGTTTAGCTACAAAAAAAGAATTCAGCACTGCTGCCACATGTTCAATGAAAAATAAGAAACCATGTCTTACAGGTCACATATATGCAGAACCAGCTTTGATGGTCTCTCTACAAAAGAACAAAATCTCCTGAAAACAACATATATTTCAAGTGACCAACCTCAGAGGCAGTTTCTCAAGAATTCTTTCGGCCAGCAGAGCTCCATGTTTGAGGAGTATTTACCTTTTGCCTTACTTTTTTGAACTCTGCTACCACCTCCAAGGTTGTGAACTCCTGAGCATATTCCGTTCCAGATATGTATTCACAGATTTTCTAACTCTTCTCCTCTAACTGTGTCTTACTTTGGTAAAAGATAATGTCAAGGCATTGTTCTGGATGAGAGTGGGAAGATTTTGGGTAGCACATATTTGCATAGGCATTGGATACATTTTTCAATTTCCCTTCAAAACACTGAATCTCTGACCCTAAACAATTCCCAACTAGACTCTGACTACTAATCCTAATATGATGGAGAAAAATAACAAAAAACAGAAAAGAAGTACAAGCAGTTCAGTGGAGGCAAGGTGTATACTAGGACTTGCCTTTTGCATAATATAGGGTAGGAGTTATAAATCTTGCAAATTTTTTTTTGAAATAGTTCCCCATGAGTTTTTAAAGTTAACAAATATGTGAATTCCTTTCTCCCTTTCTCTGTAGCCTATTAAGCACATGTATTTTTATATGCACATATAGATTTCTACCTGGTACCACACGTATATTCTTGTGAGGTGTTTGACTTGGCAGATACAAATTGTGAGAAGAGATCACTCCTCGTAAATGCTGTTGGAACTGAAATTTCAAACTATGGGTGAACTTTCTAGTTGAACAACATTATACATAAATCCATGTTCAGTATAATGAATATTTTTGCATCTGTGTATGATATATATTTCATGATGAATTTTGATTGGCATATATATTGCTAGTTTTTAATGTCTCTCTCTCTCTCTGTATATATACATATATATATATATATATATATATATATATATATATATATATATATATACTCTCCAGATTTTTCAAAATATGTAATATATGTGACTTATTATACACTCCCTAAATTCATTCATATTCATTTATGTGGATTTATAATCAACTTTTCACAAGATTATTTTCTAAAATATTCATCCACCTGAAATTCATATTTGTTTCCTATTACTGACAACTAACTTCAGTGAATGGTGTATACAAATCCTAATATTTCTACAGTAACTGACCCAGTTTAACATCAATGCAAGCAGATTCCTATGGGACATGATATATATTTTGACATTCATATTTATTCAACAATGGAACATTATTATTTCTTCAGTTTATGCACATCATAGTATATATATTTCATCCAAAATTTCAAAAATATATAGGAATTTGTTTCACTTTCAATCACTTCCTGCTTCTGAACACATGTATTCCTCCATGTTGCTTTACTGGTCTTTTCATGAGACTTCTATCCAAACACATTATTTTGGATTTCCAAAATCAATTTTGAAGCGAAACTCACACACTCTTCATGAAAATCCTAATACTAATATTATCATTGATGTATAACTGGTTGTAATGAATGTCTGTATATCAATATTTGATTTCCTGTATATTTTCAGATATCAATTCAATTCATTATTTATAGTGGAATGAGTATATGTTTTATTCAGAGTATGTTCTATTCATGCATTATCTGTATATTCATAGAAACAGGGTACACCTCTTTGTACCCCCAATACTAATTTATACGTCTTCAAAATATTGCTCCCAGAAATGGTGGAAGATATACTCATGTCACCTGATCTACATATATATTTTATCACAGTAATATTATGGACACAAAATGCAAAGGTCACACTTATGATTGTACCAAAGCCTAAATGGAAAGTGAGCATGGATTAGTAATAACATCCATGTCCAGGTTGCCTAATGCTCTCAAATGTCAATCCAATTTGTGACTACATATTTGTTTCTTGCTAAGATTATATATTCAACCTCAACCCTGTTGAAAATGTCTAATCCTATAACTCACATTATACTTTGCCTGATTTCCTTTTGTCTCAATTGATATTTACTTTCATACATATTTTCCCCAGTTCATCATTGTGAATGACTCTTCACATGTGCTGAAATTTACATTCACTCTCTACCCGAAACCCTATTGCTAAAAAACTTTTGGTCCAAATCCTATACTCACTCTTCTTTCTAAACCTTCTGACTATCTTCCTAATCCTACCGATTATCCCTTTTTGACTGCATGTTCTCTTCAACATTCAATCATCCAAGGTAAACGTCCTATGCCATTGTATAGCGATTAATCAGAGACATCTGTGCAGAACATAATTCAAAGCTAAGTATCCTACCCAAGGGCTCAATACACTTCTGGGCTTCAAAACTTACATAGATTTGGGTTTTCAAACTTATATTTCACCTTTATATTCTTTTAAATATCGCAGGTTCCCAATAACATTATTCATCCCGCAGAATGATTCCTAACCGAAATCGAACCTGTTATTAACCCTAACAATACGCTGTTCCCTCAATCTAACTTTACAGAGGAGCAGGGACAGAGTTGGTCTTACAATACAGGAATGTAGGGGATCTTCCACCTGCTGAGAACCTCAAAGGTCAATGCAGAAATGATCCTTGGAGAAGTTGTAGGCAGCTATGTAGTACCAAAAAGAGCAAAAGTCTTCTGACATGGTAAAGAACCTGGACAGGATGAAAGGATGTGTCTGAATCAGTCTCTCTCTTCTTAATGTAGAGAAGATGGACCAAAGCATGCCTGTATGGAGAGAAGTTCCCCGGTGCATATGGTTGATATACCATTCTAACTTGTGACAGTGTCACAGAAAGTAGGAACAGCCTCCATCTCATGGGACCCTTGGCAGCAACTGCTAGGACAAAGTGGTTGCCAAGGCAGTGACCTCATTCATTTCATGAAGAAAGTGACTTCACCTAACTTACTTGGTGATGGAACTCTCTGAAATTGGGATCAAGGAAGCCAGGCATCCAGAGCCAGTCCCAGTCACAGTCCCAGTGGGATCACATGTTTGGTTTTACCAAGGGCAGAGAGTCTTTTTTTGGTACCTACTGATGTGAGAATGGCCAAATGCCAGGACAGCTCTGAAGAGGGTCCTTTCCTAAGAAAGCAGGTAGTTGGTCATCGCTGGTTCCTGACAACTTCACAGATTTGGCCACGGAGACCAGATCTGAGACAGGGCAGGCCAGTTCGGGGTAACAATATGGTCCACAGACAGAGGACACTCCCGATAATCACAGACATATTGGGGGAAGGAAGTGCCTTTGTGGGTGTGGGTGTGAGTTTGTGGTTTTGTCTCATGTTCTGAGAATAGGTAGGAAAGGCGGTTTGTTTGGTTTGGAGTGGACTGTTTCTAAAATGTCGTTTGAAAAGGTGAGTGTTTCTATATCTGTGTATCTCACTGTGTCCGTGGTTGTAGACATGAGAAAAGAGAATGCATCAATGCATATGTCCTGTCTAGAAGAAAGTTTTCCAGCATTCATCCTACCCAATTTATGACTGGACTGCAGGTTGCCTTATGGATGGGCCACCCCTACTATCGTCCTAAGTTCCTGTTTTCTTCCTAAATTTTGGCCACTACCCAGAATAGGCTCATGGTTTTGTGTCCAAGATATGTAACACCTCCAAGCTCTGTGACATGGCCATGTACTGGATAGCTGAATGGAATGGCGAGCATCTCAGGAAACTCAGATATCAGTGTGACCAGGAAAGTCTCAGTGGAGAAACACTGTTTTGGGCCTTCTGCTTACCTATTTTTCTGTTGCCCTGAATGTCAGGAAGGTCCTTACCTCAGGCCACTCCTTTTTGAAGCCTGAAGTAAACAGTTTTTAAATGCAAATGAATGGGCATCACCTGTGGTGCTTTGCTTAATTGCTTTCGAAAGGGATGTGTCTGAATCAGCCGCTTGGCTCTGGGTCAGGCTATGGATTAGATTCTCAGCACCTGATGGATATAAAGAAAGTTCCCATGTGTGTATTGAAAACAAAAATGGTAAAAATATCCGTCATTGTGCATGAAGTTTCCTGCCTTCCTCTGTTAGGTTCCTGACCTCCATCAAGTGAGAATAGGATCCTCTGGGTCAAATGAGTTCTTTGAACTCCTGCACAAGTGCTTGGGTTCTCCCATGATGCCAAATCACATAAAGAATCTATACCTGACAGTCAGTAGGCCTCAAATTGGAGAAGCAGAGCAGTATTAAAGGCAGGCCTATCTGATCACTCCTGGTTTACAGGAAGGGTGTCAAGGCCACGCTCACTTTAGGCAAATGACGGGCAAGGGTGCATATTTTGGACATTGTCTTGGGATGCGCTCCTAATGGAAACCTCCAGCAAGAGTTTATGATGAGTGTCTATATGGAAGAAGATGAGGGTCATGTGGGAAAGTTTTGGTTTCAATTGTGGTCATTTGTGTGGCGGTTGGAAGAGATGACTGGGTCCACATGGGCTTGAACTCTGGTGTGATTCTCCTTCGAGACTGAGTTCTGGAACTGACCTCAGAGAAGTATTGCCATTAATTGTGTTGGGATTGTAGGAGGACACGCATGAGAGTCACCCTTGAAACCTGAGATTGGGCCCTGGGTGGCTTTCCACAGAGCACTGAGAATCTCAGCCAGGATATCACATGATTTTATTCTGAAAGTCTTGGCAGCTATAGTTAAGAGTCAAAACACACATGGACCTCACATTTTAGACCTCAATGGGCCTGTCTGCACGTGACATTTTGACCACTCTTTGGGAAGCCTTGCCTGTGAGAGATCTCCAGAGCTTTCATTGAAATGAGCTTCCTCACCATTTCATGGTTCTTGGATGAATGGAAACCCCAAAGTGCCTCCAACTTCATTCTTGAGCAATGGATAGATAAATACCATGAAATTTTTGAAATTCCCAATGACCAGGTGGCACTGGAGAACCATTGGATGTCCTATTGCTGCTCATGAGTGTACAAGACAGTGCCTTGATTGACTGGATTTCTTGACAATGGTGTAGAACAGAGATGCCAGTAAGTTGGAGCCTGCTGAGTAGTGAGGCTAGAGCAGTGGTGTGCAGTTGTCTGATAATATATTTGTGGTGTGGCCATGTGGGTGTGTCATTGGCTTCCAAATGGCTTGTGACTGATTTGGTGCAGCCAGCAGAAAATTATATGAAAAGGCATCTGGTTATATGGACAGGTTTCAGGGCAATGTTCAGTATCAGGTTGCTATGGTCAAGGGAGCAAGCAATGTGGGATAGAAGCCTGGTTGGTGCATTCTCCTGAAGACCCTGACCCACCACACCTTACAGGACTCCCACCAGCACTGTGACCCATTTGAAATCCTTGTATGTTGTGAAGCAAATACAAAACACCCAGTGCAGCTGCAAGAAACACCACGAAAATTGGAGGATGACCAAATGGCTTCAAAGTCCACACAGGGAGACACTTAGCCCCCAGTGGCCACAGTTTATCTACAAAGAGAGAATTCATCACTGCTTCCTCATGTTCATTAGAAAATAAGAAACCATATCCTCCAGGTCACATAGATGCAGACCCAGCTTTGATGGTCTCCGTACACAGGGAGCTAAAGCTCCTGACAACAACATATACTTCAAGTGCCCAACCTCAGAGGCAGTTTCTCAAGAAGTCTTAATGCCAGCATAGCTCCATGTTTGTGGAGTGTTTACACTGTCCCTTACATTTGGAAACTCCTCTACCACCTCCTGAACATTTTCCATTCCAGGTATGTATTCACAGATTTTCTAACTCTTCTTCTCTAATTGTGTCTTACTAGGGGCGAAGATATTGTCAAGGCATTGTTCTGGATGAAAGTGGAAATTTTTTGTAGCACATATTTGCATACACATTGGATTCATTTTCCTATTTTCCATTTGAAATACTTAATAACTGACACTAACCCATACCCTAATAGACTCTTACTACTAATCCTAATATGATGGAGTAAAATAACCCAAACAGAATAGAAATACAAACATTTCAGAGGAGGCATGGTGTATAGTTAGACTTGGCTTTTGCATGATAAAGTGTAGGTGTTATAAATCTAGTTAATTTTTAATTGAAATAGTTCCATGTGTACTTAAAGTTAACAAATATGTGAATTCCTGTCACCCTTTCTCTGTAGCCTATTCAGCACCTGTATTTTTATATGCACATATAGAATTCTACCTGGTACCACAGGTACATTCTTGTGAGGTGGCTGACTTGGCAGATAGAAATTGTGAGAATAGATCACTCTGCCTAAACGCTGTTGAAACTGAAATTTCAAACTATGGGTGAGCTTCCTAGTTGAACAACATTATACATAAATCCATGTTCAGTAAAATGAATATTTTTGGATCTGTGGATGATATACATTTCATGGTGAATTTCGATTGGCATATGTATTGCTAATTTTTAATGCCTGTGTGTGTGTGTGTGTGTGTGTATATATATATATATATATATATATATATATATATATATATATATATATATATATATATATACACTCTAATTTTTTTAAAAATATAAAATATATGTGTCTTATTATAAACTCCCTAAATTCATTCATATTCATGTATGTGGATTTAGAGTTAACATTTCACAAGATTATTCACGGAAATATTCATCCACCTGAAATACATATTTTTTTTCCTAGAAATGAAAACTAACTTCAGTGAATGGTGGATACAAATCCTAATATTTCTACAATAATTGATCCAGTTTCTCATCAATGCAAGTAGATTCCTATGGGACATGATGTGTATTTTGATGTTCATTCTTATTCACCACTGGTATGTTACAATTTCTTCAGTTTATGCACATTATAGGATATATATTTCATCCATACGTTAGCAAAATTATAGGCATTTGTTTCACTTTCAATCATTTTCTGCTTTAGAACACATGTAATCCTCCATGTTTCTTGACTGGTTTGTTTATGAGACTTCATTCCAAACATATTATTTTCGATTTCCATAATCATATTTGAAGCAAAACTCACACACCCTTCATGATAAACTATAACCCTAATATTACTATTAGATGTATAACTGGTTGGAATGAATAATTGTATATCAATATAAGATTTCTTATATATTTTCAGATATCAAATAAATCCATTATTTAAAGTGGAACCAGTTATATTATTTATTCACACTATTGTCTATTTATGCATTGTCTCTATATTCATAGACACAGGGTACACCTCTTTGTAAACCCAATACTAATTTATACGTCTTCAAAATTTTGCTCCCAGTAATGGTGGAAGAAATACTCATGTCATCTGATCTACATATACATTTTATCACAGTAATATTCGGGACACAAAAAGAAAAGGTCACACTTATGTTTGCACCAAAGCCTAAATGTAAAGTGAACATGGATTACTAAAACCATCCATGTCAAGTTTGGCTAATGCTCTCAAAAGTCAATCCTATTTGTGACAACATATTTGTTTCTTGCTAAGTTTATATATTCAAACTCAACCCTGTTGAAAATATCTAATCCTATCTCTCACTTTATACTTTTCCTGGTTTCATAATGTCTCTATTTATATCAGCTTTCCTACATACTTTCCACAGTTCATCATTGTGACTGACTCTTCAATTGTGCTGACATTTACATTCACACTCTAATCCAAACCCTATTGCTAAGGAACTTTTTTTCCAAATCCTATACTCACTCTTCTTCTTAAACCTACTGACTATCTTCCTAATCCTACCCATTATCCCTTTTTGACTGGATGTTCTCTTATACATTCAATAATACAAGGTACAGTGTCTAATGCCATTGTATATCGATCTATCTCAGACATCTGTGCAGAACATAATTCAACGCTAAGTATCACAATCAAGGGCCCATCCCGATTCTGCGCTTCAAATCTTATTTAGATTTCTGTTTTCATACATATATTTCACCTATATATACTTATAAATGTTGCAGGTTCCCAGTACCATTATTCATGCAGCAGAATGATTCCTTATTCAAATTGAACATATTATTAACCCTAACCATACACTGTTCCCTCAATCTAACTTTACAGAAGAGCAGGGACAGAGTTGGTCTTACAATACAGGAATATAGGGGATCTTCCACCTCCTGAGAACCTCAAGGTCCATGCAGAAATGATCCCTGGAGAAGATGTAAACAACTATGAAGGACCTGAGAGAGCAAAAGTCATCATCCATGGCAAACAACCTGGTCAGGATGAAGGGTTGTTTATGAATCAGCCTCTCTCTTCTTATTGTAGAGAAGATGGACCAAACCAGGTTGGTGTGGAGAGCTGTTCCTAGGTGCCTATGGTTGATATACCATTCTACCTTGTGAAAGTGTCACAGAAAGTAGGGGCAGCCTCCATCTCATGGTCGTCTTGGAAGCAACTGTTAGGACAAAGTGGTTACCAAGGCAGTGATCTGATTCAGTTCCTTAAGGAAGTGACCTCACCTCACTTCTTTGTTGATGGAACTCTCTGAACTTGGTATCCAAGAAGCCAGGCACCAAGAGGCAGTCCCAATCCCAGTGGTCTCACTTGAATGGATTTACCAAGGACAGAGTCAGTAATTCTTGGTACCTACTGATGTGAGGACAGCCAAAACCAGGAAAGCTCTGAAGAGGGGCTTTTCCTGAGAAAGTAGGTAGTGGCTCACTGCTGGCTCCTGACAACTTCACAGAGTTGGCCAAGGAGACCAGATCTGAGACAGGACAGGCCATTTCATTGGAACATAGTATGGCCCACCAGTCAGAGGACACTCCGGATAGTCACAGACCTACTTCGGGGAAGGATGTGTCTTTGTGGGAGTCGGTGTGGGTTTGTGGTTTTGTCTCATATTCTGAGAATAGGTAGGAATGGCGGTTTGTTTGGTTTGGAGGGAACTGTTTCTAGTAAGTCATTTGACAAGGCGAGTGTTTCTATGTCTGTTTATACCACTGTGTCCCTGGTTGTAGACATTAGAAAAGAAAATGCATCAATGGGTGAGTCCTGTCTAGTAGAAAGCTTCTCAGCTTTCATCCTGCCCAATTCATGAATGGACTGCGGCTTGACTTATCAATGGGGAACACCTGCTAACTTCTTAAGTTCCTGTTTTCTTCCTGAATTGTGTGCACTCTCCAGAATAGGCTCATGGTTTTGTGTCCATGATATGTACCTCCTCAAATCTCTGTGACATGGCCAAGTACTGGATAGCTGAAGGGAATGGCGAGCATCTCAGAAAGCTCAGATATCAGTGTGACCAGGAATGCCTCAGTGGAAAAACCCTGCTTTGGACAATTTGCTTACCTATTCTTCTGTTGCCCTGAAAGTCAGGAAGGTCTTTGCATCAGGTGTGTCATGTGGGAGTGTTTTGGTTTTAATTGTGGTCATTTTTGTGGCCGTTGGAAGAGATGACTATGTCCACCTGGGCTTGAACACTTATGTGATTCCCCTTAGAGACTGAGTTCTGGAACTGACCTCAAAGAAGTATTGGCATGTATTGTGTTGGGATTTTAGGAGGCCACGCATTAGAGTCGCACTTGGAAACTGAGATCTAGGCCCAGGGAGGCTTTCGGAAGAGCACTGGAAATTTCAGGAAGGACATCACATGATTTTATTCTTAATGACTTGGCAGCCATCGTTGCAAGTCAAAACACACATGGACCTCACATTGTAGACCTCAAATGCCTGGCTTAATGTGACCATTTAGCCTGTCTTTGGGAAGCCTTGCCTGTTAGAATTCTCCAGAGCTTTCATTGAAATGAGCTTCTTCTCCATTTTATGGTTCCTGAATGAATTGAAACCCACAGTGCCTTCAACTTCATCCATGAAAAATGCCTAGATAAATATCATTAAAGTTTGGAAATTCCCATCACCTGGTGGCACTGGAGAACCTTTGGGTGTCCTACTGCAGATCATGAGTGTACCAGACAGTGCCTTGATTGACTGGGTTTCATGAAAATGGTATAGAACAGAGATGCCAGTAACTTGGAGCCTGATGAGTAGTCGGCCTAGAGCAGTGGTGTGCAGGTGTGTGTTAAAACATCTGTGGTGGGGTGATGTGGATATGCCATTGGCTTCCAAATGCCTTGTGACTGATATGGTGCAGCCCCCATACCCTTGTATGTAAAGGCATCTTGTTATATGGAGAGGTTGCAGGGCAATGTTTAGAATCAGATTGCTATGGTCAAGGGGGCAAGCTATGTGGGATATAAGCCAGGTTGGTGCATTCTCCTGCAGACCCTTACCCACCACACGTGACAGAACTCCCTCCATCACTGTGTCCCAGTTGAACTTCTCGTATTTTGTGAAGCAAATACCAAACTCCCAGTGCAGCTGCAAGAAACACCACGAAAATTGGAGGATGACCAAATGGCTTCACAGTCCACACTGGAAGACACTTAGCCCCCAGTGGCAACAGTTTACCTATAAAGAGAGAATTCAGCCCTGCTGCCTCATGTTCATAGGAAAAAAAGAAACCATGTCCTCCAGGTCATATAGATGCAGACCCAGCTTTGATGGTCTCACTACAAAGGAAGCTAAAGCTCCTGTCATCAACATATATTTCAGGTGCCCAACCTCAGAGGCAGTTTTTCAAAAAGTCTTTAGGCCAGCAGAGCTCCATGTTTTTGGAGTTTTTACCCTGTCCCTTACTTTTTGAAACTTCTCTACAACCTCGAAGGTTGTGAACTCCTGAGCATTTTCCATTACCGATATGTATTCACAGATTTTCTAACTCTTCTCCTCTAATTGTGTCTTACTTGGGGTGAAGGAAATGTCAAGGCATTGTTCTGAATGAGAGTTGGAAGATTTTTGGGTAGCACATATTTGCCTACACATTGGATTCATTTTCCAATTTTCCATTCGAAATACTGAATCCCTGACTGTCAAGGGTAGAAGGAATTCTTTTTCAAAGAACAGCCTGACACTTACAAGAAACAGCCACCAGGAGACATCCTGTCTGGAAGACATCCTGTAGCCATATGTGTCCCTGAGACATCCTGTGGCCATCTTTCTTCCAGAAACATCCTGAAGTTATCTCACCTTGTGAAGACATCCAGGAACTGCCGATAAGAGAGTTTTCCCAAATCCAGCATTTTAATACCCATGTGTGAACAATAAAATTTTGCAGCTTGATCAGAACTCCTGTGTTGCTCTCATCTCTCGTGTCTCTTGTCCCTTCATTCCTCCCCATCTAGGTTCGCTGCCCATGTTGATGTGTCCTGCCGGCCGGGACATCTGGCGCCCACCGACTGGGGCTCAAGCCATTGACTGAGGGGGAACCCCTTCCTCCTGGAAGACTTGGTCAAGAGGAGCCCGCGATCGTCTCAGCAGACACCACCTGAAGACATATCCAGGAGGAGGGTGGGAATGATGCACGGTGAGTGACCCACCATGTGACAAGCAGTATCGTCACATGATTTGTTTATTTCAGGCCTCAAGGAGTTCTTCAAGACATGGGGGGCACATGTTAAGAAAAAGGAGTTAAAATTTTTCTTTTCACACATAGGAGCATTGTGTCCATGGTTTCCTCTTGAAGGGACCATTGATGGCAAAAATGGCTTAGAGTAGGAGACTGTTTAAAAGATTATTATGAATCCTTTGGCCCAGAAAAAATGCCAGTTCCCACCTTTTCTTACTGGAACTTAATTAATGAAATTCTTAAAAGTTTTCACTTTGACAATGGTACCTTACAACTTGTCAGGATTGGGGAAGAGATTATGCAAAAGACCTCTCGTCCCTCCTCTGCATGCCCATCATTAGTATAGACATAGACCCTTCTCAGTCTTCCCAGGACCCTGAGAACCTTCCTGGTCCCCCTCAAAATACGACCCTAATTAATAAGGCTCCAATGATTAAAAACCACCTTTATCCAGTTTTAAATCCCAGAGACACATTGACCCCTGGGAAGGACGCTATCTTGGAGAAGGAAGCAGCTCTCTACCATTCAGAAGACCCGCAACCTCTCAGGACCCTGCCACAGCCTACAGGATTTACACATCCACCTCCCTCCTATATCCCTCCTGCCTTTTGTGCTCTGGCCCTTCAGGGGCCAAGTGCCCCCCCAGATATTTTTTCCCTACATCCCCTACCTAACCTCGCTCCCTTGCCAGCATCCTTCCAACATAGACGGGAAGAGATGCAACTTTTAAAATAATTAAATTCCCTTGACTCTGAGCTCTCTTCATTAGCCTTAGCTATGGAGTCAATGCAAGCTGGCCCACAGCTGTCTAATACAAAGTCGAAGCCACTCCATCAGCCTGTTCTCACCTTCCCAGTCACCACCAGTGAGATAGATAAGCCTGCCCAGGCTGAGGTCAAAGACTTCGATGAGGAACAAGAGGAGGAAGCGGGGGAAATGGATCAAGGAGATCAGGACTCAGAGGATGAGGAGTTCACCCCTGGGCAGGAAGGAACCCAGAGTCTACAAAAAATTAAGCCTATGTTTTCTTGAAAAACTTAATAAGGCTTGTGCTCACTATGGCCCCACTGTGCCCTACACGTTGGCTTTATTAGAAATCCACAGCGCACAATGGCTTACTCCCAATGATTGGAAATTTTTAGACCAAGCTGCCTTCAGTGCCGGAGACTTCCTGTTATGGAATGCAGATTTCGAAGACAATGTCGGGAAACTGCTCAAATAATTTTAACTAAGGCCTCCTCTGAATCTGGGACTTAAGTTTAGCTAGTGGGCAATGCGCCTTTTGACACTAAAAATAACAGGCACGTTTCCCTCCTGGACTCTTGGCGCAGACTCAGATGGCTGGTTTTCCTGCTTGGTGACACCTCCCTCAAAAGGCCTCGGCTACCAATTCCCTGGCAAAAATTTGACAAGTGCCCCATAAGCCTTATAGGTAGTTTGTTCCCCGGCTTAACCTAGCTGCGGAATGCTTGCATGAACCAGCGAAGGTGAAAGCACCTATGTAAAACATCTTGCCTTTGAAAATGCCAACCCAGCATGTCAGGATGTTCTTCAACCACATAAGGATAAAGGGAAACTTTCTGAATTTATTAGACTCTGTGCAGGCGTGGGTGCAGCCCATGCCATGGGTCTCGCTTTAGGGGCCGCCTTTACCAAGGCGTTTCACAATCCTGGCTCACGTACTTTCTTTACTTGTAAACAACCTGGCCATTTTGCATGTGGGTGTCCGACAGGCAAACAAAGCCTAGGAATAGCGTCTCCTCAAACTGGGGCTTAACCGCCCCCAGCTACCCTTTTCCATAGAAGTGGTAAAGGTCATCACTGGGGCAGTGAGTGTAGATCTAAGACAAATGCCCTCAGACACCCTATTTCTTCCTGCTTCTCGGGAAACTCCCTGCGGGGCCAGCCCCTGGCCACAACATCCCCCAGGACAAACACAGGAGCAATAAGGTTTGTTCCCTCCCAAACTCCCAACCTACCACAAAATCCTTCTCCACAATTGCCTCCCTCCAACTAGCCACCCCAGGCAGCGCAAAATTGGACCTCTGTGCCACCACAGTTACAATATTAGACTCAATGCAAGGGCCCCAGATAATACCCACTGGAATTATGGGTCCCCCTCCATCTCATACATGTGCCCTTATTCTTGGAAGAGCCTCCACTACCATACAAGGTGTTCAGGTCTTCGCTGGCATTAATGATAATGATTTCACTGAAGAAATAAAAATACTGGCCACTGCTATTAATGGAGTTGCCGCCATCCCAGCAGGAACAAGACTTGCACAATTAATTCTCCTTCCCTTGGATTCAGGAGGCATTTCCACCACCCAAACCTAGCTCGGGGGGCTGCCTTCTTAGGCTTCTCTGATGTGTATTGGGTTCAACCCATTTCTCACAATAGACCCACCCTTACCTTACTTACTGAAGGAAAGGAATTCCAAGGAGTTCTAGACATTGGAGCTGATGCCACAATTATTTCTCAAAAATACTAGCCATCAGGTTGGCCCCTCACTCCATCCTTGACTGACCTTAAAGGGATAGGAAAATAAAAAAATCCTCTGGTCAGCTCAAGGTCTATTAGCTGCACTGATAAAGATGGTAATAAGTCAACTGTCACTCCTTTCGTTGATTCTGACCTCCCTGTTAACGTATAGGGTGGAGATATTTTGAGTCATTGGAAGTTATTCTCGCCAGTCCCAATTCCATGGTGACTCATCAAATGCTTCCTATGAATTTTGTTCCTGGTACAGGCCTGGGGATACTGAAACAAGGACTGGTGGAGCCTATACAACCCATAAAAAAAACAAATACATGTGGACTTGTGTATTCAGATTTTTAGTGTCGGTCCCTGACCCTCCTGTACCCCATGCAGATAAAATTATTTGGGAGACTCAGACTCCTGTGTTGGTGGATCAGTGGCCCCTTACCCAAGAAAAATTGGAGGCTGCCTCCACGTTAGTGCTGGAACAGCTGGCAGCCGGCCATGTAAACCCTCAACCTCACCATGGATTACTCCTATTTTTATTATCAAGAAAAAATCAGGCAAGTGGCGCCTTTTACAATATTTGTGTGCCATTAATAAAGTTATGTGCCCGATGGGAGCACTACAGCCAGGCATTCCCACACCAGTGGCGATTCCAAAAACCTATTGTAAAATGGTTATTGACTTAAAAGATTGCTTTTTTACCATTCCTTTACATCCTGAGGATAGACCCAATTTTGCCTTTAGTCTCCCTCGCATTAATTTTCTGGGCCCTATGCAGAGATTTCAATGGAAGGTTCTTCCCCAAGGTATGGCCAACAGCCCTAGTCTTTGCCAAAAATACGTTGCTCAAGCAGTAGACCCTGTGAGAGAGCGATGAGCACAAAATTATATTTTACATTATATGGATGATTTGTTAATTGCTGCACCTAATACCCATGACCTTAATAATTGTTACTTGGACTTTTACAAAACCTCACTACCTTAGGACTACAGATAGCTCCAGATAAGTTTCAAACACAGGACCCTTATACCTATTTGGGCCTTAAACTTCAAGATAATCAGATCCAAATTCCTAAAATACAACTATGTGTGGACCATATTCACACACTTAATGATTTTCAAATATTACTGGGGGATATTCAATTGCTAGGAACATATTTAAAATTACCCACTTGTGTACTTTTGCCCCTTAATGATATTTTGATAGGTGATTTCCACCCCTCCTCCCCTCAAAAGCTTACTCCCGAGGCATGACATGCATTAAACCAAGCCACAGAAGCCATTGCCCAAAAGTTTGTTACACAAATTTCTTATAACCTTCCTCTGGTTCTGGTTATTTTCCACACTCCTCATACACCCACAGGAATATTTTGGCAGCGAGATCCACATTTTAAAAATAAAGGCTGCCCCTTGCTTTTGGTCCTTGTACCCACCACATCCTCCAAGGTTATTACTGTTTATCTTGCTCAGGTAGCTTCTCTTATTTTTAAAGGTCGTTTGCTTTCTCGACAACATTTTGGCAAAGACCCTGATAATATTTTAATTCCATATACTAAGGACCAAACCCTTACTACAATTTTTACTACAGACATGGATGAATGGGATATTGCCCTATCAGGCTTTTTGGGAACAATTCATAACCACATCCCCAATGACCCCCTTTTAAATTTTGTCCAGTTACATCCATTTATTTTTCCCAAAATTACTCAAAAGGCTCCCATTCCTCAAGCCCTTACCTTTTATACAGACGGTTCCAGTAATAGCCGTGCAGTCTTTGTTGTCAATAACAAGCCTACCACCTTTGATACTGTCTATCAGTCAGCTCAGTTTGTGGAATTGTTCGCCATAACACAAGTTTTTATAAAGTTTTTTGATAATCTTGTTAATATTTATACAGACAGTGCCTACATTGCTCATTCTGTGCCCCTTCTGGAGATTTCACCCACCATTAAGGCTTCTTCCAATTCCCCCTTTCTGTTTCACCAGCTTCAGCAGCTAATTCAGGCCAGAAAACATCCATTTTCCTTAGGACACATCATGACACACTCTGACCTTCTGAGCCCTCTAACACAAGGTAATGCCCAAGCTGATGCAGCAACACGTTCCATCTTTCCAATTTTTGTTGGCTCCATTCAAAAGGCCATGGAGTTACACAATCTTCACCATCTAAATTCCCAAAGCCATCGATTACTTTGGAAAATTACCAGGCAACATGCATGAGAAATAGTAAAAGCATGCCCTGCTTGCACTGTCTCCCTCCCCATTCAACACTTGGGAGTTAACCCCCGAGGATTACTGCCCAATCAGATTTAGCAAATGGATCTTATTCATTTTCCTGAATTTTGAAAAACCAAATATATATACGTTTCTATAGATACCTTCAGGGGCTTTATTTTTGCATCACCACATTCTTGAGAGGCTACCAAAGATGTCCTTTCTCATCTTGTTTCAGCCTTTTTCGTAATGTGTAAACCAATACATATTAAAACAGATAAATGTCCTGCATATACCAGTGCCAAGTTTAAACAGTTTTGTGCTACCTTGCAATTTTGTCATACTACTGAAATTCCATACAACACTCAGGGCCAAGGCATGTGGAACTTGCCCAGCTTACCTTAAAGACTTGGCTATCCCGTCTTAAAGCTTCCGCCCTTGTATTTACCACTCCCAGGGATCGCCTTAACCATGCATTATTTGCCCTTATTTTTCTGACCCTAGACAGTGAAGGCCATTTGGCCACAGACAGACACTGGCATCCTTCATCCAATTCTGTTCGCACACCTGTTATGTGGTGCAATCCCATTACAAATAAATGAAAACGCCCACATCCTATCCTCATCAGGGGATGAGGCTCAGCTTGTGTTTTGGACCAAGAGCAAGCATCCCCAAGATGGTTACCAGAATGCCTGGTTAAACAGGTAAATTACTTACCTCAACCCAGGGACGGAGGCCCTCCCCCTGAGGACAAATTTTCCTCCATTTCAGATACAGCCAACAATCTGTGCGAGGATCCTGCTTAAGGCACTTCTGTTGAACAGGTTTGAACACAGAGGCCTTGGACCTCTAATTTCCAACATCATGGGGTACCTTTTTGCCCCCCCCCCCCCGTGAATGCAAAGGAGGATTTTGGACTGAGGCTCCCACTAGTTGGACCCAGACTGCTGACTGCATGACTAAGGTGACTTACCTCCGTGCCAAGGTTGACCATAATCTCGGAGGAGTTCATCAGCCTAAATGGATATGTGTTAACAAGCCAAAGATTATTCCCCCTAGTACAAGTAAAGCTCTCCAAAATTGTTCTGCAACTTGTACGCATACCCAGGCGATGCATGTGTCTTGTAATGCGTTGGCTTCACTTTGTGTTAATAAACAGGGAGAACAATTTTTTGAAGCCTCCCTAACTAAAACTCATGCAGCAGGGGGACCACTATTCATTATACCCCCATTCTCTTTGACCATGGAGGAGATGGCAAATACACCAAGCTACAGTCAGCTGGGTGCCAAGGCACTGTCGGAAAACCTTCCTACTGGCCCATTAAGGCCCCTACAGGGGTCTCTGATGGTGGAGGACCCACTTATTCTGTCAAGCATCCTCAGATAATCAAACTTTTGAAACCCCAAATCCCTGAGCTCACATATCATCCCTTAATGTAGCCTAAATCCCAGTTCCCATGTTTAGATACCAATACATTAGATATTTTGCAAACTACATTCTCCTAGCTTAATAATTCGAACCCCACCCTTGCTGGTGATTGCTGGCTCTGCATGACAACAGGGGCAATCATGCCTATGGCAGTTCCTATTAATTCTATCATGGACAATGATAATACATGCCAACCCGGATTTCCCTTTAAAGTACAGCCTATAGGCACTTTTACATTATTTCTTTTAGGCGCGATGCAGAATAATACCTATGATATTGATGTTCGACTTACTTCCTTTGGAAATTGCTCAACAGTATAAAATTATTCCTCACCCACCCCATCTCTTTGTCCCTCCAATGCACAGTTTTTATGTGTGGAGGAAACTCGGCCTTCCCACGCTTCCAGCGAATTGGACCATTGGTTGTGTTCTTGCTTTATTACTCCCTGATATAACTATTGTCCCAGGAGATGAACCTCTAAAATTTCTAGCCTAGACACTTTAGTCAAAAGACATAGGTGGGCAATACAGGCTTTACCACTCATTGCCAGCCTTGGAATAACAGCTGCTGTGGGCACAGGTACAGTGGCTTAGGCACGGCTATTCACTCTTACCATCGCCTGTCTCAACAACTTATAAATTATGTACAAACTTTATCAGGAACCATTAAAGATTTGCAGGACCAAATAAATTCCCTGGCAGAAGTGTTCCTTCAAAACAGACGAGGCTTAGATTTGCTGACAGCTAACCAGGGAGGTATTTGCTTAGCCTTAGGGGAACGATGCTGCTTTTATGCCAATAAATCAGGCATAGTACGCATTAAAATTAAGCAGCTTCAAGAAGATCCAGAAAAGAGACAAAGGGAACTATTTGAAAATCCCCTCTGGATTGGGCATAATGGATTTCTACCCTACCTTCTTCCCCTATTAGTCCCTTTGTTGGGTTTACTTTTAATGGTGTCCATAGGCCCCTGCATTATAAAGAGGCTGGTACAATTTATTAAAGAACAGATTAATATTTTGGTTTCTAAGCCCATACAGGTCCACTATCATGGTCTGGAGATGGAAGACAGCACTGCCAACATTTAAAAGAATGTTCAACCCTTCTCACAGGCTTATTAAGTTTACATCCCCACAGATCTCTCTTTCTTACAGAAAACTATAAGTAACAGCTCTGAGCAACCATCTTCTACCCTTGCAATAAGGGTTCGTTCTCCATGGGCCCCTCCGCTTGGGGGAGGACACACCCTTGGAATGAGCACGTTAGGCCATAATAACGGAGGGTCCAGGAAGGACTGCAGGAGGATGGATCCACGGATCCCCAAACACAAGACCTCTGAATGACACGCTCTGGTGCATGGCGGTTGGCATGCTATCCCCTCAAAGACGTCTCCTCCAAAAACATGCCAAAGCCAACACGAAATCTCCTAGGAAAGATGCTCGCTCAAATCAGGAGATATTCTAAGGCATCCTAGAGAAACAGAGCCACTATCACCCCCTAAATCCATGGCCTGTAAGGTATGGTCGAATATTTTATATAACAAAAGGGGAGATGTCAGGGGCTAGAAGGAAGTTCTCCTTCAAAAAATAGACTGACACAAGAAACAGCCCCCTGGGACACAACCTGCCTGGCAGTCATCCCACAGCCATCTATCTCCTTTTGACATTCGGCTACCATCTGTCTACCTGAAACATCCTGAGGTTATCTCACCCTGTGAAGACATCCAGCAACTGCCGATAAGAGAGCTTTCCCATCCGCAGCATATAAATACCCTCTGAGAATAATAAACGTTTGCAGCATAATCAGAACTCCTGTCTTGCTGTCATCTCTCGTGTCTCTTGTCCCTTCATTCCTCCCCAACTAGGATCGACACCCAAGTTGATGTGTCCTGCCAGCCGGGCCATCTGACACTAACCCATACCCTCCTAGACTCTGATGACAAATCCTAATATGATGGAGAAAAATAACCCAAACAGAATAGAAATACAAGCAGTTCAGAGGAGGCATGGTGTATAGTTGCACTTGCCTTTTGCATGATATAGGGTAGGTGTTATAAATCTAGTTAATTTTTAATTGAAATAGTTCTCCATGTGTTTTTAAAGTTAACAAATATGTGAATTCCTGTCTCCCTTTCTCTGTAGCCGATTCAGCACATGTATTTTTATATGCACATATAGAATCCTACCTGGTATCAGATGTACATTCTTGTGAGGTGGCTGACTTGGAAGATACAATTTGTGAGAAGAGATCACTCCTCCTAAACGCTGTTGGAACAGAAAATTCAACCTATGGGTGAGCCTCCTAGTAGAACAACATTATACATAAATCCATGTTCAGTAAATTAAATATTTTTGCATCTGTGGATGATATATACTTCATGATGAATTTCGATTGGCATATATATTGCTACATTTTATTGTCTGGGTGTGTGTGTTGTGTGTGTGTGTGTGTGTGTGTGTGGGGGTATATATATATATATATATATATATATATATATATATATATATACTGTCCAAATATTTCAAAATATGAAATATATGTGTCTTACATATACTACCTAAATTCATTCATGTTCATGTATGTGGATTTATAATCAACTTTTCATAATATTATTCTCAGAAATATTCATCCACCTGAATTACATATTTGTTTTCTAGTACTGAAAACTAACTTCAGTGAGTGGTGCATACAATCCTAATATTTCTACAGTAACTGACCCAGTTTAACATCAGTGCAACAAGATTCCTCTTGGATATGATGTCTATATTGAAGTTCATTTTATTCAACACTGGTACATTACTATTTGTTCAGTTTATACACATCATAGGGTATATATTTCATGAACAACTTCAATAATTTATAGGATTTTGATTCACTTTCAATCATTTCCTGATTCAGAACACATGTATTCCTCCAGGTTACTTGATTGTTTTTTCATGAGACTTCTTTCCAAACGCTTTTTTTTTTTCGTTTTCCATAATCATTTTGAAGAAAAACTGACACACTCTTCATGATAAACCATAACCCTAATATTACCATTAGATGTATTTCTGGTTGGAATGAATGATTGCATATAAATATACGATTTTCTGTTTATTTTCAGATATCAATTCAATCGAATTTTAAAGTTGGAACAAGTTATAATATTTAATCACAGTATCGTCTATTCATAAATTATCTCTATGTTCATAGACACAGAGTAAATCTATTTGTAACCCCAATACTAATTTTTTCATCTTCAAAATGTTGCTCCCAGAAATGGTGGAAGAAATACTCATGTCACCTAATCTACATATACATTTTATCACAGTAATATTCTGGACACAAAAAGAAGAGGTCACACTTATTATTGTATCAAAGCCTAAATGAAAAGTGAGCATAGATTACTGAAAACATTGATGTCCAGTGTGCCTAATCCTCTCAAATGTCAATCCTATTGGTGACTACATATTTGTTTCTTCTTAAGACTATATTTTGAACCTCAACCCTGTTGCAAATGTCTAATCCTATCACTCAATTTATACTTTGCCTGATTTCCTAATGTCTCTATTGATGTCTGCTTACCTAAATATTTTCCCCAGTTCACCATTGTGACTGACCCTTCACGTGTGCTGACATTTACATTCACTCTCTACCCGATACACTATTGCTAAAGAACTTTTGGTCCAAATTCTGTACTCAGTCTTCTTCTGAAACTTATCGAATATCTTCCTAATCCTACCGACTATCCCTGTTCTAGTGGATGTTCACTTCTACATTCAATCATCCAAGGTACAAGGTCCTATGCCATTGATTATCGTTTTATCTGAAACACCTGTGCAGAACGTATATCAAAGCTAAGTATCCCAATCAATAGCGCAATGCCCTTCTGGGCTTCAAATCTTACCTAGATTTTTGTTTTCATACTTATATTTCACCTATATATTCTTATAAATATCACAGGTTCCCAATACCATTATTCATCAATTAGGATAATTCCTAACCCAAATCAAACCTGTTATTAACCCTAACCATACACTGTTCCCTCAATCTAACTTTACAGAAGAGGAGGGACCAAGTTGGTCTTACAATACAGGAATGTAGAAAATCTTCCACCTGTTGTAAAACTCAAAGGTTCATGAAGAAGTGATCCCTGGAGAACATGTAGGCAGCCATGAAGGACCTGAGAGAGCAAACGTCATCTTCCATTGCAAACAATCTGGTCAGGATGAAGGGTTGTGTCTGAATCAGCCTCTCTGTTCATAATGTAGAGAAGATGGACACAAACAGTCCTGTTTGGAGAGCTGTTCCTGGGTGCCTATGGTTCATATACCATTCTAACTTGTGAAAGTGTCACAGGAAGTAGGAGAAGCCTCGATCTCATGGGACCCTTGGAAGCAACTGTTAGGACAAAGTGGTTGCCAAAGCAGTGACCTCATTCAGTTCCTGAAGGAAGTGACCTCACCTCACTTCCTTGGTCATGGAACTCTCGGTACTTGGGATCCAGGAAGCAAGGTACCAAGAGCCTGTCCCAGTCCCAGTCCCAGTGGGCTCACTTGTTTGGATTTACCAAGGACAGAGTCAGTCTTTCATGGTACCTACAGATATGAGGATGGCCAACTGCCAGGAAAACTCAGAAGAGGGGCCTTTCCTGAGAAAGCAGATAGTGGCTCACCGCTGGCTTCTGACAAGTTCACAGAGTTGGTGATTTCCGGGGATCATAAGTTGGCCCACCAGTCAGAAGACACTCCGGATAGTCACAGACATACTTTGTAGAAGGTGGTTCCTCTGTGGTTGTCGGTGTGGGTTTGTGGTTTTGTCTCATGTTCTGAGAATAGGTAGAAAAGGCGGTTTGTTTGATTTGGAGTGAACTGTTTATAGTAAGTCGTTTGGCAAGCAAGAGTTTCTATGTCTGTGTATCCCACTGTGTCCATGGTTTTAGACATTAGAAAACAGAATGCATCAATTGTTGTGTCCTGTCTACTAGAAAGCTTCCCAGCATTCATCCTGCCGAATTTATGAATGGATTTCAGCTTGCCTTATCGATGAGCAACATGTGGTATCTTCCAAAATTCCTGCATTCTTCATGAATTCTGGCTACTCTCCAGAATAGGCTCATGGTTTTGTGTCCAAGATATGTAGCAGTTCCAAGCCCTATGACATGGCCATGTACTGGATAGCTGAAGGGAATGTCGAGCATCTCAAAAAACTCAGATATAAGTGTGACCATGATAGTCTAAGTGGAGAAACCCTGCTTTGGGCCTTTTGCTTACCTATTGTTCTGTTGCCCTGAATGTCAGGAAGGTCTTTGCCTCAAGACATTCGTTTGTGAAGCCTGAAGAAAACAGGTTCAAATGGAAATGAATGGACATCACCTGTGGATCTTTGCTTAATTCCTTTGGAAATGGAAGTGTCTGAATCAGCCTCTTGGCCCTGTGTGAGGCCGTGGCTTAGATTCTCAACCCCTGAAGAATCTAAAGAAACATCACATGTGTGCATCCAAAACAAAAATGGCCAAAAGTGCAGTTATTGTGGATGAAGTCTCTCCCCATTCTCTGTGAGGTTCCTGACCTCCATCAAGTTAGAATAGGGATCCTTTGGGCCAAATCATTTCTTCAAAGCCCTAAAGAGGCTTGCCCATAATTGCTTGAATTTTCCCGTGACTACAATTCACATAAAGAATCCAAACTGCACAGTCAATACGCCTCAAATTGGAGAAACAGAGAAGTATTAACAGCAGGCCTATATGAACACTCCTGGTTCACAGGAGTGGTGTCCAGGCCACCCTGAATATAGGCAAATTAGGGGCAAGAGAGATTATTTAGGAGACTGTCTTGAGCTTCGCCCCTCGTGGAAAATTCCAGCGATAGGTTATGATGAGTGTCTATATAAAAGAACATGAGGGCCATGTGGGAGTGTTTTGGTTTTAATTGTGGTTGTTAGTGTGGTGGTTGGAAGAGATGACTGGGTCCACCTTGACATGAACTCTGGTGTTTTTCCACTTAAAGACTGAGTTCTGGAACTGACCTCAGAAAAGTATTGCCATTAATTGTGTTGGGATTTTAGGAGGCCATGCATGAGAGTCGCCCTTGGAAACTGAGATCAAGGCCCAGGGTGGCTTTCAACAGAGCACTGGGAATCACAGCCAAGATATCACATAATTTTCTTCTGAAAGACTTGGCAGCCATAGTTGAGAGTCAAAAGACACATGGACCTCACATTGTAGAACTCAATGGGCCTGGCTTCATTTGACCTTTTGGCCATTCTTTGGGAAGCATTACCTGTGAGATTTCTCCAGAGCTTTCATTGAAATGAGCTTCGTCAAGATTAATGGTTCTGGAATGAACTGAAACTCACAGTGCCTCCATCGTCATGGTTGAAATTTGGCTAGAAAAATACCATGAAATTTTTGAAATTTCCATGACCAGCTGGCACAGGAGAACCTTTGGATGTCTAGTTGCTGATCATGAGTATAACAGACAGTGCCTTGATTGACTGGTTTTAATAAAAATTGTGTAAAACAGAGATGCCAATAAGTTGGAGCCTGATGATTAGTGGGCCTAGAGCATTGGTAGGCAGGTGTGTGATAAAACATCTGTAGTGGGGCCATGTGGATCTGCCATTGGCTTCCAAATGGCGTGTGACTGACATGATGCAGCCAGCAGTCCCTTCTAAGTAAAGGCATGTTGTTATATGGAGAGGTTTCAGGGCAATGTTCAGAATCGATTTGCTATGGTCAATGGGGCAAGCTATGTGATATAAAAGCATGGTTGGTGCATTCTCCTGCAGAAATTGAAATACCACATGTGACAGAACTCCCTGCTGCACTGTTTCCCAGTTGAACTCCGTGTATTTTATGAAGCAAATACCAAACTCCCATTGTAGCAGCAAGAAACACCATGAAAATTGGAGGATGAACAAATGGCTTCACAGTCCACACAGGGAGACACTTAGAACCCAGTGGCCACAGTTTACCTACAAAGATCAAATTCAGGACTGGTGTCTCATGTTAATTGGAAAATAAGAAACTATGTTTTACAGGTCACATAGATGCAGACCCAGCTTTGATGATCTCAGTACAAAGGAAGCTAAAGCTCCTGATAACAACATATGTTTCAAGTGCCCAACCTCAGAGGCAATTTCTCAAGAAGTCTTTAGGCCAGCAGAGCTCCATGTTTATGGAGTGTTCACCCTGTCCCTTACTTTTGGAAACTCCTGTACCACCTTCAAGGTAGTGAACTTCTTAGCATATTACATTCCAGATAAGTATTCACTGATTTTCTAATTCTTCTCCTCTAATTATGTCTTACTTGGGGCGAAGATAATGTCAAGCCATTGTTCTGGAGGAGTGGGAAGATTTTGTGTGCCACATATTTGCATACACATTGGATACATTTTCCAATTTTCCATTCGAAATACTGAATCCCTGACTCTAACCCCTACCATACTAGACTCTGACTACTAATCGTAATATGATAGAGAATAATAACCAAAACAGAATAGAAATACAAGCAGTTCAGAGGAGGCATGGTGTATAGTTGGAATTGCCTTTTGCATTATATAGGGTAGGAGTTATAAATCTAGTCATTTTTTTGTTGAAATAGTTCTCCTTGTGTTTTGAAAGTTAACAAATATGTGAATTCCTGTCTCCTTTTCTCTGTAGCCTATTCAGCACATGTAATTTTATATGCACATATAGAATTGTACCTGGTATCACACGTACATTTTTGTGAGGTGACTGACTTGGCAAATACAAATTGTGAGAAGAGATCACTCCTCCTAAATGCTGTTGGAACTGAAAATTCAACCTATGGGTAATCCTCCTAGTTGAACAACATTATACATAAATCCATGTTCAGTATATGAATATTTTTGGGTCTGTGGATGATATGTATTTCATGATGAATTTCGATTGGCATATATATTGCTAGTTTTTAATGTCTGTGTGTGTGTGTGTGTGTGTATATATATATATATATATATATATATATATATACTCTCCAGATTTTTCAAAATATGAAATATTTGTGTCTTATTTTGCACTCCCTAAATTCATTCATATTCATGTATGTGGATTTATAATCCACTTTTTAAAAAATTATTCTCAGAAATATTCATCCACCTGAAATACATATTTTTTCCTAGTACTGAAACAGTTTTCAGTAAATGGTGCATCCAAATCCAAATATTTCGGCATTGCAAGATGGCTGTGAAGACAGTGTATCACACCCAGTGTACCCTGCCACTGCGCAAGTGAATAACGAGTTAGAGCAATGAAAAACTATCTTGTTAGGATCTTACAGGAAAATGGGTGTTTACCGAAACCTAGAAGAATGATTTCCACCACCGAGGTCCGGTAATTGAGTCTCAAACACAAGCCACTTGTGCAACTGGAGATCCATTCTGATTGATCCGCGTGACCTGCCCTGTGTCTACAAATGGTGAGGCACCACCGAGAAGCGACCAGCAAGCAGGGAGAAACGTTGCTGCGGATTCTGTGGAATCCTGCTGGCTGAGCATCCACTGAGCCCCCAGCTGAATTCGGGATTTCAGACGGGGAAGTTAGCAGTACATTTCTATGCCCCAAAGCGGAAACTCCACAAAGGAAACCAACAGCCACCATCTTGGAGAGCTGAAGTAACCACCACGACTCCCTGACAGATTGCAAGAATAAAACAGGTGTGTGTTTCTCAGCTCATCTCACATACAGAGGGGAATTCGCATAAAATATCTCCTAGGCTTTTGGGGGAGGGATAATCAGAGCAAGTCTGCATAAAGACTGGGGGAAAACTAGAGGCACCTGACCTTCATCTCCCCTTCCCATCAGCGGCAAAAATGAAACTTGTCTAGCCAGTGCGGGGCGATGGGCAAGCGAAAAAAATTAAAACAATAGAGTTCCAGGGTTCCCAATAGACACCCTCCCCACCCAACAAATGGCAGACGCAGAGAACAGTTTGAGCTGCCGAGAAGCATCACTCAGGAGAAATCTGGTCTAGCAGGAGAAATCAGGACTAGCAGGATAAACCAGGGGACTAGAGGCCAGGCCCTCCTGACTGGCTGGCTGGAGAACGCCGGCCCACTGCCAGTGTGACTGGGCAACTGGAGACCACCTTCCTGCTGGCGCCAGCCCACCTGCTGACGCTATGTCTTGACGGCTGGAGAACGCGCGCCTGCCGGCGACCGAACGCGCAACTGTGTGGCTAGAGATCACCCACCAGCCGAAGACAGACCACAAGCTGCCCGCGCTACTGGGTGGCTGGAGACTGCCGGCCTGCCAACGACCGGGATCTGAAACCAACCAGAGACAATACAGTCCACCCACACAATTCGGACACTCCGGCAAGGAGCCTGGGGCCCACCACAGCAGAGAGGTGACATCACTGGAGCTCGGCCGTCAGAATTCCTTAACAGCGGAATCCACTTAAGCAGGCATAGTCTACCAACACAAAGGAGAGAAAACAGAGATATATAAACCCATAACAAATCTATAGAAGAGAGCAGAAACACAGCAATTAAATAGAGCTGGAAAATGACGTGAACATCATGAAAAAACAAGGGAAAACAAGGTGTACAAACAATGAAGGACAACTTAATACTACAGAAGAACCTAGAAGCATCAGAAACAGGGAAAGGGAAAAAACTTAAGTCATACCTAACTCAGATGGAAAGGAATAAGAGAGAAGACATGAAGCAGCAAGTCTAAGGATAAAAGTATATTTTGAAAATGAATTAAACAAACAAATTCAAATGGCAAAGAACAAGCTTTACCAGGAGATAGAGATCTTTTAAAAAATCATACAGTAATTCTAGAAATGCAGGAAACTATAAACCAAATTAAAAACTCAAACAAGAATATTACAAATAGACTAGATCAAGTAGAAGTCAGAACATCAGATAATGAAGACAAAGTTTGTCAACTTGAAAAGAATATAGTCAACACAGAAAACATGCTTAAATCCCATGAGCAACTATTCAAGAGATATGGGATGTCATAAAAAAAACAAAATTGGGAGTCATCGGGATAGAAGAAGGCATAGAAATTCAAACCGAATGAATGAACAACATATTAAATGAAATAATTCTAGAAAACTTCCCAGAGATGAAAGATGGAATGGATTGGCATATCCTGGAAGCCTACAGGACCTCAAACATTCAAAACCATAATAGACAAACTCCAAGACATATAATTATGAAGATAGCCAACATACAGAACAAGGAGAGAATATTAAAAGCTACGAAAGAAAGTAGGCAGATAACATTCAGGGGTAAACCAATAAGGTTAACAATTGATTTTTCATCACAGACTTTGAAAGCGAGAAGATCTTTGAACAATGTATTTCAAACACTGAAAAATAATGGATTCCAACCAAGAATACTGTATCCAACAAAATTAAGCTTCAGATTTGACAATGAAATTAAGTCCTTCTTGATAAATAAAAGCTAAAAGAATTCGCAGACAGAACACCAGCACTGCAAAGCATTTTGAGCAAAATACTACAAGAAGAGGAATTGAAAAATAGTGCCCAAAACTAACAGCGGGAGGTATCTCAGTAAAGGGGTAAGAAAAAAACCAAAAAGTAAAAACTACCCAAATTAAAATAAATAAATAAATAAACATGACTGGAAGTACAAATCATATTTCAATTGTAACCTTAAATGTTAAAAATCTAAACTCACCAATCAAGAGACATAGGCTAGTAACCTGGATCAAAAAAATAAATCCAACAATATGCTGCCTTCGAGAGACTCATATGAAAGGTAAAGACATACACAGGCTGAAAGTGAAAGATTGGGAAAAATCATACCACTCATATGGCCCTCGGAAGCAAGCAGGAGTGGCCATACTCATATCATATAAAATCAACTTCAAACCTACGTTAATCAAAAGGGATAAAGTAGGACACTATATATTGTTAAAAGGAACCATCCACCAACAAGACATAACAATTATCAATTGGTATGCACCAAACAATTGAGCTGCAATGCTCATAAAACAAACTCGCCTCAAGTTCAAGAGTCAAATAGACTACAACACAATAATTATGGGTGACTTCAACACACCGCTCTCGCCATTAGACAGATCCTCTATAAAAAACTGAATAAAGAAACTATAGAATTCAACAGCACAATCAATAACCTTGACGTAACCGACATATATAGAATACATCAACCATCATCAAGTGGATACACTTTATTCTCAGCAGCACATGGATCCTACTCCAAGTTAGACCATATATTATGCCACTGGGCAACTCTTAGTAAATATAAAGGCGTGGAGAAAATACCATGCACCATATCTGATCATAATGGAATGAAACTGGAAATCAATGATAAAAGAAGGAAGGAAAAATCCTACATCACATGGAAAATGAACAATATTCTACTGAATGATCAATGGGTTACAGAAGACATAAAGGAGGAGATAAAAATATTTTTAGAATCAAATGACAATACAGACACATCGTACTGGAATCTATGGGACACAAAGAAGGCAGTTTTAAGAGGGAAATTCATTTCTTGGAGTTCTTTCCTCAAAAAAAGAATAAAACAACAAATAAATAAACTCACAGTACACATCAAAAACCTAGAAAAGGAAGAGCAAGACAACAGCAAATGTAGTAGAAGACAAGAAATAATTAAAATTAGAGCAGAAATCAACGAAATTGAAACAAAAAAAAATTGAAAAAATTGATAAAACTAAAAGTTGGTTCTTTGAAAAAATAAATAAGATTTACAGGCCCTTAGCCATGCTAAGGATGAGAAGAAGAGAGACAACTGAAATTACTAACATACGGAATGAAAAAGACAATATCACAACAGACAGTACACAAATACAGAAGATAATTAGAAAGTATTTTGAAACCCTATATTCCAATAAAATAGAAGATAGTTAAAATATCGACAAATTTCTTAAGTCATACGATCTGCCCAGATTCAGTCAGGAAGACACACACAATTTAAACAGACCAAAAACAAAGGAAGAAATAGAAGAAGCCATCAAAATACTACCAACCAAAAAAAGCCCTGGACCTGATGGGTATAGAGCAGAGTTCAAAAAAACCTTCAAAGAAGAATTAATACCAATACTTTTCAAGCTATATCAAGAAATAGAAAAATAAGGAGCTCTTCCAAATTCATTCTCGGAGTCCAAAATCACCCTGATCCCAAAACCAGACAAAGACACTTCAAAAAAGAAAACTACAACCAATATCTCTAATGAACTTGGATGCAAAAATTCTCAATGAAATCCGTGTGAATTGAATCCAAAAGCATATCAAAATAGTTGTGCACCATGATCAAGTAGGATTCTTCCCTGGAATGCAAGGCTGGTTCAATATACGGAAATCAATAAATGCTATTCACCACATCAATAGACTTAAGGACAAGAACCATATGATCATCTCGATAGATGTAGTAAAAACATTCGACACAGTTCAGCATCCCTTTATGTTCAAAACACTAGAAAAACTAGAAATAACAGGAACTTACCTCAACATTGTAAAAGCTATATATGCTAAACCTCAGGCTAGGATCATCCTAAATGGAGAAAACTGAAGGCATTCCCTCTGAAATCTGGAACAAGACAGGGATGCCCTCTATCACGACTTCTATTCAATTTAGTTCTTGAAATACTAGCCAGAGAAATTAGACAGACAAAAGAAATTAAAGGCATAAAAATAGGAAAAGAAGAACTTGAATTATCGCTATTTGTGGATGACATGGTAATATATTTAACAGACCCAAAAGGGTCTACAAAGAAACTGCTTGAGTTAATAAATGAAGGATATAAAACCAACACGCATAAATCAAAGGCATTCCTGTATATCAGAAACAAAACTTCTGAAATGGAAATGAGGAAAACCACTCCATTCACAATATCCTCAAAGAAAATAAGATACTTGGAAATCAACCTAACAAAAGAGGTGAAAACCACAGAACCCTAAATAGAGAGATAGAAAAAGATGTTAGAAGATGGAAAAATGTACCCTGTTCATGGATAGGCAGAACTAAATTCATCAAAATGGCGAAATTACCCAAAGTTCTATACAGGTTTAACGCAATGCCAATCAAAATCCCAATGGCATTTCTTGTAGAAATGATAAAGGAATCATGAAATTCATATAGAAAAACAAAAGACACAGAATAGCAAAAGAAATTCTAAGCAGGAAGTGTGAATCGGGAGGTATAGCGATACCAGAGTTCAAACTTTACTACAAAGCAATAGTAACAAAAACAGTGTGGTACTGGTACGAAAACAGGCAGGTGGACAAATGGTATAGAATGGAGGACAGAGAAACCAATCCACAAAATTACAACTTTCTTATATTTGATAAAGTGGCTATAAACATGCAATGGATGAAGGATAGCATCTTCAACAAATGGTGCAGGGAAAATTAGAAATCCATATGCAACAAAATGAAACTGAATCCCGTTCTCTCACCATGCACAAAAGTTAAATCAAAATAGATCAAGGAGCTAGATATCAAATCAGAGACACTGCGTCTCATAGAAGAAAAAGTTGGCTACGATCTATATACTGTGGGGTCAGGCTCCAAATTCTTTAATAAGACATCAATAGCCCAAGAGTTAATAACAAGAAAAAAACAAATGGGACTTACTTAAACTAAAAAGTTTTTTTCTCAAGAAGAGAAACAATAAGAGAGGTAAATAGAGAGCCTACATCCTGGGAACAAATTTTTACCCCTCACACTTCAGATAGAGCCCTTATATGCAGAATATACAAAGAACTCAAAATATTAAACAATAAGATAACAAATAACCCAATCAACAAATGGGCCGAGGACCTAATCAGACACTTCACAGAGGAGGACATACAATCAATCAACAAGTACATGAAAAAATGCTCACCATCTCTAGCAGTCTGAGAAATGCAAATCAAAACCACCTTAAGATACCATCTTACTCCAGTAAGATGAGCAGCCATTATGAAGTCAAACAACAATAAGTGTTGGCGAGGATGTGGGGAAAAGTGTACACTTGTACACTGCTGGTGGGAATGCAAATTGGTGAGGCCAATTTTGAAAGAAGTATAGATATTCCTGGGAAAGCTGGAAATGGATCCACCATTTGACCCAGCTATCACCCTTCTTGGACTGTTCCCTGAGGATCTTAAAAGAGCGTACTATAGGGATACTGCCACATCAATGATCATAGCGGCACAATTCACAATAGCTAGACTGTGGAACCAACTTAGATGCCCTTCAATAGATTAATGGATAAAAAAATGTGGCATCTATACACAATGGAGTATTACACAGCACAAAAATGACAAAATCATAGAATTTGCAGGGAAATGGATGGCATTAGAGGATATTATGTTAAGCGAAGCTAACCAGTCCTTAAAAAATAAATGCCAAATGTCTTCTCTGATATAAAGAGAGCAAATAAGAGCAGAACAGGGAGGAAGAGCATGAGGAAAATATTACCATTAAACAAAGACGAATGGGGGGAGAGAAAGGGAGAGAGAAGGGAAAGCTTATGAAAATTGTAGGAGACCCTAAATGTTACATATAAAATGTTGTGAGGGGAAGTGGGGGGGAAACAATGGAGAGAATTGAACAATAGCAGATGAGGTAGAGAGGGAAGATGGGAGGGGAGGAGAAGGTGGATAGTAGGGGATAGGAAAGGTAGCAGAATACAACAGTCACTAATATGCCATTATGTAAAAGTGTGAATGTGTAACCGATGTGATTCTACAATTCGTATTTGGGGAAAAAATGGGAGTTCATAACCCAATTGAGTCAAATATATGAAAGATGATATATCTTGAGCTTTGTAATGTTTTGAACAACCAATAAAAATAAATAAATAAATAAATAAAGGTTTAAAATTTAGTGGGAAGAAATCAGCTAAAAATGGGTTCAGATGTATTCATTTTGCTATGCAGAAACTTTGTTTTGTGTAGTTGTAAATATCACAAATTTATTTTACCAGAAAATGCACATAAATTGAGATGAAAGGATAATTCACCTATCTTCATGAAAAATTCATAGCATTTTCTACACTTTTCATACTTCATTTTTTTCGTGAATATTTTGACATGGACAAGGTCTAGTCTTAGGCTATTCTTCCAGAATACTACGTCATCTGACAAGTTCGTACAATGTGTTGGATTGTTCTTTTCATCTTTTATTTAATAGTTTCTAGCTGATAATGTGTATTTTTCTTATCTTTATTTGGACATTATCTTTGCATTTTATGTTTTACTGGGGAAGAGACTCATCAAAAGCTCTTTATTATATGTATCAACAATCAAACATTTAGAGCATGCAATTATTCTTAATTTTGCATGAAAATAAATTTGTACAATTTTTCTTATAAAGATGTAGTATTATTATTAATGTCCCTACTGTAATAAGTAACTACTTACAAGAAGAATTAAACAATTGACTTTATATCAATTATGAACATGAAAAGTACTAAAATAAGTATTTGGCAATTAATACACAATTGATAGAAATAGAAATCACAAGAACGCCATTTAAAATGTCAGTGCATATGGTCCTTAAATAATAGGTTGTTCAAATAAAATTTCTCTAATTCATTTGGGTTAATATGCCATATTACAGCTTAATGTGATATAAAACCTTAAATTATCAGTATTGATAAATAAGAATGATACCTTTTTACTTAAATATGTTTATTTGATTTTCACTGTAAGATGTTAATTATGGAAGAATTGAGAATTAAGAAAGACTTGGTCTATATTATTTCTAACAGGAAAATCAAAGTACTTTTAAATATATATGTATATATATATAATATATGTAATGCATATGCATGAATATAGATACATATGTGTAATAAATGTATTGTAATATATCTATCAGGTGATTATAATTTTTAGATTTTCTCAAGAAAAAGAATGACTATAAAAAACAGTCTTAAACATAAATTTCATAGCATACTACTGTTTGTAATGACATGAGAGAAAAATAGATATGGAGGGGAAACGAAAAAGGAAGGGAGAGAAGGGGGAAAATGGGGAAGAAAGTGAGTAAAGAAGAGGGACATGAGTGTATGATGTTAAGATAAAAGTGGAGGGGCTGGGTTTGTGGCTCAGTGGTAACATGCTTTTCTAGCATGTGTAAGGCACATGGTTCTATTCTCAGCACCACATACAAATAAACAAAATGAAGGTCAATCAACAACTGAAAAAATAAAAAATAAAAAAGAAGAAATATTATGAAAATTAGAAGCTTTGATGAATGTTAAATAAAAAAAATTATGTTACATAGCCTTATGTAATTTTAGACTATCCAAAATAGTCACTAAATGTTAGATTATTAGTGCTATAACTAAAAATCCATTGATCTTTCCTCTACATTCTGTGGCATGCTAGTGCTAAAATAAATTGTATTATTAATCCCCCCCAAAATCCTAATATTTCTACAGTAACTGACCCAGTTGAACATCAATGCAAGTAGACATGATGTGCATTTTGACCTTCATTTTTATTCAACACTGGTACATTACTATTTCTTCAGTTTATGCACATCATAGCATATATGTCTCATCAAAATTTCGCAAATTTATAGGCATTTGTTTCACTTTCAATCACTTCCTGCTTGAGAACACATGTATTCCTCCATGTTTCTTGACTGCTCTTTTCATGAGACTTCTTTCCAAACACATTATTTTCGATTTCCATTATCACATTTGAAGCAAAACTCACAAACCCGTCACAATAAACCATAACACTAATATTACCATTAGATGTGTAACTGGTTGGAATGAATGGTTCTATATCAATATAAGATTTCCTACATAGTTTCAGATATCAATTCAATCCATTATTTAAAGTGGAACCAGTTATATTATTTATTCACAGTACAGTCTATTCACGAATTATCTCTATATTCATAGACACAGGTACACCTCTTTGTACCCCCAATACTAATTTATACGTCCTCAAAATATAGCTCCCAGAAATGGTGGAAGAAATACTCATGTCACCTGATCTACATATACATTTTATCACAGTAATATTCTGGACACAAAAAGCAAAGGTCACACTTATGATTGTACAAAACCTAAATGGAAAGTGAACATGGATTACTAAAAACATCCATGTCCAGGTTGCCTAATGCTCTCAAATGAAAATTCTATTGGTGACTACATATTTGTTTCTTCCAAAGATTATATATTCAAACTCAACCATGTTGAAAATGTCTAATCCTGTCACTCACTTTATACTTTGCCTGATTTTGTAATGTCTCTATTGATATCTGCTTTCCTACATATTTTCCCCAGTTAATCATTGTGACTTCCTCGTCACATGTGCTGATATTTACATTCACTCTCTTAGCGATACCCTACTTCTAAAGAACTTTTGTTCCAAATCCTACACTCATTCTTCTTCCTAAATTTACCGAATATCTTCCTAATCCTACCGACTATCACTTTTTGACTGGATGTTCTCCTCTACATTCAATCATCCAAGGTGAAAAGTCCTATGCCATTGTATATCGATTTATCTGAAACATCTGTGCAGAATGTAATTCAACGCTAAGTATCCCAATCAAGCGACAAATGACCTTCTGGGCTTCAAATCTTACTTAGATTTCTGTTTTTGTACATATATTTCACCTCTATATTCTTGTAAATATCACAGGTTCCCAATACCATTATTCATGCAGCAGAATGGTTCCTAACCCATATCGAACATGTTAATAACACTAATCATACACTGTTCCCTCAATCTAACTTTGCTGAAGAGCAGCGACAGTGTTGGTCTTACAATACAAGAATGTATGGGATCTTCCACCTGCTGAGAACATCAAAGGTACGTGCAGAAATGATCTCTGGAGAAGATGTAGGCAGCTATGAAGGACCTGAGAGAGCAAAAGACATCTCCATGGCAAACAACCTGGAAGGATGAAGGAATGTGTCTGAATCAGCCTCACTCTTCTTAATGTAGAGTAGACCAAACCAGGCCTGTGTGGAAAGCTCTTCCCAGGTGCGTATGGTTGATATACCATTCTAACATATGAAATTGTCACAGGAAGTAGGGGCAGCCTCCATCTCATGGAACCCTTGGAAGCAACTGTTAGGACAAAGTGGTAGCCAAGGCAGTGACCTCATTCAGTTCCTGAAAGAAGTGACCACACCTCACTTCCTTGGTGATGAAAGTCTCTGAACTTGGGATCCAGGAAGCCAGGCACCCAGAGCCATTACCAATCCCAGTCCCAGTGGTCTCACTTGTTTGAATTTACCAAAGACAGAGTCAGTCTTTCTTCTTACCTGTTAAGGTCTGTAAACAAGTCAGATTGGCACCTGTTATTTTGCTGGAGAAATGTTAGAGTCTGTAAACAAGTCTGGATGGCACCTGGCAAAATGCCAGAGGGAGTGGTTTGTGAAGTAACAAAAGCGAGCCATTAAGTGTGAAGATTCCTTATTGGTTGACTGCTGTATCTATTTTATGCTAATGAGATAGGCTGTGTAAAATGTATAAATATCGCTCAGATCTTACAATAAAAGGCTCTCATTCCTGCTGCATCAACATACACAAGTTATTCGTCACCCCCCAGGTTATTCTGCTGCAGCGGGACTGCGGCAGATGGTGGCCCGTTACGGGGAGCCCTGGGACACTCACGGGTAAGGGTCGAAAAAAGCTTTCTGTCCATAGATAGGACGGGAGCAATCTGCTCGTCCCTAGGCAGATAGGGCGATAGGAAAAATGACCATTTCGAGAAAATGGAGAAGATTGATGCAGTATGTTTGTGTCTTGTTTTGTCTTGAAATGTTGTATTGTCTTTGTGATGAAAATATGGAAGGGGTGAGAAGTAAATTGATAAGAGAAAAAGGCACCCCAGTGGAACCAAGAATAGTTAGGGCATCTGTTGATAAAAGCCCAGAAACTCTAGTCAGAAAGAAAAAGAAAGTTCAGAAGAAGAAGGATTATCAGGAAAGAAGTTGCAGCAAAAGGCTATTACTGAATACTTTTCGATACTGGAGGGTGCGTGAAATGACAAGGCGGCTGCCACCTGCCCAAGCCGATCATGGCGCAGTAAGAATTTTCCAAGAGGCAGTTGAGGGCTCTTCCCCGCCCCCCTGCCCGGGGGAGCGGATCACCACTGTGAGCCCAAATCTAGACCTGACCTGGAGGCACAGTCTCACAGGCTTTTGCTCCCTGTGCCCGGAAGAAGTTTGAGCCCAGGACTCTCCCTGGGGCCATCTGGGGCTGCCCAGGATGCTACAGCTGGCAGAAGATGCCACTGGCATCCCTGAAGTTTGATCATTTCCAAGGCCAGTAACTACAATGGGTCTCCCACACCTGCAGGCTGATGAGTAATGAGTACTATTAAGGCTTATTTCAAATGTAAAATACCTTGAGATAATGTACTAAAATTGTTCAGAAGGTTGTTTTCTTAGTGAAATGCTACAGGATTTTCTTTAGCCATCCGGAGTTCCTGCCTTCGTCCAAGTGCCGGTGAAAACAAAGGTGGAAGAATTTACAATGTTGCTGAGAACTGGAGGAAACTTCGGCTGAGAACCCGAGGAGACTTCGGAACTATCGCTGTTTCTGCTACTACAACTTAAGCTAGCTGCCTGGAGAACTTACCTGGACTGTGATTTACCTGAACTCTGAGTTAATCTATTGAGACACTGCTTTATCTGGACTGAGACAACAGACTGTAATCTACAACAACTTGTAACTCGGTATCTTTGCTAACGGTGTCATTGCTGGTATAAGTTTTCCAAGGGCTTCTTGCATGGAGCCATCAATTGGATTGGTATTGTAACATTTTTTATCCTCCCTTTCTGTTTCTAGCAGGTTATTTATGGTGTTTCTGTAAAAAACACTATGGTCCTTATTTAAATTAAACAAAAGGGGGAAATGTTAACGTCTGTAAACAAGTCAGATTGGCACCTGTTATTTTGCCAGAGAAATGTTAGAGCCTGTAAAGAAGTCTGGATGGCGCCTGGCAAAATGCCAGAGGGAGTGGTTTGTGAAGTAACAAAAGCGAGCCATTAAGTGTGGAGATTCCTTATTGTTTGACTGCTGTATCTATTTCATGCTAATTAGATAGGCTGTGTAAAATGTATAAATACCGCTCTTATTCAACAATAAACACCTTCCAGTCCTGCTGCATCAGTCTACACAAGTTGTTCGTCAGCCCCCAGGTTATTCTGCTGCAGCGGGACTGCGGCAGATGGTGGCCCGTTACGGGGAGCCCTGGGACACTCACGGGTAAGGGTCGAAAAAAGCTTTCTGTCCATAGATAGGACGGGAGCAATCTGCTCGTCCCTAGGCAGATAGGGCGATAGGAAAAATGACCATTTCGAGAAAATGGAGAAGATTGATGCAGTATGTTTGTGTCTTGTTTTGTCTTGAAATGTTGTATTGTCTTTGTGATGAAAATATGGAAGGGGTGAGAAGTAAATTGATAAGAGAAAAAGGCACCCCAGTGGAACCAAGAATAGTTAGGGCATCTGTTGATAAAAGCCCAGAAACTCTAGTCAGAAAGAAAAAGAAAGTTCAGAAGAAGAAGGATTATCAGGAAAAAAGTTGCAGCAAAAGGCTATTACTGAATACTTTTTGATACTGGAGGGTGCGTGAAATGACAAGGCGGCTGCCACCTGCCCAAGCCGATCATGGCGCAGTAAGAATTTTCCAAGAGGCAGTTGAGGGCTCTTCCCCGCCCCCCTGCCCGGGGGAGCGGATCACCACTGTGAGCCCAAATCTAGACCTGACCTGGAGGCACAGTCTCGCAGGCTTTTGCTCCCTGTGCCCGGAAGAAGTTTGAGCCCAGGACTCTCCCTGGGGCCATCTGGGGCTGCCCAGGATGCTACAGCTGGCAGAAGATGCCACTGGCATCCCTGAAGTTTGATCATTTCCAAGGCCAGTAACTACAATGGGTCTCCCACACCTGCAGGCTGATGAGTAATGAGTACTATTAAGGCTTATTTCAAATGTAAAATACCTTGAGATAATGTACTAAAATTGTTCAGAAGGTTGTTTTCTTAGTGAAATGCTACAGGATTTTCTTTAGCCATCCGGAGTTCCTGCCTTCGTCCAAGTGCCGGTGAAAACAAAGGTGGAAGAATTTACAATGTTGCTGAGAACTGGAGGAAACTTCGGCTGAGAACCCGAGGAGACTTCGGAGCTATCGCTGTTTCTGCTACTACAACATAAGCTAGCTGCCTGGAGAACTTACCTGGACTGTGATTTACCTGAACTCTGAGTTAATCTATTGAGACACTGCTTTATCTGGACTGAGACAACAGACTGTAATCTCCAACAACTTGTAACTCGGTATCTTTGCTAACGGTGTCATTGCTGGTATAAGTTTTCCAAGGGCTTCTTGCATGGAGCCATCAATTGGATTGGTATTGTAACATTTTTTATCCTCCCTTTCTGTTTCTAGCAGGTTATTTATGGTGTTTCTGTAAAAAACACTATGGTCCTTATTTAAATTAAACAAAAGGGGGAAATGTTAACGTCTGTAAACAAGTCAGATTGGCACCTGTTATTTTGCCAGAGAAATGTTAGAGCCTGTAAAGAAGTCTGGATGGCGCCTGGCAAAATGCCAGAGGGAGTGGTTTGTGAAGTAACAAAAGCGAGCCATTAAGTGTGGAGATTCCTTATTGTTTGACTGCTGTATCTATTTCATGCTAATTAGATAGGCTGTGTAAAATGTATAAATACCGCTCTTATTCAACAATAAACACCTTCCAGTCCTGCTGCATCAGTCTACACAAGTTGTTCGTCACCCCCCGGGTTATTTTGCCCAGCCAGCCGGGCTACGGCACTTACCTACTGATGTGAGGATGGCCAAATGCCAGGGAAGCTCTGAAGATGGTTCTTTCCTGATAAAGCAGGTATTGGCTCACCGCTGACTCCTGACTACTTCAAGAGTTAGCAAAGGAAAGCAGATTTGAGACAGAACAAGCAATTTTGGGGAACATAGTATGGCCCACAAGTCAGAGGACACTCTGGATAGTCACAGACCAACTTTGAGGAAAGAGTTGCCTTTGTGGGTGTGGTTGTGTGTTTGTGTATCCCACTGTGTCTGTGGTTATAGACATTAGAAAAGAGAATGCATCAATGGATGTGTTCTGTCTAGTAGAAAGCTTCTCAGCATTCATCCTGCCAAATTTATGAATGGAGTACGACTTTCCTTATGAATGGGCAATACCTGCTATCTTCCTAAGTTCCTGTTTTCTTCCTGAATTCTGGCCACTCTCAAGAATAGGCTCATGGTTTTGTGTAAAAGATATGTACCACCTCCAAACTCTGTAACATGGCCTTGTACTGGATAGATGAAGGGAATGGAGAGGAACTCAGAAAACTCAGATATCAGTGTGACCAGTAAAGTGTCAGTGGAGAAACACTGATTTGGGCCTTTTGTTTACCTATTGTTCCGTTGCCCTGAATGTCTGGAAGGTCTTTGCCTCAGTCCACCCCTTTGTGAAGCCTGAAGAAAACAGTTTTCTAATGGAAAATAATGAGCATCACCTGTGGCTCTTTGCTTAATTGCCATGGAAAGGGATGTGTCTGAATCAGCCTCTTGGCCCTGTGTGAGGCTGTGACTCAGATTCTCACCACCTGATGAATCTAAGGAAAGATCTCATGTGTGCATCCAAAACCAAAATGGAAAAAGAGCAGTCTTGTGGATGAAGTCTCTCGCCTTCCTCTGTAAGGTTCCTGATTTCCATCAAGTGAGAATAGGTATCCTTTGGTTCAAAAAGTTTTTCAAAGCCCTGCAGAGGCAAGCCCATAGGTGCTTGGATTTTCTCATGACTCCAATTCACATAAAGAATCTAAACCCCACAGACATTAGGCTCAAATTGGAGAAGCAGAGCAGTATTAATGGCAGGCCTATTTGATCACTCCTTGTTCACAGATAGGTTGTCAAGCCACCCTGACTTTAGACAAATGAGGGTAGGGAGCATATTTTGGATATTGTCTTCAGCTGCGCCCCTCATGGAAACTTCCAGCCAGAGGTAATGATGAGTGTCTATGTGGAAGTAGTTGAGAGCCATGTGGGAGTATTTTGGTTTTAATTGTGGTCATTTGTTTGGCTGATGGAAGAGATGACTGGGTCCACCTTGGCTTGAACTCTGGTGTGAGTCTTCTTAGAGACTGAGTTTGGAAATTACTGCAGAGATGTATTGCCATGAATTGTGTTGGGATTTTTGGAGGCCACACATGGTAGTGGCCTTTGGAAACTGAGATCTAGGTCCAGGGGGCTTCCCACAGAGCACTGGGAATCTGAGCCAGAATATCACATGATTTTATTCTTTAAGACTTGACAGCCATATTTGAGAGTAAAAACACACATGGACCTCACATTGTAGACCTCAATGGGCCTAGCTTCATTTGATCTTTTGGCCAGTCTTTGGGAAGTCTTGCCTGTGAGAGTTCTCCAGATGTTTCATTGAAATGGGCTGTCTCACCATTTGATGTTTCCAGAATGAATTAAATCCCACAGTGCCTCCAACCTCATCCTTGAAAAATGGATAGATAAACATCATAAAAATTTGAAATTCCCATCACCAGGTGTCACTGGATACACTTTGGATTTCCTGTTGCTGATCATGAGTGTACCAGACAGTGCCTTGATTGACTGGGTTTCATGAAAATGGTGTAGAACAGTGATGCAAATAAGTTAAAGTCTGTTGAGTAGTGGGCCTAGAGGAGTGTTTTGCAGGTCTGTGATAAAACTTCTGTGTTGGGATTATGTGGATCTGCCAAAAGGCTTGTAACTGACATGGTGCAGCCAGCAGACCCTTGTATGTAAAGGCATCTTGTTGAATGGAGAGGTTTCAGGTCAATGTTCAGAATCAGGTTGCTATGGTCAAGGGGGCAAGCTATGTGGGATAGAAGCCTGGTTGGTGCATTCTCCTGCAGACCCTGACGCACAACACGTGACAGATCTCCCTCCAGCACTGTGACCCAGTTGAATTTCTTGTATTTCCTGAAGCCAATACCAAACTCCCAGTGCAGCAGCAAGAACACCATGAAAAGTGGAGGATTACCAAATGGCTTCACAGTCCCCACGGGGCCACACTTAGCCTTCAGTGGCAAGAGTTTACTTACAAAGAGAGAATTCAGCCTTGCTGCCTCACTTTCTTTGGAAAATAAGAAACCATGTTCTGCAGGTCACATAGATGGAGACCCAGCTTTGGTGGTCTCACTAGAAAGGAAGCCATAGGTCCTGACAACAACATATACTTCAAGTGGCCAACCTCAGAGGCAGGTTCTCCAGAAGTCTTTAGGCTGGCACATCTCCATATTTGTGCAATATTTACCCTGTCCCTTACTTTTGGAAACTCCTCTACCACCTCCAAGATTGTGAACTCGCAATCATGTTCCATTCCTGATATGTATTCACAGATTTTCTAACTCTTCTTCTTTTATTTTGTCTTACTTGGGGCAAAGATAGTGTCAAGGTATTGTTGTGAATGAGAGTAGGAAGATTTTGTGTAGCACATATTTGCATACACATTTGATTCATTTTCCTATTTTACATTCAAAATACTGAATCCCTGACACTAACCCATACCCTACTAGACTCTGACCACTAATCCTAATATGGTGGAGAGAAATAATGCAAACAGAATTGAAATACAAACAGTTCAGAGGAGGCATGGTGTATAGTTGGATTTGCCTTTTGCATGATAAAGTGTAGGTGTTATAAATCTAGTCAATTTTTAATTAAAATATTTCACCATGGGTTTTTGTAGTTAACAAATACGTGAATTCCTGTCTCCCTTTCTCTGTAGCCTATTCAGCACATGTATTTTTATATGCACATATAGAATCCTACCTGGTATCACACGTACATTTTTGTGACCTGGCTGACTTGGAGATACAAATTGTGAGAAAAGATCACTCCTCCTAAACGCTGTTGGAACTGAAAATTCAACCTATATGTGAGCTTCCTAGGAGAACAACATTGTACATAAATCCATGCTCAGTACAATAAATAATTTTGCATCTGTGGATGTTATATATTTCATGATGAATATTGATTGGCTTATATATTGGTACTTTTTAATATCTCTGTGTGTGTTTTGGGTATATATATATATATATATATATATATATATATATATATACACACTCTCAAGATTTTTCAAAATATGAAATATATGTGTCTTATATACACTACCGAAATTCATTCATATTCATGTATGTGGATTTATAATAAAAATTTCACAAGATTATTCTCAGAAATATTCATTCACCTGAACTACATATTGGTTTCCTAGTACTTAAAACTAACCTCAGTGAATGGTGCATACAAATCCTAATATTTCTACAGTAATTGACCCAGTTTAACATCAATGCAATTAGATTCCTATGGGACATAGTGTGTATTTTGATGTTCATTTTTATTCAACACTGGTTCGTTAATATTTCTTCAGTTTATGCACATCATAGGATATATATTTCATCCACAAATTCACAAATTTATAGGCATTTGTTTCACTTTCAATCACTTCCTGCTTCAGAACACATGTATTCCTCCAGGTTTCTTGACTGGTCTTTTAATGAGACTTCTTTCCAAACACATTATTTTCGATTTCCATAATCACGTTTGAAGCAAATCTCACACAGTCTTTATAATAAAACATAACGCAATTATACAATTAGATGTGTAACTGGTTGGAATGAATGATTGTATATCAATATAAGTTTTTGTGTATATTTTCACATATCAATTCAATCCATTATTTAAAGTGGAAACAGTTATATTATTTATTCACAGTATTGTCAATTCATGCATTAATTCTATATTCATAGACACAGGGTACAAATCTTTGTACCGCCAATAATAATTTATACATCTTCAAATTATTGCTCCCAGAAATGGTATAAGAAATACTTATGTCACCCGATCTACATATACATTTTATCATAGTAATATTCGAGACACAAAATGCAAAGGTCAAACTTATGATTGTACCAAAGCCTAAATTGAAAGTGAGCATGGATTACTAAAAACATCCATGTCCATGTTGCCTAATGTTCTCAAATGTCAATCCTATTTGTGACAACATATTTTTTCTTCCTAAGATTATATATTCAAACTCAACCCTGTTGAAAATATCTAATCCTATCACTCACTTTATACTTTTCCTGATTTCTTAATGTCTCTATTGATATCGGCCTTCCGACATATTTTCCCCAGTTCATCATTGTGACTGACTCTTCACATGTGCTCACATTTAAATTCACTCTGTATCCGAAACCCTATTGCTAGAGAACTTTTTGTCCAAAACCTATACTCACTCTTCTTTCTGAAACTGAGTATCTTTCCAATAATTCCAACTATCCTTTTTTGACTAGAAGTTCTCTTAAACATTCCATCATCCAACGTACAAGGTCCTATGCCATTGTACATCGATTTATCTGAGACATCTCTGCAGAAAATAATTCAAATCTACGTGTCCCAATCAAGTGCCCAATGCCCTTCTGGGCTTCAAATCTTACCTACATTTCTGTTTTCATACTAATATTTCACGTATATTTTCTTGTAAATATTGCAGGTTCCCAAACATTCCTGCAGAATGATTCCTAACTCATATCGAACATGTTATTAATCCTAACCATACACTGTTCCCTCAATCTAACTTTACAGAAGATTAGGGACAGAGTTGGTCTTTCAATACAGGAATGTAGCAGATCTTCCACCTGCTAAGATCCTCAAAGGTCCATACAGAAATGATCCCTGGAGAAGATGTAGGCAGCTATGAAGGACGTGAGAGAGAAAAATTTATCTCCATGTAATGGCTCACCGCTGGCTCCTAATAACCTCACAGAGTTGGCCAAGGAGTCCAGATCTGAGACAGGACAGGCCATTTCTGGGAACATAGTATGGCCCACCAGTCAGAGGACACTCCGAATAGTCACAGACCTACTTGGGGGAAGGAGGTGCCTTTGTGGGTTGGGTGTAAGTTTGTGGTCTTTTCTCATTTTCTGAGAATAGGTAGAAAAAGCAGTTTGTTCATTTTGGAGTGGATGGTTTCTAGAAAGTCGTTTGACAAAGAGTGTGTTTCTATGTCTGGGTATCCCAATGTGTTCGTGGATGAAGACATTAGAAAGAGCATGCATCAATGGATGTGTTCTGTCTAGTAGAAAGCTTCCCAGCATTCATCCTTCCCAATTTATAGATGGACTTGGCTTGCCTTCTGGATGGGCAACACCTACTGTCTTCCTAAGTTCCTGTTTTCTGCCTGAATTCTGGCCACTAACCATAATAGGCTCATGGTTATGTGTCCAAGATATGTACCACCTCCAAGCTCTGGGACATGGCCATGTACAGGATAGCTGATGGGAATTGGAGCATCTCAGAAAACTCGGATATCAATGTGACCAGTAAAGTCTCTGTGGAGAAACCCTGCTTTGGGCCTTTTGCATACCTATTCTTCTGTTGCACTGAATAACAGGAAGGTCTTTGATTAGGCCACGCCTTTGTGAAGCCTGAAGAAAACAGTTTTCAAATGGAAATGAATGGGCATCACCTGGGGCTCTTTGCTTAATTGTTTGGAAAGGGATGTGTCTGAATTGGCACTTGGCCCTGTGTGAGGCTGTGGCTTAGATACTTAGCACCTAATGGACCTAAAGAAACATCCCATGTGTGCACCCAAATCCAAAATGTCCAAAAAGCATTCATTGTGGACTATGCCTCTCGCCTTCCTCTGTAAGGTTCCTGATCTCCATCAAGTGAGAATAGGGATCCTTTGCATCAAATGAGTACTTCAAAGCCCTGCAGAGTCTAGCCCATTGGTGCTTGTGATTACGCATGACTCCAGTTCACATAAAGAATCTAAATCCCACAGTCAGAAAGCCTCAAATTGGAATTGTGGAGCAGTATTAAAGGCAGGGCTCTATGATCATTCCGTGTTCAAAGGAAGGGTGTCCAGGAAACCCTGACTTGTGACAAATGAGGTGCGAGGGTGCTTATTTTGAACACTGTGTTGGTCTGTGCCCCTCATGGAAACCTCCAGCCAGAGGTTATTATTAGTGTCTATATGGAAGAAGATGAGTGCCATGTTGGAGTCTTTTGTTTTTAATTGTGGTCATTTGTGTGGCGGTTGGAAGAGATATCTGGTTCCTCCTGGGCTTGAACTCTGGTGTGATTTCCCTTAGAGACTGAGTTGTGGAACTGTTTTCAGAGAAGTATTGCCATGAACTGTGTTGGGATTTTAGGAGGCCACACATGAGATTCGCCCTTGGAAACTGAGATCTATGCCCAGGGTGGCTTTCCACAGAGCACAAGTAATCTCAGCCAGGATATCACAAGATTTTATTATTAAAGACTTGGCAGCCATAGTTGAGAGTCAAAACACACATGGAGCTCACATTGTAGACCTCAATGAGCCTGGCTTCATCTGACCTTTTGGCCACACTTTGGGAAGCTTTGCCTGTGATAGTTCTCCATTTCTTTTGTTCAAATGAGTTTCCTCGCCATTTAATGGTTCCTGAATGATTGGAAACCCACAGTGCCTCCAACTTCATCCTTAAAAAATAGCTAGATAAATACCACCAACTTTTTGAAATTCCCTTGACCAGGTGGCACTGGAGAACCTTTGGATTCCTGTTGCTGATCATGAGTATACCAGACAGTGCCTTGATTGACTTGGTTTCATGAAAATGGTGTAGAACAGAGATGCCAGTAAGTTGGAGCCTGCTCAGTAGTTGGCCTAGAGCAGTGGTGGGGAGGTGTCTGATATAACATCTGTGGTGAGGCCATGTTTATCTGCCATTGGCTTCCAAATGGCTTGTGACTGACATTGTGCATCCAGCAGACCCTTGTATGTAAAAGCATCTTGTTATATGGAGAGGTTTCAGGGCAGTGTTCAGAATCAGGTTGCTATGGTCAATGGGGCAAGCTCTGTGGGAAAGAAGCTTGCTTGGTGCATTCTCCTGCAGACCCTGACCCACCACATGTGACAGAATTCCCTCCAGCACTTTGTCCCAGTGGAACTCCTTGTATTCCAAGAAACAAATACCAAACTTCCAGTGCAGCAGCAAGAAACACCACAAAAAGTGGAGGATGAAAAAACGGCTTTACAGTAAACACGAGGAGACACTTAGCGCACAGTGGCTACAGTTTACCTACAAAGAGAAAATTCAGCACTGCTGCCTCATGTTCATTGGGAAATAAGAAACAATGTCCTCCAGGTCACATAGATGCAGACCCAGTTATGATGGTCTAACTAGAACGGAAGCTAAATCTCCTGACAACAACATATATTTCAAGTGCCCAAACTCAGAGGCAGTTTCTCAAAAGTCTTTAGGCCAGCAGAGCTCCATGTTTGTGCAGTGTTTACCCTGTCCCTTACTTTTGGAAACTCCTATACCACCTCGAAGGATATGAACTCCTGAGCATATTCCATTCCAGATATGTATTCACAGATTTTTGTAACTCATCTCCTCTAATTGTGTCTTACTTTAAGCGAAGGTGATGTCAAGGCATTGTTCTGGATGAGAGTGGGAAGATTTTTTTGTAGCACATATTTGCATAAATATTGAATTTATTTTTCTATTTTCAATTCGAAATACTGAATCCCTGAAACTAACCCATAACCTACTAGACTCTGACTACTAATCCTAATATGATGGAGTAAAATAACCCACACAGAATAGAAATACAACCAGTTCAGGAGAGGCATGGTGTATAGTTGTACTTTCCTTTTGCATGATAAAGGGTTGGTGTTATAAATCTTGTCAATTTGTAGTTAAAATAGTCCTCTATGTGTTTTTAAAGTTAACAAATATGTGAATTCCTGTCTCCCTTTCTCTGTAGCCTATTCAGCACATGCATTTTCATATGCACATATAGAATACTACATGGTATCACACGTACATATTTGTGAGGTAACTGACTTTGCAAATACAAATTGTTAGAAGAAAACACTTCTTCTAAATGCTGTTGGAACTGAAAATTCAACCTATAGGTGAGCTTCCTAGTTGAACAACATAAATCCATATTTAGTAAAATCAATATTTTGGGATCTGTGGATGATATATATTTCATGGTGAATTTCGATTGGCATACATAATGCTACTTTGTAATGTCTGTATTTAGGTGTGTATGTGTGTGTGTGTGTGTGTATTATATATATATTATATATATATATTTATATATATATATATATATATATATATATATATTCACTCTGCTGATTATTCAAAATATAAAATATATGTGTCTTATTATACACTAACTAAATTCATTCATATTCATGTATTTGGATTTATAATCAACGTTTGAGAAGATTATTCTCAGAAATATTCATCCACCTGAAATACATGTTTGTTTCCTAGTACTGAAAACTAACTTCAGGGGATCATATTATGGCGCTGATGGGAGTTCATTACCCCCGTGTACCGCCTCACATTGCAGGAGAAGGACAAGTTAGAACGGCTAAAATCTATCTTGTTAGAAATTTCCAGGAAAATTGGTGTGCTCCAAAACCTACAGGAAGGATTTCCATTGCACAAGAACCAGCTACGGGGGCTCAAACGCCAGCGATTTGTCCTCACGGAGGGTCACGCTGCTTATTCAGCAAATCACCCCACAGCTAGTGTCTGCAATGCGCGCTGGGAAACGACGAGAGAGCAACGCAAAGATATAGCCCTGTGGATTATGCGGGCTCCTGCCAGCTGTGCAATCACTGTGCTCAGTGTTGAGTTGTGGGTTTGAAACGGGGGAAGGAAGCGGTCCAATTCGGTTTTCCACACCGGTGAGACCACAGAGGAAGATAGCGGTCACCATCTTGGAGAGCTGACGTCACCATCCCTGTTGTCGACTCATCACAGCTCATTCAGATACAGAATAGGTAATTTCAGGCTGCCATTCGCCTTCATCTTGCAGACAAATTACTCAGGGTCAGTGCTGAAGAACCCACGAAAATTGCTTCTTGGACCCTGCTCCTATCAGAACATACACGGAGCCCGGAGCGGCTGAATTCCGGGTCCCGGAACTGCTCTGGCCCAGGGCTAAAGAACCTGCAGAAACTGTTTCTTGGTCTGGGTCCTGCTGAATATTGTAAAGGTAAATGCCAACTGAGCCTTCATAGACAGTGGCAACAGGATTGAGACGGGGCTTGTGAGGGCCAGTCAGGACTCACTCATTGCTTTGGTCACCCGGCAAAGGGAAAGAAATGCTGCCATTCACATGGGATACCAACATGGCAGAGATCTGATGTGATCACAAAGCGGTGGAGGAGATAACTTCATCTATACCAGCGGCGAGAGAAATAGTTGGTCTCCTGGTAAAGAAAGTGAGTCACAAACATCCGAGTCTCTCTCACTTAGTCATCAAGCCAGAGGTGCAGAGCAGAGCTGCCGCCTGTGCCTGGAACAGGCCCAGCGACCCACCGGCATGGTAGTCACGTCACCCCAATTGGAGTAGGGGCAGAGCACACCCATGCCTGCAAGGTAGGCAGACGTACGACCGATCGGCAGAACAGGCCCAGGGGCCAGTCAGAATGGTAGACAGAACACCCCAATTGGAGGAGCATCACAGCCGCCAACCGCAACTGCAATGGAGACTTTTCCACTATACAAGAGCAATATAAATATATAGGGGGAAAATTTCAAAAACACAACAGTTTCACCAAGCAGAAAGAAACGCAAGCTCTATGAAAAGACAAGAAAAGAAAGGACCACAAGCAATGCAGGTCAACTCAACTTTAGAAGAGGTAATAGATGCAGCATATGGAATGTCAGATAAAGAATTCAGGATATACATGCTTCATGTGATCTGGAATCTCAAGGAAGACATTAGACAGCAAAAATCAGACAATGAAAGATCACTTCGACAATGAATTACATAAAAACATCCAAGTAGCAAAGATCAACTATACAGTGAGATAGAGGTTATAAAAAACAAACAAACTGAAATCTTAGAAATGCAGGAAGTAATGAACCATCTTAAAAACTCAATTGAGAATACTACCATTAGAGCCGAATACTTAGAAGATAGAACATCAGACAATGAAGACAAAGTATTTCAACTCAAAAAGAACATATACAGCTCAGCAAGACTGTTAAGAAACCATGAGCAAAAGTGCAAGAAATATGGGATAACATAAAGAGACCAAACATAAGAGTCATTGGGATACAGGAAAGTATAGAGGTCCAAACCAAAGGAGTGAGCAATCTATTCAATGAAATAATAGGAGAAAAATTCCTAGACTTGAAGAATGAGACAAAATCCCAAATCCTAAAAGTCTACAGGACGCCAAACGTGCAATATCATAAGAGATCCACACCTAGACACATGATAATGAAGATACCCAACATACAGAATAAGGAGAGAATTTTAAAAGCTACAAGAGAAAGGAAGCAGATTATAGTTAGTGGTAAACCAACCAGGATAACAGCTGATCTTTCAACACAGACTCTGAAAGCTAGAAGATCCTTTAATAACATATTTCAAACACTGAAAGAAAATGGGTTCCAACCAATAATCATGTATCCAGTGAAATTAAGCTTCAGATGGAAGATGAAATTAAAACCTTCCACAATAAACAAAAGTGAAAAGAATTTGCAGCTAGAAAACCATCTCTTCAAAACATCCTCGGCAAAACATTACAGGAAGTGGAAATGGAAAATATCAATGAAAACCAACAGTGGAAGGTAGGACATTAAAGGGGGGAAAATAATCAAAGAGGAAATCAAACTATGTTTAGTAACATAAATAAACAAATATGGCTGGAAGAACAACCCATATCTAAATAATAACCAAAAATCTTAATGGCTTAAACTCACCAATTAATAGACACAGGCTAGTAGAATGGATCACAAAACAAGAACCAACAAAATGCTGCCTACAGGAGACGCATTTTACAGGAAAAGACATACATAGACTCAAGGTGATACTTGGAAAAATCATATCACTCTTATGAACGTTGGAAACAAGCAGGAGTGTCCATACTCATATCAAATAAAATAGATTTCAAGCCAAAGTTAATCAAAAAGGATAAAGAAGGACACTACATACTACTCAAGAAAACCATACGCCAACAAGACGTAACAATCATAAATATATATGCCCCAAACAATGGTGCAGCTTTGTTCATCAAACAAACTCTTCTCAATTTCAAGAGTCTAATAGACCACAATACAGTAATCATGAGAGACATGAACACACCTCTCTCACCACTGGACAGATCTTCCAAACAAAAGTTGAATAAGAAAACTATAGAACTCAATAACACAATTAATAACCTAGACTTCATTGACATATATAGAATGTACAACCCATCATCAAGAAGTTACACTTTTTTCTCAGCAGAACATGGATCCTTCTCAAAAATACATCATATATTATGTCACAGGGCAACTCTTAGACAATAAAAAGGAGTAGAGATAATACCATGCATTTTATCTGATCATAATGGAATGAAACTAAAAATCAATGATATAAGAAGGAAGGAAAAATCATTCATCACTTGGAGAATGAACAATAGGTTTCTGAATGGTCAATGGGTTATTGAAGACATCAAAGAGGAAATTAAAAAATTCTTAGAGGTAAATGAAAACACAGACACAATATATCGGAATCTATGAGACACATTGAAAGCAGTTCTAAGAGGAAAATTCATTGCTTGGAGTTCATTCCTTAGAAAAAGAAAAAACCAACAAATAAATGATCTCATACATCATCTCAAAATCTTAGAAAAACAAGAGCAAACAACAGCAAAAGAAGTAGAAGGCAAGAAATAATTAAAATCAGAGCAGAAATTAATGAAATCGAAACAAAAGAAACAATTGAAAAAATTGACAAAACAATACATTGGTTTTTTGAAAAAATAAATAAAATCGACAGACCCTTAGCCATGCTAACAAAGAGAAGAAGAGAGAGAACTCAAATTACTACCATATGAAATGAAAAAGGAAATATAACAAGAGACACTTCAGAAATACAGAAGAAAATCAGAAATTATTTTGAATTAATATACTCCAATAAAATAGAATATAGTGAAGGCATTGATAAATTTCTTAAGTCATATGATGTGCCCAGATTGAGTCAGGAGGATATAGACAACCTAAACAGTCTAATATCAATTGAGGAAATAGAAGAAACCATCAAAATACTACCAACTAAGAAAAGCCCAGGACCGGATGGGTATAGAGCATAGTTTTAAAAAACCTTTAAAGAAAAACAAAAACCAATACTTTTCAAGCTATTTCAGGAAAAATGCAAAAATCCTCAAAAAAATTCTGGCGAATCAGACACAAAATCATATATATAAAAAAAAATGTTCACCATGATCAAGTAGGATTCATTCCTGGGATGCAAGGCTGGTACAATATACAGAAATCAATAAATGTTATTCATCACATCAATAGACTTAAAAATAAGAACCATATGATCATCTCGAGAGTTGCGGAAAAAGCATTCGACAAGGTACAGCATCACTTTACGTTCAAAACTCTAGAAAAACTAGGGATAACAGGATCATACCTCAATATTGTAAAAGCAATCTATGCTAAGCCTCAGGCTAGCATCATTCTGAATGGAGAACAATTGAAGGCATTCCCCCTAAAATCTGGAGGAAAACAATGATGCCCTCTCTCACCTCTTCTGTTCAACATAGTTCTCGAAACACTGGCCAGAGCAATTAGAAAGGCTAAAGAAATTAAAGGCATAAAAATAGGAAGAGAAGAACTCAAATTATCGCTATTTGCAAAAGACATGATTCTATACCTAGCAGACCCAAAAGGGTCTACAAAGAAACTATTAGAGGTAATAAATGAATTCAGCAAAGTGGCAGGATATTAAATCACCACGCATAAATCAAAGGCATTTTTGTATATCATCGACAAATCCTCTGAAATGGAAATGAGGACAATCACTCCATTCACAATATCCTCAAAAAAATAAATAAAATACTTGGGAGTCAACCTAACAAAAGAGGTGAAAGACTTATACAATGAAAACTACAGAACCCTAAAGAGAGAAATAGAAGAAAATCTTAGAAGATGGAAAAATATACCCTGTTCATGGATAAGCATAACTAACATCATCAAAATGACAATATTACCAAAAGTTCTCTATAGGTTTAATGCAATGCCAATTAAAATCCCAAGGTCATTTCTTGTAGAAATAGATAAAACAATTATGAAATTCATATGGAAAAATAAAAGACCCAGAATAGCAAAAACAGCTCTAAGCAGGAAGTGTGAATCAGGCAGTATACCGATACCAGACCTCAAACTATACTACAGATCAATAGTAACAAAAATAGCATGGTACTGGTGCCAAAACAGGTGGGTGGACCAGTGGTACAGAATAGAGGACACAGAAACCAATCCACAAAACTACAACTATCTTATATTTGATAAAGGGGTTAAAAGCATGCAATGGAGGAAGGATAGCATCTTCAACAAATGGTGCTGGGAAAACTGGAATTCCATATGTAACAAAATGAAACTGAATCCCCTCCTCTCGCCATGCACAAGAGTTACCTCAAAATAGATCTAGGAGGTTGATATCAAATCAGAGACACTGCATCTGGTAGAAGAAAACTTTTGCCACAATCTACATACTGTGGGGTCGGGCTCCAAATTTCTCAATAGTACACCCATAGCACAAGAGTTAATCACTAGAATCAACAAATGGGACTTACGCAAACTAAATAGATTTTTCTCAGCAAAAGAAACAATAAGAGAGGTAAATAGGGAGCCTACATCCTTGGAACAAATCTTTACTCCTCACACTTCAGATAGAGCCCAAATATCAAGAGTATACAAAGAACTCAAAAAAATTAAACAATAAGAAAATGAATAACCCAATCAACAAATGGGCCAAAGACCTGAACAGACACTTCTCAGAGGAGGACATACAATCAATCAATAAGTACATGAAAAAATTCTCACCATCTCTAGCAGTCAGAGAAAAGCAAAACAAACCCACCCTAAGATACCATCTCACTGCAGTAAGATTGGCAGCCATTATGAAGTCAAACGACAACATGTGCTGTCGAGGATGTGGGGAAAAGGGCACACCTGTACATTGCTGGTGGGACTGCAAATTAGTGCAGCCAATTTGGAAAGCAGTATGGAGATTTCTTGGAAAGCTGGGAATGGAACCACCATTTGACCTATTCCCCTTCTCGGTCTATTCCCTAAACACCTAAAAAGAGCATGCTACAGAGATACTGATAAATCGATGTTCATAGCAGCACAATTCACAATGGCAAGACTGTGGAACCAACCTAGATTCCCTTCAATAGATGAATGGATTAAAAATGTGGCATGTATATAGAATGGCTTTTGACTCACAAGGTGCAGCCAGCAGACGCTTATATGTAAAGGCAAATTGTTATATGGTTTGGTTTCAGGTAAATCTTCAGAATCAGGTTGCTATGGACACGGGGGCAAACTATGAGAGATAGAAGATTGGATGGTGCATTCTCCTGCAGACCCTGACCATACACACGTGACACAACTCTCTCCAGCACTGTGTCTCAGTTGAACTCCTTGTATTTCGTGATGCAAATACCAAACTCCCAGTGCAGCAGCAAGAAACCCACGAAAAATGGAGGATGACCAAATGGCTTGACAGTTCAAACGGGGAGACACTTAGGTTCCAGTGTCCACAGTTTACTTAGGAAGAGAGAATTCAGCACTGTGGTGTCATGTTCATTGGAAAATAAGAAACCATGTCCTCCAGGTCACATAGATGCAGACCCATCTTTGAAGGTCTCACTACAAAGGAAGCTAAAGCTCCTTACAACAAAATATATTTCAAGTGCCCAACCTCAGAGAGACTTTCTCAAGAAGTCTTTAGGCCAGCAGAGCTCCATATGTGTGGACTGTTTAACCTTTCCCTTACTTTTGGAAACTCCTTTAATACCTCCAATTTTTTGAACTACTGAGCATATTTTATTCCACATATGAATTCACAGATTTTCTAACTCTTCTCCTCTAATTGTGTTTTACTAGGGTCGAAGGTAATGACAAGGCATTGTTCTTGATGAGAGTTGGAAGATTTTTGCATAGCATATGTTTGCGTACACATTGGATTCATTTTCCTATTTTCCATTCAAAATACTGAATCCCTGACACTAACCCATACCCTACTAGACTTTGACGATTAATCCTAATATGGTGAAGAAAAATAACCCAAAGAGTATAGAAATACAAGCAGTTCAGAGGAGGCATGGTGTATACTAGGTCTTGCCTTTTGCATGATAAAGGGTAGGTATTATAAAAATAGTCAATTTTTAATTGAAATAGTTCTACATGTATTTTTAAAGGTAACAAATATGTGACTTCCTGTCTCCTTTTCTCTGTAGCCGATTCAGCACATGTATTTTTATACACACATATAGAATCCTACCTGGTATCACACATAATTTCTTTTGAGGATACTGACTTGGAAGATAAAAATTGTGAGAAGAGATCATTCCTCCTAAACGCTGTTGGAACTGAAAGTTCAACCTATGTCAGCTTCCTAGTAGAACAACATTATACATGAATCCATGTTAAGCAAAATGAATATTTTTCGATATGTGGATTATATATATTTCATGATGAAATGCGATTGGCATATATACTGCTACTTTTTAATGTCTGTGTGTGTGTGTGTGTGTGTGTGTGTGTGACTCTCCAAGTTTTTTAAAATATGAAATATATGTGTATTATATACACTCCCTAAATTCATTCAAGTTCATGTATGTGGATTTCTAATCAACTTTTCAGAAGATTATTCTCAGAAATTTTCCTCCACCTGGAATACATATTTGTTTCCCATTACTGAAATCTGACTTCAGTTAATGGTTCATACAAATCCTAACATTTCTACATTAACTGACATAGTTTAACATCAATGCAAGTAGATTACTATGGGACAAGATGTCTATTTTGAACTTCATTTCTATTCAACACTGCTACATTACTATTTCTTCACGTTTAGCCCATCATAGCATATATATTTCATCCACAAGTTCACAAATTTAGAGGCATTTGGTTCACTTTAAATCCCTTCCTGCTTTAGAACACATGTATTCATCCAGGTTTCTTGACTGGAATTTTTTGAGACTTCTTTCCAAACACATTATTTTCGATTTCCATAATCCTTTTGAAGAAAATCTCACACACCCTTCATGATAAACCATAACCTAATATTACCATTAGATGTATAACTGATTGGAATGAATGATTGTATATCAATATTAGATTTCCTGTATATTTTCAGATATCAATTAAATGAATTATTTAAAGTGGAACCAGTTATATTATTTATTCACAGTATGGTCTACTCATGAATTATCTCTATATTCACAGACACAGCGTACACCTCTTTGTACCCCCAATACTAATTTATACGTCTTCTCAATATTACTCCCGGAAATGGTTGAAGAAATACTCATGTCACCTGATCTACATATACATTTTATCACAGTAATATTCTGGACAAAACTGCAAAGGTCACACTTATGATTTTACAAAGCCTAAATGGAAAGTGAACACGGATTACTAAAAACATCCATGTCCAGGTTGCCTAATGCTCTCAAATGTCATTCTTTGGTGACTACATATTTGTTTCTTCCTAAGATTATATATTCAAACTCAATCCTGTTGAAAATGTCTAATCCTAACACTCACTTTGTACTTTGCCTAATTTCCTATTGTCTTCCTTGATATTTGCTTTCCTACATTTTTTCCCTAGTTCATCTTTGTGACTGACTCTTCACATGTGCTGACATTGGCATTCACTCTCTAATCGAAACCCTGTTGCTAAAGATTTTTTTTTTCCAAATTCTATACTCACACTTCTTCCGAAAACTACCGATTATCTTCCTAATCTTACCGACTATCCCTTTTGGAGTTGATGTTCCCTTCTAAATTCAATCATCCAAGGTACAAAGTCTTATGCCATTGTATATTGATTTATCCAAGAAAACTCTACTGAAGGTAATTCATTGCTAAGTATCCCAATCAAGGGCCCAATTCCCTTCTTGGCTTCAAATCTTACCTAGATTTCTGTTTTCATACATATATTTCACCTCTATGTTCTTATAAATATAGCAGATTCCCAATATCATTATTCATCCCTCAGAATAATTCCTAACCCAAATTGAACAAGTTATTAATGCTAACCATACACTGTTCCCTCAATCTAACTTTACAAAAGAGCGGGACAGAGTTGGTCTTACAATACAGGAATATAGGGGATCTTCCACCTGCTGAGAACCTCAAAGGTCCATGCAGATATGACCCCTGGAGAAGATGTAGGCAGATATGAAGGACCAAACAAGGCCTGTGTGGAGAGCTGTTCCTGGGTGCCTATGGTTGATATACCATTCTAACTTGTAAAAGTGTCACATGAAGTAGGGGTAGCCACCAGCACTTGTCCCCGTTGAACTTCTTGTATTTCGTTAAGCAAATACCAAACTCCCAGTGCAGCAGCAAGAAACACCACGAAAATGCAGGATGAACAAATGGCTTCACAGTCCACATGGGGAGACACTTTGCCCCCATTGGCCACAGATTACCTACAAACAGGGAATTCAGTACTGCTGCCATATGTTCATTATTAAATAAGATACCATGTCCTCCAGGTCACATAGATGCACACCCAGCTTTGATGGTCTCACTACAAAGAAGCTATAGCTCCGGACAACAATATAAATTTAAGTGCCCAACCTCAAAGCCAGTTTCTCAAGAAGTCTTTAGGCCAGCAGAGCTCCATGTTTGGGTTGTCTTTACAATGTCCCTTACTTTGTGAAACTCCTCCACCACATCCAAGGTTGTGAACTCCTGAGAATTTCCCATTCCAGATTGGATTTATTTTCCAATTTTCACTTCTACAGTAACTGACCTAGTTTTACATCAATGCAAGTAGATTCCTATGGAATATGATGTGTATTTTGAAGTTCATTTTTATTCAACACTGTTACATTACTATTTCTTCAGTTTATGCACATAATAGGATATATATTTATTCCACAAGTTAGGAAGTTTATAGGCATTTGTTTCACTTTCAATCACTTTCTGCTTCAGAACACATGTATTCCTCCATGTTTCTTGACTGGTCTTCTCATGAGACTTCTTTCCAAACACATTATTTTCTATTTCCGTAATCACTTTTGAAACAAAACTCACACACCCTTCATTATAAACCATAACTCTAAGATTACCATTAGATGTATAACTCTTTGGAATGAATGATTGTATATCAATATAAGATTTCCTATATATTTTCAGATATCAATTCAATCCATTATTTAAGTGGAACCAGTTATATTTTTTCCCAGTATGATCTATTTATGCATTGTCTCTATATTCATAGACACAGCGTACACCTCTTTGTACCCCCAATACTAATTTATTCGTCTTCACATTATTGCTCCCGGAAATGGTGGAAGAAATACTCATTTCACCTGATCTACATATACATTTTATTACAGTAATATTCTGGACACCAAATGCAAAGGTCACACTTATTATTGTACCAAAGCCTAAATGGAAAGTGAGCATGGATTACTAAAAACATCCATGTCCACATTGCCTAATTCTCTCAAATGTCAATCCTATTCCTGACTACATATGTGTTTCTTCCTAAGATTATATATTCAACCTGAACCCTTTGAAAATGTGTAATCCTATCACTTTATAGTTTGCCTGATTTTGTAATGTCTCTATTTATATCTGCTTTCCTACATATTTCCCAAGTTCATCATTGTGATTGACTCTTCACATGTGCTGACAAACATATTCACTCTCTAACCAAAACCCTATTGCTAAAGAACTTTTGTTCCAAATACTATACTCACTCTTCTTCCTATACCTACCGACTATCTTCCTAATCCTACCGACTATCCCTGTTTGACTGGATGTTCTCTTGTACATTCAATCTTCCAAGGTAGAAGATCCTATGCCATTGATTATAGATTTATTTTAGACATCTGTGCAGAAAGTAATTCAATGCTAATTATCCCAGTCAAGGTCCCAATGTGATTCTGGGCTTCGAATCTTACCTAGATTTCTGTTTTTATAATTATATTTCACCTCTATATTCTTTTAAATATTTTAGGTTCCAAATACCATCATTCATCCAGCAGAATGATTTCTAACCCAAATCAAACATGTTGTTAACCTTAACCATTCACTGTTCCATCAATCTAACTTTACGGAAGAGCAGGGATAGAGTTGGTCTTAAAACACAGGAATGTATGAGATATTTCACCTGATGAAAACCTCAAAGGTACATGCATAAATGATCCCTGAAGAAAATGAAGGCAGCTATAAAGGACCTGAGAGAGCAAAAGTCATCTTCAATGGCAAACAACCTGGTCAGGATGAAGGGTTCTGTCTGAATCAGCCTCTCTCTTCTTAATGTAGAGAAAATGGACCAAACCCAGCCTGTGTGGGTAGCTGTTCCAGGGCGCCTATTATTGATATACCATTCTAACTTGTGAAAGTGTAACAGGAAGTAGGGGCAGCCTCCTTCTCATGTGACACTTGGAAGCCACTGGTAGGACAAAGTGATTGCCAAGGCAGTAACCTCATTGAGTTCCTGAAGGAAGTGACCTCACCTCACTTCCTTGGTGATTAAAATCTCTGAACTTGGGATTCATGAAACCAGTCACCCATAGCCAGTCTCAGTCCCAGTCCCAGTGGTCACACTTGTTTGGATTTACCAAAGACAGAGTCAGTCTTTCTTGGTAACTACTGATGTGAGGATGGCCAAATGCCAGGAAAGATCTGAAGAGGAGCCGTTTCTGAGAAAGCAGGTAGTGGCTCACCTCTGGCTCCTGACACCTTCACAGAGTTAGCCAAGGAGACCAGATCTGACACAGGTCAGGCCATTTCAGGGGAATATAGTATGGTCCACCAGTCAGAGGACACTCTGGATATTCACAGACCTACTTGAGTTAAGGAGGTGCCTTTGTGGGTGTGGGTGTGAGTTTGTGGTTTTGTCTAATGTTTTGAGAATAGGTAGGAAAGGTGGTTTGTTTGGATTGGAGTGGACTGTTTCTAGTAAGTCGTTTGACAAGGCGAGTGCTTCTATGTCTGTGTTTCCCACTCTGTCCGTGGTTGTAGACATTAGAAAAGACAATGCATCAAGGATGTGTCCTGTCTAGTAGAATGCTTCCCAGCATTCTTCCTGCCCGATTTAGGAATGGACTGTGGCTCGCCTTATGCATGGGAAACACCTACTAACTTTCTAAGTTCCTGTTTTCTTCCTGAATTCCGGCAAATCTCAAGAATAGGCCCATGGTTTTGAGTCCAAGATATGTTCCACCTCCAAGCTCTGTGACATGGCCATGTACTTGATAGCTGTAGGGAATGGGAACATCTTAGAAAACTCAAATAACTGTGTGACCAGTAAACTCTCAGTGGAGAGACCCTGCTTTGGTTTATTTGCATACTTATGGTTATGTTGCCCTGAATGTCAAGAAGGTCTTTGCCTCAGGCCACCCCTTTGTGAAGCCTGAAGAAAACTGTTTTCAAATGGAAATAAATGGGCATAACATGTTGCTCTTTGCTTAATTGCTTTGGAAAGGGATGTGTCCGAATCAGCCTCTTGGGCCTCTGTGAGGTTGTGGCTTAGATTCTCAGCACATGATAGATCTAAAGATAGATTCCATGTGTGCAATCAAAACCAAAATGGCAAAAAAATTAGTCATTGTGGATGAGTCTCTTGCATTCCTCTGTTATGTTCTTTACCTCCATCAAGTGTGAATAGTAATCCTTTAGGTCAAATGAGTTCTTCAAAGCCCTTCAGAGGTGCTTGTGTTTTCTCAAGACTCCAAATCACATAAAGAATCTATACCTGAGAGTCAGTAGGCCTGAAATTGGAGAAGGAGAGCAGTATTAATGGCAGGCCTATTTGATCACTCCTGGTTCACAGGAAGGGTGTCCATGTCACCCTGACTTTAGGAAAATGAGGGGCAAGCAACATTATTTTGGACACTCTCTTGGGATGCATTCCGCATGGTAACCTCCAGCCAGAGGTTATGATGAATGTCTATATTTAAGAAGATGAGGGCCATGTGGGTGTATTTTGGTTTTAATTGTGGTCATTCTTGTGGCAGTTGGAAGAGATGACTGGATCCACCTGGGCTTGAACTCTGGTGTCATTCCCCTTATAGACTGAGTTCTGGAACACACATCAAGGAAGAATTGCCATAAATTGTGTGGGGATTTTAAGAGGCCACGCATGAGAGTCGCCCTTGGAAACTGAGATCTATGCCCATGGTGGCTTTCCACAGAGCACTGGGAATCTCAGACAGGATATCACATGATTTAATTCTGAAAGACTTGGCAGCCATATTTGATAGTCAAAACACACATGGACCTCAATTGTAGACCTCAATGGGCGTGGCTTCATGTGACCTTTTGGCCATGCTCTGGGAAGCCTTGCCTGTGAGAGTTCTCCAGAGCTTTCATTGAAATGATCTTCCTCAACATTGAATAATTCCTGAATGAATTGAAATAAACAGTGCCTCCAACTTTATCCTTGAAAATTGGCTAGATAAATACCATGAAATTTTTAAAATTCCAATGAACAGGTGGCACTGAAGAACCTTTGGATGTCCTGTTGCTGATCATGAGTGTACCAGACAGTGCCTTGATTAACTGGTTTTCATGAATATGGTGTAGAACAGAGATGCCAGTAATTTGGAGCCTGTAGAATAGTGGGCCTAGAGCAGAGGTGATTAAGTGTGTGATAAAACATCTGTGGTGGGGTCATGTGGATCTGCCATTGTCTTCCAAATGGCTTGTGACTGACATGGTGCAGCCAGCAGAACATTGTATGTAAACGCATCATGTTATATGGAGAGGTTTAAGGGCAATGTTCAGAATCAGGTTGCTATGGTCACGGAGGCAACCTATGTGGTATACAAGCCCTGTTGTTGCATTCTCCTGCAGACCCTGACCCACCACATGTGACAGAACTCCCTCCAGCACTGTGGTCAAGTTTAACTCCTTGTATTTCATGAAACAAATACAAAACTCTGAGTGCAGCAGGAGACATTATAAAAAGTGGAGGATGATGAAATGGCTTCACAGTCCACATGGGGAGACACATAGACCCCAGTGGTCATAGTTTACCTACAAAGAGAGAATTCAGCACTGCTGCTTCATGTTAATTGGAAAATTATAAACCATGTGCTCAAGGTCACAGAGATGCATAAACAGCTTTGATGGTCTTACTAGAAAAAAAGCTAAAGCTCCTGAAAACAACATATATTTCAACTGTCCATCTTAGAGGCAGTTTCTGCAGAGTCTTTAGGCTGGCAAATCTTCATGTTTGTGGAGTATTTACATAGTCTCTTACTTTTAGAAACTCCTCTACCATCTCCAAGGTTGTGAAATCCGGAGCAGTTTTCATTTCAGGTATGAATTCAAAGATTTTCTAACTCTTTTCCTCTAATTGTGTCTTACTTGGGGTGAAAATAATGTAAAGTTATTGTTCTAAATGAGAGTGGGAAAATTTTTGTGTAACACTAATTTGCATACACATTGATCCATTTTCCAATTTTCCATTTGAAATACTGAATCCCTGACAGTAACTCATACCCTACTATACTCTGACTACTAATCCTAATATGATGGAGAATAATACCCAAACAGAATGAAAATACAAGCAGTTCAGTGGAGACATGGTGTACAGTTGGACTTCCCTTTTGCATGATTAAGGGTAGGTGTTATAAATCTACTCAATTTTTAATTGAAATAGTCCTCCATGTGTTTTTAAAGTTCACAAATATGTTAATATGTCTCCCTTTCTCTGTAGCCTACTCAGCACATGTATTTTTATATGCACATAGAGAATCCTACCTGGTATCACACGTACATTTTCATGAGTTGGCTGAATTGGCAGATACAAATTGTGAGAAGAGATCAGTCCTCCTAAACCCTGTGGGAACTGAAAATTCAAACTATGTGTGAGCTTCCCAGTAGAACAATATTATACATAAATCCATGTTCAGTATAATAAATATTTTTGCATCTGTGGATGATGTATATTACATGATGAATTATGATTAGCATGTATTTATTGATACTTTTTAATGTATATTTGTGTTTATTTAATATATATATATATATATATATATATATATATATATATATATATATATCTCCAGATTTCTCAAAATATGAAATATATGTGTCTTATACACACTCTGTAAATTCATTCATGTTCATGTATATGGATTTATAATCAACTTTTCAGAAGATAATTCTCAGAAATATTCATCCACCTGAAATACATATTTGTTTCCCAGTACTGAAAACTAACTTCAATCAATGGTGTTTACAAATCCTAATATTTCTACAGTAACTGACCCAGTTTAACATCAATGCCAGTAGATTCCAATGGGACATGATGTCTATATTGACCTTCATTTTAATCCAACACTGGTACATTACTATTTCTTCAGTTTTTGCACATCATAGGATATGTATTTCATCCACAAGTTCACAAATATATAGGAATTTGTTTCACTTTCAAACACTTCTTGCTTCAGAACACATGTATTCCTCCATGTTACTTGATTCATCTTTTCATGAGACTTCTTTCCAAATACATTATTTTCAATTTCCATAATCAATTTCGAAGCTAAACTCACACACTCTTCATGATGAACCATAACATTAATATTAACATTAGATGTATAACTGGTTGGAATGAAAAATTGTATATCAATATAAGATTTCCTCTATATGTTCATGATTCAATTCAATCCATTATTTAAAGTTGGAACCAGTTATGTTTTTTATTCACAGTATCGTCTATTAATGCATTATCTCTATATTCATAGATACAGTGTACTCCTCTTTGTCCCTTCAATACTAATTTATACGTCTTCAAAATATTGCTCCCAGAAATGGTGGAAGAAATACTCATGTCACGTTATCTATATATAGATTTCATCACAGGAATATTCTGGACACAAAATGCGAAGGTCACACTCATGATTGCATCAAAGCCTAAATGCCAAGGGAGCGTGGATTACTAAAAAGAACCATGTCCAGGTTGCCTAATGCTCTCAAATGTAAATCCAATTGGTGACTACATATTTGTTTCTTCCTAAGATTATATATTCAACCTCAAACATGTTGAAAATGTCTAATCCTATCACTCACTTCATGCTTTTCCTGATTTCGTAATATCTTTATTGATACCTGCTTTCATACATATTTCCCCCAGTTCATCATTGTGACTGACACTTCACATATGCTGACATTTACATTCACTCTCTACCCGAAACCCTATTGCTAAAGAACTTTTGGTCCAAATCCTATACTCACTCTTCTTTCTAAACCTACTGACTATCTTCCTAATGCTACTGACTATAGTTTTTTGACTCAATGTTCTCTTCAACAATCAATTATCCAAGGTATAAGGTCCTATGCCATTGTATATCAATTTATCTGAGACACATGTGCAGAACATAATTCAAACCTAAGTATCCCACTCAAGGGCCCAGTTCCCTTCTGGCTTCCAATCTTACCTAGATTTCTGTTTTTATACTTATATTTTACCTATATATTTTTGTAAATATCACAGGCTCCCAATACCATTATTCATCTGGCAGAAAGATTCCTAACGCAAATCAAAAATGTTATTAACCCTAAACATACACTTTTCCCTCAATCTAACTTTACAGAAGAGGAGGGACAGAGTTGGTCTTACAATACAGGAATGTAGGGGATCTTCCACCTGCTGAGAACATCAAAGGTATATGCAGAAATGATCCCCTGAGATGATGAAGGAAGCTATGAAGGACCTGAGAGAGCAAAAGACATCTTCCATGGCAAACTATCTGGTCAGGATGAAGGGATGTGTCTCAATCAGCCTCTACCTTCTTAATGTAGAGAAGATGGACCAAACCAGGCCTGTGTGGAGAGCTGTTCCCAGGTACCTATGGTTGGTATACCATTCTAACTGTGAAAGTGTGACAGGAAGTAGGGACAGCCTCCATCTCATGGGACTTTTAGATGTAACTTTTAGGACAAAGTGGTTGCAAAGTAAGTGACCTCATTCAGTTCCTGAAGGAAATGACCTCACCTCACTGCCTTGGTGATGGAACTCTCTGGACGTTTGATCCTGGAAGACAGGCACCATGAGCCAGTCACAGTCCCAGTCCCAGTGGTCTCACTTGTTTTGATTTATCAAGAACAGAGTCAGTCTTTCTTAGTACCTACTGATGTGACGATGGCCAAATGACAGGAAAGCTCTGAAGAGGAGCTTTTCCTGGGAAATCAGGTAGTGGCTCACCCATGGCTCCTAACAACTTCAAAGTGTTGGCCAAGGAGACTATATCTGATACAGGACAGGCCATTTTGGGGGAACATACAATGGCCCACCATTCCGAGGACACTCTGGATAGTCACAGACTTACTTGAGCAAAGGAGGTGCCTTTGAGTGTGTGTGTGTGGGTTTGTGGTTTTGTCTCATGTTCTGAGAATAGGAAGGAAAGGCTCTTTGTTTGGATTGGTGTGGACTGTTTCCAGTAAGTCGTTTCACAAGGCGAGTGCTTCTATGTCTGTGCATCCCACTCTGTCCGTGGTTGTAGACATTAGAAAAGAGAATGCATCAATGGATGTGTCCTGTCTAGTTGAAAGCTTCCAAACATTCATCCTGCCCAATTTACAAATGGACTGCAGCTTGTCTTATTGAAGGGCAACATCTGCTCTCTTACTAAGTTTCTGTTTTCTTCCTGAATTCTGGAAACTCTCCAGAATAGCCTCATGGTTTTGTGTCCAAGATATGTACCACCTCCAAGCTCTGTGATATGGTGATGTACTGGATAGCTGAAGGGAATGGCGAGGATCTAAGAAAACTCAGATATCAGTGGGACCAGGAAAGTCTCAGTGGAGAAACCCTTCTTTCGGGCTTTTGCTTACCTATTGTTCTGCTGCCCTGAATTTCAGGAAGGTTTTTACCTCAGGATACTCATTTGTGAAGCCTGAAGAAAACAGTTTTCAAATGGAAATGAATGGGCATCACCTGTGGCTCTTTGCTTAATTTCATTGGAAATGGATGTTTCTGAAACAGCCTCTTGGCCCTGTGTGAGGCTGTGGTTAGATACTCAGCACCTTATACATCCCACGTGTTCATCCAAAACCAAAATGGCCAAAAGAGCAGTCCTTGTGGATGAAGTCTTTCCCTACCTCTGTAAGGTTCCTGACCTCTATCAAGTGAGGATAGGGTGCCTTTGTGTCAAATGAGTTCTTCAAAGCCCTTCAGAGGTTAGCCCATAGGTGATTCCAATGATTCCAATTCACATGAAGATTCTAAACCCCACAGTCAGTAGTCCTCAAATTGGAGAAGCAGAGCAGTATTAACGGCAGGCCTATTTGATCAGTCATGGTTCACAGAAAGGTGTTCAGGCCACCCCAACTTTAAGCAAATGAGGGGCAAGGGAGCTTATTTTGGACACTGTCTTGGGCTGTGACCCTCATGGAAACCTCCATCCAGAGGTTAAAATGAGTGTCAATATGGAAGAAGATGATGGCCATGTGGAAGTGTTCTGGTTTTAATTGTGGTTATTAGTGTGGTTGTTGAAAAATATGACTGGCTCCACCTGGTCTTGAACTCTGGTGTGATTCCCCTTAGAGACTGAGTTCTGGAACTGATCTCAGAGAAGTATTGCCATGAGTTTTGTTGGGATTTTAGAAGGCTATGCATGAGAGTCACCCTTGGAAACTGAGATCTGTGCCCAGGAAGGCTTTCCACAGAGCACAGGGAATCTCAGCCAGGTTATCACATAATTTTTTTCTGAAAGAATTAGCAGCCATAGTTGAGAGGCAAAACAGGCAAGGATTTTACATTGTAGACCTCAATGGGCCTGGCTTCATGTGACCATTTGGCAACACTTTGGGAAGCCTTGCCTGTGAGAGTTATCCAGAGCGTTCATTGAAATGGGCTTCCTCACCATTTAATGGTTACTGAATTAAATGAAACCCTCAGTGCCTACAACTTCATCCTTGAAAAATGGGCTCGATAATACCATGAAATTTTTGAAATTCCCATGACCAGGTGGCACTGGAAAACCATTGGAGATCCTGTTGCTGATCATGAGTGTACCAGAAAGTGCCTTGATTGACTGGGTTTCACAAAAAAATTGTGTAGAACAGAGATGCCAGTAAGTTGGAACCTGCTGAGTAGTGGGCCTAAAGCAAAGGTGGGTAGGTGTGAGATAAAACAACTCTGGTGGATTCATGTGGATCGGCCGTTGGCTTTCAAATGGCTTGTGACTGACATGATGCAGCCAGCAGACCCTTATATGAAAAGGCATCTTGTTATATGGATAGGTTTCTGGGCAATGTTCAGAATCAGGTTGATATGGTCAAGGGGGCAAGCTATGTTGGACATAAGCCTGGTTGGTGCATTCTCCTGCAGACTCTGTCCCACCACATGTGACAGAACTCCCTCCAGCACTGTGTCCCAGTTGAACTCCTTGTATTTCATGAAGCAAATACCAAACTCCCAGTGCAGCAGCAAGAATCACCACGAAAAGTAGAGTATGACCAAATGGCTTCACAGTCCACACGAAGAGACACTTATCCCCCAGTTGCCACAGTTTACCTACAAAGTGAGAATTCAGCACTGCTGCCTCATTTTCATTGGAAAATAAGATACCATGTCCTCCAGGTCACATAGATGTTGACCCAGTTTTGATGCTCTCACTACATAGGATGCTAAAGCTACCGACAACAACATACATTTCAAGTGTCCCAACTCAGAGGCAGTATCTCAAGAAGTCTTTAGGCCTGCAGAGCTTCATGTTTGTGGAGTGTTTACCTTGTATTTATTTTTGGAAAGTCATCTACCACCTCCAAGGTTGTGAACTCCTGAGCATATTCCATTCCGGGTATGTATTCACAGATTTTCTAACTCTTATCCTCTAATTGTGTATTTCTTCCAGCGAGGGTAATATCAAGGGATTGTTCTTAATGTGAGTGGGAAGATTTTTGTGTAGCACATATTTGCAAACACATTGGGTTTACTTTCCTATTTTCCATTCGAAATACTGAATCTCTGACACTAACCCATACCCTACTAGACTCTGACTACTAATCCTTATATGATGGAGAATAGTAACCCAAACAGAATACAAATACCAGCAATTCAGAGAAGGCATGATACGTAGTTGGACATCCCTTTTGGATTATATTGTGTAGGAGTTAAAATATATATTTAATGTTTATTGACATAGTTCTCCATGTGTTTTTAAAATTAACAAATATGTGAATTCCTCTCTCCCTTTTCTGTAGCCTATTAAGCACATGTATTTTTATATGCACAAATAGAATCCTACCTGGTATCACATGTACATTCTTCTGAGGTGGCTGACATGGCAGATAAAAATTGTGAGAAGAGATCACTCCTCCTAACCTCTGTTGGAACTGAAAATTTAACCTATGGGTGAGCTTCCTAGTTGACCAACATTATGCATAAATCCATTTTCAGTAAAATGTATATTTTTGGATAAGTGGATGTTATATATTTAATGATGAATTTCGATTGGCATATATATTGCTACTTTTTAATGTCTCTCTGTGTGTGTGTGTGTGTGTGTGTATGTGTGTATATATATATATATATATATATATATATATATATATATATATATACTCTCCAGATTTTTCAAAATATGAAATATATGTGTCTTATTATACACTTCCTAAAATCATTTATATTCATGTATGAGGATTTATAATGAACTTTTCACAAGATTATTCTCAGAAATATTCATCCACCTGAAATACATATTTGTTTCCTAATACTGAAAACTAACTTCAGTGAATGGTGCATACAAATCATAATATTTTGACATTGCAAGAGGGCCGTGAATAGAGAGCATCATACCCATTGTACCGTGCCACTGCGCAGGTGACTAACGACTAAGAACGACAAAAAACTATCTTGTTAGGAACTTACAGCAAAATGGGGGTGCACTGAAACCTAGAAGAAGGATTTCTAGCACTGAGGTCCGGTAAATGAGTCCCAAACATGAGCCAACTCTGCGACCGGAGATCCTGTCTGACTGATCTGCGCGACCCGTCCAGTGGCTACAGACAGCAGGGCACCACCGAGATGCGATCAATAATCACGGAGAAACGTTGATACAGATTCTGTGGAATTCTGCCAGTAGAGTCCCCACTGAGCCCTGGGCTGAGTTCAGGGTTTCAGATGGGGAAGGAAGTGGTACAGTTCTAACCCCCACAATAGAAACTCCACAAAGGAAACCAACGGCCACCATCTTGGTGAGCTGAAGTAACGACAGCCACTCCCCTACAGATTGCAACAATAAAACAGGTGCTGTTACTCAGCTCATTTCCCATACTTCGGGGAATTTGCATCAAATCTCTCCTAGGCTTTCTGGGGGAGAGATTATCAGAGCGAGCCTGCATAAAGACAGGGGAAAACTAGAGGCACCTGACTTTCAACTCCCCCTCCCATCAGTGGTGAAAAAAACCTGTCTAGCCAGCGCTGAGAGAGGGGCAAGCGGAAAAAAAAATCAAAACAATAGAGTGCCGGGGTTCCCAATAGCCAACTGTGCAATCAGAGATCCGGGCTGATTGAATCATGCAGCCAGGCCTGCTGTTACAGATGGCGGGGCACCACCGAGAAGTGACCTGAAGCAGGGAGAAATGTTGCTGCGGATTCTGTGGAATCCTGCCGGCTGAGCTCCCACTGATCCCCGGGCTGAGTTTGGGAATTCAGACAGGGAAGAAAGTGGTATAGTTCTATCCCCCACAAAAGAAACTCCACCAAGGAAACCAGCGGCCACCATCTTTGAGATCTGAAGTAACCACTGCCCCTCTCCAATAGATTGCAACAATAAAACAGATGTGTGTTACTCAGCTCAACTCTCATACAGCGGGGAATTCGCATAAAATGTCTCCTAGGCTTTCCGGGGGAGGGTTAATCAGAGCAAGCCTGCATAAAGACGCAAGAAAAACTAGAGACACCTGACTTTCGACTCCCCCTACCATCAGTGGCAATAACGAAACGTGTATAGCCAGTGCTGGGGGAGGGGCAAGCAGAAAAAATCAAAACAATAGAGTGTCTGGGTTCCCAAAAGACACCCTCCACACCCAACAAACGGCAGGCACAGAGTACAGTTTGAACTGCCGAGAGGCATCACTCAGGGGAAATCTGGTCTAGAAAAAGAAACCAGGACAAGCAGGAGAAACCAAAGGACTAGAAGGCAGGCCCTTGTGACTGGGCGGCTGGAGACCGCAGGCCCGCACGTGACATTCCACCCACTGCCTGAGTGACTGGGGGGCTGAGGAATGCCCGCCCGCCGGCAACCGAGTGTGAGACTGCGTGGCTAGAGATTGCCAACCCAACGGCGACAGCCCACCTGCTGCCCGCGTGACTGGGCGGCTGGAGACCGCCTGCCCGCTGGCTACCAACCGCGCAATTGGGCGGCTGGAGACCACCCGCCTGCCAGTGACCCAGAGCTGAAACAAACCAGAGACAGTCAACTCCCACCCCCCAATTCGGACACCTCGGCAAGGAGCCTGGGGCCCGCCAAAGCAGAGAGGTGACATCACTGGAGCTCGGCCTTCGGAATTACTTCCAAGCGGAATCCACTTTAGCAGCCATAGTTTACCAACACAAAGGAGAGACAACAGAGATATACAACACCAAAACAAATCTAAAGAATAAAGCAGAAACACAGCAATCAAATAGAGCTGGAAAGTAACGTGAACATCATGAAAAAACAAGGGCAAAAAAGGAGTACAAACAATGCAGGACAACTTAATTCTACAGGAGGACCTTGAAGCATCAGAAACAGGGATAGGGAAAGAACTCAAGGCATACCGAACTCAGATGGAAAGGAATATTAGAGAAGACATGAGGCAGCAAGTCCAAGCAATAAAAGTATATTTTGAAAATGAATTAAACAAACAAAAACAAATGGCAAAGAATGAGCATTACCAGGAGATAGAGATCTTAAAAAAAAATATTAAACAGTAATCCTAGAAATGCAGGAAAATATAAACCAAATTAAAAACTCAAACGAGAATATTACAAATAGACTAGATCAAGTAGAAGTCAGAACATCAGATAATGAAGACAAAGTTTATCAACTTGAAAAGAATTGAATAAACACAGAAAAGATGCTTAAATCCCACCAGGAATTTATTCAAAAGATATGGGATGTCATAAAAAAAACAAAAAACAAATTTAAGAGTCATAAGGATAGAAGAAGGCATAGAGATTCAAACCAAAGGAATGGACATCATATTAAATGAAATAATTCTATAAAACTTCCCAGAGATGAATGATGGATTGGATTGCCAATTCCTGGAAGCCTACAGGACCCCAAACATTCAAAACCAAAATAGACCAACTCCAAGACATATAATTATGAAGATAGCCAACATACAGAACAAGGAGAGAATATTAAAAGCTACAAGAGAAAGGAGGCAGATTACATTCAGGGGTAAACCAATTAGGTTAACAACTGATTTTTCATCACATTCGTTGAAAGTGAGAAGATCCTGGAACAATGTAATTCAAATGCTGAAAAAAAAAAAAGAATTCCAACCAAGAATACCATATAAAGCAAAGTTAAGCTTCAGATTTGACAATGAAATTAAAGTCTTTCACGATAAACAAAAGCTAAAACAATTCTCAGCCAGAAAACCAGCACTGCAAAGCATTTTGTGCAAAATACTACAAGAAGAAGAGTTAAAAAATAGTGCCCAAAACTAACATTGTGAAGTATCTCAGTAAAGCGGGAGGAAAGTAACCAAAAAAGTAAAAACTATCCAAACTAAAATATAATAAATAAATAAACATGACTGGAAGTACAAATCATATTTCAATTGTAACCTTAAATGTTAATGGCCTAATTTCACCAATCAAGAGACATGTGCTAGTGACCTGGATCAAAAAAACAAATCCAACAATATTCTGCGTTCAGAAGACTCATATGATAGGAAAAGACATACACAGGCTGAAGGTAAAAGGTTGGGAAAAATCATAACACTCACACGGCCCTCGGAAGCAAGAAGGATTTGCCATACTCATATGGAATAAAATCAACTTCAAACCTAAGTTAATCAAAAGGGATAAAGAATGACACTATATTCTGTTAAAAGGAATCATCCACCAACAAGAAAAAAACAATTATCAATTTGTATGCACCAAGCAATGGAGGTGCAACGTTCATAAAACAAACTCTCCTCAAGTTCAAGAGTCAAATAGACTACAACACAATAATTATGGGTGACTTCAACATACCACTCTCGGCATTAGAGAGATCGTCTAGACAAAAACTGAATAAAGAAACTATAGAACTCAACAGCACAATCAATAACCTAGACTTAACCGACATATATAGAATATATCAAACATCATCAAGTGGATACATGTTCTTCTCAGCAGCACATGGATACTACTCAGAGATACACCATATATTATGCCATAGGGCAATTCTTAGTAAATATAAAGGCATGGAGATTATACCGTGCACCATATATGATCATAATGGAATGAAACTGGAAATCAATGAGAAAAGAAAGAAGGAAAAATCCTACATCACATGGAAAATGAACAACATGCTACTAAATGATCAATGGGTTACAGAAGACATAAAGAAGGAGATAAAAAAATTCTTAGAGACAAATGACAATACAGACACAACATAGCGGAATCTATGGGACACAATGAAAGCAGTTTTAAGAGGGAAATTCATTTCTTGGAGTTCTTTCCTCAAAAAAAGAAAAATACAACAAATAAATGAACTTAAACTACACCTCAAAAACCTAGAAAAGGAAGAGCAAAACAACAGCAAATGTAGTAGAAGACAAGAAATAATTAAATTTAGAGCAGAAATCAATGAAATTGAAACAAAAAAAAGTTGAAAAAATTGATAAAACTAAAAGTTGGTTCTTTGAAAAAATAAATAAGATCGACAGGCCCTTAGCCATGCTAAGGAAAAGAAGAAGAAAGAGAATTCAAATTACTAACATATGGGATGAAAAAGGCAATATCACAACAGACACTACAGAAATACAGAAGATAATTAGAAAGTATTTTGAAACACTATATTCCAACAAAATAGAATATTGTGAAGATATTGATAAATTTCTTAAGTCATACGATCTGCCCAGATTGAGTCAGGAAGACACAAACAATTTAAACAGGCCAATAACAAAGGAAGAAATACAAGAGGCAATCAAAAGACTACCAACCAAAAAAAAGCCCTGGACCGGATGGGTATACAGCGGATTTCTACAAAACCTTCAAAGAAGAATTAAAACCAATATTTTTTCAAGCTTTTTCAAGAAATAGAAAAAGAAGGAGCTCTTCCAAATTCATTCTATGAGGCCAACATCACCCTGATCCCGAAACCAGACAAAGACACTTCAAAGAAAGAATACTACAGACCAATATCTCTAATGAACTTGGATGCAAAAATTCTCAATAAAATCCTGACGAATCAAATACAAAAGCATATCAAAATAATTGTGCACCATCATCAAGAAGGATTCATCCCCGTGATGCAAGGATGGTTCAATATACGAAAATCAATAAATGCCATTCACCACATCAATAGAATTAAAGACAAGAACCATATGATCATCTCGATAGATGCAGAAAAAGCACTTGACAAAGTTCTGCATCCCTTTATGTTCAAAACACTATAAATACTAGGGATAACAGGAACTTACCTCAAAATTGTAAAAGCTATATATGCTAAACCTCAGGCTAGCATCATCCTAAATGGAGAAAAACTGAAGGCATTCCTTCTAAAATCTGGAACAAGACAGGGATGCCCTTTATCACCACTTCTATTCAATTTAGTTTTGAAATACTAGCCAGAGCAATTAAACAGACCAAAGAAATTAAAGGCATAAAAATAGGAAAAGAAGAATTTAAAGTATCACTATTTGCAGATGACATGATAATATATTTAACAGACACAAAAAGGTCTACAAAGAAATGGCTAGAGTTAATAAATGAATTCAGAAATGTGGCAGGATATATAATTAACACACATAAATCAAAGGCATTCCTGTATAACAGCAACAAAACTTCTGAAATGGAAATGAGGAAAACCACTCTATTCACAATATCCTCAAATAAAATAAGATACTTGGGAATCAACCTAACAAAAGAGGTGAAAGATTTATATAATGAAAACTACAGAACTCTAAAGAGAGAGATAGAAGAAGATCTCAGAAGATGGAAACATGTGCCCTGTTCATGAATAGGCAGATCTAACAACATAAAAATGGCAATATTACACAAAGTTCTCTACAGGTTTAATGCAATGCCAATCAAAATCCCAACGGCATTTCTTGTAGAAATAGATAAATCAATCATGAAATTCATATGGAAAAACAAAAGACCCAGAATAGCAAAAGCAACTCTAAGCAGAAAGTGTGAATCTGGAGGTATAGCGATTCCAGAGTTCAAACTGTACTACAAAGCAATAGTAACAAAAACAGCATGGTACTGGTACCGAAAAAAGCAGGTGGACCAGTGGTACAGAAGAGAGGACACAGAAACCAATCCACAAAATTACAACTTTCTTATATTTGATAAAGGGGCTAAAAGCATGCAATGGAGGAAGGGTAGCATCTTCAACAAATGGTGCTGGGAAAATTGGAAATCCATATGCAACAAAATGAAACTGAATTCCCTTCTCTCGCCATGCACAAAATTTAACTCAAAATGGATCAAGGATCTAGATATAAAATCAGAGACACTGCATTTCATAGAAGAAAAAGTTGGCTACGATCTACATACTGTGGGGTCGGGCTCCAAATTTCTTAATAGGACGCGCATAGCCCAAGAGTTATTAACAAGAATAAAAAAATGAGACTTACTTAAACTAAAAAGTTTTTTTTTTCTCTGCCAGAGAAACAATAAGAGAGGTAAATAGAGAGCCTACATCCTGGGAACAAATTTTTACCCATCACACTTCAGATAGAGCCCTAATATCCTGAATATACAAAGAATTCAAAAAAAAACTATCAATAAGATAACTAATAACCTAATCAACAAATGGGGCAAGGACCTGAAATGACACTTCACCAAGGAGGACATACAATCAATCAACAAGTACATGAAAAAATGCTCACCACATCTAGCAGTCAGAGAAATGCAAATCAAACCCACCCTAAGATACCATCTCACTCCAGTATGATTGGCAGCCATTATGAAGTCAAACAACAAGTGTTTACGAGGATGTGGGGAAAAGGGGACACTTGTACACTGCTGGTGGGACTGCAAATTGGTGAGGCCAACATGGAAAGCAGTATGGGAATTCCTGGGAAAGCTAGGAATGGATCCACCATTTGAACCAGCTATCGCCCTTCTCGGACTATTCCCTGAGGATCTTAAAAGAGTGTACTAAAGGGATACTGCCACATCAATGATCATAGTGGCACAATTCACAATAGCTAGACTGTGGAACCAACCTAGATGCAATTCAATAGATGAATGGATAAAAAAAATGTGGCATCTATACACGATGGATGCAGCACTAAAAAATGACAAAATCATAGAATTTGCAGGGAAATGGATGGCATTAAAGCAGATTATGCTAAGAGAAGCTAGCCAATCCTTAAAAAAAAATGGCAAATGTCTTCTTTGATAAAAAGAGAGTAACTAAGAATAGAACAGTGAGGAAAAGCATGAGGAAAAGATTAATATTAAACAAAGATGAGTGGGAGAGAGAAAGGGAGAGAGAAGGGAAAGCATATGGAAATGGTAGTAGACCCTCATTGTTACATAAAATTACATATAAGACGTTGTGAGGGGAAAGGCGGGAACAAGAGAGAGAAGTGAAGAATAGCAGATGAGGAAGAGAGGGAAGATAGGATGGGAGGGGAGGGGGGATAGTAGGGGATAATAAAGGTAGCAGAGGACAACAGTCACTAATATGACATTATGTAAAAATGTGAATGTGTAACTGATGTGATTCTGCAATTCGTATTTGGGGAAAATTGGGAGTTCATAACCCATTTGAGTCAAATGTATGAAAGATGATATATCATGAGCTTTGTAATGTTTTGAAAAAAAATAAAAATAAATAAACAAAGGTTTAAAATTGAGTGGGAAGAAATCAGCTAAAAAAGAGTTGAGATGCATTCATTTTGATAAGCAGAAAGTTTGTTTTGTGTAGTTGTAAATATCACAAATTTATTTTACCAGAAAACTGGCTTTTAAAAATGAACATATATTGAGATTAAAGGATAATCCACCTACCTTCATGAAAAATTCATATCATTTCCTATATTTTTCATATTTCATTTTTTTCGTGAATATTTTGTCATGGACCAGGTCTAGTCTTAGGCTACCTCTTCTGACAAGTTCGTACAATGTGTTGGATTGTTCTTTTCATCTTTTATTTGATAGTTTCTAGCTGATAATGTGTATTTTTCCTTATCTTTATTTGGAAATACATACCCAACTACATCTTTGCATTTTATGTTCTACTGGGGAAGAAACTCATCAAAAGCTCTTTATTATATGTATCAACAATCAAACATTTAGAGCATGCGATTATTCTTAATTTTGCATGAAAATATCTTTGTACCATTTTTCTTATAAAGATGTAGAATTATTAATACTGTCCCTACTGTAATAAGTAACTACTTACAAGAAGAATTAAACAATTGACTTTATGTCAATCATGAATATGAAAATTAATAATATAAGTATTTGGCAATAAATATGCAATTGATAGAAATTAAAATCACGAGAAAGCCATTTAAAATGTCAGTGCATATGGTCCTTAAATAATAGGTTGTTCAAATGAAATTTCTCTAATTCATAAGAGTTAATATGCCATATTACAGCTTAATGTAATATAAAACTTAAATGATAAGTATTGATAAATAAGAATGATACCTGTTTACTTAAATATGTTTATTTGATTTTCACTGTAAGATGTTAATTCTGGAAGACTTGAAAATTAAGAAAGACTTGGTCTATATTATTTCTAACTGGCTAATCAAAGTACTTTTAAATATATATGTATATATATAACATATGTAATACATATGCATGAATATAGATACATTTGTATAATAAATGTATTGTAATATATCTATAGGTTATTATAATTATTAAATTTTCTTTTTTCTTCAAGAAAAAAGAATGACTATAAAAAACATTCTTAAATGTAAATTTCATAGCATATTACTGTTTGTAATGACATGAGAGAAAAACTCCTATGGAGGGAAAATGAAAAAGGAAGAGAGAGAAGGGGGAAAATGAGGAAGAAAGTGAGTAAAGAAGAGGGAGAGGAGTGTTTGATTATAAGATAAAAGTGGAGGGTCTGGGTGTCTGGCTCAGTGGTAACATGCTTGGCTAGCATGTGTGAGGCACTGGGTTATATTCTCATCACAACATATAAATAAATAAAATGAGGTCGATCAACAACTGAAAAAATTAAAATAAAAGTAGAAATATTACCAAAATTCCAAGTTTTTATGAATGCTAAATAAAAAAATTGTTGCATAGCCTTATGTAATTTCTAGACTCCCAAAAATAGTCATTTAATGATAGATTACTAGTGCGATAACTAAAAATCCATTGCTCTTTCCTCGACATTCTGTGGCATGCTAGTGCTTAAATAAATTGTATTATAATACCAAAAAAATTCTAATATTTCTACAGTAACTGACCCAGTTTAACATAAATGCAAGAAGATTCCCATGGGATATAATTGTATTTTGACGTTCATTTTTATTCAACACTGGTACATTACTATTTCTCCAGTTTATGCACATCATAATATGTATATTTCATTCACAATTTAGCAAATTTATACGCATTTGTTTTACTTTCAATCACTTCCTGCTTCAGAACACATGTATTCCTCCACGTTTCTTGACTGCTCCTTTCATGAGACTTTTTCCAAAGACATTATTTTTGATTTCCATTATCATTTTTGAAGCAAAACTCACACACCCGTCATGATAAACCATAACCCTAATATTACCATTAGATGTAAAACTGGTGGGAATGAATGATTGTATATCGATATAAGATTTCTTGCATACTTTCAAATATCAATTCAATCCATTATTTAAAGTGGAACCAGTTATATTATTTAATCACAGTATGGTCTATTCATGCATTATCTCTATGTTGATAGACACAGGGTACACCTCTGTGTACCCCCAATAATAATTTGTATATCTTCAAAATTTTGCTCCCAGAAATGGTGTAAGAAATACTCATGTCAACTGATCAACATATACATTTTATCACAGTAATATTCTGGACACAAAATGCAAAGGTCACACTTAGGATTGTCCCAAAGCCTAAATGGAAAGTGAACATGGATTACTAAAAACATCCATGTCTTGGATGCCTAATTCTCTCAAATGTCAATCCTATTGGTGAGTACATATTTGTTTCTTCCCAAGATTATATATTCAACCTCAACCATGTTGAAAATGTCTAATCCTATCACTCACTTTATATTTTGTCTAATTTCCTAATGTCTCTATTGATATCTCTTTTCCTACATATTTTCCCCAGTTCATCATAGTGACTGATTCTTCACATGTGCTGACATTTACATTCACTCTTTATCCGAAACCCTATTGCTAAAGAACTTTTTATCCAAATACTATACTCATTCTTTTTTCTAAACCTACAGACTATTTACCTAATCTTACGACTATCCCTTTTTGACTGGATGATCTCTTCAACAATCAATCATCCAAGGTACAAGGTCCTATACCATTGTATATTGATTAATCTGAGACATCTGTGCAGAACACACTTCAAAGCTAAGTATCCCAATCACGGGCCCAATGCCTTTCTGGTCTTCAAATCTTACCTAGATTTCAGTTTTCATAATTATATTTTACCTGTATATTCTTATATATATATTGCAGGTTCCCAATACCATTATTCATCCAGCAGAATGATTCCTAACACAAATCGAACATGTTATTAATCCTAACTATACACTGTTCCCTCAATCCAACTTTACAGAAGAGCAGGGACAGAGTTGGTCTTACAATACAGGGGTGTAGGGGATCTTCCACCTGTTGACAACCTCAAATTTCCATGCAGATATGATCCCTGGAGCAGATGCAGGCACCTATGAAAGGCCTGAGAGAGCAAAAGTCATCTTCCATGGCAAACAACTCGGTCAGGTTGAAAGCATGTGTCTGAATCATCCTCTCTTTTCTTAATGTAGGGAAGATTGACCAAACTAGGCCTGTGTGGAAAGCTGTTCCCAGGTGCCTATGGTTTCTATACCATTCGAACTTGTGAAAGTGTCACAGGAAGTAGGGGCATCCTCCATATTATGAGACCCTAGGAAGCAAATTTTAGGAAAAAGTGGTGGCAAAGGCAGTGACCACATTCAGTTCCTGAAGGAAGTGACCTCACCTCACATCCTTGTTGATGGAACTCTCCGAATTTGGGTACCAGGAAGCCAGGAATCCAGACCCAGTCCAAGCTCCAGTCACAGTGGTCTCACTTGTTTGGATTTACCAAGGACAGAGTCAGTCTTTTGTGGTACCTAGTGATGTGAGGATGGCCAAATTCCAGGAAAGTTCTGAAGACGGGCCCTTCCGGAGAAAGAAGGTAGAGGCTCACTGCTGTCTCCTGACCACTTCACAGAGTTGACCCAGGAGACCAGATCTGAGACAGGACTGGCCATTTCTGGGGAACATAGTATGGCCCTCCAGTCAGAGGACACTCTGGATAGTTTCAGACCTACTTGGGGGAAGGAGGTGACTTTGTGGGTGTTTGAGTGGGATTGTGGTTTTCTCTCATGTTCTGAGAAAGGTTAGGAAAGGGGGTTTGTTTGGTTTGGAGTTAACTGTTTCTAGTTAGTCCTTTGACAAGGCGAGTGTTTCTATGTCTGTGTATCCCACTGTGTCCATGGTTGTAGACATTAGAAAAGAGAATGCCTCAATGGGTGTGTTCTGTCAAAGAGAAAACTTCCAAGCATTCATCCTGCCCATTTTATAAATGGACAGTGGCTTGCCTTATCATTGGGCAACACCTACTATTTTCTTACGTTCCTGTATCCTTCCTGAATTCTGGCCACTCTCCAAAATAGGCTCATGGTTTTGTGTACAAGATATGTACCACTTCCAAGCTCTGTGACATGGCCATGTACTGGATAGCTGAAGGGAATGGCAAGCATCTCAGAAAACTCTGATATCAGTGTGACCAGTAAAGTCTCAGTGGAGAAACCCTGCTTTGGGCCTTTTGATTACCTATTGTTATGTTGCCCTGAATATCAGGAATGTCTTTTCCTCAGGCTACTCCTTCCTGAAGCCTGAAGAAAACAGTTTTCACATGGAAATGAATGGGCATTGCCTTTGTGTTTTACAATAAAACCTTCACAGAGATTAGGCTCTACTTAACTTAAAAATACTTTTAAATTGTATCTAAGTGTAAAAAGTAACATGTAACTGTATATATCTTTTTGATAACAAGTCCAATTATACAACACAAATGATACACATAAATCTCCAACATGTTTTTATTTTAAGCCTAGAATTACCATACAACCTTAGAACACCAGCATGATACAATGCTCTTTTGAAGCTTCTACCTTACACACTTGTATACCTGGAAGATATGAACACATTAACACCACAATTACATTGATGTTTTTGTATTAACCAAGTTTAGCTTTTTAAAGAAATAACCTGGCATAATTTTATAAAAACAGTATTGTTTAACCAGCTGTTTAATTTTTTAAGATTACTTGCTCAAAACTTACACATATAACCAACTTACACAAACCTTTTTATTATTTACTTAAACCATTTTAATTACTTAATCATATAGACTCTCTTATCGAGAAACACATTTTCCCTCTATTAAATCTATATCTAGAAACTTTTAGTTTCTCTTTTCCATCTGTGAACCTCTTTCTGTTCACATTTTGAAACAATACTTATAAATTTCTGAATTTAAGCAGATTATTTTGTGGACATCAACATTTTATTAGGGCCTGTTTGTACACCTAGAAAACTTATAGGCCTAATTCTAAAGACATCTTTATTTTTATCTGTTTACCCAATTTGAATTGAACCATTTGAATCACGTGAATCCAAGATATTTATATCAATTTTTAAATATTTTATGAGCGCTCCTCATCTGTCAATTGTCATATCACTGCATGATATATGGACATACACACATACAGACATACCAACATACAACACGTAACACAAGTGTAACACATAACACAATAGTGAAGGCCTTGTAGCTTTTTCAGGTGAAATATCCATTGTAATGTTCAAAAACTCCACAGTTGATCAAAAATAGAACTGATCAGAAAACATTAACCCATCTGCAGGATCAAGATCATGAGCTCAAAAAATAAAAAATACAGAATCTAAGAAAAAGCAAGAGTGCCAAAAAAGATGACTGGCCAGTAATTAGTAAATACCATATAATGTACTTTTTGTTTGGATCTAGTTTGAGTTCAGGTAAAAAGACACTTTTACTCCTTTTTATCTGTCTCCTGCTGAGTGCTGCAGGATTCTTTTATTTGCATATCAACTTAAGTCCTGGCTGAGGACTTGAAAACTGTAAAGGCTGGAGTTCTGAGCAGAAACCTCATGCCTAAGGCATTTTAGCTATAAGTCATAATTTCCAGGTTTGAATGTTGAAAATTATGATGCAAGTTTAAGATGTAATTCTCAAAATTTTATATCTTTATGTTTTTCTACACTAGAAAATCTTGAGTCCCTTAGCCTCACCACAAAAAACTGAAAATATGATCATTTTTTGATAATATTAAAGCCACCATCATAAGAAGTTTCTCTAGGATCATTAAGCCACTTTCTTTGTTCTGAAGTTTCTAAAGTAGTAGTAAGCTACATTAAATTTCTTGAAAAAAAATTTAAAAACAACCACAGACTACCATTTGTATCCCAAATTAAGCTTTAAAAATTTCCAAGACTGTTGCTAATTAATGTCATTTCACTAAGCCAGACCAACGTTTTAATTTAGCACGTTTTTAAAAAAATCTTACACATTGAAGGGAACAGATATCATATCATAATTTATTATCTTTGCCCAAGTTAATGCACTGGTATATCTAGTGAAATTTTCTCAGGCTACCTAGTTCAAAATTAAAACTCTTTAATTATTTTTTTTATCCGAAGTATTTAAGTTTTCTAGCATCAGCTATCTTAAATCAAACTAAACTCTTGTTTAAACCCAACTTTTATCTGTAAGATAGTGCAATGCTTTAGAAACCCATTCAGATACCAGATTGTTACAATTAAAAATATCATCTTTTAAATACAATTTCAGCCAAGATCATCCCCAAGAAACAATCTAAAATATCAACATATTACTGCATTCATGGTCCCTTTTGTTAAGTAAACAGAGGTGGAGCAATCCTTAAAGTGCAGGTAAGGAATAAGGGAGTTCCCCACAGCAAAATGGCTCTGGCACCTGCTGGGAGTCCCTTAGCCTCACCATTTACTTACAGGATTAGTCCTTCTGGTGGTTTGACCCCAGGCACCAGGCATATTCTATATCTCCCACCTTTTCAGTAGTCAGCTTCCAAAAAATTCATCCTCTGCTTGCAATTGTTTTGAGTGCTAGGCTTCCCCAAGAGGGCAGAGTGTGGTTCATTGAAAGTCCCCACTGGTGTGTCAAAATTTATGACTGAAGGTTTGGTTCCCATCCCCAAAGCCAATTAATAACAATTTAATAATGAGGACAGGGTTTTGAGAAAAGTTTAAGCGAGATATCAATGTTCTTAAACCCCAGGCATTTCCTTCTGCAGTGGGCATGCTCAAGCCAACTATGGGAAGAAAAGAAATCACTGCTTCCCTAATCTCGCTTAACAAAGAGAAGAAAAGTTTATCAGAGTTCTTTAAAACACAGCTAAGAGAGGTGTAAAAGGTGAGAACGGAAAAGCTGGTGGTTCTATTGACTTTTGGTCCCTCACAGAAGAAGCTTTAGGTTAAATTTTAGCTAAAGTTATTTCCACACATCTAAGGCAGGTTGGAACTCGGGACTCTGCATCGGTCCAAACAATGCCATCACATTTAACAGAAACACAGACAAAAAGACACACAAAGACCATCATGCAGCTCCCGTTTGTTCACAACCCCAAGATCAACAATCTTGTGACTCAGGGAGAATGGAGGAAAGAGGGGGAGGAGTAGAAGGTTTGAGTTATAGGATTGTGGGCAAAGGGGTCAGATTGGAGGCAGCGACCAGGAAAGGCTTCAGGGACAGAGGCATGGAATGGCTTTGTCCCATAATGAGAGTTACTCAAACAGAGACAAGGACAAAACAAACGTAACACAAACACGGGCACACAGTTAACGTTTAACACGAGTTCAGAAGTAAAGATTAGAACCCAGTAACTGGCATAACCTGATGAGTTACACCACAAAGACAGACAGTGAATTCAACCTGAGAGAAAAAAGTAGCCAGCAAGACCTGATGGGTTTGCAACAGAGTCACTTAATGAGGGCTCATCTGTCCCTCCTCACCTAATGAGGGCACTTCCATATCTCCTCACCTAATGAGATCACATCTGTCCCTCCCCGAGTCCTTCAAGGTGTCCCTTGCAAGAACGTGGCCGGTGGCTTTAGGACACGTTTGTCCACCACTGCCAGGGGGAACTTACACGCTCTGCTGGCAGCCACTCTGCCAACCCAAACCGAAAACCGAAAAACCAAACCTGAACAAAAAGCTCTGAGCGATCACAAGGAAAAATGGAAAGAGGCGCCTTTCTTACCCTCAGAGGGGTCCGTTGGGATCTCCTTGTTCGGTGCTGCACGATTCCCGGCCAACTCACCAAAATTAAGGGTTCAGCGAATGTCGGAGGAAGAGACCACCAAGAGACCGCGGATCATGCAACAGCAAAAAGCATTTATTGAGTTCCAATCCATCATGCTGGGGCTCCGTGCTCACTCAAGAAGGGAGAGCAGCCCAGAGCCACAAGCAGGAGTTGAGCAGTGCTTAAGTACACTTTTTGGGGAGGGCGGGACTTTACATACATCACAGTCTCTTTTAAAAAATCATCATACACCACGGGAAAATCAAACAACAATTCCAAAGATGATTAGCTCATTCTTTGGTGGGAACAGGTCTGGCAGGAGTGATAGGTCAGTTCTAAAGTGGGGTACACATTGAAACTGATTGGTTTAGGCCCTGTGATGCCTATGTGCCAGGCCACAAAGGGTACTAGGTTATTATACAATCAGGCAGTCAGGGGAAAATTTACTGGGCAGTCCGGGAATTGTCCTACAAGCTACAGGAATTTCAGGTTTTGTGTATAGCATAGGAACGTAACAATACCTGGTCCTTTACATTTTAACTCAGACCTTGCAGCTTAGAAACTTTGCAACACCCAGTCTTTTAAACTTTAAATTTTACACATTAATTTCAATTTCTTTTACACTTACAGATTACTTCTGGTTCACAACAAGGGTGTCAAAGCCACCCTGACTTTAGGCAAATGAGGGGCAAGGGAGCTTATTTTGGACACTGTTTTTGGCTGTGCCCCTCATGGCAACCTCCAGCCAGATGTTATGATGAGTGTCTTTATGGAAGAAGATGAGTGCCATGTAGGAGTCTTGTGGTTTTAATTGTGGTCATTTGTGTGGTGGTTGAAAGAGATGACTGGGTCCACATGGGCTTGAACTCTGCTGTGATTCCTCTTAGAGACTGAGTTCTGGAACTGACATCAGAAAAGTATTGCCATGAATTGTGTTGGGAAAACAGGAGGCCACGCATGAGCATCGCCCTTGGAAACTGAGATATAGGCCCAAGATGGCTTTCCACAGAGCACTGAGAATCTCAGCCAGGATATCACATTATTTTTTTGTGAAAGACTTGGCAGCCATAGTTGAGAGTCAAAACACACATGAACCTCACATTCAAGACCTCAATGGGCCTGGCTTCATGTGACCTTTTGGCCACTCTTTGGGAAGCCTTTCCTTAAAGAGTTCTGCAGAGCTTTCATTGAAATCAGCTTCCTCACCATGTAATGGTTCCTGAATGAATTGATACCCACAGTGCCTCCAACTTCATCCTTGAAAAATGGCTAGATAAATACCATGAATTTTTTTGAAATTTTCATGACCAGGTGGCCCTGGAGAACCTTTGGATGTTCTTTTGCTGATCATGAGTGTACCAGACAGTGCCTTGATTGACTGGGTTTCATGAAAATGTTGTAGAACAGAGATGCTAGTGAGTTGGAGCCTCCTGAGTAGTGGGTGTAGAGCAGTGGACTATAGGTTTCTGAATAAATACCTGTGGTTTTACCACGTGGATCTGCCATTGGCTTCAAAAGACTTGTGACTGACATGGTGCAGGCCACAGATCCTTATATGTATAGGCATCTTGTTATATTGAGAGGTTTCAGGGCAATGTTCAGAATCAGATTGCTATAGTCAAGGGGGAAAGCTATGTGGGATAGACCCCTGTTTTGAACATTCTCCTGGAGACCCTGACCAACCACACGTGACAGAACTCCCTCCAGCACTGTGTCCTTGTTGAACTACTTGTATTTCATTAAGCCAATACCAAACTCCCAGTGCCACAGTAAGAAACACCACGAAAATGGAGGATGATGACCAAATGGTTTCACAGACCACAAGGGGAGACACTTAACTACCAGTGACCACAGTTTACCTACAAAGGGAGAATTCAGAACTCCTTCCTCATGTTCATTAGAAAATAAGGAACCATTTTCTCCAGGTCACATAGATGCAGATCCAGATTTGATGGTGTCACTACAAAAGAAGCTAAATCTTCTGACAACTACATATATTTCATGTGCCCAACCTCAGAGGAAGTTTCTCAAGAAGTCTTTAGGCCAGCAGAGCTCCATGTTTGTGCAGTTTTTAACCTCTCCCTTACTTTTGGAAACTGTTCTAACACATCGAATGTTGTGAACTCCTGAGCATTTTCAGTTCCACATATGTAATCACAGGTTTTCGAACTCCTCACCACTAATTGGGTCTCACTTGGAGTGAAGTTAATGTCAAGGAATTGTTCTGGATGAGAGTGGCAAGATTTTTGTGTAGCACATACTTGCATACACATTAGATTCATTTTCCTATTTTCCATTTTAAATACTGATCCCTGACACTAACACATACCCGACTAGAATCTGAAAACTAATCCTAATATGATGGATAAAAAGAAACCTAACAGAAAAGAAATACAGGCCTTTCATAGGAGGCATGGTGTATACTTTGATTTGCCTTCTGCTTAATCAAGGGTATGTGTTATAAATCTTGTCAAATTTTCTTTGTAATATTTCTCCATGAGATATATATATATATATATATATATATATATATATATATATATATATATTTTTTTTTTTTTTTCTCAAAACATGAAACATATGTGTATTATTAAACACTCCCTAAATTCATTCATGTTCCTGTATGTGGATTTATTATCAACTATTCACAAGATTATTCTCAGAAATATTCAACCACCTGAAATACATATTTCTTTCCTAGTACTGAAAACTAACTTAAATGAATGGTGCTTACAAATCCTAATATTTCTACACTAACTGACCCAGTTTAACATCAATGCAAGTAGATTCCTATGGGACATGATGTGTATTTTGAAGTTCATTTTTATTCAACACTGGCACATAACTATTTCTTCAGTTTATGGAAATCATAGGATATATCTTACATCCACAAGTACACAAATTTATAGACATTTGGCTCAATTTCAATCACTTTCTCCTTGAGAACACATATATTACTCCATGTTTCTTTATGGTCTATTCACTAGACTTCTTTCTAAACACATTATTTTCGATTCCATAATCAGTTTTGAAGCAAAACTCACACTCTTCATGATAAACCGTAACCCTAATATTACCATTAGATATATAACTGGTTGGAATGAATGTATGTATATCAATATAAGATTTGCTATATATTTTCAGATATCAATTTAATCCATTATTTAAAGTTGGAAATAGTTATATAATTTATTCACAATATTATCTATTCATGCATCATCTCTAGATTCATCAACACAGGTTACAACAATTTGTATCCTCAGTACTAATTTATAAGTTTTCAAAATTTTGCTCCCCAAAATGGTGGAAGAAATACTCATGTCACCTGATGTACATATACATTTTATTACAGTAATATAATGGACACAGTATTGATAAATAAGAATGATACCCTTTTACTTAAATATGTTTATTTGATTTTCACTGTAAGATGTTAATTCTGGAAGACTTGAGAATTAAGAAAGATTTTGTCTATATTATTTCAAACAGGCTAATCAAAGTACTTTTAAATAAATAAATATATATATATATATATATATATACACATATATATATATATAACATGTAATACATATGCATGAATATAGATAATATGTATAATTAATGTATTCTAATATATCTATGAGGTGATTATAATTTTTAAATTTTCTCAAGAAAAAAGAATGACTATAAAAAACTGTCTTAAATGTAAATTTCATAGCATACTACTGTTTGTAATGACATGAGAGAAAAATACATATGGAGGGATAATGAAAAAGGAAGAGAAAGAAGGAAGAAAATGAGGAAGAAAGTGAGAAAAGAAGAGGGAGAGGAGTGTTTGATGATAAGATAAAAGTGGAGGGGCTGGGTTTGTGGCTCAGTGGTATCATGCTTGTCTACCATTTGTGAGGCACTGGGTTATATTCTCAGCACCAGATACAAATAAATAAAATGAAGGTCTATCACAAACTGAAAAAATAAAAAATGAAAAACTAGAAATATTACCATAATTCCAAGGTTTTATGAATGTTAAATAAAAAAAATGTTATATAGCCTTATGTAATTTCTACACTCCCCAAAGTAGTCATTTAATGTTAGATAATTAATGCTATAACTGAAAATCCATTGCTCTTCCCTCTACCTTCTGTGGCATGCTAGTGCTAAAATAAATTGTATTATAACAACAAAAAAAATTCTAATATTTCTACAGTAACTGACCCAGTTTAACATCAATGCAAGAATATTCCTATGGGATATAATGTGTATTTTGACGTTCATTTTTATTCAACACTGGTATATTACTATTTCTCCAGTGTATGCACATAATAGGATGCATATTTCATCCACAATTTAGATAATTTATAATTTTTTATTTTCAATCACTTCCTGCTACAGAACACATGTATTCCTCCATGTTTCTTGACTGCTCTTTTCATGAGACTTTTTTCCAAACACATTATTTTCGATTTCCATTATCACTTTTGAAGCAAAACTCACACACCCGTCATGATAAACCATAACCCTAATATTACCATTACATGTATAAGTGGTGGGAAAGAATGATTGTATATCAATATAAGATTTCTTACTTAGTTAAAGGTATCCATTCAATCCATTATTTAAAGTGGAACCAGTTATATTATTTGGTCACAGTATGGTCTATTCATGCATTACCTCTATATTGATAGACACAGGGTACACCTGTTTGTACACCCAATACTAATTTATACGTCTTCAAAATATTGCTCCCAGAAATGGTGGAAGAAATACTCATGTCAACTGATTCTACATATGCATGTTATCATAGTAATATTCAGGACACAAAATGCAAAAGTCACATGTATGATTGTACCAAAGCCTAAAAGGGAACTGAACATGGATTACTAAAAACATCCATGTCCAGGTTGCCTAATGCTCTCAAATATCAATCCTATTGGTGACTACATATTTGTTTCTTCCTAAGATTATATATTCAATCTCAAAACTGTTGAAAATGTCTATTTTTTTTTACTCACTTTATACTTTGCCTGATTTCCTAATGTCTCTATTGTTATCTGCTTTCCTACATATTTTCCCCAGTTCAACATTGTGACTGACCCTTCAAATGTGCTGACATTGACATTCACTCTCTAACCGAAACCCTATTGCTAATGAACTTTGGTCCAAATCCTATACTCACTCTTCTTCCAAAGCATACTGACTATCTTCCTGATTCTATCGACTATCCCTTTTTGAGTGGATGTTCTCTTCTACATTCAATCATCTAAGGTACAATGTCATATGCCATTGTTTATCGATTTATCTGAGATATGTATGCAGAACGTAATTCAATGCTATGTATCCCAATCAATTGCCCAATGCACTTCTGAGCTTCAAATCTTACTTAGATTTCTGTTTTTATACTTATATTTCACCTATATATCCATGTTAAGTAAAATGAATATTTTTGGATCTGTAGATGATATATATTTCATCATGAATTTTCTACTCACCTGATATACATATATATTTATCTCAGTAATATTCCAGACACAAAATACAAGGGTCACACTTATGATTGTACCAAAGCCTAAATTGAATGTGACCATGTATTACTAACATCATCCATGTCCTTGTTCCCTAACACTCTCAAATATCATTGCTATTGGTGACTACATATTTGTTTCTTCCTAACATTATATGTTCAACCTCAACCCTGTTAAAAATGTATTTTCCTATCACACACTTTGAACTTTGCCTGATTTCCTAATGTCTCTATTGATAAATGCTTTCCTACACCTTTTCTCCAGTTCATCATTGTGAATGACTCTTCACATGTGCTGACATTGACATTCACTCTCTCACTGAATCCCTATTGCTAAAGAACTTTTGGTCCAAATACTTTACTCAGTCTTCTTTTGAAACCTACCAACTATCTTCCTTATCCTACCAACTATCCCAGTTTGAGTGGATGTTCTCTTCTATATTCAATGATCCAATGTACAAGTTTCTATTACCATGATTATCTATTTAACTGAAACATCTGTGCAGAATGTAATTCAAAGCTATGTATACCAATCAAGTGCCCAATGACCTTCTGGGCTTCCAATCGTTCCTAGATTTCTGTTTTCATACTTATATTTCACCTCTATAGTCTTATAAATATCGCAGGTTCCCAATAACATTATTCATACAGCAGAACAATTCCTAACCCAAATCGAACATGTTATTAACCCTAACCATACACTGTTCCCTCAATCTAACTTTACAGAAGAGCAGGGAAAGAGTTGGTCTTACAATACAGGAATTTAGGGGATCTTACACCTGCTGAGAACCTCAAACGTCCATGCAGAAATGATCCCTGTAGAAGATGTAGGCAGCTATGAAAGACCTGAGAGAGTAAGAGTCACCTTCCATGGCCAACGACCTGGTCAGGATGAAGGGATGTGTCTGAATCTGCATCTCTCTTCTTAGTGTAGAGAAGATGGACCAAAACAGGCCAGTGTGGAGAGCTGTTCTGGAGTGCCTATGGATGATATACCATTCTAACTTGTGAAAGTGTCAGAGGAACTAGGGGCAGCCTCCATCTAATGGGGCCTTTGGAAGCAACTATTAGGACAATGTGTTTGCCAAGGCAGTGACCTCATTCAGTTCCTGAAGGAAGTGACCTCACGTCATTTCCTTGGTGTTCGAAATCTCTGAACATGTGGTCCAGGAAGCCAGGCACCCAGAGCCAGTCCCAGTCCCAGTCCCAGTGATCTCACTTGTTTGGATTTACCAAGGACAGAGTCAGTCTTTCTTGGTACCTACTGATATGAGGATGGCCAAATGCGAGTAAAGCTCTGAAGAGGGCCCTTTCCTGAGAAACCAGGTTGTGGCTCACCGCTGGCTCCTGTCAACATCACAGAGTTGGACAAGGAGAACAGATCTGAGACAGAACAGGCCATTTCATGGAAACATAGTATGGCCCACCAGTCAGAGGACACTCCGGATAGTCACAGACCTACTTGGGGGAAGGAGGTGCATTTGTGGGTGTGGATGTGGGTTTGTGGTTTTATCTCATGTTCTGAGAATAGGTAAGAAAGGCAGTTTGTTTGGTTTGGAGTTAATTGATTCTAGTAAGTCGTTTGAAAATGCAAGTGTTTCTAGGTCTGTGTATCCCACTGTGTCAGGGGTTGTAGACATTAGAAAAGAGAATGCTTCAATGGATGTGTCCTGTCTAGTAGAAAGCTTCCCCGGATTCATACTTCCCATTTATGAATGGACTGTGGCTTGCATTATCGATGGGCAACCCCTGATATCTTCCTAAGTTCCTGTTTTCTTTCTGATTTCTGGCCACTTTCCAGAATAGGCTCATGGTTTTGTGTCCAAGATGTGTACCACCACCAAGCTCTGTGACATGGCCATGTACTGGATAGCTGAAGGGAATGGCAAGCATCTCAGAAAACTTAGATATCAGTGTGATCAGGAAAGTCTCAGTGGAAAAATACTGCTTTGGTACCTATTGTTCTGTTGCCCTCAATGTCAGGAAGCTTTTTGCCTCTGGCCACCCCTTTGGGAAGCCTAAAGAAAACAGTTTTCAAATGGAAATCAATGGGGATCACCTGTGACTCTTTGCTTAATTGCATTGGAAAGGGATATGTCTGAATCAGGCTCTAGGTCCTGTGTTAGGCTTTGGCTTAGATTCTCAGCACATGATGGATGTAAAGAAAATCCCATGTTTGCATCCAAAACTAAATTGGCCAAAAGAGCAGTCATTATGGAAGAAGTCTCTCGCCTTCCCCTGTAAGGTTCCTTACCTCCTTCAAGTGAGAATAGGAACCTTTGGATCAAATGAGTTCTTCAAAGCCCTTTAGAGGCTATCCCATAGGTGCTTGGGTTTTCTCCAGAATCCAAATCACATAAAGAATCTATACCTGACAGTCAGTAGGCCTCAAAATGAAGGATCAAAGCAATATTAACAGCAGGCCTATTTGCTCACTCCTGGTTCCCCGGACGAATGTCCAGGCCACCCTGACTTTAGGCAAATGAGGGGCAATGGAGGTTATTTTGGACACTGTCTTGGGCTGTGCCCCTCATGGAAACCTCAAGCCAGAGGTAATGATGAGTGTCCACATGGAAGAAGATGAGGGCCATGTGGGAGTGTTTTGGTTTTAATTGTGGTCATGTGTGGGCGTTGGAAGGGATGACTGGGTCCACCTTGGCCTGAACTCTGTTGTGATTCCCCTTAGAAACTGAGTTGTGGACCTCACCTCAGAGAAGTATTGCCATGAATGGTGTTGGGATTTTAGGAGGATTCACATGAGAGTCACCCTTGGAAAATGAGATCTAGGCCCAGGGTGGCTGTTCACAGAGCACTGGGAATCTCAGCCAGGTTACCACATGATTTTATTCTGAAAGACTTGGCAGCCATATATGAGAGTCAAAACACACATGGATGACACAATGTAGATCCTAATGGGCCTGGATTCATGTGATCATTTGGCCACTGTTTGGGAAGCCTTGCCTGTGAGACTTCTCCAGAGATTTCATTGAAATGAGCTTCCTAACCATGTAATAGTTCCAGAATGAAATGAAACACACAGTGCCTCCAACTTCAACCTTGAAAAATGGCTAGATAAATACCAAGAAATTTTGAAACTTCCCATGACCAGGTGGCACTGGAGAATCTTTGGATATCCTGTGGCTGATCATGAGATTACAAGACAGTGCTTTGATTGACTGGTTTTCATGAAAATGGTTCAGAACAGAGATACCAGGAAGTTGGAGCCTGCTGAGGAGTGGGCCTACAGCAGTGGTGGGCAGGTGTGTAAAAAAACAACTGTGGTGGGGCCATGTGGATCTTCCATTGGCTTCCAAATGTCTTGTGACTGACATGGTGCAGCCAGCAGACCCTTGTATGTAAAGGCATCTTGTCATATGGACAGGATTCAGGGCAATGTTTAGAATCAGGTTGCCAATGTCAAGGGGGAAAGTCATGTGGGATATAAGCCTGGTTGGTGCATTCTCCTGCAGACCCTGACCTAACAAAAGTGACTGAACTCACTCACGCACCGGGTAACTGTTGAATTCTTTGTATATCATGAAGCAAATACCAAAATCCCAGTGCAGCAGCAAGAAACACCACGAAAAGTGGAGGATGACCAAATGGCCTCACAGTCCACATGTGGATACACTTATCCCCCAGTTGCCACAGTTTACCTACAAAAGAGAATTCAGCACTGCTGCCACATATTCAGTGGAAAATAAGAAACCATGTCCTCCAGGTAACATAGATGCAGACACAGCTTTGATTGTCTCACTAAAATGGAAGCTAAATCTCCCGACAACAACATATATTTCAAGTGCCCAAACTCAGAGTCAGTTTCTCAAGAAGGATTTAGGGAACCAGAGCTCCATGTTTGTGGACTGTTTTCCCTGTCCCTTACTTTTGAAATCTCCTCTACCGTCTTCAAGGTTGTGAACTCCTGAGCACATTCCATTCCAGATATTTATTCACAGATTTTCTAACTCTTCTCCTCTAATTGTGCCTTAGTCTCGGTGATTGTAATGTCAAGGCATCCCTTTCTCTGTAGCCTATTCAGCACATATATTTTTACATGCAATTATAGAATCTTACCTGATACCACACGTACATTCTTGTGAGGTGACTGACTTGGCAGATACAAATTGTAAGAGATCACTCCTCCTAAACGCTGTTGGAACTGAAAATTCAATCTATGAGTGAGCTTCCTTGTTGAACAACATTATACATAAATCTATATTCAATAAAATAAATATATTTGGATCTGTAGATGACATATATTTCATGGTGAATTTCAATTGGAATATATTATGCTATTTTTAATGTCTGTGTGTTTGTGTATGTATATATATATATATATATATATATATATATATATATATATATATATATATATATACACACACACTCTCCAGATTTTTCAAAATATGAAATATATATCTTGTTATACACTCCCTAAACTCATTCATATTCAAGTATGTATATTTATAATCAAAACTTCACAAGAGTATTCTCAAAATTATTCATTCACCTGAAATACATATTTGTTTCCTAGTACTGAAAACTATCTTCAGTGAAAGGTGCATACAAATCCTAATATTTCCACAGTAACTGAACCAGTTTAACATCAATGCAAGTAGATTCCTATGGGACATGTTGTGCATTTTGACATTTATTTTATTCAACACTGGTACATTACTATTTCTTCAGTTTATGCTCATCATAGCAAATATATTTCATCCAAAACTTTGCAAATTTATACGCATTTTGTTCACTTTCAATCACATTATTCTACAGAACACGTGTGTTCCTCCATGTTTTTGATGGGTCTTTTCATGAGACTTCTTTCCAAACACATTATTTTCGATTTCCATGATCACTTTTGAAGCAAAACTCAAAGACACTTCGTGATAAACCATAACCCTAATATTACCATTAGATGTATTGCTGGTTGGAATGAATGATGGTATATCGATATAAGATTTCTTATATATTTTCAGATATCAATTCAATCTATTATTTAAAGTGGGACCAGTTATATTATTTATTCACAATGTGGTCTATTCATGCACTATCTCTATATTCATAGACACAGTGTAAACCTCTTTGTACCACCAATACTAATGTATAAAACTTCAAAACATTGCTCCCAGAAATGCTGGAAGAAATACTCATGTCACACGATCTACATATACATTTTATCACAGTAATATTCTGGACACAAAATGCAAAGGTCACACTTATGATTGTACCAAAGCCTAAAAGGAAAGTGAACAGGGATTACTAAAAACATCCATGTCCACATTGCCTAATACTCTCAAATGTCAATCCTATTGGTGACTACATATTTGTTTCTTCCTAAGATTATATAGTCAAACTCAACCCTGTTCAAAATGTCTAATCCTATCACTCACTTTATACTTTCCCTGATTTTGTAATGTCTCTGTTATTATCTGATTTCCTACATATTTTCCAATGTTCATCGTTGTGACTGAATCTTCATATGTGCTGACATTTACCTTCACCCTCTAACAGAAACCCTATTGCTAAAGAAGTTTTTTTTTCCAAATCCTATACTCACTCTCCTTCCAAAACCTACCAACTATCTTCCTAATCTTACCTACTATCCCATTTTGACTCGATGTTCTCTTCCACATTCAATCATCCAATGTACAAGGTCCTATGCCATTGTATATGGATTTATCTGAGACATCTGTGCAGAAAGTAAGTCAACACTAAGTATCCCAATGAAGGGCCCAATGCCCTTCAGGGCTTCAAATCTTAGATTTCTGTTTTCATACATATATTTCACCTACATATTCTTATAAATATTGTAGGTTCCCAATAACATTATTCATCGAGCAGAATAGTTCCTAACACAGATTGAACATGTTATTAACCCTAACCATACACTCTTCCCTCAATCTAACTTTACAGAAGAGCAGGGACAGAGTTGGTCTTACAAGACAGAAATTAAGGGATCTTTCACCTGCTGAGAACCTCAAAGGTCATTAAAGAAATGATCCCTGGAGAAGATGTAGGCAGCTATTAAGGACCTCAGAGAGCAAAAGTCATCTTCCATGGCAAACAACCTGGTCAGGATGAAGGGTTGTGTCGGAATCAGCCTCTCTCTTCTTAATGTAAAGAAGATGCAGCAAACCAGGCCTGTGTGGAGAGCTGTTCCTGGGTGCCTATGGTTGTATACCATTCTAACTTGTGAAAATGTCAGAGTAAGTAGGTGCAGCCTCCATCTCATGGGACCCTTGGAAGCAACTGTTAGGACAAAGTGGTTGCCAAGGTAGGGACCTCATTCAGTTCCTGAAGGAAGTGACCTCACCTCACTTCCTTGGTGATGGCATTCTCTGAACTTGGGATCCAGGTAGCCAGGCATCCAGAGCCAGTCCCAGTCCCAGTCCCAGTGGTCAAAATTTTTCGGATTTACCAAAGACAGAGTCAGTCTTTCTTGGTACCTACTTATGTGAGGATGGCCAAATGCCAGGAAGGTCTGAAGAGGGGCCTTTCCTGAGAAAGCAGATAGTGGCTCACCACTGGCTCCTTACAGCTTCACAAAGTTTGCCACAGAGACTAGATCTGAGACAGGACAGCCCATTATGAGGGAATTTATTATGGCCCACTATCAAACGACACTCCATATTGTCACAGATGTACTTGGGGGTCTGTGTGGGTGTGGGTGTGGGTATTTGTTTGTGGTTTTGTCTCATGTTCTGAGAATAGGTAAGAAAGTCGGTTTGTTTGGTTTGGTGTGAACCAATTAAAGTAAGTCGTTTGACAAGGCTAGTCTTTCTATGTCTGTGTATCCCACTGTGTCCATGGTTGTAGACAATAGAAAAGAGAATGCATAAATACATGTGTCCTTTCTAGTAGAAATCTTCCCAGCATTCATTCTGCCCAATTTATGAATTGTCTGCGGCTTGCCTAATGGATGGGCAACACCTAATATCTTCTTAAGTTCCTGTTCTCTACCTGAATTATGGGCAATCTCCAGAATACGCTCATGGTATTGTGTCCAACATATGTACCACTTCCACGCTCTGTGATACGGCCATGCACTAGAGAGCTGAAGGAAATGATGAGCATCTCAGAAAACTCAGATATCAGTGTGACCAGGAAAGTCTCAGTGGAGAAACCCAGCTTTGGCCCTTTTGCTTACATATCCTTCTGTTGCCCTGAATGTCAGGAAGGTCTTTGCCTCAGGCTACGCCTTTTTGAAGCCTGAAGAAAACAGTTTTCAAATGGAAATGTATGGACATTACCTGTGGCTCTTTCTTAATTGCTTTGGAAAGGGATGTGTCTGAATCAGCCTCTTGGCCCTGTGTGAGGCTGTGGCTTAGATTCTCAGCACCTGATGGATCTAAAGAAAAATCCCATGTGTGCATCCAAATAAAAAAGCCAAAAGAGCAGTAATTTTGGATGAAGTCTCTCACCTTCCTCTGTAAGGTTTCTGACTTCCATCATTGAGAATACAGATCCTTTGCGTCAAATGAGTTCTTCAAAGCCCTGCAGACACTAGACCATAGGTTCTTGGGTTTTCTCATGACTCCAATTAACATAAAGAATCTAAACCCCACAGTCAGTAGGCCTCAAAATCGAGAATAAGAGCAATATTAACGGCAGGCCTCATTGAACACTCCTGGTTCACAGGAAGGATGTCCCGGCCACACTGACTTTAGGCAAATGGATGCAAGGGAGCTTATTTTGGACACTGTCTTGGGCTGTGCCCCTCATGGAAACCTCCAGCCAGAGGTTATGATGAGTGTCTATATGGAAGAAAATGAGGGCCATGTGGGAGTGTCTTGACTTTAATTGCGGTCATTTGTGTGGCGCTTGGAATAGATGACTGGGTCCACCTGGGCTTGAACACTGGTGTGATTCTCCTTAGAGACTGAGTTCTGGAACTTACCTCAAAGAAGTATTGCCTTGTATAGTGTTGGGATTTTAGGAGGCCACACATGAGAGTCGCCCTTGGAAAGTGAGATCTGGGCGCAGGTTGGCTTTCCACAGAGCACTGGGAATCTCGGGAAGGATATCACATGATTTTATTCTTAAAGACTTGGCAGCCATAGTTGCAAGTCAAAACACACATGGACCTCAAATTTTAGACCTCAGTAGGTCTGGCTTCATGGGACCTTTTGGCCTGTCTTTGGGAAGCCTTGCGTGTGATAGTTCTCCAGAGCTTTCATTGAAATGAGCTTCCTCTCCATTTAATCGTTCCTGAATGAATTGAAACCCACAGTGCCTCCAAGTTCACCCTTGAAAAATGGCTAGATAAACACCTTTAAATTTTTGACATTCCCATGACCAGGTGGCCATGGAGAACCTTTGGATGTCCTATTGATGACCATCAGTGTTCCAGACAGTGCCTTGATTGACTGGATTTCATGAAAATGGTGTAGAACAGAGATGCCAGTAATTTGGAGCCTGCTGAGTAGTCGGCCTAGAGCAGTGGTGTGCAGGTGTGTTTTAAAACATCTGTGGTCGGGTCATCTGCATCTGCCCTTCTCTTCCAAATGGTTTGTGACTGACATGCTACAAGCCACAGACCCTTGTATGTAAAGGCATCTTGTTATATGGAGAGGATTCAGGGCAATGTTTACAATCAGATTGCTATGGTCAAGGGGGCAAGCTATGTGGGATAGAAGCCTTGTTGGTGCATTCTCCTGCAGACCCTTACCCACCACACATGACAGAACTCCCTCCATCACTGTGTCCCAGTTGAACTTCTTGTATTTCGTGAAGCAAATATCAAACTCCCAGTGCAGCTGCAAGAAACACCACAAAAATTGGAGGATGACCAATGGCTTCACATTCCACACTGGGAGACACTTAGCCACCAGTGGCCACAGTATACCTACAAAGAGAGAATTCAGCACTGCTGCCTCATGTTCATTGGAAAATAAGAAACAATGTCCTCTAGGTCACATAGATTCTGACCCATCTTTGATCGTCTCATTACAAAGGAAGCTAAAGCTCCTAAAAACAACCTCAGATGAAGTTTCTCAAGAAATCTTTAGGCCAGCAGAGCTCCATGTTTGTGGAGTTTTTACCCTGTCCCTTACTTTTGGAAACTCCTATACCACCTCCAAGGTTGTGAACTCCTGAGCATTTTCTATTCCAGATGTGTATTCACAGATTTTCTAACTCTTCTCCTCTAATTGTGTCTTACTTGGGATGAAGGTAATGTCAAGGCATTGTTTTGAATACACATTGGATTCTTTTTCCAATTTTCCATTAGAAATACTGAATCCCTGACTGTCAGGGGTAGAAGGAATTCACCTTAAAGAATAGCCCGACACTTACAAGAAACAGCCCCCATGGAGACATCCTGTCTGGGAGACATCCTGTAGCCAACTGTGTCCCTGAGACATCCTGTTGCCATCTGTCTTCCTGAAACATCCTGAGTTTATCTCACCTTGTGAAGACATCCAGAAACTTCGGATAAGAGAGCTTTCCCATCTCCAGCATATAAATGCCCCTGTGTGAAAAATAAAAGTTTGCAGCTTGATCAGAACTCCTGTCATGCTGTCATCTCTCGTGTCTCTTGTCCCTTCATTCCTCCGCATCTAGGTTCGCTGCCCCTGTTGATGTGTCTTTCCAGCAGGGACTACTGGCACCCACTGACGGGGGCTCGAGCCTTTGACTCATTGGGAACCCCGTCCTCCTGGAAGACTTCATCAAGTGGAGCTTGCGATTGCCTCAGCAGACACCACCAAGAGACAGATCCAGGAGGAGAGTGGGGATGACGCACGGTGAGTGACCCACCATGGGACAAGCAGTTTCACCACATGATTTGTTTTTGTCAGGCCTCAAGGAGTCCTTCAAGACATGGGGGTGCGTGTTAAGAAAAAGGACTTAATTTTTTTTTCTAATACATAGGAGAATTGTGTACATGGTTTCACCTTGAAGTGACCATTGATGGTAAAAGATGGCTTAGAGTAAGAGACTGTTTAAAATATTATTATTAAACCTTTGGCCCAGAAAAAGTGCCAGTTCCCACATTTTCTTACTGGAACTTAATTAATGAAATTCTTAAAAGTTCACCCTTTGACAATGGTACCTTACAACTTGTCAGGATTGGAGAAGAGACTATGCAAAACACCTCTCGTCTCCCCAAGGCATGCCCATCAGTTAGTATAGACATTGACCCTTCTCAGTCTCCCCAGGACCCTGGGAACCTTCCTGGTCCCCCTCAAAATACCACCCTAATGAATAAGGCTCTAATGGTTACCAGACGCCTTTATCAAGTTTTAAATCCCAGAGACACATTGACCCCTGGGACGGAGGCTACCTTGGAGAAGGAAGCAGCAAGCTACCATTCAGAAGATGCGCCACCTCTCAGGACCCTGCCACAGCCTATAGGACTTACACATCTACCTACCTCCTATATCCCTCCTGCCTTTTGTGCTCCAGCCCTTCAGGAGCAAAATGCCACCCAGATATTTTTTTCCCCACTTCCCTTGCCTAGCCTGGCTCCCTTGTGAGAGTCTCTCCAACATAGACGGGAACAGATCAAACTTTTAAAAGAATTAAGATCCCTTGACTCTGAGCTCTGTTCATTAGCCTTAGGCATGGAGTCAATGAAAGCTGGCCCACGGTGGTCTAATACAAAGGCTAAGCCACTCCATCAGCCTGTTCTCGCCTTCCCAGTCACCCGCAGTCAGATAGATATGCCTGCAAAGGCTGAGGTCAAAGACTTAGAGGAGGATCAAGAGGAGGAAGCGGGGGAAATGGATCAAGGAGATCAGGACTCAGAGGATGAAGAGTTCACCCCTAGGCAGGAAGGAACCCAGAGTGTCTACAAAAAATTAAGCCTGCGTTTTCTTGAAAAACATAAAAAGACTTGTGCTTACAATGGCCCCACTGTACCCTACACGTTGACTTATTAGAAAGCTACAGCGCACAATGGCTTACTCCCAATGATTGGAAATTTTTAGACCGAGCTACCCTCAGTGCCGGAGATTTCCTGTTATGGAATGCAGATTTCAAGGAGCACTGTCAGGAAACTGCTCAAAAAAAATTAACTAAGGCCTCCTATAAATCCTGAACTTATGTTAAGCTAGTGGGCTATGAGCCATTTGACACTAAAACTAAATAGGCACGTTTCCCTGCTGGACTTTTGGCGCAGATTCAGATGGCTGGCTTACATGCTTGGAGATGCCTCCCTCAAACGGGCTCGGCTACCACTTCTTTGGCAAAAATTTGACAAGGACCCAACGACCCTTATAGAAACTTTGTTCCCCGGCTTAACCTAGCTGCAGATTGCTTGCTTGGACCAAGCGAAAGCGAAAGAACTTTTGTAAAACATCTTGCCTTTGAAAACGCCAACCCGGCATGTCAGGATGTTCTTCGACCACATAAGGAAAAAGGGAAACTTTCTGACTTTATTAGACTCTGTGCAGGGGTGGGTGCAGCCCATGCCATGGGTCTCGCCCTACGTGCCCCCTTTACCAAGGCCTTTCACAATCCTGGCTCATGTACTTGCTTTACTTGTAAACAACCTGGCCATTTTGCACGCAAGTGTCCGAAAGGCAAACAAAGCCAAGGAATATCGTCTCCTCAAACTGGGGCTAAATCGCCCCCAGCTACCCTTTGTTCTAGATGTGGTAAATGTCATCACTGGGCCAGTAAGTGTAGATCTAAGACAAATGGCCTCAGACAGTCTATTTCTTCCTGCTTCTCAGGAAACTCCCTGCGGGGCCAGCCCCTGGCCACGACCTCCCCCAAGACAAAACCAGGGGCAATAAGGTTTGTTCCCTCCCAAACTCCAAACCTACCACAAAATTCTTCCCCACAATTGCCTCCCTCCAACTAGCCACCCCAGGCAGCGCAGGATTGGACCTCTGTGCTATCACCGATACAATATTAGACTCAATGCAAGGGCACCAGATAATACCCCCTAGAATTATGGGTCCCCCTTCATCTCATACGAGTGCCCTTATTCTTGGAAGAGCCTCTGCTACGTTAAATGGTGTTCAGGTCTTCCCTGGCATTAATGATAATGATTTCACTGGAGAAATAAAAATACTGGCAACAGCTATTAATGGAGTTCCGGCCATCCCAGCAGGAACAAGACTTGCACAATTAACATTCCTTCCCTTGGATTCAGGAGGCACTTCCACTGCCCAAACCTACAACGGGGGACAGCCTCCCTCGGCTCCTCTGATGTATATTGGGTTCAGCCCATTTCTCACAATAGACCCACCCTTACCTTACTTATTGAAGGAAAGGAATTCCAAGGAATTCTAGATACTGGAGCTGATGCCACAATTATTTCTCACAAATACTGGCCATCAGGTTTGCCCATCACCCCATCCTTGAATGATCTAAAAGGGTTAAGAGTCAAAAAATTTTCATGTCAGTTCTAGGGCTTTTAGCTAGACTGATAAAGAGGGTAATAAGGTGACTGTCACTCTTTTCATTGTTCCTGACCTCCCTGTTAACCTATGGGGCCGAGATATTTTGAGTCAAATGGAAGTTATTCTTGCCAGTCCCAATTCCATGGTGACTCATCAAATGCTTTGTATGAATTTTGTCCCTGGTACAGGCCTTGTGAGACTGAGACAAGGACGGGTGGGGACTATAAAACCCATAAAAAAAACAAATACATATGGACTTGGGTATTCTGATTTTTAGTGTCGGTTCCTGACCCTCCTGTACCCCATGCAGCTAAAATGATTTTGGAGACTCAGACTCTTGTGTGGGTGGATCAGTGGCCCCTTACCCCCCAGAAAAATTGGAGGCTGCCTCCATGTTAGTGCAGGAACAGCTGGCAGCCGGCCATGTAGAGCCCTCAACCTCACCATGGAATACTCCTATTGTTATCAAGAAAAAATCAGGCAAGTGGCGTCTTTTACAATATTTGTGTGCCATTAATAAAGTTATGTGCCTGATGGGAGCACTACTGCCTGGAATTTCCACACCAGTGGCTATTCCCAAAAACTATTGTAAAATGGTTATTGACTTAAAAGTTTGCTTTTTTATCATTCCTTTACATCCCGAGGATAGACCCTATTTTGCCTTTAGTCTCCCTTGCATTAATTTCCACGGCCCTATGCAGAGATTTCAATGGAAGGTTCTTCCCCAAGGTATGGCCAACAGCTCTAGTCTTTGCTAAAAATAAGCTGTTCAAGCAGTAGACCCTGTGAGAGAGTGATGACCACAATTTTATGTTTTACATTATATGGATGATTCTTTAATTGCTGCACCTAATTACCATGACCTTAATAATTGTTACTTGTACCTTTAGAAAACACTCACTACCTTGAGACTACAGATAGCTCCTGATAAGGTTTAAACACAGGACCCTTATACCTATTTGGGCCTTAAACTTCAAGATAATCAGATCCAAATTCCTAAAATACAACTACGTGTGGACCACCTTCACACCCTTAATGATTCTCAAAAATTACTGGGAGATATTCAATGGCTAAGAACATATTTAAAATTACCCACTTGTGTACTTTTGCCCCTTAATGATATTTTGAGATGTGATTCCTACCCCTCTTCCCCTCAAAAGCTTACTCCCGAGGCATGACAGGCATTAAACCAAGTCACAGAAGCCATTGCCAAACAGTTTGTTACACAAATTTCTTATAACCTTCCTCTGGTTCTGGTTCTTTTACACGCTCCTCATATACCCTCAGAAAAATTTTGACAGGATATCCATATTTTAAAAATAAAGGCTTCCCCTTGCTTTGGGTCCATTTATCCACCACATCCTCCAAGTTTATTACCGTTTATCTTGCTCAGGTAGCTTCTATTATTATTAAAGGTCGTTTGCTTTCTCGACAACATTTTGGCAAAGACCCTGATAATATTTTAATTCCATATACTAATCACCAAACCCAATTTTTACTACAGAGAGGGGATGAATGGGGTATTGCCCAATCAGGACATTTGGGAACAATTGATAACCATGTCCCCAATGACACCCTTTTACATTTTGTCCAGATACATCCATTTATTTTTCCCAAAATTACTCAAAAGGCTCCCAGTCCTCAAGCCCTTACTGTCTTTACAGAGGGTTCCAGTAATGGCTGTGCGGTCTTTGTTGTAAATAACCAGCCTACCACCTTTGATACTGTCTATCATTAAGCACAGTTTGTGGAATTGTTTGCCATAACACAAGTTTTTATAACATTTTGTGATAATCCTGTTAATATTCATACAGACAGTGCCTACATTGCTCATTCTGTGCCCCTGCTGGAGATTTCACCCGCCATTAAAGCTTCTTCCAATGCGGCCTTTCTGTTTCACCAGCTTCAGCAGCTAATTCAGGCCAAACAACACCCATTTTTCTTAGGACACATCAGGGCACACTCTGATCTTTCCGGTCCTCTAACACAGGTAATGCTTAAGCTGATGCAGCAACTCCTACCATCTTTCCAATTTTTGGTGGCTCCATTCAAAAGGCCATGGAGCTAAACAATCTTCACCAACTAAATTCCCAGAGCCTTTGATTACTTTGTAAAATTACCAGGCAACAGGCAAGAGAGATAGTAAAAGAATGCCCTGCTTGCGCTCTCTCTCTCCCGATTCAACACTTGGGAGTTAACCCCTGAGGATTACTGCCAAATCAGGTTTGGCATATGGATGTTACTCATTTTCCTGAATTTGGATAAACCAAATATATACATGTTTCTATCAATACCTTCAGCAGCTTTATTTTTGCATCACCACATTCTGGAGAGGCTACCAAAGATGTCCTTTCTCATCTTGTTTCAGCCTTTTCCATAATGGGTAAACCAATACATATTAAAACAGATAATTGTCCTCCATATACCAGTGCCAATTTTAAACAGTTTTGTGCTACCTTGCAATTTTGTCATACTACTGGAATTCAATACAAACCTCAGGGCCGAGGCATTGTGGAACGTTCCACCTTACCTTAAAGACTTGGCTATCCCGCCTTAAGGCTTCCGCAATTGTATTTACCACTCACAGGCATTGCCTTAACCATGCATTATTTGCCCTTTTTTTTTCTTACCCTAGACAGTGAAGGCCTTTCGGCTGCAGACAGACACTGGCATCCCTTTTCCAATTCTGATCACCCACCTGTTATGTGGCGAAATCCCCTTACAAATAAATGGAAACGCCCAGATCCTGTCCTCATCTGGGAACGAGGCTCAGCTTGTGTTTTGGACCAAGAGCTAGCAGCCCCAAATGGTTAACAGAACACCTGGTTAAACAGGTTAATGACTTACCTCAAACCGGGGACGGAGGCCCTCCCCATGAGTACAATTTTTCCTCTTTTTCGGATCCATCCAACAATCTGTGTGAGGATCCTGCTTAAGGAACTTATGCTGAACAGGTTTGTGCACGGAGGCCTTGGCCCTCCACCTTCCAACATCATGGAGTACCTTTTTGCCCCCCTGCCCCTGTGAATGCAAGGGAGGATCTTGGACTCAGGCTTCCACTAGTTGGACCCAGACTGCTGACTGCATGACTAAGGTGGCTTACCTCCGTGCCGAGGTTGAACGTAAACTCAGAGGAGTTCATCAGCCTAAATGGGTATGTGTTAACAAGCCAAAGATTATTCCCCCTAGTACAAGTAAAGCTCTCCAAAATTGTTCTGCAACCCGTACGCATACCCAGGCGATGCATGTCTCTTGTTATGTGTCGGCCTCAATTTGTGTTAACAAGCAGGGAAAATGATTTTTTGAAGCCTCCCTAATTAAAACTCATGAAGCAGGGGGGGCCACTATTCATTATACCCCCGTTCTCTTTGACCGGAGAGGAGAAGGCAAATACACCAAGCTACAGTCAGCTGGGTGCCAAGGCACTGTCGGAAAACCTTCCGACTGGCCCATTAAGGCCCCTACAGGGGTCTCTGATGGTAGAGGACCCACTTATTCTGTCAAGCATCCTCAGATAATCAAACTTTTGAAACCCCAAATCCCTGAGCTCACATATCATCCCTTAATGTAGCCGAAATCCCAGTTCCCGGGTTTAGATACCAATACATTAGATATTTTGCAAACTACCTTCTCCTTCCTTAGTAATTCCAACCCCACCCTTGCTGGTAATTGCTGGCTCTGCATGACAACAGGGGCAAGCATTCCTATGGCAGTTCCTATTAATTCTACTATGGACAATGATAATACATGCCAACCCGGATTTCCCTTTAAAAAATAGCCTATAGGCACTTTTACATTATGTCTTTTAGGTGCGATGCAGAATAATACCTATGATATGGATTTTGGAATTACTTCCTTTGGAAATTGCTCAACAGTACAAAATTATTCCTCACCCATCCCATCTCTTTGTCCCCCCAAAGGCACAGTTGTTATGTGTGGAGGAAATGTGGCCTTCCCCAGGCTTCCAGCGAATTGGACCAGTGACTGTGTTCTTGCCTTATTACTCCCTGATATAACTATTGTCCCAGGAGACGAACCTCTAGCCTAGACACCTTAGTCAAAAAACAGAGGCGGGTGATACAGGCCTTACCACTTATTGCCAGCCTTGGAATAACAGCTGCTGTGGGCACAGGTACACTGGCTTTGGCACGGCTATACACCCTTACCATCGCATGTCTCAACAACTTAAAATGATGTACAAACTCTATCAGAAACCATTAAAGATTTGTAGGACCAAATAGACTTCCTGGCAAAAGTGTTCCTTCAAAACAGACGAGGCTTAGATTTGCTGACTGCTAACCAGGGAGATATTTGATTGGCCTTAGGGGAACGATGCTGCTTTTATGCCAATAAATCAGTCATAGTATGCACTAAATTTAAGCAGCTTCAAGAAGATCTAGAAAAGAGATGAAGAGAACTATTTGAAAATCCCCTCTGGACTAAGCTTAATGGATTTCTACCCTACCTTCTTCCCCTATTAGGCCCTTTGTTGGGTTTACGTTTAATGGTGACCATAGGACCCTGCATTATAAACAGTGTGGTACAATTTATTAAAGAACACATTAATATTATGGCCTCTAAGCCCATACAGATCCACTATCATCATCTGGAGATGGAAGACGATGCTGTCAACTTTTAAAAGGATGTTCTACCCTTCTCACAGGCTTATTTCTTAAGTTTACATCCCCACAGATCTCTCTTTCTTACATAAAACTATAAGTAAAAGCTCTGACAAACCATCTTCTGCCCTTGCCATAAGGGTTCGTCTCCATGGGCCCTTCGGCTTGGGGGAAGACGCACCCATGGAGTGAGGACGTTAGGCCATAATATCGGAGGGTGCAGGAAGGACTGCAAAAGGATGGATCCACGGATCCCCAAACACAAGACCTCTGAGTGACACGCTCTGGTGCATGGCGGTTGGCATGCTTCCCCTTCAAGGCCATCTCCTCCAAAAACATGCCAAGGCCACCACGAAATCTGCTAGTAAAGATGCTTGCTCGGATCAGGAGATATTCTAAGGCCTCCTAGACAAACAGAGCTTCTAACCCCCCCTAAAAACATGGCCGGTAAGGTAGGTCAAATATTTTATATAAGAAAGGGGGAGATGTCAGTGCCTAGAAGGAAGTTCTCCTTCAAAGAATAGCCTGACACTTACAAGAAACAGCCCCCTGGGAGACATCCTGCCTGGGAGATATCCCACAACCATCTATCTCCCTGAGACATCCTGTCGCCATCTGTCTTGCTGAAATATCCTGAGGTTATCTAACCCTGTGAAGACATCCAGCAACTGCCGATAAGAGAGTTTTCCCATCGGCAGCATATAAACACCCTGTGAGAACAATAAAAGTTTGCAGCTTGATCAGAACTCCTGTCTGGCTGTCATCTCTCCTGTCTCTTGTCCCTTCGTTCCTCCCCAACTATGTTCGATGCCCACGTTGATGTGTCCTGCCGGCCGGGACCCCTGGCACTAATCCATATCCTACTAGACTATGACTACTAATACTAATATGATGGAGGAAAATAACCCAAATAGAATAGAAATACAAGCAGTTCAGAGGAGGCATGGTGTATAGTTGGAGTTGCCTTTTGCATGATATAGGGTAGGTGTTATAAATCTAGCTAATTTTTAATTGAAATAATTCTCCATGTGTTTTTAAAGTTAAAAAATATGTGAATACCTGGCTCCCTTTCTCTGTAGCCTATTCACCACATGTATTTTATATGCACATATAGAATCCTACATGGTATCACACCTATATTCTTGTGAGGTGGCTGACTTAGCAGATTCAAATTGTGAGAAAAGATCACTTCTCCTAAACGCTGTTGGAACTGAAAATTCAACGTATGGGGGAGCCTCCTAGTAGAAAAACATTATACATAAATCCATGTTAAGTAAAATAAATATTTTTGCATCAGTGGATGATATATATTTCATGAAGAATTTCGATTGGCATATATATTGCTACGTTTTATTGTCTGTGTTTGTGTTTTGTGTGTGTATATATATATATATATATATATATATATATATACTCTCCAAATTTTTCAAAATATAAAATATATCTGTCCTATATACACTACCTAAATTCATTCATGTTCATGTATGTGGATTCATAATCAACTTTTCACAAGATTATTCTCAGAAATATACATCCACCTGAAATACATATTTGTTTTCTAGTACTGAAAAGTAACTTCAGTGAATGGTGCATAAAATCTTAATATTTCTACAGTAGCTGACCCAGTTTAACATCAATGCAAATAGATTCCTATGGGACATGATGTGTATTTTGAAGTTCATTTTATTTAACACTGGTACATTACTATTTCTTCAGTTTATGCACACCATAGGATATATATTTCATCCACAGGTTCACAAATTAATAGGCATTTGTTTCACTTTCAATCATTTCCTGCTTCAGAACACATGTATTCCTCCAGGTTTCTTGACTGTTCTTCTCATGAGACTTCTTTCCAAACACATTATTTTCGATTTCCATAAAAATTTGAAGCAAAACTCCCACACTCTTCATGATAAACCATAACCCTAAAATTACCATTAGATGTATAACTGGTTGGAATGAATGATTGTATATCAATATAAGATTTCCTGTATATTTTCAGATAACAATTCAATCCATTATTTAAAGTTGGAACCAGTTATATAATTTATGTTGAGTGTCTATATGGAAGAAGCTGAAGGCCATTTTAGAGGGTTTTTGTTTTAATTGTGGTCATTTGTTGGTGCTTGGAAGAGATGACTGGGTCCACCTGGGCTTGAACACTGGTGTGATTCCCCATAAGACTGAGTTCTGGAACCGAACTCAGAGAAGTATTGCCATGAAGTCATGTTGGGATTTTAGGAGGCCACGTATGAGAGTTGCCCTAGGAAACTGAGTTCTAGGCCCAGGATGGCTTCCCACATCGCCATGGGAATCTCATCCAGGATATTACATGATTTTATTTTTAAAGAGTTGGCAGCCATAATTAAGAGACAAAACACACATGGATCTCACATTGTAGACCTCAATGGGCCTGGCTTCATGTGACCTTTTGCCCCCTCTTTGGGAAGCCTTGCCTGTGAGAGTTCTCCAGAGGTTTCATTCAAATGAGCTTCCTCAAAATTTTATGGTTCCTGGATGAATGGGAAACTCACAGTGGCTCCAAATTCATCCTTGAAAAATGGCGAGATAAATACCATGAAATTTTGGACATTCCCTTGACCAGGTGGCACTGGAAAACATTTCCATGTCCTATTGCTGATCAGGAGTATACCAGACAGTGCCTTGATTGACTGGGTTTCATGAAAATGCTGTAGAACAGAGATGCCAGTAATTTGGAGCCTTCTGAGTAGTGAGCCTAGAGTAGTGGTTAGCAAGTGTGTGATAATACATCTGTGCTGTGGCCATGGAGATCTGCCATTGGCTTCCAAATGTCCTGTGACTGACATGGTGCAGCCAGCAGACAATTATATAAAAAGGCATCTTGGTATATGGAGACGTTTCTGGGCAATGTTCAGAATCAGGTTGCTATGGACAAGGGCGCAAGCTATGTGGGATAGAAGCCTGGTTGGTGCGTTCTCCAGCAGACACTGACCAACCACATGTGACAGAATGCCGTGCAGCACTGCGACCCATTTGAACTCCTTGTATTTTGTGAAGCCAATACCAAACACCCATTGTAGCAGCAAGAAAGACCATTAAAAGTGGAGTATGACCAAAGGGCTTCACAGTCCACACGGGGAGAGGCTTAGCCCCAATGGCCATTGTTTACCTAAAAAAAGAGAATTCATCACTGCTGCACCATGTTCATTGGAAAATAAGAACACATGTCCTTCAGGTCACATAGATGCATATCTAGCTTTGATGGTCTCACTACAAAGGAAGCTAAAGCTACTGACAACAACATATATTTCAAGTGCCCAGCCTCAGAGGCAGTTTCTCAAAATGTCTTTAGGCCAGGAAACCTCTATATTCATAGACACAGGGTACAACTTTTTGTACCCCCAATACTAATTTATACGTCTTCAAAATATTGCTCCCAGAAATGGTTACGAGAAATACTCATGTCACCTGATCTACATATACATTGTATCACAGTAAATTTCTGAACACAAAATGCAAAGGTCACACTTATGATTGTACCAAAACCTAAATGGAAAGTGAACCTGCATTACTAAAATCATCCATGTCCACTTGCCTAATGCTCTCAAATGTCAATCCTATTGATGACTACATATTTCTTTTTTCCTAAGATTATATAATTAAAGTCAACCCTGTTGAATGTGTAATCCTATCACTAACTTTATGCTTTGCCTGATTTCATAATGTCTCTATTGATATCTGCTTTCCTACATGTTTTCTCCAGTTCATCATTGTGACTGACTCTTCACATGTGCTGACATTTACATTCACTCTCTATATGAAACCCTATTGCTAAAGGACTTTTTTTCCAAATCCAATATTCACTCTTCTTCCTAAACCTACCAACTATATTCCTAATCTTACTGACTATCCCGTTTTGAATGGATGTTCTTTTCTACATTCAATCATCCAAGTAAATGTCAGGTGAGCGTCAGAGGAAGAGACCACCCAGAATCTATCTCATGCAACAGCAAAGGGTTTATTGGGGGTCCAGCGTGCTGGTGCTCATACCTCACTTGAATAGAGCAGAGAGCGCTGAGAACAGCTTAAGCAGAGCTTATATACTTTCCTTGAAGAGGGCAGGGAGGGAATTTTATTAATGGATCAGGGCGAGTGGGCAGTTTGCACGCAACCGGGTGAGGGAGTGCATTCTGTAGTTTGGCCGTTGGGGATAGCACATTCTGGGAACAAGATTAGCAAACATTTCTCAAGATTTCAACAGTGTTTTGTTAAGCGTACAGAAAAACAGGAAGTGACAAGTGCCTATTTTATTAACCTTTCATTCCCCACTTCTTCTTCTGGCTACTTTTAGTCATAAAAGTGATCATTGGGGGGTGTCACATTTTATGTCTGCTAGTGGGGTATTAACATAAGTTTAACTTGTCCAATTTGAGATTGGAGAAAAGAAATTACATGGTTGAGCAAACAGAGTTTATAGGTAGCAATAATATGAGGAATACACAATTTGAAAGGGTTACCAGTCTTTTCCAGTTTCCAGCCAGAGTCTCAACAGGCCGCAGGCTTGAGATGAGAGGTATGGATCCAGGAAATGATTCTGTCTACCTTTACCGCTGTAGGTGTTATAAGTAGCACCTGGTATGGTCCTTTCAAGCGGGGTTCCAGGGATGACACCTGATGTCGTCTTACATAGAAGAAGTATCTTACTTGATGTTGATTTGGAGTCCTCTCGTCCCCAGGTTGTTAGGCAGTGGCCATCTGTTTTCACAGGTATCCTGAGTTCTTTCAAGAGCTTTAAGTCTGTCAAGCAAGGGGGTGTGAAAAGGATCGTTAGGTCTTAGAGTTGGAGTTAGGTCCCTTACTGGAGGAGGGGCACCATAGAAAAATTCATAGGGGGTGAGGTTACACAAAGAAACAGAGGGAGTATTTCTTGCATGAAACAGTTCATAAGGCAGTAGCATAGTCCAATATTTTATGCCGGTCACTAAGCTTAATTTCGTTATGGTCTCTTTAATGGTTCTATTCATTCATTCTGCCTGTCCTGAACTCGGGGGTCTATAAGTACAATGTAACTTTCAATAAATCCCCAAGGTCCTGGCTAACCCCTGACTTATGTGGGTTATGAACGCGGGTCCATTATCACACCCTATTACTTTAGGCAGGCCGTATCTTGGAAAAATATCTCCCAGGATCTTCTTCACCACAATTTGCACTGTTTCTTTTTTCTTCTTTTTTTCCTTTTCTTTTTTTTTTTTTTTGGTGGGAAAGGCTTCAATCCATCTGAAAATGTATCTACAAAGACTAGGAGATTTTTAAGTCCATAACTTGCTGGCTTTATTTCAGTAAAGTACGCTTCCCAGAATTGTCCTTGTCTGGTTCCTCATAGGTGCTTTCCTGCAGGAAGCTTGGAAGGATAAGAATTAACCAATTGATGGACCGGACAGGCTTTTGTTAACCATTCAGTTATTTCCTTTAACTGTGAGTTGGTTAGTGGAAAACTCTGTTCTTGATCCTTCATGAATGAATGTAGTTTCTTTGAACTAAGGTGAGTGATTTGGTGTACATTATCTACTGACATAGTTAGAGCTGTGAATATAGGAGTTTTTACTGAAGGATTTAGAAATTCCACTTGGGGGCCTTCAGGGTTAAAAGTTATTTTGGCCTGGAGCTTGCTGAGCAGAACTCTGCCCATCAATGGGGCCGGGCATTCTGGAATTACTAGGAAGAAGTGATGGATTTTTCCTTTCCCCTGGTCCCAGGTCCTCTTAGTTGTCCAAGCCCGATATTTACTGCAATTAGCCCCTTGAATTAGAGACCTTTTATTTGATAGAGGGCAAAATGGGGCCTTAATGGCTGAGTATATTTCCCCTGTATCCACTTCAATGTTTACTGGGGTGCCCTCCACTTCAAAAGTTAACCTGAGCTCGGGGAGGGGATCTGATCCCCAACTTTCTTAGTCATCCTCCAGAGTCAGAATGGCTGGCTGGCCTGGCTGTCTCTTTCTAGGGCTCTCTTTGGCCCAGTGTCCTTTTTCTTTACAGTAGGCACATTGATCTGAGGCCAGGGGTGGCCTCTAGTTTGGGCCCAGGTATCCCTTCCTGTCTCCATGTTTCTTATTTCTGGCCTATTTGTTGTTGTGACCAGGACCTTAGTCAATTCCTTAGTCTGTCTTTTGTTTCTTTTATCCTCCCTTTGCTTCCTTATCTTCTTCAGTTTCTCTCGTATAGTATTCCTTTTTGACTTCGCTGACTAAATCTCTCAAAGTCATATCTTGTAATCCATCTAAGTCTTTTAAATTTCTTTAAATATCCAGGGCAGCTTGCCCAATAAAGGCCATCATGACAGATGCCTTTTGAGCCTCTGCCTGAGTATCAAAAAGAGTATATCTCCTATATGCCTCCATAATTCTCCCTAGAAACATAGAGGGAGATACGTCAGGCCCTTGAATAAACTCTATTACCTTGGCCAAATTAGTTGGTCGCCTAGCAGCCACTAAGATACCCGCTATTAGAGCCCGGAGATAAGTGAACAGATGCTCCCTACCTTCAAAGGTATTGGGGTCCCTGTTTGGTCGATTCTAGGGAAAGCCGGGTTGAATATGTTGGGAAGTTGTGTCAGTCACCCACCTGGTCTGAGGATATTATTTTCTAGCTTCCAGGAGGATTCTCTTTTGTACCTCTGTCATGAAGAGAGTCCCTAGGTGTTGTTGGCAGTTATTCCAAGTAGGCTGGTGTGAAAACCTCTATGAATCAACCACACCTGAGTGACGAGTGGGGTCCTCGGTAAAAGGGGGATTGTTATTTTTCCAGTTATATAGGTCTGAAGAGGAGAAAGGCCAATACTGGTAGGCTTGCATTTTTTCCCCATGACCATCATCAATCATTGGCACATAGGGACGGAGGGGAACATCATGGGAGTTCCAGGGTTTTCAATCATTCATTGCCGGTGAGTTCCTTTAGCCGGGCCAGGTTCCTCCAGGGGAGGAGGGGCTGTGTGTGCCACGGGGGAGTTTTCTGGAGGGTGCTGGGCTGGCTTAGCTTCCTCCAATGGCGGAGAGGCTGAGTCAGCAGCAGGGGAATCACTTAGAGGGTGTTGGGGGTTGGGAGACCAGGGCAAGGGATAAGGAGAGGGATGAGAGTCCAGTAGAGTTAAATCTTGTGACTTAGGCAGAAAAGAGGGTGGAGGAGGAGGAGGAGCAGAGGGTTTGAGAGATCGTGGGGGAAAGATTAGGAGCAGGGGCAGGGTCAAAGAAAGGCTTCACTCATGGAGGAGATTTGCAGAGGTAATGCCGGGTTAAGATATATGGCTTTTGATCTGGATGGCTATGTGGCCCTTCCTGAAAGACAATATCTCTGACTTTTTAAATTACTGAGAAGTAGAAAAATTCTTCTAAGGGCCATCCGAATCCAAAGGTGGGCCATTCTGAGGCACAGAGAGTCTGCCAGGTCCAGCAGTTTACTGAAAAAGAAAGATTCTGAGCCCTTAAGCGGAATTTGGTCCAGTGATCAAGGGTCAGGGACAGAGGCATTGAAGTGCTCTTTTCCATAATGAAAAATGCACAAACAGTAAAAGCAACGACACATGACACAGACAAGACAAGACAATAAAGACAGGCAATGGACGTCCAACACTGAGACGAGGACTGAGTAGCCGGCAATACCTGATGGGCTGGCAATACCGAATCTGAAACAAAATATCACTGAGTTAAGGAGACTATTGTTCCTCGATTTTCAGAGTCCTCTGGGGTGTCCCTCAGGGTGGTTGCCTGTGGCTCTGTGACACATCTGTCAGCCACCGTCAGAGAGAGCTCACGCTCTTTATTGACAGCCATTTTGCCAAGACCTAACCTGAAACCTGACACCAGAAAGAGGCGCCTTACGAATCCCGAGAGGAGCCTGTTGGGGTCTCTCGTCCGCTGCTCCCAGAACTCGGTGGAACCTCCATATGTAAAGGTCGGACGAGTGTCAGGCTAAGAGACCTCCAAGAGACTGTCTCATGCAAAAGCAAAGGGTTTATTGGGGGTCCAGCATGGTGGGGCTCAGAGCTCACTTAAATATAGCAGAGAGTCCTGAGAACAGCTTAAACAGGGCTTATATACTTTCCTTGGGGAGGGCAGGGAGGGAAGTTAAGTATACAGAAAAACATGAAGAGACAACTACCTATTTTACTAACTTTTCACTAACGACTATACTTTGCCAGATTTCCTAATGTCTCTATTGATATCTATTTTCCTACATACTTTTCCCAGTTCATCTTTGTGACTGACTCTTCACATGTGCTGACATTTACATTTACTCTATACCCGAAAAGCTATAGCTAAAGAACTTTTGGTGCAAATTCTATACTCACTATCCTTTCTAAACTACCGACTATCTTCTTAATCTTACCGACTATCACTTTTTGACTGGATGTTATCTTTGACAATCAATCATCCAAGGCACAAGGTCCAATGCAATTGTATATCGATGTACCTGAGACATCTGTGCAGAAAATATATCAAAGCTAAGTATCACAATCAAGGTCCTAATACACTTCTGGGTTTTAAATCTTACCTAGATTTCTGTTTTCATACTTATATTTTACTTATATATTCTTGTAATTATCGCAGGTTATCAATACCATTTTTCATTCAGCTGAATGATTCCTAACCAAAATCAAACCTGTTATTAACCCTAACCATTCACTGTTGCCTCAATCTAACTTTACAGAAGAGCAGGGACAGAGATGGTCTTACAATACAAAAATGTAGGATTCATTCCAACTACTGAGAAACTCAAAGGTCCATGCAAAAATGATCCCTGCAGAAGTTGTAGGCAGCTATGTAGGAACTGAGAGAGCAAAAGTCATCTTCCATTGTAAAAAAACTGGTCAGGATGAAGGAATGTGTCTGAATCAGCCTCTGTCTTCTTAATTTAGAGAAGAAGGACCAAACCAGGCCTGTGTTGAGAGCTGTTCCCGGGTGCCTATGGTTGATATACCATTCTAAGTTGTGAAAGTGTCACAGGAAGTAGGGGCAGCCTCAATTTCATGGGACACTTTGAAACAACTGTTAGGACAACGTGGTTGCCAAGGCAGTGACCTTATTCAATTCCTGAAGGAAGTGACCTCACCTAACATCCTTAGAGACAGAACTCTCTGAACTTGGGATCCAGGAAGCCAGTCACCCAAATCCACTCCCAGTCCCACTCCCAGGGGTCTCAATTTCTTGGATTTACCAAAGACAGATTTAGTCTTTCTTGGTACATACTGATGTGAGGATGGACAAATGCCAGAAAGCTCTGAAAAGTCGCCTTTACTGAGAAAGCAGGTATTGGATCACCGCTGGCTCCTCAGTACTTCACAATGTTGACCAAAGAGACCAGATCTGAGACAGGACAGGCCATTTTGGGGGAAGAAAATATGGCCCACAATCAGAGAAACTCTGGATAGTCACAGACCTACTTTGGGGAAGGAGGTGCCTTTGTGGGTGTGGGTGTGAGTTTGTGGATTTGTCTCATGTTCTCAGAATAGGTAGGAAAGTCGGTATGTTTGGTTTGGTGTAGACTGTTTCGAGTAAGTCGTTTGACAAGGCGAGTGTTTCTATGTCTGTGTATCCCACGGTGTCCATGGTTGTAGACATTAGAAAAGAGAATGCATCAATTGATATGTCCTGTCTAGTTGAAAGCTTCCCAGCATTCATCCTGCCCAATTTATGAATGGATTTCAGCTTGCCTTATCGATGGGCAACACTTGCTATCTTTCAAAGTTTCTGCTTTCTTTCTGAATTCTGGCCACTCTCCAGAATAGGCTCATGGTTTTGTGTCCAATATATGTACCACTTCCAAGCCCTGTGACATCGTCATGTACTGGATAGCTGAAGGGAATGGCGAGCATCTCAGAAAACTCTGATACCAGTGTGATCAGGATAGTCTCAGTGGAGAAAACCTTTGGGCCTTTTAATTATCAATTGTTCTGCTGCCCTCAATGTCTGAAAGGTCTTTGCCTCAGGCCACCCATTTTGATGCCTGAAAAAAACTGTTTTCACATGGAAATGAATGGGCATCACCTGAAGCTTTTTGCTTAATTCCATTGGAAAGGATGTGTCTGAATCAGCCTTTTGGCCCTGTGTGAGGCTTAGGCTTAGATTCTCAGCACCTGATGGATCTAAAGAAAGATTCCATGTGTGCATCCAAAACCAAAATAGCCAAAAGAGCAGTCATTCTGTATGAAGTCTCTCCCCTTCCTTTGTGAGGTTCCAGACCTACATCAAGTTAGAATAGGAATGCTTTGGGTCAAATAATTTCTTCAAAGCCCTGCAGAGGCTAGCCCATAGGTGCTTGGGTTTCCTCATGTCTCCAATTCAGACAAAGAATCTAAACCCCACAGTAGTCCTCAAATTGGAGAAGCAGAGAAGTATTAACAGCAGGCCTATGTGATCACACCAGGTTCACAGGAAGGGTGTCCAAGCCACCCTGATTTTAGGCAAATTAGAGGCAAGGGAGATTATTTTGGAGACTGTCTTGGTCTGCGCCCCTCATCGAAACATCCAACCAGAGGTTATGAAGAGTGTTTATATGAAATATCATGAGGACCATGTGGGAGTGTGTTGGTTTTAATTGTGGTCATTTGTGTGGTGGTTGGAAGAGATGACTGGGTCCACCTTGACATGATCTCTGGTGTGATTCCCCTAAGAGACTGAGTTCTGGAACTGACCTCAGAGAAGTATTGCCATGAATTGTGTTGGGATGTTAAGAGACTACGCATGAGAGTCGCCCTTGGAAACTGAGATGTATGCCCAGGTTGTATTTCCACAAAGCACTGGGAATCACAGCCAAGATATCACATGATTTTATTCTGAAAGACTTGGTAGCCATAGTTGAGAGTCAAAACACACATGGACCTTACATTGTAGACATCAATGGGCCTGGATTCACGTGACCATTTAGCCACTCTTTGGGAAGCCTTGCCTTTGAGAATTCTCCATTGTCTTTTATTGACATGAGCTTCCTCAAAATTTATTGGTTCTGGATTGATTTGAAACGCACAGTGCATCCAACTTCATGTTTCAAAAATGGCTAGATAAATACCAAGAAATTTTTGAAATTCCCATGACCAGGTGGCACTGGAGAACCTTTGGATGTCCTGTTGCTGATCATGAGTATACCAGACAGTGCCTTGATTGACTGGGTTTCATGAAAATGGTGTAGAACAGAGATGCCAATAAATTGGAGGCTGCTGAGTACTGGGCCTAGAGCAGTAGTGGGCAGGTGTGTGATAAAACATTTGTGGTGGGGCCATGTGGATCTGCCATTATCTTCCAAGTGTCTTGTGACTGAAATGGTGCAGCAAGCAGTCCCTTCTATGTAAAGGCATCTTGTAATATTGAGAAGTCTCAGGGCAAGTTTCAGAATCAAGTTGCTATGGTCAATGGGGCAAGCTATGTGGGATAGAAGCATGGTTCTTGCATTGTCCTAGAGAAACTGACCCACCACACGTGACAGAACTCCCTCCAGAACTGTGTCCCAGTTGACCTCTTTGTATTTTGTGAAGCAAATACCAAACTCCCAGTGAAACCGCAAGAAACACCATGAAAATTTTAGGATCACAAAATGGCTTCACAGTCCACACGGGGAGACACTTAGACCCAGTGGCCACAGTTTAGCTACAAATAGCAAATTCAGCACTGCTGGTAATGTTCAGTGGAAAATAAGAAACAATGTCCTCCAGATCACATAGATGCAGACCCACCTTTATTGGTCTCACTAGAAACGAAGCTAAAGCACTTGACAACAACATATGTTTCAAGTGCCCAACCTCAAAGGCAGTTCCACAAGAAGTCTTTAGGCCAGAAGAGCTCCAGTGTGTGGAGTGTTTACCCTGTCCCTTACTTTTGGAAACTCCTTAGCATATTCCATTCCAGATATGTATTCACAGATTTTCTAACTCTTCTCCTCTAATTTTGTTTTACTTGGGGAGTAGGTAATGTCAAGCCATTGTTCTGGATGACAGTGGGAACAATTTTTTGTAGCACATATTTGCATACACATTGGATTCATTTTACAATTTTCCAGTCAAAATGGTGAATCCCTCACACTAACCCCTACGCTACTAAACTCTGACTACTAATCATAATATGATGGAGAATAATAACCCAAACAGAATTGAAATACAAGCAGTTCAGAGGAGGCATCGTGTGTAGTTGGACTTGCCTTTTGCATTATATAGGGTAGGAGTTATGAATCTAGTCAATTATTTGGTTGAAAGAATTCTCCATGTTTTTTTAAAGTTAACAAATATGTGAATTCCTGTCTCCCTTTCTCTGTAGCCTGTTTAGCACATGTAATTTTATATGCACATATAGAATCATACCTGGTATCACACGTATATTTTTGGTGAGGTGGCTGACTTGGCATATAGAAATTGTGAGAAGATATCACTCCTTCTAAAAGCTGTTGGAACTGAGAATTCAACCTATGGGTGATCCTCCTATTTGAATAGCATTATACATAAATCCATGTTCAGTAAAATGAATATTTTTGAATCTGCGGATGATATGTATTTCATGATGAATTTCGATTGGCATATATAATGCTACTTTTTAATGTCTCTCTGTGTGTGTCTGTGTATATATATATATATATATATATATATATATATATATATATATCCTCCAGATTTTTCAAAATATGAAATATATGTGTCTTATTATGCACTCCCAAATTTCATTCATATTCATGTATGTGGATTTATAATCTACTTTTCAAAAGATTATTCTCAGAAATATTCATCCACCCGAAATACATTTTGGTTTACTAGTACTGAAAACTATCTTCAGTAAATGGTGCATAGAAATCCTAATATTTTGACATTGCAAGATGGCCATGAATAGAGTGCATCACACCCTTTGTACTGCTCCACTTCACATGTGAATAAGGAGTTAGAATGACGAAAAAGTATCTTGTTAGGATCTTACAGAAAAATGGGTGTGCCTGGAACCTAGAAGAATGATTTCCACCACCAAGGTCCTGTAATTGAGTCTCAAACAAGAGCCAACTATGCGACCAAAGATCTGGGATGACTGATCCGTGCGGCCCGTGCCATGGCTACAGACGGCGGGCCTCCACCGAGAAGCGACCAGCATGCAGGGAGAAACGTTGCTGCAAATTCTGTGGAATCCGGCTAGCTCACCCGCCACTGAGCCCGGGGCTGAGCTCGGGATTTCAGATGGGGAAGAGAGCGCTACAGTTCTATCCCCCACAACCGAAACTCCATCGAGGAAACCAACGGCCACCATCTTGGAGAGCTGAAGTATCCACCGCCACTCTCCGACAGATTGCAACAACAAAACAGGTGTGTGTTACTCAGCTTATCTCCCATACAGCAGGTAATTTGCAAAAATTCTCTCTTAGGCTTTCTGGGGGAGGGATTACCAGAGAAAGCCTTCACAAAGACGGGGGGAAAACTAGTGGCACCTGACCTTCAACTTCCCCTCCCATCACCGGTGAAAACGAAACTTGTCTAGCCAGCGCAATGGGTGGGGCAAGCGGAAAAATTCAAAACAATAGAGTGCCAGGGTTCCCAATAGACACCCTCCACACCCAAGAAACGGCAGGCAAAGAGTACAGTTTGATCTGCCAAGAGGCATCACTCAGGGGAAATCTGGTGTAGCAGGGGAAATCAGGACTCGCAGAGGAAACCAGGGGACTAGAGGACAGACCCGCTTGACTAGGTGGCTGGAGAATGCCTTCCCACCAGCAACCAATCACCCGCTGGCTGCCTGCGCAATTGGGCAGCTAGAGATCACCCGTCCGCCAGTGACAGCCCATTCACTGATTGCACTACTGGATGGCTGGAGACCGCCCGCCCGCCCGCGACCGGGAGGTGAAACCAACCAGAGACAGTCCAGTCCCACCCCCCCATTCAAACACCCCGGCAAGGAGCCTGGGGCCCGCCATAGCAGACAGGTGACATCACTGGAGCTCAGCTGTTGGAATTCCTTCCAAGCGGAATCCACTTTTGCAGGCATAGTCTACAAACACAAAAGAGAGACAACAGAGATATACAAAACCAAAACAAATCTATTGAGGAGAGCAGAAACACAGCAATCAATAGAGCTGAAAAGTAATGTGAACATCATGAAAAAACAAGGGAAAAAAATTCTACAGGAAGACCGAGAAGCATCAGAAATAGGGATAGGGAAAAAAACTCAAGGCATACCTAACTCAGATGGAAAGGAATATTAGAGAAGACATGAGGCAGCAAGTCCAAGCAATAAAAGTATATTTTGAAAATCAAATAAACAAACAAATTCAAATGGCAAAGAACGAGCTTTACCAGGAGATAGAGATCTTAAAAAGAAATATCAAACAGTAATCCTAGAAATGCAGAAAACTATAAACCAAATTAAAAACTCAAACGAAGAATATTACAAATAGACTAGATCAATTAGAAGTTAGAACATCAGATAATGAAGACAAAGTTTATCAACTTGAAAAGAATAGAGTAAACACAGAAAAGATGCTTAAATCCCATGAGCAATCTATTCAAGAGATATGGGATGTCATAAAAAAAACAAATTTGAGAGTCATCTGGATAGAAGAAGGCATAGAGATTCAAACCAAAGGAATGGACAACATATTAAATGAAATATTTCTGGAAAATTTCCCAGAGATGAAAGATGGAATGAATTGCCAAATCCTGGAAGCCTACAGGACCCCAAGCATTCAAAACCATAATAGACCAACTCCAAGACAAATAATTATGAAGATAGCCAGAACAAGGACATACAGAACAAAGAGAGAATATTAAAAGCTACGAGAGAAAGTAGGCAGATTACATTCAGGGGTAAACCAATAAAGTTAACGACTGATTTTTTATCACAAACTTTGAAAGCAAGAAGATCCTGGAAAAAAGTATTTCAAACGCTCAAAAATAATGGATTCCAACCAAGAATACTGTATCCAGCAAAATTAAGCTTCAGATTTGACAATGAAATTTAAGTCTTTCACGATAAACAAAAGCTAAAAGAATTCACAGCCAGAACACCAGCAGTGCAAAGCATTTTGAGCAAAATACTACAAGAAGAGGATTTGAAAAGTAATGCCTGAAACTAGCAGCGGGAGGTATCTCAGTAAAGGGAGAGGAAAATAACCAAAAAGTAAAAACTAACCAAAATAAATAAATAAATAAATAAATAAACATGACTGGAAGTACAAATCATATTTCAATTGTAACCTTAAATGTTAATGGCCTAAACTCACCAATCAAGAGATATAAGCTAGTAACCTTGATCAAAAAAGAAAAAAATCCAACAATATGCTGCCTTCAGGAGACTTATATGATAGGTAAAGACATACAGAGGCTGAAATTAAAAGTTTGGGAAAAATCATACCACTCACATGACCCTCGGAAGCAAGCAGGAGTGGCCATACTCATATCGAATAAAATCAACTTCAACCCTACGTTAATCAAAAGGGATAAAGAAGGACACTATATACTGTTAAAAGGAACCTTGCACCAACAATGCATAACCATTATCAATTTGTATGCACCAAACAATTGAGCTGCAACACTCATAAAACAAACTCGCCTCAAGTTCAAGAGTCAAATAAACTACAACACAATAATTATGGGTGACTTCAACACACCGCTCTAGCCATTAGACAGATCCTCTAGACAAAAACTGAATAAAGAAACTATAGAATTCAACAGCAAAATCAGTAACCTAGACTTCACCGACATATATAGAATATATCAACCATCAAAAAGTGGATACACGTTCTTCTCAGTAGCACATGGATCCTACTCAAAGGTAGACCATATATTATGCCATAGGGCAATTATTAGTAAATATAAAGTCGTGGAGATAATACCATGCACCATATCTGATCATAATGGAATGAATCTGGAAATCAATGATAAAAGAAGGAAGGAAAAATCCTACATCACATGGAAAATGAACAACATGCTACTGAATGATAAATGGTTTACAGAAGACATAAAGGAGGAGATAAAAAAATTCGTAGAGACAAATGACAATACAGACACAACACACTGGAATCTATGGGACACAATGAAAGCAGTTTTAAGAGGGAAATTCATTTCTTGGAGTTCTTTCCTCAAAAAAAAAAAAAAAAGAAAAAAACAGCAAATAAATGAACTCACACTACACCTCAAAAACCTAGAAATGGAAGAGCAAAACAACAGCAAATGTAGTAGAAGACAAGAAATAATTAAAATTAGAGCAGAAATCAAGGAAATTGAAACAAAAAAAAACATTGAAAATATTGATAAAAATAAAAGTTGGTTCTTTGTAAAAATAAATAAGATTTATAGACCCTTTGCCATGCTAAGGAAGAGAAGAAAAGAGAGAACTCAAATTACTAACATACGGGATGAAAAAGGCAATATCACAAAAGACACTACAGAAATAAGAAGATAATTAGAAAGAATATGGAAAACCTATGTTCCAATAAAATAGATGATAGTGAACATATCAATAAACTTCTTAAGTCATGCGATCTGCCCAGATTGAGTCAGGAAGACAGACACAATTTAAACAGAACAATAACAAAGGAAGAAATTGAAGAAGCCATCAAAATACTACCAACAAAAAAAAGCCATGGACCGGATGGGTATACAGCAGAGATCTACATAACCTTCAAAAAGGAATTAATACCAATACTTTTCAAGCTATTTCAAAAAATAGAAAAAGAAGAAACTCTTCCAAATTCATTCTATGAGGCCAATATCACCCTGATCCCAAAACCAGACAAAGACACCTCAAAGAAAGAAAACTACAGACCAATATCTCTAATAAACTTGGATGCAAAAATTCTCAATAAAATCTTGGTGAATCGAATACAAAAGCATATCAAAAAAATTATGCACCATGATCATGTAGGATTCATCCCTGGGATTCAAGGCTGGTTCATTATACGGAAATCAATAAATGCTATTCACCACATCAATAGACTTAAAGACAACAACCATATGAGCATCTCGATAGATTCAGAAAAAACATTCGACAAAGTTCAACATCCCTTTATGTTGAAAACACTAGAAAAACTAGGGATAACAGGAACTTACCTCATGATTGCAAAAGCTATATATGATAAACCTCAGGCTGGCATCATCCTAAATTGAGAAAAGCTGAAGGCATGCCCTCTAAAATCTGGAAAAAGAGGGATGCCCTCTATCACCACTTCTATTTAATTTAGTTCTTGAAATACTAGGCATAGCAATTAGACAGACAAAAGAAATTAAAGGCATAAAACTAGGAAAAGTAGAACTTAAATTATCGCTAATTGCGGATGACATGATAATATATTTAACAGACCCAAAAGGGTCTACAGAGGAACTACTAGAGTTAATAAATGAATTCAGCAAAGTGGCAGGATATACAATCAACTCGCATAAATCAAAGGCATTGCTGTATATCAGCAGCAAAACTTCTGAAATGGAAATGAGGAAAACCACTCCATTCAAAATATCCTCAAAGAAAATAAGATAATTGGAAAAACAATTAAATGGTTGGGAAACAACCTAACAAAAGAGGTGAAAGATTTATAAATGAAAACTACAGAACCCTAAAGAGATAGAAGAGATCTTAGAATATGGAAAAATATACCCAATTCATAGATAGGCAGAAATAACATCATCAAAATGGCGATATTACCCAAATTCTCTACAGGTTTAAATTGATGCCAATCAAAATCCCAACGACATTTCTTGTAGAAATGATAAAGCAATCATGAAATTCATATGGAAAAACAAAAGACCCAGAATAGCAACAGCAATTCTAAGCAGGAAGTTTGAATCTGGAGGTATAGCGATACCAGAGTTCAAACTGTACTACAAAGCAATAGTAACAAAAACAGCATGGTACTGGTACCAAAACAGGCAGGTGGACCAATGGAACAGAATAGAGGACACAGAAACCAATCCACAAAATTACAACTTTCTTATATTTGATAAAAGGGGCTAAAATCCTGCAATATACGAAGGATAGCATCTTCAACAAATGGTGCTAAAAAAATTGAAAATCGATGTGTAACAAAATGACACTGAATCCCTTTCTCTCGCCAAGCAAGGAAGTTAACTCAAAGTGGATCAAGGAGCTAGATATCAAATCAGAGACACTGCATCTGATAGAAGAAAAAGTTGGCTACGATCTACATACTGTGGGGTCGGGCTCCAAATTCCTTAATAGGACACCCATATCCCAATAATTAATAACAAGAATAAATTAATGGGACTTACTTAAACTAAAAAGTTTTTTTTTTTTTTTCTCAGCAAGAAAAACAATAAGAGAGGTAAATAGAGAACCTACATCCTGGGAACAAATTTTTACCCCTCACATTTCAGATAAAGCCCTAATATCCAAAATATACAAAGAACTCAAAAAATTAAAAAACAAGATAACAAATAACCCAATCAACAAATGAGCCAAGGACCTGAACAGACACTTCACAGAGGAGGACATACAATCAATCAACAAGTACATGAAAAAATGCTCACAATCTCTAGCAGTCAGAGAAATGCAAATCAAAACCACCCTAGGATACCATCTCACTCCAGTAAGATGGGCAGCCATTAGGAAGTCAAAAAACAGTAAGTGTTGGCGAGGATGTGGGGAAAAGGGGACACTTGTACACTGCTGGTGGGACTGTAAATTGGTGCAGCCAATTTGGAAAACAGTATGGAGATTCCTGGGAATGCTGGGAATGGATCCACCATTTGACAAAGATATCACCCTTCTTGGACTATTCTCTGAGCATCTTAAAACAGCGTACTATTGGGATACTGCCACATCAATGATCATAGCGGGACAATTCACAATAGCTAGACTGTGGAACCAACTTAGATGCCCTTCAATAGATGAATGGATAAAAAAATGTGGAATCTACACACAATGGAGTATTACGCAGCACTAAAAAATTACAAAATCATAGAATTTGCAGGGAAATGTATGGCATTAGAGCAGAATATGCTAAGCGAAGCTAGCCAATCCTTAAAAAACAAATGCCAAATGTCTTCTTTGATATAAAGAGAGCAACTAAGAACAGAAAGGGAGGAAGAGCATGAGGAAAAGATTAACATTATACAAAATGAGTGAGGGGAGAGAAAGGGAGAGAGAACAGAAAGCATATGGAAATGGTAGGAAACCCTCAATGATACACAAAATTACACATAATAGGTTGTGAGGGGAAATGGGAGGGAAATAATGGAGAGAATTAAACAACAGCACATGAGGTAGAGAGGGAAGATGGGAGGGGAGGGGAGGGGGGATAGTAGGGGATAGGAAAGGTAGAAGAATACAACAGTCACTAATATGACATTATGTAAAAATGTGAATGTGTAACCAATGTATTTCTGCAATTCTTATTTGGGGAAAAAAATGGGAGTTCATAATCCAAATGAGAAAAATGTATCAAAGATGATATATCATGAACTTTGTAATGTTTTGAACAACCAATAAAAATAAATAAATAAATAAAGGTTTAAAATTCAGTGGGAAGAAATCAGCTAAAAAAGTGTTGAGATGCATTCATTTTTCTTAGCAGAAACTTTGTTTTGTGTAGTTGTAACTATCACAAATCTATTTTACCAGAATTTTGGCTTTTGAAAATGGACATAAATTGAGATTAAAGGATAATTCACCTACCTTCATGAAAAATTCATAGCATTTCCTATATTTTTCATATTTCATTTTTTTAGTTAATATTTTGTCATGGACCAGGTCTAGCCTTAGGCTATTCTTCCAGAATACTACCTCATCTGACAAGTTCGTACAATGTGTTGGATTTTTCTTTTCTTCTTTTATTTAATTGTTTCTAGTTAATAATTTGTATTTCTCCTTATCTTTATTTGGACATACATACCCAACTATATCTTTGCATTTTATGTTTTACTGGGGAAGAGACTCATCAAAAGATTTTTGTTATATGTATTAACAATCAAACATTCAGAGCATGCAATTATTCTTAATTTTGCATGAAAATATCTTTGCACAATTTTTCTTATAAAGATTTAGAATTATTAATAATTTCCCTGCTGTAATAAGTAACTACTTACAAGAAGAATTAAACAATTGACTTTATATCAATTATGAATATGAAAAGTACTAAAATAAATATTTGGCAATTAATACACAATTGATAGAAATTGAAATCACGAGAAAGCAATTTAAAATGTCAGTGCATATGGTCCTTAAATAATAGGTTTTTTAAAAAATTTTTCTCTAATTCATAAGATATATTATGCCATATTATTGCTTAATGTGATATAAAACTTTAAATTATCAGTATAGATAAATAAGAAAGAAACCTGTTTACTTAAATATGTTTAATTGATTTTCACTGTAAGATGTTAATTCTGGAAGACTTGAGAATTAAGAAAGATATGGTCTATATTATATCTAACATGCTAATCAAAGTACTTTTAAATATAAATGTATATATACATTTATATTTGTAATGCATATGCATGAATATAGATACATACATATAATAAATGTATAGTGATATATCTATCAGGTGATTATAATTTTAACGTTTTCTCAAGAAAAAAGAATGACTATAAAAAACAGTCTTAAATTTAAATTTCATAGCAAGATACTGTTTGTAATGACATGAGAGAAAAATTGATATGGATGGAAAATGAAAAAGGAAGAGAGAGAAGGGGGAAAATGAGGAAGAAAGTGAGTAAAGAAGAGGGAGAGGCATATTCGATGTTAAGAAAAAAGTGGAGGGGCTGGGTTTATGGCTCAGTGGTAACATGATTGTCTAGCATGTGTGAGGCACTGGGTTCTATTCTCAGCACCACATAAAAATAAACAAAATGAAGGTCCATCAACAACTGAAAAACAAAAAATAAAAAAGTAGAAATATTACCAAAATTCCAAGCTTTGTTGAATGTTAAATAAAAAACAATATGTTACATAGCCTTATGTAATTTCTAGACTCCCCAAAATAGTCATTAAATGTTAGATCATTAGTGCTATAACTAAAAATCCATTGTTCCTTCCTCTACATTCTGTGTCATGCTAGTACTAAAATAAATTGTATTATAACACCAAAAAAAAAAAAAGCCAAATCATAATATTTCTACAGTAACTGACCCGAGTTTAACATCAATGCAAGTAGATTCCTATGGGACATGATGTGCATTTTGACGTTCATTTTTATCCAACACTGGAACATTACTATTTCTTCAGTTTATGCACATCATAGGATACATATTTCATCCACAATTTAGCAAATTTATACGCATTTGTTTAACTTCAAATCACTTCCTGCTTCAGTACCCATGTATTCCTCCATGTTTCTTGACTGCTCTTTTCATGAGACTTCTTTACAAACACATTATTTTCGATTTCCATTATCATATTTGAAGCAAAACACCCGTCATGATAAACCATAACCCTAATATTACCATTAAATGTATAAGTGGTTGGAAAGAAAGATTGTATATCAATATAAGATTTCTTACTTAGTTACAGATATCAATTCAATCCATTATTTAAAGTGGAACCAGTTATATTATTTATTCACAGTATGGTCTATTCATGTATTATCTCTATATTCATAGACACAGGGTACACCTCTTTATACCCCCAATACTAATTTATACGTCTTCAAAATATTGCTCCCAGAAATGGTGGAACAAATACATGTAACCTGATCTACATATACATTTTATCACAGTAATATTCTGAACAGCAAAAAGCAAAGTTCACACTTATGATTGTACCATACCTAAATGGAAAGTGAACATGGATTACTAAAAATATCCATGTCCAGGTTGCCTAATGATCTCAAATGAAAATCCTATTGGTGACTACATATTTGTTTCTTTCAAAGATTATATATTCAAACTCAACCCTGTTGAATATGTCTAAAGCTGTCACTCAGTTTACACTTTGAATGATTTTGTAATGTGTCTATTGATATCTGCTTTCCTACATATTTTCCCCAGTTCATCATTGTGACTGAATCTTCACATGTGCTATCACTAACATTCACTCTCTAACTGAAACCCTATTGCTAAAAAACTTTGGTCCAAATCCTATATTCACTCTTCTTCCTAAACCTACCTACTGTCTTCCTAATCCTACCGACTATCCCTTTTTGACTGGATGTTCTCTTCTACATTCAATCATCCAAGGTACAAGGTCCTATGCCATTGTATATCGATTTATCTGAGACATCTGTGCAGAAAGTAATTCAATGCTAAGTATCCCAATCAAGGACCCAATGACCTTCTGGGCTTCAATTCTTACTTAGATTTCTCTTTTCGTTCATATATTTCACCTCTATATTCTTATAAATATCGCAGGTTCCCAATACCATTGTTCATCGAGCAGAATGGTTCCTAACCAAAATTGAAAATGTTATTAACACTAACCATACACTCTTCCCTCAATCTAACTTTACAGAAAAGCAGTGACAGTGTTGGTCTTACAATTCAGGAATGTATGGGATCTTCCACCTGATGAGAACCTCAAAGGTATGTGCAGAAATGATCCCTGGAGAAGATGTAGGCAGCTATGAAGGACCTGAGAGAGCAAAAGTCATCTTCCATGGAAAACAACCTGGTAGGATGAAGTTTGGTGTCTGAATCAGCCTCTGTCTTCTTAATGTAGAGAAGACGGACCAAACCAGGCCTTATGGAGAGCTGTTCCTGAGAGCCTATGGATTATATCTCATTCTAACTTATGAAAGGGTCACAGGAAGTAGGGGCAGCCTCCATCTAAAGGGACCATAAGAAGCAACTGTTAAAACAAAGTGGTTGCCAAGGCAGTGACCTCATTCAGTTCCTGAAGGAAGTGACCTCACCTCACTTCCTTGGTGTTAGAACTCTCTGAACTTGGGATCCAGGAAGCCAGGCACCCCGAGCCAGTCCCAGTCCCAGTCCCAGTTGTCTCACTTGTTTGGATTTACCAAGGACAGGGTCAGTCTTTCTTGGTACCTACTGATTTGAAGATGTCCAAATGCCAGAAGAGCTCTGAAGAGGGGCCTTTCCTGAGAAAGAAGGTAGTGGCTCACCGCTGGTTCCTGTCAACTTCACAGAGTTGGCCAAGGAGACCAGATCTGAGAGAAGACAGGCCATTTCGGAGGAACATAGTATGCCCCAGCAGTCAAAGAACACTCCGAATAGTCACAGACCTACTTGGGGGAAGGAGGTGCCTTTGTGGGTGTGGTTGTGGGTTTGTGGTTTGGTCTCATGTTCTGAGAATAAGTTTTTTCAGATATCAGCTCCGGAGCCCAGGAATTAGTTCTCATTGGGGCTAAGGTTCCCCACCAGCGAGATTTGAAATTGGCGCTGGCTGCATTGTTAACAAGGGCGGGGACTTTTCACGCCACTGCAGAAAAGAAGAAGGTAGGAAGAAGAAGTCCTTAGGCGCCATGTTGGGGTTTTTCTCTGGGGTATGGCTGCCATTTATACTTTTCCTAACATTCCTCCATTTTTGTTTTTTAAGAAATTGGGGTGTTGTTTGTCATTTCTGGCTGATTCCTGCTGTGTAGGGGTGCTGTGGGGCCTAGAAAGGGAAGTGGACGAATGCTCGGGGGGCAGGTCTTGGGATATCATGGCAGCCAGAAATAAAACCCAGTGGTATAGATAGCTACTTCAGTAGGGGTGAAGTCTATGAAAGTTCCCTGATGCCACAAGTTGTCGATGGCATGAAACCAGTCCTGGATGGAGGAGATTGTTGGTATCAGCCACTGGTCCTGTAACAGAGACTCAAGGAAATACTGGAAGCGTTGCCTGGACATGGCGTCACCAGCTCCTGAAGAAGATCAGAGCGAATAAAAACAGAATGAAGATAAAAATTAAAGCAAAGGTCAATTTTTGGCAGAAGTTCCATTTTGGGGAACTGAAATAGAAGAGGCCAAGGGCCATGAGGAAGCTTAGAATGTCATAAAGATTCATGAATCCAGGATGGCAGATTAGGAGGTTCTCCAAGCTCGTTGCCTCCCGCTGTCTGATGTTCATTGCATTCCATCGTGCCTGGTAGTGAGCTTCATCACGGAGTGAACTGTTCTCTTGGAGATGTTAGGGGTTCATCGGTCATCAGAGGCTGGTAGTGCCTAAGCAAAAGCTGGTTGAAATTTTGATTAAAAATTTTTTGCAGTTGGGTTTGAAGGAACTTCATTATGCATGGCAAGAGATCACAAAAAGGGAGCATCCCAATAAGGGGCCCCAAGATAGGTAGTAAGTACATGGCAAGATAGGATTGGAAGAACCCTGTTATGGGATTGGAGGAGCTAGGTTTGAGCAATTTGGTCGATAATTCCTGCAATTTAACAACATTTTTTTCTATCAGCCCAGATTCATTAACATAATAGCAACATTCCTCTCTGAGGAATAGGCATGTACCCCCTTTTTCTGCAGTGAGAAGATCAATTGCCCTTTGGTTCTGTAAAGCCACGTGTGCCAATGAAGTAACCTGGCGCTGCAAGGAGCCCAGAGACTCAGCAGTGGTATCGAGTGCTTCCTGCAGTTTTTGTTGCAGGTCATTGGATGCCCATAGAACATGAACTATAGCTCCACCAGAGAGTCCGAGACCCGCCACTGAGGTTGTTAAAGTGAGGCCTACAAGAACAGGCAGAAAGACTGCCCTACGGGTTCGGGAAGGTAGGGCCAACTGTCGGAATTCGGTGGGAGTATACAAAGACAGCTGAGGAACTACAGTAACCAAGAAACAGGTGCCAGAGACATTGATCGTTGAGGTACTTAAAGACCCATTACACCAGAGGAAATTTCCAGGTTGTATAAACGCAGGGCTCGATTGGGTGCTTAAGCTTAAGGAACAAATTGGTAAAGGATTCATTATTGGCAGGTGGAAACAGATGAAAGCAAATAAAGCAATGGTGGAATAACTTTCCCACAGTGGGATACGTGTCACATGTAGGGGTTGTCCTTTCTTAGACAAATTGTAGGTTTTTGCTGAAATATTTCCTGCCGCTAATGGGACCGCTGCTAGAAGTGGACGACTAATTGAAGCGCAGAGAAAGCACTGAGAAGGAGGCACAGAAAGAGGGGTGGATTTTAATAATTGAAGAGTTTGGTGTAACAAATTGAGCCATGTGTCAGGGGGACCTGAGGGGGTTGAAGGGTCTGAATCCTTTCTGGATGAGCTATGGATAAGATCTCGAAGTTTTGATTCTGACTCCTTAATGTGTTCGACTACCTGGATGGTTGCCTTAGGTGGCATAATCAGGGAGCTGCCAACAGTCATCCACATTGTGGGTCTGGCTGAGGTTGTCCGAGCATAGACAGCAAACTCAACATAGCCCCAACGTTTGGCCTTGGGGTCAGGTATATCTAAAGTATACCATCCATTGTTATCAGATGAAGAGCCTTTATGCCACTTTAGGTAACTAGATGTCCACCCTTTTGGGTAACCAAGTGAGTGGTAAGAATAGCTACCATGTTCATCATGGAACCTGCATGACCAATAGGGGCACCCATTATATATCTCAGGCCACCAATGACAATAGTCTTTTGTTTGATCAAAAAGGAAGCAAATGAAAGGCCAGTTCCAGCTACCAGGGACAAAGGTCCTTGAAGGTGACAATTTTAGGGAAATAGAGGTGGAATTGTGGATGAAGCAAGTAGTTGTATCCACTGCACCGACCTTCTGCATGCCATGTTCTGAGTACCGTTCCTGAAGAGTGAATAAATACATGGTAGGAGAGGTGGGTAAAGACCAGTCCCGATAGAGTACAGAAAATAAGCAGAGCACAAAAAAACAAGCAGTTACAGAAGATTAGGGTGTTGGGAGAGCTCATTGTGACTTTTTTAAGAGGAATTGGGCTGCATGGAACACCGTGTGAGCTGCAACTTAAATGGGTGAGATGAGTGTGGAGAGCAGGAGTTAAGGGGAGGTTCAGGAGGTGATTCTTGGAGTTCCTCTGGGTGGTCCTGTCGTCAGCAGGTGGGACCTCCTGGTGATATGGCTTCAACCTAGAAATGTGAATCCAGGGAGTGAGACGGTTGTCTGGTAAGGAGAGTTTGGCGGCAGTGGGGGTACAGAGAATGACAGGATAGGGGCATTTCCATTTTGGGGCAAGAGTCCCTTTCTCCTCTGGGGTATTATAATAGACTAGACTCCCAGGTGTTATGGGAGGAGTGTTTGGAGAGGACACTGGGTCCGGATGAAGCCAGTCCTGATATTTCCAGATTTCCGAGCAGAGATGATATAAAAGAGGCAAAGACAAATCTCGGGTGAGAGATCCTTGTGAAATGACCAACCCAGGGGGTATAAGAGGTCTTCCATACATTATCTCAAAGGGAGACAGTAAAGATGGTTTTTAGGGAGAGCTCTGATTCGAAGCAAATCCAAGGGAAGGAGTTTGACCCAGTCTAAGTTTAATTCCATTGTCAATTTGGTAAGGACTTCCTGTAGAGTACGATTTACCCTTTCCACTTTCCCTGAAGCTTGGGGGTAATATGGACAGTGGGAATGCCACTTGAAGGAGAGGGCTTGAGAGACCTTTTGTGTGATCCTAGAAATAAACTCAGGGCCATTGTCATATTGTAGAGAAGTGGGCATACCAAACCTGGGGATGATGTCTGTCAGTAAGATTAAAGCTACAGTGGAAGCCGTTTTATTGGAAGTGGGAAATGCCTCAATCCAACCAGAGAAAGTGTCCACAAAGACAAGGAGGTATTTAGTGCGCCATACTGTGAGCATGTTGGTGAAGTCTACCTGCCAGTCAGCAGTGGGAATGTGTCCCCGGGCTTGGTGGGAAGGGAAAGGTTTGGGCCTTAAAGGAGTATAAGTGTTGGTTCACTGACAGATCTGACAATTAGAGGCTATATTCTGTAGCATGGCTTTGTCAGAGAGGGTGAGCGAGAAGAAGCTCTGTAAAAAGAGGGTCAAAGACTGAGAATTCGAAAGGAATAGATTATGAAGGAACTTGAAGAGATTCTTGTTCTTACTGGAAGAAGTAGGGGCTTCAGATGAGCTGTCTAAAGTGGCCATTATATGTCCCCCAGGGGGTCCATCATTGGAAGTGGTAGCAGCCATTTGTGTCACCTGGTCAGCTTTGGCATTGCCCTCAGTGATAAGAAAGAAGTCCTTCTGATTAGACCTACAATGGACAACTCCCACCTGGGTGGGTAAGTGGGAGGCCTCTATCAGATTTGTTATAAGAGCCGAATTAGTGATCACATTACCTTTGGTGGTAAGTAGGCCTCGCTCCTTTTATATTGCAGGATGGGATAAGATATGGAAGACATATTTTGAATCAGTATAAAGGGTGAGGGATTTGCCCTGTGCTAGAAGGCTGGCACGAGTGGCTACTATAAGTTCAGACTGCTGGTTGGTAGTTCCTGAAGGCAGAGCTTTGGCCTCTATAATCTCAGTGGCTGATACTACAGCGTATCCAAAGTAATGAGTGCCGTTCTGCCATCAGTAAACCAGATAAGGTCAGGCTTGGCTAGTAGTCACTCAGAAATGGAAGAATGACAGGGGAGGAAATCATCTAAGGTTTCCAACCAATTATGAGTTGGTGTGTTAGACGTGGGAGTCATTGGGAGCAGTGAGGCAGGGTTCTGTGCAGAGCAGGGAAGGAAAGTAATATTAGGGTTTTCCAGAAAGGAAGTGAGGAGCGACAGAAATCTGGATGGAGGAAGGGTTTGAAAGCCCTTATAAGCTAAAAGATCCTTCAAGTGATGTGGGGAGTGGATAGTTAAAGGGGCCCCAAAAGTAAGCTTAGAGGCTTCTTTGTGTAAAATTTGTCCAGCAGCCAGAGCTCTTAAGCAAGGGGCCCACTCACGGATGGTAGGGTCAAGTTGCTTGGACAAATATGCCACAGCTGCAAATGTAGGCCCATAGTTTTGACCTAAGACCCCAAGTTCTTGCCTCCCATTTTCATGGACATATACATGAAATGGTCTTGAAAGATCAGGAAGGTGAAGGGCAGGTGCCTTTAAGACAAGTTGCTGAAGCCTGCGCAAGTTGTAGTTTGGGAAGGAGGCAAGAGATTCACTAGGGGGTCCCTTTGCTAGGTCATACAGGATTTGTAAAGAAGAGAATAATTTGGGATCCAGGCCCTAAAATAACCTGCTAGTCCTAGGAATGATAGTATTTTGTCTTTTGTATGGGGCACTGGAAGATAAGAGAGGAGTTGCCTCCTATCCAGTGTTATTTCCTTTTTTCTGGGTGTAAGGCAAAAACCAAGATAGGTGACAGAAGACTGGGAAACATGGGCCTTGTGGCGAGACTCCCTATTTCCCTTGTCTGCTAGGAAATTAAGAAGCTGAGCAGTGTGGGATTGAGAGTGTTCCCAGAGGGACTACATAGAAGAAGGTTATCGACATATTGAAGGAGAGTAGAGTCAGGACAGGTCGGGTGAAAGGATGTGAGGTCCTGGGCAAGAACTTGGCCAAAGAGATGGGGGCTATCCCTGAATCCCTGTGGGAGGACAGTCCAGGTAAGCTGATGAGAATGGCGGGTGTGAGAGTCAGTGCAAGTAAAAGCAAAGATATACTGAGATTCTGAGAACAAGGGAATAGAAAAGAACGCATGTTTTAAATTTAGGACCAAGAAGTGGGTAATAGTGGCAGGGATCTGAGAGAAAAGGGTGTAAGGGTTGGACACTAGCGGGTGGATGGGGACCACAGAGGAGTTGACAAGGGGAAGGTCTAGAACCAGCCTGTAGGACACGTTAGGTTTCTTTACTGCCAGAATGGGGGTGTTGAAAGGAGAGTGTGTAGGCCTAAGATACCCCTTTCATAATAAATCCTGGATGATGGCTTCTAATCCGAGGAAGGCTGTGGTTGTGAGTGGATATCATGGTTGACTAATATATCTTGAAGGGTCGTGTAAGACAATATGAATAGGACTGCATTTAGCCATAAAGGGTGTAGTTGTGTCCCAAAACTCAGGGTTAACTGGTTTAGATAGTCGTGGGAGAGTGCATGAAGGAGGTGTATCTGCCCCTAGGAACATCATGAGGAAATGAGAGGTAGGAGAGGTGTGGGGTGATATGTGAATGGTGACTTTTAATAGTGAGAGTATTTCCCTTTCCAGAAGGGGAATGGGGCAATGGCTCATAATGAGAAAGGAGTGAGTGAAGGTCAAAAGGGATTTTGAGGGAAAATACGTTTAACTCCTACCACGACAATAGGAGTTTTTGAGGGTGTGGTAGGACCCCAATACTCCCTCAAGACTGAAAAAGTGGCACCAATACCCAAGAGGAAGGTAATGAAGCGTCCATCCACCAGGAAGGTGACCCTAGGCTCTTGATTCTTGTTGGTAATAGTCTGGAGGGAAGGCCCAGGGCTCCATCAATCCTCCTCTGCCAAGCCCAGGAGAGGCTGGGGTTGCCGGGTGGCTGAACAACCTCCCTTCCGGGTTGTTGGGCAGTCTGCCCCCCAGTGTCTCCTTTGATGGCATGTTGGGCAGGGGTTTTACAGTGTTCTCGGCGAAGGACAATCCTTACCACATTTGAAGAAAGCTCCAGGGGGTATCACATTGGGACGGCATGGTGATGGCCTTCTCTGAATGACCTGGGCCAACATTTGGAATTTGGCATTTTCAGCTCTCTGCCTACGGCAATCACTTTCATCCTCTCTACCATGAAAAACCTTTAAAGCGACAGCGAGGATTTTGGTCTGAGGAGTAGCAGGGCCCTGTTCAAGCTTTTTAAGCTTGGCTTTAATGTCAGAGTATTTTTGGGCCAGAACATATGTCATTAAGACATGACGGCCATCAGGGGTTTCTGGGTCGAGTTATGTGCACTGTTGAAGGGCCTTGGTTAGTCTATCCAGGAATTCTGAAGGTGTTTCCTCCTTCCTTTGAATGACCTCCTGCACCTTTTTAAAGTTAACAGCCTTGCGGGTGGCCTTTTTCAGGCCCGCCAAGAGGCAGGATGTAAAAAGGTCATGAGTCTGTAAGCCTTCAGGGGTGTTGTAATCCCATAGGGGATCCTGCTCTGGGACAGCATGAGGGCCCGTGGGGTGGTTAGGATTGGTCCTATGATTTTCATCAGCATGGGCTTGGACTAGCTCCCAGAACCATTGCCTTTCCTCGGGGAGATGTGTATTGGCCAAGAGCATGTATATGTCATGAAGAGTGAGGCTATATGCTTGCAGGACCCATTGAAACTCCCGTATGTAAGTGGTGGGTTTAGTGGTGATTGAGCCTAACTTCCTCTCTACCTGAGTAATGTCTGACCTGGAGAAGAGCACGTGGACTCTGATGACACCCTCGCGACCAGCTACCTCACGAAGGGGTGCGATTGTCTTAGGGGTGGGAAGGAGTCCTTTAGACCTGGTAACAGGAGGACTGAAAGAGGCAGGCGGCGGACAGGAAGGAGAGGAAGGGGAAGGGAGTGTCTCTTTGGAAGAGGAGGAGGTAGAGCAGGCAGAAGAGGACAGAGGGGAGGGGGATAAAATGGAAGGCTGAGGATCCATGGAATCAGGCAAAGGATGAGGAGGGTATAGCAGAAGAGAAGGGGCAGATGGGGCTGGGGATAAGGTGGGGGTTCATCTGCTGGGTCGAATGAGGAAGAATCTGTGAAGTCAGAAGTAGAAGTAGGGGAAGAGAGGGGATTGCAAGCAAGGAGGACCTGAGGGGGAGGGCAGGAGGAGCAGAGACAAGGTGCTGTGTGGGAAGGCTAAAACCTTCAATACAGGGAATCTTCCTCCACTTTTTCAGATGCTGGCAGTAGTTAAAAAGGTCCCGGGGGAGGTTTGGATCTAAGGATCCTTCTTGGACTGATCCCCTCATGGAAACCTCAAGCCACAGGTTATGATGAGTGTCTATATGGAAGAAGATGAGGGCCTTGTGGGAGTGCTTTGGTTTTAATTGTGGTCATTTGTGTGGTGGTTGGAAGTGATGACTGGGTCTACCTGGGCTTGAACTCTGGTGTGATTCCCCTTAGAGTCTGAGTTCTGGAACTGATCTCAGAGAAATATTGCCATGAACTGTGTTCAGATTTTAGGAGGCCACGCATGGGATTCGCCCTTGGAAACTGAGATCAAGGACAGAGTGGCTTTCCACAGAGACTTGGAATCTCAGCTAGGATATCATATGATTTTATTCTGAAAGATTTGTCAGCCATAGTTGAGAGTCAGAACACCCATGGACGTCACATTGAAGACCTCAATGGGCCTGGCTTCATGTGACCTTTTGAAGACTCTATGGGAAGACTTGCCTGTGAGAGTTCTCCAGAGCTTTCATTGAAATGAGCTTCCTCACCATTTAATGGTTCCTGAATGAACTGAAACCCACAGTGTCTCCAACTTCATCCATGAAAAAAAGCTAGATAAATACAATGAAATTTTTGAAATTCCAATAATCAGGTGGCACTGGAGAACCTTTGGATGTCTTGTTGCTGATCATGAGTGTACGAGAGAATGCCAAGATTGACCGGGTTTCATGAAAATGGTGTAGAACAAAGATGCCAGTAAGTTGGAGCCTGCTGAGTAGTGGGCCTATTGCAGTGGTGGGCAGGTGTGTGATAATATATCTGTGGTGTGGCCATGAGGATTTGCCATTGCCTTCCAAATGGCTTGTGACTGACATTGTGCATCCAGCAGACCCTTCTATGTAAAGGCATCTTCTTACATGGAGAGGTTCCAGGGCAAAGTTCAGAGTCAGATTTCTATGGACAAGGGGGCAAGCTCTGTGAGATATAACCTGGTTGTTGCATTCTCCTGCAGACCCTGACACACCACAAGTGACTGAACTCCTTCCAAAACTGGGTCCCAGTTGAACTCATTGTATTTCATGCAGCAAATACCAACCTCCAGTGCAGCAGCAAGAAACACCACGAAAAGTGGAGGATGAACAAATGGCTTCACAGTCCACACGGGAAGACACTTAGCACCAAGTGGCCACAGTTTACCTAAAAAGAGAAAATTCAGCACTGCTGCCTTATGTTCATTAGAATACAAGAAACCATGTCCTCCAGGTCACATAGATTCAAACCCAGCTTTGATGGTCTCACTAGAAAGGAAGCTAAAGCTCCTTACAACAACATATGTTTCAAGTGCCCAACCTCAGAGGAAGTTCCTCAAGAAGTCTTTAGGCCGGTAGAGCTCCATGTTTTTGGAGTGTTAACTGTTAGACAAGGACACAAGAAAAGACCACTGACTCTAATTAAAATCAAATTAAATTAATCTTATTATTTCCACCTTTCATGCTGCCTCCCCTCCCAAAACAGCCGGAACAAGACAGCAACCCCAGCTTTCCTACAGCCCAGCTTTATAGCCCAGAAAGTTACACAAAAGGGGTGTTACAGATAACAGAACTCTGACAAGCATCACACTACTGGTAGTTTAGATTTTTTTTGCTGTCCCTACATCAGAATTCAGAGGACCATTAGAGCCTCAGAGAGGGATGTTGTCTGGCCAGAGAAGGCAAATATTTATGATGTGTCACTAAAGTTTCAGAGAGGGCTGCTATCTGGTCAGAGAGCTGGGCATGCGTGAGTTCAAGGCACGGGCAGGCATTTCAAGCAGGTTCAGAACTTGCAGTAATTTATGGTAAAGCCAAAATTATCTTTTCATGGCTTTGTGGCAAGATGGCTCCCAATTTTAATAAAAGATCAGGTTGGGTCTATCATTTCCTCCTTTTCTCTGTGTCCCTTTCAAATCTTTAATAGATTAGGGGAAGAGCACTGAGGAAATTTTAATCCCTCAGGTAAGATTCTCCAAATTTTTAGAACTCACCCCAAACCGATCTCCCTGATTTTACCTGACTTAATTAATTACTTATATTGATAGTCTATTTATCTTTCTCTTCATTGTTGTAAGAAGAGTGGCGTCAATCATTATTTCTTCTTCTGACCTGAGACAGGGTGAAGTGAGTGGGCGTGAGGGACATGAGTTGCCTTTTATAAGTCAGTTGGGGGACATGAGTTGCCTTTTAGAAGTCAGTTCGGATTGAAGTCTGGTTGGGGAAGAACAGGTTGTAAAGTCATCTGGGGATGGGTTCTTCTATGAGAGAAACAAAAACGATGAGTACTGAATAAATGTTGCAGCAGCTGGAACATGTCACTGTATGGAAGTTCCCTCACCAGTCTTTAATATCCCCAGTTATCAGGACTATCAAATTAATATTTAACTTTTAGTGTTACAGTTGTCCCTCCCTGTAAGATACAGTTTAACAATTTAATGTCATCTGATCTTGTAAAATCCTTTTTTTTGTATGACCTCTATGTCTAATAGAGAAACCTTTAATTCTGTTACTCAGGGCTGGATAATCGTACTAGCAAACACCAAGCCTACTGTGTAGGTTAGGAATATCTGCAGGCCTTAAATTAGAAATTTCTGCCTGTGGCAGCTCTTCTTGATAGTCTCTTTTTATAAGTATCAGGCATTCCTGTCTGAGAATCCTTCTTTGTAGCCTCCAGTCTTACTTATTTTGGGAGGCTAAAATAAAGTGCATACCTTAAAATATTATTATTATTATTATTATTATTATTATTATTATTATTATTTTTATTATATTATTATTATTTAAAATGCCCAGGAATGGCTGTATTTTGGTCTTAACTGTCTTTCCAAAGTGTTTAAGATGAAGCAGTCAAACGGACTTTTGTTTCTATCTATTGTTAACAGTCAGCTGAGCTTTATGGGAGTCAATTCTGGAAAAACGAGAGCAGATTTTCAATTCTGCTAGTGCCATTTGCGCTACGTGGGTCCAGGTCTTGCTTGACCATTTGGCTTCCCTCAGAAGCATCAGGGATATCTCCTTTCTCTGATGACTCTCGTAACAAATGCACTGATTGGCTTTCTGTTCTCCAGTGGTCTCATTAATCTCCCTGCTCAGGAGGTTATGTGGCTCAGAGTTGAAAAGCTCTTTAGAGAAGTCCCCTGTTCCCTGGATTCAGATTGACTCAGAGGGTAAGAGCCAAAATATTGGTTTTCTTGGCCCTTTTCATTTAACTTTAATTTTAAATCCTAATCTTAAACATCCAGCAAATAAATTTTAACAGCCTTATATTAAGAGTACTGGACTTTAATGTCTATAACTTTATAATTATCTTTTAATTAATTGGGATCTGTATTATTCTGTCTGTATTGTAGGTGATGACTTATCATCTTGAATAAACCCATGTTGTGTTCTTAAAGCAACTAACAGGGAATCTTTAGATCACTTATAAGAAAATTTCAAAATAAAATTAACAAAAGTAAAAATACTTAGTTCGTGTAATAGCTACCCTAAATTTTTTGGCTGAGTATTACTTTATATCCCCTGTTTTAGATCCTAGGAATCTTGACATTTTTTAGGTTTTTAACATAACTTTAAAGAAATATTATCTGACCTACTGGTTTCGTAGTCATTCTCACATATAGTAAAATGGGACACACAGCCTTATCTCAGGTAAGGCAGGGCTCTTTATAAATCTTAAGTATTTTAGTTCTAAAGCTGATCTTTATTTTTAAATATCATTTGACAAAGTTTACATAAATTGTGGTCTCATGAACATTAGCTAACACCATATGATATCACATTTAAAACATGAATTAAAGAAAGCCTGAAAGTTTTCAACTTTTACATAGATTAGGCTCTCATTAACTTAAAAATACATTTAAATTGTTCCACAATGTAAAAAGTAACATGAAACTTTACATATCTTATTGATATCAGGTAAATAAATCTCCAATATATTTTTTTTTACCATACAACTTCAGAACACCAGCTTGATATAATGCTCTTTTAAAGTTTCTACCTTACAGACTTGCATACCTGTAAGATATGAAAACATTAATAGCATCACAATTACATTGATGTTTCTACATTAACCAAGTTTACCTTTTAAAGAAATGGCAGTACAGTGCTCTAAAATAACAGTTCTGATTTAATAAGTTGTTTAATTTTTATGGTTCCTTGCTCTAGAAAAAATAAAACTTAATAAACACAATGTTATGGGTAAACTTATGTTTCAAAAAATTTTTGTCTCATTAACACATGACTGATTTTTAAAATCTTATATAGAGTTTAGTAAAAACTCATACAGACCTTAGTAAATGAATCAGATATGTAACAAAAGTACTCACGAATGAGTAATCCCATATCAAATTTACTTTACTTATTTATCAAAATATTAGAGAAATGTATTGAACAGTGTAAACCATTTTTATGTTGAAGAAAATGTCCTAGAACCAAGGCACATTAGACGTTTTGTAGATATTAATATTTTATTAGATTTTTGAACACCTAGAAAAATTTGTAAGCTTAAATTTAAAAACATTTATTTTTATCTGTTTATCCAATTTAAATTGAAACATTTAAACCACGTGAACTAAAGATCTTTGGATCCACTTTTTAAAATTTGTTTTTATGAGCGCTTTTTTTATGAGTGCTCCTTATATATGTTAATTTGTGTATCATATATATGATATACGAACATATGTATATATAGACAGACAACACATAACAAAATTGTACACACATAATAATAGTAAAGGCCTTGTAGTTTTTCGCAGGTTAAATCTTTATTGCAATGTTTCAAAAAGTCCACAGTTGGTCAAAGATAGAACTGATCAGAAAAACATTAACCTAGGTCTGCATGCTCAGAATCATGAGCTCAAAAAGAAAATACAGAATCTAAGGAAAAAAATAAGAGTCCTAGAAAAAAACGACTGGCCAGTAATTAGTAAATACCATACAATTTACTTTTTTTTTCCGTTAGGCATCAAATCAGTCTCCTACTAAGCTTGCAGGCTTCTTTCATTTGCATTTCAACATAAGTCATGGATGAGGTCTGGAAGGAGCAGGAAAAAACTGCTATTCTGAGCAGACACCTCAGGCCTAAGGCATTTTAACCATAATTTTCAGGTTCGGGTGTTGAAAATTATGATACAAGTTTAAGATACAATTCACAAAATTTTATGTCTTTACATCTTATTTTGTCAACAGATACCATACTATGGTTTACTATCCTTGTCCAAATTAATGCACTGGTACACACAGTGACATTTTCCCTGGCTACCGAAATCAAAATTGGTTAAAAAAAAAAAAAAAAAAAAGACTGAATGATTGGGAAGTTACTTGCCAATTGGAAGTAGAGTTCTTCAGTTTTCCATCCTAAGTATTTAAGTTCTCTGGCATGAATTACCTGAAATCTTAAACTAAACAATTACCTAAACCCGACTTTTAACTGCAAGATTGTGCAATGCTTCAAAAACCCATTCACATACCATTTTGTTATGATAAAACATCATCATTTAGACACACATTCAGCTAAGATCATTCCCAAGAAAAATTTTATAATATCAACACATTATTGCACATGTCTTAAAGGACCAGAAAAAAAGACACAAGACAGACAGAAAGGAGGTAGAGACTATGGTTGTCAGACAGAATCCTTTAAACCAGAGCAGATAAGAGAAAAATCTACTACACCAGTGGCACCATAAAAATCTACTACACCAGTGGCACCATGGGGGGGACCAGATGTTTTAACAGAGGGGCAACCTGAAATGGAAAATAAAGTGTCTATATGGTGACTTTAATGAATTTAGTGTCCCCTTTTTCTTTTTCTCTTTTTTAACAAGACAGAGGTGGCGTAATTCCTACAGTGCACGGAAGGAAGGAGGGTATTCCCTGAATCAACAGGGCTTTGGCAGCTGCTGGGGGTCCCTCAGTCCCTCCTTTTACTTACAGGATTAGCTCCTCTGGTTCAGTTCCACCCCAAGCAAGCTCCATCTCCTAACATTTCAGTAGACAGCTCTCACAAAGTTCTGGGACGGAGGGGGGATACCAAATTTGTAACCTAAAGTTCGGTTCCTGACCTAGAAGCCAATTTATACCAATTAAATAATGAGGAATGGGTTCTGAGAAAAAGAAAAGGGGAGGTTAATTGCTTTGCTAACAAAGGAGAAACACAGGGGACTCTGCCAAATTTTGTGACTCTCTTGATCTGGAGGGACAAGGGGTTTTAAAGGAGTTTCACTTGTTAACCTGGGAGATACTCAGTTCTTAGGTCCCCAGCAGGCATTGCCCTCTGCAATGGGTGTGCTCCAGGCAGCCAGCTAGGGGCTTCTATCATCCTGCTTAACAAAGGGGGGTAAAGTTCATTGCAGTTCCTTAAAACACAGTTCAAACGGGTGTCAGGCTTACTCTCTTTATTACCCATTTTCACGTCCAATATCCTTAAGTTTTTACCACTGAAATCACACAACAAAATGAACAAAAGCAAACAAACAAACAAAAAAATAGAACGCAGAACAAAACACACACACACACACACACACACACACACACACACACAAAGAAAACAGAAACCCGGTGCCTAAACAGAAAAACAGTGGTACAGTGCAAGATCTTGCTAAAGCTCCAGGGTACGAGCGCGTGCGTGCCCATGGGCACCTCTCTACACTTCCAGAGGAATTTCCTACAGAACAGAACAGAGGACAGAATGATTCTTGTTACTCTCCTGGACAGGAGTATATGTGAGTCTCCCCAGGCCACATCTCTGTCATCAGAAGAGATCTCCCTTAACCGGATATCAGATGTTATAAAGGCGCCACTTACCTATGGAGGCCTCCTCCATCAGGTGCTTGCTAATAGTTTTAGTGCGGAGGTTCACTGCAATGCTCCCGGGACTAAAGGCTCTCTTCCTAATATAGAGAAGATGGACCAAACCAGGCCTGAGTGGAGAGCTGTTCTTTGGTGCCTATGGTTTATATACCATTCTAATTTGTGAAAGTGCCACAGAAAGTAGGGTCAGCCTCCTTCTCATGATACGCTTGGAAGCAACTGTTTGGACAAAGTGGTTGCCAAGGCAGTGACCTCATTCAGTTCCTGAAGGATGCGACCTAACCTCACTTGCTTGGTAATGGAACTCTCTGAACTTGGGATCCAGGAAGCCAGGCACAGAGAGCCAATCCCCGTCCCAGTCCCAGTGGTCTCACTTGCTTCGATTTAGCAAGGACAGAGTCAGTCTTTCTTGGTACCTACTGATGTGAGGATGGCCAAATGCCAGGAAAACTCTGAAGAGGGGCCTTTTTTGAAAAAGCAGGTAGTGGCTCACAGCTGGCTCCTGACCACTTCACAGAGTTGGACAAGGAGACCAGATCTGAGACAGGACAGGCCATATCGGGGGAACACAGTATGGCCCAGCAGTCAGAGGACACTCCGGAGAGTGAGAGACCTACTTGGGGGAAGGAGGTGCCTTTGTGGATGTGGATGTGTGCTTGTGGTTTTGTCTCATGTTCAGAGAATAGGTAGGAAAGTCGGTTTGTTTGGTTTGGAGTGAACTGTTTCTAGTAAGTTGTTGGACAAGGCGAGTGTTTCTATGTCTGTGTAACCCACTGTGTCCGTGGTTGTAGGCGTTAGAAAAGAGAATGCATCAATGGATGTTTCCTGTCTATTAGAAAGCTTCCCAGCATTCATCCTGCCCAACTAATGAATGCTCTAGGGCTTGCCTTATCAATGGGCAACACCGGCTATCTTCCTAAGTTCCTGTTTTCTTCCTGAATTCTGGCCACTCTCCAGAATAGACTCATGCTTTTGTGTCCACGATATGTAGCACCTCCAAGCACTGTGACATGGACATGTACTGGATAGCTGAAGGAATTGGCAAGAATCTCAGAAAACTCAGATACCAGTGTGACCAGGATAGTCTCAGTGGAGAAACCCTGCAATTGGCCTTTTGATTACCTATTGTTCTGTTGCCCTGAATGTCAGGAAGGTCTTTGCCTCAGGCCATGCCTTCGAGATTCCAGAAGAAAACAGTTTTCAAACGGAAATGAGTGGGCATCACCTGTGGCTGTTTGCTTAATTGCTTTGGAAAGGGATGTGTCTGAATCAGCCCCTTGGCCCTGTGTGAGCCTAGAGCTTAGATTCTTAGCACCTGATGGATCATAAGAAAGATCCCATGTGTGGATCCAAATCAAAATGACCAAAAATCAGTCATTGTGGATGAAGTCTCTCGCATTCCTCCGTAAGGTTCTATACCTCCCTCAAGTGAGAATAGGGATCCAATGGGTCAAATGAGTTATTCAAAGCCCTGCAGATGCTAGCCCATAGGTTCTTGGGTTTTCTTATGAATCCAATTCAAATAAAGAATCTAAACCGACAGTCAGTAGGCCTCAAATTGGAGAACAGACCTGTGTTAACGGCAGGCATATTTGATCACTCCTGGATCACAGGAAGGGTGTCCAGGCCACCCTGACTTTTGGTAAATGAGGGGAAAGGGAGCTTATTTGGGACACTGTCTTGTGCTGCGCCTCTCATGGAATCCTCCTGCCAGAAGTTATGATGAGTGTCTATATGGAAGAAGATGAGTGTCATGTGAGAGTGTTTTGGTTTTAACTGCGGTCATTTGTGTGGAAGTTGGAAGAGATAACTGGGTCCAACTTGGCTTGCACTTTGGTGTGATTCTGCTTAGAGACTGTGTTTTGGAACTGACCTCCGAGAAGGTACAAGGTCCTATGACATTGTATATCCATATTTCTGCGACATCTCTACAGAACATAATTCAATACTAAGTATACCAATCAAGGGCCAAATGAACTTCTGGACTTCAAATCTTACCTAGATTTCTGTTTTCATACTTATATTGAAAGGTTAATAAAATAGATACTTGTCACTTCCTGTTTTTCTGTATGCTTAACAAAACACTGTTGTAATCTTGAGAACTGTTTACTATTCTTGTTCCCAGAATGTGCTGTCCCCAACTGCCAAACTGCAGAATGTACTCTGTCAACCAGTTGCACGCAAACTGCCCACTTGCCATTACCCATCAATAAATTTCTCTCCCTGCCCTCTCCAAGGAAAATATATAAGCATTTCTTAAGCTGTTCTCAGGGCTCTCTGCTCTGTTCAAGTGATCTCTGAGCCCTTCATGCCGGACTCCCAATAAACCCTTTGCTGTTGCATGAGACAGTCTCTTGGTGGTCTCTGCCACAGATGCTCGCCCAACCTTTACATCTGGTGGCCCTAGCGAGATCCGGCAGCTGCAGACAAAATACCCCCAACGGGCTCCTCTGGGGGTAAATAAGACCCATCTTTCTGGTTTCAGGCTTCAGGTTAGGGTATGGCAAAATGGCTATTGGTAAAGAGCGTGAGCTCTCTCCCATGGTGGCTGACACACATGCCACAGAGCCACAGACCATGTCCCTGGGATATAGACTCGGGAAATCGAGGAACAATAGACTCCTCGACTCAGTGATATTTTGTTTCTGATTCGGTATTGCCAGCCCTTTAGGTTTTGTCGACTAGTCAGTCCTGGTCTCAGTATTGGACGTCCATTGCCTGTCTTTATTGTCTTGTCTTGTCTGTGTTGTGTGTCATTGCTTTCACTGTCTGTGTATATTTTATTATGGGACAGATCATTTCAATGCCTCTGTCTCTGACCCTTGATCACTGGACCAAATTCTGCTTAAGGGCTCAGAATCTTTCTTTTTCAGTAAAACGCCGGACCTGGCAGATTCTGTGTCACAGAATGACCCACCATTGCAGTCGGATGGCTCCTAGAAGGATCTTTGTACTTCGCACTTATTTGAAAAGTCCGAGATATTGTCTTTCACCAGGGGCCACATAGACATCCAGATCAACAGCCATATATCTTAACTTGTCAGTACCTCTACAAATCTCCTCCTCCATGGGTCAAGCCTTTCCTTGTCCCTGCACCTGCTCCTACTCCTTCCCCCACAATTCTATCTCTCAAACTCTCTGCTCCTCCTCCTCCACCCTCTGTTCTCCTTGAGTCTCAAGACTCTACTGGACTCTCCTCCCCCTCCTTATCATCTGCCCTCGTCTCCCAACCCCCAACACCCTCTAAGTGATTCCCCTTCTGCTGACTCAGCCTCTCCACCATTCGAGGAAGCTAGGCTGGCCCAGTGCCATCAAGATGACTGTCCCGCAGCACAGACAGCCCCTCCTTCCCTGGAGGAAGCTGGCCCGGCTAAAAGAACTCAGAGAACTCACCGACGTTTTCACACCTGCCTACTTGGGGTGACTGTCAACACCACCTAGCGACTCTCTTCATGACAGAGCAATGAGAGAAAAATCTCCTGGAATGTAGAAAAAATATCCTCAGACCTGATGGGCGACCAACACAACTTCCCAACATAATGAAAGCTGGCTTCTCCTTAAACCTATACAACAGGGACCCCAACACGTTGGAAGATAGGGAGCATCTGTTCAATTATTGCCAGGCTCTAACAGCGGGTCTCCAAGGGACCGCTGGGTGACCAACTAATTTGGCCATGGTAAGAGAAATTATTCAAAGGCCTGATGAATCTCCCTTTATGTTTCTAGAGAGAATCATGGAGGCATATAAGAGATATACTTCTTTCGATCCTCAGGCAGCGGATTAAAAGGCATCTGTCATGATGGCCTTAATTGAGCAAGCTGCCATGGATATTAAAAAAAAATTTAAAAGAGAGATTTAGTGAAAGAAGCCAAGAAAGTATACTATAAGAGAGAAACAGGGAGAAAGAAAGGGAGCAAACAGAGGATGAGAGAAGCAAAAGACAGACTAAGGCATTGACTAAGGTCCTGATCACAACAAGAAAGAGGCCAGAAATTAAGACACAGGGTGACAGGAAGGGCCCATGCCAGAGGCCACCCCTGGCCTCAGATCAGTGTGCCTACTCTAAAGAAAAAGGATACTGGGCCATAGAGTTCCCTATAAAGAGACAGCCACGCCAACTGGCATTCTGACTCTGGAGGATGACTAAGAAAGTCGGGGCTCAGATCCCTTCCCCTAGCTCAGGGTAACTTTTGAAGTGGAGGGGACTCCAGTAAACTTTGAAGTGAATACAGGAGCAGTATACTCAGCCCTTAAGGCCCCATTGGGCCCTCTATCAAATAAAAGGTCTCTAGTTCAAAGGGCTGATGACAGTAAATATCGGGCTTAGACAACTAAGAGGACCATGGACCTGGGGAAAGAAAAAATCCATCACTCCTTCCTAGTAAGACCAGAATGCCCGCACCCATTGATGGGCAGAGATCTGCTCACCAAGCTCTGGGCCAAAATAACTTTTAACCCTGAAGGCCCCCAAATGAAATTTGTAAATCCTTCAGTAAAACTCCTATAGTCACCGCTTTAACTATATTAGTAGAAGACGAACGTCCACTCTTCACGCCCCCCAAGACTGATCAAACAAGCAAGCTACACCAAAAATGGATAACACATTACCCAGATGCCTGGGCAAAAACTGCAGTGTTAGGTCTGGCCGTGAAACAACCTCCAATAACAGTGGAGTTAAAAACCTCAGTCTCCCCAATCAATCTCAAATAATATCCTCTAAGCAAAAAAACTAAAGGTGGGATAAGGCCCCATATTCAGAAATATCTGGCCTTAGGAGTCCTAAGGCCCTGTCAATCGGCCTGGAACACTCCCCTGCTACTAGAAAAAAAAAAAAGCCAGGAACCGGGGACTATCGCCCCATTAAAGAGCTAAGAGAGATCAACAAAAGAGTGCAGGACATTCACCCCACGGTACCTAATCCGTACAATCTGCTTAGCACTCTGAACCCTGAGCGGAAATTATATACTGTTCTGAACTTAAAAGATGCTTTCTTTTGCTTGCCTCTGCATAAAGATAGTCAGGTGCTGTTTGCTTTCGGGTGGGTAGACCCAGAAACCAAAACGTCTGGTCAACTAACTTGGACTAGACTCCCACAGGGGTTCAAAAACTCCCCCACTCTCTTTGATGAAGCCCTCCACAGAGATCTCAACAACTTCAGAACTACGCACCCTGAAGTTACCCAGCTTCAATATGTGGATGACCTGCTACTGGCAGCCAACACCAAGGAAAACTGTGAGTCTGGGACCCAAGCACTATTATATGAGCTTGCTCAACTCGGGTATAGAGTTTCAGCCAAAAAGGCCCAAATTTGCTAGCATGAAGTAATCTTCCTGGGCTATTCCCTTAGGGGCAGTAAACGATGGCTCACTGAGCCCAGAAAACAAACCATTGTGTAGATACCACCCCCATCTTACAGCAGACAACTCAGAGAATTTCTTGGGACTGCTGGCTTTTGCAGGTTATGGATACCTGGGTTTGCGTCCTTAGCTGCTCCTTTATACCGCTGTTAAAGGAAGATGCCCAATTCCAATGGAACCCTGAGTACCAGGAAGTTTTTGATAACATCTAACACACTGACACTGAACACCTCAACTTCACTGAGCTCAGCCTGCAATTACAGCAAGCCCTACACTACGTTAAAAATGCACATCAACTCACTCACCTTGGTTCAAAGAAACTGCAGGCATTACTGTAGGATTAAGAACAGAGTTCTCCACTAACCAACTCACAGCGAAAGGAAATAACTGAACGGGTAACAAAAGCCTGTCGGATCCGTCAATTGGGTAATGCTTACCCTTCCAAGTTTCCTAGAGGAAAGCACCTACGAGGAACCAGACCAGGACAATTCTGGGAAGTGGACATTAATGAAATTAAGCCAGCAAGGTATGGACTTAAATATCTCCTAGTCTTTGTAGATACATTTTCAGGATGGATTGAAGCCTTACACACACACACACAAAAAAAAAAAAAAAAAAAAACCGGCGCAAATGGTTTTCAAGAAGATCCTGAAAGATATTTTTCCAAGATACGATCTGCCTAATGGACTGATAATGGACTGGTGTTCATGGCCCAGGTAAGTCAGGTGTTAACCAGGACCCTGTGGATTAATTGGAAGTTACATTATGCTTATATATCCCAGAACTCAGGACAGGTAGAAAAAATAAATAGAACCATTAAAGAGACCTTAACGGCCCCCTTAGGTATCTGGTGGCTATCTCTCCACCCAGACATTTTTCAGCTCAGTAGAGGTCTTTCCTTTTGAGATATACCTGATGAAGAGGATCTCACTAAAATTTCATTAAATCCCTTCCATACCATAGATAATTGAAACAAACATTATGGATGCAGGGACACGCGAGCCAGATGCAGGTTGGCTAGCCTATATTACTATGTATGCCCGGCAGACTATCAAAGCGACAAACAGCCATGGCTTTGTGGGGGAAAAGCCGACTTCTTGTGTAAGTCATGGGGATGTGAGCATACAGGGGCTGCCTGGTGGAACCCAAACTCCTCATCAAATTCAGTACAAAGCATTGGCCATATTACCAATTAGACAACCAAAAACTATGGCCCCCAGAGGGTTCTCTAGATCTTCAAATTCTGCATGACATTTTTAACTTTGGCAAGTGCTAAAAAGGGGGAAATTCCCCTATGTGGAATCCTTTTTCCTCCTGCGCTCACATCCTGTACTATGCTTCCCCAATAGTTCCTCACACTCAGCCTTCTGCTCTAGACTCTCTGCTTTCACTCCCACCTCAGCAACCTGATTTCTCCCCTCCAATTACTAGATCAAAAACCCAAACCTCCGCTGGATCTCAGAACATTGCCCCCTTGCTGAGGAAGCAGGTACCGAGGTACCCCTCCACCCACTCACTCCTCTCTTTTCCTGTCAGTGTCTGCACTAGGTCCCACCAAGTCCTCTAGCAAGCTTAGCCAAAGCTCAAACCAGCTGAGAAGAGCCCTCAGACCCCTATCCAAGATGTAATGAAAATGACCTTTAAAGTTGATTTGTCATCACTGAAAACAGGTTCTAAGAATTTAAAGTCCCTCACAGGCTTTTTGGAATACTCACTCCCGTCTTCCCCTCTGCTCTAACTGTTCTACTGCTCAAGGTTTTGTTCTATGAAAATCCCAAACCCCTTTCCCATTATTCTTTGGCATCTCTCCTTCCTCATTCTCAGATCCACAGAGCTGCTCTCAGCATCGCCTTCCCTGTCATCCCCCTCTGTACCAGGTCCACAGAAATGTCTTAAATGACCTTCTCCAGAAGTCTTCACCAAGGCTTACTTTAGGTCTTTCAGCAAAAGAGTCCCTCTGAAAAAGTTCAATGGAGATAAACTTCCACTCTTCGTGTTGCCCTGTTCTACTTGGCCACTGGCTGGAAAAATCACCACCCCTAAGCTAGACATCGCCTTACCAGTTTTTCACAAAATATGTGAACAAGGACTCTGGCCTTGAGTTGGGGCTTCACAGAGATGGCTACATTTCTAAGATAAAAAAGTTACCAACTGGGCTCCATGGTGACAGCTGGCAAGGAGGAAATAAAAGAGACAAAAAAGCTCTCCCGTTCCAAGGTGTCCTTGAAAAGTTAACATGCACAGAACAGAGGAAAAAAACAGAAACAAAAACTGATTTGTGTAAATTTCTGCAGACTGTGAACTTCTGAGCCCCTTCCCTTACATGTTGGGTACAAATACTAAAACTACCAAAACTTGGGGTTCAGTGGATTAATTGATTACAACAGAAGCAATGCCCTCTAAATACGGATGCAACCAAATAAAACTGCTTTCCTGTCTTTGGTGCTATCTTAGGTGCCTTTCCTTGTCCATCCCTACAACAGTATAATTCTATACACTTTAACATTATTTATGTTTTCATAAAATGGTCAATAGATGCGATTAATTATGTAATGGTGCAGATGTTTTCGAGAGTGCTCTATGAGGATGCAGGTTCATTTAAAGATCAAATAGGGGGGCATACAACCCGGTTCCACCAGGAACCTGTATCCTTCACTTTAGCCATCTTATTAGGAATAATAGTTGCTAAAGGGGTGGGCACAGGAACAAATGCCCTAGTCCATGAGACACACCAAAGACACAATTAGAAGCAGAAATAGACCAAAGCTTAAAGACATTAAAAACCGCATCACAGCTTTACAGGAATTTTAACCTCTCTCTCTCTGAAGTTGTTTACAGAGCAGGCGAGTGTTGGCCCTCCTCTTCATGAGAGAAGGGTGCCTTTTTGCTTGCATTGAGGAAAGAATGATGTTTTTATGCCGACAATACTGGAGTTGTAAAAGAATCTATGAGTAAATTAAGAAAACGACTTGAAGAGGGTCAAAGAAAGACAGAGGCCCCCAAAAGGAGGTTTGAGTCTTCGTTCACATAGTCCACCTGGTTAACTACGCTTTTATCCACCCAGGCTGGTCCATTAATAATTCTCATATTATTGTTAACTGTAGGACCCTGTTTGCTCAACCATGTAGTTTCTTTTCTCACCCAAATTGAACCTGTTATTAACCCTAACCATACACTTTTCTCTCAATCTAATTTTACAGAAGAGCGGGGACAGAGTTGGTCTTAAAATACAGCAATATAGAGGATCTTCCACCTGCTGAGAACCTCAAAGGTCCATGAAGAAATGATCCCTGGAGAAGATGTAGTCAACTATGAAGGACCTGAGAGAGCAAAAGTCTTCCATGGCAAACAACCTGCTCATGATGAAGGGATGTGTCTGAATCAGCCACTCTCTTCTTAATGTAGAGAAGATGGACCAAAGCAGGGATGTGTTGAGAGCTTCTCCTGCGTGCCAATGGTTGACATACCATTATAAATTGTGAAAGTGTCACAGAAAGTAGGGGCAGCCTCCTTCTCATGGGAACCTTAGAAGCAACTGTTAGGACAAAGTTGTTGCCAAGGCAGTGACCAAATTCAGTTCCTAAAGGAAGTTTCCTCACCTAACTTCTATGGTGATAGAACTCTCTGAACTTGGAATCCAGGAAGCCTGGCACCCAGAGCCAGTCCCGGTCCCAGTCCCAGTTGTCAAACTTATTTTGATTTACCAAGGACAGACTCAGTCTTTCTTGGGACCTAATGATGTGAGGATGGCCAAATGCAAGAAAAGCTATGGAGAGGGGGATTTCCTGAGAAAGCAGGCATTGACTCACCACTTGATCCTGAAAACTTCACAGAGTTGGCCAAGAAGACCAGATTTGAGACAGAACAGGCCATTTCTGGGAACATAGTATGGCCCACCAGTCAGAGGACTCTCCGGATAGTCACAGACCTACATGGGGGAAGGAGGTGCCTTTGTGATGTGGGTGTGAGTTTGTGGTTTTTGTCTCATGTTCTGAGAATAGGTATGAAAGAAGGTTTGTTTTGTTTGGAGTGAACGGTTTCTAGTAAGTCGTTTGACAACGCGAGTGTTTCTATGTCAGTGTATCCCACTGCGCCCGTGGTTGTAGACATTAGAAGAGAGAATGCATCAATGAATATGTCCTGTCAGGTAGAAAGCTTCCCAGCATTCATCCTTCCCAATTAATTAATGGACTGCAGCTTGCCTTATTGATGGGCAACACCTACTATCTTCCTAAGATCCTGTTTTCTTCCTGAATTCTCGCCACTCTCCAGAATAGGCTCATGGTTTTGTGTTTAAGATATGTACAACCACGAAGCTCTGTGAAATGACCATGTACTAGATAGCTAAAGGGAATGGCGAGCATCTCAGAAAACTCAGATATCAGTGTGATCAGTAAAGTCTCACTGGAGAAACCATGCTTGGGGCCTTTTGCTTACCTTTTCTTCTGTTGCCCTGAATGTCAGGAAGGTCTTTTCGGCAGGCCACCACTTTGTGAAACCTGAAGAAAACAGTTTTCAAATGGAAATGAATGGGTATTACCTGTGGTTCCTTGCTTAATTGTTTTGGAGAGGATGTGTCTGAATCAGCCTATTTGCCCTGTGTGAGGCTGTGGCTTAGTTTCTCACCTTCTGATGGATATAAAGAAAGATCCCATGTGTACATCCAAAACCAAAATGGCCAAAGAGCAGTCCTTGTGGATGAAGTCTCTCGCCTTCCTCTGTAACTTTCCTGAACTCCATCAAGTCAGAATAGGGATCCTTTGGGTAAAATGAGATCTTCAGAGCTCTGCAGAGGCTAGCCCATGGTTGCTTGTGTTTTCTCAAGACTCCAATTCACATAAAGAATCCAAACCCCACAGTCAGTTGACCTCAAATTGAAGAAGTGGAGCAGTATTAATGGGAGGCCTATTTGATCTCTCCTGGTTCACAAGAAGGGTGTCCATGCCACCCTGAATTAGGCAATTTAGGTGCAAGAGAGCTTATTTGGGACACGGACTTGAGCTGTTCCCCTCATGGAGTCTTTTAATTTAAACTGTGGTCATTTGGGTGGCGGTTAGAAGAGATGACTTGGTCCACATGTGCTTGAACTCTGGTGTGATTCCCTTAGAGACTGAGTTCTGCAACTGAATTCAGAGAAGTATTGCCATGAATAGTGTTGAGGTTTCAGAAAGCCAGGCATGAGTGTCGCCCTTGGAAACTGAGTTCTAGGCCCAGGGTGGCTTTCCACAGAGCACTGGGCCTCTCAGCCAGGATACCACATGATTTTATTCTGAAAGACTTGGCACCCATCATTGAGAGTCAAAACTCATATGGACCTCACATTGTAGAGCTAAATGAGCTAAACATCATGTGATCTTTTCACCACTCTTTGGGAAGCCTTACCTGTGAGTGTTCTCCAGAGCTTTCATTGAAATGAGCTTCCTAACCATCTAATGGTTCCTGAATGAATTGAAACTCACAGTGCCTCCAACTTCATCCTTGAAAAATGGCTAGATAAATACCATGAAATTTTTGAAATTCCCATCACCAGGTGGCACTGGAGAACCTTTGGATGACATGTTGCTGATCATGAATGTTCCAGACAGTGTCTTGTTTTTCTGGGTTTCATGTAAATGGTGTAGAACAGAGATGTCAGTAAGTTGAACTCTGTTGAGTAGTGGGCCTAGAGCAGTGTTGGGCAGGTATGTGATAAAACATCTGTGTGGGGCCATTTGGATCTGCCATTGGCTTCCAAATGGCTTGTGACTGATATGGCGCAGCCAGCAGAACCTTCCGTGTAAAGGCAACTTGTTATATGGAGAGATTTCAGGACATTGTTCAGAATCAGGTTGCTATGGTCAAGGGGTCAAGCTATGTGGGATAGAAGCCTGGTTCTTGTATCATCCTGCACACCCTGACCCACCACACGTGACAGAACTCCCTCTTGCACTTTGTCCCAGGTGAACTCTCTGTCTTTCGTGAAGCAAATACCAAACTCCCAGTGCAGCAGGAAGAAACGCCACGAAATGGAGGATGACCATATGGCTTCACAGTCCACACGGGGAGACACTAAGCGCCCAGTGGCCACAGTTTACCTACAAAGAGAGAATTCAGCACTGCTGCCTCGTGTTCATTGTAAAATAAGAAACTTTGTCCTCCTGGTCACATAGATGCATACCCAGCTTTGAGGGTCTCACTACAAAGGAAGCTTAACTCGTGATAACAACCTATATTTCAGTGCCCAACCTCAGTGGCAGTTTCTCAAAAAGTTTTAGGCAAGCAGAGCTCCATGTTTGTGGAGTGTGTACTTTGTCCTTATTTTTGGAAACTCCTATACCACCTCCAAGTTTGTGCACTCTTGAGCATTTTCCATTCCAGAAATGTAATCACAGATTTTGTAACTCTTCTTCTCTAATTGTGTCTTATTTGGGGCGAAGGTAATGTCAAGGCATGGTTCTGGATGAGAGTGGGAAGATTTGTTGTAGCACATATTTGCATACACATTGGATTAATTTTCCTATTTTCCATTCGAAATTCTGAATCCCTGACACTAACACATATTCTACTAGACTCTGACTACTAATTCTAATATGATGGAGAAAAATAACCCAAACAGTATATAAGTACATGCAGTTCAGAGTTCGACTTGCCTTTTGCATGATAAAGGGTAGGTGTTATAAATCTAGTCAATTTTTAATTGAAATAGTTCTCGATGTGTTTTCAAAGGTAACAAATATGTGAACTACTGTCTCCCATTCTCTGGAGCCTATTCAGCACATGTATTTTTATATGCACAAATAGAATCCTGCATGGTATCACACGTACATTCTTGTGAATTACATGACATAGCAGATACAAAGTGTGAGAAGTGATCACTCCTCCTAAACCCTGTTGGAACTGAAAATTCAACCTATGGGTGAGCTTCCCAGTAGAACAACATAATACATAAACCCATGTTCAGTAAAATGAATGTTTTTGCATCTTTATGATATATATTTCATGATGAATTTCGATTGGCATATATATTGCTACTTATTAATGTCTATGTTTGTGTGTGTGTGTGTGTGTATATATATATATATATTTATACTCTCCAGATTTTTAAAAATATGAAATATATGTGTCTTATATACAATCCCTAAATTCATTCATGTTCATGTATGTGGATTAATAATCAACTTTTCACAAGATTATTCTTAGAAATATTCATCCACCCGAAATACATATTTGTTTCCTAGTACTGAAAACTAACTTCAGTGAAAGGTGCATACAAATCCTAATATGTCTACATTAACTAACCCAGTTTAACATCAATGCATGTAGGTTACTATGGAACATGATGTGTATTTTGACGTTAATTTTTATTCCACACTGGTACATTACTATTTCTTCAGTTTATGTACATCATAGAATATATATTTGATTCACTAGTTGGCAAATTTATAGGCATTTGTTTCACTTTCAATCAATTCCTGCTCCAGAACACATGTATTCCTCTATGTTTCTTTACTGGTCTATTCATGAGACTTTTTTCCAAATATATTATTTTTGATTTCCATAATCAATTTTGAAACAAAACTCACAAACCCTTCATGATAAACCATAACCCTAAGATGATCATTAGATATATAACTGGTTGGAATGAATGATTGTATATCAATATAACATTTCTTATATATTTTCAGATATCTATTCAATCCATTATTTAAAGTGGATCCAGTTATATTATTTATTCACAGTATGGTCTATTCATGCATTATGTGTATATTCATAGAAATAGGGTACACCTCTTTGTACGACCATACTAATTTATAAGTCTTCAAAATATTGCTCCAAGAAATGGTGGAAGAAATACTCATGTCACCTGATCTACATACACATTTTATCACAGAAATATTCTGGACACCAAAAGCAAAGGTCACACTTACAATTGTACCAAAGCCTAAATAGAAAGTGAGCATGGATTACTAAAAACATCCATGTCCAGGTTGCCTAATGCTCTCAAATATCAATCCTATTGGTGACTACATATTTGTTTCTTCCTAATATTATATATTCAACCTCAAACCTGTTGAAAATGTCTAACCCTATCACACACTTTATACTTTGCTTGATTTCCTAATGTCTCTATTGATATCTGCTTTCCTACATGTTTTCCCCAGTTCATCATTGTGACTGACTCTTCACATGTACTGACATTTACATACACTCTCTACCCGAAACCCTATTGCTAAAGAACTTTTGGTCCAAATCCTATACTCACTCTTCTTTCTAAACCTACCGACTACCTTCCTAATCCTACCGATTATCGCTTTTTGACTGGATGTTCTCTTCAACATTCAATCATCCAAAGTACAAGGTCGGATGCCAGTGTATATTGATTTATTTGAGACAATGGTGCAGCACATAACTCAAAGCTAAGTATCCCACTCAAGTCCCCAATGCCCTTCTGGGCTTCAAATCTTACCTAGATTTCTGCTTTCATAGTTATATTTCACATATATACTCTTGTAAATACCACAGGTTGCCAATGCCATTATTCATCCTGCAGAATGATTCGTAACCCAAATCGAACCTATTATTAACCCTAACCATACACTCTTCCTTCAATACAACTTACAGAAGAGCAGGGACAGAGTGGGTCTTACAATATAGGAATGTAGATTATCTTCCACCTGCTGAGAACCTAAAAGATCCATGGAGAAATGATCCTTGGAGAATATGTAGGCAGCTATGTAGGACCTGAGAGAGCAATAGTCATCTTCCATGGAAAACAACCTGGTCAGGAAGAATTGATGTGTCTGAATCAGCCTCTGCCTTCTCAAAGTAGAGAAGATGGACCTATGCAGGCCTGTGTGGAGAGCTGTTCCTGGGTGCCTATGGTTGATATACCATTCTAACTTCTGAATGTGTCACAGGATGTTGGGGCAGATTCCATCTCATAGGAACCTTGGAAGCAACTGTTAGGACAAAGTGGTTACCAAGGCAGTGACCATATTCAGTTCCTGAAAGAAGTGACCTCACTTCACTTCCTTGGTGATGGAATTCTCTGAACTTGGGATCCCGGAAGCCAGGCACCCAGAGTCAGTCTCACTCCGAGTCCCAGTGGGCTAACTTATTTGTTTTTCCCTAAGACATAGTCAGTCTTTCTTGGTACCTACTGATGTGAGGATGGCCAAATTCCAGCAGAGCTCGGAAGAGGGGCCTTTCCTGAGAAAGTAGGTAGTGGCAAACCACTGGCTCCTGACAACTTCACAGAATTGGCCAAGGAGACCAGATCTGAAACAGGACAGGCCATTTTTTGGGGAACATAATATGGCCCACCAGTCAGAAGACACTTCAGATAATCACAGACCTAATTGGGTGAAAGAATCGCCTTTGCTGTTGTAGGTGTGAGTTTGTGGTTTTTTCTGATGTTCTGAGAATAGCTAGGAAAGGTGGTTTATTTGGTTTGGAGTGGACTATTTCTAGTAAGTCCTTTGACATGGTGAGTGTTTCTATGTCTGTGTATCCCAGTGTATCCGTTGTTGTAGACATTAGAAAAGAGAATGCATCAATGGAAACGTTGTCTCTAGTTGAAAGCTTCCCCACATTCTTACTGCCCAATTGATGAATGGACTGCAGCTTGCCTTATGGATGGGCAACATCTACTATCTTCTTAAGTTCCTGTTTTCTTCGTATTTTCCAGCCACTCTCCAGAATAGGCTCATGGTTTTGAGTCCCAGATATGTTACACCACAGGGCTCTGTGACATGGCCATGTACTGGATAGCTTAAGGGAATGGGAGCATCTCAGAAAACTCAGATATCAGTGTGACCAGTAATGTCTCAGTGCAGAAACCCTTCTTTGGGCCATTTGCTTACTTCTGTTTCTATTATCCTGAATATCAGGAAAGTCTTTGCCTCAGGCCACCCAGTTGTGTAGCATTAAGAAGACTGTTTTCATATGGAAATGAATGGACATCACCTGTGGCTCTTTGCTTAATTGCTTTGGAATGGAATGTGTCTGAATCAACCTCTTGTCCTTGAATGAGGTTGTGGCTTAGATTCTCAGCATCTGATGGATCTAAAGAAAGATCCCATGTGGTTCCAAAACCAAAATGACCAAAAGAGAAGTCATTGTGGATGAATATTTTTGCCTTCTTGTTTTAGGTTCCTGACCTCCATCAAGTGAGAATAGGGATCCTTAGGGTCAAATGAGTCTTTGAAATCCCTGCAGAGGCTATCCCACATGTGCTTGGGTTTTCTCATGACTCCAAATCACATCAAGAATTTATAGGCTTCAGCCAGTAGGCCTCAAATTGGAGAAGCGGAACACTTTAACAGCAGGAATATTTGATCACTCCTGGTTCACAGGAATAGTGTTCAGGCCACCATGTTTTTAGGCAAATGAGGGGCAAGTGAGCTTATTTTGGACACTACCTTGTGCTCATTGAAACCTCCAGCTAGAGGTTATGATGAGTGTCTACAAGGAAAAAGATTATGGCCCTGTGGGAGTGATTTCATTTTAATTTTGGTCATTTTTGTGGCAGTTGGAAGGGATGACTGGGTCCACCTGGGGTTGAAATCTGGTATGATTTACCCTTAGAGACTGAGTTCTGGAACTGACCTCAGAGAAGTATTGCCATGAATTGTGTTGGGATTTTAGGAGGCCACGCATGAGACTCACTCTTGGAAACTGAGATCTTGGCCCAGGGTGGCTTTCCACAGAGGCCTGGGAATCTCAGCCAGGATATCACATGATTTTATTCTGAAAGACTTGGTAGCCATAGTTGAGATTCAAAACACACATGGACCTCACATTGTAGACGTCAATTGGCCTGGCTTCATGTGACCTGTTGGCAACTCTTTGAGAAGCCTTGACTTTAAAGTTCTCCAGAGCATTCATTGAAATGAGCTTTCTCAACACTTAACGGTTCCTGAATGAATTGAAACCCACAGTGCCTGTAACTTCATCTTTGAAAAATTGCTAGATAAATACCATAAAAGTTTTGAAATTCCCATGACCAGATGGCACTGCAGAAACTTTGGATGTCCTGTTGCTGATCATGTGTATACCAGACAGTGCCTTGTTTGACTGGGTTTCATGAAAATGGTGTAGAATACGAGATGCCAGGAATTTGGAGCCTGGTGAGTAGTGGGCCTAGAGTAGTGGTGGGCAGGTATGTGATGAAACATCAAAGTGGGGCCATGTGGATCGGCTATCGGCTTACAAATGGCTTGTGACTGATATGGCGCAGCCCCCATTCCCTTGTAGGTAAAGGCATCTTGTTATGTGGAGAGGTTTCAGGGCAATGTTCATAATCAGGTTCCTATGGTTATTGGGACAAGCTATGTGGGATAGAAGACTGGTTGGTACATTCTCCTACAGACGCTAACCCACCCCACGTGACAGAACACGCTCCAGCACTGTATCCCAGATGAACTTCTTATATTGTGTGAAGCAAGTACCAAATTCCCAGTGTAGCAGCAAGACACACCACGAAAAGTGGAGGATGATCAAATGTCTTCACAGTCCCCACCGGGAGACACTTAGCCTCCAGTGGACATAGTTTACCTACAAAGAGAAAATTGAGCACTGCTGCCTCATGTTCATTGGAAAATAAGAAATCATGTCTTCCAGGTCACATAGAAGCAGACCCAGCTTTTATGGTCTCACTACAAAGGAAGCCAAAGCTCATGACAACAACATATATTTCAAGTGCCCAACCTCAGAGGCAGTATTCCAAGAAGTCTTAGGCCAGCAGAGCTCTTTGTTTGTGGAGTGTTTACCCTGTCCTTTACTTTTGGAAACGCCTCTACCACCTCCAAGGTTGTGAACTCCCGAGGATATTCCATTCCATATATGTATTCATAGATTTTCACACTTTTCTACTATAATTGTGTCTTACTTGGGTGAAGGTAATGTCAAGGCATTGTTCTGGATATGAGTGAGAAGATTTTTGTGTAGCACATATTTACATACACATTGGATTCATTTTTCAATTTTCCATTTGAAATACTGAATCCCTGACACTAACCCATACCCTACTAGACTCTGACTAATGATCCTAATATGATGGTGAAAAATAACCCAAAAAGAAAAGAAATACAAGCAGTTCAGAGGAGGCATGGTGTATAGTTGGAATTGCCTTTTGCATTATATTTTGTAGGAGTTATAAATCTAGTCAATTTTTTGTTGAAATAGTTCTACATGTGTTTTTAAAATTATCAAATATATGAATCCCTGTCTCCCTTTCTCTGTAGCCTATTCAGCACATGTATTTTTATATGCACATATAGAATCCTACCTGATATCACTCGTATACACTTGTGAGGTGGCTGAATTGGCAGATGCAAATTGAGAGAAGAGATCACTCCTCCTAAACGCTGGTGGAACTGAAAATTCAACCTATGGGTGAGCATCCTAGTTGAATAACATTATACATAATTTCATGTTCAGTAAAATTAATATTTTTCAATCTGTGGATTATATATATTTCATGATGAATTTCTATTGGCATATATATCGCTACTTTTTTTTATTGGTTGCTCAAAACATTACAAAGCTCTTGACATATCATATTTCATACATTAGATTCAAGTGGGGTATGAACTCCCATTTTTACTCCAAATACAGATTGCAGAATCACATCAGTTACACATCCATATTTTTACATAATGCCCTATTAGTTACTGTTGTATTCTGCTACCTTTCCTATACTCTACTATACCCCCTCCCTTCTCTTCCCATCTTTTCTCTCTACCATACATACTGTAATTCATTTCTCTCCTTGTTTATTTTCCCACAACCTCTTATATGTAATTTTGTGTAACAATAAGTGTCTCTCTCCATTACCATGCAATTTCCCTCTTCTCTCCCTTTCCCTCCCACCTCATGTTTCTGCTTAATGTTAATCTTTTCTTCATGCTCTTCCTCCCTGCTCTGTTCTTAGTTGCTCTCATTATATCAAAGAAGACATTTGGTATTTGTTTTTTAGGGATTGGCTAGATTCACTAATCATAATCTGCTCTAGTGCCATACATTTCCCTGCAAATTCCATTATTTTGGCATATTTTAGTGCTGCGTAATCCTCCATAGTATATAAAAGTCACATTTTTTTATTCATTCATCTATTGAAGGGCATCTGGGTTGGTTCCACAGTGTAGCAATTGTGAATTGTGCTGCTATGAAAATTGATGTGGCAGTATCCCTGTAGTACGCTCTTTTAAGGTCTTCAGGGAATAGTCCAAGAAGGGCAATAGCTGGGTCAAATGGTGCTTCCATTCCAAGATTTCACAGGAGTCTCCATACTGCTTTCCAAATTGGCTGCACCAGTTTCAGTCCCACCAGCAATGTACAAGTGTACCCTTTTCCCCACATCCTCGCCAGCACTTGTTGTTGTTTGACTTCATTATGGCTGCCAATCTCACTGGATTGAGATGGTATTTTAGGGTGGTTTTTATTTGCATTTCTCTTACTGCTAGAAATGGAGAGCATTTTTTCATGTACTTGTTAATTGATTCTATGTCCTCCTCCGAGAAGTTTCTGTTCAGGTCCTTGGCCCATTGCGTTATTGGTTATCTTATTGTATAATTTTCTGAGTTATTTGTATACTTTGTATACTCTAGATATTAGGGCTCCATGTGAAGGGTGAGGACTAAAAATTGTTCCCATGATGTAGGCTCCATATTTACCTCTCTAATTGTTTCTCTTTCTGAGAAAAAAAAATTCAGTTTAAGTAAGTCCCATTTCTTGATTCTTGTTATTAACTCTTGTTTTATGGGTGTCCTATTAAGGAATTCAGAGCCTGACCACACAATATGTAGATCGGAGCCAACTTTTTCTTCTATCAGACGCAGAGACTCTGATTTGAATCTAGCTCCTTGATCCACTTTGAGTTAACTTTTGTGCATGGCGAGAGGAGGGGATTCAGTTTCATTTTGTTGCATATGGATTTTCAGTTTACCAAACACCATTTGATGAAGATGCTATCCTTCCTCCATTGCAGGCCATTAGCCCCTTTATCAAATATAAGATAGTTGTAGCTTTTTGGATTAGTCTCTGTGTCCTCCATTCTGTACCATTGGTCCACCCACCTGTTTTCGTACAAGTACCATGCTGTTTTTATTATGATTGCTCTGTAATATAGTTTGAAATCTGGTATCGCTATACTGCCTGATTCACACTTCCTGCTTAGAATTGCTTTTGCTATTCTGGGTCTTTTATTTTTCCATTTGAATTTTATGATTGCTTTATCTATTTCTACAAAAAATTCCTTTGGGATTTTGATTGGCATTGCATTAAACCTATAGAGAACTTTTGGTAATATCGCCATATTGATGATGTTAGTTCTGGCTATCCATGAACGGGGTATATTTTTCCATCTTCTAAGATCTTATTCTATTTCTCTTTTTAGGGTTCTGTAGTTTGCATTATATAAATCTTTCACCTCTTTTGTTAGGTTGATTCCCAAGTATTTAATTATTTTGAGAAAATTGGGAATGCAGTGTTTGGACTCATTTTTGTTTCAGAAGTTTTGTCGCTAATATACAGAAATGCCTTTGATTTATGCATGTTGATTTTGTATCCTGCCACATTGCTGCATTCATTTATTAGTTCTAGTAGTTTTTTCTGTAGATCCTTTTGGGTCTTCTATGTATAGAATCATGTCATCTGCAAATAGTGATAATTTAAGTTCTTCTTTTCCTATTTTTATGCCTTTAAAGTCTTTCATCTCTCTAATTGCTCTGGCCAGTTTTTTCGAGAAATATATTGAATAGAAGTGGTGATAGAGGACATCCCTGTCTTGTTCCAGATTTTAAAGGGAATGCCTTCAACTTTTCTCCATTCAGAATGATGCTAGCCTGAGGCTTAACATAGATAGCTTTTACAATGTTGAGGTAAGTTCCTGTTATCCCTAGTTTTTAAAATGTTTTGAACATAAAGGAATGCTCTACTTTGTTGAATGGTTTTTCTGCGTCTATCGAGATGATCATATGGTTCTTATCTTTAAGTCCAATGATGTTGTGAATAACATTTATTGATTTCCGTATATTGAACCAGCCTTGCATCCCAGGGATGAATCCTAGTTGATCATGGTGCACAATTTTATTGATGTGCCTTTCTATCCAATTCACCAGAATTTTAATGAGGATTCTTGCATCTAGGTTCATCAGAGATATTGGTCTGTAGTTTTCTTTCTTTGAGGTGTCTTTGTCTGGTTTCAGAATCAGGGTGATGTTGGCCTCATAGAATGAATTTGGCAGAGCTCCCAGTTTTTCTATTTCCTGAATAACTTGAAAAGTATTGGTATTAATTCTTCTTTAAAGGTTTTGTAAAACTCTGCTGTATACCCATCCGGTCCTGGGCTTTTCTTGGTTGGTAGTCTTTTGATTGCTTCTTCTACTTCATCCATTGATATTGGTCTGTTTAAATTGTGTGTTCCCTTATGACTCAGTCTGGGCAAATCATATGACTTAAGAAATTTATCGATGTCTTCACTATTTTCTATTTTATTGGAATACAGTTTTCCAAATAATTTCTAATTTTCTTCTGTATTTATGTTGCATCTGTTGTGATATTGCCTTTTTCATCCCGTATGTTAGTAATTTGAGTTCTCTCTCTTCTTCTCTTCCTTAGCACGGCTAAGGGTCTGTCGATCTTATTTATCTTTTCGAAGAACCAATTTTTTCAATAGTTTCTTTTGTTTCAATTTCGCTCTGATTTTAATTATTTCTTGCCTTCTGCTACATTTGCTGTTGTTTTGCTCTTCCTTTTCTAGGGCTTTGAGATAAAGTGTGAGCTCATTTATTTGTTGTTGTTTTTTTTTTTCTTTTTTTGAGGAATGACCTCCAGGCGATGAATTTACCTCTTAAAACTTCTTTCATTGTGTCCCATAGAATCTGATATGTTGTGTCTGTATTTTCATTTATCTCGAAGAATTTTTTTATTTCCTCCTTTATGTCTTCTGTAACCCATTGATCATTCAGTAACATATTGTTCATTTTGCAGGTGATGTATGATTTTTTCTTTTTTCTTTTATCATTGGTTTCCAGTTTCATCCCATTATGATCACAAAAAATTCATGGTATTATCTCCTCCCCTTTATATTTACTGAGGGTTGCCCATTGATCATTCAGTAACATATTGTTCATTTTGCTGGAGATGTATGATTTTTTCTTTTTTCTTTTATCATTGGTTTCCAGTTTCATTCCATTATGATCACAAAAAATTCATGGTATTATCTCCTCCCCTTTATATTTACTGAGGGTTGCCCTATGGCATAACATATGGTCTATTTTTGAGAAGGATCCATGTGCTGCTGAGAAAAAAGTATATCCACTTGATGATGGTTGATATATTGTATATATGTCAGTTAAGTCTAGGGTATTGATTGTGATATTGAGTTCTATAGTTCCTTTATTCAACTTTTGTTTGGAGGATCTGTCCAATGGTGAGAGAGGTGAGTTGAAGTCACCCATAATTATTGTATTGTGGTCTATTTGATTCTTGAACTTGAGGAGAATTTGTTTTATGAACGTCGCAGCACCATTATTTGCTGCGTGAATATTGATAATTGTTATGTCTTGTCGGTGAATGGTTTCTGTTAACAGTATATAATGTCCTTCCTTATCCCTTTTGATTAAATTAGTCTTGAGGTCGATTTTATTTGATAGGAGGATGGCCACCCCTGCTTGCTTACGAGGTCTGTGTGCGTGGTATAAATTTTCCAAATCTTTCACCATCAGCTTGTGTATGTCTTTTCCATTCAGATGTGTCCCCTGGAGGCAACATATTGTTGGATTTGTTTTTTTTTTTAATTCAAGTTACAAGCCTATGTCACTTTATTGGAGAGTTTAAGCCATTAACGTTTAGAGTTACTATTGATATATGGTTTGTACTGCCACCCATGTTTGCCTATATCTTTTTTTTTTAAATTAGATTGTTTCTCCATGATTAGCTTTTCCCCGCCCTCTGTCATTACTGGGGCACTTCCCACTGATGGTTTTCGTTGTTGATTTTCATTTCTTCCTTGTGTAGTGTTTTGCTCCAGATGCTTTCCAATGCTGGTTTTCTGGCTGCAAATTCTTTTAGCTTTTGTTTATCATGAAATATTTTTATTTCGTTGTCTTACATTAAGCTTAATTTTGCTGGATACATAATTCTTGGTTGGCATCCATTGTCTTTCAGTGTTTGAAGTATGTTGTTCCAGGATCTTCTCACTTCCAGCATCTGTGATAAAAAAATCCATTGTTAACCTTTTTGGTTTACCCCTGATTGTAATCTGCCTCCTTTCTCTGGTAGCTTTTAATATTTTCTCTTTGTTTTGTATATTGGATATCTTCATAACAATGTGTCTTGGCATGGGTCTACTGTGATTTTGTGTGCTCAGTGTCCTGTAAGCATCTACAATTTGTTTATCTGTTTCCATTTTTATTTCTGGAAAGTTTTCTCTAATTATTTCATTCAGCAGGTTACTCATTCCCTTGGTTTGAATCTCTGTACCTTCCTCTTTCCGGATGACTCATTAGTTTGTTTTTTTATGTTATCCTATATCTCTTGGATGTTTTCTCATAATTTTTTACAGCATTTCTTTCTTGGCTAGAGTTTTTTTCAAGATGATATATTTTGTCTTCATTATCTGACATTCTGTCTTCTACTTGCTCCACTCTGTTAATGATACTCTCAATTGAGTTTTTAATTTGGTTTATCATTTCCTTCATTCTAGAATTATTGTTTGATTTTTCTAATAATCTCTATCTCCTGATAAAGATGCTTAATTTCTTATTTTATCTGTTTATGTAATTCATTTTCAATGCGTTCTTTCACTGTTTTTGTTGTCTCGTATCCTCTTTAAGGTTCCATTCCATCTGTCTAAGGTATTCCTTGAGTTCTTTATATGACCATTTTTCTGATGACTCTAGATGCTCTTGAATATTTAGGCTGTCCTTCATTGTTTGCACTTTTTTTCTTCCTTGCTTTTTTATGCTTCTCATGTTACTTCTTGTTCTGTTTGACTACTGAGTTACTGCTTACTCTTATAAATTTATTTGATGCTTGGAAGGAAAGATATTAGAAGGGAAGGGAAGAAGTCACTAAGGAGAATGAGAGTAGCCAGGTAGAATTCAAGGAAGGGGGTATAACAAAATTGAAAAGAAATGAAAAGACAAAAGAAAAAAATAGAAAATAAAGAAAATTTTAACTAATAATGATAATTTAAAAATGAAAATTAAAATTTAAAATAATAATAATAATAATAAAATAAAAAATTAAAAAAAAATAAAAACATTAAAAAAGTTAAAGAACAACAACAAAAATGAAAATCAAAGAAAAAGAAAAGCATACAAATAAAATAATAATACTAATACATGCAGTCCTAGAGTTCAATTTACTTCTCTTCCAGTAGGTGGAGCTGTGTGCCCTGGGCCAAGATTCTCCTCTCAATTAGCGGGAACCAATCACTGTGCAGCAGCTCTTCCTCCCAGACTGGGCGGGTCTCCAATCCTGAGTGCCTAGGGCCTTCTCTTGTGCTTCCTCAAGCCAGGCCCCGCTCACCTTTGACGCTCACCACAATACTGGTTACACGCCAGGCCTCTGCTCCTGGTAGCCCTGTTTTAATGAACACCTGGGCACACTCTCCCTGTTTGCCTCCCTCAGACCCTAAGTTTGTAGAGCTTTGGCCTGAGAACCCCCAGCGAATTTTCTTGTCCTCTGGGAGCCATGCCCCCGGTAGGTGGTGTAAGAGACCTCAATTGTCAGCACTGGTGGGAGTGGTAGCCGGGAATTCCACGCCACGAGTCCCGAGCCAATCCTGATTCCCTAGGTCTGGCTATCGGGCTCCTGGGAGACCTGGGACGGGCCATTACGGCAGAGCTGGGAAGGGCCCTTGAGGTTTCCCCATGGTTTTGAGAGAGATGGCAATGGGATTACACACTTGTCGCGTTGGTTTCAATGAAGTTATCTCCTCCGCCTGTAATGTCAGTTCTCTGCCATGGTCGTATCCCATTAAAATGGTGACCATTCGTTCCCTTTGCTGGGTGACCAATGCAACAGGTGGGTCCTGACTATATCTCCAAAGCCCCATTTCAATCCTGTGGCCACTGCCTATGAAGGCTCAGTTGTCTTTTAACTCTGTCAATTCAGAAAGCCCAACCAGTTATTTCAGCGGGAATGTTAGTGCTGAGTCACAAAAACCAGACGAATCTAAGCTTGAATGCAGCCAATCCGGGCTCTGTGTGTGTTCTGAGGGGCCCAGACTGTTCGCCCCAGATTCACAACAGGTCAACATTGCCTAGTGATTCTGAGCAAACAGCATTTAGACAGTTTACGACTCCCTATGCCCGTGCAGCTAAAGAGATCATAGACTTGATTTCTCCATGCTTGCCTTCATAATGGATCTCCTGTATTGCTACTTTTTAATATCTGTGCATGTGCGTGTGTGTGTGTGTGTGTGTGTGTGTGTATATATATATACACTCTCCAGATTTTTCAAAATATAAAATATGAAATATATGTGTCTTATTATACACTCCCTAAATTCATTCATATTCATATCTGTGGATTTATAATCAACTTTCCACAATATTATTCTCAGAAATAATCATCCACCTGCAATACATATTGTTTCCTAGTACTGAAAACTAAATTCAGTGAATGGTGCATACAAACCCTAATATTTCTACAGTTACTTAGCCAGTTTAAAATCAATGCAAGTAGATTCCTAGGGGACATGATGTGTATTTTGACTTTCATTTTTATTCAACACTTGTACGTTACTATGTCTTCAGTTTATGCACATCATAGGATATATATTTCAGTCACAAATTAGAAAATTTATAGGCATTTGTTTCACGATCAATCACTTCCTGATTCAGAACACATGCATTCCTCCATGTTTCTTGACTAGTCTTTTCATGAGACTTCTTTCCAAACACATTATTTTTGTTTAACATCATCACTTATAAAGCAAAACTCAAACACCATTCATCATAAACCATAATCCTAATATTACCATTAGATATATAACTGGTTGGAATGAATGATTGTATATCAATATAAGATTTCTTATATATTTTCACATATCAATTCAATCCATTATTTAAAGTGGAATCAGTTATGTTATTTATTCATAGTATGGTCTATTCATGCATTATCTCTATATTCATAGAAACAGGTTACACCTCTTTGTGCCCCTAATACTAATGTATACATCTTCAAATTATTGCTCCCAGAAATGGTGAAAGAAATACTCATGTCACCTAATCTACATATACATTTTATCACAGTAATATTCGGAGCAAAAAAAAAAAAATAAAATGTCACACTTATGATTGTACCAAAGCCTAAAAGGAAAGTGAATGTTGATAACTAATAGCATCCATGTCCAGGTTGCCTAATGCTCTCAAATGTCATTCCCATTTGTGACGACATATTTGTTTTTTCCTATGATTATATATTCAAACTCAAGCCTGTTGAAAATGTCTAATCCTATCACTCACTTTATACATTGCCTGATTTCGTAATGTCTCTATTGACACCTGCTTTCCTACATATTTTCCCCAGTTCATCATTTTGGCTGACTCTTCACATGTGCTTATATTTTCATTCACTCTCTAAACGAAACCCTATTGCTAAAGAAGCTTTTTATTCCAAATCATATACTCACTCTTCTTCCTAAACCTACTGACTATCTTCCTAATCCTACCGACTATCCCTTTTTGACTGGATGTTCTCTTCTACATTCAATCATCCAAGGTACTAGGTCCTATGCCATTGTATTTCGATTTAACTGAGACAATTGTACAGAACATAATTCAACACTAAGTATCCAAACCAAGGGCCCAATGCCCTTCTGGGCTTCAAATCTTTCTTAGATTCCCGTTTTCATACATATATTTCACCTATATATTCTTATAAATATCGCAGGTTCCCAATCCCATTATTCATCCTGCAGAATGATTCCTAACCCAAATCGAAAATATTATTAACTCTAACCATACACTAACTTTGCAGGAGAGCAGGAACTGTGTGGGTATTAAACTACAGGAATCCAGGGGATCTTCACCTGCTGAGAAACTCAAATGTTCATGCAGAAATGATCCCTGGTGAAGATGAAGGCAGCTATGAAGTACCTCAGAAAGCAAAAGTCATCTTCCATGGCAATCATTCTGGTAAGGATGAAGGGTTGTGTCTGAATCAGTCTCTCTCTTCTTAATGTATAGAACATGGACCAAACCAGTCCTGTGTGGAAGCTGTTCCCGGGTGCTTATGGTTGATACAGCATTCTAACTAGAGAAAGTGTCCCATGAAAATCGGGGCAGCCTCCACCTCATGGTACTTTTGGAAGCAACTGTTAGGACAAAGTGGTTGCCAAGGCAGTGACATCATTCAGATCCTGAAGGAAGTGATCTCACCTCACTTACTTGGTGAGGGAACTCTCTGAACTTGGGATCCAGGAAGCCAGGCACCCAGAGACAGTCCCTGTTCTAGTCCCAGTGGTCTCACATGTTTGGAATTACCAAGGACAGAGTCAGTCTTTCTTGGTACCTACAGATGTGAGGATGGCCAAATGCCAGGAAACCTGTGAAGAGGGGATTTTCCTGAGAAAGCAGGTAGTGTCTCACCGCTGACTCTTGAGAACTTCACAGAGTTGGCCAAGCAGACATGATCTGAGAGAGAAGAGGTCATTTCCGGGGAACATAGAATGGCCCACCAGTCAGAGGACACTCCGGGGAGTCACAGACCTACTAGGGGGAAGGAGGTGCCTTTGTGGGTGTGGGTGTGAGTTTGTGGTTTTGTCTCATGTTCTGAGAATAGGTAGGAAAGGCGGTTTATTTGGTATGGAGTGGAATATTTCTATTAAGTCCTTTGACAAGGTGAGTGTTTCTATGTGTGTGTATCCCACTGAGTCCATTGTTGTAGACATTAGAAAAGACAATGCATCAATGGATGTGTCCTGTCTAGTAGAAAGCTTCCCAGCATTAATCCTGCCCAATTCATGAGTGGACTCTGGCTTGCCTTATGGATGGGCAACACCTACAAGCTTCCTAATTTCCTGTTTTCTCTCTCAATTCTGGCCACTCTCCAGAATAGTATCATGGTTTTGTGTCCAAGATTTGTACCACCTCCAAGATCTGTGACATGGCTATGTAATGGATAGCTGAAGGAAATGGCTAGCATCTCAGAAATCTCAGATATCTGTTGACCAGGAAAGTCTCAGTGGAGAAACCCTGCTTTGGTCCTTTTGCTTACCTATTGTTCTGTTGAATGTCAGGAAGTTTTTTGCCTCAAGCCACCACTTTGTGAAGCCTGAAAAAAAGAGTTTTCAAATGGAAATGAATGGGCATCACCTGTGGCTCTTTGCTTAATTGCTTAGGATTGGGATATGTCTGAATCAGCCTGTTGGCCCTGTGTGAGGCTGTGGCTTAGATTCTCAGCACCTGATGGATCTAAAGATAGATCCCATGTGTGCATCCAAAACCAAAATGGCAAAAAGATCATATATTTTTGATGAACTCTCTTGCCTTCCTCTGGTAGGTTCCTGATATCCATCAAGTGAGAATAGGGATCCTTTGGGTCAAATGTGTTCTTCAAAGCCCTGCAGAGGCTAGGCCATAGGGGCTTGATTTTCATGACTCCAATTCACTTAAAGAATCTAAACCCCAAAGCTAGAAGGCCTCAAGTTGGAGAAGCCAAGCAATATTAAAGGCAGGCCTATTTGATCACTCCTGGTTCACAGGAAGAGAGTCCATGCTACCCTGACTTTAGGCAAATGAGGGGCAGGGAGCTTATTTTGGACACTGTCGTGGGCTGCGTCACTAATGGAAACCTCCAGCCAGAGGATATGATGAGTGTCTATATGGAAGAAGATGAGGGCCATGTGAGAGTGTTTTGGTTTTAATTGTGGACATGTGTCTGGCGGTTGGAAGAGATCACTGGGTCAAACTAGGCTTGCACTCTGGTGTGATGCCCCTTAGAGACTGAGTTCTTTACTGATCTCAGAGAATTATTGCCAGGAATTGTGTTGGAATTTTAAATGGCCATGCATGAGAGTTGCCTTTGGAAAGTGACATCTAAGCCCAAGTTGACTTTCCACAGAGGACAGGGAATCTCAGCCAGGATATCACATGATATTATTCTTAAAGACTTGGCAGCCATATTTGAGAGTCAAAACACACATGGACCATACATTGTAGACCTCAATGGGCCTGGCTTAATCTGACTTTTGGGCACTTTTGGAAGCCTTGCCTGTAAGAATTCTCCAGAGTTTTCATTGAAATGAGCTTCCTCACCATTTAATGGTTTATGAGTGAATTGAAATCCACAGTGCCTCCAACTTCATCCTTGAAAATTGGCTAGATCAATAACATGAAATTTTTGAAATTCCCATGACCGCGTAGCACTGGAGAACATTTGGATGTCCTGTTGCTGATCATGAGTATACAGGACAGTGCCCTGATTGACTGGGTTTTATGAAAATGGTGTAGAACAGATATTCCAGTAAGTTGGATCATGCTGAGTAGTTGTACTAGAGCAGTGGTTGGCAGGTGTGTGATAAAACATCTGTGGTGGTGGCATGTGGATCTGCCATTGGCTTCCAAATGGATTGTGACTGACATTTTGCAGTCAGTAGAACCTTATATGTAAAAGCATATTGTTATATGGAGAGGTTTCAGGGCAATATTCAGAATCAGGTTGCTATGGTCAATGGGGCAAGCTATGTGGGATAGAAGCCTGGTTGGTGCATTCTCCTGCAGAACCCGACCCACCACACTTGACAGAACTCACTTCAGCACTGTGTCCCAGTTGAACCCTTGTATTTAATGAAGCAAATACCAAACTCCCAGTGCAGCAGCAAGAAACACCACGAAAGTGGAGGTTGACCAAATGAATTTACAGTCCACACGGGGAGACAACAGTGGCCACAGTGTACCTACAAATAGAAAATTCAGCACTGCTGCCTCATGTTCATTGGAAAATAAGAAACCATGTCCTCCAGGTCACATAGATGCAGAACCAGATTTGATGGTCTCACTACATATGAAGCTAATGCTTCTGACAACAGCATATATTTCATTGCCCAACCTCAGAGGCAGTTTCTTCAGATGTTAAGCTGGCAGAACTTCATGTTTTTGGAGTGATTTCCCTGTCCCTTTTGGAAACTCCTCTACCACTTCCAAATTTGTGAACTTCTGAGCATTTTCCATTGCACATATGTATTCACAGATTTTCTAAATCTTCTCCTCTAATTGTGTCTTATGTAGGGCGAAGGTAATGTCAAGGCATTGTTCTGAATGAGAGTGGGAAGATATTTGTGTAGCACATATTTGCATACACATTGGATACATTTTCCAATTTTCCATTCGAAATACTGAATCCCTGACACTAACACATACCCTACTATACTATGACTTCTTATCCTAATTTGATGGAGAATAATAACCCAAACAGAATACAAATACAAGAGGTTCACAGGAGGCATGGTGTATAATTGGACTTGCCTTTCATATGATAAATGGTAGGTGTTATAAATCTAGCGAATTTTAATTGAAATAGTTCTCCATGTGTTTTAAAAGTTAACAAATATGTGAATAACTGTCTCCCTTTCTCTGTAGCCTATTCATCACATGTATTTTTATAAGCACATATAGAATTCTACCTGGTATCAGTCGTACATTTGGTGAGGTGGCTGGCTTGGCAGATACAAATTGTGAGAAGAGATCACTCCTACTTAATGCTGTTGGAACTGAAAATTCAACATATGTGTGAGCTTCTTAGTTGAACAACATAAATCCATGTACATTAAAATTAATATTTTTGGATCTGTGGATGATATATATTTCATGGTGAATTTCAATTCACATACATAATGCTACTTTTTAATGTCTGTGTGTGTGTGTGTGTGTCTGTGTGTATATATATATATATATATATATATATATATATATATATATATTCACTCTCCAGATTTTTAAAAATATTTAGTATATTTTTTATACCCTCCCTAAATTCATTCATATTCATGTATGTGGATTTATAATCAACTTTTCACAAGAATATTCTCAGAAATATTCATCCACCTGAAATACATATTTTTTTCCTAGTACTGAAAACTAACTTTGGGGGATCACATGATGGCGGCGAATGGAGTGCATTACCCCCATGTACCGCGTCACTGTGAGGGAGAATGACGAGTTAGAACGGGTAAAACCTATCTTGTTAGGAATTTCCAGCAAATTTGGGGTGCTCCACAACCTAGTGGACATATATCCATCTCACGAGGATCAGCTACGGGGGCTCAAACGTGAGTGATTTGTCCGCACGGAGGGTCATGCTGCTTATTCAGCAAATTGCCCTGCAGCTAGAGTCTGTGGCGCGCACTGGGAAACGACGAGATAGCATCGCAAATATACAGTGGTGCGGATTCTATGGGCTCCTGCCAGCTTTGCAATTACTGTGCTCAGTGCTGAATTCTGGGATTGAGACAGGGATGGATGCGGTCCAATTCCGTTCTCCATACCGGTCAGACCACAGAGGAAGCCAGCGTCCACCATCTTGAAGAGCTGACGTCACCATCCCTGTTTTCGACTGATCGCAGCTCATTCAGCTATAACAGGTAATTTCAGGATGCCATTCACCTTTGTCTCGCAGACAAATTACTCAGGCTCAGTGCTAAAGAACCCGCAGAAACTGCGTCTTGGAGCCTGCTCCAATTAGAACATACACTGAGCCCAGAGCGGCCAAATTTGGCCTCCCCGAACTGATCTTGCTCAGGGCTAAAGAACCCGTGGAAACTGCTTCCCGGTCCGGGTCTTGCTGAATAATGTGGAGGTAAATATCAACCGAGCCTTCATAGGCAGTGGCAACAGGATTGAGACGGGGCTTGTGAGTGCAAGTCAGGACTCACCCATTGCATTGGTCACCCAGCAAAGGGAACGAAATGCTGCCTTTTGCATGGGATACCAACATGGCAGAGATCTGATGTCATCAGAAAGCAGCGGAGGAGATAACTTCATTGATACCAGCGGTTACACAAACAGTTAGTCTCCTGGTAAAGAAAGTGAGTCACAAACACCCGAGTCTCTCTCACTTTTTCATCAAGCCAGAGGGGCAGAGCAGAGCCGCTGCCCATGCTCGGAACAGGCCCAGCGACACACCTGCATGATAATCACTTCACACCAGTTGGAATAGAGGAAGAGCAGAGCCGCTACAGGTGCCCAGAACAGGCCCAGTGACCAGCAGGCGTGGTAGTAACGTCACCTCAATTGGAGTAGTTGCAGAGCAGAGCCTTCTCCCGCTCCTAGTACAATCCAAGTGGCCCACCGGCATGGTAGTCACGTCATCCCAATAGGAGTAGGGGCAGAGCAGAATCTTTGCACGTGCCCGGAACAGGCCCAGCAACCTACCGGCTTGGTAGTCACGACACCCCAATTGGAGTAGCAGCAGAGCAGAGCCACCACCCGCGCCCTCAAGGTAGACAAATTTGCACCTGACCAGCAGAAGAGGCCCAGCGGCCTGCCAGCATGGCAGACACTTCACCCATTTGGAGTAGGGGCAGAGCAGATCCATCGCCCATGCCCTCAAGGTAGGCAGACCTGTGACCGACCACAGAACAGGCCCACCCACCCGCCGGCGTGGTAGTCACGTCACCCCAATTGGAGTAGGGGCAGAGCAGAGCCGCCGCCCGCGCCTCCAAGGTAGGCAGACCTGCGACCGATCGGCAGAACACCCCAGGGGTCCACGGGTGTGGTAGACACGTCACACCAATTGGAGGAGGGGCAGAGCAGAGCCGCCTCCCACGCCTGCATGGTAGGCAGACCTGCGACCGATCAGGAGAACAGGCCCAGCGGCCCATCAGCGTGGTAGATAGATCACCCCAATTGGAGGAGCAGCACAGCCACCCCCCGCCCCTGCAAGGAAGATTTTTCAAATATACAAGAGCAATATAAATATATAGGGGGAAAATTTCAAAATCACAACAGTTTCACCAAGCAGAAAGAAACGCGAGCCGTATGAAAAGACAAAGAAAAAAGGACCACAAGCAATACAGGTCAACACAAATTTAGAAGAGTTAATAGCTGCAGCAGATGGAATGTCAGATAAAGAACTCAGGATATACATGCTTCAGATGATCTGGAGTCTCCAGGAAGACATTAGACAGCAAAATCAGACAATGAAAGATCACTTCGACAATGAATTACACAAACAAATCCAAGAAGCAAAAGATCAATTATACAGGGAGATAGAAGTTGTAAAAAATAACAAACAGAAATCCTAGAAATGCAGGAAGCAATAAACCAACTTAAAAACTCAATTGAGAATACTACCATCAGAGTAGAACACTTAGAAGATAGAACATCAGACAATGAAGACAAAGTATTTCAACTTGAAAAGAACATAGACAGCTCAGCAAGACTGTTAAGAAACCATGAACAGAATATCCGAGAAATATGGGATAACATAAAGAGACCAAACTTTTGAGTCATTGGGATACAGGAAGGTATAGAGGTCCAAACCAAAAGAATGAGCAATGTAATCAATGAAATAATATGAGAAAACTTCCCAGACTTGAAGAATGAGACAGACTCCCAAGTCCTAGAAGCCAACAGGACGCCGAATGTGCAAAATCATAAGAGATCCACACCTAGACACATTATAATGAAGATACCCAACATACAGAATAAAGAGAGAATTTTAAAAGCTACAAGAGAAAGGAAGCAGATTACATTTACGGGTAAACCAATCAGGATAACAGCTGATATTTCAACACAGACTCTGAAAGCTAGAAGATCCTTGAAATATATGTTTTTGTCAGGAGCTTTAGCTTCATTTCTAGTGAAAGCATCAAAGCTGTGTCTGCATCTATGTAACCTGGAGGACATGGTTTCTTATTTTCCAAAAGACATAAGGAGGCAGTGCTGAATTCACTCTTTGTAGGTAAACTGTGGCCAATTAAGGCTAAGTGTCTCCTGTGTGGACTGTGAAGCCATTTGATCATCCTCAACATTTCATGGTGTTTCTTGCCACTGCACTGGGAGTTTGGTATTTGTTTCACTAAATAAAACGAGTTCAACTGAGACCCAGTGCTGAAGGGAGTTCTGTCATGTGTGGTGGGTCAGAGTCTGCAGGAGAATTCACCAACCAGGATTCTATCCCACATAGATTGCCCCCTTGACCATAGCAACCTGATTCTGAACATTGCCCTGAAAATCTGCATATAAAAAGATGCCTTTACATGGAGAGGTTTCAGACATATAAGTTTCTGCTGGATGCACCATGTCAGTCTCAAGCCCTTTCGAAGCAATGGCAGATCCACATGGCCCCACAAGAGATGTTTTATCACACACCTGCACACCACCGCTCTAGGCCCACTATTCAGTAGGCTACAAGTTACTGGCATTTCTATTCTACATCATTTTCATGAAACCAAGACAATCAAGGCACTGTCTGGTACACTCATGATGAGCAAAAGGACATGAAAGGTTCTCCAGTGCCACCTGGTCATTGGAATGGCAAAAATTTCATGGTATTTATGTAGCCACTTTTCAATGATGAAGTTGGAAGCACTGTGGGTTTCAATTCATTCAGGAACCATTAAATGGTGAGGAAGCTCATTTCAATAAAAGCTCTAGAGACCTCTCACAGGCAATTTTTCCCAAGGAGTTGGCTAGATCTCAGTTTACAAGGGCGAATCTCATTAGTGGCCTATTCCACTGCCACACAAATGACCACAATTGAAACCAAAACACTCCCACATGACCCTCATCTTCTGCCATAGAGAAACTCATCATAACCTCTTGCTGCAGGTTTCCATGAGAGGTGCAGCCCAAGACAGTGTCCAAAATAAGCTCACTTACCCCTCAATTGCCTAAAGTCAGGTTGGCCTGGACACCCTTCCAGTGAACCAGGAGTGATCAAATAGGCCTGCCCTTAATACTGCTCTGCTTCTCCATTATGACTCTTACTGATTGTTGAGTATAAATTCCTTTGTGTGAATTGCAGTCATGAGAAAATCCAAGCACCTATGCATTAGCCTCTGCAGGGCTTTGAAGAACTCATTTGAGCCAAATGATATCTATTCTCACTTGATAGAGGTCAGGACTTACAGAGGAAGGCAAGAGACTTCATCCACATTGACTGCTCTTTTGGCCATTTTGGTTTTGGATTCACAGATGGGATCTTTCTGTAGATCCATCAGGTGCCGAGAATCTAAGCCCCAGCCTCACATAGGGCCAAGGGGCTGATTCAGACACATCCCTTTTTAAGCAATTAAGCAAACAGCCACAGGTGATGCCCATTCATTTTCATTTGAAAACTGTTTTCTTCAGGATTTACAAAGGGGTTGCCTGAGGCAAAGAAATTCCTGACATTCAGGGCAACAGAACAATAGGTTAGCAAAAGGCCCAAAGCAGGGTTTCTCCACTGAGACTTTACTGGTCACACTGATATCTGAGTTTTCTGAGATGCTCCCATTGCCTTCAGCTATCCAGTACATGGCCATGTAACAAATCTTGGAGGCGGTACATATCTTGGACACCAAATCATGAGACTATTCTGGAGAGTGGCCAGAATTCAGGAAGAAAACTGGAGCTTAGGAAGATAGTAGGTGTTGTCCATTCATAAGGCAAGCTGCAGTCCATTCATCAATTGCACAGGATGAATGCTGGGAAGCTTTCTACTAGACAGGACACTTCCATTGATGCATTCTCTTTTCAAATGTCAACAACCACGGACACTGTGGGATACACTTTTTGAAACCCTCGCAGTGTCAAACGACCTTCTAGAAACAATCCACTCAAAAACAAACAATCCACTATTCCTACCTATTCTCAGAACATGTGACAAAACCACAAACTCACACCCACACCCACAAAGCACCTCCTTCCCAGAAGTAGGTCTTTGATTATCCGGAATTTCCTCTGACTGGTGGGCCATACTATGTTCCCCCGAAATGGCCTGTACTTTCTCAGATCTGGTGTCTTTGCCAGAACAACTACCTGCTTTCTCAGGAAACAGCCATCTTCATAGCTTTCCTGGCATTTGGCCATCCTCACATCAGTTGGTACCAATAAAGACTGACTCTGTCCTTGGTAAATACAATCAAGTGTGCCAACTGTGACTGGGACTAGCTCTGGGGGCCTAGCTTCCTGGTTCCAAAGTTCAGAGAGTTCCATTACAAAGGAAGTGAGGGGAGGTCACTTTTTTCAGGAACTGAATGAGGTCACTGCCTTGGCAACCACTTTGCTCTAACAGTTGCTTGCAAGGGTCCCATGAGATGGATGCTGCCCCAATTCCTGTGACATTTTCACAAGTTAGAATGGTATATCAAACATAGCCACCCAGCAACAGCTCTCCACATAGGCTTGGTTTGGTCCATCTTCTCTACATTAAGAAGAGAGAGGCTGATTCAGACACAACCCTTCATCCTGACCAGGCTGTTTGCCATGGAAGATGACCTTTGCTCTCTCAGGTTCTTCATACCTGATTACATGTTTTCCAGGGATAATTTCTGCATGGACCATTGAGGTTCTAAGTAGGTGGAAGATCCCCTCCATCCTTGCATTGTAAGACCAACTCTGTTCCAGCTCTTCTGTAATGTTAGATTGAGGGAACAGTGTATGGTTAGGCTTAATAACCAGTTCGATTTGGGTTAGGAATCATTCTACGGGATGTATAATGGTATTGTGTAACTGCGATACTTACAAAAATATATAGGTGAAATATAAGTATGAAAACAGAAATCCAGGTAAGATTTGAAGTCCAGAAAGTCATTGGGTCCTTGATTGGATTACTTAGCTTGAATTACGTTCTGCACAGATATGTCAGATAAATTGATATACAATGGCATAGGAACTTGTACCTTGGATTATTGATTGTAGAAGAGAACATCCCCTCAAACAGAGATAGTCAGTAGGATCAGGAAGATAGTCGGTAAGTATCAGAAGAACAATGAGTATAGGATTTGGACCAAAAGTTATTTAGCAATAGGGTTTCGGTTAGAGAGTGAATTTCAATAACAGCACATGTGGAGGGTCTCCAACAATGATGAAGTGGGGAAAATATGTAGAAATGCAGATATCAATAGAGACATTAGGAAATCAGGCAAAGTATAAAGTGAGTGATAGGATTAGATATTTTCAACAGGGTTGAGGTTGAGCATATAATCTTAGAAAGAAACAAATATGCAGTCACCAATAGGATTGACATTTGAGAGCATAAGGCACCCTGGACATGGATGATTTTAGTAATCCATGTTCACTTTCTATTTAGGATTTGGTAGAATCATAAGTGTGACCTTTGAATTTTGTGTCCAGAATATTACTGTGATGAAATGTATATGTAGATCAGGTGACATGAGTATTTCTTCCACTATTTCTGGAAGCAATATTTTGAAGACGTATAAATTTGTATTGGGGCTACAAAAAGGTGCACCCTGTGTCTATGAATACAGAGGAAATGCATGAATAGACCATACTGTGAATAAATAATAAAACTGGTTTCAACTTGAAATAATAGATTGAAATAAATGTGAAAATATATAAGAAATCTTATATTAATATACAATCATTCATTCCAACCCATTATACATTTAATGGAAATATGAGGATTTTGGTTTATCATGAAAAGTGTGTGAGTTTTGCTTCAAATTGATTATGGAAATCGAAAATAATTTGTTTGGAAAGAAGTCTCATGAAAAGACCAGTCAAGAAACCTTGAGGAATACATGTGTTCTGAAGCAGGAAGCGATTGAAAGTGAAACAAATGCCTATAAAATTGCGAAATTGTTGATGAAATATATGTCTTATTGTGGTAAGCCATTGTTGTAGATTGTGGCCACCATTAGAAGATGGCGCTGGCTTCCACTGTGGCCTGTGATAAACAAATTCTTTTGTGGAGAGTTGGCACGCTATCCCTTGCCACCCTATAAGAAAGATCCACGCAGCGGCTTAAGATTGGTACGTGGGAGACTTTATTAGGCTGTGCTTGGGCGCTTGCCAGTAGAGAGGGGGGTCACAAAAAGATACTTTAATCAAGGCCTGAATAAACTGCTGAAAGAAGATTCCTGAGTTGCGTCTTCCTTGTGGGCAAGGGGTCGCGACAAGTGGTGCTGAAAACCCGGGAACCAGAACTTTCAGCAGTCAGGGGTGGTGAACCAGTTAGTCCCAGGTAAATAGGACCCGCGGTCAAAGCGGAGATCAGTCCTAGATAAGTGGGACCCGCTATCAAAGCGGAGATCAGTCCCAGATAATTGGGACCCGCTATCAAGGCGGAGATTAGTCCTAGGTAATTGGGACCCGCTATCAAAGCGGAGATTAGTCCTAGGTAATTGGGACCCGCTATCAAAGCGGCAGCTCCTCTGTAAAGCCAGAGAGAGCATTACATCTTATTGCAGCTGCATTGTGTACTTTCGCTCTTACTTTCACTTTTGTTTTTTGTGTGTCTTTTGTTGTGTCATGGGTGCCGTATCTTCAAGTCCGCTTCTCCTGGCCCTAGATAACCTGTTACGTTCCAAGGGCCTAGAAGTGAAACGTAGTACTTTACAGAGATTTTTACAGAAGACAGATATTGTTGCACCGTGGTTAGCGTTCTCGGGTAGCCTCACTCTACCTAGCTGGGATAAGTTAGGCACAGATCTTGACTTTGCTTCTGAGCAGGGCATATTAGATGGTGGGGTGATACCCCTTTGGAAGATGATCCGTAGTTGCCTCGCAGATGGCAGATGTCAGGAAGCACTTACTAAAGGACAAGAAGTTTTAGAGCAATTACATGAAGAAAGATCAGAAATGGCAGGCAGTGAGGTATTTCAGGAGGGTGGGAGTGTGCGGAGCGAGAAACAGGGGAGGAAACAATTATCTCCGGCAGGCAGTGACGTATTTCAGGAGGATGGCAGTGTGCGGAGGGAGAAACAGGGGAGGAGGCGATTGTCTCTGGCACGGAGTGAAATATATCAGGAGGAAGGGAATGTGCAGAGCGAGAAACGGGGGAGGAAACGCTTGTATCCAGATCTCAGTACACTGTGCACACTCCCATGCAAAAGTGGGTCAGAAGAGGAGGACGATGAGGAGGAGGAGCTCGGGAGACTGTCTCGGCAGCTAGGAAGTCTAACTATGGGAGAAGGGAACAAAAATAAACAGGAGCTCAGAAGAAAAAAAAAAAATGATCCTCCGGACCCGCCGCCGTATGGTGGGGGTGTTTCGAGGAGAGCTTTCCATGCCCAAACACGGGGGCTGTTAACATTTTTACTGATGGTTCCAAGTCTGGAATGGGAGCCTACATAATTAATGACTCTCCTCCTATCCAGCATCAATTTGCTCCTGGAAATCCACAATGGGTAGAACTACAAATTGTTATTGAAGTTTTTAAACAGTGTTCTTTTCCTTTTAATCTTATTTCGGACTCCAGCTATGTGGTACAAGCACTAAAAGTCCTGGAGGCCGTGGGAACTATTAGTGATGCCCACAATGTGTCTGTTTACTTTACTCAGCTTCAACAGCTTATCTCTAACCGCACTGCTTCTTTTTATCCAATGCATATCAGGGCTCACACCTCTCTTCCTGGTCCGTTATCCCAAGGTAATGCCTGTGCGGACTTAGCCACTAGAGGTCAATTGATATGCTTGGCTTCCTCCTTAGAGGGGGCTAAGTTGTTTCACCAAAACTTCCATGTTAATGCATTAACACTGCGCAGGCGTTTTTCCATTTCAAGAGCGGATGCTCGGCAGATAGTATTGCAATGTCCCCATTGTGTCACATTTCTTCATCCCCCTAATTATGGAGTAAACCCACGGGGATTAAAGCCATTGATTGTTTGGCAAATGGATGTGACACATATACCTGACTTTGGTAACCTTAAGTATGTGCATGTTTCCGTTGATATGTGCTCTGGAATTATCCATGCTTCTGCTTTATCGGGAGAAAAGGCACGTAATGTCATTACTCACTGTTTAGAGGCATGGGCAGCATGGGGTGCACCTGCATCCATTAAGACTGATAATGGAACTGCTTATACTGGCAGACAATTTACAGCTTTTTGTTCTACTATGGGAGTGCAACTTACTCATGGTTTGCCTTATAATCCTCAAGGACAAGGCATTGTTGAGCGTGCTCATCGCACCTTAAAGGAAACTTTACAAAAACAAAAAGGGGGAATAGGAGCTGAACACACTCCTAAAGAACGCCTGTCCTTAGCTCTATTTACCATTAATTTTTTGAATTTGGATATTCATGGTCGCTCAGCGGCCGATAGACATGTGTCCCCTCAGCCCTCTGTGATTGGCTATGTTAAGTGGAAGGATGTTCTTACGGGCCAATGGAACGGCCCTGACCCCGTGCTGACATGGGCACGAGGATCTGTATGTGTTTTTCCCCAGGATCGTACGGAACCGTTGTGGGTCCCTGAACGCTTGACAAGAAGAGTCTCGACATCAACTGACCAGCAACAAGAGATACCACAAAAATCCTGTGATGAAGATCTTCATTCTGCTAAGTGCTCTGGCTCTGGTGCTGGTGCCGATGGCACAGGCGACACCAATGCAGTGGTGGGCAGTGGCACGGGCCTGGCCAATGCCGATGCTGGTTCATGGTAATTCAAGTGTCCTCCCCACTCTTTTTTCAACCTCATGTGAGATGTCTGCTCCCTGTGCCTCTCCTAGAGGGGACATGGAGAGAATTTTTAATCAATCTCAAGTTAATCTCACAGGAGTTTTTTGTTTCAGCCTTAGAAACGCTAATTGCATTAGCCTTAAGACCAAAAATTTGACTAACTGGGAGGACCCATTGCGGTCCAATCAGGTCTCAGGAAGCATTATCAGTGCTGTATTGAGCAAGGTAGCTTCGGGGAAGCTATCAGGCTCAGAGACCCCCGCAAACAGCAGCTCTGCTCTTAACATAACTACCTTGGCTATTATCTCCGAGGTACTAATCCCAGTGCCTCCTTTTTCTAGTAGTATTTATAATGCCACTCATTTCAAGGCCTCTCCTTACTGTTCCCCTAATCTTGGTTTCCCCCCAACATTTACGCCTTGTCAGGATCATTCTTGGGAGAAACATCAAGTTGCTAAAGGTTTCTCCCTTTCCCCCTCTCTTAATAGGTATGTTTATAACTTTAACAATAGTGCCAGCTCCTCTACAGGAGTAGGTTGGTCCTGATTTCAATGGCTGATTTCCAATGAAAAGGGGGCTTCAGCCAATATTTCTGCACTGGCTCAGTTGCTAGGAGCCAAAAGTTGGCTGGCTAATATTTCTGGTACTGTTAGGGAAAGTGAACAAGGTAATAGACTTACATCTGTTTCATTCAACTCTCTGTTGTATAATGCCACATTGCCTCCTGCAATGGTCTGTGTCCAATCCCCCTTCTTATTCCTTTTGGCTGAGGCCACCTCGTCGGGGATGCTGGATTGTTCTCATACTACCTGTCTCTTATCTGAGTGTTGGAATGGTTCCTGGACTGTAGCAGTGATTATGAAAATTCCAACTTTTGTCCCAATCCCGGTCACTGAGGATCCTGATAAATTCCCTATTGTTGAGCTACTTAGAGTCCGCAGAGATTTTGGAATCACAGCGGCTATAGTGACAGCCGTGGCGGTATCTGCTGCTGCAGCAGTTACGGCTGGAGTGGCTATGGCCAATCAAGTACAAACTGCTGCCACCATTAATCACCATTAATCAAGTTGTCCAACAAACTTCCACCATACTTGAATCCCAAAATACAATTAATCAACATATTTTGTCAGGGATTTTAGCTGCCAACCAAAGAATAGACTTATAATTTTGTTCAACTAGGAAGTTCACCCATAGGTTGAATATTCAGTTCCAAAAGCGTTTAGGAGGAGTGATCTCTTCTCACAATTTGTATTTGGTGAGGAAGCCACCTCACAAAAATGTAGGTGTGATACCAGGTAGCTTTCGGTATGTGCATATAAAAATACATATGTTGAATAGGCTACAGAGAAAGGGAGACAGTAATACACATATTTTGAACTTTAAAAACACATGGAGAACTATTTAATTAAAAATTGACTAGATTAATAACACATAAACTTTATCATGCAAAAGGCAAGTCCAAATATACATCATGCCTCCTTTGAACTGCTTGTGTTTATATTCTGTTTGTGTTATTTTTCTCCATCATATTAGGATTAGTAGTCAGAGTCTAGTAGGGTATGGGATAGTGTCAGGGATTCTGTATTTTGAATGGAAAATTGGAAATTGTATCCAATGTGTGTGCAAATATGTGCAACCCAAAACTTCCCACTCTGATCCAGAACAATGCCTTGACATTACCTTCGCTCCAAGTAAGACACAATTAGAGGAGAAGAGTTAGAAAATTTGTGAATACATGTCTGGAATGGAAAATGCTCAGGAGTTCACAAACTTCGAGATGGTAGAGGAGTTTCCAAAAGCAAGGGATATGGTAAACACAACACCAACATGGAGCTCTTCTGGCCTAAAGACTGTTTGAGAAACTGCATGTGAGATTGGGCACTTGAAATATAAGGTGTTGTCAAAAGTTTTAGCTTTATTTTTAGTGAGACCATCAAAGATGGGTCTGCATCTATGTGACCTGGACGACATGTTTTCTTATTTTCCAATGAACATGAGGCAGCAGTGCTGAATTCTCTCTTTGTAGGTAAACTGTGGCCACTGGGGGCTTAGTGTCTCCCCGTGTCGCTGTGAAGCCATTTGGTCATCCTCCACTTTTCGTGGTGTTTCTTGCTGCTGCACAGTGAGTTTGATATTTGCTTCACAAAAAACAAGGAGTTCAACTGGGACACAGTGCTGCAGGGAGTTCTGTCACTTGTGGTGGGTTAGAGTCTGCAGGAGAATGCACCATCCAGGCTTCTATCACTCATTGCTTGCTACAATGCCCCCTTTTCTATTGCAACCTAATTCTGAACATTGCCCTGAAACCTCTCTATATAACAAAGTGCCTTTACATAAATGGGTCTGCTGGCTGCTGCAAGTCAATCACATGCTATTTGGAAGCCAATGGCAGATCCACATGGCCCCACCACAGATGTTTTGTCACACACCTGCCCACACCTGGTCAAGGCGCACTATTCAGAAGGTTCCAACTTACTGGCATCTCTGTTCTATGCCATTTTCATGAAACCCAGTAAATCAAGGCCCAGTCTGGTACACTTATGATGAGCATCAGGAGATCTAACTGTTCTCCAGTGCCACCTGGTCATGGGAATTTTAAAAATTTCATGGTATTTATCTAGCCATTTTTCAAAGATGAATTTGGAGCCACAGTGGGTTTCAATTCATTCATGAACCATTAAATGTTGTGGAAGCTCATTTCAATGAAAGATCTGGAGAACTCTCACAGGCAAGGCTTCCCAAAGAGTGGCCTAAAGGTCACATGAGGCCAGGCCCATTGAGGTCTACAATGTTAGGTCCATGGGTGTTTTGACTCTCAAATATGCCTGCCAAGTCTTTCAGAATAAAATCAGGTTATATGCTGGCTGACATTCTCAGTGCTTTGTGGAAAGCCACCCTGGGCCTAGATCTCAGTTTCCAAGGGCAACTCTAATGCGTGGCCTCCTAAAATCCCAACACAATTCATGTCAATACTTCTCTGAGGTCAGTTCCAGAACTCAGTCTCTAAGATGAATCAAACCCGAGTAAAGCCCAGGTGGACCCAGTCTTCTCTTCCAACAGCCAAATAAATGACCACAATTAAATCCAAAACACTCCCACATTGCCCTCATCTTCTTCCATATAGACACTCATCATTACCTCTGGCTGGAGGTTTCCATGAGGGGTAAAGCACAAGACAGAGTCTGAAATAATCTCCCTTGCCCTCATTTGCCTAAAGTCAGTGTGACCTGGACACCCTTCCTGTAAACAAGGAGTGATTTAATAGGCCTGCCACTAATACTGCTCTGCTTCTGCAATTTGAGGCCTACTGACTGTCAGGTATAGATTCTTTATGTGATTTGGATTCATTAGAAAACCCAAGCACCTATGGGCTAGCCTCTGCAGGGCTTTGAAAAACTCGATTAATTCAAAGGATCCCCAAATTCACTTGATGGAGGTCAGGAACCTAACAGAGAAAGGCAATAAACTTCATCTAAAATGACTGATTTTTTAGAAATTTTGGTTTTGGATGCACACATGGGATCTTTCTTAACATCCATTAGGCGCTGAATATCTAAGACACAGCCTCACACACGGCCAAGAGGCTGATTCACACACATATCTCTCAAAGCATTTTAGCAAACAGCCACAGGTGATGCCCATTCATTTCCATTTGAAAACTGTTTTCTTCAGGATTCACAAAGGGGTGGCCTGAGGCAAAGACCTTCCTGACATTCAGGGCAACAGAGGAATAGGGATGCAAAAGGCCCAAAGCAGGTTTTCTCGACTGAGACTTTCCTTGTCACACTGATATCTGAGTTTTCTGAGATGCTCCCTTTCCTTTCAGCTATAGAATACATGGCCATGTCACAGAGGTTGGAGGTGGTACATAACTTGGACAAAAAACCATGAGCCTACTCTGGAGAGTGGCCAGATTCAGAAAGAAAACAGGAACTTAGGAAGATAGTACGTGTTGCCCATTGATAAGGGAAGTCACAGTCCATTCATAAATTAGGCAGGATAAATGCTGGAATTCTTTCTACTAGACAGGACACATCCATAGATGAATTCTCTTTTCTAATGAATACAACCACGGACACAGAGAGTTACATAGACATAGAAACTCGCATTGTCAAAGGAATTACTAGACACAGTCCACTCCAAACCCAACAAACTGCCTTTCCTACTTATTCTCAGAACATGAGAAAAACCACAAACTCACTCCCACACCCACAAAGACACCTCCTTCACCCAAGTAATTCTGTGACTATCCTGAGTGTCGTTTGACTGGTAGGCCATACTATGTTCCCCCAAATGGACTGTCCTGTCTCAGATATGGTCTCCTTGGCCAAATCTGTGACGTTGTCAGGAGCCAGAAGTGGGCAAGTACCTTTTTCTAAAGAAAGGCCCCTCTACAAAGCTCTCCTGGCATTTGGCCATCCTCACATCAGTAGGTTCCAGGAAACACTGACTCTGTCCTTGGTAAATCCAAACAAGTGACCTCACTGGGACTTGGACTGGGACTGGGACTGGCTCTGGTTGCCTGGCTTCTGCATCACAAGTTCAGAGAGTTCCATCACCAAGGAAGAGAGGTGAGATCACTTACTTCAGGTAGTGAATGAGGACACTGCCTTGGCAATCACTTTGTCCTAACAGTTGCTTCCAAGGGTCTCATGAGATAGAGGCTGCCCATACTTCCTGTGACACTTTCACAAGTTAGAATGGTGAATCAACCATAGGCACCCAGGAACAGCTCTTCACACAGGCCTGGTATGGTCCATTTTCTCTACATTGAGAACAGAGAGGATCATTAAGATACAACCCTTCATCCTGACCAGGTTGTTTGCAATGGAAGATGAGTTTTTCTCTTTAAGGTCCTTCATAGCTGTTTATATCTTCTCCAGGAATCACATCTGCATGGACCTTTTAGGTTTTCAGCAAATGGAAGATCCCCTACATTCCTGTATTGTAAGACCAACACTGTCCCTGGTCTTTTGTTAAGTGAGATTGTGGGAACAGTGTATGTTTAGGGTTTAATAACATGTTTGATTTGGTTAGGAATCATTCTGCTAGATGAATAATGGTATTGGGAACCTGTGACATTTATTAAAACATATAGATAAAATATAACTATGAAAACAGAAATCTAGGTAAGATTTGAAGCTCAGAAGGACATTGAGCTGTTGATTGTGATACTTAGCTTTGAATTATGTTCCGCATATATGTCTCAGATAAATCGATAATCAATGGCATAGGACCTTGTACCTTGGATGATTGAATGGAAAAGAGAACTTCCACTCAAACAGGGAAACTCAGTAAGATTAGGAAGATAGTCAGTAGCTTTCAGAAGAAGAGTGAGTACAGGATTTGGACCAAAAATTCTTTATCAATAGGGTTTCGGTTAGAGAGTGAAAGTAAATATCATCACATGTGAAGAGTCACTCACATGGTGAACTGGGGAAAATATTTAGGAAAGCAGACATCAATAGAGACATTAGGAAATCAGGCAAAGTATAAAGTGAGTGATAGGATTAGACATTATTAACTGCATTTAGGTTGAATATATAATCTTAGGAAGAAACAAATACGTAGTCACCAATAGGATTGATATTTGAGACTATTAGGCAACCTGGACCTGGATGTTTTTAGTAATCCATGTTCAGTTTCCATTTAGGCTTTGGTACAATCATAAGTGTGACTTTTGCTTTTTGTGTCCAGAATATTACTGTGATACAATGTATATGTAGATAAGGTGACCTGAGTATTTCTTCCACCATTTCTGGGAGCAATATTTTGAAGAAGTATAAATTAGTATTCAGGGTACAAACAGGTGTACTCTGTGTCTTTGAATATGGAGAAAATGCATGTATAGACCATACTGTGAATAAATAATATAACTGGTTCCAACTTTAAATAATGGATTGAATTGAAATGTAAAAATATACAGGAAATCTTATATTGATATACAACCATTCATTCCAACCCGTTTTACATCTAATGGTAATATGAGGATTATGGTTTATCATCAAGAGTGTGTGAGTTTTGCTTCAAATTGATTATGGAAATTGAAAATAATTTGTTTGGAAAAAAGTCTCATAAAAAGACCAGTCAAGAAACCTGGAGAAATACATGTGTTCTGAAGCAGGAAGTGACTGAAAGTGAAACAAATGCCTATAAATTTGCGAAGTTGTAGATGAAATATATATCCTATGATGTGCATTAACTGAAGGAGTAGTAATTTGCCAGTGTTGAGTAAAAATGAACGTCAAAATAAACATCATGTCCCATAGGAATCTTCTTGCATTGATGTTAAACTGAGTCAGTTAATTTAGAAATATTAGGATTTGAATGCACCATTCACTGAAGTTAGTTTTCAGACCTAAGAAACAAATATGTATTTCAGGTAGATAAATATATCTGAGAATAATCTAGTGAAAATTTGATTATAACTCCACATACATGAACATGAATGAATTTTGGGACTGTACATAAGACACATCTATTTCATATTTTGAAATATATGGAGAGTGTGTATATATATATATATACACACACACACACACACACAACAGACATTAAAAAGTAGCAATACATATGCCAATTGAAATTCTTCATGAAATATATATCATCCACAGATCCAAAAATCTTCATTTTACTGAGCGTAGATTTATGTGTAATATTGTTCAACTAGGAAGCTCACCAATAGCTTAAATTTTCAGTTCCAACAGCGTTTAGGAGGAGTGATCTCTTCTCATAATTTGTATCTGCCAAGTCAGCAGCCTCACAAAAATGTACGTGTGATACCAGGTAGGATTCTATATGTGCATATAAAAATATATGTGCTGAATATGCTACAGAGAAAGGGAGACAGGAATTCACATATTTGTCAACTTTAAAAACACATTGAGAGAGGGAGGGGCAGATCTGCCAATCGCTCCTTCAAGGTAGGCGGACCTGCGACCCACCGGCTGAACAGGACCAGTGGCCCGCCACCGTGGAAGACACATCGCCCTGGTTGGGGGAGGGGCAATGCCGCCGGGCCTGCAAGGTAGGCAGACCTGTGACCCACAGCAGGACAGGCCCAGCAATCTGCGGAGGGGCAGAGACGCCCTCCGCGCCTGCAAGGTAGGTGGACCTGCGACCACCAACAGACCAGGCCTATGGCCCGCCAGCATGGTAGACACATCGTCCCGGTTGGGGGAGGGGCAGAGCAGGCACACGCGCCTGCAAGGTAGACAGACCTGCAAGGGACAGACAAAACAGACCCAGTGGCCCGCAGATGGTCAAAGCTGCCGCCCACACCTGCAAAGTAGCCCGACTTGCGACCCACTGGCAGAACAGGCCCAGTGCCTGCAGAGGGGCAGAGCTGCTGCTCGCACCTTCAAGGTAGGCGGACCAGCTACCGACTGACAGAACAGGCCCAGCAGCCTGCTGGTGTGGTAGGCACATTGTCCCAATTGTAGGAGGGGCAGAGCCACCACCCGTGCCTGCGAGAGAGACTTTGAAACTATACAAGCAATAAAAATATATAGGGGAAAAATTCAATAACACAACAGTTTCACCAAGCAGAAAGAAACATGAACAGAATGAAAAGACAAGGAAAGAAAGGACCATAAGCAATGCAGGTAAAGTCAACTTCAGAAGAGGTAATATCTGCAGCAGATGGAATGTCAGATAAAGAACTCAGGATATACATGCTTCAGATGATCTGGAGTCTCAAGGAAGACATTAGAGAGCAAAATCAGACAATGAAAGATCACCTTGATAATGAATTACATAAAAAAATCCAAGAAGCATAATATCAACTATGCAGGGAGATAAAGATTATAAAATCAAACAAACAGATATCCTAGGAATGCAGGAATCAATAAACCAACGTGAAAACTCTATTGAGAATACTAACAGCAGAGTAGAACACTTAGAAGATAGAACATCAGACAATGAAGACAAATTATTTCAACTTGAAAAGAACACAGACAGCTCAGGAAGACTTTTAAGAAACCATGAGCAGAACATCCAAGAAATATGGGATAACATAAAAAGACCAAACTTAAGAGTCATTGGGATACAGGAAGGTATAGAGGTCCAAACAAAAGGAATGAGCAATATATTCAATGAAATAAAAGAGAAAACTTCCCAGACTTGTAGAATGAGACAGAATCGCAAATCCTAGAAGCTTACAGGATGCCAAATGTGCAAAATTATAAGAGATCCACACCTAGACATATTATAACGAAGATGCCCAACATACAGAAAAAAGGAGAGAATTTTAAAAGCTACAAGATAAAGGAAGCAGATTATATTTAGTGGTAAACCAATCAGGATAACAGCTGATCTTTCAACACAGACTCTGAAAGCTAGAAGATCCTGCAATAACATTTTTCAAACACTGAAAGTAAATGGGTTCCATCCAAGAATTGTGTATCTAGTGAAATTAAGCTTCAGGATAGAAGACGAAATTAAAACTTTCCACGATAACAAAAGTTAAAAGAATTTGCAGCTAGAAAACGATTTCTTCAAAACATCCTTGGCAAAACACTACAGGAAGAGGAAATGGAAAATAACAATGAAAACCAACAGTGGGAGGTAGGACAGTAAAGGGGGGGAAATAATCAAGGAGGAAAAAAACCATGTTTAGTAACATAAATATACAAATATGGCTGGAAGAACAACCCATATCTCAATAATAACCCTAAATGTTAATGGCTTAAACTCAGCAATTAAGAGACACAGGCTAGTAGAATGGATCACAAAACAAGACCCAACAGTATGCTGCCTACTGGAGACACATTTGTTAAGAAAAGATATACATAGACTGAAGGTGAAAAGTTGGGAAAAATCATATCACCCATATGGACTTCGGAAACAAGCAGAAGTGTCCATACTCATATCAAATAAAATAGATTTCAATCTAAAGTTAATCAAAAGGGATAAAGAGCAACACTACATACTTCTCAAGGAAACCATACACCAACAAGTCATAACAATCATAAATATATATGCCCCAAACATTGGTGCAGCTATGTTCATTAAACAAATTCTTCTCAAGTTCAAGAGTCTAATAGACCACCATACAATACTCATGGGAGACTCAAACACACCTCTCTCACTACTGGACTGATCTTCCAGACAAAAGTTGAATAATGAAACTATAGAACTCAATAACACAATTAATAACCCAGACTTATGATATATATAGAATATACCACCCAACATCAAGCAGCTACACTTTTTTCTCAGCAGCACATGGATACTTCTCAAAAAATAAATCATATATTATGTCACAGAGCAACTCTTAGACAATATAAAGGAGTAGATATAATACCAGGCATCTTATCTGATCATAATGAAATGAAACTGAAAATCAACGATAAAAGAAAGAAGGAAAAATCATGTATCACTTGGAGAATGAAAAATAAGTTACTGAATGATCAATGGGTTATAGAAGACACCAAGGAGGAAATTAAAAAATTCTTAGAGATAAATGAAAACACAGACATAACATATCGGAATCTATGGGACACATTGAAAGCAGTTCTAAGAACAAAATTCATTGCTTAGATTTCATTCCTTAAAAAAAGGAAAAAAAAAACGACAAATAAATGATCTCATACTTCATCTCAGAATCCTAGAAGAAGAAGAGCAAAACAACAGCAAAATAAGTAGAAGGCAAGAAATAATTAAAATTAGAGCTGAAATTAATGAAATCGAAACAAAAGAAACAATTGAAAAAATTGACAAAACTAAAAGATGGTTCTTTGAAAAAATAAATCAAAACGACAGACCCTTAGCCAAGCTAACAAAGAAAAGAAGAGGGAGATCTCAGTATCACAACAGATAGTTCAGAAATACAGAAGATAATCCGAAATTATTTTGAATTCTTATTTTTCAATAAAATAGAAGATAGTGAAGGCATCGATAAATTTCTCAGTCATATAATCTGCCCAGATTTAGTCAGGAGGATATAGGCAACCTAAACAGACCCATAACAATTGAGGAAATAGAATAAACCATCAAAAGACTACCAACTAAGAAAAGCCCAGGACCGGATGGGTATACAGCAGAGTTTTACAAAACATTTAAAGAGGAACTAATACCAATACTTTTCAAGCTATTTCAGGAAAAATGCAAAAATCCTCAATAAAATTGTGGCGAATTGGATACAAAAACATATTAAAAAAATTGTGCACCATGATCAAGTAGGATTCATCCCTGGGATGCAAGGCTGCTTCATTATACAGAAATCAATAAATGTTATTCATCACATAAATAGACTTAAAAATAAGAACCATTTGATCATCTCGATAGATGCAGAAAAAGCATTTGACAATGTTCAGCATCCCTTTATGTTCAAAACTCTGGAAAAACTAGGGATAACAGGAACATACCTCAATAATGTAAAAGCAATCTATGCTAAGTGTCAGGCTAGCATCATTCTGAATGGAGAAAAATTGAAGGTATTCCCTCTAAAATCTGGAAGAAGATAGGGATCTGTTCAACATAGTTCTCGAAACACTGGCCAGAGCAATTAGAGAGATTAAAGAAATCAAAGGCATAAAAATAGGAAAAGAAGAACGTAAATTATCACTATTTGCAGATGACATGATTCTATACTTAGCAGACCCAGCAAGGTATACAAAGAAACTATTAGAGGTAATAAATGAATTCACCAAAGTGGCAGGATATAAAATCAATATGCATAAATCAAAGGCATTCCTGTATATCAGCAACAAATCCTCTGAAATAGAAATGAGGACAACAACTCCATTCAAAATATCCACACACACACACAAAAAAAAAATACTTGGGAATCAACCTAACAAAAAGGGTGAAAGACTTATAAAATGAAAACTACAGAACCCTAAAGAGAGAAATACAAGAAGATCTTAGAAGATGGAAAAATATACTATGTTCATGGATAGGCAAAACTAACATCATCAAAATGGCAATATAACCAAAAGTTCTCTATATGTTAAATGCAATGCCAATCGGGTCTAAAAGCATGCAATGGAGGAAGGATAGCATCTTCAACAAATGGTTCTGGGAAAACTGGAAATTCATATGCAACAAAATGAAACTGTATCCATTTCTCTCGCCATGCACAAAAGTTAACTCAAAATGGATCAAGGAGCTTGATATCAAATCAGAGACACGGCATCTGATACAAGAAAAAGTTGGCTATGATCTACATACTGTGGGGTTGGGCTCCAAATTCCTCAATAGGACACCATTAGCACACGAGTTAATACCTAGAATCAACAAATGGAACTTACTCAAACTAAAAAGTTTTTTCTCATCAAAAGAAACAATAAGAGAGGTAAATAAGTATTCTACATCCTGGGAACAAATCTTTACTCCTCACACTTCAGATAGAGCCCTAATATCCAGAGTATACAAAGAACTCAAAAAATTAAACAATAAGAAGACGAATGACCCAATCAACAAATGGTCCAAGGACCTGAACAGATACCTCTCAGATGAGGATATACAATCAATCAATAAGTACATGAGAAAATGCTCACCATCTCTTGCAGTCAGAAAAATGGAAAACAAACCCTCCCTAAGATACCATCTCACTCCAGTATGATTGGCAGCCATTATGAAGTCAAACAACAAGTGCTGGCGAGGATGTGGGGAAAAGGGTACACCTGTACATTGCTGGTGGGACTGCAAATTGGTGCAGCCAATTTGGAAAGAAGTATGGAGATTTCTTGGAAGCTAGGAATGGAACCACCATTTGACCCAGCTATTCCCCTTCTCGGTCTATTCCCTAAGACCTAAAATGTGCATGCTGCAGGGACACTGCTACATTGATGTTCATAACAGCACAATTCAAAATAGCAAGAGTGTGGAACCAACCTAGATGCCCTTCAATAGATGAATGGAAAAAAAATGTGGCATTTATACACAATGGAGTAATACTCTGCATTAAAAAATGTCAAAATCATAGAATTTGCAGGGAAATAGATGGCATTAGAACAGATTATGCTAAGTGAAGCTAGCCAATCCCTATAAAAACAAATGCCAATAGTTTTCTTTGATATAAGGAGAGTAACTAAGAACAGATTTGGGAGGAAGAGCATGAGATGAAGATTAAGATTAAACAGGGGTGACAGGTAGAAGAGAAAAGGAAAGAGAAGGGAAATTGCATGGAAATGGAAGAAGACCCTCATGGTTATACAAAATTACATACAAGAGGAAGTGAGGGAAAAGGGGGGAAAAAACCAAGGGGGAGAAATGAATTACAGTAGTTGGGGTAGAGAGAGAAGATGGGAGAAGAGGGGGTGGGGGATAGTAGAGGATAGGAAAGACAGCAGACTACAACAGACACTAGTATTGCAATACGTAAAACAGTGGATGTGTAACAGATGTGATGCTGAAACCTGTATACGGAGTAAAAATTGGAGTTCATAACCCACTTGAATCAAAGTGTGAAATATGATATGTCAAGAAATAGGTAAATTTTGAACAACCAACAATAAAAATTAAAGGAAAAAAAACACATAGAGAACTATTTCAATGAAAAATGGACTAGACATATAACACCTACGCTTTATCATGCAAAAGGCAAGTCCAACTATACACCATGCCTCCTCTGAACGGCTTGTATTTCTATTCTGTTTGTGTTATTATTCTCCATCATAGTAGGATTAGTAGTCAGAGTCTAGTAGGGTATGGGTTAGTGTCAGGGATTCAGTATTTTGAATGGAAAAAAGGAAAATGAATCCAATGTGTATGCAAATATGGGCTACACAATAAATTAACCACTATCATCCAGAATAATGGCTTCACATTACCTTCGCTCCAAATAAGACACAATTAGAGGAGAAGAGTTAGAAAATCTGTGAATATATATCTGGAATGGAAAATGCAAAGGAGTTCACAACCTTGGATGTGGTAGAGGAGTTTCCAAATGTAAGGGACAAGGTAAACACTCCACAAACTTGGAGCTCTGCTGGCCTAAAGACTTCTTGAGAAACTGCCTCTGAGGTTGGGAACTCAAAATATATGTTGTTGTCAGGAGCTTTAGCTTTCTTTCTAGTGAGACCATCAGAGCTGGGTCTACATCTATGTGACCTGGAGGACGTGGTTTCTTATTTTCCAATGAACACTAGGCTACAGTACTGAATTATCTCTTTGTAGGTAAACTGTGACCACTGGGGTCTAAGAGTCTCCCCGTGTGGACTGTGAGGGCATTTGGTCATTCTCCACTTTTCGTGGTGTTTCTTGCTGCTGCACTGGGAGTTTGGTATTTTCTTCACGAAATACAAGGAGTTGAACTGGGACACAGTGCTGGAGGGAGTACTGTCATGTGTAGTGGGTCATGGTCTGCAGGAGAATGCACCAACCAGGCTTCTAGCCCACATAGATTGTCCCCTTGTCCATTGCAACCTGATTCTGAACATTGCCTTAAAAATTCTCCATATACCAATATGCATTTACATATAAGAATTTCCTGGCTGCACCACGTCAGTCACATGCCATTTGGAAGCAATGGCACATCCACATGGCCCCACCACGGATGTTTTATCACAAACCTGCACACCACAGCTTGCGCCTACAATTGAGGAGTATTCAACTTACTGGCATCTCTGTTCTACACCAATTTAATGAAACTCAGTCAATTAGGGCACTTTCAGGTACACTCATGATCAGCAACAGGGCACACAAAGGTTCTCCAGTGCCACCTGGTAATAGGAATTTAAAAAATTTCATGGTATTTATCTAGCCATTTTTCAAGGTGGAAGTTGGAGGCACTGTAGGTTTCAATTCATTTAGGAACCATTAAATTGTGAGGAAGCTCATTTCAATGAAATCTCTGGAGGACACTCACAGGCAAGTCTTCCCAAAGAGTAGCCAAAAGGTCACATGAAGCCAGGCCCATTGAGGTCTACAGTGTGAGGTCTATGTGTGTTTTGACTGGCTGCCAAGTCTTTCAGAATAAAATCTTGTGATATCCTGGGTGAGATTCCCAGTGCTCTGTGGAAAGCCACCCTCGGCCTAGGTCTCAGTTTCCAAGGGCGAGTCTCATGTGTGGCCTCCTAAAAACTCAACACAATTCATGCCAATACTTCTCTGAGTTCAGTTCCATAACTCAGTCTCTAAGGGGAATCAGACCAGATTTCAAGTCCTGGTTGACCTACTCATCTCTTCCAACCCCAACACAAATGACCAAAATTAAACCAAAACATTCCCACATGACCCTCATCTTATTGCATATAGACACTCATCTTAACCTCTGCCTGGAAGTTTCCATGAAGGACACAGCCCAAGACAGTGTCCAAAATAGGCTTCCTTGACCCTTATTTTCCTAATGTCAGGGTGGCCTGGACACCCTTCCTGTGACCCAGGAGTGATCAAATAGGCCTGCCGTAATACTGCTCTGCTTCTCCAATTTGAGGCCTACTGACAGTGGGGTTTAGAATCTTTATGTGAATTGGAGTCATGAGAAAACACAAGCACCTCTGGGCTAGCATGTGCAGGGCTTTGAAGAAATCATTTGACCCAAAGGATCCCTATTCTCACTTGATGGAGGTCAGGAACCTTACAGTGGAAGGCAAGAGACTTTATGCTCAATGACTCCTCTTTTGGGCATTTCGGTTTTGGATTCACACATGGGATCTTTCTTTATATCGATCAGGTGCTAAGAATCTAAGCCAAAGCCTCACACAGGGCCAAGAGGCTGATTCAGACACACCCCTTTCTAAAGCAATTAGGCAAAGAGCCACAGGTGAGGCACATTCATTTCCATTTGAAAAATGTTTTCTTCCAGCTTCACAAAGGGGTGGCCTGAGGCAAAGAAATTCCTGAAATACAGGGAAATAGAACAAAAGGTAAGCAAAAGGCCCAAAGCACGGTTTTTCCACTGAGACTTTACTGGTCACACTGATATCTGAGTTTTCTTAGTTGCTCGCCATTCCCTTCAGCTATCCAGTACATGGCCATGTCACAGAGCTTGAAGGTGGTACTTCGCTTGGACACAAAACCATGAGCCAATTCTCGAGAGTGGCCAGAATTCAAAAATAAAACCAGACCTTAGGAAAATAACAGGTGTTGCCCATCGATAAGGGAAGCCACAGTGTATTCATATATTCGGCTGGATGAATGCTGGGAAGCTTTCTACCAGACAGGACACATCCATTCATGCATTCTCTTTTCTAATGTTTACAACCACGGACCCAATGGGATACACAGACATAGAAACACTTGCCTTATCAAATCACTTATTAGAAACAGTTCACTCCAAACCAAACAAACCGCCATTCCTACCTATTCTGAGAACATGAGACAAAAGCACAAACACACACCCACACCCACAAAGCACCTTCTTCCCCCAAGTAGGTCTCTGACAATCCGGAGTGTCCTCTGACTATTGGGCCATACTATGTTCCCCTGAAATTGCCTGCCCTGTTTCAGATCTGGTTTCCTTGGACAACTCTGTAAAGTTGTCAGGAGGCAGCGGTGATCCACTACCTGCTTTCTCAGGAAAGGCCACTCTTCAGAGCTTTCCTGGCTTTTGGCCATCCTCATATCAGTAGGTACCAACAAAGACTGATTCTGTCCTTGGTAAATCCAAAGAAGTGAGACCACTGCTACTGGGACTGGAATGGGATTTGGGTTCCTTACTTCCTTGATCCCAAGTTCAGAGAGTTCTATCACCAAGGATGTGAGGTGAGGTCTGAGGTCACTTCCTTCAGGAACTGAATGAGCTCACACCCTTGGCAACCACTTTGTCCTAACAGTTGCTTACAAGGGTCCCTGAAATGAAGGCTTCCCCTACTTTCTGTGACAGTTTCACAAGTTAGAATGGTATATTAACCATAGGCAACCGGGAACAGCTCTCCACACAGCCTGGTTTGGTCCTTCTTCTCTACATTAAGAAGAGAGAGGATGATTCAGACATATCCCTTCATCCTGACCAGGTTGTTTGCAAGAGAAGATGACTTTTGCTCACTCAGTTCCTTCATAGCTGCCTACAACTTCTCCAGGGATCATTTTTGCATGTACCTTTGAGTTTCTTAGCAATAGGAAGTTCCCCTACATTCCTGTATTGTAAGACCTACTCTGTCCCTGCTCTTCTGTAAAGTTAGATTGAGGGAACAGTGTATGGTTAGCGTTAATAACAGGTTCAATTTGCATTAGGAATCATTCTGCTGGATGAATAATGGTATTGAAAACCTGCGATATTTACAAGAATATATAGGTGAAAATTAAGTATGAAAACAGAAATCTAGGTAAGATTTGAAGCCCAGAAGAGCATTGGGACCTTGATTGTGATACTGAGCTTTGATTTATTTTCTGCACAGATGTCTCAGATACATCAATATACAATGGCAAAGGTCCGTGTATTTTGGATGATTGATTGTCAAAGAGAACTTCCAGTCAAAAAGGGATAATCAGTAGGATTAGGAAGATAGTCGGTAGCTTTAGAAAGGAGAGTGAGCATAGGATTTGGACCAAAAGTTCTTTAGCTATAGGGTTTCGGGTATAGAGTGAATGTAAATGTCACCACATGTGAAGAGTCAGTCACAATGATGAACTGGGGAAAATATGTAGGAAAGCAGATATCAATAGAGACATTAGGAAATCTGGCAAAGTGTAGTCCGTAGTGAAAGGTTAATAAAATAGGTACTTATCACTTCCTGTTTTCTGTATGCTTAATAAAACACTGTTGAAATCTTGAGAAATATTTGCTAGTCTTGTTCCCAGAATGTGCTGTCCTCAGCTGCCAAACTGCAGAAAGTAATTCCTCACCTGGTTGCCCACAAACAGCTCACTCGCCCGGACCCATCAATAAACATCCTGCCCTGCCCTCTCCAAGGAAAGTATATAAGCTCTGCTTAAGCTGTTCTCAGGGCTCTCTGCTCTATTCAAGTGAACTCTGAGCCCCAGCATGCTGGACCCATAATAAACCCTTTGCTTTTGCATGAGACAGTCTCTTGGTGGTTTCTTCCCCGGACGCTCGCCTGACCTTTACATATGGAGGTTCCACTGAGATCCAGCAGCGGCAGATGAGAGACCCCAACGGGCTCCTCTCGGGGTATGTAAGGTGCCTCTTTCTAGTTTCAGGTTTCAGGTTAGGGCTTGGCAAATGGCTGTTGATGAAGAGTGTGAGCTCTCTCCGACGGTGGCTGAGAGACATGTCATAGAGCCACAGGCCACGTCACTGCGGGACTCCCCAGAGGACTCGGGAAATCGAGGAACAATAGTCTCCTCGACTCAGTGATATTTTGTTTCAGATTCGGTATTGCCAGCCCATCGGGTTTTGCCGGCTACTCAGTCCTGGTCTCAGTGTTGGACGTCCATTGCCTGTCTTTATTGTATTGTCTTGTCTGTGTCGTTTGTCGTTGCTTTTACTGATTGTTTATCTTTCATTATGGGATAGAGCACTTCAATGCCTCTTTTGCTGACCCTTGATCATTGCACCAAAGTCCGCTTAAGGGCTCAGAATCTTTCTTTTTCAGTTAAACGCTGGACCTGGCAGACTCTCTGTGCCTCAGAATGGCCCACCTTTGGATTCAGATGGCCCCTAGAAGGATCTTTCTACTTCCCACTAATTTAAAAAGTCAGAGATATTGACTTTCAGCCAGCGCCACATAGACATCAGGATCAAGAGACATATATCTTAACTTTGCAGGACCTCTGCAATTCTCCTCCTCCATGTGTGAAGCTTTTCCTTTCCCCTGCCCCCGCTCCTACTCTTTCCGTCATGCTCTCTCAAACCTTCTGCTTCTCCTCCTCCTTCAACCTCTGTTCTCCCTGAGTCACAAGATTTTACTCTACTGGACTCTCGTCCTACTACTTATTCCCTGCCCTCGTCCCCCAACCCCCAACACCCTCTAAGTAATTCCCCTGCTGCTGTCTCAGCCTCTCCGCCATTGGAGGAAGCTAAGCGAGCCCAGCGCACTCCAGATAACTCCCCTGCAGAAAACACAGCCCCTCCTTTCCTGGAGGTTGCTGGCCCGGCTAAAGGAATTTGCCGGCGTTGAATGATTGAAATCCCTGGAACTCACGTGATGCTCCCTCTCCATTTCTAAGGAACAATGATTGATGACAACCATGGGGGAAAAAATGCAAGCCTACCAGTTTTTACCTTTCTCCTCTTCAGACCTAAATAACTGGAAAATTAACAATCCCCCTTTTACCGAGGACCCCACCTGGGTCTCAGGTGTGGTTGAGTCATTGATGTTTTCACACCAGCCTACTTGGGATGACTGCCAACAACTCCTAGGGTCTCTCTTCATGACAGAGGAACAAAAGAGAATCTTCCTGGATTCTAGAAAAAAATATTCTCGGACCAGATGGGTGACCGACAAAACTTCCCAACATATGCAAAGCCGCCTTTCCCTTGCACCGACCCAACTGGGACCCCAAAACCTGTGAAGGTAATGAGCATCCTTCCTCTTATTGCCGGGCTCTAATAGTGGGTATCTTAGTGGCCGCTAGGCGACCAACTATTTTGGCCAAGGTAAGAGAGATTATTCAAGGGACTGATGAATGTCCCTCCATGTTCCTACAGAGAATTATGGAGGCATATAGCATATTTAATCCTTTCGATCCTCAGGGAGAGAATCAAAAGGCATCTGTCATGGTGGCCTTTATTGGGCAAGCTGTTCTGGATATTAAAAGACAGTTACAATGCTTAGATGGATTACAAGATATGACTTTGAGAGGTTTAGTCAGAGAAGCCAAGAAGGTATACTATAAGAGAGAAACTGAGGAAGACTAGGGAGCAAAGGGAGGATAAAAGAAACAAAAGACAGACTAAGGCATTGACTAAGATCCTGGTCACAACAACAAATAGACCAGAAATTAAGAAACATGGAGACAGGAAGGGACACCGGGGCCCACACAAGAGGCCACCCCTGGCCTCAATTCAATGTGCCTACTCTAAAAAAAAGGACACTGGGCTAAAGAGTGCCCTAGAAAGAGACAGCCAGGCCAGCTGGACATTCTGACTCTGTAGGATTACTAAGAAAGTCGGGGCTCAGATCCTCTCCCCGAGCTCAGGGTAACTTTTGAAGTGGAGGGGACCCCAGTATACTTTGAAGTGGATACAGGGGCAAGATATTCTGCCTTTAAGGCCCCATTGGAACCTCTATCAAATAAAAGGTCTCTAATTCAAGGGGCTAATGGCAGTAAATATCGGGCTTGGAAAACTAAGAGGACCATGGACCAGGGGAAAGGAAAAATCCATCACTCATTCCTAGTAATCCCAGAATGCACGGCCCCATTGATTGGCAGAGATCTGCTCACAAAGCTCTGGGCCAAAATAACTTTTTACCCTGAAGGCCCCCAAGTGGAATTTCTAAATCCTTCAGTAAAAACTCCTATAATCACGGCTCTAACTCTGTCAGTAGAAAATGTACATCAAATCACTCACCTTGGTTCAAAGAAACTGCATTCATTTCTGAAGGATCAAGAACAGAGTTTTCCATTAACCAACTCACAGTGAAAGGAAACAACTGAATGGATAACAAAAGCCTGTTGGGTCCATCAATTGGTTAATTCTTACCCTTCCAAGCTTCCTGCAGGAAAGCACCTACGAGGAACCAGACCAGGACAATTCTGGGAAGTGGACTTTACTGAAATTAAGCCAGCAAGGAATGGACTTAAATATCTCCTAGTCTTTGTAGATACATTTTCAGGATGGATTGAAGCCTTCCCCCCAAAAAAAAAGAAAAGAAAAGAAAAAAAATGAAACAGCGCAAATGGTGGTCAAGAAGATCCTGGAAGATATTTTTCCAAGGTACGGCCTGCCTAAAGTAATAGGGTCTGATAATGGACCGGCGTTCGTGGCCCAGGTAACTCAGAGGTTAGCAAGGACCCTGGGGATAAATTGGAAGTTACATTGTGTTTACAGACCCCCGAGTTCTGGACAGGTAGAAAGAATGAATAGAACCATTAAAGAGACCATAACGAAATTAAACTTAGAGACCGGCATAAAAGATTGGACTATGTTCCTGCTTTATGTACTGTTTCATGCAAGAAATACTCAATCTATTTCTTTGTGTAACCTCACACCCTGTGAAATTCTCTATGGTGTCCTTCCTCCAGTAAGGGACCTACCCCAACTCTAAGACCTAACGATTCCTTCCACACCCCCTTGCTTAACAGACTTAAAGCTCTTGAAAGAACTCAGGGATACCTGTGAAAACAGATGGCCACTGCCTACCAACCTGGGGATGAGGGGACTCTACAGCGATATCAAGTAGAGACTTCGTCTATGTAAGACGACATCTGGTGTCATCCCTGGAACTCCGCTGAAAAGGACCATACCAGGTGCTACTTATAACACCTACAGGGTAAAGGTAGTCAAAATCACTTCCTGGATCCCTACCTCTCATCTCAAGCCTGTGCCGTGTCCAGACTCTGGCTGGAAACTGGAAAAGACTGGAAACCCTTTCAAATTGTGGATTCGCTGTGTGGATAAGGCTATAGACTCTCCCCTTGACCACCAGTAGTCCTAACCCTCATAAGCCTGTTCAGCAGCGATGGCTGATCACAAATCCTACTGGAACGGAAGTATGGTCTATCTTGCATACAGCCCGCTTAGGGACCTGGTGGCCATCTCTCCAGCCAGACATTTGTCAGCTGCGTATAGGTCTTCCCGATTGGGATATCCCTAATGAAGAGGATCCCACTAAAATTCCATTAAATTCCTTCCATACCATAGATAATGGAAACAAACATTATTGATGTAGGGACACGCGAGCCAGATGCTGGTTGGCTAGCCTAGATTACTATGTTTGCCCAGTGTACTATCAAAGCCACAAACAGTCAAGGCTGTGTGTGGGGAACGCCAACATCTTCTGTAAGTCATGGGGATGTGAGCATACAGGGACTGCCACATGGAACCCAAACTACTCATGAAATTCTCTACACAGCGTTGGCCATATTACCAATTAGACAACCAAAACCGATGGCCCCCAGAGGGGTCTCTAGATCCTCAAATTCTGTGTGACCTTTTTTACTTCTGCAAGTGCTCAAAAGGGTGAAAGGAGATTCCTCTATGTGGAGGCCTTTTCTCTCCTTTGCTCACATCATGAACTATGCTTCTCCAATACATGCTCACCCTCAGCCTTCTGCTCTAGACTCTCTGTTGTCACTCCCACCACATCAACTTGATTTCTCCCCTCCAATTACTATATTAAAAACCCAAACCTCCACCGTTTCTCAGACTATTGCCCCCTTGCTGAGGTAGCAGGTACTGAGGTAACCCTCCACTCACTCACTCCTCTCTTCTCCTGTCAGTGCCCACACTGGGTCCCACCATGTCCTCTTACCAGCTAACCCAAAGCTCAAACCAGCTGAGAAGAGCCTTCAGACCCCTATCCAAGATGTAATGAAAATGGCCTTTAAAGTTGCTTTGCCATCACTGAAAACAGATTACTAAGAATTTAAAGTCCCATACAGGCTTTTTGGGATACTCACTCCCATCTCCCGCTCTGTTCTACCCGTTCTACTACTCATGTTTTTGTTGGTAGGAAGATCTCAAAACCCTTTTCCATTATTTTTTTACATCTCTCCTTCCTCATTCTCAGATCCAAAGAGCTGCTCTCAGCCCTGCATTCCCCGTCTTCCCCCTCTGTACCAGGCCCACAGGAAAGTCTTAACTGACCTTATCCAGAAGTTTTCACCATGGCTAACTTTAGGACTTTCAGCAAAAGAGTCCCTATAAAAGAGTTCAGTGTAGATAAACTTCCTCTTTTTGTGTTGCCCTGGTCTACCTGGCAACTGGCTGAAAAAAAATCAGCACTCCTGAGCTAGACACACCCTTACTAGTTTTTCACAACATATGTGATCAAGGCTTCTGTCCTTTAGCTGGGGCTTCATAGAGATGGCTACATTGCTAAGATGAATAAGTTACAAACTGGGCTCCATGGAAACAGCTGGCAGGGGGAAAAAAAGGGAAAAAAAAGCTCTCCCCCACCCAGGTGTCCTTGAAAATTTAACTTGCCCAGACTGAGGAAATATCAGAAACAAAAACTGCTCTTTGTGAACTTCTGCAGACTGTGAACTTCAGAGCCCCTTCCCTTACATGTTGGGTACAAAATTCTGAAACTACCTAAACTTGGGTTTCAGGGGATTAATTGATTACAACAGGAGCAATGCCCTCTGAATCTGGTTGCAACCAAATATGACTGTTTCCTTGTCTTTGGTGCTATCTTAGGTGCCTTGCCTTGTCCGTCCCTACAACAATATAATTCTATATACTTAAACGTTGTTTATGTTTTTATGAAATGGTCAACAGAAGTGATTAATTGTGTAATGGTGCAGATGTTTCCCAGAGTGCTCTATTATGATGCAGGTTCATTGGAAGATCAAATAGAGGGGCATACAACTTGGTTCAGTTGGGAACATATATCTCTCACCTTAGCCATTCTATTATGAATAGGAGTTGCTGCCTGGGTTCGCACAGGAACCACTGCCCTGGTCCATGGGACACAACAAATGACCCAATTAGAAGAAGCAATAGATCAAAACTTAAAGATATTAGAAAATTCCATCACAACTTTGCAGGAATCTTTTACCTCTCTCTTTGAAGTTGTTTTACAGAAAAGTCGAGGTTTGGACCTCCATTTCATGAGAGAAGGGAGCCTTTGTGCTGCATTGAGGAAAGAATGTTTTTTTTTTTTTTTTTTTATGTCGACCATACTGGAGTTGTAACAAACCCTATGAGTAAATTAAAAAGATGCCTTGAAGAGCATCAAAGAGAGATAGAGACCCAAAATTGGTGGTTTGAGTCTTGGTTTACACAGTCCCCCTGGTTAACTACGTTTTAATCAACCCTGGCCGGTCCAATAATAATCCTCATTTTATTGCTTACTATAAAACCCTGTTTCTCAACCATGTAATTTCTTTTCTCCAAGCTCAAATTGGACAAGTTAAACTTATGTTAATACCCCACTAGCATACATAAAATGTGACACCCCCCAACAATCACTTTTATGATTAAAAGTAGCCAGAAGAAGAAGTGGGGAATGAAATGTTAATAAAATATGTACTTGTCACTTCCTGTTTTTCTGTATGCTTAACAAAACACTGTTGAAATGTTGAGAAATGTTTCCTAATCTTGTTCCCAGAATGTGCTGTCCCCAACTGCCAAACTGCAGAATGTACTCCCTCACGCATTTACACACAAAGCGCTAACTCCCCCTGACCCATCAATAAACTTCCCTCCCTGCCCTCTCCAAGAAAATTATATAAGTTCTGCTTAAGATGTTCTCAGGGCTCTCTGCTCTATTCAAGTGAGCTCTAAGCCCCAGCATTCTGGACCCCAAATAAACCCTTTCTGTTGCATGAGATAGTCTCTTGGTGGTCTCATCCTCTGACACTCGCCCTACATTTACTTGGATGATTGAATGTAGATGAGAACATCCATTCAAAAGTGATAGTCGGTAAAATTAGGAAGATAGTCGGTAGGTTTAGGAAGAAGAGTGAGTATAAAATTTGGAACAAAAGTTCTTTAGCAATAGGGTTTCGGTTACAGAGTGAATGTAAATGTCAACACAAGTGAAGAGTCAGTCACAATGATGAATTGGAGAAAATATGGTGGAATGCAGATATCAATACAGACATTACAAAATCAGGAAAAGTATAAAGTCAGTGATAGGATTAGACATTTTCAACAGGGTTGAGTTTGAATATATAATCTTAGGAAGAAACGAATATGTAGTCATCAATAGGATTGATATTTGAGAGCAATAGGCAAATTGGACATTGATGTTTTTAGTAATCCATGTTCACTTTCCATTTAGGCTTTGGTAAAAATATAAGTTTGACCTTTGAATTTTGTGTCCAGAATATTACTGTGATAACATGTATATATAGATCGGGTGACATAAGTATTTCTTCCACCATTTTTGGGAGCAATATTTTGAAGACTTATAAATTAGTATTTGGGGTACAAACAGGTGTACCCGGTGTCTATGAATATAGAGATAATGCATGAATAGACCAACTGTGAATAAGTAATATAACTGCTTCCACTTTAAATGGTGGATTGAATTGATATCTGAAAATATAAAAAATCGTATATTGATATACAATCATTCATTCCAACAAGTTATACATCAATGTTAATATTAGGGTTATGGTTTATCATGAAGGGTGTGTGAGTTTTGCTTCAATGTGATTATAAAAATCGAAAATAATGTGTTTGTAAAAAAGAATCTTGAGAAGACCACTCAAGAAATATGGAAGAATACATGTGTTCTACAGTAGGAAGTGATTGAAAGTGAAAAAATGCGTATAATTTTGTGATCTTTTTGATGAAATATATATCCTATGATGTGCATAAACTGAAGAAATAGTAATGTACCAGTGTTGAATTAAAATGAACATCAAAATACACATCATGTTCCATATGAATCTTCTTGCATTGAGGTTAAACTGGGTCAGTTACTCTAGATATATTAGGATTTGTATGCAACATTCACTGAAGTTAGTTTTCAGTACTAAAAACAAAAAAGTATTTCAGATGGATGAATATTTCTGAGAATAATATTTAGAAAAGATGATCATAAATCCACATACATGAATATGAATGAATTAAGGGAGTGTATATTAAGATACAAATATTTCATATTTTGAAAAATCTGGAGAATGTGTGTATGTATATATATATATATATATATATATATACACACACACACACACACACAAACATATATATACATACACACACACACACATTAAAAACTAGCAATATATATGCTATTCGAAATTCATCATGAAATATATATCATTCACAGATCTAAAAATATTCATTTTACTGAACATGGATTTATATATAATGTTGTAAAACTAGGAAGCTCACCCATTGGTTATATTTTCAGTTCCAACAGCGTTTAGGAGGAGTGATCTTCTCTCACAATTTGTATCTGCCAAGTCGTTCACCTCACAAGAATGTAGGTGTGGTACCAGGTAGGATTCTATATGTGTTTATTGCTGTTGCATTGGGAGTTTAGTAATTGCTTCATGGAATCCAAGGAGTTCAACTGGGACACAGTGCTGGAGCGAGTTCTCTCAGGCGTGGTGCGTTAGGGTATGCAGGAGAATGCACCAACCAGGCTTCTATCCCACATAACTTGCCCCCTTAAACATAGCAACCTGATTGTAAACATTGCCTTGAAACGTCACCATATAACAAGATGCCTTTGCATAGGAGGGTCTGCTGATTGCACCATGTCAGTCACAAGCCATTTGGAAGCCAATGGCAGATCCACATGGCCCCACCACAGATGTTTTTTCACACACCTGCCAACCACTACTCTAGGACAACTACTCAGCAGGCTCCAACTTATTTTCATGAAACCCAATCAATCAAGGCACTGTCTGGTACACTCATGATCAGCAACAGAATATCCAATGGTTCTCCAGTGCCACCTGGTCATGGGAAATTGAAAATTTTCATGGTATTTATCTAGCCATTTTTCACGGATGAAGTTGGATGCACTGTGGGTTTCAATTCATTCAGGAACCATTAAATGTTGAGGAAACTCATTTCAATGTAAGTTCTGGAGAATTCTCACAGGCAAGGCTTCCCAAAGAGTGTCCAAAAGGTCACATGAAGCCAGGGCCATTGAGGTCTAAAATGTGATGTCATTGTCTGTTTTGACTCTCAACAATGGCTTCCAAGTCTTTCAGAATAAAATCATGTGATATCCTGGTTGAGATCAGAGTGCCCTGTGGAAAGCTACCCTGGGCCTTCATCTCAGTTTCCAAGGATGACTCTCATGCGTGGCTTCCTCAAATCCCAACACAATTCATAGCAATACTTCTCTGAGGTGAGTTCCAGAACTCAGTCTCTAAGGGGAATCACACCAGAGTTCAAGCCCAGGTGGACCCAGTCATCTCTTCCAACTGCCACACAAATGACCACAATAAAACCGAAATTCTCCCACATGGTCCTCATCTTCTTCCATATTGACACTCATCATAACCTCTGTCTGGAGGTGTCCATGAGGGACGCAGCCCAAGACAGTGTCCAAAATAAGCTCCGTTGCTCCTCATTTGCCTAAATTCAGGGTGGCCTGGACACACTTCCTTTGTACCAGGAGTGATCAAAAAGGCCTGCCTGTCATACTGCTCCACTTTTCCCATTTGAGGCCTATTGAGTGTCACTTAAAGATACTTTATGTGAATTGGAGTGATGAGAAAACCTAAGCACCTACGGGATAGCCTCAGAAGGGCTTTGACGAACTCATCTGACCCAAATGATCCCTATTCTCACTTGATGGAATTCAGGAACCTTACAGAGGAAGGCAGAAGACTTCATCCACAATTACAGCTCTTTTTGCCATTTATGATTTGGATGCACACATGGGATCTTTCTTTAGATCCATCAGGTGCTGAGAATCTAAGTCAAAGAATCACACTGGGCCAAGAGGCTGATTCAGACACAACTCTTTCCAAATCAATTAAGTAAAGAGCCAAAGGTGAAGCCTATTTATTTCCATTTGAAAACTATTTTCTTCAGGATTCACAAAGGGGTGGTGTGAGACAAAGACTTCCTGACTCTCAGGGCAACAGAACAATAGGTAAGCAAATGGCCCAAAGCAGGGTTTCTCCACTGAGACTTTCCTGGTCAACTGATATCTGAGTTTTCTCAGATGCTCGTCATTTCCTTCAACTATCCAGAACATTGCCTTGTCACAGAGCTTGGGTGTGCTACATAACTTAGACACAAAACCATGAGCCTATTCTGGAGAGTGTCCAGAATTCTGGAGGAAAACAGCAACTTAAGAAGGTAGCAGGTATTGCCCATTAATAAGGCAATCCACAGTGCATTCATAAAATGGGCAGGATGAATGCTGGGAAGCTTTCTACTAGACAGGACATATCCATTGATGCATTCTCTTTTCTAATGTCTACAACCACGGACACAGTGTGATACACAGACCCAGAAACACTTGCCTTGTTAAACGACTTACTAAAAACAGTTCACTCCAAACCAAACAAACTGACTTTTCTTCCTATTCTCAGAACATGAGACAAAACCACAAACCCACACCCACACCGACAATGACACCTTCTTCCCCCAAATAGGTATGAGACTATCCGGAGTATCCTCTGACTGGTGGGCCATACTATGTTCCCCCGAAATGTCCTGTCCTGTCTCAGATCTGGTCTCCTTGGCCAACTCTGTGAAGTTGTCAGGAGCCAGGAGTGAGCCACTACCTGCTTTTCCAGGAAAAACCCCTCTTCCAAGCTTTCCAGGCATTTGGCTTCCTCACCTTAGTAGGTACCAAGAAAGACTGATTCTGTCCTTGGTAAATCCAAACAAGTGAGACCACTGGGACTGGGACTGGGACTGGATCTGTGTGCCTGGCGTCCTGGATCCCATGTTCAGAGAGTTCCATCAATAAGGAAGTGCTTTGAGGTCATTTCCTTCAGGAACTGAATGAGATCACTGCCTCGGCAACCACTTTGTCCTAAGAGTTTCTTCCAACGGTCCCATGAGATGGAGGCTGCTCCTACTTCCTGTGACACTTTCACAAGTTAGAATGGTATATCAACCATAGGGAACCAGGAACAGCTCTCCACACAGTCTTGGTTTGTCCATCTTCTCTACATTAAGATGAGAGAGGCTGATTCAGAAACATCCCTTCATCCTGACCAGGTTGTTTGCAATGGAAGATAACTTTTGCTCTCTCAGGTCCTTCATACCTGCCTACATCTTCTACAGTGATCATTTCTGCATGGAGCTTTGAGGTTCTCAGCAGATGGAAGATCCACTACATTCCTGTATTGTAAGATCAACACTGTCCCTGCTCTTCTGTAAACATGTTATTAACACAAACAGTGTATGGTTAGTGTTAATAACATGTTCCATTTGGGTTAGGAATTATTCTGCTGCATGAATAATGGTATTGGAAACTTGTGATTATTTTAAGAATATAGAGATGAAATATATGTATGAAAAAAGAAATCTAAGTAAGATTTGAAGCCCAGAAGGGCATTGGGCCCTTAATTGTGATACTTAGCGTTGAATTACATTCTGCACCGATGTCTCAGATAAATCAATACACAATAGCATAAGACCTTGTACCTTGAATGATTGAATGTAGAAGAGAACATCCAGTCAAAAAGGGATACTCGGTAGGATTAAGAAGATAGTTAGTATGTTTAGGAAGAAGAGTGAGTATAGGATTTGGAACAAAAGTTCTTTAGCAAAAGGTTATTTATTAGGGTGTGAATGTAAATGTCAGCACATGTGAAGAGTCAGTCACAATGATGAACTGGGGAATATATGTAGGAAAGCAGATAGCAATAGAGACATAATGAAATCAGGCAAAGTATAAAGTGAGGGATAGGATTAGACATTTTCAATTGGGTTGAGTTTGAATATATAATTTTAAGAAGAAATACATATGTAGTCACCAATAGGATTGACATTTGAGAGCATTAGGGAACCTGGACATGGATGTTTTTAGTAATCCATGTTTTTCTTTCCATTTGGGCTTTTATACAATCATAAGTGTGACCTTTGCATTTTGTGTCCAGAATATTTCTGTGATTAAATGTATATAAAGATCAGGTGACATGAGTCCACATCCACCATTTCAGGGAGCAATATTTTGAAGACGTATAAATTAGTATTGGGGGTACAAAGAGGTGTACACTGTGTCTATGAATATAGAGATAATGCATGAATAGACCATAGTGTGAATAAATAATATAACTGGTTCCACTTTAAATAATGGATAGAATTGATATCTGAAAAGATATAAGAAATCTTATATTGACATACAATCATTCATTCAAACCAGTTATACATCTAATGGTAATATCAGAGTGATAATTAATATGAATGGTATGTGAGTTTTGCTTCAAAAGTGATTATGAAAATCAAAATTAATGTGTTTGGTACAAAATCTCATGAAAAGACCCATCAAGAAACTTAGAGGAATACATGTGTTCTGAAGCAGGAAGTGATTGAAAGTGAAACAAATGCCTATAAATTTTTGAACTTGTGGATGAAATGATATATCCTATGATGTCCATAAACTGAAAAAATAATAATGTACCAATATTGAATAAAAATAAACTTCAAAATACACATCATGTCCCGTAGGATTCTACTTGCATTGATGTTAAACTGATTCAGTTACTGTAGAAATATTAGGATTTGTAAGCTCCATTCACTGAAGTTAGTTTTCAGTACTAGGAAATAAATATGTATTTCAGGCGGATGAATATTTCTGAGAATTATCTTGTGAAAAGTTGATTATAAACCACATATAGAAACATGAGTGAATTTAGGGAGTGTATAATAAGACATATATATTTCATATTTTGAAAAATCTGGACAGTATATATATATATATATATATATATATATATATATATATAGATATAGATATAGATAGATAGATAGATAGACACACACAGACATTATAATGTAGCAATATAAATGCTAATCGAAATTCACCGTGTAATACATATCATCCACATATCCAAAAATATTCATTTTAGTGAACATCGATTTATATATAATGTTGTTCATCTAGGAAATTCACCAATAGGTTTAATTTTCAGTTCCATCATTATTTAGGGGGAGTGATATCTTATCACAATATGTATCTTTCAAAATCAGCGAGCTTACAAAATGTACTTGTGATACCAGGTAGGATTCTAAATATGCATAAAAAATACATGTGATGAATAGGCTACAGAGAATGGGAGACAGAAATTTACATATGTGTTAACTTTAAAAACTCATGGAGAACTATTACAATAAAAAGTTTACTAGAATTACAACACATACCCTTGATAAAGCAGAAGGGAAGTCCAAGTATACACCATGCCTCCTATGAATGGCCTGTATTTCTATTCTGTTAGGTTTCTTGTTCTCCATCATATTAGGATTAGTAGTCAGAGTCTAGTAGGTTATGGGTTAATGTCAGGGATTCAGTATTTCAAATGGAAAATATGAAAATGAATCTAATGTGTTTGCAAATATGTGCTACACAAAAATCATCCCACTCTCATCCAGAACAATGCCTTGACATAACCTTCGCCCCAATTAAGGCACAATTAGTGGAGAAGAGTTAGAAAATCTGTGAATACGTATGTGGAAATGAAAATGCTCAGGAGTTCACAGCCTTGGAGGCGGTAGAGAAATTTCCAAAAGTATGGGATAGGGTAAATACTCCACAAATATGGAGTTCTGCTGGCCTAATGACTCTTTGAGAAACTGCCTTTGAAATTGGGACCTTGTAATATATGTTGTTGTCAGGAGCTTCAGCTTCCTTTGTAGTGAGACAATCAAAGCTGGATCTGCATATATGTGACCTGAAGGACATGGTTTCTTATTTTCTAGTGAACATGAGGCAGCAGCTCTGAATTCCCTCATTGTGGGTAAACTGTGGCCACTGGGAGCTAAGTGTCTCCTCGTTTGGACTGAGAAGCCATTTGGTCATCCTCCACTTTTCCTGGTGATTCTTACTGCTGCACTGGGAGTTTGGTATTGGCATCAGTAAATACCATGAGTTCAACGGGGACACAATGCTGGAGGGAGTACTCTCACGTGTGGTGGGTCAGGGTGTGCAGGAGAACGCCCCAACCAGGCTTCTATTCAACAAAGCTTGTCTCCTTGTCTGCAGCAACCCAATTCTGAACATTGCCCTAAAACCTCTCAATGTAACAAGATGCCTTAACATATAAGGGTCTGCTGGCTGCACCATGTCAGTCACAAAGCATTTGGAAGCCAATGGCAGATCCATGTGGCCCCATCACAGATGTTTTATCATACACCTGCAAACCACTGCTCTAGGCCCACTACTAAGCAGGTTCCAACGTACTGGCACCTTTGTTCTACACCATTTTCATGAAACCCAGTAAATCAAGGCACTGTCTGGTACACTCCTGATCAGCAACAGAACATCCAAAGATTCTCCAGTGCCACCTGCTCTTGGGAATTTCAAATATTCCATGGTATTTATCTAGCCATTTCTCAAGGATGAAGTTGGTGTCACTGTGGGTTTCAATTCATTCAGGAACCATTAAATGGTGAGGAAGCTCATTTCAATGAAAGCTCAGGAGAACTCTCACAGGCAAGTCTTCCCAAAGAGTGGCCAAAAGGTCAAATGAAGCCTGGCCCATTGAGGTCTACAATGTGAGTTCCATGTGTGATTTGACTCTCAAGTATGGCTGCCAAGTTTTTCAGAATGAAATCATGTGATATCCTAGCTGAGATTCCCAGTGCTCTGTGGAAAGCCATCCTGGGCCTAAATCTCAGTCTCCAAGGGCAATTCTCATGCGTGGCCTTCTAATATCCCAACAGAATTCATGTTAATACTTCTCTGAGTTCAGTTCCAAAACTCAGTCTCTAAGGGGAATCACACCATAGTTCAAGCCCAGGTTGACCCAGGAATCTCTTCCTACTGCCACACAACTGACCACAATTAATACAAAAACACTCCCACATGGCCCTCATCTTCTTTTATATAGACACTCATCATAACCCCTGGGTTGAGGTTTCCATGAGGGGTGCATACCAAGACAATGCCCAAAATAATCTCCCTTGCCTCTAATTTGCCTAAAGTCAGGGTGGCCTGGAATCCCTTCCTGTTAACCAGGAATGATCAAATAGGCCTGCCATTAATACTGATCTACTTCTCCAAATAATCACACTGGGAAAATATGCTGATTAAGACACATCTCTTTACAAAGCAATAAAACAAAGAGCCACAGGTGATGCCTACTCATTTCCATTTGAAAACTCTTTTCTTCAGGATTCACAAAGGGGTGGCCTAAGGCAAAGACCTTCTAGATATTCACAGCACCAGAACCATAGGTAAGCAAAATTCCCAAAGCAGGGTTTCTCCACATAGACTTTACTGTTCACACTGATATCTGAGTTTCCTGAGATGCTCCCATTTCCTTCAGCTCTCCAGTACATGGCCATGTCACAGAGCTTGGAGGTGGTACATATCTTGGACAGAAAACCATGAGCCTATTCCGGAGAGTGGCCAGAATTCAGGAATAAAACAGGAAATTAGGAAGTTAGTCATTGCTACCCATCCATAAGGAAAGCTGCAGTCCAATCATGAATCGGGCAGTATGAATTTTGGGAAGCATTATACTAGACAGGACACATTCATTGATGCATTATGTTTTCTAATGTCTACAACTACAAACACAGTGGGATACATAGACATAGAAACACTTGCCTTGTCAAACGACTTACTAGAAACAGTCCACTTCAAATCAAACAAACTGCCTTTCCTACCAATTCTCAGAACATGAGACAAAACAACAAACTCACACCCACAACAACATAGGACTTTCTTCCCCCAAGTAGGTCTTTGACTCTCCGGAATTTCCTCTGACTGTTGTACCATACTATGTTCCCCCAAAATGCCCTGTACTGTCTCAGAGCTGGAATTTTTGGCCAACTCTTTGAAGTTTTCAGGAGCCAGCTTTGAGCCACTACCTTCTTTCTCAGGGAAGGCCACTCTCCAAAGCTCTCCTGGCATTTGGCCATTCTCAAATCAGTAGGTACCAAGAAAGACTTATTCTGTCCTTGGTAAAACCAAACAAGTGAGCCCACTGGGACTGGGTCTGGGACTGGTTCTGTGTGCCTTGCTTCCGGGATTCCAAGTTCAGAGTGTTCCAAGACCAAGGAAGTGAGATAGGTCACTTCCGTTCGGAACTGAATGAGGTCACTGGTTTGGCAACCACTTTGTCCTAACAGTTCCTTCAAAGGGTCCCGTGAGATGGAGGCTGCCCCTACTTTCTGTGACACTTTCACAACTTAGAATGGTATATCAACCATAGGCACCCAGGAACAGCTCTCACACAGACCTGGTTTGGTCCATCTTCTCTACATTAAGAAGAGAGAGGCTGATTCACACACATCCCTTCATCCTAACCAGGTTGTTTGCCTTACAAGATGACTTTTGCCCTCTCAGGTCCTTTATAGCTGCCTTCATCTTCCCCAGGGATAATTTCTGCATGGACATTTGAGGTTCTCAGAGGGTGGAAGATCCCCTATATTCCTCTATATTAAGACCAACTCTGTCCCTGTTCTTCTATAAAGTTAGATTGAGGGAACAATGTATGATTAGGGTTAATAACATGTTCAATTTGAGTTAGGAATCATTCTGCTGGATGAATAATGGTATTGGGAACCTGGGATATTTATAAGAATATAGATGTGAAATATAAGTATGAAAACAGAAATCTAGGTAAGATTTTAAGCCCAGAAGGGCATTGGGTCCTTGATTGGAATACTTAGCATTGAATTTCGTTCGCACAGATGTCTCAGATAAATCAATATACAATGGCATATCACCTTGTACCCTGGATGATTGAATGTAGAAGAGTTCATCCAGTCAAAAAGGGATAGTTGTTAGGATTAGGAAGATAGTCGGTCTGTTTCGGAAGAAGAGTGAGTATAGGATTTGGACCAAAAGTTCAATAGCCCTAGGTTTTCGGTTAGAGAGTGAATGTAAATTTCAGCACATGTGGAGAGTCAGTCACAATGATGAACTGGGAAAATTATGTAGGAAATCAGATATCAATACACACATTATGAAACCAGGCAAAGTATAAAGTGAATGATAGGATTAGACATTATCAATAAGGTTGAGTTTCAATATATAATCTTAGGAAGAAACAAATATGTAGTCACCAATATGATTTACATTGGAGAGCATTAGGCAACCTGGACATGGATGTTTTTAGTAATCCAGGATCACTTTCCATCTAGGATTTGCTACAATCAGAAGTGTGACCTTTGCATTTTGTGATCAGAATATTACTGTGATAAAATGTATATGTAGATCAGGTGACATGAGTATTTCTTCTAACATTTCTTGGAGCAATATTTTGAAGAGATATAACTTAGTATTGGGGGTACACAGAGTTGTACCCTGTGTCTATGAATGTAGAAGAAATGCATGAATTGACAATACTGTGAATAAATAATATACTCTTTCCACTTTAAATCATGGATTGAATTGATATCTGAAAATACGTAAGAAATCTTATATTGATATACAATCATTCATCCCAACGAGTTATACATCTAATGGTAATATTAGGGTTATGTTTTATCATGAAGGGTGTGTGAGTTTAGCTTCAAAAGTTATTATGGAAATGGAAAATAATGTGTTTGGAAAGAAATCTCATAAAAAGATGAGTCAAGAAATATAGAGGAATTCATAAGTTCTGAAGCAGGATTTGATGGTAAGTATAAAAAAAGCCTATAAATTTCCTAACTTGTGGATGAAATATATATCGTATGATGTGCAAAAACTGAAAAAATAGTAATGCACCAGTGTTGAATGAAAATGGACGTCAAAATACACATCATATCCCATAGGAATCTACTTGCATTGATGCTAAACTGGGTCAGTTACTGTAGAAATATTATGATTTGTATGCACTATTCACTGAAGTTAGTTTTCAGTAGTAGGAAACAAATACGTATTTCAAGTGGATGAATTTTTATCAGAATAATCTTGTGAAATGTTGACTATAAATTTACATATATGAACACGAATGAATTTAGGGAGTGTATAATAAGAAACATATATTTCATATTTTGAAAAATCTTGAGAGTGTATATATATATATAGATATGTGTGTGTGTGCATTTATGTATATATATATATATATATATATATATATATACACACACACACACACACACACACACACACACAGACACTAAAATGTATCAATATGCATGCCAATCGAAATTCACTATGAAACATATATCATCCACAGATCCAAAAATAATCATTTTACTGAACATGGATTTATGTATAATATTGTTCAACTAGGAAGTTCACCCATAGGTTGAATTTTAAGTTCCAACAACGTTTAGGAGGAGTGATCTCTTCCCATGATTTGTATCTCCCAAGACAGCCAAACTCACAAGGATGTACGTGTGATACCAGTTATGTTTCTATACTTGCATATAAAAATACATGTGCTGAACAGGCTACAGAGAAAGGGAGACAGGAATTCACATATTTGTTAACTTTAAAAACACATGGAGATCTATTTCAATTAAAAATTGACTAGATTTATAACACCTACACTTTATCATGCAAAAGGAAAGTCCAACTATACACCATGCCTTCTCTGAACTGCTTTCATTTCCATTCTGTTTGGTTATTTTTGTCCATCATTTTAGGATTAGTAGTCAGAGTCTATTAGGGTATGGGTTAGTGTCAGGAATTCAGTAATTCGAATGGAAAATAGGAAAATGAATCCAATGTGTATGCAAATATGTGCTACACAAAAATATTCCCACTCTCATCCAGAACATTGCCTTTACATTACCTTTGCCCCAAATAAGACACGATTAGAGAAGAAGAGTTAGGAAATCTGTGAATACATATCTGAAATGAAAAATATTCAGGAGTTCACAATATTGGATGTGGTAGAGGAGTTTCCAAAAGTAAGGTTCAGGGTAAACACTTCACAAACATGGAGCTCATTGGGCCTAAAGACTCTTGAGAAACTGCCTCTGAGGTTGGGCACTTGAAATATATGTTGTTGTCAGGAATTTTAGCATCCTTTCTAGTGAGACCAACAAAGCTGGGTCTGATCTCTGTGACCTTGAGGATATGTTTTTTTTTTTTTAATTATTTTCCAATGAACATGAGGAAGCAGTGCTGTATTCTCTCTTTGTAGGTAAACTGTGGCCACTGGGGTCTAAGTGTCTCCCCATGTGGACTGTGAAGCCATTTGATCATCTTCCACTTTTCGAGGTGTTTCTTGCTTCTGCATGGTGAATTTGGTATTTGCTTCAGGAAATACAAGGAGTTCAACAGGTACCAGTTATGGAGGGAGTTCTGTCACGTGTGGTGGGTCAAGGTCTGCAGGAAAATGCACCAACCAGGCTTCTACCCCACATAGCTTGCCCGCTTGTCCATAGCAATCTGATTCTAAACATTGCCCTGAAACCTCTCCATATAACAAGATGCTTTTATATATAAGGGTCTGCTGACATCACCATGTCAGTCTCAAGCCATTTGGAATCCAAGGGCAGATCCACATGGTACCACCACAGATGTTTTATCACATACCTGCACACCACTGCTCTAGGCCCACTACTCAGCAGTCTCCAACTTACAGGGATCTCTTTTCTACACTGTTTTCATGAAACCAAGTAAATCCAAGCACAGTCTGGTACACTCATGATCAGCAACAAGTCATCCAAAGTTTCTCCATTGCCACCTGGTCATGGAAATTTCAAAAAATCCATGGTATGTACATAGCTATTTTTCAAAGATGAAGTTGGAGGCACTGTGGGTTTCAATTTATTTAGGAAACATTAAATGGTGAGGAAGCTCATTTCAAAGAAATCTCTGGAGAACTCTCACAGGCAAGGCTTCCCAAAGAGTGGCCAATATTTCACATGAATCCAGGCCCATTGAGGTCTAAAATGTGAGGTCCATGTGTGTTTTGACTCTCAATTATGGCTGCCAAGACTTTCAGAATAAAATCACGTGAAATCCTGGCTGAGATTCCCAGTGCTCTGTGGAAGCCACCTTGGCCTAGATCTCAGATTTCAGGGTGACTCTCATGTGTTGCCTCCTAAAATCCCAACACAATTCATGGCAATACTTCTCTGAGGACAGTTCCAGAATTCAGTCTCTAAGGGGAATAACACCAGAGTTCAAGCCCAGGTGAACTAAGTCATCTCTTTCAACCGCCACACAAATGACCAGAATTAAAACCAAAACACTCCCACATGGCCCTCAACATCCTCCATATAGACACTTATCATAACCTCTGGCTGGAAATTTCCATGAGGGGTGCAGACAAAGAAAGTATCCAAATAAGTTCCCTTGCCCCTCATTTGCCTAAAGTCAGGGTGGCCTGGACACCCTTCCTGAGAACCAAGAGTGATTAAATAGGCCTGCACTTAATAATGCTCTGCATCTCCAATTTGGGGCCTACTTACTTTCAGGTATAGATTCTTTATGTGATTTGGAGTCATGAGAAAAGCCAAGCACCTCTGGTCTAGTCTCTGCAGGGTTTGAAGAACTCATTTGACCCAAATTATCCCTATTCTCACTTGATGGATTTCAGGAACCTAACCGAGGAAAGCAAAAGACTTAATCCACAATGACTGCTCATTTGGCCATTTTGGTTTTGGATGCACACATGGTATCTTTCTTTAGATCCATCAGGTGCTAAGAATCTAAGCCACAGCCTCACATAGGGTCATGAGGCTGATTAAGACACATCCCTTTCCAAAGCAATCAAGCAAAGAGCCACAGGTGATGCCCATTCATTTGCATTTGACAACTCATTTCTTCAGGCTTCACAAAGGGGTGGTCTGAGGCAAAAAGCTTCCTGAAATTCAGGGCAACAGAACAATAGGTAAGCAAATGGCCCAAAGCAGGATTTCTCCACTGAGACTTTCCTGGTCACACTGATATCTGAGTTTTCTGAGATGCTCGCCATTCCCTTTAGCTATCCAGTACATGGCCATGTCACAGAGCTTGGAGGTGGTATATATATTGGACACATAACCATGAGCCTATTCTGGAGAGTGGAGTGGATTCAGGAACAAAATATAATCTTAGGAAGATAGTAGGTGTTGCCCATTCATAAGGCAAGCCGCAGTCCATTCATAAATTGGCAGGATGAATGTTGGGAAGATTTCTACTAGACAGGAGACATCCATTGATGCATTCTCTTTTCTAATGTCTAGAACCACGGACACAGTGGGATACACAGACTTAGAAACACTCGCCTTTTCAAAAGACTTATTAGAAACAATTCACTTCAAACCAAAAAACAGCCTTTATTACCTATTCTCAGAACATGAGACAAAACCACAAACCAACACCCACATCCACAAAGACACCTTCTTCCCCCAAGTCAGTCTGTGACTATCCATAGTGTCCTCTGATTGGTGGGCCATACTATGTTACCCCGAAATGGCCTGTCCTGTCTCAGATCTGGTCTCCTTGGTCAACACTGTGAAGTTCTCAGGAGCCAGCGGTGATCCACTAACTGCTTTCTCAGGAAAGGCCACTCTTCAGAGCTTTCCTGGCATTTGGGCATCCTCACCTCCGTAGGTACCAACAAAGACTGACTCTGTCCTTGGTAAATCTGAACAATTGAAACCACTGCAACTGGGACTGGGACTGAGACTGAATTTGGGTGCCTGGCTTCCTGGATCCCAAGTTCAGAGAGTTACATCACAAAGGATGTTAGGTGAGGTCACTTCCTTTAAGATCTGAATGAGGTCACTGCCTTGGCAACCACTTTGTCCTAACAGTTGCTTCAAAGTGTCCCATAAAATGGAGGCTGCCCCTACATCCTGTGACACTTTCACAAGTTAGAATGGTATATCAACCATAGGCACCCGGGAAGTGCTCTCCACACTGGCCTAGTTTGGTCCTTCTTCTCCATATTAAGAAGAGAGAGGCTGATTCAGACACATCCCTTCATCCTGACCAGGTTGTTTTCAATGGAAGATGACTTTTGCTCTCTCAGTTCGTACATATGTGCCTACAACTTCTCCAGGGATCATTTTTGCTTGGACCTTTGAGTTTCTCAGCAGTTGGAAGAAACCGTAAATTCCTGTATTGTAAGACCAACTCTGTCCCTGCTCTTCTGTAAAGTTAGATTGAGGGAAGAGTGTATGGTTAGGGTTAATAACAGTTTCGATTGGGGTTAGGAATCATTCTGCTGGATGAATAATGGTATGGCGAACCTTCGATATTTTCAAGAATATATAGGTGAAATATAAGCACGAAAACAGAAATAAAGGTAATATTTGAAGCCCAGAAGGGTGTTGGGCCCTTGATTGCAATATTTAGCATTGATTTATTTTCTGCACAGATGTCTCAGATAAATCAATATACAAATGCATAGGACCTTGTACTTTGGATTATTTATTGTCAAAGAGAACTTCCAGTCATAAAGGGATAGTCGGGGGCCTGGGGATGTGGCTCAAGTGGTAGCGCGCTCGCCTGGCATGCGTGCGGCCCGAGTTCGAACCTCAGCACCACGTACAAACAAAGATGTTGTGTCTGCCAAGTACTAAAAAAAAAAATGTTAAAAAATTCTCTCTCTCTCTCCCTCTCTCTCTAACTCTTTCTTTAAGAAAAAAAAATTTAAAAAAAAGAATAGTCGGTAGGATTAGGACGATAGTCGGTAAGTTTAGAACGGAGAGTGAGTATAGGATTTGCACCAAAAGTTCTTTAGCTATGGGGTTTCGGGTATAGAGTGAATGTAAATGTCAGCACATGTGAAGAGTCAGTCACAATGATGAAATGGGGAAAATATGTAGGAAAGCAGATTTCAATAGAGACATTAGGAAATCTGGCAAAGTATATTCGGTAATGAAAATTTAGTAAAATAGGTAAATGTCACTTCCCGTTTTTCTGTATGCTTAACAAAACACTTTTGAAATCTTGAGAACTGTTTGCTAATCTTGTTCCCAGAATGTGCTGTCCCCAACTGCCAACCTGCAGAATGTACTCATTCACCCGGTTGCACGCAAACTGCTCACTCGCCCAGACCAAACAATAAAGTTCCCTCTCTGCCCTCACCAAGCAAAGTATATAAGCTCTGCTTAAGCTGTTCTCAGGGCTCTCTGCTCTATTCAAGTGAGCTCTGAGCCCCAGCATGCTGGACCCCCAATAAAACCTTTGCTTTTGCATGAGACAGTCTTTTGGTGGTCTCTTCACCCGATGCTCGTCTGACCTTTACATATGGAGGTTCCAGTGAGATCCGGCAGCGGCGAACGTGAGACCCCAACAGGCTCCTCTTGGGGTATGTATGGTGCCTCTTTCTGGTTTCAGGTTTCAGGTTAGGGCTTCGCAAAATGGCTGTCAATGAAGAGTGTGACCTCTCTCCGATGGTGGCTGACATACGTGTCACAGAGCCACAGGCCACATCCCTGGGGGATGCACCAGAGTACTCGGGAAATCGAGGAGCAATAGTCTCCTCAACTCAGTAATATTTTGTTTCAGATTCGGTATCGCCAGCCCATCGGGTTTGGCCAGATACTTAGTCCTGGTCTCAGTGTTGGAAGTTCCATTGTCTGTCTTTATTTTCTTGTCTTGTCTGTGTCGTGTGTCATCGCTTTTACTGTTTGTGTATCTTTCATTATGGGACAGAGCACTTCAATGCCTCTGTCCCTGACCCTTGATCACTGGACCAAAGTACCCTTAAGGGCTCAGAATCTTTCTTTTTCAGTAAAATTCTGGACCTGGCAGACTCTCTGTGCCTCAGAATGGCCCACCTTTGGATTCGGATGGCCCCTAGAAGGATCTTTCTACTTCCCACTAATTTAAAAAGTCAGAGGATATTGTCTTTCAGCCAGGGCCACATATCCATCCGATCAACAGCCATATATCTTAACTTGGCAGGACCTCTGCAAATCTCCTCCATGGGTGAAGCATTTCCTTGCCCCTACCCCCGCTCCTACTCCTTCCCCCATGATCTCTCAAACCCTCTGCTCCTCCTCCTCCTCCACCCTCTGTTCTCCCTGAGTCACAAGATTTGACTCTACTGGACTCTCGTCCCCCTCCTTATCTCCTGCCCACGTCCCCCAAAGACCAACACCCTCTAAGTGATTCCCCTGCTGCTGACTCAACCTCTCCACCATTGGAGGAAGATAAGCCAGCCCAGCGCCCTCCAGATAATTTCCCCACAGCACACACAGCCCCTCCTCCTCTGGAGGAAGCTAGCCCAGCTAAAGGTACTCAACAGCAGTGAATGATTGAAAAACCTGGAACTCGAATGATGCTCCCCCTCATCCCTAGGGGCCAATGATTGACAACGGCCTTGGGGGAAAAATGCAAGCCTACCAGCATTAACCTTTCTCCTCTTCAGACCAATATAACTGGAAAAATAAATATCCCCCTTTTACCGAGGACCCCACCCGGCTCCTAGGTGTGGTTGAGTCATTGATGTTTTCACACCAGCCTACTTGGGATGACTGTCAACAACACCTAGGGTTGTCTCTTCATGATAGAGAAACAAAAGAGAATCCTCCTGGATGCTGGAGAAAATATCCTCTGACCAGATGGGTGACCGACAAAACTTCCCAACATATTCAACCCGGCTTTTCCTTGAATCGACGAAACTGGGACCCCAACACCTTTGAAGGTAGGGAGCATGTGTCCACTTATCGCTGGTCTCTAATTGTGGGTATCTTAGTGGCCGCTAGGCGACTAACAAATTTTGCCAAGTTAAGAGAGATTATTCAAGGGCCTGATGAATCTCCCTCTATGTTTTTAGAGAGAATTATGGAGGCATATAGGAGATATACTCCTTTCGATCCTCAGGCAGAGGATCAAAAGGCATCTGTCAAGATGGCCTTTATGGGCAAGCTGCCGTGGATATTAAAAGAAAGTTACAATGCTTAGATGGATTACAAGATATGACTTTGAGAGATTTAGTCAGAGTAGCCGAGAAGGTATACTATAAGAGAGAAACTGAGGAAGAGTAGGGAGCAAAGGGAGGATAAAAGAAACAAAAGACAGACTAAGGCATCGACTAAGGTCCTGGTCACAACAACAAATAGGCCAGAAATAAGAAACATAGAGACAGGAATGGATATCGGGGCCCATACTAGAGGTCACCCCTGGCCTCAATTTAATGTGCCTACTGTAAAGAAAAAGGACACTGCTTCAAAGAGTGCCATTGAACGAGACAGCCACTCTAGCCAGCCATTCTGACTCTGGAGGATGACTAAGAATGTTGGGGCTCAGATCCCCTCCGAGAGCTCAGGGTAAATTTTGAAGTGGAGGGGACCCCAGCAAACTTTGAAGTGGATACAGGGGCAATATACTCTGCCCTTAAGGCCCCATTGGTCTCTCTATCAAATAAAAGGTCTCTAATTCAAGGGACTAATGGCAGAAAATATCGGGCTTGGACAACTAAGAGGACCATGGACCAGGGGAAAGGAAAAATCCATCACTCGTTCTTAGTAATCCCAGAATGCCCGGCCCCATTGATGGGCAGAGATCTGCTCACCAAGCTCCGGGCCAAAATAACTTTTAACCCTGAAGGACCACAAGTGGAATTTCTAAATCTTTCAGTAAAAACTCCTATAGTCACGGCTCTATATATGTCAGTAGAAAATGTACATCAACTCACTCAACTTGGTTCAAAGAAATTGCATTCATTCCTGAAGGATCAAGAACAGAGTTTTTTACTAACCGACTCAAAGCAAAAGGAAATAACTGAATGGGTAACAAAAGCCTGTCAGGTCTGTCATGGATAATGCTTACCATTCCAAGCTTCCTGCAAAAAAGCACCTACGAGGAACCAGACCAGGACAATTCTGGGAAGTGGAATTTACTAAAATTAAGCCAGCAAGGTTTGAAATTAAATATCGCCTAGTCTTTGTAGATATATTTTGAGGATGGATTGAAGCCTTTTCCAGGAAAAAAGAAAAAAAAAAACGAAACAGCGCAAATGGTCGTCAAGAAGATCCTGAAAGATATTTTTACAAGATACGGCCTGCCTTTAGTAATAAGGTCTGATAATGGACGGGCGTTTGTAGCCCAGGTAAGTCAGGGGTTAGGCAAAACCCTGGGGATTAATTAAAAGTTATATTGTGCTTATAGACCACCGAGTTCAGGACAGGTAGAAAGAATGAATAGAACCATTAAAGAGACCATAACGAAATTAAGCTTAGAAACCTGCATAATAGATTGTACTATGCTCCTGCCTTATGCACTATTTCATGGAAGAAATACTCCCTCTGTTTCTTCGTGTAACCTCACCCCCTATGAAATTGTCCATGGTGCCCCTCATTCAGTAAGGGACCTAACCCCAACTCTAAGACCTAACAATTCCTTCCACACCCCATTGCTTGACTGAATTAAAGCTCTTGAAAGAACTCAGGGATACCTGTAAAAACAGATGGCCAATGCCTATCAACCTGGGGACGAGTGGACTCTACATCGATATCAAGTAAGAGACTTCATCTATGTAAGTCGACATCAGGTGTCATCCCTGGAACCCCACTGGAAATGACGATACAAGGTGCTACTTATAACACCTACAGCGGTAAAGGTAGAAAGAATCACTTCCTGGATCCATACCTCTCATCTCAAGCCTGACCCTGTCCAGACTCTGGCTTGAAACAGGAAAAAATTGGTAAAACTTTCAAATTGTGTATTTACCCTGTGTCTAAGGCTATACACTCTCCCCTTGACCACCAGTAGTCCTAAACCTATTCAACCCGTTCAGCAGCGATGGCTGATCACAAATCCTACTGGTAAAGAAGTATGATCTATCTCGCATACAGCCCACTTAGGGACTTGGTGGACATCTATCCACCCAGACATTTGTCAGCTGGCTATAGGTCTTTCCTATTGGGATATACCTGATGAAGAGGATCCCACTAAATTTCCCTTAAATCCATTCTGCACCATTGATAATGGAAACAATCATTATGGATGTAGGGACACGCAAGCCAGATGCAGGTAGGCTAGCCTAGATTACTATGTTTGCCCGGTGGACTACCAAAGCCACAAACAGTCACGGTTGTGTGGGGGGAATGCCGACTTCTTCTGTAAGTCATAGGGTTGTGATCATACAGGCAGTGCATGATGGAACCCAAACTCCTCATCAACTTCTGTACACAGCATTGGCCCTATTACCAATTAGATCACCAAAACCGATGGCCCCTAGAGGGGTCTCTAGATCCTCAAATTCTGCCTGACCTTTTTAACTTCTGAAAGTCCTCAAAAGGGTGAAAGGAGATTTCCCTATGTGGAGGCCTTTTCCCTCCTTCTCTCACATCCTGAACTATGCTTCTCCAATAGGTCCTCACACTCAGCCTTCTGCTCCAGACTCTCTGCTGTCACTCTCAACTCAGCAACATGATTTCTCCCCTCCAATTACTAGATCAAACACCCAAACCTCTGCCGGATCTAAGACCATTGCCCCCTTGCTGAGGTAGCAGGTACTAAGGTAACCCTCCACCGAATCACTCCTCTCTTCTCCAGTCAGTGCCCGCACCGGGTCCCACCAGTTCCTCTTACCAGCTAACCCAAAGCTCAAACCAGCTGAGGAGAACCCTCAGACCCCTATCCAAGATTTAGTGAAAATGGCCTTTAAAGTTTCTTTGTCATCACTGAAAACAGATTACTAAGAATTTAAAGTCCCTCACAGGCTTTTAGGGATACTAACTCCCATCTTCCCCTCTGCTCTACCTGTTCTACTGCTCACCTTTTTGTTGCTAGGAAAATCACAAACCCCTTTCCCAGTATTCTTTCACATCTCTGCTACCTCATTCTCAGATCCACGGAGCTGCTCAAAGCCACGCCTTCCCCATCCCCCCCCTCTGTTCCAGGCCCACAGAAAAACATTAACTGAAATTCTACAGAAGTCTTCAGCATGGCTGACTTTAGCATTTTCAGCAAAAGAGTCCCCATGAAAGACTTCAAAGTAGATAAACTTCCTCTTTTCCTGTTGCCCTGTTGTACTTGGCCACTGGCTAAAAATATCAGCACTCCTAAGTTAGACACCCCCTTACTAGTTTTTCACAAAATATGTGAACAAGGCCTTTGGCATTGAGCTGGGGCTTCACAGAGATGGCTACATTTCTAAGATAAAGAAGTTACCAACTGGGCTCCATGGTAACAGCTGGAAGGGGGAAAAAATAAAGGGAAGAAAAAGCTCTCCTTCACCCAGGTCGCCTTGAAAAGTTAACTTGCCCAGAACAGAGGAAAAAAACAGAAAAAATCTGCTTTTTGTGAACTTCTGCAGGCTGTGAACTTCTGCGCCCCTTCCCTTATATGTTGGGTACAAAATTCTGAAACTACCTAAACGTGGGTTTCAGGGAATTAATTGATTATAACAGAAGTAATGCCCTCTGAATCCGGTTGCAAATAAAATGGAAAGTTTCCCTGTTTTTGGTAGTATCTTAGGTGCCTTGCCATGTCCGTCTCTATAACAGTATAATTCTATAGACTTAAACATTGTTTATGTTTTCATGAAATTGTCAAGACGATGTGATTAATTTTGTAAAGGTGCAGAGGTTTCCCAGAGTGCTTTATCATAATGCAGGTTCATTTGAAGATCAAATAAGGAGGCATAAAACCCGGTTCCACTGAGAACATATATCCATCACTTTAGCCATCCTATTAGGAATAGGAGTTGCTGCAGGTGTGAGCACAAGAACCACTGCCTTGGTCCATGGGATACAACAAATGACACAATTAGAAGCAGCAATAGACCAAAACTTAAAGATATTAGGAACCTCCATCTTTGCTTTGCAGGAATCTTTAACCTCTCTCTCTGAAGTTGTTTTACAGAACAGGCGAGGGTTGAACCTCCTCTTCATGAGAGAAGGGGGCCTTTGTTCTGCATTGATGGAGAATCTTGTGTTTTTGCCGACCATACTGGAGTTTTAAAAAAATCTAGGAGTAAATTAAAAAGATGCCTTGAAGAGTGTCATTGAGAGAGAGAGGCCCAAAAAGGGTGGTTTGAGTCTTGGTTCACACAGTCCCCCTGGTTAACTACACATTTATCAACCCTGGAAATTTCAATAATAATCCTCATATTATTGCTAACTATAAAACCCTGTTTGCTCAACCGTGTAATTTCTTTTCTCCAAGCTCAAATTGGACGAGTTAAACTTATGGTAATACCCCACTAGCAAACATAGAATGTGACACCCCGCAATGATCACTTTTATGATTAAAAGTAGCCAGAAGAAGAAGTGGGGAATGAAAGATCAATAAAATAGGCACTTTTCACTTCCTTTTTTCCTGTATGCTTAACAAAACACTGTTGAAATCTTGAGAAATGTTTGCTAATCTTGTTCCCAGAATATGCTGTCCCCAACTGACTAACTGCAGAATGTGCTCCTTCACTGGGTTGCATGCAAACTGACCACTCGCCCTGACCCATCAATAAACTTCCCTCCCTGCCGTCACCAAGGAAAGTGTATAAGCTCTGCTTAAGCTGTTCTAAGGGCTCTCTACTCTATTCAAGTGAGCTCTGAGCATCAGCATGCTGGACCCCCAATAAACCCTTTGCTGTTGCATGAGATAGTCTCTTGGTGGTCTCTTCCTTCGACCTCACCCGACCTTTACTTGGATAATTAAATGTAGAAGAGAACATGCATTCAAAAATGGATAGTCGGTAGGATTAGGAATATAGTTGGTAGGTTTAGGAAGAAGACTGTGTATAGGTTTTGGAACAAAAGTTCCTTAGCAATAGGGTTTCGGTTAGAGAGTGAATGTAAATGTCAGCACATGTGAAGAGTCAGTCACAATGATGAACTGGAGAAAATATGTAGGAAATCAGATATCAATACACACATTATGAAATCAGGCAATGTATAAAGTGAATGATAGGATTAGACATGATCAACCATGTTGAGTTTCAATATATAATCTTAGGAAGAAACAAATATGTAGTCACAAATATGATTGACATTGGAGAGCATTAGGCAACCTGGACATTGATGTTTTTAATAATCCAGGATCACTTTCCATTTAGGATGTGCTACAATCATAAGTTTGACCTTTGCATTTTGTGATCAGAATATTACAGTGATAAAATGTATATGTAGATCAGGTGACATGCATATTTTTTCTAACATTTCTGGGAGCAAAATTTTGAAGAGGTATAAATTAGTGTTGGGGGTACACAGAGTTGTTCCCTGTGTCTATGAATATAGAAGTAATGCATGAATTGACAATACTGTGAATAAATAATATAGCTGTTTCCACTTTAAATCATGGATTGAATTGATATCTGAAAATACGTAAGAAATCTTATATTGATATACAATCATTCATCCCAACGAGTTATACATCTAATGGTCATATTAGGGTTATGTTTTATCATGAAGGGTGTGTGAGTTTAGTTTCAAAAGTGATTATGAAAATGAAAAATTATGTGTTTGGAAAGAAGTCTCATGAAAAGACGAGTCAAGAAACATAGAGGAATACATGTGTTCTGAAGCAGGAAGTGATTGTAAGTATAAAAAAACGTATAAATTTCCTAACTTGTGGATGAAATATATATCCTATGATGTGCAAAAACTGAAAAAAATAGTAATGTAACAGTGTTGAATGAAAATGAATGTCAAAATACATATCATGTCCCATAGAAATCTACTTGCATTGATGTTAAACTGGGTCAGTTACTGTAGAAACATTAGGATTTGAAAGGACCATTTACTAAAGTTAGTTTTCAGTACTAGGAATCAAATATATATTTCAGGTGGATGAATATATCTGAGCATAATCTTGTGAACATTTTATTATAAATCAACATTCATGACATGAATAAATTTAGGGAGTGTATATAAGACACATATATTTCATATTTTGAAAAATCGGAGGGTGTATAATATATATATATATATATATATATATATATATATATATATATATATATATCACAGATACATTAAAAAGTAGCAATATATAAATATATATGCGTATCAAAATTTATCATGAAATATATATCATCCACAGATTAAAAAGTATTCATTTTAGTGAACGTGGATTTATGTATAATGTTGTTCAACTAGGAACCTCACCCATAGGTGGAATTTTAAGATCCAAAAGCGTTTAGGAGGAGTGATCTCTTCTCACAATTTGTATCTGCAAAGTCAGCCACCTCACAAAAATGTACGTGTGATACCAGGTAGGATTCTATATGTGCATATAAAAATACATGTGCTGAATAGGCTCCAGAGAAATGGAGACAGGAATTCAGAAATAAGTTAACATTAAAAAAATGGAGAACTATTTCAATTAACAATTGACTATATTTATAACACCTACCATTTATCATGCAAAAAGCAAGTCCAACTATACACCATGCCTCCTCTGAACTGCTTATGTTTCTATAATGTTTGGGTTACTTTCCTCCATCATATTAGGATTAGTAATCAGAGTCTAGTAGGGTGTGAGTTAGTGTCAGGGATTCAGTATATCGAATGGAAAATAGGAAAATGAATCCAATGTGTATGCAAATATGTGGTAAACAAAAATCTTCCCACTCTCATCAAGAACAACACCTAGATATCACCTTCGCCCCAAGTAAGACACCATTAGAGGAGAAGAGTTAGAAAATCCGTGACTACATATCTGGAATGGAATACGATCAGGAGTTTACAACCTTGGAAGTGGTAGAGGAGTTTCCAAAAGTAAGGGACAGGGTAAAAACTCCACAAACATGGACCTCTGCCTGCCTAAAGACTTCTTGAGAAACTGTCTCTGAGGTTGGGCACTTAAAACATATGTTGTTGTCAGGAGCTTTAGCTTCCTTTCTAGGGAGACCATCAAAGCTGGGTCTTCATCTCTTTGACCTTGTGGATATGGTTTCTTATTTTCCAATGAACATGAGGCAGCAGTGCTGAATTCTCTCTTTGTAGGTAAACTGTGGCCACGGGGAGCTAAGTGTATCCACATGTTGACTGTGAAACCATTTGGTCATCCTCCACATTTCGTGGTGATTCTTGGTGCTGCACTGGGAATTTGGTATTTGCTTCATGGAATACAAGGAGCTCAACTGGAACACAGTGCTGGAGGGAGTTCTGTCATGTGTGGTGGGTCAGGGTCAGCAGGAGAATGCACCAACCAGGTTTCTAGCCCACATAGTTTGCCCCCTTGACCATAATAACCTGATTGTGAACATTTCCCTTAAACCTCTTGTTATAAAAAGATGCCTTTACATATAAGGGTCTGCTGGATGCACCATGTCAGCCACATGCCATTTGGAAGTCAAAGGCAGATCCACAAGGCCCCACGACAGAAGTTTTATCACAAAACTGCACATCTCTGCTCTAGGTCCACTAATCAGCAGGCTTGAACTTACTGGCATCTCTGTTCTACACCATTTTCATGAAACTTAGTCAATCAAGGAACTGTCTGGTACACTCATCGTCAGCAACAGTACATCCAAAGGTTCTCCTGTGCAACCTGGTCAAAGGAATTTAAAAAATTTCATGGTATTTATCGAGCCATTATTCAAGCATGAGGTTGGAGGCACTGTTGGTTTCAATTTTTTCAGGAAACATTAAATGGTGAGGAAGTTCATTTCAATGAAACCTCTGGAAAACTCTCACAGGCAAGTCTTCCCAAGGAGTGGCCAAAAGGTCACAGAAATCCAGGACTATTGAGGTCTACAATGTGAGGTCCATGTGTGTTTTGACGCTCAAGTATGCCTGCCAAGTGTTTCAGAAAAAATCATGTGATATCCAGGCTGAGATTCTCAGTGCTCTGTGGAAAGCCACCCTGGACCTAGATCTCAGTTTATAAGGGCGACTCTCATGTGTGGTCTGCTAAAATCCCAACACAATTCATGGCAATACTTCTCTGAGTTCAGTTCCAGAACTCAGTCTCTAAGTCCCCTTGAACTCACACCAGAGTTCAAGCCCAGTTGGACCCAGTCATTTCTTCCAATCGCCACACAAATGACCAAAATTAAAACCTAAACACTCCCACAAGGCCCTCATCTTCTCCATATAGACACTCATCATAACCTCTGGCTGAAGGTTTCCATGAGGGGCGCAGCCCAAGACAGTGACCAAAATGAGCACCCTTGGCCCTCATTTGCCTAAAGTCCGGGTGGCCTGGACACCATTCCTGTAAACCAGGAGGGATTAAATAGACCTGCCATTAATACTCCTCTGCTTCTCCATTTTGAGGCCTACTGAATGTCAGGTATAGATTCTTTATGTGGTTTGGAGTCATGAGAAAACCCAAGCACTTCTGCAGGGCTTTGAAGAACTCATTTGACCCAAAGGATCCCTATTCTCACTTGATGGAGTCAGGAACATCACAGAAAAAGGCTAGAGACTTCATCCACAATGACTGATCTTTTTGCCATTTTGGTTTTGGATGCACACACGGGATCTTTCTTTAGATCCATCATGTGCTAAGCTGGAGCCTCACACAGGGCCAAGTGGCTGATTCAGACACCTCCCTTTCCAAAGCAATTATGCCAAGAGCCACAGGTGATCCTCATTCATTTCCATTTGATAACTGTTTTTTTCAGTCTTCACAAAGGGGTGGCCAGAGGCAAATACCTTCCTGACATTCAGGGCAACAGAACAAAATGTAAGCAAAAGGCCCAAAGCAGGGTTTCTCCACTGAGAGTTTCCTGGCCACACTGATATCTGAGTTTTCTGAGATGCTCTCCATGCCATTCCCTTCAGCTATTCAGTACATGGTCATGTCACAGTGATTGGAGGTGGTACATATCATGGATAAAAAAACGATGAGCCTATTCTGGCTAGTGGCCAGAATTCTGGAAGAAAACAGGAACTTAGGAAGGTTGTAGGTGTTTCCCATTTGTAAGGCAAGCCGCAGTCCTTTCATAAATTGGACAGGTTGATTGGTGGGAGGCATTCTACTACACAGGACATATTCATTGATGCATTCTCTTTTCTAATGTGTACAACCACGGACACAGTGGGATACACAGAAATAGAAACACTCACCATGTCAAATGACTTATTAGAAACAGTCCATTCCAAAAGACATAAATCACGTTTTTTTACCTATTCTCAGAACATGAGACAAAACCACAAACTGACATCCACACACCCAGGCACCTCCTTCCCCCAAGTAGGTCTGTGACTCTTCTGAGTGTCCTCTGACTGGTAGGCCATACGATGTTCCTCCAAAATGGCCTTTCCTGTCTCAGATCTGGTGTTATTCACCAACTCTGTGAAGTTGTCAGGAGGCACTGGTGAGCCAATTCCAGTCTTGTCAGTAAAGGCCCCTCTTCAGAGCTTTCTTGGAATTTGGCCACCTTCACATGAATAGGTACCTAGAAAGACTGATTCTATCCTTGGTAAATCCAAACAAGTGAGACCACTGGGACTTGGACGGGTAATGGCTCTGGGTGCCTGGCTTCCTGGATCCCAAATTCAGAGAATTCCATCACCAAGGAAGTATGTGAGGTCACTTCCTTCAGGAACTGAATGAGGTCACTGACTTGGCCACCAATATGTCCTAACAGTTGCTTCCTAGGTTCTCATAAGATGGAGGCTGCCCCTATTTCCTGTGACACATTCACAAACTAGAATGGTATAGAAACCACAGGCACCTGGGAACAGCTCTCCACAAAGGCCTGGTTTGGTCCGACTTCTCTACATTAAGAAGAGAGAGGCTGATTCAGAAACATCCCTTCATCCTGATTAGGTTGCTTGCCATGGAAGATGACTTTTGCTCTCTCAGGTCCTAAATAGCTGCCTAAATCTTCTCCATGGATCATTTCTGCATGGACCTTTGAGGTTTTCAGCAGATGGAAGATCCCCTCCATTCCTGTATTGTAAGACCAACTCGGTCCCTGCTCTTCTGTAAAGTTAGATTGACGGAACATTGTATGGTTAGGGTTAATAGCGTGTTCGATTTTGGTTAGGAATCATTCTGCTAGATGAATAATGGTTTGGGAACCTGTGATACTTATAAGAATATAGACTTGAAATATAAGTACAAAAACAGAAATCTAGGTAAGATTTGAAGCCCAGAAGGGCATTTGGCAATTGATTGGCATACTAAGCTTGAATTATGTTCTGTACCGAGGTCTCAGATAAATTCATTTACAATGGCATAGGATGCTGTACCTAAGATGACTGAATTTAGAAGAGATCATCAAGCCCAAAAGGGATAGTCCAAAGGATTAGGAAGATTGTCAGTAGGATTAGGAAGAAGAGTGAGTCTAGGAGTTGGACCAAAAGTTCTTTAGCAATAGGGTTTTAGTTAGAGAGTGAATGTAAATGTCAGCACATGTGAAGAGTCAGTCACAATGATGAACTGGGGAAAATATGTAGGAAAGAGAGTAAATATGTATCAATAGACACATTAGGAAATCAGGCAACGTCTAAAGTGAGTGATAGGATTAGACATTTTCAACAGGGTTGAGGTTGAATATATAATTTTAGGAAGAAACAATTATTTAGTCACCAATAGGATTGACATTTGAGCGCATTAGGGAACCTAGACATGGAGGTTTTTAGTAATCCATGCTCACTTTAAATTTAGGCTTTAGTACAATCATAAGTGTGACCTTTGCATTTTGTGTCAAGAATATTACTGTGGTAAAATATATATTTAGATCAGATTACATGAGTATTTCTTCCACCAATATGAGGAGCAATATTTTGAAAACTTATAAATTAGTATTGCGGATAAAATAGGCGTACCCTGTGTTGATGAATAAGAGATGATGCATGAATAGACCATATTGTGAATTAATTATATAACTGGTTCCAACTTTAAATAATGCATTGAAATTATATTTGAAAATATATAGGAAATCTTATATTGATATATATACATTCATTCCAACCAGTTATACATCTAATGGTAATATTAGGGTTATGGTTTATCATGAAGAGTGTGTGAGTTTTGCTTCAAAAATGAGTATAGAATCTAAAACGATGTTTTTAGAAAGAAGTCTATTGAAAAGACCACTAAAGAATCATAGAGGAATACATGTTTTCTGAAAGAGGAAGTGATTGAAAGTGAACCACATGCCTATAAATTTGTGAATTTGTGTATGAAAGGTTATACCCTATGATGTCCATAAACTTAAGAAATAGTAATGTACCAGTGTGGAATAAAAATGAACTTCAAAATACATTTCATGTCCCATAGGAATCTAACTGCATTGATGTTAAACTTGGTCAGTTACTATAGAAATATTAGGATATATAAGGACCATTCACTGAAGTTAGTTTTCAGTACTAGGAAACAAATATGTATTTTAGGTGGTTAAATATTTCTGAGAATAATCTGTTGAGAGCCACAGCCAAAGGAGCCCCAGTAAACTTGCAGCTGCCAGCAAACCTCCGTCTGCCGGCTGATGATTGGCTCACAGCGGCCCCAGCATCATCTAGCTGATTTGCTTCTCTGTGGTGATGCTCATTGGAGATGCTCAATGAGCGGTTTCCCCGACCTTTCAGACTGCCAGCGGATGATTGGCTCACAGCGGCCCCAGCAACATCTAGCTGATTGGCTCCTCTGTGGTGATGCACATTGGGCTGGTTCCCTGCCCTCTCAGACCACGGAACTGCTCATTGGGGCACTTTCTTGGCTCCGCCCATGCGACCCAGCCAATCGGCCTCAAGAGGAGGAGACTTGTGTTTGAGGGAGAGGCTTGTGGGAAGCCTGTGGTGGCAGTTGGGCTCTGACGGCTATTCCTGAGGAGCTGTTTTGTTTGGTGTCATCTTGTTGGGTTGTATTATAGTAGAAATGCGGAATCAGAAATTATTAAAAAAAAAATGAAAGAGTGTTCAGTAAATTGTTAGATGCAATTAAGGCATGGAAGACTTTACAAGGACATGGAGGTTTACAAGGTTAATTATCTAAGGTAATACAAGGAGCTAATGAACCTTATGCTGAATTTGTAGATAGGCTTATTCAAACAGCTACCAGAGTTTTTGGAAATACACAACAAGCAATGCCATTACTAAAACAACTGGCTTATGAGCAAGCGAATCTTTGGTGCAATGATATCATTAGACCATGGAAACATGAAGATTTAAACACATATATTAAATTATGTAGAGACATTAAAGAACAAGAGCAAGTCGTGGAAGCTGCAGTAAAACAGGCTTTAGATGCCAGAGACATTAATGAACAAGGGCAAATTGTGGCAGCTGCAGTAAAACAGGCTTTAGATGCCAGGCCAAGAACATGCTACAATTGTGAAGAAACAGGACATTTTAAAAGGAATTGTCCCATAGGAGGAGGGTTTAACAAAACTAGGTATCAAAGGAGTAGAATACGAGGTATTTGTCCACGATGCCGTAGAGGGAGACTTTGGGCTAATGAATGCTGTTCTCAAACCACCATAGAGGGTACACCATTATCAAAAAACGAACAAGGACCAGGTGTTTATCCACAATATTGTGGACAAAGACATGGAGCTCCATTGCCAAAAATGGACAAGGGGGCTCAATGCTCCGGGGCCCAAAACCACAAATATACACAGCACTGGAGAAACCCAGCAACCCCATCAGGGTAGTGCCCAGGACACATTGTCCATCAGATCCCTCATCAGACAAACCAGAGGGAGCTCAGGGTTGGACATCTGTGCCTCCGCCAGAGCAGTACTAACTGCAGAGATGGGAGTTCAATTCATTTCCACATGGGTAAAAGGACCTCTTCCCAAAGGAACAGTAGGCTTATTATTGGGACGCAGCTCTTCTACTCTAAAAGGACTTATGATAAGTCCTGGGGTAATTGATCTCGACTATGAAGGTGAAATAAAAATTATAGGCAGTTCTCCAAAGGGCATATCAGTAATTTCACCAGGAGATAGAATAGCACAGTTACTAATAATACCCAGCCTACATGAAAAATTTTCCAGTTGTACTGTAGAAAGAGGTTCCAAGTGATTAGGCTCCACAGGTGTAGATTGGGCTATGCTTTCTTTAAATTTAGATTCTGGCCCCATGCTAAAACTAAATATTCAAGGGCATAAATTTAATGGGCTACTGGATACAGATGCAGACCTTAGCATCATCTGTCGTCAAGAATGGCCAAAACATTGGCCGTTACAACAAGCCACTCAAACGCTTCGAGGCCTAGGAGTGGCGTCTAATCCCCATAGAAGTGCAATGGTATTAGATTGGAAGGATCCTGAAGGATGTGAAGGAACTCTACAGCCATATGTATTGGATCATCTTCCCGTAAATTTATGGGGATGAGATAGTCTTCTGGACTCAGTGATATTTTTTTTCGGATTCAGTATTGCCAGTCAATCGGGTTTTGCCGGCTCCTCAGTCCTGGTCTCAGTGTTGGACGTCCACTGCCTGTCTTCATTGCCTTGTCTTGTCTGTGTCATGTTTCATTGCTTTAACTGTTTGTGTATCTTTCATTATGGGACAGAGCACTTCAATGCCTCTGTCCCTGATCCTTGATCACTGGACCAAAGTCCGCTTAAGGGCTCAGAATCTTTCTTTTTCAGTAAAGCCCCGGATGTGGCAGACTCTCTGTGCTTCAGAATGGCCCACCTTTGGATTTGGATTACCCCTAGAAGGATCTTTCTACTTCCCACTAATTTAAAAAAGTCAGAGATATTGTCTTTCAGCCGGGGCCACATAGCCATCTGGATCAACAGCCATATATCTTAACTCGGTGGGAACTCTGCATATCTCCTTTTCCATGGGTGAAGCCTTTCTTGCCCCTGCCCCCACTCTGACTCCTTCCCCCAGGAACTGTCAAATCCTCTGCTCCTCCTCCTCCTACACCCTCTGTTCTCCTTGAGTCACCATATTTCACTCTACTGGACTCTCCTTCCCCTCCTTATCCCCTGCCCTTGTCCCCCAACCTCCAACACCCTCTAAGTGATTCCCCTGCTGCTGACTCAGCCTCTCCTCCATTGGAGGAAGCTATGCCGGCCCAGCGCCCTCCAGATAATTCCCTTGCGGCACACACAGCACCTCTTCCCTTGGAGGAAGCTGACCCGTCTAAAGGAACTCGCTGGCGGTGAATGATTGAAAACCCTGGAACTCTCGGGATGCTCCCCCTCCATCCCTATGGGCCAATGATTGACGATGGCCACGGGGAAAAAATGCAAGCCTACCAGTATTAGCCTTTCTCCTCGTCAGACCTAAATAACTTAAAAAAATTATAATCCCCCTTTTTCTGAGGACCCCACTTGGCTCTCAGGTCTGGTTGAGTCATTGATGTTTTCACACCAGCCTATTTCAGAAGACTGCCAAAAACTCCTAGGGATTCTCTTCATGACAGAGGAACAACAGTGAATCCTCCAGGAAGCTAGAAAAAAATATCCTCAAACAAGATGTGTGTCCGACACAACTTCCCAACATAATCAAAGGCAGCTTTCCCTTGAACCCACCCAACTGAGACCCCAAAATCTTTGAAGGTAGGGAGCATCTGTCCACTTATCACCGGGCTCTAATAGTGTGTCTCCAAGCAGCCGCTAGCGACAAACTAATTTGGACAAGGTAAGAGAGATTATTCAAGGGCCTGATGAATCTCCCACTATGTTTCTAGAGAGAATTATAGAGGCATATAGGAGATATACTCCTTTTGATCCTCAGGCAGAGAATCAAAAGGCATCTGTCACGATGGACTTTATTGGGCAAACTGGCCTGGATATTAAAACAAAGTTACAAAGCTAGATTGATTACAAGATATGACTTTGAGAGATTTAGTCAGAGAAGTCAAGAACGTATACTATAAGAGAGAAACTGAGGAAGAGAAGGGAGCAAAGGGAGGATAAAAGAAACAAAAGGCAGACTAAGGCGTTGACTAAGGTCCTGGTCACAACAACAAATAGGCCAGAAATTAAGAAACAGGTAGACAAGAAGGGATAACATTGGCCCATGCCAGAGGGCACCCTGCCCTCAGATCAATGTGCCTACCCTAAAGAAAAAAGGACACTGGGCCAAAATTGCCCTAAAAAGCGACAGCCACACCAGCCAGCCATACTGACTCTGGAGGATGACTAAGAAAGTCGGGGCTCAGTTTCCCTCCCCAAGCTCAAGGTAACTTTTGAAGTGTTTCAAAAGTGATTATGGAAATCGAAAATAATGTGTTTGGAAAGAAGTCTCATGAAAAGGTCAGTCAAGAAACATGGATGAATACATGTGTTCTGAAGCACGAAGTGATTGAAAGTGAGACAAATGCCTATAAATTTGCTAACTTGTGGATGAAATATATATTCTATGATGTGCATAAAGTGAATAAATAGTAATGTAGAAGTGTTGAATAAAATTGAACATCAAAATACACATCATGTCCCATAGTAATCTACTTGAATTGATTTTATACAGGGTCAGTTAGTGTAGAAATGTTAGGATATGTTTGCATCATTCAAAGAAGTTAGTTTTCAGTACTAGGAAACAAATATGTATTTCAGGTGGATGAATATTACTGAGAATAATCTTGTGAAAAGTTGATTAAAAATCCAAATACATCAATATGAATGAATTTAGGGAGTGTATAATAAGACACGTGTTATATATATATATCACAGACATTAAAAATAGCAATATATATGCCAATTGAAATTCATCATGAAATATATATCATCATCATATCCAAAAATATTCATTTTAATGAATATGGATTTTTATATAAGTTTGTTCAAATAGGAAGCTCACCCATGGGTTGAATTTTCAGTTCCAACAGTGTTTAGGACGAGTGATCACTTCTCACAATTTGTATGTGCCATGTCAGCCACCTCACGAGAATGTACGTGTGACACCAGGTAGGATTCTATATGTGCATATTAAAACACATGTGCTGAATAGGCTACTGTGAAAGGAAGACAGTAATTCGTATATTTGTTAACTTTAAAAACACATGTAGAACTATTTCAATTAAAAATTGACTAGATTTATAACTCCTACCCTATATATTTCAAAAGGCATGTCCAACTATACACAATGCCTCCTCTGAAATGCTTGTATTTCTATTCTGTTTGGGTTATGTTTCTCCATCATATTAGGATTAGTAGTCAGAGTCTAGTAGGGAATGGGTTAGTGTCAGGGATTCACAAAAATCTTTCCACTCTCATTCAGAACAATGCCTAGACATTACCCTCGTCCCAAGTAAGACACAATTAGAGGATAAGAGTTAAAAATTCTGTGAATACATATCTGGAAATGAATATTCTCATGAGTTCACAACCTTGGATGTCGTAAAGGAGTTTCCAAAAGTATGGGACAGGGTAAGCACTCCACAAACATGGAGCTCTGCTGCCCTAAAGACTTCTTGAGAAACTGCCTCTGAGGTTGGGCACTTGATATATATGTTTTCGTAAGGAGCTTTCTTTGTACTGAGACCATCAAAGCTGGGTGTGCATCTATGCGACCTGGAGGACATGGTTTCATATTTTCCAATGAACATGAGGCAGCAGTGGTGAATTCTCTCTATGTAGGTAAACTGTGTCCACTGGGGCCTAAGTGTCTCCGCGTGTGGACTGTGAAGCCATTTGATCATCCTTCACTTTTCCTGGTGTTTCTTGCTGCTGCACTGGGAGTTTGGTATTTGCTTATGAAGTAAAAAAAAATCACCTGGGACACAGTGCTTGAGGGAGTTCTGTCACGTGTGGTGGGTCAGGGTCTGCAAGAGAATATACCAACAATGCTTCTATTCCACATAGCTTTTCCCCTTGACCACAGCAACATAATTTTCAACATTGCCCTGAAACCTCTCTATATAACAAGATACCATTACATATAAGGGTCTGCTGGCTGCACCATGTCAGTCACAAGGCATTTGGAAGCCAATGGAAGATCAACATGGCCCCACCACAGATGTTTTATCACACACCTCCCCTCCTCTGGTCTAGGCCCACTACTCAGCAGGCTCCAATTTACTGGCATCTCTGTTATACACCATTTTGATGAAACCTAGTCAATCAAGGCACTGTCTGGTATACTCATGATCAGCAACCGGTTTTCCAAATTTTCTCCAGTGCCACCTGGTCATGGAAATTTCAATAATTTTATTGTATTTATCTAGCCATTTTTCACGGATGAAGATGGAGGCGCTGTGGATTTCAATTTGTACAGGAACCATTAAATGATGAGAAACCTCATTTCGATGAATGCTCTGTAGAAGTGTTAAAGACAAGGCTTCCCAGGGAGTGGCCAAAAAGTCACATGAAATCAGACCCATTGAGGTCTACAATGTGAGGTCCATGTGTGTTTTGACTGTCACCTATGCCTACCAAGTCTTTCAGAAAAAAAAAATCATGTGGTATCCTGGCTGAGATTCCCAGTGCTCTGTGGAAAGCCACCCTGGGCCTAGATCTCAGTTTCCAAGGGAGACTCTCATGCGTGCCCTCCTAGAATCCCAACACAATTCATGGCACAAGTTCTCTGAGATCAGATCCAGAATGCACTCTCTAAGTGTAATCACACCAGAGTTCAAGCCCATGTGGACCCAGGCATCTCCTTTAACAGCCACACAATGACCACAATTAAACCAAAACACTCCCACATGGCCCTCATCTTTTTCCATATAGATACTCATCATAACCTCTGGCTGGAGGTTTCCATGAGGGGCACATTCCAAGACAGTGTCCAAAATAAGCTCCCTTGCCCCTCATTTGCCTAAAGTCAGGGTGGCCTGGACATACTTCCTGTGAACCCGGAGTGATCAAATAGGCATGCCGTTAATACTGCACCGCTTCTTCAATTTGAGGCCTACTGAGTTAGAGGTATAGATTCTTTATGTAAATTAGAGTCATGAGAAAACCCAAGCACCTTTGCAGGGCTTTGAAGAACTCAATTGACACAAAGGATCCCTATTCTCACTTGATAGAGGTCAGGAACCTCACGGAGGAAAGCGAGACTTTATCCACAATGACTGGTGTATTTGCCATTTTGGTTTTGGATGCACACATGGGATCTTTCTTTAGATCCATCTGGTGCTGAGAATCTAAGCCACAACCTCACACAGGGCCAAGATGCTAATTCAGACACATCCCTTTCCAAAGCAATTAAGCAAAGAGCCACAGGTGATGCCCAATCATTTCCATTTGAAAACTGTTTACTTCAGGCTTCACAAAGGGGTGGCCAGAGCAAGAACTTCCTGACATTCAGTTCATCAGAACAATATATAAGCAAAATGCCCAAAGCAGGGTTTTTCCACTGAGATTTTCCTGGTCACACTGATATCTGAGTTTTTTGAGATGCTCGCCATTCCCTTCAGCTATCCAGTACATGGCCATGTCACAGAGCTTGGAGGTGGTATATATGTTGGACACAAAACCATGATCCTATTCTGGAGAGTGAACAGAGTTCATGAATAAACCTGGAAATTAGGAATGTATTAGGTTATGCCCATCTTTAAGTAAAGCCGCAAACCATTCATAAATTGGGCAGGATGAAATGGGAAGCTTTCTACTAGACAGGACACATCCATTGATGCACTCTCTTTTCTAATGTCTACAACCACGGACACCATGGGATACACAGACATAGAAACACTCTCCTTTTCAAACGACTTACGAGAAACAGTTCACTCCAAACCAAACAAACCACCTTTTTTTCCTATTCTCACAACATGAGACAAAATCACAAACTCACAACCACACCCACAAAGGCACCTCCTTACCCTAAGTAGGTCTGTGACTCTATGGAGTGTCCTCTGACTGGTGGGCCACACAATGTTCCCCCGAAATGTCCTGTCCTGTCTCAGATATGGTCTCCTTGGCCATCTCTATGAAGTTGTCAGGAGCCAGCGGTGGGCCACTATCTGCTTTTTCAGGAAAGGCCCCTCTTCAGAGCTCTCTTGGCTTTTGGCCATTCTAACATCAGTAGGTACAAAGAAAGACTGACTCTGTCCTTGGTAATTCCAAACAAGTGAACCCACTGGGACTAGTACTGGGACTGGCTCTGTGTGCCTGGCTTCCAGGATCCTAAGTTCAGAGAGTTCCATCACCAAGGGAGTAAGGTGAGGTCACTTCCTTCAGGAACTGAATGAGGTCACTGCCTTGGCAACCACTTTATCCTAACAGTTGCTTCCAAGTGTCTCATTAGATGGAGGCTTCCCCTACTTCCTGTGAAACATTCACAAGTTAGAATGGTATAGCTCTCCACACAGGCCTGGTTTGGTCCATCTCCTCTACATTGAGAAGAGAGGTTCTGATTCAGACACATCCCGTCATCCTGACCAGGTATTTTGCCATGGAAGATTACTTTTGCTTTCTCAGGTCCTCCATAGCTGACTACATATTCTCCAGGGATCATTTCTGCATTGAACTTGTGGTTGTCAACAGTTGAAAGATCCCCTACATTCCTGTATTGTAAGACCAACTCTGTCCCTGCTCTTCTTTAAATTTACATTGAGGGAACAGTGTATTGTTAGGGTTAATAAAATGTTTGATTTGGGTTAGAAATCATTCTGCTGTGTGAATAATGGTATTGGGAACCTGCGATATTTTTAAAAATATAGAGGTGAAATATATAAATGAAAAAAGAAAGTCTAGGTAATTTTGAAGCCCAGAGGGGCAATGGGCCCTTCATTGGGATACTTAGCTTTGATTTACGTTGTGCACAGATATCTCAGATAAATCGATATACAATGGCATAGGACCTTGTTCCTTTTATGATTAAAATTCGAAGAGAACATCCAGTCAAAAAGGGATAGTAAGTAGGATTAGATAGATATTCGGTAGGTTAACAAAGAAGAGTGAGTATAGGATTTGGAACAAAAGTTCTTTAGCAATAGGGTTTGGGTTAAAGTGTGAAAGTAAATATCAGCACACTTGAAGGGTCAGTCACAATGATGAACAGTGGAAAATATGTAGGAAAGCAGATATCAATAGAGATATTACAAAATCAACAAATGGGCCAAGGACCTGAACAGACACTTCTCAGAAGAAGACATACAATCAATTAATAAGTACATGAAAAAATTCTCACCTTCTCTAGCAGTCAGAGAAATGCAAATCAAAACCACCATAAGATACCATCTCACTCCAGTAAGATTGGCAGCCATTAGGATGTCAAACAATAATATGTGCTAGCGAGGATGTGGGGAAAAGGGTACACTTGTACATTGCTGGTGGGACTGCAAAATGGTGCGGCCATTATGGAAAGCAGTATGGAGATTCCTGGGAAAGCTGGGAATGGAACCACCATTTGACCCAGCTATCGCCCTCCTCGGACTATTCCCTGAGGACCATAAAAGAGCATGCTATAGGGATACCGCCACATCAATGATCATAGCAGCACAATTCACAATAGGCAGACTGTGGAACCAACCTAGATGCCCTTCAATAGATGAATGGATAAAAAATAATGTGGCATCTATACACAATGGAGTATTATGCAGCACTAAAAAATGACAAATTCATGGAATTTGCAGGGAAATGGATGGCATTAGAGCAGATTATGCTAAGTAAAGCTAGCCAATCCTTAAAAAACAAATGCCAAATGTCTTCTTTGATTTAAGGAGAGCAATTAAGAACTGAACAGAGGGAAAGAGCATGAGGAAAATATTAACATTAAACTGAGACAAGTGATGGGAGGGAAAGGGAGAGAGAAGGGAAATTGCATGGAAACGGAAAGAACCCTCATCGTTATACGAAATCACATATACGAGGTTGTGAGGGGAAAGGGGGGGAAGGGAGAGAACGGAACAACAACAGATGAGGTAGAGAGGGAAGATGAAAGGGGAGGGGAGGGGGGATAGTAGGGGATAGGAAAGTCAGCAGAATACAACAGTCACTAATATGGCATTATGTAAACATTGTGAATGTGTAACTGATGTGATTCTGCAATCTGTATTTAGGGTAAAAATGGAAATGCATAACTCACTTGAATCAAATGTATGAAAGATGAAAAAAAAATTAAAAAAGTACTAATTTGGCTCATCGTAACAATAAAAAAAGAGATATTACAAAATCAGGCAAAGTATAAAGTGAGTGATATGATTAGATATTTGCAAAAGGGTTGATTTTGAATATATAATCTTAGGAAGAAACAAATATGTAGTCACCAATAGGATTGATATTTGAGAGCATTAGGCAACCTGAACATGGAAGTAATCCATGTTCACTTTCCATTTAGGCTTTAGTACAATAATAAGTGTGAACTTTGCATTTTGTGTCCAGAATATTACTGTGATAAAATGTATATGTAGATTAGGTGACATGAGTATTTCTTTCACCATTTCTGCGAGTAATATTTTGAAGACATATACATAAGTATTGGTTGTACAAAAAGCTGTACCCTGTGTCTATGAATATACAGATAATGCATGAATAGACCATACTGTGAATAAATACTATAGCTGGTTCCACTTTAAATAATGGATTTAATTGATATTCACAAAGGAGTGGTCTGAGGCAAAAACATTCCTGAAATTCAGGGCAACAGAACAATAGGTAAACAAAACGCACAAAGCAGGGTTTCTCCACTGAGACTTTCCTGGTCACACTGATATCTGAGTTTTCTGAGATGTTCGCCTTTCCCTTCAGCTATCCAGTACATAGCCATATCACATAGCTTGGAGGTAGTACATATCTTGGAAACAAAACAATGAGGCAATTCTGGAGAGTGTCCAGAATTCAGGATGTAAACAGAAACTTTGAAAGATAGCAGGTGTTTCCCTTCAATAAGGAAAGCTGCAGTCCATTAATAAATTGGGCAGGATGAATGTTGCGAAGCTTTCTCCTAGACAGGACACATCCATTGATGCATTTTCTTTTCTAATGTCTACAACCACGGACAGAGTGGGATACACAGACATAGAAGCACTCGCCTTGTCAAAGGACTTACTAGAAACAGTCCACGCCAATTCAAACAAACAGCCTTTCTTACATCTTCTCAGAACTTGAGAAAAAACCATACACACACCTACACCCACAAAGGCACCTCCTTTGTGGAGTGTCCTCTGAATGGTGGGCCATACTATATTCCCCCAAAATGGCCTGTTGTATCTCAAATCTGGTCTCCTTGGCCAACTCTGTGCAGTTGTCAGGAGCCAGCGGTGAACCAATACCTGCTTTCTAAGAAAGGTCTTTCTTCAGAGCTTTCCTGGCATTTGGCCATCCTCACATCTGTTGGTACTAAGAAAGACTGACTCTGTGCTTGGTAAATTGAAACAAGTGAGACCACAGGGACTGGGACTGCGACTGGCTCTGGGTGCCTCTCTTCCTGGATCCCAAGTTCAGAGAGTTCCATCACCAAGGAAGTGAAGTGAGGTCACTTCCTTCAGGAACAGAATGAGGTCATTGCCTTGGCAACCTCTTTGTCCTAAGAGTAACTTCTAAGGGTCCCATGAGATGGAGTCTGTCCCTTCTTTCTGTCACACTTTCACAAGTTAGAATGGTATATCAACCATAGGCACCTGGGAAGAGCTCTCCACACAGGCCTGATTTGGTCCATCTTCTCTAGATTTAGAAGATAGAGGTTGATTCAGACACATCCATTCATCTTGACCAGGTTGTTTACCATGAAAGATGACTTTTCCTCTCTCAGGTCCTTCATAGCTGCCTATATCTTCTCCAGGGATCATTTCTGCATGGACCTTTGATGTTCTCAGAAGGTGGAAGATGCCCTACATTCCTGTATTGTAAGACCAACTCTGTCCCTCCTCTTTTGTAAAGTTAGATTGAGGGAACAGTGTATGTTTAGGGTTAATAACATGTTTGATTTGGGTTAGGAATCTCTCTGCCCCATGAATAATGGTATTGGGAACCTGTGATATTTACAAGAATATATAGGTGAAATGTAAGTATGAAAACAGAAATCTAGGTAAGATTCGAAGTCTGAAGGGCATTGGGTCCTTGAGTGGGATTCTTAGGTTTGAATTATGTTCTGCATATATGTCTCTGACAAATTGAAATACAATGGTTTAGGACCTTATACCTTGGATGATTAATTGTCGAAGAGAACATCGAGTCAAAAAGCAATAGTCAGTAGGATTAGGAAGATAGTCAGTAGGTTTAGAAATAAGAGTGAGTATAGGGTTTAGACCAAAATTTCTTTAGCAATAGGGTCTCGGGTAGACATTGAATGTAAATGTCAGCATATGTGAAGTGTCAGACACAATGATGAACTGGGGAATATATGTAGGAAAGCAGATATCAATAGAGATATAAGGAAATCAGGCAAAGTATAAACTGAGTGATAGGATTAGACATTTTCAACAGGCTTGAAGTTGAATATATAATCTTAGAAAGAAACAAATATGTAGTCACCAATAGGATTTACATTTGAGAGCATTAGGCAACCTGGATATGGTTGTTTTTAGTAATCCATGCTCACTTTCCATTTAGGCTTTGATACAATCATGAGTATGACCTTTGTTTTTTGTGTCCAGAATATTACTGTGATAAAAAAAGAAATATATATATATATATATATATATTGATAGATAGATAGATAAGGTGACATGAATATTTCTTCTACCATTTTTGGGAGCAATGTTTTGAAGAGGTATAAATTAGTATTGGGGAACAAAGAGGTGTACACTGTGTCTATGAATATAGAGATAATGCATTAATAGACCATACTGTGAATAAATAGCATACCTGGTTCCAACTTTAATAATGGATTGAATTGAAATGTGAAAATGTACAGGAAATCTTATATTGATATTCACACATTCATTCCAACCACTTATACATCTAATGGTAATATTAATGTTATGGTTTATCTTGAAGAGTGTGTGGGTTTAGCTTCCAAATTGATTATGGAAATCGAAAATAATGTGTTTGGAAAGAAGTCTCATGAAAAGACCAGTCAAGTAACATGGAGGAATACATGTGTTCTGAAGCAGGAAGTGATTAAAAGTGAAACAAATTCCTATAAATTTGTGAACTTGTGAATGAAATATATATCCTATGATGTGCAAAAACTGAAGAAATAGTAATGTACCAGTGTTGAATTAAAATGAATGTCAAAATAGACATCATGTCCCATAGGAATATACTTGCATTGATGTTAAACTGGGTCAGTTACTGTAGAAATATTAGGATTTGTAAGCACCATTGATTGAAGTTAGTTTTCAGCACTGGGAAACAAATATGTATTTCAGGTAGATGATTATTTCTGAGAATAATCTTGTGAAAAGTTGATTATAAATCCACATACATGAACATGAATGAATTTACGGAGTGTATATAAGACAAATATATTTCATATTTTATAAAATCTGTAGAGTGTATGTGTGTATATATATATATATATATATATATATATATATATATATATATACAAAAAACACAAAAATTCATTAAAAAGTATCAATATATATATGCCAATCGTAATTCATCATGTAATATATATCACCCTCAGATGCAAAAATATTTATTTTACTAAACATGGGTTTATGTATAATATTGTTCTAATAGGAAGCTCAGCCATAGTTTGGATTTTCAGTTCCAACAGCGTTTAGGAGGACTGATCTCTTCTTACAATTTGTTTCTGCCAAGTCAGCCAACTCATAAAAATATACGTGTGATACCAAGTAGGAATCTATATGTGCATATAAAAAGTACATGTGCTGAGTAGGCTACAGAGAAAGGGAGACATGAATTCACATATTTGTTAACTTTAAAAACGCATGGAGAGAGCTGGGGATGTGGCTCAAGTGGTAGCGCGCTCGCCTTGCATGCGTGCGGCATATGTTCGATTCTCAGCACCACGTGCAAACAAAGATGTTGTGTCCGCCGATAACTAAAAAAATAAATATTATAGAATTCTCTCTCTCCTCTCTAACTCTCTCTTTAAAAAAAACACATGGAGGACTATTTCAATTAAAAATTGAGTAGATTTATAAAACCGACCCTTTATCATGCAAGAGGGAAGTCCAACTATACACCATGCCTCCTCTGAACTGCTTGTATTTTCATTTTTTTTGTTTATTTTTCTCTATCATATTAGGATTAGTAGTCAGAGTCTAGTAGGGTATGAGTTAGTGTCAGGGATTCAGTATTTCGAATGGAAAATTGGAAAATGGATCAATGTGTATGCAAATGTGTACTACAAAAAAATTTTCCCACTCTCATTCAGAACAATGCCTTGACATTACCTTCACCCCAAGTAAGACACAATTATAGGAGAAGAGTTAGAAAATCTTTGAATACATATCTGAAATTGAAAATGCTTAGGGTTCACAACCTTGGAGATTGTAGAGGAGTTTCCAAAAGTAAGGGACAGTGTAAAAACTCTACAAACATGGAGATTTGCCTGCCTAAAGACGTCTGGAGAAACTGTCTCTAGGTTGGGCACTTGAAATATATGTTTTTGTGAGGATCTTTAGCTTCCTTTCTAGTGAGACCATCAAAGCTGCGTCTTCATCTCTGTGATCTGGAGGACATGGTTTATAATTTTCCAATAAACATGAAGCAGCAGTGCTGAATTCTCTCTTGTATGTAAACTGTGGCCACTGGGGGCTAAGTGTCTCCCCATATGGACTGCGAAGCCATTTTATCATCCTCCACTTTTCCTAATGTTTCTTCCTGCTGCACTCGGAGTTTGGTATTTGCTTCACGAAATACAAGGAGTTCAACTGGGACACAGTGTTGCCGCGAGTTCTGTCACGTGTGGTGGATCAGGGTCTGCAGGAGAATGCACCAACAGGGCTTGTATACCACATAGGATGCCCCCTTGACCATAGCAACCTGATTCTGAACATTGCACTGAAACCTCTCCATATAACAAGTTGCCTTTACATATAAGGGTCTGCTGGCTGCACCATGTCAGTCACAAGCCATTTGGAAGCCAATGGCAGATCCACATGGCCCCACCTCAGATGTTTTATCACACATTTGCTCACCACTGCTCTAGGCCCAGTACTCAGCAGGATCCAAATTATTGAGATCTCTGTTCTACACCATTTTCATCAAAACCAGTCAATCAAGGCACTTTCTGGTACACTCGTGATCAGCAACAGGACATCCAAATGTTCTTCATTGCCACCTGGTCATTGGAATTTCAAAAATTTCAGGTATTTATCTAGCCAATTTTCAATTATGAAGTTGGAAGCACTATGGCTTTCAAATCATTCAGGAATCATTCAATGGTGAGGAAGCTCATTTCAATGAAAAATTTGAAGAACTCTCACAGGCAAGGCTTCCCAAAGAGTGGCCTAAAAGTCACATGAATCCAGGCCCATCGAGGTCTACAATTGAGGTCCATGTGTGTTTTGACTAGCAAATATGGCTTCCAAGTCTTTCAGAAAAAAATAATTTGATATCCTGGCTGAGATTCCCAGTGCTCTGTGGAAAGCCACCCTAGGACTAGATCTCAGTTTCCAACGGAGACTCTCATGCATGGCCTCCTAAATTCTTAACACAATTCATGGCAATACTTCTTTGATGATTGATCCAGAACTGAGTGTTTAAGGGGAATGACACCAGAGTTCAAGCCCAGGTGGATCCAGTCATCTCTTCCAACTGCCACACGAATGACTACAATTAAAACCAAAACACTTCCACATGGTCCTCACCTTCTTCCAGAGAGACACTCATCATTACCTCTGGCTGGAGTTTTTCATGTGGGACGCATCCCAAGAGAGTGTCCGAAATAATCTTCCTTGCCCCTCATTTGCCTAATGTCAGGGTGGCATGGTCACCCTTCCTGTGAACCTGGAGTGATCCAATAGGCCTGCTTCTCCAATTTGAGGCCTACTGACTCTCAGGGATAGATTCTTTAAGTGATTTGGAGTCACAAGAAAACACAAGCACCTCTGCAGTTCTTCAAAGAACTCATTTGACCTAAAGGATCCCTATTCTCACTTGATAGAGGTCAGAATCCTAACAGAGGAAGGCAAGAGACTCATCAACAATGACAAATTTTTGGCCATTTTGGTTTTGATTGCACACATGGAATCTATCTTTAGATCCATCATGTGCTGAGAATCTAAGCCACAACCTCATACAGGGCCAAGAGGCTGATTTAGACACATCCTTTTACAAGCAATTAAGCAAAGAGCCACAGGTGATGCCCATTCATTTCCATTTGAAAACTGTTTTCTTCAGGCTTCACAAAGGGGTGGCCTGAGGCAAAGATCTTCCCGACATTCAGGACAACAGAACCATAGGTAAGCAAATGAACCAAAGCAGGGTTTCTCCACTGAGAATTTCCGGGTCTCACTGATATCTGAGTTTTCTAAGATGTTCCCATTCTCTAACAGCTATCAAGTATATGGACATGTCTCAGAGCTTGGAGGTGGTACATATCTTGGAAACAAAACCATGAGACTATTCTGGAGAGTGGCCAGAATTCAGGAAGAAAACAGAAACTTAGGAATTTAGTAGGTGTTGCCCATCCATAAGGCAAACCAAAGTCCATTCTTCAATTAGGCAGGATGAATGCTGGGAAGTTTTCTACTAGACAGGACACATCCTTTGATGCCTTCTCTTTTCTAATGTCTACAACCACGGACACAGTGGGATACTCAGACTTAGAAACACTAGCCTTGTCAAACGACTTACTAGAAACAGTCCACTCCAACCCAAAAAAACTGCCTTTCCTACCTATTCTCAGAACATGAGAGAAAAGCACAAACTCACTGAACACCCACAAAGGCACCTCCTTAACCCAAGTAGGTCTGTGACTATCTGGAGTGTCCTCTAACTGGTGGGCCATACTATGTTCCCCTGAAATGGCCTGTCCTTTCTCAGATCTGGTCTCCTTGGCCAACACTGTGAAGTTGTCAGGAGCCAGCGGTGAACCAATACCTGCTTTCTCAGGAAAGGCCCCTCTTCAGAGCTCTTCTGCCATTTGACAATCCTCATATCAGTCGGTACCAAGGAAGACTGACTCTGTCCTTGGTAAATCCAAACCAGTGAGACCACTGGGACTGGGACTGGGACTGGCTCTGGGTGCCTGGCTTCCTGCATCACAATTTCAGATTTTTTGATCACCAAGGAAGAGAGGTGAGGTCACTTTCTTTAGGAACTGAATGAGGTCACTACCTTGGCCACCACTTTGTCCTAACAGTTGCTTCGAAAGGTCCCATGAAATGGAGGCTGCCCCTACTTCCTTTGACACTTTCACAAGTTAGAATGGTATATCAACCATAGGCACCTGTAAACAGCTCTCCACACAGGCATGGTTTCATCAGTTCTCTACATTAAGAAAGGAGAGGCTGATTCAGACACATCCCTTCATACTGACCCTGTTGTTTGCCATGGAATATGACTTTTCCCCTCTTAGGTCCTTCATAGCTGCCTGCAACTTCTTCAGGGTATAATTTCTGCATGGTCCTTTGATGTTCTCAGCAGGTGGAAGATCCCCTACATTACTGTATTGTAAGATAAACTCTGTCTCGGCTCTTCTGTAAAGTTAGTTTGAGGGAACAATGTATGGTTAGGCTTAATAACATGTTTCATTTGAGTTAGGAATCATTCTGCTTAATGAATAATGGTATTGGGAACTTGCGATATTTACAAGAATATATTGGTGAAATATAAGTTTGAAAACAGAAATCTAGATAAGATTTGAATCCAGGAAGGGCATTGGGCTGTTGATTGGGATACTTAGCTTTGAATTATGTTCTGCACAGATGTCTCAGATAAATCAATATACAATGGCATAGGACCTTGTACCTTGGATGACTGCTTGTCGAAGAGATCATCCAGTCAAAAAGGGATAGTCTTTAGGATTAGGAAGATAGTCGGTATGTTAGAAAAAAGAGTGAGTATAGGATTTGGACCAAAAGTTCTTTAGCAATAGGGTTTCGGATAAAGAGTGAATGTAAATGTCAGCACATGTGAAGAGTCAGTCACAATGATGAACTGGGGAAAATATGTAGGAAAGCAGATATCAATAGAGACATTAGGAAATCAGGAAAATATAAAGTGAGTGATAGGATTAGTCATTTTCAACAGGGTTGAGGTTGAATATATTATCTTAAGAAGAAACAAATATGTAGTCACCAATAGGATTGATTTGAGAGCGTTAGGCAACCTGGATATGGATGTGTTTAGTAATCCATGCTCACTTTCCATTTAGGCTTTGGTGAAAGGTTAATAAAATAGGTACTTGTTACTTACTGTTTTTCTGTATGCTTAACAAAACACTGTTGAAGTCTTGAGGACTGTTTGCTAATCTTGTTTCCAGAATGTGCTGTCCCCAACTGCCAAACTGCAAATGTATACCCTCACCCGTTTGCACGCAAACCACCCACTTGCCCTGACCCATCAATAAACTTCCCTCCCTGCCCTCTCCAAGGAAAGCATATAAGCTCTGCTTAAGCTGTTCTCATTGCTCTCTGCTCTATTCAAGTGAGCTCTGAGCCCCAGAATGCTGGACCCATAATAAACCATTTACTGTTGCATGAGACATTCCTCTGGTGGTCTCTTCCTCTGATGCTTGCCCGACCTTTACATCTGGAGGCACGAGCAAGATCCGGCAGCAGCGGATGAAAGATCCCCAAGGGGCTCCTTTAAGGGTAAGTCAGGGAACTCTTTTTGGTTTTAGGTTTCAGGTTAGGGCTTGGCAAAATGGCTATTGGTGATGAGCGTGAGCTCTCTCTGACAGAGGCTGACATACGTGTCACAGAGCCACAGGCCACGTCCCTGGGGGATGCCCCAGAGGACTCAGGAAATCGAGGAACAATAGTCTCCTTGACTCAGTGATATTTTGCTTCGGATTCAGTATTGCCAGCCCATCAGGTTTTGCCGGCTACTGAGTCCTGGCCTCAGTATTGGACGTCCATTGCCTGTCTTTATTGTCTTGTCTTGTCAGTGTAGTGTGTGATTTCTTTCACTGTTTGTGTATCTCTCATTTTGGGACAGAGCACTTCAACACCTCTCTTCCTGACCCTTGATCACTGGACCAAAGTCTGCGCAAGGCCCAGAATCTTTCTTTTTCAGTAAATTGCTGGACCTGGCAGACCCTCTGTGCCTCAGAATGACCCACCTTTGGAGTTGGATAGCCCCTAGAAACATCTACTTCCCACTAATTTGAAACGTCAGAGATTTTGTCTTTCAACCGGGGCCACATAGACATCCAGATCAACAGCCATATATCTTAACTTTGCAGGACCTCTGCAAATCTCCTCCTACATGGGTGAAGCCTTTCTTTGTCTCTGCGCCCACTCCTACTCCTTCCACCATGATTCTATCTCACAAACCCTCTGCTCTTCCTCCTCCAACCTCTGTTCTCCCTGAGTCTCAAGACTCTACTGGACTCTCCTACCCTTCTTATCCGCTGCCGTCGTCCACCAACCCCCAACAACCTCTAAGTGATTCCTTTGCCGCTGACTCAGCCTCTCCGCCATTGGAGAAAGCTAGGCCGGCCCAGCGCCCACCAGATGACTCCCCCTTGTAACACACACAGCCCCTCCTTCCCTGGAGGAAGCTGGCCCTGCTAAAAGAACTCAAAGAACTCCCTGGCGTTTTCACACCTGCCTACTTGGGAAGACTGCCAACAAATCCTAGGGATTCTCTTCATGACAGAGGAACGAGAGAGAAACTTTCTGGAAGCTAGAAAAAAATATCCTCAGACCAGATGGGTGACCAACACAACTTCCCAACATAATCAAAGCCGGCTTACCCTTGAACTGACCCAACTGGGACCCCGACACCTTTGAAGGTAGGGAGCATCTGTCCACTTATTGCCGGGCCCTAATAGTGGGTTTCCAACCGGCCGCTAGCCAACCAAATAATTTGGCCAAGGTAAGAGATTATTCAAGGGCCTGATGAATATCCCTCTATGTTTCTAGAGAGAATTATGGAGGCATATAGGAGATATACTCCTTTCGATCTTCAGGCAGAGGATCAAAAGACATATGTCATGATGGCCTTCATTGGGCAAGCTGATCTGGATATTAAAAGAAAGTTACAATACTTAGATGGATTACAAGATATGACTTTGAGAGATTTACTCAGGGTAGCCGAGAAAGTATCCTATAAGAGAGAAACAGAGAGAACGAAAGGGAGCAAAGGGAGGATGACAGATGAAAAAGACAGATGAAGGTATTAACTAAGGTCCTGGTCACAACAATAAATAGGCCAGAAATTAAGAAACAGGGAGACAAGAAGCGATACCTGGGTCCCCACCAGAGGCCACCCTTGGCCTCAGATCAATGTGCCTACTGTAAAGAAAAAGGACACTGAGCCAAAAAGTGCCCTAGAAAGAGACAGCCACGCCAGACAGCCTTTCTGACTCTGGAGGTTGACTGAGAATGTCGGGGCTCAGATCCCTTCCCCGAGCTCAGGGTAACTTTTGAAGTGAAGGGGACCCCATAAACTTTGAAGTGGATACAGCAGCAGTATACTCAGCCCTTAAGGCCCCACTGGGCCCTCTATCAAATAAAAGGTCTCTAGTTCAAAGGGCTAACAGCAGTAAATATCAGACTTAGACAACTAAGAGGACCATGGACATGGGGAAAGGAAAAATCCAACATTCCTTCCTAGTAATCCCAGAATGCCTGGCCCCATTGATGGGCAGAGATCTGCTCAGTAAGCTCCGGGCCAAAACAACTTTTAACCCCGAAGGCCCCAAAATGAAATTTCTAAATCCTTCATTAAAAACTCCTATAGTCATGGCTTTATAAATGTCAGTCGAAGATGAACATCCACTTTTCACACACCCCAAGAATGATCAAACAGGCAAGCTACCCCAGAAATGGATAACAGATTACCCAGATGCCTGGGCAAAAATTGTTGGGTTAGGCCTAGCCATGAAACAACCTCCAAGAACAGTGGAGTTAAAAACCTCAGCCTCCCCAATCAATGTCAAACAACATCCTCTGAGCAAAAATGCTAAAGATGGGTTAAGGCCCCATATTCAGAAATATCTGGCTTTAGGGTCCTAAGGCCCTGTCAATCGGCCTGGAATACTCCCCTGCTACCAGTAAAAAATCCAGGAACTGGGGACTATCCCCGTTCAAGACCTAAGAGAGATCAACAACAGAGTGCAGGACATTCACCCCATGGTAAATAATTTGTACAATCTGCTTATCACTCTGAACCCTGAGTAGAAATGGTATGGACATAAAGATGCTATCTTTTGCATGCCTCTGCATAAAGACAGTCAGTTTCTGTTTGCTTTTGAGTGGGTAGACCCAGAAACCGGAACGTATGGTAAACTAACATGGACTAGACTCTCACAGGGGTTCAAAAACTCCCCCACTCTCTTTGATGAAGCCCTCCACAGAGATGTCAACAACTTCAGAACTATGCACCCCGAAGTCACCCAGCTTCAATACGTGGATGACCTGCTACTGCAGCCAACACCAAGGAAAACTGTGAGTCTGGGAACCAAGCACTATTATGTAAGCTTGCTCAACTCGGGTATAGAGCTTCTTCCAAAAAACCCCAAATTTGCCAGCAAGAAGTAGTCTTCCTGGGCTATTCCCTTAGAGGTGGTAAACGTTGGCTCACTGAGCCCAGAAAACAAACGGTTGTGCAGATACCCCCCCCCCAGGCAGCAGACAACACAAAGAGTTTCTTGGGACTACTGGGTTTTGAAGGTTATGGATTCCTGTGTTTGCGTCCTTAACTTCTCCTTTATACCCGCTGTTAAAGGGAGATGCCCAATTCCAATGGACCCCTGAGCACCAGCAAGCTTTTGATAACATCTTACGACACTGGCACTGAACTCCTCAACTTCACTGAGCCAAGCCTGCAATTTCAGAAAGCCCTACACTACGTTAAAAATGTACATCAATTCACACACCTTGGTCCAAAGAAACTGCAGGCATTCCTGAAGGATCAAGAACAGAGTTTTCCACTAACCCACTCACAGCGAAAGGACATAACTGAACGGGTAACAAAACCCTGTCCGTTCTGTCAATAGAACAATTACCCTTCCAAGCTTCCTGCAGGAAAGCACCTATGAGCAACCAGAGCAGGAAATTCTGGGAAGTGGACTTTACTGAAATTTAGCCAGCAAGGTATGGACTTCAATATCTCCTAGTGTTTGTAGATATATTTTCAGGATGGATTGAAGCCTTCCCCACAAAAAAAAGGCACAAATGGTGGTAGAAAATTCTGAAAGATATTTTTCTATGATACGGCCTACCTAAGGTAATAGGGTCTGATAATGGACCGGCGTTCATGGCCCAGGTAAGTAAGGGGTTAGCCAGGATCCTGGGGATAAATTGGAAGTTACATTGTGCTTATAGACCCCAGAGCTCAGGACAGGTTAAAAAAATTAATAGAACCATTAAAGAGACCTTAACGAAATTAAGCTTAGAGAGGGCATCAAAGATTGGACTATGCTCCTGCCTTATGCACTGTTTCATGCAAGAAATACTCCCTCTGTTTCTTTGTGTAACCTCACCTCCTATGAAATTCTCTATGGGGCCCCTCCTCCAGTAAGGACCTAACCACAACTCTAAGACCTACCGATCCCTTCCACATCCCCTTGCTTGACAAACTTAAAGCTATTGAAAGAACTCAGGGATACCTGTCAAAACAGCTGGCCACTGCCTACCAACCTGGTGAAGAGGAGACTCCACATCGATATCAAAAAAGAGACTTCATCTACATAAGATGACATCAGGTGTCATCCCTGGAACCCCGCTGGACAGGACCATACCAGGTGCTACTTATAAAACCTACAGTGGTAAAGGTAGACGGAATCACTTCCTGGATCCTAATTCTCATCTCAAGCCTGTGCCCTGTCCAGACTCTGGCTTGAAAGTGGAAAAGACTGGTAACCCTTTCAAATTGCATATTTGCCATGTGGATAAGGCTATAGACTCTCCCCTTGGCCACCACTAGTCCTAACCATCATCAGCCCATTCAGCAGCGATGGCTGATCACAAATCCTATTAGACAAGAAGTATGGTCTGTCTCACATACAGCCCCCTTAGGGACCTGGTGGCCAACTCTCCACCCAGATATTTGTCAGCTGGGTATACGTCTTTCCAATTGGGATATCTCTGATGAAGAGGATCCCACTAAAATTCCATTAAATTTCTCCCGTACCATAGATAATGGAAACAAACATTATGGATGTAGGGACACGCAAGCCTGATGCAGGTTGGCTAGCCTAGATTACTATGTTTGCCCGGTGGACTATCAAAGCCACAAACAACCACGGCTGTGTGGGGGAAAAGCCGTCTTCTTCCGTAAGTCATGGGGATGTGAGCATACAGGGGCTGCCTGGTGGAACCCAAACTCCTCATCAAATTCAGTTCACAGCATTGGCCATATTACCAATTAGACAACCAAAACCGATGGCCCCCAGAGGGGTCTCTAGATCCTCAAATTCTGTGTGACTATTTCAACTTCGGCAAGTGCTCAAAAGGATTGAAGAAAATTCCCCTATGTGTAGGCCTTTTCCCTCCTTTGCTCACATCACGAAATATGTTTCTCCAATAGATCCTTCTGCTCCAGATTCTCTGCTGTCACTCTCACATCAACAACCTGATTTCTCCCCTCCAATTACTAGATCAAAACCCCAAACCTCCACTGGTTCTCAGACCATTGCCCCCATGCTGAGGCAGCAGGTACTGAGGTACCCTTCCACCCACTCACTCCTCTCTTCTCCTGTCAGTGCCCACACCGGGTCCCACCAGGTCCTCTTACCAGCTAACCCAAAGCTCAAACCAGCTGAGGAGTGCCCTCAGACGCCTATCCAAGATGTAATGAAAAAGGCCTTTAAAGTTGCTTTGTCATCACTAAAAACAGGTTACTAAGAATTTAAAGTCCCTCACAGGCTTTTTAGATACTCATTCCCGTCTTCCCATCTGCTCTACCTGTTCTACTGCTCAAGTTTTGTTGCCAGGAAAATCCCAAACCCTTTTCCCATTATTCTTTTATATCTCTTTTTCCTCATTCTCAGAACCACAGAACTGCTCTCACACCCCGCCTTCCCCGTCTTCCCCTCTGTACCAGGCCCACAGAAAAATCTTAAATGGCCTTCTCCAGAAGTCTTCATCGTGGCTGACTTTAGGACTTTCAGCAACAAAGTCCCTATAAAAGAGTTCAGTGTACATAAACTTCCTCTTTTCGTGTTGCTCTGTTATACTTGGCCACTGGCTGGAAAAATCAGCCCTTCTAAGCTAGACACCCCCTTACTAGTTTTTCACAAAATATGTGAACAAGGCCTCTGGCCATGAGCTGAGGCTTCCAGAGATGGCTACATTTCCAAGATAAAGAAGTTACCAACTGGGCTCCATGGTAACAGCTGGCAGGGAGAAAATAAAAGAGAAGAAAAAAGCTCTCCCCCTCCCAGGAGTCCTTAATAAGTTATCTTTCCCAGAGAAGAGGAAAATAAAAACAGAACCAAAAACTGCTTTTTGTGAACTTCTGCAGACTGTGAATTTCTGAGTCTTTTCCCTTACATGTTGGGTACAAAATTCTGAAACTACCTAAACTTGGGATTCAGGGGATTAATTGATTACAACAGAAGCAATGCCCTCTATATCCAGTTGCAACCAAATAGGACTGTTTCCCTGTCTTTGGTGCTATCTTAGGTGCCTTGCCTTGTCCATACCTACAACAGTATAATTCTATATACTTAAACATTGTTTATTCATAAAATTATCAACAGATGTGATTAATTATGTAATAGTGCAGATGTTTCCCCGAGTGCTCTATCATGAGGCAGGATCCTTTAAATTTCAAATAGGGGGGCATACAACCCGGTTCCGCTGGCAACCTGTATCCTTCACTTTAGCCATCCTATGAGGAATAGTAGTTGCTGCAGAGAAGGGCACAGGAACCACTGCCCTAATCCATGGGACACAACAAATGACCCAATTAGAAGCAGCAATAGACCAAAACTTAAAGATATTAAAAAACCACCATCACAGCTTTACAAGAATCTTTAACCTCTCTCTCTGAAGTTGTTTTACAGAACAGGCGAGGGTTCGACCTCCTCTTCATGAGAGAAGGGGCCTTTGTCCTGCATTGAGGGAAGAATGTTGTTATTATGCCTACCATACTGGAGTTGTAAAAGAATCTATGATTAAATTAAGAAGACGCATTGAAGAGCATCAACAAGAGAGAGAGGCCCAAAAAGGGTGGTTTGAGTCTTGGTTCACAGAGTCCCCCTGGGTAACTATGCTTTTATCAGCCCTGGCCGGTCCATTAATAATCCTCACATTATTGCTAACTGTAGGACCCTGTTTGCTCAACCGTGTAGTTTCCTTTCTCCAAGCTCAAATTGGACAAGTTAAACTTATGGTAATCAGAAATCAATATACCACACTAGCAGACATAAAATGTGACATCCTCAATGATCACTATTATGATTTAATGTAACCAAAAGAAAGTGGGGAATGAAAGGTAAATAAAATAGGTAATTGTCACTTCCAGTTTTACGGTATGCTTAACAAAACACTGTTGATATCTTGAGAACTGTTCGCTAATCTTGTTCCCTGAATGTTCTGTACCAACTGCAAAACTGCAGAATGTACTCCCTCACCCATTTGCACGCAAACTGCCCACTCGCGCTGACCCATCAATAATCTTCCCTCCCTGCCCTCTCCAAGGAAAGTATATAAGCTCTGCTTAAGCTGTTCTCAGGGCTCTCTGCTCTATTCAAGGGAGCTCTGAGCCCCAGCATGTTGGACCCCCATAAACTTTTGGCTGTTGCATTAGACAGTCCCTGGTAGTCTCTTCCTCCGATGCTCGCCTGACATTTACATTGGTAAAATAATAAGTGTGACCATTGCTTCTGTGTCGAAATGTACAAATTATTATTGGGGGTACAAATAGGTGTACCCTGTGATATGAATATAGAGATAGTGCATGAATAGACAATACTGTGAATAAATAATATAATGGATTCCAAATTTAATAATGGATTCAATTGATATCTGAAAATATACAGAAAATCTTATATTGATATACATACATTCATTCCAACCAGTTAAACATCTAAACGTTATATTAGGATTATGATTTATCATGAAGAGTGTGTGAGTTTTGCTTCAAAATTGATTATGGAAGTTGAAAATAATGTGTTTGGAAAGAAGTCTCATGAAAAGACCAGACAAGAAACCTGGGGGAATCCATGTGTTCTGAAGCAGGAAGTTATTGAAAGTGAAACAAATGCCTATAAGTTTGCTAACTTGTGGATGAAATATATATCTTATGATGTGCATAAATTGAAGAAATAGTAATGTAGCAGTGTTGAATAAAAATGAATGTCAAAATACACACCATGTCCCATAGTAATCTACTTGCATTGATGTTAAACTGGGTCAGTTACTGTACAAATTTAGTATTTGTATGCAACGTTAACTAAAGTTAGTTTTCAGTACTGGTAACAAATATGTATTTCAGGTGGATGAATATTTCTGAGAATAATCTTGTGAATACTTGATTATAAATCCATACACATGAACATGAATGAATTTAGGGAGTGTATATAAGACACATATATTTCATATTTTGAAAAATCTGGAGAGTATATATATATATATATATATATATATATATATATATATATATACATACAAAAAACACACATGCAGAGACATTAAATTACCAATATATATGCCAATCGAAATTTATCATGAAATATATATCATCCACAGATGCAAAAATATTTCTTTTACTGAACATGGATTTATGTTTAATGTTGTTCAACTAGGAAGCTCACCCATAGGTTGAATTTTAAGATCCAACAGGGTTTAGGAGGAGTGATCTCTTCTCATAATTTGTATCTGCCAAGTCAGCCACCTCACAATAATGTACATGTGATACCAGGTAGGATTCTATATGTGCATATAAAAATACATGTTCTGAATAGGCTACAGGGAAAGGGAGACAGGAATTTATATATTAATTAACTTTAAAAACACAAAGAGAACTATTTCAATTAAAAATTAACTAGATTTATAACACCTACCCTTCATAATGCAAATGGCAAGTCCAAATATACACCATGCCTCCTTTGAACTGCTTGTATTTCTATTCTGTTTGGGTTAGTTTTCTCCATCATATTAGGATTAGCAGTCAGAGTCTAGTAGTTTATGAGTTAGTGTCAGGGATTAAGTATTTCGAATGGAAAATTGGAAAATGAATCCAATGTGTATGCATGTATGTGCTACACAAAAATCTTCCCACTCTCATCCACAACAATGCCTTGACATTAACTTCGCCCCAAGTAAGACACAATTAGAGAAGAAGAGTTAGAAAATCTGTGAATGCATATGTGGAATGGAATATACTCAGGATTTCACAAACTTGGAAGTGGTAGAGCAGTTTCCAAAAGTAAGGCACATGGTAAACACTCCACAAACATGGAGTTCTGCTGGCCTAAAGACTTCTTGATAAACTGCCTCTGAGGTTGGGCAATTGAAATATATGTTGTTGTCAGTAGCTTTAGCTTACTTTCTAGTGAGACCATCAAAGCTGGGTCTGCATCTATGTGACCTGGAGGACATTGTTTCTAATTTTCCAATGAACATGAGGCAGCAGTGCGAATACTCTCTTTGTAGTTAAACTATGGCCACTGGGAGCTAAGTGACTCACCGTGTGAACTGTGAAGCCATTTGGTCCTCCTCCACTTTTCGTGGTGGTTCTTGCTGCTGCACTGGGACTTTGGTATTTTCTTCATGAAATACAAGGAGATCAACTGGGACACAGTGCTGGAGGGAGTTCTGTCACGTGTGGAGGTCACGGTCTGCATGTGAATGCACCAACCAGGATTCTATCCCACATGGGTTGCCCCTTTGTCCATAGCAACCTGATTCTGAACATTGCCTTGAAATCTCCCTATACAAAAAGATGCCTTTACATGGAAGGTTCTGCTGGCTGTACCATGTCATTCACAAGCCATTTGGAAGCCAGTGGCAGATCCACATGGCCCCACCAACGTTTTATCACACACCTTCACACCACTGCTCTAGGCCCACTAATTTGCAGGCTCCAACTTACTGGCATCTCTGTTCTACACAATTTTCATGACACCTAGTCAGTCAAGGCACTGTCTGATACACTCATGATCAGCAATAGGACATCCAAAGATTCTCCAGTGCCACCTGGTCATGGGAATTCCAAAAATTTCATGGTGTTTATCTAGCCATTTTTTTTGAGGATGAAGTTGGAGGAACTGTGGTTTTCAAAAACCATTAAATGTTGAGGAAGCTCATTTCAATGAAACTCTGGAGAACTCTCATAGGCAAGGCTTCCCAAAGAGTTGTCAAAAGGTCACATGAAGCCAGTCCAATTGAAGTCTACAATGTGAGGTACATGTGTGTTTTGACTCTCAGCTATGGCTGCCAAGACTTTAAGAAGAAAATCATGGATTATCTTGGCTGAGATTCCCAGTGCTCTGTGGCCTTGATCTAAGTTTATAAGGGCTACTCTCATGCGTGGGCTCCTAAAATCTCAACAAAGCTCATGGCAATACTTCTCTGAGGTCAGTTCCAGAATTCAGTCTCTATAGGGATTCACACTAGAGTTCAAGCCCAGGTGGACCGAGTGATTTCTTCCAATCGCCACACAAATGACCAAAATTTAAACGAAAACACTCCCATATGGCCCTCATCTTTTCCACATAGACACTCATCATAACCTCTAGCTGGAGGTTTCTATGAGGGGCGCTGGACAAGACAGTGTCCAAAATAAGCTCACTTGCCTGTCATTTGCCTAAAGTCAGGGTGGCCTGGAAACCCTTCCTCTGAACCAGGAGTGATCAAATAGGCCTACCATTATTACTGTTCCACTTCTCCAATTTGAGGCCTACTGACTGTGGGGTTTAGATTCTTCATGTGGATTGGGGTCATGAGAAAACCCAAGCACCAATGAGCTAGACTCTGAAGGGCTTTGAAAAACTCATTTGACCCAAAGGATTCCTATTCTCACCTTATGGAGGTCAGGAAACTTACAGAGGAAGGCGAGAGACTTCATCCATAATGAGTACTCTTTTGGCCATTTTGGTTTTGGATGCACACATGGCATCTTTCTTTAGATCCATCAGGTGCTGAGAATCTAAGCCACAGCCTCACACAGGGCCAACAGGCTGATTCAGACACATCCCTTTCGAAATCAATTATTCAAAGAGGGACAGGTGATGCCCATTCATTTACATTAGAGAACTGTTTTATTCAGGCTTCACAACGGGGTGGCCTTAGGCAAAGACCTTCCTGACATTCAGTGCTATAGAACAATAGGTAAGCAAAAGTCCCAAAGCAGGGTTTCTCCACTGAGACTTTCCTGGTAACATTGATATCTGAGTTTTCTGAGATTCTCACCATTCCCTTCAGCTATCCAGTACATGGCCAAGTCACAGAGCTTGGAGGTGGTACCTATCTTGGTCACAAAATCATGAGCCTATTCTGGAGAGTGGCCAGAATTCAGGAAGAAAACAGGAACTTAGGAAGATTTCAGATCTTGCCCACAAATAAGGCAACCCTCTGTCCTTTTATAAATTGGGCAGCGTGAATGTTGGGAAGCTTTCTCCTAGACAGGACACATCCATTGATGCATTTTCTTTTGTAATGTCTACACCCACGGACACAGTGGGATACACAGACATAGAAACACTTGCCTTGTCAAATGAGTTAATAGAAACAGTCCACTCCAAACCAAACAAACCAACTTTCCTACCTATTCTCAGAACATGAGACACAACCACAAACCCACACTCATTCCCACAAATGCACCTCCTTCCCCCAAGAAGGTCTGTTACTAACCGGAGTGTCCTCTGCCTGGTGAGCCATTCTTTGTTCACCCGAAATGGCCTGTCTGTTCTCAAATCTGGACTCCTTGGCCCACTCTGTGAAGTTGTCAGGAGCCAGCTTTGAGCCGCCACTACCTGCATTCTCAGGGAAGACACCTCTTCAGATTTTTTCTGGCATTTGACCATATTCACATCTGTAAGTACCAAGAAAGACTGACTCTTTCCATGATAAATCCAAAAAAGTGAGATCTCTGTGACTGTTACTGGGCCTGACCCTGGGTGCCTGGTTTCCGGGATCCCAAGTTCAGAGAGTTCCATCACAAAGAAGTGAGGTAGGTCACTTCCTTCATGAACTGAATGAGCTCACAGCCTTGGAAAACACTTTGTCCTAACAGTTTCTTCCTAAAGTCCCATGAGATGGAGGCTGCCCCTACTTCCTGTGACACTTTCACAAGTTAGAATGGTATATCAACAATAGGTACTGGGGGAGAGATCTCCACACAGGGTTGGTTTGGTCCATTTTGTCTACATTAAAATATGAGAGGCTTATTCAGACACATCTCTTCATCCTGACCAGGTTGTTTGCCATGGAAAATGACTTTTGCTCTCTCAGGTCCTTCTTAGCATTCTATATCTTCTTCAGGGATAATTTCTGCATGGATCTTTGAGATTTTCAGCAGGTGGAAGATCCCCTATATTCCTGGATTGTAAGACCAACTCTATCCCTGCACTGCTGTAAAGTTAGATTGAGGGAACAGTGTATGGTTAATGTTAATATCATGTTCTATTTGCGTTAGGAATCATTCTGCTGGATGAATAACAGTATTGGGAACCTGAGATATTTACAAGAATATATAGGTGAAATATAAGTATGGAAACAGAAATCTAGGGAAGACTTGAAGCCAAGTAGGACTTTGGGCCCTTGAGTAGCATACTTTGCTTTGAATTATATTCTGCACAGATGTCTCAGATAAATTGATATACAAAGAAATAGGATCGTATACACTAGATGATTGAATAACATACAGAATATCCAATAAAAAAGGGATAGTCTGTAGGATTAGCAAGATAGTCAGTAGGTTTAGAAAGAAGAATGAGTATAGGATTTGTACCAAAAGTTCTTTACAAATAAGGTTTCGGGTAGAGAGTGAATGTAAATGTCAGCACATGTAAAGAGTCAGTCACAATGACGAATTGGGGAAAATATGTAGGAAAGCAGATATAAATAGAGACATTAGGAAGTCAGTAAAAGTATGAAGTGTGTAATTTGTTTAGACATTTTTAACGGTTTGAGTCTGAATATATAACCTTAGGCAGAAACTAATATGTTGTCACAAATTGGATTGACTTTTGAGAGCATTAGGTAACCAGGACATGGATGTTTTTATTAATCCATGCTCACTTTTTATTTAGGCTTTGGTAAAATCATAAGTGTGACCTTTGCATTTTGTGTCCAGAATATTTTTGTGATAAAATGTATATGTAGATCAGGTGACTTGAGTATTTCTTGCACCATTTCTGTAGCAATATTTTGTAGATGTATAAATTACTATTGAGGGTACAAATAGGTGTACCCTGTGTCTATGAATATGCAGATAATGCATGAATAAACCATACTGTGTGTAAATAATATAACTTGCTCTACTTTAAATAATGGATTGAATTGATATCTGAAAATATAAAAGAAATCTCATATTGATATACAATCATTCACTGCAACCAGTTATACATCTAATGGTAATATTATGGTTGTGGTTTATCCTGAAAGGTGTGTGAGTTTTGTTTCAAAAGTGATTATGGAAATCAAAAATAATGTGTTTGGAAAGAAGTCTCATGAAAAGAATAGTCAAGAAACCTGTAAGAATACATGTGTTCTCAAGAAGGAAGTGATTGAACATTATATATCATACTATATATAATGTGCATAAACTGCAGAAATAGTAATGTACCAATGTTGAATAAAAATGAACATCAAAATACACATCATGTCCCATAGGAATCTAATTGCATTGATGTTAATCTGGGTCAGTTACTGTAGAAATATTAGGATTTTTATGCACCATTCACTGAAGTTACTTTTCAGTACTAGGAAAAAAGTATGTATTTATGTTGGATGAATATTTCTGAGAATAATCTTGTGAAAATTTGATTATAAATCCACATAAATCACAAAACATTATAAACACAAAAGTCACATGGACATTAAAATGTAGCAATATATATGCCAATTTAAATCCATCTTGAAATATATATCATCCACTGATCCAAAACTATTTATTTAATGAACTTGAATTTATGTATAATGTTGTTCAGCTAGGAAGCTCCCCCATAGATTGAATTTTCTGTTCCAAATCAGTGTTTAGGAGGAGTGATCTCCTAAATGTGTATGCAAATATGTGCTACACAAAAATCTTCCCACTCTCATCCAGAACAATGCCTTGATATTACCTTCACCCCAAGTAAGACACAGTTGGAGGACATGAGTTAGAAAATCTGTGAATACATATCTGGAATGTAAAATGGTCAGGAGTTCACAACCTTGCAGGTTGTAGAGGAGTTTCCAAAAGTAAAGGACAGGCTTGATAGACCCAACCTGATCTTTTATTAGAATTGGGAGCCATCTTGCCAGAAAGGCATGAAAAGATAATTTGGGCTTTACTATAAATTACTGCAAATTCTGAACCTGCTTGGAATGCCTGTCCGTGCCTTGAACTCATCCATGCCTGGCTCTCTGACCAGATAACAGTGCTCTCTGAAACATTAGTGACACCTAATAAATATTGGCCTTCCCAGGCCAGACAACGACCCTCTCTGAGTCTCTAATGGTCCTCATAATTTCTGATGTTGGGGCCAGCAAAAAAAATGTAAACTACCATCAGTGTGATGCTTTCAAAGTTCTGTTATCTGTAACCCCCTTTTTGTGTAACTTTCTGGGCTATATAGCTGGGCTGTAGGAAAGGTGGTGTTGCTGTCTTGTTCCCGCCATTTTTGGAGGGAGAGGCAGCCTGGCCAGTTTTAATAATAAGCCTGCCTTAATTTGATTTTAATTGGAGTCACTGGTCTTTTCTTGCATCCTAGTCCAACATTTTGGAGTTCCCCAGTGAGATGACCCTGCCCGACCAGATCACAAGACCAGACTGCTGAAAATTCTGAAGCTGGCCTTCCCTCCAGGGCTACGGGCTGGGGAGCTACTCTAGGGGGTGCACAACTTGAGATGTTCCAAGGCCTTGGAGTGAGCCGTCGGTCTGGGGAGCACTGCAGTGAACCACTGCACTGAAACTATTAGCAAGTACCTGGTGGAGGAGGCCTCCATAGGTAAGTGGCACCTTGATAACATCTTATATCTGGTTAAGGGAGATCTCTTCTAATGACAGAGAGGTGGCCTGGGGAGGCTCACATTCACTCCTGTCCAGGATAGTAATGAGAATCGTTCTGTCCTTTGTTCCGTTCTGTAGGGAATTCCTCTGGAAGGTTAGAGAGGTGCCGAGGGACACGCATGCGCTCCTACCCCAGAGCTTTAGCAAGACGTTGAATTGCTCATCTGTTTTTCTGTTTTGGCACCGGGATTCTGTTTTTTTTTTGTGTGTGTGTGTGTGTGTGTGTTTTGTTCTGTGTTCTATATGTTTTTTGTTTGTTTGTTTTTGTGCGTTTTGTTTTGTGATTTCTGTGATAAAATCTTAAGGATATTGAACGTGAAAATGGGTAACAAAGCAAGTAAGCCTGACACCCCTTTGGACTGTGTTTTAAGGAACTGTGATGAACTTTACCACCATTTGTTAAGCAGAATGAGAGAAGGCCCTAGCTGTCTGCCTGGAGCACACCCAGTGCAGATGGTAATGCCTGCTGGGGAATGAAGAACTGAGTATCTCCCAGCATCTGCCGAAGCCCTGTTGCTTCAGGGAATTCCCTCCTTCGTTCCCTGCACTGCAAGGATAATGCCACCTCTGTCTTCTTAAAAAAAGAGAAAAACAAAAAGGGGACACTAAATGCAGTAAAGTCGCCATGGAGACACTTTATTTTATATTTCAGGTTGCTCCTCTGTGAAAACATTTGGTCCCCTTGTGGGGACATCTGTGGTGCCACTGGAGAAGGAGATTTTTCTCTTATTTGCTCTGTTTTAAAGGGTTCTGTCTGTCAGCCATTGTCTGGAGTTCATTTCTGTCTGTCTTGTGCCTTTTTTCTAGCCCTTTAAGACATGTGCAATAATGTGTTAGTATTATAAATTGTTTCTTGGAAATGATCTTAGCTGAATGTGTGTCTAAATGATGATGTTTCATTGTACCAATCTGGTATCTGAATGGGTTTTTGAAGCATTCCACAATCTTGCAGTTAAAAGTCGGGTTTAGGTATTTGTTTAGTTCATGGTTTCAGATAATTCATGCCAGAGAACTTAAATACTTAGGATGGAAAACTAAAGAACTCTACTTCCAAGTTGGCAAGTAACTTCCCAATCATTCAGTCTTTTTTTCACCAATTTTAAATTAGTTAGCCTGGGAAAATGTCACTGTGTGTACCAGTGCATTAATTTGGACAAGGATACTAAATCATAGTATGATATCTGTTGACAAAACAACTTGTAAAGATATAAAATTTTGTGAATTGTATCTTAAACTTGTATCATAATTTTCAACATCCTAACATGAAAATTATGGTTAAAATACCTTAGGCCTAAGGTTTCTGCTCAGAATAGCCTTTTTTTCCTTCTTCTTCCAGACCTCAGCCAGGACTTATTTTGAAATGCAAATGAAAGAAGCATGTAAGCTTAGTAGGAGACTTATTTGAGGCCTAAGGGAAAAAAAAGGTAAATTGTATGGTATTTACTAATTACTGGCCAGTCATTTTTCTAGGACTCATAATTTTTTCCTTAGGTTCTTTATTTATTTTTTGAGCTCATGATTTTGCTCCTACAGACCTAGGTTAATGTTTTTCTGATCAGTAATATCTTTGACCAACTGTGGAATTTTTAAATCATTGCAATGGAGATTTCACCTGTGAAAAGCTACAAGGCCTTCACTTATATTATGTGTGCACAATTTGTTATGTGTTGTATGTCTATATATATATATATATATATATATATATATATATATATATATCCATATATCATATATATGATACACAAATTAACATATATAAGGAGCACTCATATTAAAAAGAACTCATAAAAACAATTTTAAAAAGTGGATCCAAAGATCTTTAATTCACGTGATTTAAATGTTTCAATTTAAATTGGGTAAACAGATAAATATAAATGTCTTTAAATTTAAGCTTACAAGTTTTTCTAGGTGTTAAAAAATCTAATAAACTATTAATGTCTACAAAAGGTCTAATATGCCTTTGTTCCAGGACTTTTCTTTCAAACAAAAAAATGGTTTGTTTACAGTGTTCAAAAAATTTGTCTAATATTTTGATAAATAAGTAAAGTAAATTTGATATGGGATTACTCATTCATGAGTACTTTTGTTTGATATCTGATTGATATACTAAGGTCTGTATAAGTTTGTACTAAAGTCTGTATAAGATTGTAAAAATCAGTCATGTGTAAAAGAGACAAAAATTTCTTAAACATGTTTACGCATAACATTAAGTTTATTAAGATTTAAATTTTCTAGAGCAAGCAACCATAAAAATTAAACAAATGTTTAAATAAGAACTGTTATTTTAGAGCACTGTACTGCCATTTCTTTAAAAGCTAAACTTGGTTAATGTAGAAACTTCAATGCAATTGTGATGCGATTAATGTGCTCATATTTTCCAGTTATACAACTCTATAAGGTAGAAACTTTAAAAGAGCATTATATCAAGCAGGTGTTCTGAAGTTGTATGGTAAATAAAATATATATTGGGGATTTATTTACCTGTTATCAATAATATATGTAAAGTTTTATGTTACTTTTTACATTGTGGAACAATTTAAATGTATTTTTAAGTTAATGAGACCCTAATCTATGTAAAGGTTAAAATCTTTCAGCCGTACTTTAATTCATGTTTTAAATGTGATATCATATGGTGTGAGCTAATGTTCATGTGACCTCAAACAATTTATGTAAACTTTGTAAAATGATATTTATAAAAAAGATCAGCTTGAGAACTAAAGCATTTAAGATTTATAAGGAGCCCTGCTTACCTGAGATAAGACTCTGTGTCCCATCTTACTACATGTGAGAATGACTACGAAAGCAGTAGGTCAGATTTTATTTCATTTAAAGTTATGTTCAATTTTTTTTTTCTGTCAAGATTACTAGGATCTCAAAAAGGTGATATAATATTTAACTCACCAAAAAATTCAGGGTAGCTATTACATGAACTAAGTATTTTTACTCTTGTTAAAAAATTTTATTTTTTAATTTCTTTATAAGTGATCTAAAGATTCCCTGTTGGTGTTTTACAGAAGTGTTGCTTTAAGAACACAACATGGGTTAATTTAAGAAAATAAGTCATCAACTACAAGACAGACAGAATAATAAGATCCCAATTAATAAAATATAAATAATTATAAACTTATAGACATTAAAGTGCAGTACTCTTAATATATGGCTGTTAAAATTTATTTGCTGGTTGTTTCAGATTAGGATTCAAAATTAAAGTAAAATGAAAAGGGCCAAAAAAAAAAAACAATATTTGACTCTTGCCCTTTGAGTCAGTCTGAATCCAGGGAACAGGGGACTTCTCTATGAGCTTTGCAACTCTGGGCCACATAACCTCCCGATCAGGGAGATTAATGAGACCACTGGAGAACAGAAAGCCAATCAGTGCATTTGCTACAAAGAGGAGAGTCATCAGGAAAGGGAGACATCCCTGATGCTTCTGAGGGAAGCCACATGGTCAAGCAAGACCTGAACCCACCTAGCTCAAATTGCACTAGCAGAACTGAGAAGCTGCTCTCAAGTTTCCCAAGGAATGACTCCCATAAAAGCTCAGCTGACTGCTAACAATAGATAGAAACAAAAGTCATTTGACTGCTTCATCTTAAACACTTAGCAAAGACAGTTAAAACCAAAATACAGCCATTCCTGGGCATTTTAAATAATAATAATAATAATAATAATAATAATAATAATAATAATAATAATAATATTTTAAGGTATACACTTTATGTTAGCCTCCCAAAATAAGTAAAACTGTTGGCTACAAAGACTATCAAGAGGAGCTGCCAGAGGCAGAAGTTTTTAGTTTAAGGCCTACAGATATTCCTAACCTACAGGTAGGCTTGGTGTTTGCTAGTACGATTATCCAGCCCTGAGTAACAGAATTAAATGTTTCTCTATTAGACACAGAGGTCATACTAGTGAAAGGATTTTGCAAAATCAGATGACATTAAATTATTAAACTGTATATTATGGGGAGGGACAACTGTAACACTAAAAGTTAAATATTAAGTTGACAGTCCTGATAATTGGGGATATCAAAGACTGGTGAGGGTACTTCATACAGTGACATGATCCAGCTACTGCAACATTTATTCAATACTCATGTTTTTTGTTTCTCTCATAGAAGAACCCATCCCCAGATGACTTTACAACCTGTTCTTCCTCAACAAGACTTCAAAAAGAACTGACTTCTAAAAGGCAACTCATATTCCTCAACTGACTTCAAAAAGGCAACTCATGTCTCTCACGCCATGCACACTCATGTCACCCTCTCTCAGCTGAGAAGAAGGCAAAATGAGAGACGACTCTCCACTTACACCAATGGAGCCCAAAATAAATAGACTATCAATATAAGTAATTAATTAAGTCAGGTAATATCAGGGAGACTGGTTTTCGGTGAGTTCTAAAAATTTGGAGACTGTTAACTGAGGGATTAAAAATTCCTCAGTGCTTTTCCACTAACCTATCAAGGATTACAAAGGGACACATAAGAAAAGGGGGGAATGATAGACCCAACCTTATCTTTTATTAAAATTGGGAGCCATCTTGCAACAAAGCCATGAAAAAATCATTTTGGCTTTACTGTAAATTACTGCAAATTCTGAACCTGCTTGGAATGACTGCCCGTGCCTTAAACTCACCCGTGCATGGCTCTCTGACCAGATAGCAGCCCTCTCTGAAACTTTGTCACACCTCATAAATATTGGCCTTCTGTGGCCAGACAATGACCCTCTCTGAGGCTCTAATGGTCCTCATAAATTTTGATGTTGGGGCTAGCAAAAAAAAAAAATGTAAACTCCCATTAGTGTGATGCTTGTCAGAGTTCTGTTATCTGTTACCCCATTTTTGTGTAACTTTCTGGGCTGCAAACCTGGGCTGTAGTAAAGGTGGGGTTGCTCTCTTGCTCTCGCAATCTTTGGAGGGAGAGGCAGCCCAGCCAGTGGAAATAATAAGCTTACTTTAATTTGATTTTAACTGGAGTCAGTGTTCTTTTCTTACATCCTGGTCTAAGAGGTAAACACTCCACAAACATAGAGCTCTGCCGGCCTAAAGACTTCTTGAGAAACTGCCTCTGAGGTTGGGTACTTTAAATATATTTTGTTGTCAGAAGGTTTAGCTTCTTTTTTATTGAGACCATCAAAGCTGGGTCTGCATCTATGTGAATGGAGAGCATGGTTTCTTATTTTCCAATGAACATGAGGCAGCAGTGCTGAATTCTCTCTTGGTAGGTAAACTGTGGCCACTGGGGGCTAAGTGTCTCCCCGTGTGGACTGTGAAGCCATTTGATCATCCTCCATTTTTGTGGTGTTTCTTGGTGCTGCACTGGGAGTTTGGTATTTGCTTCACGAAATACAAGGAGTTCAACTGGGACACAGTGCTGGAGGGAGTTCTCTCACGTGTGGTGGGTCAGGAACTGCAGGAGAATGCACCAACCAGGCTTCTATTTCACACAGCTTTTTCCTTGACCATACCAACCTGATTCTGAACATTGCCTTGAAACCTCTCCATATAATAAGATGCCTTTACATGTAAGGTTCTGCTGGATGCACCATGGCAGCCAAAAGGCATTTGGAAGTCAATTGGAAATCCACACGGCCCCACCTCAGATATTTTATCACACACCTGCACACCACTGCTCTGGGCCCACTACTCAGCATTCTCAACTTACTGGCATCTCTGTTCTTCACCATTATCATGAAATCCAGTCAATCAAGGCACTGTCTGGTACACTCATGATCAGCAACAGGAGATCCAAAGGTTCTCCATTGCCAACTGGTGATGGGAGTTTCAAAAATTTCAGGGTATTTATCTAGCCACTTTTCAAGGATGAAGTTGGAGAAACTGTGGGTTTCAATTCATTCAGGAACCATTTAATGTTGAGGAACCTCATTTCAATGAATGCTCTGGAGAACTCTCAAAGGCAAGGCTTCCCAAAGAGTAGCCAAATAGTCACATGAAGCCCAGCCCATTGAGGTCTACAATGTGAGGTCCATGTGTGTTTTGACTCTCAACTATGCCTGTCAAGTCTTTCAGAATAAAATCATGTGATATCCTGGCTGAGATTCCAAGTGATCAGTCGAAAGCCACCCTTGGCCTAGATTTCAGTTTCCAATGGCGACTCTCATGCGTGGCCTTCTAAAATCGCAACACAATTCATGACAATACTTCTCTGATGTCAGTTCCAGAACTCAGTCTCTAAGGTGAATCATACCAAAGTTCTAGCCCTGGTGGATCCAGTCATTTCTTCCAACCACTACACAAATGAACACAATTAAAACCAAAACACTCCCACATGGTCCTCACCTTCTTCCATATAGACACGCATTATAACCTCTGGCTGGAGGTTTCCATGAGGGGCGCAGCACAAGACAGTATCCAAAACAAGCTCCCTTATCCCTTATTTGCTTAAAGTCAGCTGGGCCTGGACACCATTCCTGTGAACCAGGAGTGATAAAATAAGCCTGGCCTTAATACTGCTCTGCTTCTCCAATTTGAGGCCTACTGACTGTCAGGTATAGATTCTTAATGTGATTTAAAGTAATGAAAAAACCCAAGTTCATATGGGCTAACCTCTGCAGGGCTTTGAAGAACTCATTTGACCCAAAGGATCCCTAGTCTCATTTGATGGAGATCAGAAACCTATCAGAGTAAGGCAAGATACTTCATACACAATTACTGATATTTTTGCCATTTTGGTTTTGGAAGCACACATGGGATCTTTCTTTAGATCCATCAGGTGCTGAGAATCTAAGCCACTGCCTCACACATGGCCAAGTGGCTGATTCAGACACATCCCTTTCCAAAGCAATTAAGCAAAGATACACAGGTGATTCCCATTCATTTCCATTTGAAAACAGTTTTCTTCATGCTTCACAAATTGGTGGCCTGAGGCAGAGACCTTCCTGACTCTCAGAGCAACAGAAAAATAGGTAAGCAAAAGGCCCAAAGCAGGGTTTCTCTACTGAGACTTTCTTTGTCACACTGATATCTGAGTTTTCTGAGATGCTTGCTATTCCCTTCAGCTATCCAGTATATGGCAATGTCACAGAGCTTGGAGGTGGTACATATCTTGGACACAAAACCATGAGCCTACTCTAGAGAGTGGCCAGAATTCAGGAAGAAAACAGGAACTTCGGAAGATAGTAGGTGTTGCCCGTCCCTAAAGCAACCTGCAGTCCACTCATAAATTGGGCAGGATGAATGTTGGCAAGCTTTCTACTAGACAGGACACATCCATTGATGCATTATCTTTTATAATGTCTACAACCACGGACACAGTGGGATACACAGGCATACAAACAATCACCTTGTCAAATGACTTACTATAAACAGTCCACTCTAAAGCAAAAAAACCGCCTTTCTTACCTATTCTCAGAACATGAGACATAACCACAAAATCACAATCACACCCACAACGACACCTCCTTTATTCAAGTAGGTCTGTGACTAATTGGAATGTACTCTGAATGATGGGCCATACTATGTTTCCTTGTAATGGCCTGTCCTTCTCAGATCTGGTCACCTTGGCCAACACTGTGAAGTTTTCAGGAGCCAGTGGTGAGCCACTACCTGCTTTCTCAGGAAATTCCCCTTTTTAGAGCTCTCTTGGCATTTGGCAATCCTCACATCAGTAGGTACCAAGGAAGACTTACTCTGTCCTTGCTTATTCCAAACAACTGAGCCCACTGGGTAAGAAACTGGGACTGACTCTGGGTGCCTGGCTTCCTGAATCCCAAGTTCAGAGAGATCCGTCATCAAGGAAGAGAGGTAGGTCACCTCATTCAGGAACTGAATGAGGTTACTGCCGTGGCAACCACTTTGTCCTAACAATTGCTTTCAAGGGTCCCATGAGATGGTGGCTGCCCCTACCTCCTGTGACACTTTCACAAGTTAGAATGGTATATCAACCATTGGCACCTGGGAACAGCTCTCCACACAGGCCTGGTTTGGTCCATCTTCTCTACATTAAGAAGAGAGAAGCTGTTTCAGACACAATCCTTCATCCTGACCAGGTTGTTTGCCATGGAGGATGACTTTTGCTCTCTTAGGTCCTCCATAGCTGCTTACAACTTCTACAGGAATCATTTCTGCATGGACCTTTGAGTTTCTCAGCATGTGGAAGATCCCCTATATTCCTGTATTGTAAGAACAACTCTATCCCTGCTCTTCTGTAAAGTTAAATTGACTGAACAGTGTATGGTTAGGTTAACTAACAAGTTCGATTTGGATTAGGAATCTTTTTGCGGGATGAATAATGGTATTGGGAAACTGCGATATTTACAAGAATATATAGGTGAATTATAAGTATGAAAACAGAAATCTAGCTAAGATTTGAAGCCCAAAAGGGCATTGGGCCCTTGATTGGGATACGTAGCTTTGAATTATGTTCTGCACTGATGTGTCAGGTAAATCGATATACAATGGCTTAGGTCAGTGTACCATGGATGATTAAATGTAGAAGAGAACTTCCAGTCAAAAGGGATAGTCGGTAGGATTCGGAAGATTCTCGGTAGGTTTAGAAAGAAGAGTGAGTATAGGATTTGGACCAAATGTTGTTTAGCAATAGGGTTTCTGGTAGACAGTGAATGTTAATGTCAGCACAAGTGAAGAGACAGTCACAATGATGAACTGGGGAAAATAGTTAGGAAAGCTGATATCAATAGAGACATTACAAAATCAGGCAAAGTATAAAGTGAGTGATAGGATTAGATATTTTCAACAGGGTTGAGTTTGAATATATAATCTTAGAAAGAAACAAATCTGTAGTGACCAATAGGATTGACATTTGACAGCATTAGGCAACCTGGACATGGATGTTTAGTAATCCATGCTCACTTTTCATTTAGTCTTTGCTACAATCTTAAGTGTGACCTTTGCTTTTTTTGTCCAGAATATTACTGTGATAAAACGTATATGTAGATCAGGTGACATGACTATTTTTCCACCATTTCTGGCAGCAACATATTCAAGACGTATAAATTAGTAATGGGGGTAAAAAGAGGTGTACCCTTTGTCTGTGCATATAGAGATAATGCATGAATAGACCATACTGTGAATAAATAATATATCTGGTTCCGACTTTAAATAATGGATTGAAATTATATGTGAAAAAATACAAGAAATCTTATATTGACATACAAACATTCATTCCAACCAGTTATATATCTAATGGCCACATTAAGGTTATGGTTTATCATGAAGGGTGTGTGAGTTTTGCTTCAAAAGTGATTATGGAAATCTAAAATAATGTGTTTGGAAAGAAGTCTCATGAAAAGACCAGTCAAGAAACCTGGAGGAATACATGTTTTATGAAGCAGGAAGTGATTGTGAAACAAATGCGTATAAATTTGTGAACTTGTGGATGAAATATATATATCCTATGATTTGTAAAAATTGAAGAAATAGTAATGTACCAGTGTTGAATGAAAATAAACGTCAGAATACACATCATGTCCCATACGAATCTACTTGATTGATGTTAATCTGGGTTAGTTACTGTACAAATATTAGGATTTGTAAGCACCATTTACTGAAGTTAGTTTTCAGAACTATGAAACAAATGTGTATTTCAGGAGGATGAATATTTCTGAGAATAATTTTGTGAAAAGTTTATTATAAATCCACATTTTTGAACATGAATGAATTTAGGGAGTGTATTTAAGATACATACATTTCATATTTTAAAAATCAGGACAGTATATATATATATATATATATATATATTCATAATTATATATATGTGTATATACATATATATGTATATATATATATATATATATATATATATATACACACACACACACACAAAACACACACACAGACATTAAAATGTAGGAATATATACGCCAATCGAAGTTCATCATAAAATATATAGCATCCACAGATGCAAAAATATTTATTTTACTGAACAAGGATTTATGTATAATGTTGTTCTACTAGGAAGCTCACCCATAGTTTGAATTTTCAGTTCCAACAGCGTTTAGAGGAGTGATCTCTTCTCACAACTTGTATCTGCCAAGTCAGTCACCTCACAAAAATGAACGTGTGATACCAGGTAGGATTCTATAAAGCATATAAAAATACATGTGCTGAATAGGCTACAGAGAAAGGCAGACAGGCATTTACATATTTGTTAACTTTAACAACACATGGAGAACAATTTCAATTAAAAATTGACTAGATTTATAACACCTACCATTTATCATGAAAAAGGCAAGTCCAACTATACCCCACGCCTCCTCTGAACTGCTTGTATTTCTATTCTGTTTGGGTTGTTTTTCTCCATCATTTGTATTAGTAGACAGAGTATAGTAGGGTATGGGTTATTGTCAGGGATTCAGTATTTTCAATGGTATATAGGAAAATGAATCCAATGTGTATAAAAATATATGCTACACAATTATCTTCCCACTCTCATCCAGAACAATGCCTTTACATTACCTTCACCTCAAGTAAGACACAATTAGGGTAGAAGAGTTTGAAAATCCGTGAATGCATATCTGGGGTGGAAACAGTACTAAGAAACAAATACGTATTTCAGGTGGATGAATATTTCTGAGAATAATCTTGTGAAAAGTTGATTATAAATCCACAACATAAATATGAATGAATTTAGGAAGTGTGTAATAAGACACATATTTCATATTTTGAATACTCCTGAGAGTGTATCTATATATATATTTATATACACACACAGAGACAGACATTAAAAATTGCAATATATATGCCAAACGAAATTCACCATGAAATGTATATCATCCACAGATCCAAATATATTCATTTTACTGAACATGGATTTATGTATAATGTTGTTCAACTAGGAAGCTCACTCACATTTGAATTACCAGTTCAAGCAGCGTTTAGGAGGAGTGATCTCTTCTTCCAATTTGTATCTGCCAAGTCAGCCACCTCACAAGAATGTACGTGTGGTACCAGGTAGGATTCTATATGTGCATATAAAAATACGTGTGCTGAATAGGCTACAGAGAAAGGGGGACAGGAATTCACTTATTTGTTAACTTTAAAAACGCATGGAGAACTATTTCAACAAATAATTGACTAGATTTATAACTGCTACACTATACCATGCAAAAGGCAACTCCAACTATAAAACATACCTCATCTAAACTGCTTGTATTTCTATTATGTTTGTGTTATTTTTCTCCATCATATTAGGATTAGTAGTCAAAGTCTAATAGGGTATATGTTAGTTTCAGGGATTCAGCATTTCTAATGGAAAATAGGAAATTGAATCCAATGTGTATGCAAATATGTGCTACACAAAAATCTTCCCACTTTCATCCAGAACAATGCCTTGACATTACATTCTCCTCAAGTAAGACACAATTAGAGGAAAAGAGTTAGAAAATCTGTGAATATATATCTGGAATGGAAAATACTCTGGAGTTTACAACTTTGGAGGTGGTAGAGAAGATTCTAAAAGTAAGGGACAGGGTAAACATTCCACAAACATGTAGCTCTGCTGGCCTAAATACTTTTTGAGAAACTGCCTCTAAGAGTGGGCACTTGAAGTATTTGATGTTCTGAGGAGATTTAGTTCCTTTGTAGAGAAACCATGAAAGCTGGGTCTGCATCTATGTTACTTGGAGGACATGGTTTCTTATTATCCAATGAACATGAGGCAGCAGTGGTGAATTCTCTCTTTGTAGATAAACTATGGACACTGGGGTCTAAGTGTCTTTCAGTGTGGACTGTGAAGCCAATTGGTCATCCTCCACTTTTCGTGGTGTTTCTCGCTGCTGCACTGGGAGTTTGGTATTTGCTTCAAAAAATACAAGGAGTTAAAATGGGACAGAGTGGTGGAGGGAGTTCTTTAAGGTGTGGTGAGTCAGGGTCTTCAGGAGAATGCAGCAACCAAGGTTCTATCCCATGTAGATTGCCCCCTTGAGAATAGCAACATGATTCTGAACATTGCAGTGAATCCTCTCCATATAACAAGATGCCTTTACATATATGGGTCTGCTGGCTGCACCATGTCAGTCACAAGCCATTTGGAAGCCAATGGCTGATCCACATGGCCGCAACACAGATGTTTTATCACACAATTGCATACCACTGCTCTAGGCCCACTACTCACCAGGCTCCAACTTACTGGCATATCTGTTCTACACCATTTTCATGAAACAAAGTCAATCAAGGCAGTGTCTGGTATACTCAGGATCAGAATCAGGACATCCAAAGTATTTCCAGTGCCAGCTGATTGTGAAAATATCAAAAATTTCATGGTAATTTTCTAGCCATTTTTCACGGATGAAGTTTGAGGCTCTGAGGGATTCAATTAATTCAGGAACCATTAAATGGTGAAGAAGCTAATTTCAATGAAAGCTCTGGAGCACTCTCACAGGCAAGGTTTCCCTAAGGGTGGCCAAAATGTCACATGAAGCCAGGCCCATTGAGATCTACAATATGAGGTCCATGTGTGTTTTAAACTCAAATATGGCTGCCAAGTCTTTAAGAAAAATTGTATGTTATATCCGGGCTGAAATTCCCAATGTTCTGTGGAAATCCAACCTGGGCCTAGATCTCAGGTTCCAAGGGCGACTCTCATGTGTGGCCTCCTAAAATCCCAACACAATTCATGGCAATACTTCTCTGAGGTCAGTTAAAGAACTCAGTCTCTAAGGGGAATCACACCAGAGTTCAAGCCCAGTGGAACAGTCATCTCTTCCAACCGCCACACAAATGACCACAATTAAAACCAAAACACTCCCACATGGTCCTCATCTTTTTCCATATAGACACTCCTTATAACGTCTGACTGGAGTTTTCAATGAGGTCCACAGCCCAAGTCAGTGTCCAAATTAAGGTCCTGTTCCCCTCATTTGTCTAACATCAAGGTGGCCTGGACACACTTCCTGTAAACCAGGAATGATCAAATAGGCCTGCCATTAATACTGCTTGGCTTTTTCAATTTGAGGCCTTCTGACTCTGTGGTTTAGATTCTTCATGTGAATTTGAGTCATGAGAAAATCCAAGCCCCTCTGCAGAGATTTGAAGAACTCATTTGCCCCAAAGGATTCCTATTCTCACTTGATGGAAGTCAGGATCCTAACAGAGGAAGGTAAAAGAATTCATTCACAATGAGTGAATATTTGCCATTTTGGTTTTGGATGCACACATGTGATCTTTCTTTTGATCCATCAGGTGCTGAGAATCTAAGCCACAGCCTCACACAGGGCCAAGAGGATGATTCAGACACATCTTTTTCCAAAGCAATTAAGCAAAGAGACACAGGTGATGCCCTTAATTTCCATTTGAAAAATGTTTTCCTCAGGCTTCCCAAAGGGGTGGCCAGAGGCAAAGACATCCTGAGATTCAAGGCAAGAGAACAATAGGTTAGCAAAAGGCCCAAAGCAGGGTTTCTCCACTGAGACTTTCCTGGTCACACTGATATCTGAGTTTTCTGAGATGCTGGCCATTCCCTTCAGATATCCAGTACATGGCCATGTGACAGAGATTGGAGGTGGTACATATCTTGGACACAAACCCAAGAGCCTATTCTGAAGAGTTGTCAGAATTCAGAAAGAAAACAGGGACTTAATAAGGTAGTAGGTGTTGCCTATCGATATGGAAACCACACTCCATTCATTAATTGGGCAGGATGAATGCTGGGAAGCTTTCTACTAGAGGGGACATATGCATTGATGCATTCTCTTTTCTAATGTATACAACCACGGACACAGTGGGATACACAGACATAGAAACACTCACCTTGTAAAACGACTTACTAGAAACAGTTCACTGCAAACCAAAGAAACCTCCTTTCCTACCTATTCTCAGAACAGAGACAAAACCACACACCCACACTCAAAAAGACACCTCCTTCCCCCAAGTAGGGCTGTGATTATCTGGAGTGTACTCTGACAGGTTTGCCATACTATGTTCCCCGGTAATGGTCTGTCCTGTCTCAGATCTGGTCTCCTTGTACAACTCTGTAAAGCAGTCAGGAGCCAGCGGTGAGCCACTACCTGCTTAGTCAGGAAAGGCCCGTGTTCATATCTTTCCTGGCATTTGGCCATCCTCACATCAGTCAGTACCAAGAAGACTGACTCTGTCCTTGGTGATTCCAAACAAATGAGACCACTTGGACTGGGACTGGGACTGGCTCTGGTGCTTGGTTTCCTTGGTCCCAAGTTCAGAAAGTTCCATCAACAAGGAAGTGAGGTAGGTCACTTCCTTTAAGAACTGAATGAGGTCACTGCCTTGGCAACCACTTTGTCCTAACAGTTGCTTCCAAGGGTCCCATGAGATGGAGGCTGCCCCTACTTCCTTTGGCACTTTCACAAATTAGAATGGTATATCAACCTTAGGCACCCGAGAACAGCTCTCCACACAAGCCTGGTTTGGTCCATCTTCTCTACAGTAAGAAGATAGAGGCTGATTCAGACAAAACCCTTCATCCTGACCAGGTTGTTTGCCATGGAAAATGACTTTTTGTCTCTCAGGTTTTTCATTGCTGCCTACATCTTCTCCAGGGATCATTTCTGCATGGACCTTTGAGGTTCTTAACAGGTAGAGCATCCCCTACATTCCTGTATTGTAAGAACAATCTGTCTCTGCTCTTCTGTAAAGTTAGATTGAGTGAACAGTGTATGGTTAGGGTTAATTTCATGTTCGATTTGGGTTAGGAATCATTCTGCTGGATTAATAATGGTATTGGGAACCTGTGATATTTATTAGAATATCGAGGTTAAATATATGTATGAAAACAGAAATTAAAGTAAGATTTGAATCCCAGAAGGGCATTGGGCAATTGATTGGGATATTTAGCTTTGAATTACTATCTGCACACATGTCTCAAATAAATCGATATACAAGGGCAGAGGAACTTGAACCTTGGATGATTGAATGCTGAAGAGAACATCCAGTCAAAAGGGATTGTCGGTAGGATTAAGAAGATAGTCGCAGTTATTAATATGGTATTATGTAAAAATGTGGATGTGTAACCGATGTGATTCTGCAACTTGTATTTGGGGTAAAAATGGGAGCTGATAACCCATTTGAATCAAATGTATGGAAGATGATATGCCATGAGCTTTGTAATGTTTTGAACAACCAATAAAAAAAATTTAAAAAAAAAAGAAGATAGTCGTTATGTTTAGCAAGTAGAGTTAGTATAGGATATGTAACAAAAGTTCTTTAGCAATTTTTTTCGGGCAGTGAGTGAATATAAATGTCAGCACATATGAAGAAATCAGACACAATGATGAACTGGGGAAAATTTGTAGAAAAGCAGATATCAATAGAAACATTAGGAAATCAGGCAAAGTATAAAGTGAGTGATAGAATAAGACATTTTCAACAGGGTTGAGATTGAATATCTAATCTTAGGAAGAAACAAATATGTAGGTCACCAATAGGATTGACATTTGAGAGCATTAGGCAACATGGACATGGATATTGTTAGTAATCCATGTTCACTTTACATTTAGGCTTTGGTACAATCCTAAGTGAAACCTTTGCATTTTGTTTCCAGAATATTACTGTGATAAAATGTATATGTAGATCAGATGACATGATTTTTTCTTCCACCATTTCTAGGAGCAGTATTTTGAAAACGTATAAATTAGCATTGGGGGTAAAAAGAGGTGTACCCTGTTTTTATGAATATACAGATAATGCATGAATAGACCTTAATTTCAATAAATAATACAACTTGTTCCACTTTAAATAATGGATTGAATTGATATCTGAAAATATATAAGAAATCTTATATTGATATGCAATCATTCATGACAACCAGTTATACACCTAATGTTAATATTAGGGTACGATTTATCATGAAGTTTGTGTGAGTTTTGCTTCAAATGTGATTATGGAAATCGAAAATAATGTGTTTGGAAAGAAGTCTCATGAAAATGCCAGTCAAGGAACACCGAGGAATTCATGAGTTCTGAAGCAGGAAGTGATTGAAATTGAAAAAAATGACGATAAATTTGCTTACTTGTGGATGAAATATTATAATATGATGTGAATAAACTGAAGAAATAGTAATGTACCAGTGCTGAATAAAAATGAACATCAAAATACACATCATGTCCCACAGGAAACTTCTCGCATTGATGTTAAACTGTGTCAGTTACTGTAGAAATATTAGGATTTCTTTGCACCATTCACCAAAGTTAGTTTTCTTTTTTTTAATTTTTATTTATGCTTGTTCAAAACATTACATAGTTCTTGATATATCATATTCCACACTGTGATTCAAGTGGGTTATGAACTCCCATTTTTACCCCATAAACAGATTGCAGAATCACATCAGTTACACATCCATTGATTTACATATTGCCATACTAGTGTCTGTCGTATTCTGCTGCCTTTCCTAACCTCTACTATCCCCCTCCCCTTACCTCCCCTCTCCTCTTCTCTCTCTACCTCTTTACTGTAATTCATTTCTCCCCCTTGTATAATTTTTTCCTTTCCCTCACCTCCTCTTGTATGTAATTTTGTATAACCCTGAGGGTCTCCTTTTATTTCCATGCAATTTCCCTTCTCTCTCCCTTTCCCTTCCTCCTCTCATCCCTGTTTAATGTTAATTTTCTTCTCATTCTATTCGTCCCTACTCTGTTCTTAGTTAATCTCTTTATATCAAAAAGACATTTGGCATTTGGTTTTAGGGATTGGCTAGCTTCACTTAGCATAATCTGCTCTAATGCCATCCATTTCTCTGTAAAAATTTTGTCATTTTTTAATGCAGAGTAATACTCCATTGTGTATAAATGCCTCATTTTTTATCCATTCATCTATGGAAGTGCATCTAGGTTGGTTCCACAGTCTTGCTATTGTAAATTGTGCTGCTATGAACATCAATGTAGCAGTGTCCCTGTAGCATTTTTTTAGGTCTTTAGGGAATAGACTGAGAAGGGGAATACCTGGGTCAAATGGTGGTTCCATTCCCACCTCTACAAGAAATCTCCATACTGCTTTCCAATTTGGCTGCACCAATTTGCAGTCCCACCAGCAATGTACAAGTGTACCCTTTTCTCCACATCCTCGCCAGCACTTGTTGTTGTCTGAGTTCATAATAAATATCTGGAATGGAAAATGCTCAGGAGTTCACAACCTTGAAGGTGGTAGAGGAGTTTCCAAAAGTAAGGGACAGGGTAAATACCACAAACATGGAGCTGTGTTGGCCTTTAGACTTCTTGAGAAAATGCCTCTGAGGTTGGGCACTTGAAATATATGTTGTTGTCAGGAGCTTTAGCTTCCTTTGTAGTGAGACCATCAAAGCTGAGTCTGCATCTATGTGACCTGGACGACATGTTTTTTTTTATTTTCCTATGAACACGAGGCAGCAGTACTGAATTCTCTCTTTGTAGGCAAACTGGGGCTACTGGGGGCTAAGTGTCTCCCCATGTGGACTGTGAAGCCATTTGATCATCCTTCACATTTAATCATGTTATTTGATGCTGCACTGAAAGTTTGGTATTTACTTTTCGAAATAAAGGAGTTTAACTGTGATACAGTGCTGCAGGGAGTTCTGTCACGTGTGGTGGTCAGGATCGGCAGGAGAATGTACCAAGAAGGCTTCTATCACACATAGTTGCCCCCTTGACCATAGCAACATGATTCTGAACATTGCCCTGAAACCTCTCCATACAACAAGATGCCTTTACATCCAAAGGTCTGCTAGCTGCACCATGTCAGTCACAAACCATTTATAAGTCAATGGCAGATCCACGTGGCCCCACCACAGATGTTTTTTCACACACCTACACTCTACTGCTCTTGGCCCACTACTCAGCAGGCTCCAACTTACTGGCATATCTTTTCTACACCATTATCATGAAACTCAGTCAAACCAGGCCCTGTCTTGTATACTCATGATAAGCAACAGGATATCAAATGGTTTTCCAGTGCCAGCTGGTCATGGAAATTTCAAAAATTTCATGGTATTTTCTAGCCATTTTTCAAGGATGAAGTTGGAGTTACTGTGGGTTTCAATTCATTCAGGAACCATTAAATATTGAGGAATCTCATTTCAATGGAAGCTCTAGAGAACTCTCACGGGCAAGTCTTCTGAAAGAGTGGCCCAAGGTCACATAAAGCCAGCCACATTGAGGTCTACAATGTGAGGTCCATGGGTGTTTTGACTCTCAACTATTGCTGCCAAGTCTTTCAGAATATAATCAAGTGATATCCTCGCTGAGATTCCCAGTGCTCTGTGGAAAGCCACCGTGGGCCTAGATCTCAGTTTCCAAGGGTGACTCTCATGCGTGGCCTCCGAAAATTCCAACACAATTCATGGCAATACTTCTCTAAGGTCAGTTTCAGAACTCAGTCTCCAAGGGGAATCCCACAAGAGTTGAAACACAGGTGGACGCAGTCGTCTTTTCCCACCGCCACACAAATGACAACAATGAAAACCAAAACACTCTCACATGGCCCTCATGTTCTTCCATATAGACACTAATCATAACCTCTGGCTAGAAGTTTCCATGAGGGGCGCAGACCAAGACACTGTCCAAAATAAGCTCCCTTTCCCCTCATTTGCCGAAAGTCAGGGTGGCCTACACACCCTTCCTGTGAACCAGAACTGATCAAATAGGCATGGCGTTAATACTGTTCTGCTTTTCCAATTTGAGGCCTACTGACTGTCAGGTATAGATTCTTTATGTGATTTGGAGTCATCAGAAAACCCAAGCACTTCTGCAGGGGTTCAAAGAACTCTTTTGAACTAAAGGATCCTGATTCTTACTTGATGAAGGTCAGGAATCTAATAGAGGAAGGCAAGAGACTCATTTGCCATTTCTGTTTTGAATGCACACATGGAATCTATCTTTTGATGCATCAGGTGCTGAGAATCTAAGCCACAACCTCACACAGAACCAAGAGGCTGATTCAGACACATCCTTTTACAAAGCAATTAAGCAAAGAGCCACAGGTGATGCCCATTCATTTTCATTTGAAAACTGTTTTCTTCAGGCTTCACAAAGGGGTGGCCAGAGGCAAAGACCTTCCTGACATTTAGGGCAACAGAAGAACAGGTAAGCAAAAGACACAAAGCAGGGTTTTTCCACTGAGACTTTCCTGGTCACACTGATATCTGAGTTTTCTGAGATGCTCCCCATTCACTTCAGCTATCAAGTACATGGCCATGTCACAGAGCTTGGAGGTGGTATATATCTTGGACACAAAACCATGAGCCTATTCTGGAGAGTGGCCAGAATTCAGGGAGAAAAACAGGATCTTAGGAAGATAGAAGGTTTTGCCAATCCAGAAGGCAAGCCGCAGTCCATTAATCAATTGGGCAGCATGAATGCTGGGAAGCTTTCTACTAGACAGGACACATCAATTAATTCATTCTCTTTTCTAATGTCTACAACCACAGACACAGTGGGATACACAGACATAGAAACACTTACATGTCAAACGACTTACTAGAAACAGTCCAATCCAAACCAAACAAACCACATTTCCTACCTATTTTCAGAACATGTGACAAAACCACAAAACCACAACCACTCCCACAAAGGCACCTCCTTCCCCCAAGTAGGTCTGTGACTATCCAGAGTGTCCTCTGACTGGTGGGCCATAAAATGTTCTCCCGAAATGTCCTGTCCTGACTCAGATCTGGTCTCTTTGGCCAACTTTGTGAAGTTGTCAGGAGCCAGCGGTGAGCCACTACCTGCTTTCTCAGAAAAGGTCCCTCTTCAGAGCTCTTCTGGCCTTTGGCCATCCTCACATAGGTAGGTACCAAGAAAGACTGACCCTGTCCTTGGTAAAACTGAACAAGTGAGCCCACTGGGACTGGGACTGGGACTGGCTCTGGGTACCTGTCTTCATGGATCCCAAGTTCAGAGAATTCCTTCACCAAGGAAGTGACGTAGGTCACTTCCTTCAGGAACTGAATTAGATTACTGCCTTGTCAACCAATTTGTCCTAACAGTTGCTTCCAAAGTCCAATGAGTTGGAGGCTGCCCCTTCTTCCAGTGAAACTTTCACAAGTTTGCATGGTATATCAACCATAGGCACCCAAAAAAAGCTCTCCAGATAGGCCTGGTCTGGTCCATCTTCTATACATTAAGAAAAGAAATGTTGATTCAGACACATCCCTTCATGCTAACCAGGTTGTTTGTCATGGAAGATGACTTTTGCTCTCTGACGTCATTCATAGCTGCCTACATTTAATCCAGGGATCAATTCTTTAATGACCTTGGAGGTTCTCAGCAAGTGGAAGATCCCCTAATTTCTGTATTGAAAGACCAACTCTGTCCCTGCTCTTCAGTAAAGTTAGATTGAGAGAACAGTGTATGGTCAGGGTTAATAACATGTTCCATTTGGGTTAGGAATCATTCTGCGGGATAATTTATGGTATTGGGAACGTGCGATATTTATAAGAATATAAGTGAAATATAAGTATGAAAACAGACATCTAGGTAATATTTGAAGCCCAGAATTGCATTGGACCCTTGGCTGGGATTCTTAGCTTTGAATTATATTCTGCACAGATGTCTCAGATAAATCAATATACAATGGCATAATTCCTTGTACCTTGGTTGATTGAATGTTGAAGAGAACATCCAGTCAAAAAGAAATAATTTGTAGGATTAGTAAGATTGTTGGTAGGTTTTGAAAGAAGAGTGAGTATAAGATTTGGATGAAAAGATCTTTAGCAATAGGGTTTCGGATAGAGAGTGAATGTAATTGTCAGCACATGTGGAGAGTCTGTCAAAAGGATGAACTGGGGAAAAAAGTAGGAATGCAGATATCAATTGACATTAGGATATCAGGCAAAGTATAAAGTGAGTGATAGAATTATACATTTTCAACAGGGTTGAGTTTGAATATATAATCTTAGGAAGAAACAAACATGTAGTCACCAATAGGATGAACTTTTGAGAGCATTAGGCAATATGGACATGGATGTTTTCCGTAATCCATGCTCACTTTTCATTTAGGCTTTGGTACAAACATAAGTTTGACCTCTTCTTTCTGTGTGCAGAATATTACTGTGGTAAAATGTATATGTAGATCAGGTGACATGACTATTTCTTCCACCATTTCTGGGAGCAATATTTTGAAGACGTATCAATTATTTTTGGAGGTAAAAATGGTGTACACTGTGTCTATAATTATAGAGATAATGCATGAATAGACCATACTGTAAAGAAATATTATAACTGGTTCTAACTTTAAATAATGGATTGAATTGATATCTGAAAATATACAGAAAATCTTACATTGATATACAATCCTTCATTCCAACCAGTAATATATATAATGGTTATATCAGCATTATGGTTTTTCATGAAGAATGTGTGAGTTTTGCTTCAAAAGTGATTATGGAAATCGGAAATAATGTGTTTGGAAAGAAGTCTCATGAAAAGACCAGTCAAGAAACCTGGAGGAATACATGTGTTTTGAAGCAGAAAGTGATTGAAAGTGAAACAAATGCCTATAAATTTGTGAACTTGTGGATCAAATATATATACTATGATGTGCGTAAACTGAAGAAATAGTAATGTACCACTGTTACATAAAAATGAACGTCAAAATACACATCATGTCCTCTCCCACAGGAATCTACTTGCATTGATGTTAAACTGGGTCAGTTATTGTAGAAATATTAGGATAATGCCGCAGTCTTGCTGGGCACAATCAGCAGCCACTTGTCAAAAGAAACTAACTTTATTTTTAGAACCACACATGCCAAACAAACAGCCTCTCAGGAAAAACCTTCAGAGCCCCAACTGCCACCACTGGCTTCCCAAAACCTCTCCCTCCCACAGGAGCCTCTCTCCGCCTCCCACAATACTCCTGCTCTTGAGGGCGATTGGCTGGGTCATGTGGGTGGAGTCAAAAAAAGTCCCCCAATGAGCAGTTTTGTGGTCTGAAAGGGCAGGGAAACAGCCCATTGAGCATCACCGCAGAGGAGCCAATCAGCTAGGTGTTGCTGGGGCCGCTGTGAGCCAATCATCAGCCGGCAGCTGGAAGTTTGCTGGCAGCAGGAATTTTGCTGGGGCCCCTTCGGCTGTGGCTCTCAACATCTTCGCCTCTCTGTTTAAACAACACGCATGTGGCTTAGGGACCGTGCCTGCCTTAGGTTGTCCAATAGTACATATGGTCTTTACCCGTTAAGTTGGTACCATTGCAATTGGATCTTACCCGTCACTGACTACCCGTCCAGTATAGAGCCACACCTGTGGAGAGGTCTTTGTACCAGCGGGGGTGGGTGAGGTTCTTTGCCTCACCTCTGTTGGCCCCCCAAATTTTAGCTGGACGATCATGACACGCAGAAGGGATGAAGATACACCAAGCCAATTGATGGCTCCTTTTGGAAAAATTGTACCACCGATGACATCATCAGCAAATATACCCCAACACTACCACAAGTCGCTGCACCAACAGATAGTTCACAATGCATTTAGGTGAGTTCACAATGTGTCCAGGCAAGTTCTGCAAGCAGTACAGGGATGGCTATTGCAGAAGCTGTAGATTGGTATTGTCTTTGATTTCACCTGCACTGGGATGAAGATAGGAACTCTGGCAATAATGTCTAAAGAAAAAAATTATGTAATATACCAGAAGGCACTAAAACCAAAAAAAAAAAAATATGTAACATTCCAGAAGGCACATCAAAAACCAAAATGGCCCAAAAAGCAGTCATTGAGGATGAAGTCTCTCACTTTCCTCTGTAAGGTTCCTGACCTCCATAAAATGAGAATAGGGATTTATTGGGTCAAATGAGTTCTTCAAAACCCTGCAGAGTGTAGCCAATGGCTTATTGGGTTTTTTCATTACTCCAATTCACATCAAGAATCTATACTCCACAGACAGTAGGCCTCAAATTGGAGAAGCAGAGCAGTATTAAAGTCAGGGTTATTTGATCACTCATGGTTCACAGAATGGGTGTCCAGGCCACCCTGACTTTAGGCAAATGAGAGGAAAGGGAGATTATTTTGGACACTGTCTTGGGCTGTGCCCCTCAAGGAAACGTCAAGCCAGAGGTTATGATGAGTGTCTATATGGAAGAAGATGAGGGCCATTTGGGAGTGTTTTGGTTTTCATTGTGGTCATTTATGTGGCAGTCGGAAAAGATGACTGGGTCCACCAGGGCTTGAACTCTGGTGTGATTCCTCTTAGAGACTGAGTTCTGGAACTGACCTCAGAGAAGTATTGCCATGATTTGTGTTGGGATTCTAGGCGGCCACCCATGAAAGTCGCCCTTTGAAACTGAGATCTAGGCCCGGGGTGACTTTCCACAGAGCACTGGGAATCTCAGACAGAATATCATATGATGTTATTTTGAAATACTTGCCAGACATAGTTGAGAGTCAAAACACACATGGACCTCACATTGTAGACCTCAATTGGCCTGGCTTCATGTGACTATTTGGCCACTCTTTGGAAAGACTTGCCTGTGAGAGTTCTCCAGAACTTTCATTGAAATGAGCTTCCTCAACATTGAATGATTCCTGAAAGAATTGAAACCCACAATGCCTCCAACTTCATCCTTGTAAAATGGCTAGATAAATACCATGAAATTTTTGAAATTCGCATGATGAGGTGGCACTGGAGAACCTTTGATGTCCTGTTGCTGATCATTAGTGTACCAGACAGTGCCTTGATTGATTGGGTATAATGAAAGTGGTGTAGAACAGAGATGCCGGTTAGATGGAGACTGTGGAGTAGTTGGCCCAGAGTTGTGGTGTGCAGGTGTGTGATAAAATATTTATGGTGGTGCCATGTGGATCTGCCATTGACTTCCAAATGGCTTTTAGCTAACATGGTGCACCCAGCAGACCCTTATATGCAAAGGCATCTTGTTATATGGAGAGGTTTCAGGGAAATGTTCAGAATCAGGTTGCTATGGTCAAGGGGGCAAGCTATGTGGGATAGAAGCCGGGTTAGTGCGTTCTCCTGGAGACTCTGACCCAGCACATGTCACAGAACTCCCTCCAACACTGTGTCCCAGTTGAACTCCTTGTATTTCTTGAAGCAAATACCAAACTCCCAGTTCAGCACCAAGAAACACCATAAAAATTGGAGGATGACTAAATGGCTTCACAGTCCACATGGTTAGACACTTTGGCCCACTGGCCTCTGTTTACCTACAAAGAGAGAATTCAGCACTGCTGCCTCAGGTTCATTGGAAAATAAGAAACCATGTTCTCCAGGTCACATAGATTCAGACCCAGCTTTGATGGTTTCACTACAAATGAAGACAAAGCTCCTGACAACAACATATATTTCAAGTGCCACACCTCAGAGGCAGATTCTCCAGAAGTCTTTTTTCCAGCAGAGCTCCATGGTTGTGGAGTGTTTACCCAATCCCTTACTTCTGGAAACTCCTCTACCTGCTCCCAGGTTGAGAACTCCTGAGAATTTTCCATTCCAGATATGTATTCACAGATTTTCTAACTCTTATTCTCTAATTGTGTCTCCCTTGGGGCAAAGGTAACGTCAAGGCATTGTTCTAGGTGAGAGTGGGAAGATTATTGTGTAGCACATATTTGCATACACATTGGATACATTATCCTATTTTCCATTTGCAATACTGAATTTCTGACACTAACCCATACCCTACTAGACTCTGACTACTTTCCTAAAATGATGGAGAAAAAGAAACCTAACAGAATAGAAATACAGGCCTTTTGTAGGAGGAATGGTGTATACTTGGATTTTCCTTCTCCTTTATCAAGGATATGTGTTATAAATCTAGTCAACTTTTCATTGTAATATTTCTCCATGAGTTTTCAAAGTTAACACATATGTAAATTCCTGTCTCCTTTGCTCTTTAGCCTCTTTAGAACATGTATATTTTTATGCATATATAGACTCCTACCTGGAAACACACGTAAATTCTTGTGATCTCACTAACTTTGGAATATACAAATTATGAGAATAGATCACTTCCCCTAAATACTGATGGAACTGAAAATTCAAACTATGGGTGAGCTTCCTAGTGAACAACATCATACATAAATCCATGTTCAGTAAAATGAATATTTTTAGATATGTGGATGATATATATTTCATGATAAATTTCGATTGGCATATATATTGCTACATTTTATTGTTGTGTGTGTGTATATATATATATATATATATATATATATATATATATATATATATACCAGATTTTCCAGATTTTCCAAAATATGAAATATATGTGTCTTATTATACACTCCCTAAATTCATTCAAGTTCATGTATGCGATTTAAAATCAACATTTTACATGATTATCATCAGTCTGGCTGGGCACAATTCAGGAGCCAATTGTCAAAAGAAACAAACTTTATTTTTAGAACCACACAAGCCAAACAAAACAGCTTCTCAGGAAAAACCCTCAGAGCCCAACTGCCACCACAGTCTTCCCACAAGCCTCTCCCTCAACCACAAGCCTCCTCCTTTTGAGGCCGATTGGCTGGGTCACATGGGCGGAGACAAAAAAGTCCACCAATGAGCAGCTCCGTTGTCTGAAAGGGCAGGGAAACATCCCATTGAGCATCACCACAGAGGAGCCAATCTGCTAGATGTTGCTGGGGCCCCTGTCAGCCAATCATCCACTGGCAGTCTGAAAGGGCAGGGAAACAGCTCAATGAGCATCTGCAATGAGCATCACCACAGAGGAGCCAATCAGCTAGATGTTGCTGGGGCCGCTATGGAGCCAATCATCAGCCGGCAGCTGGAAGTTTGCTGGCAGCTGGAGGTTTCCTGGGGCCCCTTTGGCTGTGGCTCTCAACATCTCCCCCTCTCTGTTTAAACAACGAGCATGTGGCTTAGGGACCATGCCTGCCTTAGGTTGTGCAGTAGTACATATGGTATTTACTGAAGACCCTTGGCTGTGGCTATCAACAGGATTTGTATGTACCATTCACTGAAGTTAGTTTTCAGTACTAGGAAACAAATATGTATTTCAGGTGGATAAATATTTCTGAGAAAAATCTTGTGAAAAGTTGATTATAAATCCACATACTTGAACATAAATGAATTTATGGAGTGCAAATAAGATACATATATTTCATATTTTGAAAAATCTGGAGAGAGTGTGTGTGTGTGTGTGTGTGTGTGTGTATACACACACAGACACATACAGATATTAAAATGTAGCAACATATATGCAAATCTAAATTCACTATGAAATATACATCAATCACAGATCCAAAAATATTCAATTTTCTTAACAGGGATTTATGTATAATGTTTTTCAACTAGGAAGCTCACCCATTATTTGAATTATCAGTTCCAACAGCGTTTAGGAGGAGTGATGTCTTCTCACAAATTGTATCTCCCAAGTCAGTCACCTCACAAGAATGTAGGTGTGACACCAGGTAGGATTTGATATGTGCATATAAAAATACATGTGCTGAATAGGCTACAGACAAAGGGAGACAGGAATTCACATATTTGTTAACTTTAAAAACACATGGAGATCTATTTCAATTAAAAATAGACTGGATTTATAACACCTGACATTTATCATGCAAAAGGCAAGATCAATTATACACCATGCCTCCTCTGAACTGCTTGTATTTCAATTCTGTTTGTGTTACTTTTCTGCATCATATTAGAATTAGTAGTCAGAGTCTAGTAGGGTATGGGTTCGTGTCAGGGATTCAGTATTTCGAATGGAAAATTGGAAAATGAATCCAATGTGTATGCAAATACGTGCTACACACAAAAAAATTCCCACTCTCATTCAGAACAATGGCTTGAAATAACCACGCCCCATGTAAGAAACAATTAGAGGAGAAGAGTTAGAAAATCTGTGAATACATACGTAGAATGGAAAATGCTCAGTAGTTCACAACCTTTGAGGTGGAAGAGACGTTTCCATACCTTAGGGACAGGGTAAAACTCCACAAACATGGATCTCTGCTGGCCTAAACACTTCTGGAGATACTGACAATGAGGTTGGGTACTTGAAATATATGTTGTTTTCAGAAGCTTTAGCTTCCTTTGTAGTGAGACCATCAAACTTGGGTCTGCATTTTTGTGACCTGGAGGACATGAATTCTTATTGTCCAATGAACATGAGGCAGCAGTGCTGAATTCACTCTTTGTAACTAAACTGTGGCCAATGGGGGATAAGTGTCTCCCCGTCTGGACTTTGAAATCATTTGGTCATCCTCCACTTTTCGTGGTGTTTCTTGCTGCTGCAGTGGGTGTTTTGTATTTGGTTCATGACATACAAGGAGTTAAACTGGGACACAATGCTGGAGGGAGTCCTGTAACGTATGGTGTGTCAGGGTCTGCAGGAGAATGCACCAACCAGGCTTCTATCCCCCATTGCTTGCCCCCTTTACCATAGGAACTTGATTCTGAACATTGCCCTGAAAACTCTCCATGTAACATGATGCCTTTACATACAAAGTTCTGCTGGCTGCACCATGTCAGTCACAAGCCATTTGGAAGCCAATGTAAGATCCACATGACCCCACCACAGATGTATTGTCACACACCTGCACACAACTGCTCTAGGCCTGCCATAAATACTGCTCTGCTTCTCCAATTTGAGGCCTACTTACTGTCAGGTATAGATTCTTTATGTGATTTGGCATCATGAGACAACCCAAGCAGTTCTGCAGGACTTTGAAGAACTCATTTGATCCAAAGGATCCCTATTCTCACTTGATGGAGGTCAGGAACCAAACAGAAGAAGGCAAGAGACTTCATCCACAATGACAGATTTTTTGCCATTTTGGTTTGGATGCACACATGGGATCTTCTTTAGATCTATCAGGAGCTGAGAATCTTAGCCACAGCCTCAAACAGGGCCTAGTGTCTGACAAAGACACATCCCTTTCCAGAGCAATTAAGCAAAGAGCCACAGGTGATGCCCATTCATTTCCATTTGAAAACTGTTTCTTCATGCTTCACAAAGGGGTGGCCTGAGGCAAAGACCTTCCTGACATTCAAGGCAACAGAAACATAGATAAGCAAATGGAGCCAAGCAGGGTTTCTCCACTGAGACTTTACTGGTCACACTGTTATCTGAGTTTTCTGAGATGTTCCCATTCCCTTCAGCTATCAAGGACATGGCCATGTCACAGAGTTTGGAGGTGGTACATATCTTGGACAATAAACCATGATACTATTCTGGAGAGTGGCCAGAATTCAGGAAGAAAACAGCAACTTAGGAAGTTAGTAGGTCTTTCCCATCCATAAGGCAAGCAACAGTCCATTAATCAATTGTGCAGGATGAATGCTGTGAAGCTTTCTACTAGACAGGACACCTCCATTGATGCATTCTCGTTTCTAATGTCTAAAACCATGGACACAGTGGCTACACAGACATAGAAACACTCGCCTTGTCTATAGACTTACTAGAAACAGTCGACTCCAAACCAAACCAACCACCTTTCCTACCTATTCTCAGAACATGAAACAAAACCGCAAACTCACACCCACAACCAAAAAGGCACCTCCTTCCCAAAAATAGGTCTTTAACTATCTGGAGTGTCCTCTGACTGGTGGGCCGTACTATGTTCCACTTGAAATGGCCTGTCTGGTCTCAGATCTTGTCTCCTTGGCCAACTCTGTTATTCTGCGAGGAGCCTGCTGTTAGCCACAACCTGCTGTCTCAAGAAAGGCCCCTCTTCAGAGCTCTACTGGCATTTGGCCATCCTCACATCAGTAGGTACCAAGAAGGTCTGACTCTGTACTTGGTAAATCCAAACAAGTGAGCCCACTGGGACTGGGACTGGGACTGGCTCTTGGTGCCTGGCTTCTTGCATCCCAATTTCAGAGAGTTCCATCACCAAGGAAATGAGGTATGTCACTTTCTTGCAACTGAATGAGGTCACTGCCTTGGCAACAACTTTGTCCTAACACTTGCTTCCAATGGTTCCATGAGTTGGAGGGTGCCCCTACTTCCTGTGACAATTTGACTAGTTAGAATGGTATATCAAAATAGACACCATGGAACAGCTCTACACGCAGGCCTGGTTAGGTTCATCTTCTCTACATTAAGAAGAGAGAGTCTGATGCATACACATCCCTTAATCCTGTCCAGGTTGTTTGCCATGGAAGATGGCTTTTGCTCATGCAGGTCCTTCATAGCTGCCTACATCTTCTCCAGGGATCATTTCTGCATCGAACTTTGAGGTTCTCAGCAGTTGGAAGATTACCTACATCCCTAATTGAAAGAATAGCCCTGTCCCTGCTCTTTTGTAATGTTAGATTGAGGCAACAGTGTATGGTTAGGGTTAATAACACGTTCGATTTGGGTTAGGAATCATTCTGCGGGATGAATAAGGTTATTGGGAACCTGCAATATATAGAAATATAGTGGTTAAATATAAGTATGAAAACAGAAATCTAGGTAAGATTTGAAGCTCAGAAGTGCATTTGGCAATAGATTGGGACACGTAGCTTTGAATTATGTTCTGCATACATGTTTCAGAAAAATCGATATACAATGGCATAGGACCTTGTACCTCAGATGATTGAATGTAGTAGAGTACATCCACTCAAAAAGGGATAGTGGATAGGATCAGGAAGATAGTCAGTATGTTTCGGAAGAAGATAGAGTATAGGATTTGGACCAAAGTTCATTAGCAATAGGGTTTCGGTTAGAGAGTGAATGTCAATGTCAGCACATGTGAAGGGTCAGTCACAATGTTGAACTGGAAAAAATATGTAGGAAAGTAGATATCAATAGAGACATTAGGAAATCAGGCAAAGTATAAAGTGAGTGAAAAAACTAGACATTTCCAACAGTTTTGAGGTTGAATATATAATCTTAGGAAGAAACAAAAATGTGGTCACCAATAGGATTGACATTTGAGAGCATTAGGCAACCTGGATATGGATGTTTTTAGTAATCCATGTTCAGTTTCCATTTAGGCTTTGGTACAATCATACGTGTGACTTTTGCATTTTGTGTCCAGAATATTACTATGATAACATGCATATGTAGATCAGGTGACATGAGTATTTCTTCCACCATTTCTGGGAGCAATATTTAGAAGACTAATAAATTAGTATTGGGGGTACTAAGAGGTGTACCCTGTGTCTATGAATATAGAGATAATGCATGAATAGACAATATAGTGAATAAATAATATAACTGGTTCCACTTTAAATAATGGAATAAACTGATATAAGAGAATATATAAAAAATACTATATTGTTATAAAATCATTCATTCCAACCAGTTATACATCTAATGGTGATATTATAGTTATGGTTTATCATGAAGTGAGTGTCAGTTTTGCTTCAAAAGTGATAAAAGAAATCAAAAATAATATATTTCGAAAGAAGTCTCATTATAAGACCAGTCAAGAAACCTGGAAGAATCCATGTGTTCTGAAGCAGGAAGTGATTGAAAGTAAAACAAATGCCTATAAGTTTGCTAACTTGTGGATGAAATATATATCCTATGATGTGCATAAATTGAAGAAATAGTAATGTACCAGGGTTGAATTAAAATGAATTTCAAAATACACATCATGTCACATAGGAATGTACTTGCATTGATGTTAAACTGGGTCAGTTACTGTAGAAGTATTAGTATTTGTATGCAACATTAACTGAAGTTAGTTTTCAGTACTGGAAACAATTTGTATTTCAGGTGGATGAATATTTCTGAGAATGATCTTGTGAAAAGTTGATTATAAATCCATATACATGAACATGAATGAATTTAGGGAGTGTATATAAGACACATATATTTCATATTTTGAAAAATCTGGAGAGTGTATGTATATATATATATATATATATATATATATATATATATATATACAAAAAAACACACACAGACAATAAATTAGCAATCAAATTTATCATGAAATGTATATCCTCCACAGATGCAAAATTATTTCTTTTAGAACTTGTATTTATGTATAATGTTGTTCTTCTAGGAAACACACCCCTAGGTTAAATTTTCAGTTCCAACAGAGTTTAACAGGAGTGATCACTTCTCACAAATTGTATTTGCCAAATTAGCCACCTCACAAAATGTAGGTGTGATACCAGGTAGTGTTCTATATGTGCATTTAAAAATACATGTGCTGAATAGGCTACAGAGAAAGGGAGATAGGTATTCACATATTTGTTAAGATTAAAAACACATGGAGAACTATTTCAATTAAAAATTGACTAGATTTATAACACCTACAATTAATCATGCAAAAAACAAGTCCAACTATACACTATGATTCCTCTGAACTGCTTGTATTCCTATTCTGTTTGTGTTATTTTTCTCCATCATATTAGGAGTAGTAGTCAGAGTCTATTAGGGTATGCGTTAGTGTCAAGGATTCAGTATTTCGAATGGAAATATGGAAAATGACTCTAATTGGTATGCAAATATGTGCTACACAAAAATGTTCACACTCTCATCCAGAAGATTGCCTTGACATTACCTTAGTTCCAAGTAAGATACAATTAGAGGAGAAAAGTTAGAAAATCTGTAAATACATATCAGGAATAAAAAATGCTCAGGAGTTCACAAACTTGTAGGTGGTAGAGGAGTTTCCAAAAGTAAGGGACAGGGTAAACACTCCACAAACATTGAGCTCTGCTTGTGTAAAGACTTTTTGAGAAACTCTCTGAGGTTGGGCTCTTAAAATACATGTTGTTGTCAGGAGCTTTAGCTTCCTTTGTTGTGTGACCATCAAATCTGGGTGTGCAAATATGTGACCTGAAGGACATTGTTTCTAATTTTCCAATGAAAATGAGGCAGCAGTGCTGAATACTCTTTTGTAGTTAAACTATGGCCACTGGGGTGTAAGTGTCTCCCCGGGTTGACTGTGAAGCCATTTGGTCATGCTCCAATTTTCGTGGTGTTACTCCTTGGTGCACTGGGAGTTTGGTATTTGCTTCATGAAATACAAGGAGTTCAACTGGGACACAGTGCTGGAGGGAGTTCTGTCACGTGTGGAGGGACACAGTCTGCATGAGAATGCACCAACCAGGATTCTGTCCCACATAGGTTGCCCCTTTGTCCATAGCAACCTGATTCTGAACATTGCCCAGAAACCTATCCATATAACAAGATGCCTTTACATATAAGGGTCTGCTGGCTGTACCCTGTCAGTCACAAGACAATTGGAAGCCAATGGCAGATCCACATGCCCCAACACACATGTTTTATCACACACCTTCACACCACTGCTCTAGGCCCACTAATGAACATGCTCCAACATACTGGCATCACTGTTCTACACAATTTTCATGAAACCCAGTCAGTCAAGGCACTGTGAGATACACTCATGATCAGCAACAGGACATCCAAAAGTTTTCCAGTGCCACCTGGTCATGGGAATTTCAAAAGTTTCATGGTATTTATCAAGCCATTTTTCGAGGATAAAGTTGGAGGCTCTGTGGGTTTCAATTCATTCAGGAACCATTAAATGTTGAAGAAGCTCATTTCAATGAAAGATCTTGAGAACACTCACAGGCAAGTCTTCCCAAAGAGTGGCCAAAAGGTCACATGAAGTCAGGCCCATTGAGGTCTACAATGTGAGGTCCATGTGTGTTTTGACTCTCAACTGTGGCTTTAAAGAATTTCAGAATAAAATCATGTGATATCCAGGCTGAGATTCCCAGTGCTCTGGGCAAAGCCATCCTGCACCTAGATCTCCCTGCACCACAATTAATACCTGAGATCTAGGTTGCATGGCCTAGTAAAATCCAAACACAATTCATGACAATACTTCTCTGATGTCACTTCCAGAATTCAGTCTCTAAGGAGAATCATACCAGAGTTCAAGCCCAGGTGGACCCAGTCATCTGTTCCAAGCGCCAAACAAATTACCACAATTCAAAACAAAATGCTCCCACATGCCCCTTATCTTCTTCAATTTGAGGCCAAATGACTGTGGGGTTTAGATTCTTTATGTAAATTGGATTCATGTGAAAACCCAAGCACCTATGGGCTAAACTCTGCAGGGCTTTAAAGAACTCATTTGACCCAAAGGATCCCTATTTTCACTTGATGGATGTCAGGGCCATTAGAGAGGAAGGTGAGAGTCTTCATCCACAATAACTGCTCTTTTGGCCATTTTGGTTTTGGATGCACCCATGGGATCTTTCTTTAGATCCATCAGGTGCTGAGAATCTAAGCCACAGCCTCACACAGGGCCAAGAGGCTGATTCAGACACATCTCTTTCCAAAGCAATTAAGCAAAGAGCAAAACACACACGGACATTATAAAGTGGCAATATATATGCCAATTGAAATTCATGATGAAATATATATCGTCCACAGATCCAAAAATATTAATTTTACTGAACATGGATTTATGAATAATGTTGTTCAACTAGAAAAGTTACCCTTAGGCTGAATTTTATGATCCAATAGCGTTTAGGAGGAGTGATCTCTTGTCATAATTTGTATCTGCCATGTCAGCCACCTCACAAGAATGTATATGTGATACCAGGTAGGATTCAATATGTTTATATAAAAATACATGTGATGAATAGGCTACAGAGAAAAGGATACAGGAATTCACATATTTATTAACTTTAAAAACACAAGGAGAACTATTTCAATTAAAAATTAACTAGATTTATAACACCTACCCTACATAATGCAAAAGGCAAGTCCAACTATACACCATGCCTCTTCTGAACTGCTTGTATTTCTATTGTGTTTGTATGCACTGTGGGTTTCAAGAACCATTAAATGTTGAGGAAGCTCATTTCAATGAAACTCTGGAGAACTCTCATAGGCAAGGCTTCCCAAAGAGTGGCCAAAAGGTTAGATATAGCCAGGCCCATTGAGGTCTACAATGTGAGGTCCATGTGTGTTTTGACTCTCAACTATGGCTACCAAGTCTTTAAGAATAAAATCATGGGATATCTTTGCTGAAATTCCCAGTGCTCTGTTGAAAGCCACCCTCGGCCTTTATCTTAGTTTCCAAGGGCGACTCTCATGCTTGACCTCTTAAAATATCACCACAATTCATGGCAATACTTCTTTGAGTTCAGTTCCAGAAGTCAGTCTCTAAGGGGAATCACACAAGAATTCAAGCCCAGGTGGACCCAGTCATCTCTTCCAAACGTCACACAAATGACCACAATTAATACCAAAACACTCTCACATGGCCCTCCTCTTCTTCTATAAAGGCACTCATCATAACATCTGGCTGGAGGTTTCCATGAGGGGCACAGCCCAAGACAGTGTCCCAAATAAGCTCCCTTTCCACTCATTTGCCTAAATTCAGGGTGGCTTGGACACCCTTCTTGTGCACCAGGAGTGATCTGAAAGGGTAAAATAAATTGAAATTAAAGTGTAAAAGTTGAAGTGTAAAAGACCGGGTTTTGTAAAGTTTCTAAGCTGCAAGGCCTGAGTTAAAATGTAAAGGACCAGGTATTGTTAAGTTCCTATGCTACATGCAAAACCTGAAATTCCTGTAGCTTGTAGTACAATTCCGGACTGCCCAGTAAATATTCCCCCTGACCGCCTGGTTGTTTAATAACCTAGGACCCTGTGTGGCCTGGCACATAGGCATCGCAAGGCCTAAACCAATCTGTTTGAATGTGTACCTCGCTTTAGAACTCACCTATCACTCCCGCCTGACCTGTTCCTGCCAATGAATGAACTAATCATGTTTAGGAATTGTTATTTGATTTTTCTGCGGTGTATGTTGATTTCTTAAAGGAGACTGTGATATATGTAAAGTCCCGCCCTCCCCAAAAAGTGTACTTAAGCACTGCTCAACCCCTGCTCGGGGCTCTGGGCTGCTCTCCCTTCTTGAGTGAGCACGTAGCCCCAGCATGCTGAATTGGATCCTCAATGAACCCCTTTTTCTGTTGCATGAGCCGCGTTCTCTTGGTGGTCTCTTCCTCCGACGTTCACCGGACCCTTACATTTGGTGCGTTGGCAGGGAATCACGCAGCATAGGACAAGGACACGCCAACAGACCCCTCTGGAGGTAAGTAAGGCGCTTCTTTTCATTTTTCCTTGTGATCACTCAGAGCTTTTTGTTCAGGTTCCATTTTTCCGTTTTTGGTTTGGGTTGGCAGAGTGGCTTCCAGTGGAGAACGTAAGTTCCCCCTGTCAGTGGTGCACAAACGTGTCCTAAAGCCACAGGCCATGTCCTTGCAAGGGATGCCATGGAGGACTCAGGGAGTGACGGATGTGCTCTCATTAGGTGAGGAGGGACGAATGAGCCCACATTAGGTGACTCTGCTGGCAACCCATCATATCTTGCTGACTACTTTTTTCTCTCAGGTTGAATTCACTGTCTGTCTTTGTGGTCTAACCCATCAGGTTTTGCCAGTTACTAGGTTCTAATCTTTACTTCTGAACTCGTGTTAAATGTTAACTGTGTGTACATGTTTGTGTCACATTTGTATTGTCCTTGTCTCTGTTTGAGAAACTCTCATTATGGGACAAAGCCATACCATGCCTCTGTCCTTGAAGCCATTCCTGGTCCCTGCCTCCAATCCGATCCCTTCACCCAGGATCCTAACACTCAAACCTTCTACTCCTCCCCCTCTTCCCTCCATTCTCTCTGAGTCACAAGATTGTAGATCTTGGGGTTGTGAACAAACGGGAGCTGCATGATGGTCTTTGTGTGTCATTTTATCTGAGTTTCTGTTAAATGTGATGGCATTGTTTGGTCCGATGCAGAGTCCCGAGTTCCAACCTGCATTACATATGTGGAAGTTACTTTAGCTAAATTTTAAACTAATGCTTCTCCTGTGAGGGACCAAAAGTCAATAGAACCGCCAGTTTTTCTGTTCTCACCTTTTCACCTCTCTTAGCTGTGCTTCAAAGAACTTTGATAAACTTTACTCCCCTTTGTTAAGCAAGATTACGGAAGCAGTGATTTCTTTTCTTCCCGTAGTTGGATTGAGCATGCCCACTGCAGAGGGAAATGTCTGGGGTCTAAGAACTTTGTTATCTCGCTTAAACTTTTCTCAAAACCCTGTCCTCATTATTAAATTGGCATTAATTGGCTTTGGGATGGGAACCAAGCCTTCAGTCATAAATTTTGACACCCCAGAGGGGACTTTAAATAAACCCCACTCTGCCCTCTTGGGGAAGCCTAGCACTCAAAACAACTGAAGCAGAGAATGAAATTTTTGGGAGCTGACTACTGCAAAGTTGGGAGACATAGAATATGCCTGGTGCCTGGGGTCAAAGCAAACCAGAGGAACTAATCCTGTAAGTAAATGGTGAGGCTAAGGGACTCCCAGCAGCTGCCAGATCCATTTTGCTGTGGGGAACTCCCTTATTCCTTACGTGCACTTTAAGGATTTCTCCACCTCTGTTTACTTAACAAAAGGGACAATGAATGCATTAATATGTTGATATTATAGATTGTTTCTTGGGGATGATCTAGGGTGAATGTGTATCTAGAAATGATTTTTTTATTTTAACCATCTGGTATCTAAATGGGTTTCTAAAGCATTGCACTATCTTACAGTTAAAAGTTGGGTTTAAACAATTGTTTAGTTTGATTTCAGGTAGTTCATGCTAGGAAACTTAAATACTTAGGGTAAAAAAAAAATAAACAGTTTTAATTTTGAACTAGACAGCCTGAAAAAATTTCACTAGATATATCAGTGCATTAACTTGGGAAGAGATAATAAATTATGATATGGTATCTGTTCCCATCAGTGTGTAAGATTTTAAAAAATGGTACTAAATTAAAACGTTGGTCTGGCTTATTGAAATGACATTAATTAGCAACAGTCTTGGAAATTTTTAAAGCTTAATTTCGGATACACATGGTAGCATGTGGTTCTTTTTAAAAATTTTTCAGCCAATTTAATTTAACTTAATACTATTAGAAACTTCATAACAAAGAAAGGGGCTTAATGATCCTATAGAAACTTCTTCTGATGGTGGCATTAATATTATCAAAAAAATGATCCTATTTTCAGTTTTGTGTGAGCAAGTTTTTCTAGTGTAGAAAAATCTCAAGAAATAAAATTTTGAGAATTACATCTTAAACTTGCATCAAAATTTTCAACATCAAAACCTGGAAATTATGACTTATAGATAAATGCCTTAGGCGTGAGGTTTCTTCTCAGAATTCCAGTCTTTCCAGTTTTCCAGACCTCAGCCAGGACTTACTTTGATATGCAAATAAAAGAAGCCTGCAGCACTCAGCAGGAGACAGATAAAAAGAGTAAATGTGTCTTTTTACCTGAACTCAAACTAGACCTAACCAAAAAAGTATATAATATGGTATTTACTAATTACTGGCCAGTCATCATTTTTAGGACTCTTGCTTTTCTTAGATTCTGTAATTTTTTTTTTGAGCTCATGATCTTGATTCTGCTGATGGGTTAATGTTTTCTGATCAGTTCTATTTTTGATCGACTCTGGAGTTTTCAGCATTGCAATGGAGATTTCACCTGAAAAAAGCTACAAGGCCTTTACTATTGTGTTATGTGTTACATTTGTGTTACGTGTTGTATGTTGGTATGTCTGTATGTGTGTATGTCCATATATCATGCAGGGATATGACAATTGACAGATGAGGAGCGCTCATGAAAAATTTAAAAATGTATCCAAATGTCTTTGATTCACGTGATTCATATGTTTTAATTCAAATTGGGTAAACAGATAAAAATAAAGATGTCTTTAAAATTAGGCCAATAAGTTTTCTAGGTTTTCAAAAAGGCCCTAATAAAATGTAGATGTCTATAAAATAATCTGCTTAAATTCAGAAATTGAAAAGCATTGTATTGAAATGTGAACAGAAAGAGGTTAGTAGATGGAAAAGAGAAACTAAAAGGTTCGAGATATAGATATAATAGAGGAAAAACGTGTTTCTGGATAAGAGAGTCTATATGATTAAGTAATTAAAAGGGTTTAAGTAAATAATAAAAAAAGGTGTGTGTAACTTGGTTATATGTGTAAGTTTTGAGCAAGTAATCTTAAAAAATTAAACAGCTGGTAAAACAAGTACTGTTTTTATAAAATTGTGCCATGTTATTTCTTTAAAATCTAAACTTGTTTAATACAAAAACATCAATGTAATTGTGGTGTTAATGTGTTCATATCTTCCAGGTATACAAGTCTGTAAGGTAGAAGCTTGCAAAGACCATTGTATCAAGCTGGTGTTCTAAGGTTGTATGGTAATTCTAGGCTTAAAAGAAAAACATGTTGGAGTGTTGGAGATTTATGTATATCATTTGTGTTCTATAATTGGACTTGTTATCAATAAGATATGTACAGTTCCATGTTACTTTTTACACTGAGATACAATCTAAAAGTATTTTTAACTTAATGAGAGCCAAATCTGTGAAGGTTTTATTGTAAACTCAAAGGTAATGCCCATTCATTTCCATGTGAAAACTGTTTTCTTCAGGCTTCACAAAGGGGTGGCCTGAGACAAAGACTTTCCTGATATTCAGGGCAACATAACAATAGGTAATCAAAAGGCCCAAAGCAGGGTTTCTCCACTGAGACTTTACTGGCTACACTGATATCTGAGTTTTCTGAGATGCTTGCCATTCCCTTCAGCTACCAGTACATGGCCATGTCACAGAGCTTGGAAGTGGTACATATATTTGAGACAAAATCATGAGCCTATTCTGGAGAGTGGCTAGAATTCAGGAAGAAAACAGGAACGTAGGAAGATAGTTGCTGTTGCCCATTGATAAGGCAAGCCACACTCCATTCATAAATTGTGCCGGATGAATGCTGGGAAGTTTTCTCCTTGAGAGGATACACCCATTGAGGCATTATCTTTTCTAATGTCTACAACCACGAAAACAGTGGGATACACAGACCTAAAAACACTCGCCTTGTCAAAGGACTAACTAGAAACAGTCCACTCCAAACCAAACACATCCCCCTTTCCTAACTATTCTCAGAACAAAAGAAAAAACCACAAACCCACACCCACAACCACAAAGGCACCTCCTTCCCCCAAGTGGGTCTGGAACTATCCAGAGTGTCCTCTGACTGGAGGGCCATACTATGTTCCCCAGAAATGGTCTGTCCTGTCTCAGATCTGGACTCCTTGGTCAACTCTGTGAAGTTGTCAGGAGCCAGCAGTGAGCCTCTACCTGTTTTCTCCGGAAGGGCCCCTCTTCAGAATTTTTCTGGAATTTGGCAATTCTCACATAAGTAGGTACCACAAAAGACTGACTCTGTCCTTGGAAAATCCAAACAAGTGAGAACACTGGAACTGGTGCTGGGACTGGGCCTGGGTGCCTAGATTCCTGGAACCCAAATTTGGAGAGTTCCATCAACAAGGATGTGAGGTGAGGTCACTTCCTTTAGTAACTGAATGAGGTCACTGCCTTGGCAACCAATTTGTCCTAACATTTGCTTCCTAAGGTCTCATAACATGGAGGATGTCCCTACTTCCTGTGACACTTTCACAAGTTAGAATGGTAAAGAAACAATAGTCACCTTGGAACAGCTCTCCACACAGGCCTCTCCTCTACATTAAGAAGAGAGAATCTGATTCAGACACAACCCTTCATCCTGACCAGGCTGTTTGCCATGGAAGATGCCTTTTGCTCTCTCAGATCCTTCATAGCTGCCTACATCTTCTCCAGTGTTCATTTCTGCATGGAACTTTGAAGTTTTCAGCAGGTGGAAGATCCCCTGCATTCCTGTATTGTAAGACCAAATCTGTCCCTGCTTTTCTGAATACTTAGATTGAGGGAACAGTGTATGGTTAGGGTTAACAATATGTTCAATTAAAACCAAAATACTCCCACATGGCCCTCATATTCTTCCATGTAGACATTCATCATAACCTCTGGCTGGAGGTTTCCATAAGGGGCACAGCCGAAGACAGTGTCCAAAATAAGTTCCCTTGCCCCTCATTTTCCTAAAGTCAGGGTTTCCTGGACACCCTTCCTGTAAACCAGGATTGATCAAATAGGCCTGCCAGTAATACTGCTCTGTTTCTTCATTTTGAAGCCTACTGACTGTGAGGTATAGATTCTTTATGTGATTTGGAGTCATGTGAGAACCCAAGCACTGCTGCAGGGCTTTGAAGAACTCATTTGTCTCAAAGGATCCCTATACTTACTTGATGGAGGTCAGGAACCTAACAGAGGAAGCAAGAGACTTCATCCACAATGACTGATCTTTTTGCCATTTTGGTTTTGGATGCACACATGGGATCTTTCTTTAGATCCATCAGGTGCTGAAAATCAAAGCCACAGCCTCTCTCAGAGCCGAAAGGATGATTCAGACACATCCCTTTCCAAAGCAATTAAGCAAAGAGCCACAGGTGATGCTCATTCATTTCCAATTGAAAGCACTTTTCTTCAGGCTTCACAAACTGGTGGCCTGAGGAAAAGACCTTCCTGACATTCAGGTCAACAGAACAGTAGGTAAGCAAAAGGCACAAAGCAGGGTTTCTCTACTGAGACTTTACTGGTCACACTGATATCCGAGTTTTCAGAGATGCTCCCAATTCCCTTCATCTATCCAGTACATGGCCATGTCACAGAACTCGACGGAGGTCCATATCTTGGACAAAAAAACATGAGCCTATTCTGGAGAGTGGCCAGAATTCAGGAAGAAAACAGGAACTAAGGAAAGAAGGAGGTGTTGTCCATATAAGGCAAGCCACAGTCCATTCATAAACTGGGAAGGATGTGTGCTGAGATGCTTTCTACTAGACAGGACACATCCATTGATGCATTCACTTTTCTAATATCTACAACCACGGAAAAAGTGGGATACACAAACATAGAAACACTCGCCAAGTCAAATGACTTACTAAAAACAGTCCACTCCAAACCAAACATACTGCCTTTCCTACCTATTCTCAGAACATGATAAAAAAACACAAATTCACACCCACACCCACAAAGGCACCTCCTTCCCCCAAGTAGGTCTGTGACTATCCAGAGTGTCCTCAGACTGATGGGCCTTACTCTGCTCCCTCGAAATGGACTGTCCTGTCTCAGATCAGGTCTCCTTTACCAACTCTGTAAAGTTTTCAGCATCAATCAGTGAGTCACTACCTGCTTTCTCAGGAAAGGCCCCTCTTCAGAGCTTTCCTGGCATTTAGCCATCCACACATCAGTATGTAGCAAAAAGACTGACTCTGTCCTTGGTAAATCCAAACAAGTGAACCCACTGGGACTGGGACTGGGACTGGCTCTGAGTGCCTGGCTTCCTGGATCCCAAGTTCAGAGAGTTCCATCACCAAGGAAGTGAGGTAGGTCACTTCCTTCTGGAACTGAATGAGGTCACTACCTTGGTAACCACTTTATCCTAACATTTGCTTCCAAGGGTCCCACGAGAGAGAGGCTTCCCCTACTTCCTGTGTCACATTCACAAGATAGAATGGTATATCAACCATAGGCACATGTTAACAGCTCTCCACACAGACCTGGTTTGGTCCATCTTCTCTACTTTAAGAAAAGAGAGGCTTATTCAGACACATCGCTTCATCCTGACCAGGTATTTTACCAAGGAAGATTACTGTTGCTCTCTCAGGTCCTTCATAGCTGCCTACATCTTCTTCAGGGTTTATTTCTGCATGGAACTTGAGGTTCTCAACAGGTGGAAGATCCCCTACCTACCTGTATTATAACACCAACTCTGTCCCTGGTCTTTGTAAAGTTAAATTGAGGGAACAGTGCATGGTTAGGGTTAATAACATGTTCAATTTGGGTTAGGAATCATTCTGCGAGATGAATAATGGTATTGGGGACCTCCGATATTTACAAGCATATATAGGTGTAATATAAGTATGAATACAGAAATCTAGGAAAGATTTGAAACCCAGATGAACACTGGGCCCTTGATTGGGATACTTAGCTTTCAATTATTTCCGCAAAGTTGTCTCAAATAAATCGTTATACAATGGCATAGGACCTTGTACCTTGGATGACTGAATGAGGAAGAGATCCTCCAGACAAAAAGGGATAGTTCCAAAAGTTATTTAGATATAGGGTTTTGGTTAGAGAGTGAATGCAAATGTCAGCATATGTGAAGAGTCAGTCACAGTGATGAACTGGGGAAAATGTGTAGGAAAGCAGATATCAATAGAGACATTAGGAAATCAGGGAAAGTACAAAGTGAGTAATAGGATAAGACGTTTTTAACAGGGTTGAGTTTGAATATATAATCTTAGGAAGAAACAAATATGTAGTCACCAATAGGAATGATATTTGAGATCATTAGTTAATCAGGACATGGATGTTGTTAGTAATACATGCTCACATTAAATTTAGGCTTTGGTACTATCATAAGGGTGTCCGTTGCATTTTTTGTCAGGAATATTACTGTGATGAAATGTAAATGTATATCAGGTGACTACAGTATTTCTTCAAACATTTCTGAAAGCAACATTTTAAGACTTATAAATTAGTATTGGGGACACAAGTACGTGTACCCTGTGCCTATGATTATAAAGATGATGCCTTAATAGACAATACTGTAAATAAATAATATAACTTGATCAAACTTTAAATAATGGATTGAATTGATATCTGAAAATATATAGGAAATCTTATATTGATATACATAAGTTCATTCTAACCAGTTATACATCTAATGGTAATTTTAGCATTATGGTTTATCATGAAGAGTGTGGGAGTTTTGCTTCAAAAATGATTATGGAAATCGAAAATAATGTGTTTGGAAATAATCTCATGAAAAGTACAGTCAAGAAACATGGAGGAATACATATATTCTGAAGCAGGAAGTAATTGCAAGTGAACCAAATGCGTACAGATTTGTTAACTTGTGGATGAAAAGTATTATCTTATAATGTCCATAAACTGAAGAAATAGTAATGTACCAGTGTTGAATAAAAATGAACTTCAAAATACACATCATGTCCCATAGGATTTTACTTGCATTGATGTTAAACTGGGTCAGTTACTGTACAAATATTAGGATTTGTAAGCACCTTTCACCGAAGTTAGTTTTAAGTACTGGGAAATAAATATGTATTTCATGTGGATGAATATTTCTGAGAATAATTTTGTGAAAATTTGATTATAAATCCACATATAGGAACATGATTAAAATTAGTGAGTGTAAAATAAGACACATATATTTCATATTTTGAATAATCTGGAGAAAAAAAAAAAATATATATATATATATATATATATATATATATATATATATATATATATATATATATAAAGATACAAACACAGACATTAAAATGTAGTAATATGTATGCCAATCAAAATTCATCATGAAATATATATCATCCTCATATCCAAAAATATTCTTTTTACTGAGCATGGATTTATGTATAATGCTGTTCATCTAGGAAATTCACCCATATGTTGAATTTTCAGTTCCATCAGTATTTAGGGGGAGTGATCTCTTCTCACAATTTGTATCTTCCTAAAACAGCAAGCTCACAAGAATGTACGTGTGATACCAGGTAGGATACTAAATATGCATAATAAATTTCATGAGATGAATAGGGTACAGAGAAAGGGAGACAGAAATGTACATATGTGTTAACTTTAAAAACTCATGGAGAAGTATTACAATGAAAAGTTGACTAGATTTATAACACATTCACTTGATAAAGCAGAAGGCAAGTCCTAGTATACACCATGCCTCCTATGAACGGCCTGTATTTCTATTCTGTTAGGTTTCTTTTTCTACATCATATTAAGATTAGTAGTCAGAGTCTAGTAGGGTATGGGTTAGTGACAGGGATTCAGTATTTCTAATGGAAAATAGGAAAATGAATCTAATGTGTATGCAAATATTTGCTAGACAAAAATCTTCCCACTGTCCTCCAAAACAATGCCTTGATATTTCCTTCGCCACAAGTAATACACAATTAGTGGAGAAGAGTTTGAAAGTCTGTGAATATATATCTGGAAAAGAAAATGCTCAGGAGTTCACAACCTTGGAGGTGGTAGTGGAATTTCCAAAGGTAAGGTACAGGGTAAACACTCCACAAACATGGAACTCTGGTGGCCTAATGAGTTGTTGAGAAACTGCCTCTTTGTTTGGGCCCTTGAAAAATTTGTTGTTGTCAGGAGCTTTAGCTTCCTTTGTGTTGAGACCATCAAACCTGGGTCGGCATCTATGTGACCTGGATGACATGGTTCCTTATATGCTATTGAACATGAGGCAGAAGTTCTGAATTTTCCCTTTGTTAGTAAACTGAGGACACTGGGGTCTAAGTGTCTAACCATGTGATCTGTGAAGCCATTTGGTCATACTCCACTTTTCATTGTGTTTCTTACTGCTGCACTGGGAGTTTGGTATTGGCTTCACGTAATACAAGGAGAAAAACTGGGACACAGTGCTAGAGGGAGTACTCTCACGTGTAGTGGATGAGGGTCTGCAGGAGAATGCACCAACCAGGCTTCTATTCCAAAAAGCTTGCACCCATGTCCATAGCAACCTGATTCTGAACATTGCCCTGAAACCTCTCCATATAACAAGGTCCCTTTACTTGTAAGGTTCTGCTGGCTGCACCATGTCATTCACAAGTCATTCAGAAACCAATGGCAGAACCACGTGTCCCCACGACAGATGTTTTATCATACACCTGCCCACCACTGCTCTGGGCCCACTAGTCAGCAGGCTCCAACTTTCTGGCATCTCTGTTCTCACCATTTTCATGAAACCCAGTCAATCAATGCAATGTCTGGTACACTCGTGATCAGCAACAGATATCCAAAGGTTCTCCAGTGCCACCTGTTCATGGGAAATTTAAAAAATTCATGGTATTTATATAGCCAATTTTCAAGGATGAAGTTGGAGGCACTGTGGCTTTCAATTTATTCAGGAACCATGAAATGGTGAGGAAGATTATTTCAATTAAAGCTCAGGAGAACTCTCAGAGGCAAGGCTTCCCAAAGAGTGGCCAAAAGGTCACATTAAGCCAGGCCCATTGAGGTCTACAATTGAGGTCCATGTGTGTTTTGACTCTCAACAATGGCTGCCACGTCTTTCTGAATAAAGTCATGTGATATCCTGGCTGAGATTCCCAGTGCTCTTTGGAAAGCTATCCTGGGCCTAGATCTCAGTCTCCAAGGGCAACTCTCATGTGTGGCCTCCTAAAATCCCAACACAATTCATGTCAATACTTCTCTGAGTTCATTTCCAGAACTCAGTCTCTAAGGGGAATCACTCCAGAGTTCAAGCCAATGTGGACCCAGTCATCTCTTCCAACTACCACACAAATGACCACAATTAAACCAAAACACTCCCACATGGCCCTCATCTTCTTCAATATAAACTCTCATCATAACCTCTTGCTGGAGGTTTCCATGAGGGGCGCAGCCTAAGACAGTGTCCAAAATAAGCTAATTTGCCCCTTATTTGCCTAAATTCAGGGTGGCCTGGAAACCCTTCCTGTGAATCAGGTGTGATCAAATAGGCCTGCCATTAATACTGCTCTACTTCTCCAATTTGAGGCCTACTCTCTGTGGGGCATAGATTCTTTATGTAAATTGGGGTCATGAGAAAACCCAAGCACCTATGGGCTACCCTCTGCAGGGCTTTGAAGAACCCATTTCAGTGAGTCTAGGAGTTGGACCAAAAGTTCTTTAGATATAGGGGTTTTGTTAGAGAGTGAATGTAAATGTCAGCATATTTCAAGAGTCAGTCACAGTGATGAACTGGGGAAAATGTGTAGGAAATCAGATATCAATAGAGACATTAGGAAATCAGGCAAAGTACAAAGTGAGTGATAGGATGAGACATTTTTAACAGGGTTCAGTTTCAATATTTAATCTTAGGAAGAAACAAATATGTACTCACCAATAGGAATGATATTTGAGATCATTAGTTAATCAGGACATGGATGTTGTTAGTAATACATGCTCACTTTCAATATAGGCTTTGGTACAATCATAAGTGTGTCCGTTGCATTTTGTGTCAGGAATATTACTGTGATGAAATGTATATGTATATCACGTGGCTAGAGTATTTCTTCCAATATTCTTAAAGCAATATTTTAAAGACTTATAAATTAGTATTTGGGATACAAATAGGTATACCATCGGTCTATGAATATAGAGATGATGCCTTATTAGACCATACTGTGAATAAATAATATAACTGGTTCACACTTTAAATAATGGATTGAATTGATATCTGAAAATATATAGGAAATCTTATATTGATATACATAAATTCATTCTAACCAGTTATACATCTAATGGTAATATTAGCATTATGGTTTATCATGAAGAGTGTCTGAGTTTTGCTTCAAAAATGATTATGGAAATCAAAAATAATGTGTTTGGAAAGAATCTCATGAAAAGAATAGTCAAGAAACATGGAGGAATACATGTGTTCTGAAGTAGGAAGTGATTGAAAGTGAACTAAATGCCTATAAATTTGTGAAATTGTGGATGAAAGAATATATCCTATTATGTCCATAAACTGCAGAAATAGTAATGTATCAGTGTTGAATAAAAATGAACTTCAAAATACACATCATGGTCCCATAGGTGTCTACTTGCATTGATGTGAAACTGGGTCAGTCACTGTGGAAATATTACAATTTGTATGCACCATTCACTGAATTTAGTTTTCAGTACTAGGAAATAAATATGTATTTAAGGTGGATGAATATTTCTAAGAATTATTTTGTGAAAATTTGATTATAAATCCACATACACACACATGAGTAAATTTAGAAAGTGTATAATAAGACACATATATTTCATATTTTGGAAAATCTAAAGAGTAGATATCTATATCTAGATAGATAGATAGATAGATAGATAGATAGATAGATAGATACTCACATACACAGACATTAAAATGTAGCAATATATATGCCATTCAAAAATCATAATAAAATAGATATCATCCACGTATCCAAAAATATTCATTTTACTGAACATTTATTTATGCATAATATTGTTCATCTAGGAAATTCACCCATAGGTTGAATTTCCAGTTCCATCAGTATTTAGAGGGAGTGATCTCTTCTCACAATTTGTATCTTCCAAAATAAGCAAGCTCACAAGAATGTACATGTGATACCAGGTAGAATTCTAAAGATGCATTAAAAAATACATGTGATGAATAGGCTACAGAGAAAGGGAGACAGAAATTTACATATGTGTTAATTTTAAAAACTCATGGAGAAGTATTACAATGAAAAGTTGACTCCCTTCCACCTCTCATCCCTGTTTAATGTTAATCATCTTGTCATGCTCTTTGTCCCTATCTGTTCTTAGTTACTCTCCTTATATCAAAGATGACATTTGGCATTTGTTTTACAGGAATTGTGTAGCTTCACTTAGCATAATCCAGTCTAATGCCATCCATTTTCCTGCAAATTCTATGATTTTTTCATTTTTCAATGCAGAGTAATAATCCATTGTGTATTAATGCCACATTTTTTTTATCCATTATTCTATTGAAGGGCATCTAAGTTGGTTCCAGTCTTGCTGTTGTGAATTGTGCTGCTATGAACATCGATGTAGCAGTGTCCCTGTAGCATGCTCTTTTTAGGTCTTTAGTGAATAGACCAAGAAGGGGAATAGCTGGGTCAAATGGTGCTTCCATTCCCAGCTTTCCAAGAAATCTCCATACTGCTTTCCCAATTGGCTGCACCAATTTGCAGTCCCACCAGCAATGTACAAGTGTACCTCTTTTCCAACATCCTTGCCAGCACTTCTTGTTGTTTGACTTTATAATGGCTGCCAATCTTACTGGAGTGAGATGGTATCTTAGGGTGGTTTTGATTTGCATTTCTCTGACTGCTGGAGATGGTGAGCATTTTTTCATGTACTTATTGATTGATTGTATGTCCTCATCTGAGAAGTGTCTGTTGAGGTCCTTGGACCATTTGTTGATTGGGTTATTTGTTATCTTATTGTCTAATTTTTTGAGTTCTTTGTATACTCTGGATATTAGGGCTCTATCTGAAGTGTGAGTAGTAAAGATTTCTTCCCAGGATGTAGGCTCCATATTTACCTCTCTTATTGTTTCTTTTGCTGAGAAAAAACTTTTTTAGTTGAGTAAGTCCCATTTGTTGATTCTAGTTATTAACTCTTGTACTATGGGTGTCCTATTGAGGAATCTGTAGCCCGACCCCACAGTATGTACATCATAACCAAATTTTTCTTCTATCAGACAGTGTGTCTCTGATTTGATATCAAGCTCCTTGATCCATTTTGAGTTAACTTTTGTGCATGGCCAGAGAAAGGGATTCAGTTTCATTTTGTTACATATGGATTTTCAGTTTTCCCAACACCATTTGTTGAAGATGCTATCCTTCCTCCATTGCATGCTTTTAGCCCCTTTATCAAATGTATGATAGTTGTAGTTTTGTGGATTGGTTTCTGTGTCCTCTATTCTGTACCATTGGTCCACCTGCCTTTTTCGGTACCAGTACCATGCTATTTTTGTTACTATTGCTCTGTAGTATAGTTTGAAGTCTGGTATCGCTATACCACCTGATTCACACTTCCTGCTTAGCATTGTTTTGCGATTCTGGGTCTTTAATTTTTTCATATGAATTTCATGATTGCTTTCTCTATTTCTACAAGAAATGCCTTTGGGATTTTGATTGGCATTGGATTAACCCTATAGAGAACTTTTGGTAATATCGCCATTTTGATGATGTTAGTTCTGCCTATCCATGAACAGGGTATATTTTTACATCTTCTAAGATCGTCTTCTATTTCTCTCTTTAGGGTTCTGTAGTTTTCATTGTATAAGACTTTCACCTCTTTTGTTAGGTTGATTCCCATTTTTTTTTAGGATATTGTCAATGGAGTGGTTGTCCTCATTTCCATTTCAGAGGATTTGTCGCTGATATACAGGAATGCATTTGATTTATGCGTGTTGATTTTATATCCTGCCACTTTGCTGAATTCATTTATTAGCTCTATTAGTTTCTTTGTAGACCCTTTTGGGTCTGCTAGGTATAGAATCATGTCATCTGCAATAGTGATAATTTAAGTTATTCTTTTCCTATTTATATGCCTTTAATTTCTTTCATCTGTCTAATTGCTCTGGCCAGTCTTTTGAGAACTATTTTTAACAGAAGTGGTGAGAGCGGGCATTCCTGTCTTGTTCCAGATTTTGGAGGGAATGTCTTCAATTTTTCTCCATTAAGAATGACGCTAGCCTGCGGTTTAGCATAGATTGTTTTTACAATATTGAGGAATGTTCCTGTTATTCCTAGTTTTTCGAGAGTTTTGAACATAAAGGGATGCTGTACTTTGTCGAATGCTTTTTCTGCATCTATCTAGATGATAATATGGTTTTTATTTTTAAGTCTATTGATGTGGTGAATAACACTTATTGATTTTCGTATATTGAACCCTCCTTGCATCCCAGGGATGAATCCTACTTGATCATGGTCCACATTTTTTTGATATGTTTTTGTATCTGATTCGCCAGAATTTAATTTAAGATTTTTGCATTTAGGTTCATTAGAGATATCGGTCTTTAGTCTTCTTTCTTTGAAGTGTCTATCTGGTGAAGGAATCAGAGTGATATTGGCCTCGTAGAATGAATTTGGAAGATCTCCCTCTTTTTCAATTTTCTGAAATAGCTTGAAAAGTATTGGTATTAGTTCATATTTAAAGGTTTTGTAAAAGTCTGCTGTATACCCATACGGTCCTGGGATTTTCTTAGTTGGTAGTCTTTGGATGGTTTCCTTTATTTCCTCAATTGATATTGGTATGTTTAGGTTGTCTATATCCTCCTAACTCACTCTGGTCAGATCATATGACTTAAGAAATATTTCGATGCCTTCACTATCTTCTATTATTTTGGAGTATAAGGATTCAAAGTAATTTCTGATTATCTTCTGTATTTCTGAAATATCTGTTGTGATATTGCCTTTTTCATCCCATATGATAGTAATTTCAGTTCTCTCTCCTCTTCATTAGCATGGCTAGGGGTCTGTCCATTTTATTTATTTTTTCAACGAACCAACTTTTAGTTTTGTCAATTTTTTCAATTGTTCTTTTGTTTCGATTTCATTGATTTCTGCTCTGATTTTAATTATTTCTTTCCTTCTACTTCTTTTGCTGTTGTTTGCTCTTGTTTTTCTAAGATTTTGAGATGAAGTATGAGATCATTTATTTGTTGTTTTTTTTCTTTTTCTAAGGAATGAACTCCAAGCAATGAATTTTCCTCTTAGAACTGCTTTCAATGTGTCCCATAGATTCCGATATATTGTGTCTGTGTTTTCATTTTTCTCTAAGAATTTTTTATTTTCCTCCTTGATGTCTTCTATAACCCATTGATCATTCAGTAACCTATTGTTCATTTTCCAAATGATGCATGATTTTTCCTTCCTTCTTTTATCATTGATTTTTAGTTTCATTCCATTATGATAAGATAAGATGCATGGTATTATCTCTACTCCTTTAATTTGTCTAAGAGTTGCCCTGTGACATAACATATGATCTATTTTTGAGAAGGATCCATGTGCTGCTGAGGAAAAATGTAACTGCTTGATGTTGGGTGGTATATTCTATATATGTCAATTAAGTCTAGGTTATTAATTGTGTTATTGAGTTCTATAGTTTCCTATTTCAACTTTTGTTTGGAAGACCTGTCCAGTGGTGAGAGAGCTGTGTTGAAGTCTCCCATGATTATTGTATGGTGGTCTATTAGACTCTTGAACTTGAGAAAAGTTTGTTTGATGAACATAGCTGCACCATTGTTTGGGGCATACATATTTATGATTGTTATGTCTTGCTGGTGTATGGTTCTCTTGAACAGTATGTAGTGTCCCTCTTTATCCCTTTTGATTAACTTTGGCTTGAAATCTATTTTATTTGATATGAGTATGGACACTCCTGCTTTTTTCCGAAGTCCATATGAGTGATATGATTTTTTCCAAACTTTCACCTTCAGTGTATGTATGTCTTTTTCTTATCAAATGCGTCTCCGGTAGGCAGCATATTATTGGGTCTTGTTTTGTGATCCATTCTACTGGCCTGTGTCTGTTAATTGGTGAGTTTAAGCCATTAACATTTACAGTTATTATTGAGATAAGGGTTGTTCTTCCAGCCATATTAGTTTATTTATGTTATTAAACATAGATTGTTTTCCTCTTTGATTATTTCCCCCCTTTAATGTCCTACCTCCCACTGTTGGTTTTCATTATTTTCCAATTACTCTTCCTGTAATATTTTGCCAAGGATGTTTTGAAGAGATGGTTTTCTAGCTACAAATTCTTTTAACTTTTGTTTATCGTGGAAAGTTTTAATTTCATCTTCCATTCTGAAGCTTAATTTTGCTGGATACACAGTACATGGTTGGAACCCATTTTCTTTCTGTGATTGAAAAATGTCATTCCAGGATCTTCTAGCTTTCAGAGTCTTTGTTGAAAGATCAGCTGTTATCCTGATTGGTTTACCCCTAAATGTAATCTGCTTCCTTTCTCTTGTAGATTTTAAAATTCTCTCCTTATTCTGTATGTTGGGCATCTTCATTATAATGTGTCTAGGTGTGGATCTCTTATGATTTTTCACATAATCTTGGGAGTCTGTCTCATTCTTCAAGTCTGGGAAGTTTTCTCATATTATTTCATTGAATAGATTGCTCATTCCTTTGGTTTGGACCTCTATACCTTCCTGTATCCCAATGACTCTTAAGTTTGGTCTCTTTATTTTATCCCATATTTCTTGGATTTTCTGTTCATGGTTTCTTAACAGTTTGGCTGAGCTGTCTATGTTCTTTTCAAGTTGAAATACTTTGTCTTCATTGTCTGATGTTCTATCTTCTAAGTGTTCTACTCTGATGGTAGTATTCTCAATTGAGTTTTTAAGATGGTTTATTGCTTCCTGCATTTCTAGGATTTCTGTTTGTTATTTTTTACAACCTCTATCTCCCTGTATAGTTGATCTTTTGCTTCTTGGTTTTGTTTATGTAATTCATTGTTGAAGTGATCTTTCATTGTCTGATTTTGCTGTCTAATGTCTTCCTTGAGACTTCAGATCATCTGAAGAATGTATATCCTGAGTTCTTTATCTGACATTCCATCTGCTGCAGCTATTACCTCTTCTAAAGTTGTGTTGACCTGCATTGCTTGTGGTTCTTTTTTCCTTTTCTTTTCATACTGCTCGAGTTTCTTTCTGCTTGGTGAAACTGTTGTGATTTTGAAATTTTCCCCCTATATATTTATATTGCTCTTGTATATTTGAAGAGTCTTCATTGCAGGGGCAGGGGTGGCTGTGCTGTTCCACCAATTGGGGTGATATATCTACCACGCTTATGGCCTGTTATTCTGATCGGTCGCAGGTCTGCTTACCATGCAGGCGCAGGAGGCTGCTCTCCTCTGCCCCTCCTCCAATTGGTGTGACGTGTCTACCACGCCCGTGGACCCCTGCGGTGTTCTGCCGATCGGTCGCAGGTCTGCCTACCTTGCTTGCATGGGCGGCGGCTCTGCTCTACCCCTACCCCAATTGGGGTGACGTGACTACCACGCCGGTGGGCCGCTGGGCCTGGTCTGCCGGTTGGTCGCAGGTCAGGATACCTTGTGAGCACGGGCTACAGATCTGTTCTGCCCCTACTCCAAATGGGGTAAAGTGTCTGCCGCGCCAGCAGGCCGCTGGGCCTCTTCTTCTGGTCAGGTGCAGGTCTGCTACCTTGCAGGCGCGGGTGGTGGCTCTGCTCTGCCCCTACTCCAATTGGTGTGTCGTGACTACCATGCCTGCAGGTTGCTGGGCCTGTTCTGGGCATGGGCAAAGGCTCTGCTCTGCCCCTACTCCTATTGGGGTAATGTGACTACCATGCTGGTGACCCACTGGGATTGTACTAGGCACGGGAGAAGGCTCTGCTCTGCAACAACTCCAATTGGGGTGACGTGACTACCACACCTGTGGGTCGCTGGGCCTGTTCTGGGCCCGGGTAGCGGCTCTGTTCTGCCTCTACTCCAATTGGGTTGACATGACTACCATGCAGGTGTGTCACTGGGTCTGTTCCAGGTGCGGGCAGCTGCTCTGCTCTGCCCCTCTGGCTTGATGACAAAGTGAGAGAGACCCGGGTGTTTGTGACTCACTTTCTTCACCAGGAGACCAACTGTTTCTGTCACTGCTGGTATCAATGAAGTTATCCCCTCTGCTGCTTTCTGATGACATCAGAAATTTGTCATGTTGGTATCCCATGTGAAAGGCAGCATTTCGTTCCCTTTTCTGGGTGACCAAAGCAATGGGTGAGTCCTGACCGGCCCTCACAAGCCGCGTCTCAATCCTGTTGCCACTGTCTATGAAGGCTCGGTTGATATTTACCTCCACAGTATTCAGCAAGACCCGGAACGAGAAGCAGTTTCCGCGGGTTCTTTAGCCCTGGGCCAGATCAGTTCCGAGAGGCGGAATTCGGCCGCTCTGGGCTTGGTGTATGTTCTAATAGGAGCAGGCTCCAAGACGGAGTTTCTGCAGGTTCTTTGGCACTGAGCCTGAGTAATTTGTCTGCGACACAAAGGTGAATGGCATCCTGAAATTACCTGTTCTATAGCTGAATGAGCTTCGGTCAGTCGAAAACAGGGATGGTGACATCAGCTCTCCAAGATGGTGGCCGCTGGCTTCCTCTGTGGTCTGACCGGTGTGGAGAACCGAATTGGACCGCATCCTTTCCCGTCTCAAACCCAGAATTCAGCACTTAGCACAGTGATTGCATACCTGTCAGGAGCCCACAGAATCCACACCGCTGTGTATTTGCATTGCTATCTCTTCGTTTCCCAGTGCACGCCGCAGACTCTAGCCGCAGACCGATTTCCTGAATAAGCAGCATGACCCTCTATGCGGACAAATCACTCATGTTTGAGCCCGCGTAGCTGATCCTCGTGAGATGGAAATATGTCGACTAGGTTTTGGAGCACCCCAATTTTGCTGGAAATTTCTAACAAGATAGGTTTTAGCCATTATAACTCGTCATTCTCCCGCACAGTGACGCGGTACATGGGGGTGATGCACTCCCTTCACCACCATCATATGATACCCCAAAGTTAGTTTTCAGTACTAAGAAACAAATATGTATTTCTGGTGGATGAATAATTCTGAGAATATTCTTGTGAAAACTTGATTATTAATCCAAATACATGAATATGAGTGAATTTAGGGAGTGTATAATAAGAAAAATATACTTCATATTTTGAAAAATCTGGAGAGTGAATATATATATATATATATATATATATATATATATATATATATATATATATTTATATATACACATACACACACAGACATTAAAAAGTAGCATTATGTATGCCAATTGAAATTCACCACGAAGTAATATATCATCCACAGATCCAAAAATATTCATTTTAATGAACATGGATTTATGTTGTTCAAATAAGAAGCTCACTCATATGTTGAATTTTCAGTTCCAACAGCATTTAGTAGGAGTGATCTCTTCTCACAATTTGCATCTGCCAAGCCAGCCACCTCACAAAATGTACGAGTGATACCAGGTAGAATTCTATATGTGCATATAAAAATACATGTGATGAATAGGCTACAGAGAAAGGGAGACAGTTATTCACATGTTTGTTAACTTTTAAAACACATGGAGAACTATTTCAATTAAAATTCGCTAGATTTATAACACCTACCATTTATCATACGAAAGGCAAGTCCAACTATACACCATGCCTCCTGTGAACCTCTTGTATTTCTATTCTGTTTGGGTTATTTTTCTCCACCATATTAGGATTAAAAGTCAAAGTCTAGTAGGGTATGTGTTAGTGTCAGGGATTCAGTATTTTGAATGGAAAATTGGAAAATGTATCAAATGTGTATGCAAATATGTGCTACACAAAAATCTTCCCACCCTCATTCAGCACAATGCCTTGACATTACCTTCGCCCCACATAAGACACAATTAGAGGAGAAGAGTTAGAAAATCTGTGAATACATATGTGTAATGAAAAATGCTCAGGAGTTCACAAATTTGCAGGTGGTAGAGGAGTTTCCAAAAGTAAGGGACAGGGTAAAAACTCCACAAACATAAAGTTCTGCCAGCCTAACATCTGGAGAAACTGCCTCTGAGGTTGGGCAATGAAATATATGCTGTTGTCAGGAGCATTAGCTTCATTTGTTGTGAGACCATCATAGCTGAGTCTTCATCTATGTGATCTGGATGACATGGATTCTTATTTTCCAATGAACATGAGGCAGCAGTGCTGAATTTTCTATTTGTAGGTAACCTGTGGCCACTGGGGTCTAAGTGTCTCCCCTTGTGGACAGTAATTCCATTTGGTCATCCTCCACTATTCGTGGTATTTCTTGCTGCTGCACTGGGAGATTGGTGTTTGCTTCATGAAATACAAGGATTTCAAATGGGACACAGTGCTGAAGTAAGTTCTGTCAAGTGTGGTGGGTCAGGTTCGTCAGGAGAATGCACCAACCAGGCTTCTATCCCACATAGCTTTCCCCATTGACCATAGCAACCTGATTCTTAACATTGCCCTAAAACCTCTCCATATAACAATATGCTTTTACATATAAGGGTCTACTGGCTGCAAAATGTCAGTCCCAATCCATTTGGAAGCCAACGGCAGATCCAAATGCCCCCACCACAGATGTTTTATTACACACCTGCCAACCACTACTCTAGTACAACTACTCAGCAGGATCCAACTTACTGGCATCTCTGTTCAACACCATTTTCATAAAACCCAGTCAATCAAGGCACTGTCTTGTATACTGATGATCAGCAACAGGACATCCAAATATTCTCCAGTGCTACCCGGTCATGGGAATTTCAAAAATTTCATGGTATTGATATAGCCAATTTTCAAGGATGAAGTTGGAGGCACTGTGAATTTTAATTCACTCAGAAACCATTAAATGGTGAGGAAGCTCATTTCAATGAAAACTCTGGAGAATTCTTACAGGCAAGGCTTCCAAAAGTGGCGAAAAGTCAGATTAAGCCATGCCCGTTGAGGTCTACAATGTATGGTCCATGTGTGTTTCGACTCTCAAATATGGCTGCCAAGTCTTTAAGAATAATATCATGTGATATCCTGGCTGAGATTCCCTGTGCTCTGTGGAAAGTCAACTTGGGCCTAGATGTCACTTTCCAAGGGCAACTCTCATGCATGGCCATCTAAAATTCCAACACAATTCCTGGCAATAATTCTCTGAGATCAGTAAAAGAACTCAGTCTCTAAGGGGAATCACACCAAAGTACAAGCCTAGGTGGACCCAGAGATCTCTTCCAACCGCCAGACAAATATCCACAATTAAAACCAAACACTCTCACATGGCCCTCATCTTCTTCCATATAGACACTCATCATATTCTCTGGCTGGAGGTTTCCATAAGGGACGCAGCCCATGACAGTGTCCAAAATAAGCTCCCTGCCCCTCATTTGCCTAATGTCAGGGTGGCCTGGACTCTCTTCCTGTGAACCAGTAGTGATCAAATAGGCCTGCCTTTAATATTGCTTGGCTTCTCCAACTTGAGGCCTTCTAGCTTTGGGGTTTAGATTCTTTAAGTGAATTGGAGTCATGAAAATCAAACACCTATGGCCTAGCCTCTGCAGGGCTTTGAAGAACTCATTTGACCCAAAGGATCCCTATTCTCACTTGATGGATATCAGGAACATACAAGAGGAAGGCAAGAGAGTTCATCAACAATATCTGATCTTTTTGCCATTTTGGTTTTGGATTCATGCATGGGATCTATCTTTAGATCCATCAGGTGCTGAGAATCTAAGCCACAGCCTCACACAGGGCCAACAGGCTGATTCAGACATATCCCAATCCTAAGCAATTAAGCAAAGAGTCACAGGTGATTCCCATTAATTTCCATTTGAAAACTGTTTTCTTCAGGGTTCACAAAGTGGTGGCTTGATGCAAAAAACTTCCTGACATTCAACAGAACAATAGGTAAGCAAAAGGAACAAAGAGGGGTTTCTCCACTGAGACTTTCCTGGTCAACAGATATTTGAGATTTCTGAGATACTAGCCATTTCTTTCAGCTATCCAGTACATAGCCATGTCACAGATCTTGGAGGTACAAATCTTGGACACAAAACCACGATACTATTCTGGAGAGTGGCCAGAATTGAGAAACAAAACAGGAAATTAGGAAGCTTGTAGGTGTTGCCCATCCATAAGGCAAGCCAGAGTCCACTCATGAATTGGGCAGGATGAATGCTGGGAAGCTTTCTACTAGACAGGACACATCCATTGATGCATTGTCTTTTCTAATGTCTACAACAATGGACTCAGTGGGATACACACACATAGAAACACTCGCCTTGTCAAAGGACTTAATAGAAATATTCCACTCCATACCAAACAAACCGCCTTTCCTACCTATTCTCAGAACATGAGACAAAACCACAAACTCACACCCACACCCAAAAAGGCACCTCCATCCCCCTATTAGGTCTGTGACTCCCTGGAGTGTCGTCTGACTGGTGGGCCATTCTATGTTCTTCCAAAATGACCTCTCCTGTCTCAGATCATGTCTGCTTGGCCAACTCTGTGAAGTTCTCAAGAGCCAGCGGTGAGACACTACCTGCTTTCTCAGGAAAAGCCCCTCTTCAGAGGTTTCCTGGCATTTGGCCATCCTCACATCTGTAGGTACCAAGAAAGACTGACTCTGTCCTTGGTAAATCCAAACATGTCAGACCACTGGGACTAGGACAGGGACTGTCTCTTGGTGCCTGGCTTCCTGGATTTCAAGTTCAGAGAGTTCCATCACCAAGGAAGTGAGGTGAGATCACTTCCTTCAGGATATGAATGATGTCACTGCCTTGGCAACCACTTTGTCCTAACAGTTGCTTCCAAAAGTATCATGAGGTGGAGGCTGTCCTGATTTTCATGGGACACTTTCTCTAGTTAGAATGTTATATCAACCATAAGCACCCAGGAACAGCTTCCACACACGACTGGTTTGGTCCATGTTCTATACATTAAGAAGAGAGAGACTGATTCAGACACAACCCTCCATCCTGACCAGGATGATTGCCATGGAAGATGACTTTTGCTTTCTGAGGTACTTCATAGCTGCCTTCATCTTCACCAGGGATCATTTCTGCATGAACATTTGAGTTTCTCAGCAGGTGAAGATCCCCTGGATTCCTGTAGTTTAATACCCACACAGTTCCTGCTCTCCTGCAAAGTTAGTGTATTTTTAGGGTTAATAATATTTCGATTTGGGTTAGGAATCATTCTGCAGGATGAATAATGGGATTGGGAACCTGCGATATTTATAAGAATATATACGTGAAATATATGTATGAAAATGGGAATCTAAGAAAGATTTGAAGCCCAGAATGGCATTGGGCCCTTTATTTGGATACTTAGTGTTGAATTATGTTCTGTACAGTTGTCTCAGTTAAATCGAAATACAGTGGCATAGGACCTTGTACCTTGGATGACTGAATGTAGAAGAGAACATCCAGTCAAAAAGGGATAGTCAGTAGGATTAGGAAGATAGTCAGTAGGTTTAGGAAGAAGAGTGAGTATATGATTTGGAATAAAAAGCTTCTTTAGCAATAGGGTTTCGTTTAGAGAGTGAATGGAAATGTCAGCACATGTGAAGAGTCAGTCACAATGATGAACTGGGGAAAATATGTAGGAAAGCAGGTGTCAATAGAGACATTACGAAATCAGGCAAAGTATAAAGTGAGTGATAGGATTAGACATTTTCAACAGGGTTGAGTTTGAATACATAATCATAGGAAAAAACAAATATCTCGTCACGAATGGGAATGACATTTGAGAGCATTAGACAACCTGGACATGGATGTTATTAGTTATCCACGTTCACTTTCCTTTTAGGCTTTGGTACAATCATAAGTGTGACATTTTCATGGTTTTTTTCTTTTGTTCAGAATATTACTGTGATAAAATGTATATGTAGATCAGGTGGCATGAGTATTTCTTTCACCATTTCTGGGAGCAATATTTTGAAGACGTATACATTAGTATTAGGGGTACAAAGAGGTGTACCCTGTGTCTATTAATATAGAGATAATGCATGAATAGACCATACTATGAATAAATAACGTAACTGATTCCACTTTAAATAATGGATTGAATTGATATGTGAAAATATATAAGAAATCTTATATTGATAAACAATCATTCATTCCAACCAGTTATATATCTAATGGTAATATTAGGATTATGGTTTATGATGAATGGTGTTTGAGTTTTGCTTTACACGTGATGATGTTAAACAAAAATAATATGTTTGGAAAGAAGTCTCATGAAAAGACCAGTCAAGAAACATGGAGGAATACATGTGTTCTGAAACAGGAAGTGATTGATCGTGAAACAAATGCCTATAAATTTTCTAATTTGTGACTGAAATATATATCCCATCATGTGCATGAACTGAAGACATAGTAACGTACAAGTGTTGAATAAAAATGAAAGTCAAAATACACATCATGTCCCCTAGGAATCTACTTGCATTCATTTTAAACTGGCTAAGTAACTGTAGAAATATTAGGGTTTGTATGCACCATTCACTGAATTTAGTTTTCAGTACTAGGAAACAATATGTATTTCAGGTGGATGATTATTTCTGAAATTAATCTTGTTGAAAGTTGATTATAAATCCACAGATATGAATATGAATGTATTTAGGGAGTGCATAATAAGACACATATATTTCATATTTTGAAAAATCTAAAGAGTATATATATATATATATATATATATATATATATATATATACACACACACACGCAAATGCACAGATATTAAAAAGTAGCAATACAGGAGATCCATTATGAAGGCAGGCATGGAGAATTCAAGTCTCTGATCTCTTCAGCTGTGCGGGCATAGGGAGTCATAAACTGTCTAAATGCTGTTTGCTCAGAATCACTAGGCAATATTGACCTGTTGTGAATCTGGGGCGAACAGTCTTGGCCCCTCAGAACACACACAAAGCCCGGATTGGCTGCATTCAAGCTTAGATTCATCTGGTTTTTGTGACTCAGCACTAACATTCACGCTGAAATAATTGGTCGGGCTTTCGGAATTGACAGAGTTAAAAGCCAACTGAGCCTTCATAGGCAGTGGCCACAGGATTGAACTGGGGCTTGGGAGAGATAGTCAGGACCCACCTGTTGCATTGGTCACCCAGCAAAGGGAACGAACGGTCACCATTTTAATGGGATACCACCATGGCAGCGAACTGACGTCACAGTCGGAGGAGATAACTTCATTGAAACCAGTGCGACAAGTGTGTTATCCCATTGCCATCTCTCTCAACACCGCAGGGAAACCTCAAGGGCCCTTCCCACCTCTGCCGTAATGGCCCCTCCCAGCTCTCCAAGGAGCGCGATACCCAGACCTAGGGAATCAGGATTGACTCGGGACTCGAGGCGTGTAATTGCCGGCTACCGCTCCCACCAGTGCTGACATTTGAGGTCTCTTACACCACCTACCGGGGCCATGGCTCCCGAAGGGCAAGCAAATTCGCTGGGGTTTCTCAGCCCCAAGCTCTACAAACTTAGGGTCTGAGGGAGGCAATCAAGGAGAGTGTGCCCAGGCGTTCATGGAAACAGGGCTACCAGGAGCAGAGGCCTGGCTTGTAACCAGTATTGTGGTGAGCGTCACAGGTGAGTGGGGCCTGGCTTGAGGAAGCACAAGAGAAGGCCCTAGGCACTCAGGGTTGGAGACCCGCCCAGTCTGGGAGGAAGAGCTGCTGCACAGTGATTGGTTCCCACTTATTGAGAGGAGAAGCTTGGCCCAGTGCGCACAGCTCCACCTACTGGAAGAGAAGTTAATTGAACTCTAGGACTGCATGTATTATTACTATTTTTTTATTTGTATTTTTTTCTTTTTCTTTCATTTTCATTTTTGTTGTTGTTGTTCATTAACTTTTTAAAATGTTTTTATTTTTTTAATTTCTTTTATTTTATTATTATTATTATTAATATTATTATTTTAAATTTTAATTTTCAATTTTTTAATCATCATTATTACTTAAAATTTTCTTTCTTTATTTTCTATTTTTTTTTGTCTTTTCATTTCATTTCAATTTTTTTATTCCCCCTTACTTGAATTCTACCTGCCTACTCTCATTCTCTTTAGTGACTTCTCCCTTCCCTTCTAATATCTTTCCTCTCAAGCATCAAATATATTTATAAGAGTAAGCAGTAACTCAGTAGTCAAACAGAATGAGAAGTAATATGAGAAGCATAAAAAAGCAAGGAAGAAAAGGAGTACGAACAATGAAGGACAGCCTAAATATTCAAGAGCACCTAGAGTCATCAGAAAAATGGTCATATAAAGAACTCAAGGAATACCTTAGACAGATGGAATGGAACCTTAAAGAGGATATGAGACAGCAAAAACAAACAGTGATAGAACGCATTGAAAATAAATTACATAAACAGATAAAATAAGAAATTAAGCATCTTTATCAGGAGATAGAGATTATTAGAAAAATCAAACAATAATTCTAGAAATCAAGGAAATGATAAACCAAATTAAAAATTCAATTGAGAGTATCACTAACAGTGTAGAGCAAGTAGAAGACAGAATGAAGACAAAATATATCATCTTGAAAAATGTCTAGCCAACAAAGAAATGCTGTAAAAAATTATGAGAAAACATTCAAGAGATATGGGATAACATAAAAAAAAAAACTAATGAGTCATATGGATAGAGGAAGGTACAGAGATTCAAACCAAGGGAATGAGAAACCTGCTGAATGAAATAATTACAGAAAACTTTCCAGAAATAAAAATGGAAAGGGATAAACAAATTGTAGATACTTACAGGACATCGAGCACAGAAAATCACAGTAGACCAATGCCAAGACACATTGTTATGAAGATATCCAATATACAGAACAAAGAGAAAATATTAAAAGCTACCAGAGAAAGGAGGCAGATTACAATCATTACAATCAGGGGTAAACCAAAAAGGTTAACAATGGATTTTTCATCATAGATGCTGGAAGTGAGAAGATCCTGGAACAACGTACTTCAAACACTGAAAGACAATGGATGCCAACCAAGAATTATGTATCCAGCAAAATTAAGCTTAAGATAAGACAACGAGATAAAAATATTTCATGATAAACAAAACCTAAAAGAATTTGCAGCCAGATAACCAGCATTGCAAAGCATCTTGAGCAAAACACTACACGAGGAAGAAATGAAAATCAACAACGAAAACCATGAGTGAGAAGTGCCTCAGTAATGACAGAGGGCGGGGGAAAAGCTAATCATGGAGAAACAAACTAATTTAAAAAAAAGATATAAGCAAACATGGGTGGCAGTACAAACCATATATCAATAGTAACTCTAAAAGTAAATGGCTTAAACTCTCGAATAAAGTGACATAGGCTTGTAACTTGAAATAAAAAAAAAAAATCCAACAATATATTGCCTCCAGGGGACACATCTGAATGGAAAAGACATACACAGACTGAAGGTGAAAGATTTATACCATGCACACGGTCCTCGTAAGCAAGCAGGGGTGGCCATCCTCCTATCGAATAAAATCGACCTCAAGACTAATTTAATCAAAAGGGATAAAGAAGGACATTATATACTGCTAAAATGAACGATTCACCGACAAGACATAACAATTATCAATATTCACGCAGCAAATAATGGTGCTGCGATGTTCATAAAACAAATTCTCCTCAAGTTAAAAAATCAAATAGACCACAATACAATAATTATGGGTGACTTCAACTCACCTCTCTCACCATTGGACAGATCCTCCAAACAAAAGTTGAAAAAAGAAACTATAGAACTCAATCTCGCAATCAATACCCTAGACTTAACTGACATATGTAGAATATATCAACCATCATCAAGTGGATATACTTTTTTCTCAGCAGCACATGGATCCTTCTCAAAAATAGACCATATGGTATGCCATAGGGCAACCCTCAGTAAATATAAAGGGGTGGAGATAATACCATGAATTTTTTGTGATCATAATGGAATGAAACTGGAAACCAATGATAAAAGAAGGAAGAAAAAATCATACATCACATCCAAAATGAAGAATATGTTACTGAATGATCAATGGGTTACAGAAGACATAAAGGAGGAAATCAAAAAATTCTTAGAGATAAATGAAAATACAGACACAACATATCAGATTCTATGGGGTACAATGAAAAGAAGTTTTAAGGGGTAAATTCATCGCCTAGAGGTCATTCCTCAAAATAGAAAAGAAAAACAAATAAATGAGCTCACACTTCATCTCAAAGTCTTAGAAAAGGAAGAGCAAAACAACAGCAAATGTAGCAGAAGGCAAGAAATAATTAAAATCATAGTGAAATTGAAACAAAAGAAACTATTGAAAAAATTAACAAAACTAAAAGGTGGTTCTTCAAAAAGATAAATAAGATAGACAGACCCTTAGCCATGCTAACGAAGAGAAGAAGAGAGAGAAATCAAATTACTAACATACGGGATGAAAAAGGCAATATTACAACAGATGCTACATAAATACAGAAGAAAATTAGAAATTATTTTGAAAACCTGTATTCCAATAAAATAGAAAATAGTGAAGACATCGATAAATTTCTTAAGTCATATGATTTGCCCAGACTGAGTCAGGAGGAAACACACAATTTAAACAGACCAATATCAATGGATGAAGTAGAAGAAGCAATCAAAAGACTACCAACCAAGAAAAGCCCAGGACCGGATGGGTATATAGCAGAGTTTTACAAAACCTTTAAAGAAGAATTAATACCAATACTTCTCAAGTTATTCAGGAAATAGAAAAACTGGGAGCTCTGCCGAATTCATTCTATGAGGCCAACATCACCCTGATTCTGAAACCAGACAAAGACACCTCAAAATAAGAAAACTACAGACCAATATCTCTGATGAACCTAGATGCAAAAATCCTCATTAAAATTCTGGCGAATTGGATACAAAGGCACATCAAAAAAATCGTGCACCATAATCAACTTGGATTCATCCCTGAGATGCAAGGAGGGTTCAATATATGGAAATCAATGAATGTTATTCACAACATCAATAGACTTAAAGATAAGAACCATATGATCATCTCGATAGATGCAGAAAAACCATTCAACAAAGTAGAGCATTTCTTTATGTTCAAAACATTTTAAAAACTAGGGATAACAGGAACTTACCTCGACATTGTAAAAGCTATCTATGTTAATCCTCAGGCTAGCATCATTCTGAATAGAGAAAAATTGAAGGCATTCCCTCTAAAATCTGGAACAAGACAGGGATGTCCTCTATCACCACTTCTATTTAATATAGTTCTCGAAAAACTGGCCAGAGCAATTAGAGAGATGAAAGACATTAAAGGCATAAAAATAGGAAAAGGAGAACTTAAATTATCACTATTTGTAGATGACATGATTCTATACATAGAAGACCCAAAAGGGTCTACAGAAAAAACTACTAGAACTAATAAATGAATGCAGCAATGTGGCAGGATACAAAATCAACATGAATAAATCAAAGGCATTTCTGTATATCAGCGACAAAACTTCTGAAACAAAAATGAGTCAAAACTGCATTCCCAATTTCCTCAAATAATTAAATACTTGGGAATAAACCTAACAAAAGAGGTGAAAGATTTATATAATGCAAACTACAGAACCCTAAAAAGAGAAATAGAATAAGATCTTTGAAGATGGAAAAATATACCGTGTTCATGGATAGGCAGAACTAACATCATCAAAATGGTGATATTACCAAAAGTTCTCTATAGGTTTAATGCAATGCCAATCAAAATCCCATAGAAACTTTTTGTAGAAATAGATAAAGCAATCATAAAATTCAAATGGAAAAATAAAACACCCAGAATAGCAAAAGCAATTCTAAGCAGGAAGTGTGAATCAGGCAGTATAGCGATACCAGATTTCAAACTATATTACAGAGCAATCATAATAAAAACAGCATGGTACTGGTACCAAAACAGGCGGGTGGACCAATGGTACAGAATGGAGGACACAGAAACTAATCCAAAAAGCTACAACTATCTTATATTTGATAAAGGAGCTAATGGCCTGCAATGGAGGAAGGATAGCATCTTCATCAAATGGTGTTGGGTAAACTGGAAATCCACATGCAACAAAATGAAACTGAATCCCCTCCTCTCGCCATGCACCAAAGTTAACTCGATGTGGATCAAGGAGCTAGATTCAAATCAGAGTCTCTGCGTCTGATAGAATAAAAAGTTGGCTCCGATCTACATATTGTGTGGTCAGGCTCCAAATTCCTTAATAGGACACCCAAAGAACAAGAGTTAATAATAAGAATCAACAAATGGGACTTACTTAAACTGAATTATTTTTTCTCAGAAAGAGAAACAATAAGAGAGGTAAATATGGAGCTTACATCATGGGAACAAATTTTTAGTCCTCACCCTTCACATGGAGCCCTAATATCCAGAGTATACAAAGTATACAAAGAACTTAGAAAATTAGACACCAAGATAACCAATAACCCAATGGGCCAAGGACCTGAACAGAAACTTCTCAGAGGAGGACATTGAATCAATTAACAAGTACATGAAAAAAATGCTCTCCATTTCTAGCAGTAAGAGAAATGCAAATAAAAACCACCCTAAAATACCATCTCAATCCAGTGAGATTGGCAGCCATTATGAAGTCCAACAACAACAAGTGCTGGCGAGGATGTGGGGAAAAGGGTACTCTTGTACATTGCTGGTGGAACTGAAACTGGTGCGGCCAATTTGGAAAGCAGTATGGAGATTCCTGGGAAAGCTGGGAATGGAAGCACCATTTGACCAAGCTATTGCCCTTCTCGGACTATTCCCTGAAGACCTTAAAAGAGCGTACTACAGGGATACTGCCACATGGATTTTCATAGCAGCACAATTCACAATTGCTACACTGTGGAACCAACCCAGATGCCCTTCAATAGATGAATGGATAAAAAATGTGACTTTTATATACTATCGAGAATTACGCAGCACTAAAAAATGACAAAATCATGGAATTTGCAGGGAAATGCATGGCACTGAGCAGATTATGCTTAGTGAATCTAGCCAATCCCTAAAAAACAATTACCAAATGTCTTCTTTGATATAATGAGAGCAACTAAGAACAGGGCAGTGAGGAAGAGCATGAAGAAAAGATTAACATTAAGCAGAAACATGACGTGGGAGGGAAAGGGAGAGAAGAGGGAAATTGCAAGGTAATGGAGAGAGACACTTATTGTTACACAAAATTACATATAAGAGGTTGTGGGAAAATAAACAAGGAGAGAAATGAATTACAGTAGGTATGGTAGAGAGAGAAGATGGGAAGAGAGGGGAGTGGGGATAGTAGAGTATAGGAAAGGTAGCAGAATACAACAGTAACTAATAGGGCATTATGTAAAAATATGGATGTGTAACTAATGTGATTCTGCAATCTGTATTTGGAGTAAAAATGGGAGTTCATAACCCACTTGAATCTAATGTATGAAATATGATATTCAAGAGCTTTGTAATGTTTTGAGCAACCAATAAAAGAAAAAAAAAAGTAGCAACATATATGCCAATAGAAATTCATCATGAAATGTATATAATCCACAGATCGAAAAATGTTCATTTTACTGAACATGGATTCATGTATAATGTTTTTCAACTAGGAAGCTCACCCATAGGTTGAATTTTCAGTTCCAACAGCGTTTAGGAGGAGTGAACTCTTCTCTCAATTTGCATCTGCCAATTCAGCCACCTCACAAGTGTATACAAGTGATATCAGGTAGAATTCTATATGTGCATATAAAAATACATGTGCTGAATAGGCTACAGAGAAAGAGAGATAGGGATTCACATATTTGCTAATTTTAAAAACACATTTAGAACTATTTCAACAAAAAAATTGACTAGACTTATAACTCCTACATTATATAATGCAAAAGGCAATTCCAACAATACACAATGCGTCCTCTGAACTGCTTGTGTTTCTTCTCTTTTTGGCTTATTTTTCACCATCATATTAGGATTATTAGTCAGAGACTAGTAGGGTATGGGTTAGTGTCAGGGATTCAGTATTTCAAATGGAAAATTGAAAAATGAATCCAATGTGTATGTAAATATGTGCTACACAAAAATCTTCCCACTCACATCCAGAACAATGCCTTGACATTACCTACGCCCCAAGTAAAACACAATTAGAGTAGAAAAGTGTGAAAATCTATGAATACATATATGGAATGGAATATGCTCGGGAGTTCACAACCTTGGAGGTGGTAGAGGAGTTTCCAAAAGTAAAGGACAGGGTAAACACTCCACAAAAAGGAGCTCTGCTGGCCTAAGAATTCTTGGGAAACGGCTTCTGAGGTTGGGCACTTGAAATATATGTTGTTCTCATGAGCTTTAGCTTCCTTTGTAGTGAGACCATCATAGCTGGGTCTGCATCTATGTAACCGAAAGACATGGTTTCTTATATTCCAATGAACATGAGGCAGCAGTGCTCAATTCTCTCTTTGTAGCTAAACTGTGTCCATTGGAAGCTAAGTGTCTCCCAGTGGGGACTGTGAAGACATTTGGTCATCCTCCACTTTTCGTGGTATTTCTTGCTGCTGCACTGGGAATTTGGTATTTGCTTCACAAAACATAAAAAGTTCATCTGAGATACAGTGCTGGAGGGAGTTCTGTCACGTGTGGTGGGTCAGGGTCTGCAGGAGAATGCACCAACCAGGCTTGTATCCCACATAGCTTGCCCCAATAACCATAGCAACCTGATTCTGAATATTGCCCTGAAAACTCTCCATTTAACAAGATGCCTTTACATATAAGGGTCTGATGTCTGCACTATATCAGTCACAAAAAATTTGGAAGCCAATGGCAGATTCACATGGCCCCACCATGATGTTTTATCACACACCTGCCCACCACTGCTATAGGCCCCCTACTCAGCAGGCTCCAAATTACTCGCTTCTCTTGTTCTACACCATTTTCATGAAACCCAGTCAAAAACAAGGCACTGTCTGGTATACACATGATCAGCAACAGGACATCAAAAGTTTCTGCAGTGCCACCTGGTCATGGGAATTTCAAAAATTTCATGGTATTTATCTAGAAATTTTTCAAGGATGAAGTTAGAGGCACTGTGGGTTTCAATTCTTTCAGGAACCATTAAGTGTTGAGAAAGTTCATTACAATGAACGCTCTGGAGAACTCTCACAGTCAATGCTTCTCAAACAGTTGCCAAAAGGTCTCCTAAAGCCAGGCCAACTGACATCTACAATGTGAGGTCCATGTGTGTTTTGACTCTCAAATATGGGTGCTAAGTCTTTCAGAATAAAATCATGTGATATCCTGGCTGAGATTCTCAGGCCTCTGTGGAAACCACCCTGGGCCTAGATCTCAGTTTCCAAGAGTGAGTCTCATGCGTGGCCTCCTAAAATCCCAACACAATTCATGGCTATACTTCTCTGAGGTCAGTTTCAGAACTCAGTCTCTAAGGGGAATCACACCAGAGTTCAAGCCCAGGTGGACCCAGTCATCCCTTCCATCCGCCAAAAAATGACCACAATTAAAATCAAAACACTACCACAGGGCCATCATCTTCTTCCATGTAGACACTCATCATAACCTCCAGCTGGAGGTTTCTATGAGCCCAAATAAGCTCACTTGCCCCTCATTTGCCTAAAATCATGATGGCCTGGACACTCTTCCTGTGAACCAGGAATGATCAAATATTCCTGCTGTTAAAGTGTTCCACTTCTCCAATTTGAGGCCTACTGGCTGTAGGGTATAGATTCTTTATGTGATTTGGAGTCATGAGAAAACCCAAGCAAATATGGGCTAGCCTCTGCAGGGATTATAAGAACTCATTTGACCCAAAGGATCCCTATTCTCACTTTATGGAGGTCAGGAACCTAAAACAAGAAGGCAAAAATATTCATCAACAATGACTGCTCTTTTGGCCATTTTAGTTTTGGAAGCACATGGGATCTTTCTTTAGATCCATCAGGTGCTGAGAATCAAAGCCACAACCTCATACAAGGACAAGAGGCTGATTCAGACACATTTCATTCCAAATCAATTAAGCAAAGAGCCACAGGTGATGTCCATACATTTCCATATGAAAACAGTTTTCTTCAGGCTACACAAAGGGGTGGCCTGAGGCAAAGACCTTCCTGACATTCAGGGTAATAGAAATAGAAGTAAGCAAATGGCCCAAAGAAGGGTTTCTCCACTGAGACTTTACTGGTCACACTGAAATCTGAGTTTTCTTAGATGCTCCCATTCCCTTCAGCAATCCAGTACATGGCCATGTCACAGAATCTTTTGGTGTTACATATTTGGGAAACAAAACCATGAGCCTATTCTGGAGAGTGGCCAGAATTCACGAAGAAAACAGGAACTTTAGAAGATAGTAGATGTTGCCCATCCATAAGGCAAGCTGCAGTCCATTCATTAATTGGGCAGTATGAATGCGGGGAAGCTTCAACTAGAGACAACACATCCATTGATGCATTCTCTTTTCTAATGTCTACAACCACGGATACAGTGGGATACACAGACCTAGAAACACTCACCATGTCAAACGACTTACTAGAAACAGTCCACTCCAAACCAAACAAACCACTTTTCCTACCTATTCTCAGAACATGAGAAAAAACCACAAACTCACACCTACAACGGCAAAGGCACTTACTTCCCCCAATTAGGTCTGTGACTATCCGGAGTGTCTTCTGACTGGTGGGCCATATTATTTTCCCCCAAAATGGCCTGTCCTGTTTCAGATCTGGTCTCCTTGTCCAACTCTGTGAAGTTGTCAGGAGCCAAAGGTGAGCCACTACCTGCTTTCTCAGGAAAGGCCCCTCATCAGAGCTCTGCTGGCATTTTTCCATCCTCACATCAGTAGGTACCAAGAAAGACTGACTATGTCTTTGGGAAAAGCAAACAAGTTAGCCCACTGGAACTGGGAGTGGGACTGGCTCTGGGTGCCTTCCTTCCTGGATCCCAGGTTCAGAGAATTCCATCACCAAGGAAGTGAAGTGAGGTCACTTCCTTCAGGAACTGAATATGGTCACTACCTTGGTAACCACTTTGTGCTAACAGTTGCATCCAGGGTTCCCATGAGATGGAGGCTGCCCCAACATCCTGTGACACATTCAGAAGTTAGAATGGTATATCAACCATACGCACCAGGGAACAGCTCTCCACAGAGGCCTGGTTCAGTCCATCTTCTCTTCATTAAGAAGAGAGAGGCTGATTCAGACTATCAATTAATCCTGACCAGGTTGTTTGCCATGGAAGATGACTATTGCTCTCTCAGGTCCTACATAGCTGCCTATATCTTCTGCAAGGATCATTTCTCCATGGATCTTTTATGTTCTCAGCAGGTGGAAGATGATCTACATTCCTATATTGTAAGACCCACACTGTCCCTGCACTTAAGTAAGTTATACTGAGGGAACAGTGTATGGTTAGGGTTAATAACATGTTCAATTTGGGTTACAAATCATTCTGCGGGATGAATAATGGTATTGGCAAAATGCGATATTTACAAGAGTATATATGTGAAACATAAGTATGAAAGCAGAAATCTAGGTAAGATTTGAAGCCCAGAAGGGCATTGGGGACTTGAGTGGGATACTTAGCTTTGAGTAATATGCAGCACAGATGTCTCAGATAAATCAATATACACTGGCATCGGACCTTGTACCTTGGATATTGAATGTTGAAGAGAACATCCAGTCAAAAACTGATAGTCGGTAGGATTAGGAAGGTAGTTGGTAGGTTTAGAAAGAAGAATGAGTATAGGATTTGGACCAAAAGTTCTTTCGCAATAAGATTTCGGGTAGAGAGTGTTTGTAAATGTAAGCACATGTGAAGAGTCAGTCACAATGATGAACTGGGGAAAAATATAGGAAAGCAGATATCAATAGAGACATTAGGAAATCAAGCAAAGTATAAATTGTGTGATAGGGTTAGACATTTTCAACAGGTTTGAAGTTGAATATATAATCTTAAGAAGAAACAAATATGTAGTCAAAAATAGAATTGATATTTGAGAGCATTAGGCAACCTGGACATGGATGTTTTTAGTAATCCATGCTCACTTTCCATTTACGCTTTGGTACAATTTTAATTGTGACCTTTGCTTTTTGTGTCCAGAATATTTCTGTAATAAAATGTGTATGTAGATCAGGTGAAAAGAGTATTTCTTCCACCAATTCTGCGAGCAATATTTTGAAGACTTACAAATTAGTATGGGGGTACCAATAGGTGTACCCTGTTTCAATGAATATAGACATAATGCATGAATAGACCATACTGTGAATAAATAATATAACTGGATCCACTTTAAATAATGGATTGAATAAATATCTGAAAATTTATAAGAAATTTTATATTGATATGCAATCATTCATTCCAACCAGTTATATATCTAACGATAATCTTAGGATTATGGTTTATCATGAAGGGTGTGTGAGTTTTGGTTCAAAATTGATTATGGAAATCGAAAATAATATATTTGGAAAAAAGTCTCATGAATAGACCAGTCAAGAAACATAGAGGAATACATGTGTTCTGGAGCAGGAAGTGATTGAAAGTGAAACAAATGCCTATAAATTTGCTAACTAGTGAATAAAATATATATACTGAGATTTGCATAAACTGAAGAAATAGTAATGTACCAGTGTGGAATAAAAATTAAAATTAATGTCAAAATACACATCATGTCCCATAGGAACCTACATGCATTGATGTTAAACTGGGTCAGTTAAAGTAGACATATTAGGATTTGTATGCACCTTTTACTGAAGTTAGTTTTCAGTACTAGGAATCAAATATGTATTTCGGGTGGATGAATATTTCTAAGAATAATCTTGTGAATAGTTGATTATTAATCCACATACATGAACATGAATGAATTTAGGGAGTGTATATAAGACACATATATTTCATATTTTTAAAAATATGGAGAGTATATATATATATATATATATATATATATATATATATATATATATATATACATATATATACACACACACACACACACACACACACACAAACACAGACATTAAAAAGTAGCAATATATATGCCAATCGAAATTCATCATGAAATATATATCATAAAGATGCAAAAACATTCATTTTAGTGAACATGGGTTTATGTATAATGTTGTTCCACTGGGAAGCTCACCCATAGGTTGAATTTTCAGTTCCAACACCGTTTAGGAGGAGTGATCACTTCTCACACTTTGTATCTGCTAAGTCATATACCTCACAAGGATGTACGTGTGATACCTTGTAGGATTCTATTGGTGCATATAAAAATACATATGCTGAATAAGCTCCAGAGAATGGGAGACAGTAATTCACATATTTGTTAACTTTAAAAACACATGGAGAACTATTTCAATTAAATATTGAATAGATTTATAACACCTACCCTTTATCATGCAAAAGGCAAGTCCAACTCTGAACTGCAAGTATTTATGTACTGTTTGGGTTATTTTCTTCCATCATATTTGGATTAGTAGTCAGAGTCTAGTAGAATATGGGTTAGTGTCAGGGATTCAGAATTTCAAATGGAAAATAGAAAAATTAATCTTCTGACTCTCATCCAGAACAATGCCTTGTCATTACTTTCGCCCCAAGGGAGACACAATTAGAGTAGAAGAGTTACAAAATCTGTGATTACATTTCTGGAATAGAAAATGGTCAGGAGTGCACAAACTTGGAGGTGGAATAGGAGTTTCCAAAAGTAAGGACAGGGTACACACTCCACAAACATGAAGCTCTGCTTGCCTAAAACTTCTTGAGAAACTGCCAGTGAAATTGGGCACTGAAATATAGGTTGTTGTCAGGAGTAAAGCTTCCTTTGTAGTGAGACCCTCAAAGCTGTGTCTGCATCTATGAGACCTGGAGGACAACATTTCTTATTTTCCAATGAACACGAGGCAGCAGTGCTGAATTCTCTCTTTGTAGGTAAACTGTGGGCACTGGGGGCTTATTGTCTCCCCGTGTGGACTGTGAAACCATTTGGTCATCCTCCACTTTTCGTGGTGTTTCTTGCTGCTGCACTTGGAGTTTGGTTCATGCTTCACGAAATACAAGGAGTTCAACTGGGAAACAGTGCTTGAGGTAGTTCTGTCACGTGTGGTGGGTCAGGGTCTGCAAGAAAATTCACCAACCAGGCTTCTATCTCTCAAAGATTGCCCGCTTGTCCATAGCAACCTGATTCTGAACATTGCCCTGAAACTACGCCATATAACAAGATGCTTTTACATATAAGGGTCTGATGTCTGCACTCTGTCAGTTACAAGCCATTTGGAAGCCAATGACAGATACAAATGGCCCCACCATGATGTTTTATCACACACCTCTCCACCACTGCTCTAGGCCCACTACTCAGCAGGCTCCAAAATACTGGCTTCTCTGTTCTAAACAAATTTCATGAAACCATGTCAATCAAGGCACTGTCTGGTACATTCATGGTAAGCAACAGGACATCGAAAGTTTCTGCAGTTCCACCTGGTCATGGAAATTTCAAAAATTTCGTGTTATTTATCTAGCCATTTTTCAAGGATGACGTTGGATGCACTGTGGATTTCAATTATTCAGGAACCATTAAATGTTGAGAAAGTTCATTTCAAAGAAAATTCTAGAGAACTCTCACAGGCAAGGCTTTCCAAAGAGTGGACAAAGGTCACTTGAAGCCAGGACCATTGAGGTCTACAATGTGAGGTCCTATGTCTTTTGACTCTCAACTATGGCTGCCAAGTCTTTCAGAATAAAATCATGTGATATCCAGGCTGAGATTCCCAGTTCTTTGTGGAAAGCCACCCTGGTTCTAGATCTCAGGTTCCAAGGGCGACTCTCATGCGTGGCCTCCTAAAATCCCAACACAATTCATGGCAATACTTCTCTGAGATCAGTTTCAAAACTCAGTCTCTACGTGGAAACACACCAGAGTTCAAGACCAGTTGACCCAGTCATCTCTTCCAACCGCCACACCAATGACCAGAATTAAAACCAAAACACTCCCACATGGCCCTCATTTTCTTCCATATAGTCACTCATCATAACCTTGGCTGGAAGTTTTTATGAGGCACACAGCCCAAGACAATGTCAAAATAAGCTCCCTTGCCGTTCATTTGTCTAAAGTCAGTGTTTCCTGGACAACGTTCATGTGAACCAGGACTGATCAAAGAGGCATGCCATTAATACTGTTCCGCTTTTCCAATTTGAGGCATACTGACTGTCGGGTATAGTTTCTTTATGTGATTTGCAGTCATAAGAAAACCCAAGCACCTATGGGCTAGCCTCTGCAGGGCTTGAAGAACTCAGTTGACCCAAAGATCCCTGTTATCACTTGATGGAGATCAGGAACCTTACAGAGGAAGGGAAGAGACTTCATCACAATGACTTCTCTTTTGGCCATTTTGGATTTGGATGCACACATGGGATCTTTCTTTAGATCCATCAGGTGCTGAGAATCTAAGCGATAATCTCAAACTGCACTGAGAGGCTGATTCAGACATATCCCTTTGCAAAGCAATTAAGCCAGGAGCCACAGGTGATGCCCATTTATTTCCATTTGAAAACTGTTTTTTTCAGGCATTGGAAATGTGGGGCCTTTGGCAAAGACCTTCCTTACATTCAGGGCAACAGAACAATAGGTAAGCAAAATCCCAAAGCAGATTTTCTCCACTGAGACTTTCCTGGTCACACTGGTATCTGAGTTTCTGAGATATTCACCATTCTCTTCAGCTATCCAGTACATGGCCATGTCCCAGATTGTGGAGGAGATACATATCTTGAACACAAAACCATGAGCCTATGGGAGAGTGGCCAGAATTCAGGAAGAAATCACGAATGTAGGAAGGTAGTAGGTGTTGCCCATCCATAAGGTAACCTGCAGTCCATTCATAAATTGGACAGGATGAATTCTGCGAAGATTTCTACTAGACAGGACACATCTATTGATGCATTCTCTTTTCTATTGTCTACAACCACGGACACAGTGGGATATCCAGACATAGAAACACTCGCCTTCTCAAAGGACTTACTAGAAACAGTCCACTCCAAACCAAACAAACCGACTTTCCTACATATTCTCAAAACATGAGACAAAATCAAACACACACACACACACACATACCCACAAAGGCACCTTCTTTCCCCAAATAGGTCTGTGACTATCCAGAGCGTCCTCTGACTGGTGGGCCATACTATGTTCCCCCGAAACGGGCTGTGCTATGTCAGATCTGGTCTCCTTGGCCAAAACTGTGATGTTATCAGGAGCCAGCGGTGAGCCACTGCCTGTTTTCTCAGGTAAAGCCCCTCTTCAGAGCTTTCCTGGCATTTGTCCATCTTCAATTTAGTTGCCAAGAAAGACTGACTCTGTCCTTCTTAAATCCAAACATTTGAGACCACTGGGACTTGGACTGGGACTGCCTCAGGGTGCCTGGCTTCCTGGATCCCATGTTCAGAATGGAATATCAACCACAGGCACCCGGGAACAGCTCTCCACACAAGCCTGGTTTGGTCTATCTTCTCTACATTAAGAAGAGAGAGACTGCTTCAGACACATCCCTTCATCCTGACCTGTTTTTTTTTTTTTTTTGTCATGAAAGATGACTTTCGCACTCTCAGGTCCTTCATAGCTGCCTACATCTTCTTTAGGGATCATTTATGCATGGACCTTTGAGGTTCTCTGCAGGTTGAAGATCTCCTACATTCCTGTATTGTAAGACCAACTCTGTCCCTGCTATTCTGTAAAGTTAGACTGAGGGAACAGTGTATGGTTACGGTTAATAACATGTTTGATTTGGGTTAGGATCATTCTGCTGGATGAATAATGATATTGGGAACCTGCGATATATATAAGATTATATAGGTGAAATATATGAATGAAAACAGAAATCTCGGTAACATTTGAAGCCTAGAAGGGCATTAGGTCCTTGATTGGGATACTTAGCATTTAATTATGTTCTGCACAGATGTCTCAGATAAATCTATACACAATGGCATAGGACCTGATACCTTGGATGATTGAATGTTGAGGAGAACAACCATTCAAAGAGGGAGAGTCGGTAGGATTAGGAAGATAGTTGGTAGGATTAGAAAAAAGTGTGAGTATAGCATTTGGACAAATAGTTCTTTAGCAATAGGTTTTCAGGTAGACAGAAAATGTAAATGTCAGCACATGTGAAGAGTCAGTCACAGTGATGAAATGGGGAAAATATGTAGGAAAGCAGATATCAATAGCGACATTAGGAAATCAGGCAAAGTATAAAGTGAGTGATAGCAATAGACACTTTCAACAGGCTTGAGATTGAATATATAATCTTAGGGAGTAACAAATATGTAGTCACCAATAGGATTGACATTTGAGAGCATTAGGCAACGTGGACATGGGTGATTTTCATAACCCATACTCACATTCAATTTAGGCTTTGGTACAATCGTAAGTGGGACTTTGCATTTTGTGGCCAGAATATTACTGTGATGAAACGTATATGTAGATCAGGTGACATGAGTCTTTCTTGCACCATTTCTTGGAGCAATATTTTGAAGGGGTATAAATTAGTATTGGAGGTACATATAGGTGTACCATGTATGTATGAATATAGAGATAATGCATGAATAGACCATACTGCGAATAAATAATATAACTTGTTCCAACTTTAAATAATGGATTGAATTGATATCTGAAAATACACAGGAATCATATATTGATATATATACATTCATTCCAACCAGTAATACATCTAATGGTAATATTACGGTTGTGGTTTATCATAAAGAGTGTGTGAATTTTGCTTCAAAATTGATTATGGAAATCAAAAATAATGTGTTTGGAAAGAAGTCTCATGAAATGACCAGTCAAAAACAAGGAGGAATACATATGTTCTGAAGCAGGAAGTGATTGAATGTGTTACAAATTTCTTTAAATTTGTGAACTTGTGGATGAAATGTATATTCTATGATGTACAAAAACTGCAGAAATAGTAATGTACCAGTGTTTAATAAAAATGAACGTCAAAATACACATCATGTCCCATAGGAATCTACTTGCATTGATGTTAAAGTGGGTCAGCTACTGTAAAAATATAAGGATTTGTTTGCACCATTCACTGAAGTAACTTTCTAGTACTAGAAAACAAATATGTATTTCAGGTGGATGAATATTTTTAAAATAATCTTATGAAAAGTTTAATATAAAACCACATACATGAACAAGAATGAATTTAGGGAGTGTATAATAGGACACATATATTTTATATTTTGAAAAATCTAGAGAGTATATATATATATATATATATATATATATATATATATATATATATACACACACACACACACACACACACAAAACACACACAGAGACATTAAAAAGTAGCAATATATATGCCAATTAAAATTCATTGTGAAATATATATCATCCACAGATCCAAAAATATTAATTTTACTGAACATGGATTTATGTATAATGTTCTTGAACTAAGAAGCTCACTCATAGTCTGAATTTTCAGTTCCAAAAGTATTAATGAGGAGTGATCTCTTCTCACACTTTGTATCTGCCAAGTTAGCCACCTCTCAAGAATATACGTGTGATACCAGGTAGGATTCTATATGTGCGTATAAAAATACATGTGCTGAATAGGCTACAGAAAAATGGAGACAGGAATTCACAGATGTGTTAACTTTAAAAACACATGCAGAACTATTTCAACAAAAAATTGACAAGATTTATAACTCCTACCCTATATCATGCAAAAGGCAAGACCAACTATACACCATGCCTCTTCTGAAGTGCTAGTATTTCTATTCTGTTTCGGTTATTTTTCTCCATCATATAAGAATTAATAGTCAGAGTCTAGTAGGGTATGGGTTAGTGTCAAGGATTCAGTATTTCGAATGGAAAATTGAACAATGAATCCAATGTGTATGTAAATATGTGCTACACAAAATTATTCCCATTCTCAACCAGAACAATGCCTTGACAATCCCTTCACCCCAAGTAAGACGCAATTAGAGGAGAAGATTTAGAAAATCTGTGAATAAATTTGTGGAATGCAATATGCTCAGGAGCTCACAACCTTGGAAGTGGTAGAGTAGATTCCAAAGTATGGGACAGGGTAAAAACTCCACAAACATGGAGGTCTGCTGGCCTAGAGACTTCTTGAGAAACTGCCTGTGAGGTTGGGCACTTGAAAAATATGTTGTTGTCAAGAGCTTTAGCTTCCTTTCTAGGGAGACCATAAAAGCTTGGTCTGCATCTATGAGACCTGGAGGACATGGTTTCTTATTTCCCAATGTACATGAGGCAGCAGTGCTGAATTCTCTTTTTAGATAAACTGTGGCCACTGGGGCCTAAATGTGTGCCGGTGTGCACTGTGAAGGCATATGGTCATCTTCCATTTTCGTGGTGTTTCTTCCTGCTGCACTGAGAGTTTGGTATTTGCTTCACAAAATACAAGGAGTTCAACTGGGTCACAATGCAAGAGGAAGTTCTGTCATGTATGGTGGGTCAGGTTTTGCAGGAGGATACAAGAACCAGGATCCTATCCCACATATCTTGCCCCCTTGACCATAGCAACCTGATTCTGAACAATGTCCTGAAACCTCTCCATATAACAACTTGCCTTTACATGGAAGGTTCTGCTGGCTGCACCATGTCAGTCACAAGCCATTTTGAAGCCAATGGAAGATCCACATGGCCCCACCACAGATGTTTTATCACATACCTGCCCACCACTGCTCTAACCTACTACTCAACAAAGTCCAACTTACTGGCATCTCTGTTCTACACCATTTACATGAAACCCAGTCAATCAAGGCACTGTCTGGTATATTCATGATCAGCAACAGGACATCAAAAGGTTTTCCAGTGCCACCTGGTGATGGGAAATTCAAAAATTTCATGGTATTTATCTAGCCATTTTTTAAGGATGAAGTTGGAGGCACTGTGAGTTTCAATTTTTTCAATAAACATTAAATGGTTACGAAGCTCATTTCAATGAAATCTCTGGAGAACACTCACAGGTAAGGCTTCCCAAAGAGTGGCCAAAAGATCATTTGATGCTATGCCCATTTAGGTCTACAATGTGAGGTCCATATGAGTTTTGACTCTCAACTATGGGTGCCAAGTCTTTCAGAATAAAATTTGTGGTATCCTGGCTGAGAGGCTCAGTGCTCTGTGGAAAGCCACCCTGGGCCTAGAACTCAGTTTCCAAGGGCGATGCTCATGCCTGGCTTCCAAAAATCTCAACACTATTCATGACAATACTTCTCTGAGGTCAGTTGAAGAACTCAGACTCTAAGGGAATCACACCAGAGTTCAAGAACATGTGGACCAAGTCATCTCTTCCAACCGCCACCCAAATGACCACAATTTAAACCAAAACACTCCAACGTGGCGCCCATCTTCTTCCATATAGACACTCACAATAAACTCCACTATGGCTGGAGTTTTCCATGAGGCGCATAGCCCAAGACCGTGTCCAAAATAAGCTCTTTTGCACCTAATTTGCCTAAATTCAGGGTGGCCTGGACACCCTTCTTGTGAACCAGAAGAGATTAAATAGGCCTCCCGTTAATACTGCTCCGCTTCTTCAATTTGAGGCCAAATGACTGTGGGGTTTGGATTCTTTATGTGAATTGGAGTCTTGAGAAAACCCAAGCAACTATGGGCTAGACTCTGCAAGGCTTTGAAGAACACATTTGACCCAAAGGATCCCTAATCTGACTTGATGGAGGTCAGGAAAGTTACAGAGGAAGGCGAGAGACTTCATCCACAAGGACTGCTCTTTTGGCCATTTTGGTTTTGGATGTACACATGGGATCTTTCTTTAGATCCATCAGGACCTGAGAATCTAAGCCACAGCCTCACACAGGGTAAATAAGCTGATTCAGACACATCCTTTCCAAAGCAATTAAGCAAAGAGCCACAGGTAAAGCCCATTCATTTCCATTTGAAAACTGTTTTCTTCAGGCTTCACAAAGTGGTGGACTGAGGAAAAGACCTTCCTGACATTCAGGGCAACAGAAGAGTAGGTAAACAAAAGGCCCCAAGCAGGGTTTCTCCACTAAGACTTTCCTTGTCACACTGATATCTGAGTTTTCTGAGATGCTCACCATTCCCTTCAGCTATACAGGACATGGTCATGTCACAGAGCTTCGAGGTTGTACATATCTTAAACAGAAAACCATGAACCTATTCTGGAGAGTGGCCAGAATTCAGGAATAAAACAGAAACTAAGGAAGATAGCAGGTGTTGCACATCAATAAGGCAAGCTGCAGTCCATTCATAAATAGGGCAGGATGAATGCTGTGAAGCTTTCTACTAGACAGGACATATTAATTGATGCATTCTGTTTTCTAATGTCTACAACCACGGACACAGTGGGATACACAGACATAGAAATTCTCGCCTTGTCAAACGACTTACTAGAAACAGTTCACTCCAAACAAAACAAGTCGCCTTTCATACCTATTCTCAGAACATGAGACAAAACCACAAACCCACACCCACACCACAAAGTCACCTCCTTCCCCCAAGTAGGTCTGTGACTATCCGGAGTGTCCTCTGTCTGGTGGGCCTTATTATGTTCCCTGGAAATAGCCTGTTCTGTCTCAAATCTGGTCTTTTGGCCAACTCTGTGAAGTTGTCAGGAGCCAGCGGTGAGCCACAGCGTGCTTTCTCAGGAAAGGCCCCTCTTCATAGCTTTCCTTGCATTTGGCCATCCTTACATCAGTAGGTCCCAAGAAAGACTGAGTCTGTCCTTGGTAAATCAAAATAAGTTTGACCACTGGGACTGGGACTGGGACTGGCTCTGTGTGCCTGGCTTCCTGGATTCCAAGTTCAGAGAGTTCCATCACCAAGGAAGTTAGGTGAAGTCACTTAATTTTGGAACTGAATGAGGTCACTGCCTTGGCAACAACTTTGTCCTAACAGTTGCTTCCAAGGTTCCCATGAGAGGGAGGCTGCTCCTACTTCCTGTGACACTTTCACAGGTCAGAGAGGTATGTCAACCATAGGCATGCAGGAGCAGCTCTCAACACATGCCTGCTTTGGTCCATCTTCTCTACATTAAGAAGAGAGTGGCTGATTCAGACACATCCCTTCATCCTGAGCAGGTTGTTTGCCATGGAAGACTTTTGCTCTCTCAGGTCCTTCATACTTGCCTACATCTTCTCCAGGGATCATTTCTACGTGGACCTTTGAGGTTTTCAGCAGGTGGAAGATCCTCTATTTTCCTGTATTTTAATACCAATTCTGTCCCTGCTCTTCTGTAAAATTAGATTGAGAGAACAGTGTATGGTTAGGATTAATAACAGGTTCGATTTGGTTTAGAAAGAAAACTACACGGTTGAGCAAACAGGGTCCTACAGTTAGCAATAATATGAGGAATTTTAATGGACCGGCCATGGCAGATAAAAGCGCAGTTAATCAGGTCACTATGTGAACCAAGACTCAAACCTCCCTTTTGGGGCCTCTGTCTCTCTTTGACGCTCTTCAAGTCGTTTTCTTAATTTATTCATAGATTCTTTTACAACTCCAGTATTGTCGGCACAAAAACAACATTCTTCCCTCAATGCAAGCAAAAAGGCACCTTTCTCTCATGAAGAGGAGGTCCAACACTCGCCTGCTTTGTAAAACAACTTCAGAAAGAGAGAGGTTAAAATTCCTGTAAAGCTGTGATGTCGGTTTTTAATGTCTTTAAGGTTTGGCCTATTTCTGCTTCTAATTGTGTCTTTGTTGTGTCTCATGGACTAGCCCACCCCTTAAGCAACTATTATTTCTAATAGGATGGCTAAAGTGAGGGATACAGGTTCCCGCTGGAACCGGGTTGGATGCCCCCCTATTTGATCTTTAAATGAACCTACGTCATGATAGAGAACTGTGGAAAACATCTGCATCATTACATAATTAATCACATATATTGACCATTTTATGAAAACATAAATAATGTTAAAGTGTATAGAATTATACTGTTGTAGGGATGGACAAGGAAAGGGACCTAAGATAGCACCAAACACAGGAAAACAGCCTTATTTGGTTGCATCCGGATTTAGAGGGCATTGCTTCTGTTGTAATCAATTAATCCCCTGAACCCCAAGTTTTGGTAGTTTTAGAATTTGTACCCAACATGTAAGGGAAGTGGATCAGAAGTTCACAGTCTGTAGAAATTCACAAAAATCAGTTTTTTTTCCTGTTTTTGTTCCTCTGTTCTGGGCAAGTTAACTTTTCAAGGACACCTTGGAAAGCTAGTGCTTTTTTGTCTCTTTTTTTTCTCCCTGCCAGCTGTCACCATGAAGCCCAGTTGGTAACTTTTTTATCTTAGAAATGTAGTCATCTCTGTGAAGCCCCAGCTCAAGGCCAGAGGCTTTGTTCACATATTTTGTGAAAACCTAGTAAGGCGGTGTCAAGCTTAGGGGTGGTGATTTTTCCAGCCAGTGGCCATGTAGAACAGGGCAACACGAAAAGTGGAAGTTTATCTACATTGAACTCTTTCAGAGGGACTCTTTTGCTGGAAGACCTAATGTAAGCCTCGGTGAAGACTTCTGGAGAAGGTTATTTAAGACATATCTATGGACCTGGTACAGAGGGGGAAGACTGGGAAGGCGAGGCTGAGAGCAGCTCCGTGGATCTGAGAATGAGGAAGATGAGATGTAAAAGAAAAATGGAAAAGGGGTTTGGGATTTTCCTAGAACAAAACTTGAGCAGTAGAACAGGTAGAGCAGAGGTGAAGATGGGAGTGAGTATTCCAAAAACCCCTGAGGGACTTTAAATTTTTAGAAACCTGTTTTCAGTGATGACAAAGCAACTTTAAAGGCCATTTTTATTACATCTTGGAGAGGGGTCTGAGGGTTCTTCTCAGCTGGTTTGAGCTTTGGTTTAGCTTCTTAGAGGACTTGGTGGGACCTAGTGCAGGCACAGACAGAAAAAGAGAGGAGTGAGTGAGTGGAGGGGTACCTCGGTACCTGCTACCTCAGCAAGGGGGCAATGGTCTGAGAACTGGCAGAGGTTTGGGTTTTTGATCTAGTAATTGGAGGTGAGAAATCACGTTGCTGAGGTGGGAGTGACAGCAGAGACTCTAGAGCAGAAGATTGAGGGTGAGGAACTATTGGAGAAGCATAGTACAGGATGTGAGTGAAGGAGGGAAAAGGATTCCGCATAGGGGAATTTTCCCCTTTTGAGCACTTGCCGAAGTTAAAAATGTCACGCAGAATTTGAGGATCTAGAGAACCCTCTGGGGGCCATAGCTTTTGGTTGTCTAATTGGTAATATGGCCAATGCTGTGTACTGAATGTGATGAGGAGTTTGGGTTCCACCAGGCAGCCCCGGTATGCTCACATCCCCATGAGTTACACAAGAAGTTGGCTTTTCCCCCACACAGCCATGGCTGTTTGTGGCTTTGATAGTCCGCCGGGCATACATCGTAATCTAGGCTAGCCAACCTGAATCTGGCTCGCGTTTCTGTGCATCCATAATGTTTGTTTCAATTATCTATGGAACGGAAGGGATTTAATGAAACTTTAGTGGGATCCTCTTCATCAGGGTTATCTCAATAGGAAAGACGTATACCAAGCTGAAAAATGTCTGGGTGGAGAGATAGCCACCAGGTCCCTAAGGGGGCTGTATGCGAGATATACCATACTTCTTGTCTAGTAGGATTTGAGATCAGTCTTCACTGCTGAACAGGCTCATGAGGGTTAGGAGTACTGGTGGCCAAGTTGAGAGTCTACAGTCTTGTCCACATAGCGAATACGAAATTTGAAATGGTTACGAGTCTTTTCCAGTTTCCAACCAGAGTCTGGACACAGCGAAGGCTTTAGATGAGAGGCATGGATCCAAAAAGTGATTCTGTCTACTTTTACCGCTGTAGGTGTTATAAGTAGCACTTGGTATGTTCCTTTCCAGCGGGGTTCTAGGAATGACACCTGATGTTGTCTTATGTAGACGAAGTCTCTTACTTGATATTGATGTGGAATCCCCTCGTCCCCAGGTTGGGAGGCAGTGGCCAGCTGTTTCCACAGTTATCACTGAGTTCTTTCAATGGCTTTAAGTCTGTCAAGCAAGGGGTGTGGAAGGGATTGTTAGGCCTTAGAGTTGGGGATTAGGTCCCTTACTGGATGATGGGCATCATAGAGAATTTCATACGGGGTGAGGTTACACAAAGAAACTGAGGGAGTATTTCTCGCATGAAACAGTGCATAAGGCAGGAGCATAGTCCAATCTTTTATGCCAGTCTCTAAGCTTAATTTTGTTAAGGTCTCTTTAATGGTTCTATTTATTTTTTCTACCTCTCCTGAGCTCTGGGGTATATAAGCATAATGTAACTTACAATTAATCCACACGTGACTTACCTGGGCCATGAACACAAGTCCATTATCAGACCCTATTACCTTAAACAGACCAATTCTTGGAAAAATATCTTCCAGGATCTTCTTGAGAACCATTTGGGCCGTTGTTGTTTTTTTTTTTTTTTTTCTGTGTGTGTGTGTGTGTGTGTGTGTGTGTGTGTGTGTGTGTGTAAGGCTTCAATCCATCCTGAAAATGTATCTACAAAGACTAGGAGATATTTAAGTCCATACCTTGCTGGCTTAATTTCAGTAATGTCCACTTCCCAGAATTGTCCTGGTCTGGTTCCTCATAGGTGCTTTCCTCTAAGAAACTTGGAAGGGTAAGCATTAAACAATTGACTGACCCAACAGGCTTTTGTTACCGGTTCAGTTTTTTTCTTTCGCTGTGTGTTGGTTAGTGGAAAACTCTGTTCTTAATCCTACAGGAGTGCCTGCAGTTTCTTTGAACCAAGGTGAGTGAGTTGACGTACATTTTTAACTTAGTGTAGGGCTTTCTGTAATTGCAGGCTGAGCTCAGTAAAGTTGAGGTGTTCAGTGTCAGTGTCCTTAGATGTTATCTAAAACTTCCTGTTACTCAGGGGTCCATTGGAATTGGGCATCTCCCTTTAACAGCGAGTATAAAGGAGCAGCTAAGGACGCGGACCCATTTATCCATAACCTGCAAAACCCAGCAATCCCAAGAAACTCTCTTAGTTGTCTGCTGTAAGATGGGGTTGGTATCTGCTCAACGTTTTGTTTTCTGGGCTCAGTGAGCCATCGTTTACCGCCCCTGAGGAAATAGTCATGGAAGATTACTTCTTGCTGGCAAATTGGGCAATTTTGGCAGAAGCTCTATACCCGAGTTGAGCAAGCTCCGATAATAGTGCTTGGGTCCCAGTTCAGTTTTCCTTGGTGTTGGATGCCAGTAGCAGGTGATCCACGTATTGAAGCTGGGTGACTTCGGGGTGTGTAGTTCTGAAATTGTTGAGATCTCTGTTGAGGGCTTCATCAAAGAGAGTGGGGGAGTTTTTGAACCCCTCTGGGAGTCTAGTCCAAGTTAGTTGACTATACTTTCCGGTTTCTGGGTCTACCCACCCAAAAGCAAACAGCAACTGACTATCTTTATGCAGAGGCAAGCAAAAGAAAGCTTCTTTTAAGTCCAGAACAGTATACCATTTCTGCTCAGGGTTCAGAGTGCTAAGCAGTTTGAACAGATTAGGTACTGTGGGGTGTATGTCCTGCACTCTGTTGTTGATCTCTCTTTGGTCTTTAACAGGTTGATAGTCCCCGGTTCCTGGCTTTTTCTTCTAATAACAGGGGAGTGTTCCAGGCCAATTGACAGGGCCTTAGGACCCCTAACGCCAGATATTTCTGAATATAGGGCCTTATCCCATCTTTAGCTTTTTATGCTTAGAAGATATTATTTGACATTAATTGGGGAGGCTGAGGTTTTTAACTCCACTGTTATTGGAGGTTGTTTCACGGCCAGGCCTAACACAGCAGTTTTTGCCCAGGCATCTGGGTAATCTGTTATCCATTTCTGCGGTAGCTTGCCTGTTTGATCAGTCTTGGGGGGTGTGAAGAGTGGATGTTTATCTTCTACTAATATAGTTACAGCCGTGACTATAGGAGTTTTTACTGAAGGATTTAGAAATTTCTTTTGGGGGCTTTCAGGGTTAAATGTTATTTTGGCCCAGAGCTTGGTGAGCAGATCTCTGCCCATCAATGGGTGTGGGCATTCTGGGATTACTAGGAAAGAGTGATGGATTTTTCCTTTCCCCAGGTCCATGGTCCTCTTAGTAGTCTAAGCCCGATATTTACTGCCATTAGCCCTTTGAACTACAGACCTTTTATTTGATAGACGGCCCAATGGAGCCCTAAGGGCTGAGTATACTGCTCCTGTATTCATTTCAAAGTTTACTGGGGTCCCCTACTCTTCAAAAGTTACCCTGAGCTAGAGGAAGGAATCTGAGCCCCAACTTTCTTAGTCATCCTCCAGAGTCAGAATGGCTGGCTGGCCTGTCTGTCTCTTTATAGGGCACTCTTTGGCCCAGTGTCCTTTTTTTTTACGGTAGGCACATTGATCTGAGGCCAGGGGTGGCCTCTGGCACGGGCCCAGGTATCCCTTCCTGTCACCTTATGTCTTAATTTCTGGCCTCTTTCTTGTTGTTACCAGGATCTAAGTCAATGCCTTAGTCTTTCTTTTGCTTCTCTCATCATCCCTTTGCTCCCTTTCTTTTTCCCTGTTTCTCTTTTATAGTATATTTTTTTGGCTTCTCTGACTAAATCTCTCTTTTAACTTTTTTTTTTTTAATATCCATGGCAGCTTCCCCAATTAAGGCCATCATGACAGATGCCTTTTGATCTACTGCCTGAGGATCGAAAGGAGTATATCTCTTATATGCCTCCATAATTCTCTCTAGAAACATACAGGTAAATTCATCAGGCCTTTTAATAATTTCTCTTACCATGGCCAAATTAGTTGGTCACCTAGCGGCCCCTTGGATACCCGCTATTAGAGCCTGGCAATAATTGGACATATGCTCCCTATCTTCAAAGGTGTTGGGGTCTCATTTGGGTTGGTTTAAGGGGAAGCCGGCTTTGATTATGTTGGGAAGTTGTGTTGGTTGCCCATCAAGTCCGAGGATATTTTTTTCTAGCTTCCAGGAGGTTTTTCCTCTCATTCCTCTGTCGTGAAGAGAGTCCCTAGGAGTTGTTGGCAGTCATCCCAAGTAGGCAGGTGTGAAAACGTTGGCGAGTTCTCTGAGTTTTTTTAGCCGGGCAAGCTTCCTCTAGGGAAGGAGGGGCTGTGTGTGCCATTGGACAGTCATCTGGGGGGTACTGGGCCATCCTGGCTTCCTCGAATGGTGGAGAGGCTGAGTAAGCAGCAGGGGAATTACTTACAGGGTTTTGGGGGTTGGGGGACAAGGGCAGAGGATAAGGACGAGTAGAGTCTTGAGACTCAGGGAGAACAGAGGGTGGAGGTTGAGGAGCAGAGAGTTTGAGAGATAGAATCATAGGGGAAGAAGTAGGAGTGGGTGCAGGGACAAGGAAAGGCTTCACACATGGAGGAGGAGATTTGCAGAGGTCCTGACAAGTTAAGATATATGGCTATTGATCTGGATGGCTATGTGGCCCCGGCTGAAAGACAATATCTCAGACTTTTCAAATTAGTGTGAAGTAGAAACATCTTTCTAGGGGCCATCCGACTACAAAGGTGGGTTATTCTGAGACACAGAATCTGCCAGGTCTGGTGTTTTAATGAAAAAGAAAGAATCTGAGCCCTTAAGCAGACTTTGGTCCAGTGATTAAGGGTCAGGGACAGAGGCATTGAAGTGCTATGTCCCATAATGAAATATACACAGACAGTGAAAGCAAAGACACACGACACAGACAAGACAAGACAATAAAGACAGACAATGGACGTCCAATACTGAGACCAGGACTGAGTAGCGGGCAAATCCTGATGGGCTGCCAATTCCAAATCTGAAAGAAAATATCACTGAGTCGAGGAGACTATGGTTCCTCGATTTCCCGAGTCCATTTCACAGGAACATGACCTGTGGCTCTGTGACATGTGTGTCAGCCACCGTGGGAGAGAGCTCACGCTCTTTACCAATAGCCATTTTGTCAAACCCTAACCTGAATCCTGAAACCAGAAAGAGGGGCCTTATTTACCCCCAGAGGAGACCATTGGGGGTCTTTCATCTGCAGCTGCCGGATCTCGCTGGGGCCACCAGAAGTAAAGGTCGGGTGAGCGTCGGTGGAAGAGACCACCAAGAGACTGTCTAATGCAACCTCAAAGGATTTATTGGGAGTCCGGCATGCAAGGGCTCAGAGATCAGTTGAATAGAGCATAGAGCCCTGAGAACAGCTTAAGAAGTGCTTATATATTTTCCTTGGAGAGGGCAGGGAGGGAAGTTTATTGATGGTTAAGGGCGAGTGGGCGGTTTGCGTGCAAATGGTTGATGGAGTACATTCTGCAGTTTGGCAGTTGGGGGCAGCACATTATGGGAACAAGAAGAGCAAACAGGTCTCAAGATTTCAACAGTGTTTTATTAAGCATACAGAAAAACAGGACGTGACAAGTACCTATTTTATTAACCTTTCAATATAAGTATGAAAACAGAAATCTAGGTAAGATTTGAAGCCCAGAAGTTCACTTGGTCCTTGATTGGTATACTTAGCTTTGAATTACATTCCGTAGAGATGTCCTAGAATTATGGATATACAATGACACAGGACCTTGTACCTTCTCAGAGGTCAGTTCCAAAACACAGTCTCTAAGGGGAATCACACCAAAATTCAAGTCAAGGTGGACCCAATTATCTCTACCAACCGCCACACAAATGCCCACAATTAAAACCAAAACACTCCCAAATGGCACTCATCTTCTTCCAAATAGACACTCATCATAACTTCTGGCAGGAGGATCCCATGAGAGGCGCAGCACAAGACAGTGTCCCAAATAATCTCCCTTTCCCCTCATTTGCCAAAAGTCAGAGTGGCCTGGACACCCTTCCTGTGAACCAGGAGTGATCAAATATGCCTGCCATTAATACAGCTCTGTTCTTCAATTTGAGGCCTACTGTCTGTGGGGTTTAGAGTCTTTATTTGAATTGGATTCATAAGAAAACCCAAGAACCTATGGGCTAGCATCTGCAGGGCTTTGAAGAACTCAATTGACCCAATGGATCCCTTTCTTCACTTGATGGAGGTCAGGAAACTTACAGAGGAATGCGAGAGACTTCATCAACAATGACTGATTTTTTGGCCATTTTGATTATGGATCCACACATGGGATCTTTCTTTAGACCCATCAGGTGCTGATAATCTAAGCCACAGGCTCACACAGGGCCAAGAGGATGATTCAGACACATCCCTTTACAACGCACTTAAGCAAAGAGCCACAGGTGATGCCCATTCATTTCCATTTGAAAACTGTTTTCTTCAGGCTTCACAAAAGCGTGGCCTGAGGCAAAGAACTTCCTGACATTCAGGGCAACAGAACAATAGGTAATCAAAAGGCCCTTTGCAGTGTTTCTCTACTGAGACTTTCCGGGTCACACTGATATCTGACTTTTCTGAGATGCTTGCCATTCTCTTCAGCTATCCAGTACATGTCCATGTCACAGTGGTTGGAGGTGGTACATATCCTGGATGCAAATGCATGAACCTATTCTGGAGAGTGGCTAGATTTCAGGAAGAAAACAGGAACTTAGGAAAATAGCAGGTGTTGCCCATCGATAAGGCAAGACCTAGTGCATTCATAAATTGGGCAGGATGAATGCTGGGAAGCTTTCTACTTGACAGGAAACATCCATTGATGCATTCTCTTTTCTAATGTCTACAAGCACGGACACTGTGGGATACACAGACATAGAAACACTCGCCTTGTGAAACAACTTACTAGAAACAGTTCACTCCAAACGAAACAAACCGACTTTCCTGCCTATTCTCAGAACATGAGACAAAACCACAAACACACATCTACACCCACAAAGGCACCTCCTTCCCCAAGTAGGTCTCTCACTCTCCAGAGTATCCTCTGACTGCTGGGCCATACTATGTTCCCCCAATATGGCGTGTCCTATCTCAGATCTGGTCTCTTTGGCCAACTTTGTGAAGTGTTCAGGAGCCAGCTGTGAGCCACTACCTGCTTTTTCAGGAAAGGCCCCTCTTCAGAGAACTCCTGGCATTTGGCCATCCTCACATCAGTAGGTACCAAGAAAGACTGACTCTGTCCTTGCTAAATTGAAGCAAGTGAGACACTGGGACTGGGACTGAGACTGACTCTGTGTGCCTGGCTTCCTGGATCCCAAGTTCAGAGAGTTCCATTACCAAGGGATTGAGGTGAGGTCTCATCCTTCATTAACTGAATTAGGTCTCTGCCTTGGCAACCACTTTATCCAAACAGTTGCTTTCAAGCGTACCATGAGAAGGAGGCTTACCCTATTTTCTGTGGCACTTTCACAAATTAGAATGGTATATCAACCATAGGCACCAAGGAACCACTCTCCACGAAGGCCTGATTTGGTCCATCTTCTTTTTATTTGGAAAAGAGCCTTTAGTCCAGGGAGCACTACAGTGAACCTCTGCACTAAAACTATTAGCAAGCACCTGATGGAGGAGGCCTCCATAGGTAAGTGGCTCCTTTATAACATCTGATATCCAGTTAAGGGAGATCTCTTCTGATGACAGAGATGTGGCACGGGGAGGCTCACATATACTTCTGTGCAGAACAGTAACGAGAATCATTCTGTCCTCTGTTCTGTTCTGTAGGGAATTCCTCTGGAACTGTAGAGAGGTGCCGATGAGCACGCACGCGCTCCTACCCTGGAGCTTTAGCAAGATGTTGCACTGTTCCCCTGTTTCTGTGTTTAGCCACCGGGTTTCTGTTTATTTGTGTTCTGTGTTCTATTTATTGTTTTTTTGTTTGTTTGTTTTTGTTCGTTTTGTTGTGTGATTTTGGTGGTAAAAACTTAAGTATATTGGACATGAAAATCAGAAATAAAGAGAGTAAGCCTGACACCCCTTTGGACTGTGTTTTAAGGAACTGCAATGAACTTTATCCCCCTTTGCAAAGCAGGATGATAGAAGCCCCTAGCTGGCTGCCTGGAGCACACCCATTGCAGAGGGAAATGCCTGCTGGGGACCTAAGAACAGAGTATCTCCCAGGTTAACAAGTGAAACTCCTTTAAAACCCCTTGTCCCTCCAGATAAAGAGAGTCACAACTTTGGCAGAGTCCCCTGTGTTTCTCCTTTGTTAGCCAAGCAATAAACCTCCTTTTTTCTTTTTCTCAAAACCCAGTCCTCATTATTAAATTGGTATTAATTGGCTTCAAGGTCAGGCACCAAACTTTAAGTTCCAAATCTTGTACCCCCCCTCCGCCCCGGAACTTTGTGAGACCTATCTACTGAAATGTTAGGAGATAGAGCATGCTTGGTGTGGAACTGAATCAGAGGAGCTAATCCTGTATGTACAAGGAGAAAATGAGGGACTCCCAGCAGCTGCCAAAGCCCTGTTGATTCAGGGAATTACCTCCTTCCTTCCCTGCACTGTAAGGATTATGCCACCTCTGTCTTGTTAAAAAAAGAGAAAAAGAAAAAGGGGACACTAAATGCAGTAAAATCACCATGGAGACACTTTATTTTACATTTCAGGTTGCCCCTCTGTGAAAACATCTGGTCCCCTTGTGGGGACAGCTATGGTCCCACTGGTGTACGAGATTTTTCTCTTATCTGCTCTGGTTTAAAGGGTTCTCTCTGACAGCCATAGTCTGGACCTCCTTTTGGTCTGTATTGTGTCTTTGTTTCTGGCCCTTTAAGGCATGTGCAATAATGTGTTGATATTATAAATTGTTTTTTGGGAATGATCTTAGCTGAATGTGTGTCGAAATGATGATGTTTTATTTTAACAATCTGGTATCTGAATGGGTTTTTGAAGCATTGCACAATCTTGCAGTTAAAAGTCGGGTTTAGGTAATTGTTTAGTTTATGATTTCAGATAATTCATGCCAGAGAACTTAAATACTTACAATGGATAACTGAAGAACTCTACTTCCAAATTGGGAAGAAACTTCCCAATCATACAGTCTTTTTTTTTCACCAATTTTGAATTGGGTAGCCTGGGAAAATGTCACTGTGTGTACCAGTGCATTAATTTGGACATGGATAGTAAATCATAGTATGGTGTCTGTTGACCAAACAAGATGTAAAGATATAAAATTTTGTGAATTGTATCTTAAACTTGTATCATAATTTTCAACATCCGAACCTGAAAATTATGGTTAAAATGCCTTAGTCCTGAGATGTCTGTTAAGAATAGCAGTTTTTTTCCTGCTCCTTCCAGACCTCAGCCATGACTTAGTTGAAATGCAAATGAAAGAAGCCTGCAAGCTTTGTAGGAGACTGATTTGAGATCTAAGGGAAAAAAAGGTAAATTGTATGGTATTTTCTAATTACTGCCAAGTCGTTTTTTCTAGGACTCTTATTTTTTCTGAGATACTTTATGTTTTTTGACCTCATGATTTTGAGCATACAGACCTAGGTTAATGTTTTTCTGATCAGTTCTATCTTTGACCAACTGTGGACTTCTTGAAACATTGCAATAAAGATTTCACCTGCGAAATGCTACGAGGCCTTTACTATTATTATGTGTGCACAATTTTGTTATGTGTTGTATGTCTATATATACATATGTGGGTATATCATATATATGATACATAAATTAACATTTATAAAGAGCGCTCATAAAAAAAAGCGCTCATAAAAACAAATTTTAAAAAGTGTATCCAAAGATCTTTAATTCACGTGATTTAAATGTTTCAATTTAAATTGGATAAAGAGATAAAAACAAATGTCTTTAAATTTAAGCTTACAAAGTTTTCTAGGTGTTCAAACATCTAACAAAATATTAACATCTACAAAATGTCTAATATGCCTTGGCTCTAGTACCTTTCCTTCAACATAAAAATGGTTTACACTGTTCAATACGTTTCTCTAACTTTTTGATAAATAAGTAAAGTAAATTTGATATGGGATTTTTCATTCATGAGTACTTTAGTTAGATATCTGATTGATTTACTAAGATCTGTATTTTTTTTAGTAAACTCTGTATAAGATTGTAAAAATCAGTCATGTGTTAATGAGGCAAAAATTTCTTAAAACATAAGTTTACCGATAACATTGAGTTTATTAAGATTTATGTTTTCTAGAGCAAGCAACCATAAAAATTAAACAACTGATTAAATAAGAACTGTTATTTTAGAGCACTGTACTGCCATTTCTTTAAAAGCCAAACTTGATTAATGTAGAAACATAAATGTAATTGTTATGCTATTAATGTTTTCATATCTTACAGGTATGCAAGTCTGTAAGGTAGAAACCTTAAAAGAGCATTATATCAAGCTGGTGCTCTGAAGTTGTGTGATAAAAAATATATTGTAGATTTATTTACCTGTTATCAATAAGATATGTAAATTTTTATGTTACTTTTTACATTGGGGAACAATTTAAATGTATTTTTAAGTTAATTAGAGCCTAATCTTTGTAAAGGTTAAAAACTTTCAGCATTTCTTTAATTCATGTTTTAAATGTGATATCATATGGTGTTAGCTAATGTTCATGTGACCTCAAACAATTTATGTAAACTTTGTCAAAAGATATTTAAAAATAAAGATCAGCTTTAGAATTAAAATACTTAAGATTTATAAAGAGCCCTGCCTTACCTGAGATAAGGCTGCGTGTCCCATCTTACTACATGTGAGAATGACTATGAAACATGTAGGTCAGATAATATTTCTTTAAAGTTATGTTAAAAAGTTTTTTTTTTATTGTCAATATTACTAAAATCTCAAACAGGGGATATAATGTGTAACTCAGCCAAAAAATTCAGGGAAGATATTACACGAACTAAGTATTTTTACTTTTGTTAATTTTAGTTTGAAATTTTCTTATAAGTGATCTAAAGATTCCCTGTTAGCGTTTTACAAATGCGTTGCTTTAAGAACACAACATGGGTTTATTCAAAATAATAAGTCATCAACTACAATACAGACAGAATAATACAGATCCCAATTAATAAAAAGGTAATTATAAAGTTATAGACATTAAAGCCCAGTACTCTTAATATAAGGCTGTTAAAATTTATTTGCTGGATGTTTAAGATTAGGATTTAAAATTAATGTTAAATGAAAAGGGCCAAGAAAACCAATATTTGGCTCTTGCCCTCTGAGTCAGTCTGAATCCAGGGAACAGGGGACTTCTCTAAAGAGCTTTGCAACTCTGAGCCACATAACCTCCTGATCAGGGAGATTAATGAGACCACTGGAGAACAGAAAGCCAATCAGTGCATTTGTTACAAAGAGGAGAGTCATCAGAGAAAGGAGACATCCCTGATGCTTCTGAGGGAAGCCAAATGGTCAAGCACGACCTGGACCTACCTAGCGCAAATGGCACTAGCAGAACTGAGAATCTCCTCTCAAGTTTCCCCAGAATTGATTCCCACAAAAGCTCAGCTGACTGTTAACAATAGATAGAAACAAAAGTCAGTTTGACTGCTTCATCTTAAACACTTAGCAAAGACAGTTAAGACCAAAATACAGCCACTCCTGGGCATATTAAATAATAATAATAATAATAATAATAATAAAATTTTAAGGTATGCACTTTATCTTATCCTCCCAAAACAAGTAAGACTGGAGGCTACAAAGAAGGATTCTCACACAGGAATGCCTAATACTTATAAAAAGAGACTATCAAGAAGAGCTGCCACAGGCAGAAGTTTTCAGTTTTAGACCTACAGATATTCCTAACCTACAAAGGTAGGCTTGGTGTTCACTAGTACGATTATCCAGCCCTGAGTAACAGAATTAAAGGTTTCTCTATTAGACGCAGAGGTCATACTAGTAAAAGGATTTTACAAGATCAGATGACATTAAATTATTAAACTGTGTCTTATTGGGAGGGCCAACTGTAACACTTAAAGTTAAATATTAAGTTGACAGTCCTGATAACTGGGGATATTAATGACTGGTGAGGGAATTTCTATACAGTGACAGGTTCTAGCTGTGCAACATTTATCCAGTACACATGGTTTTTGTTTCACTCATAGAAGAACCCATTCACAGATGACTTTACAACCTGTTCTTCCCCAACCTGACTTCAAACCGAACTGACTTCTGAAAGGCAACTCATGTCTCTCAACTGACTTCTAATAGGCAACTCATGTCCCTCACGCCGAGCCCACTCACGTCACCCTGTCTCAGGACAGAAGAAGAAAAAATTAGTGATGCCACTCTTCTTACAACAATGGAGAGAAAGATAAATAGACTATCAATATAAGTAATTAAGAAGGGTAAAATCAGCGAGATCGGTTTTGGGTAAGTTCTAAAAATTTGGAGACTCTTACCTGAGGGATTAAAATTTCCTCAGTGCTCTTCCCATAATATATCAAAGATTTGAAAGGGACACAGAGAAAAGGGGGGAATTGTAGACCCAACCTGATCTTTTATTAAAATTGGGAGCCATCATGCCACAAAGCCATGAAAAGATAATTTTGGCTTTACCATTAATTACTTCAAATTCTGAACCTGCGTGGAATGCCTGCCCGCGCCTTGAACTCACACATGCCTGGCTCTCTGACCAGATAGCAGCCCTCTCTGAAACTTTAGTGACACATCATAAATATTTGCCTTCTCTGGCAAGACAACAACCCTCTCTGAGGCTCTAATGGTCCTCATGAATTCTCATGTAGGGACAGCAAAAAAATTGTAAACTACCTTTAGTGTGATGTTTATCAGAGTTCTGTTATCTGTAACCCCCCTTTTGTGTAACTTTCTGGGCTATAAAGCTGGGCTGTAGGAAAGCTGGGGTTGCTGTCTTGTTCCCTTAGTTTTGGGAGGGAGAGGCAGCATGGCCGGTGGAAAAAATAAGCTTAATTTTATTTGATTTTAATTTGAGTCAGTGGTCTTTTCTAGCGTCCTGGTCTAACAGGTAAACACTCCAAAAACATGGAGCTCTGCCGGCCTAAAGACTTCTTGAGAAACTTCCTCTGAGTTTGGGCACTTGAAATATATGTTGTTGCAAGGAGATTTAGCTTCCTTTCTAGTGACACCATAAAAGCTGGGTCTGCATCTACGTGACCTGGAGGACATGGTTTCTTGTATTCTAATGAACATGAGGCAGCAGTGCTGAATATTCTATTTGTAGATAAACTGTGGCCACTTGGTGCTAAGTGTCTCCCCGTGTGAACTGTGAAGCCATTTGGTAATCCTCCACTTTTTGTGGTGTTTCTTGCTGCTGCACTGGGAGTTTGGTATTTGCTTCATGAAATACAATGAGTTCAACTGGGACCCAGTATTAGAGGGAGTTCTGTCACTTGTGGTGGGTCAGGGTCTGCAGGAGAATGCAACAACCAGGCTTCTATCTCACAAAGCTTGCCCCTTTGTCCATAGAAATCTGACTCTGAACTTTGCCCGGAAACCTCTCCATATAACAAGAAGGTTCTGCTGGCTGCACCATATCAGTCACAAGCCATTTTGAAGGCAATGGAAAATCCTCCTGGCCACACCACAGCTGTATTATCACACACCTGCCCACCACTGCAAAAGGCCCACTACTCAGCAGGGTCCAACTTACTGGCATCTTTGTTCTACACCATTTTCATGAAATACCGTCAATCATGGCATTCTCTTGTACACTCATGACCAGGAAAAAGACATCCAAAGGTTCTCCAGTGCCACCTGGTTAAGGGAATTTAAAAAATTTTATTGTATTTATCTAGCCATTTTTCATGGATGAAGTTGGAGGCACTGTGGGTTTCAGTTCAGTAGTGAGACACTACCTGCTTTCTCAGGAAAGACCCCTCTTCAGAGCTCTCCTGGAATTTGGCCATCCTCACATCAGTAGTTACCAAGAAAGACCGATTCTGTCCTTGGTAAATCCAAACATGTGTGGCCACTGGGACTGTGACTGGGAATGCCTCTGGGTGCCTGGCATCCTGGATCCCAAGTTCAGAGAGTTCCATCACCAAGAAAATGATATAGGTCACTTCCTTCAGGAACTGAATGAGGTCACTGCCTTGGCAACCTCTTTGTCCTAACAGTTGCTTCCAAGTGTCCCAATAGATGGAGGCTGCCCCTACTTCCTGTGACACTTTCACAAGTAAGAATGGTATATCAAACATAGGCACCCGTGAACAGCTCTCCACACAGGCCTGGTTTGGTCCATCTTCTCTACATTAAGAAGAGATAGACTGCTTCAGACACACCCCTTCATCCTGACCTGTTTTTTTTTTTTTTGTCATGAAAGATGACTTTTGCTCTCTCAGGTCCTTCATAGCTTTCTATATCTTCCCCAGGGTTCACTTCTGCATGGACCTTTGAGGTTCTCAGCAGGTGGAAGATCTCTTACATTTCTATATAAGACCAACTCTGTCCTTGCTTTTCTGTAAAGTTAGATTGAGGAAACAAAGTATGGTTAGGGTTAATAACATGTTTGATTTGGGTTAGAAATCATTCTGCTGCATGAATAATGGTATTGGGAACCTGCAATATTTATAAGTATATATAGAGGTGAAATATATGTATGAAAACACAAATCTAGGTAAGATTTGAAGCCCAGAAGGGCATTGGATCCTTGATTGGGATACTTAGCTTTGAATTATGTTCTGCACATGTGTCTCAGATAAATCTATACATAATGGCATAGGACCTTGTACCTTGGATAATTGAATGTCGAAGAGAACATCCAGTCAAAAAAGGATACTTGGTAGGATTAGGAAGATAGTTGGTAGGATTAGAAAAAAAGAGTGAGTATAGGATTTGGACAAAAAGTTCTTTAGCAATAGGGTTTCAGGTAGACAGAAAATGTAAATGTCAGCACATGTGAAGAGTCAGTGACAATGATGAACTGGGGAAAATATGTAGGAAAGCAGATATCATTAGAGACATTAGGAAATCAGGCAAATGATGAAGTGATTGATAGGATTAGACATTTTCAACAGGCTTGAGGTTGAATACATAATCTTTGGAAGAAACAAATATGTAGTCACCAATAGGATTGACATTTGAGAGCATTAGGCAACCTGGACATGGGTGATTTTCATAATCCATACTCACATTCCATTTAGGCTTTGGTACAATTGTAAGTGTGACTTTGCATTTTGTTGACAGAATATATATGTAGATCAGGTGACATGAGTCTTTCTTGCACCATTTCTGGGAGCAATATTTAGAAGAGATATAAATTAGTATTGGGGGCAAAAATAGGTGTACCATGTGTGAATATATAATATAACTGATTCCAACTTTAGAAATTGGAATAAATTGATATCTGAAAATACACAGGAAATGTTATATTGACATACATACATTCATTCCAACCAGTTATACATCTAATGGTAATATTAGGGTTGTGGTTTATCATAAAGTGTGTGTGAGTTTTGCTTCAAAATTGATTATGGAAATCGAAAATAATGTGTTTGGAAAGAAGTCTCAATAAATAACCAGTCAAAAGCAAGGAGGAATACATGTGTACTGAAGCAGGAAGTGATTGAATGTGTTTCAAATGTCTTTAAATTTGTGAACTTGTGGATGAAATGTATATACTATGATGTACAAAAACTGAAGAAATAGTAATGTACCAGTGTTAAATAAAAATGAACGTCAAAATACACATCATGTCCCTTTGGAATCTACTTGCATTGATGTTAAATTGGGTCAGTTACAGTAGAAATATAAGGATTTGTTTGCACCATTCAGTGAAGTGAGTTTTCAGTACTAGAAAACAAATATGTATTTCAGGTGGATGAATATTTCTGAAAATAATCGTATGAAAATTTGATTATAAAACCACATACATGAGCATGAGTGAATTATTTAGGGAGTGTATAATAGGACACATATATTTTATATTTGGAAAAATCTAGAGAATATATATATATATATATATATATATATATATATATATATATATATATCTCACAGAGAAACATTAGAAAGTAGCAATATATATGCCAATCAAAATTCATCGTGAAATATATATCATCCACCGATCCAAAAATATTAATTTTACTGAACATGGATTTATGTATAATGTTGTTCAACTAAAAATCTCACTCATAGTTTGAATTTTCAGTTCCAAAAGCGTTTAGGAGGGGTGATCTCTTCTCATACTTTGTTTCTGCTAAGTTAGCCACCTCACAAAAATGTACGTGTGATACCAGGTAGGATTTTTTATGTGCATATAAAAATACATGTGCTGAATTGGCTACAGAAAAAAGGAGACAGAATTTCACATATGTGTTAACTTTAAAAACACATGGAGTACTATTTCAACAAACAATTGACAAGATTTATAACTCCTACACTATATCATGCAAAAGGCAAGACCAACTATACACCATGCCTCCTCTGAACTGCTTGTATTAATATTATGTTTGGGTTATTTGTCTCCATCATATTAGGATTAGTAGTCAGAGTCTATTAGGGTATGGGTTACTGACAGGGATTCAGTATTTTGAATGGAAAATTGGAAAATGAATCCAATGTGTATGTAAATATGTGCTACACAAAAATCTTCCCACTCTCATCCAGAACAATACCTTGACAACACCTTCACCCCATGTAAGACACAATTAGAGGAGAAGAGTTAGAAAATCCATGAATACATATCTGGAATGGAATGCGATCAGGAGTTCACAACCTTGGAAGTGTTAGAGGAGTTTCCAAAAGTAAGGGACAGGGTAAACACTTCAAAAACATGGAGGTCTGTTGTCCTAGAGACTTCTTGAGATACTGCCTGTGAGGTTGGGCACTTGAAATATATGTTGTTGTCACGTGCTTTAGCTTCCTTTCTAGTGAAACCATCAACCTGGGTCTGCATCTATGTGACCTGGAGGACATGGTTTCTTATTTTGCAATGAACATGAGACACCAGTGCTGAATTCTCCCTTTGAAGGTAAACTGTGGCCCCTTGGGGCTAAATGTCTCTAGTGTGGACTATGAAGCCATATGGTCATCCTCTATTTTCGTGGTGTTTCTTGGTGCTGCACTGGAAGTTTGGTATTTGCTTCATGAAATACAAGGAGTTCAACGGGGACACAGTGCGTGAGGGATTTCTGTCACATGTGGTGGGTCAGGGTCTGTAGGAGAATACAAGAACCAGGCTTCTATTCCACATAGCTTGCCCTCTTGAACATAGCAACCTGATTCTGAACAATGTCCTGAATCCTCTCCATGTAACAAGATGCCTTTACATATAAGGGTCTGCTGGCTTCACCATGTCAGTCACAAGCCATTTGGAAACCAATGGCAGATCCACATGGTCCCACCACTGATGTTTTATCACACACATGCCCACCTTTGCTCTTGGCCCACTAATCAGCAGGATCCAACTTTCTGGCATCTCTGTTAAACACCATTTTCATAAAAACCAGTCAATCAAGGCACTGTCTGGTATACTCATTGTTGGGAAAAGTATAAACGGCAGCCATACCCCAGAAAAAAAACCCAACATGGCGCCTAAGCACTTCTTCTTCCTACATTCTTCTTTTCTGCAGTGGTGCGAAATGTTCCCGCCCGTGTGAACTCTTCTGCTGGCGCCAATTTCAAATCTTGCTGGCCGGGAATCTTAGCCCCAATAAGAACTAATTCCTGGGCTCCGGAGCTGATATCTGAAAGAACTTGCCAATAAACGGATTGCCTGCCATTTATCTAAGCCCTCCCATCTCCTCCTTAGTTCTATATAAGCACACAGCTTTTTGCAATAAAATTGGAATTCTCCCGGTGAAGTGCCTTTGCGTGGGGAGTTCTTTCTTTCTGGTGCCCCGTGTGAGGATATGGGTGAGCTCTTTCCAACAAGAGCCCCGTCCACTGCTCCACCATGGCACTCTGCCCTGGTCTGCTCTTTTCAGACGCAGGCTTCCTGCACTCACCACTGATTTGTTGTATGTAAGCCTCCCCTGACCCCGGCTCGCCAACTCCCTTCGGGCTACTGCTGGCTTTGTGACCATGATCATCTGTGACACTCTAGACGCCTGGTAGGGGGGAGGGAATTCCTCCCACTAAGACCTTTACTGGTTGCAGTGGACCCTCTGGTGATCCGATTCCCTTTGAGGTGTGAGGCTTCTGAGTTTACATGAGAGGCTCTGTGGTTTTTCCTCCTCTGCTGCTGCTGCCGCTGCCGGCTAGAGTTGCTGTTTCCTGCGGGCCTGCTGTGTCTGGCTGAAGCTGCCTCTCTGCTCTGGGAAAACTGAACTCCCATCCTGGAACTGCATTCTGCTGGAGCCGGAGTTCTGTTTTCATTACTTACTTCTTCTGCTGCATTCGAAAACTTTCCTGATGTCAGGTTGCCCATGGCTCCGAACCCATTGGGTCTCACAGATCGCACTTCACTGGTGACGATCAGGTAGTGCCCTCTGTATTTCCTCATGATGGCTGGTCATTTTGGGGATGCCCACCTGACCCCCATTCGCCCTGAGCGCTTCCCGGAGTCCGTTCCAGGCCGGGTTTTCTCTTTGTCTCTCTTGCTTACACTTATTCTGTCTCTCTCTCTCTCTCTCTCTCTCTCTCTCTCTCTCTCTCTCTCTTCCATCTCTCCTTGTGACTGTGGGCACCTCTTTATCTGTACCTGAAACCTCACCTCTCAAAAGTTTAATAAAAAATCTGGCCACACTCTCCCTCACACCAGACATCAAGCCCAAACTTCTAATCAAATTCTGTACCCAAGATTGGCCTACATATCCACTGGATAATGGCAATCATTGGCCTCCAGAAGGCTCCTTAGATCCAAACCTCCTCTTGGACCTTTTTAATTACTGCCAGCATCTGAAAAAGTGGAGTGAGATTCCCTGTATTGAATGTTTTAGCCTTCTCGCACAGCACCCTGTCTCTGCTCCTCCTGCCCTCCCTCTCAGGTCTTCTTGCTTGCAAACCCCTCTCTTCCCCTAGTTCTACTCCTGACTTCGCAGATTCTTCCTCATTCGACCCAGCAGATCAACCCCCACCTTATCCCCCAGCCCCAACTGACCCTTCTCTCCCGCAAAATCCTCCTCTTCCTCTGCCTGATTCCACGGATCCTCAACCTTCCATTTCATCCCCCTCCCTTCCCCACTCTTCTGCCTGCTCCACCTCCTCCTCTTCCACAGAGACATTCCATTCCTCTCCCTCTCCTTCCTGTCCACCGCCTGCCTCTTTCAGTCCTCCTGTTACCAGGTCTAAGGGACTCCTTCCCACCCCCAAGACAATCGCACCCCTTCATGAGGTAGCTGGTCCCAAGGGTGTCATCAGAGTCCACGTGCCCTTCTCCATGTCGGACATTACTCAGCTAGAGAGGAAGTTAGGCTCTTTCACCACTGACCCCACCACTTACATTCGGGAGTTTCAATGGGTACTGCAAGCATATAGCCTCACTCATCATGACATCTACATGCTCTTGGCCAATAAACTTCTCCCCAAGGAAAGGCAATGGTTCTGGGAGCTAGCCCAAGCCCATGCTGATGAAAATCATAGGACCAATCATAACCACCCACAGGCCCTCATGCTGTCCCAGAGCAGGATCCCTATGGGCTTACAGTCTAGTGACCTTTTTACATCCTGCCTCTTGGCGGGACTGAAAAAGGCCACCCGCAAGGCTGTTAACTTTCAAAAGATGCAGGAGGTCATTCAAAGGAAGGAGGAAACACCTTCAGAATTCCTGGATAGACTAACCAAGTCCCTTCAGCAGTACACAAACCTCGACCCAGAAACCCCTGATGGCCGTCATGTCTTAATGACATATATTCTGGCCCAAAGCTACCCTTACATTAAAGCCAAGCTTAAAAAGTTTGAACAGGGCCCTGCTACTCCTCAGACCAAAATCCTCGCTGTCACTTTCAAGGTTTTTCATGGTAGAGAGGATGAAAGTGAATTCCGTAGGCAGAGGGCTGAAAATGCCAAATTCCAAATGTTGGGCCAGCTCATTCAGAGAAGGCCATCACCATGCCGTCCCAATATGACCCCCCCTGGAGCTTGCTTCAAATGAGGTAAGGAGGGACATTGGACCAGGAATTGTTCTTCGCCGAGGACACCCTACAACCCCTGCGCAAAATGCCATCAAAGTGGACACTGGGGGGCAGACTGCCCAACAACCCAGAAGGGAGGTTGGTCTGCTGCCCAGCAACCCCAGCCTCACCTGGGCTTGGCAGAGGAGGATTTATGGAGTCCTGGGTCTTCCCTCCAGACTATTACCATCAAGAATCAAGAGCCTAGGATCACCTTCCTGGTGGATGGACGCTTCATTAACTTCCTCTTGGATACTGGTGCCACTTTTTCGATTTTGAGGGAGTATTAGGGTCCTACCACACCCTCAAAAACTCCTATTGTCAGGGTAGGAGGTAAAAAGATTTTTCCTCAAACCCCCCCCCCCAATCATGTTATATGCAGCGATCCCTTTTGTCCTTCACTCACTCCTTTCTTGTTATGAGCCATTGCCCCATTCCCTTTCTGGGAAGGGACATACTCTCACTATTAAAAGTCACCATTCACTTATTACCCCACACCTCTCCTACCTCTCATTTCCTCATGATATTCCTAGGGGCAGATACACCTCCTTCATGCACTCTCCCACGACTATCTAAACCATTTAACCCTGAGGTTTGGGACACAATTACACCCTTTATGGCTAAATGCAGTCCTATTCATATTGTCTTACGGGACCCTTCAAGATATGTTAGTCAACCACAATATCCACTCACAACCACATTCCTCCTTGGATTAGAACCCATCATCCAGGATTTATTATGAAAGGGGTATCTTAGGCCTACACACTCTCCTTTCAACACACCCATTCTGGCAGTTAAGAAACCTAACGTGTCCTACAGGCTGGTTCAAGAACTTCGCCTTGTCAACTCCTCTGTGGACCCCATCCACCCGCTAGTGCCCAACCCTTACACCCTCCTCTCTCAGATCCATGCCACTACTACTCACTTCTCAGTCCTAGATTTAAAAGATGCATTCTTTTCTATTCCCTTTTTCTCAGAATCTCAGGATATCTTTGCTTTTTCATGGACTGACTCTCACACCCGCCATTCTCATCAGCTTACCTGGACTGTCCTCCCACAGGGATTCAGGGATAGCACCCATCTCTTTGGCCAATTTCTTGCCCAGGACCTCACATCCTTTCACCTGACCTGTCCTGACTCTACTCAACTTCAATATGTCTATGACCTTCTTCTATGTAGTCTTTCTGGGAACACTCTCAATCCCACACCGCTCAGCTTCATAAATTCCTAGAAGACAAGGGATATAGGGAGTCTCCCCACAAGGCCCAGGTTTCCCAGTCTTCGGTCACCTATCTTGGTTTTTGCCTTACACCCGGGAAAAAGGAAATAACACTGGATAGGAGGCAACTCCTCTGTGATCTTTCAGTGCCTTATACGAAAGCCAAAATACTATCATTCCTAGGATTAGCAGGTTATTTTAGGGCCTGGATCCCAAATTATTCTCTTCTCTCCAAACCCCTGTATGACCTAGCAAAGGGACCCCCTAGTGAATCTCTTGCCTCCTTTCCCATCTACCACTTCCGCAGGCTTCAGCAACTCCTCTTAAAGGCACCTGCCCTTCACCTTCCAGATCTTTCAAGAACATTTCATCTATATGTCCATGAAAAAGGGGGGCAAGCACTTGGGGTCTTAGGTCAAAACTAGGGGCGTACATTTGCACCTGTGTCATATTTGTCCAAGCAACTAGACCCTACCATCCGTGGGTGGGCCCCTTGCTTAAGAGCTCTGGCTACTGGACAAATTTTACACAAAGAAGCCTCTAAGCTGACTTTTGGGGCCCCTTGAACTATACACTCCCCACATCACTTGAAGGATCTTTTAGCTTAAAAGGGCCTTCAAACTCTCCCTACATCCAGATTTCTGTCGCCCCTCACTTCCTTTCTGGAAAACCCTAATATTATTTTCCTCCCCTGCTCTGCAATGAACCCTGCCTCACTGCTCCCAATGACTCCCATGTCTCACATACCAACTCATAATTGCTTGGAAACCTTAGATGATTTCCTCCCCTGTCATTCTTCCATTTCTGAGAGACCACTCACCAAGCCTGACCTTATCTGGTTTACTGACAGCAGTTCCTTTAGGGAGAACGGAACTCATTACTCTGGATACGCTGTATTTTCAGCCACTGAGATTATAGAGGCCAAAGTTTTGCCTTCAGGAACTACAGACAAGTAGGCTGAACTTATAGCATCCACTCGTGCCTGCCTTCTAGCACAAGGCAAATCCCTCACCCTCTAAACTGATTCAAAATATGTCTTCCATATCTTATTATCCCATGCTGATATTTGAAAGTAGCGAGGCCTACTTACCACGAAAGGTAATGCGATCACTAATTCAGCTTTTATAACCAATCTAATAGAGGCCACTTACCCACCCAGTTGGGAGTTGTCCATTGTAGGTCCCATCAGAAGGACGGCTTTCTTATCACTGAGGGCAATGCCAAAGCTGACCAGGCGGCACGAATGTCTGCTACCACTTTCAATTATGGCCTCCATAGGGGACATATAATGGCCACTTTAGACAGCTCATCTGAAGCCCCTACGTCTTTCAGTAAGAACAAGCATCTTTTCAAGTTCCTTCATACTCTATTCCTTTCCAATTCTCAGTCTTTGACCCTCTTTATACAGAGTTTCTTTTCCCTCACCCCCTCTGACAAGCCATGCTACAGAATATAGCCTCTAATTGTCAGATCTGTCAGTGGACCAACCCTCATACTCCTTTAAGGCCCAAACCTTTCCCTTTCCACCAAGCCCGGGGACCCATTCCCGCTGCTGACTGGCAGGTAGAATTCACCAACATGCCCACAGTATGGCGCACTAAATACCTCCTTGTCTTTGTGGACACTTTCTCTGGTTGGGTTGAGGCATTTCCCACTTCCAATAAAAAGGCTTCCACTGTAGCTTCAATCTTACTGACAGACATCATCCCCAGGTTTGGTATGCCCACTTCCCTACAATATGACAATGGCCCTGAGTTTACTTCTAGGATCACACAAAAGGTCTCTCAAGCCCTCTCCTTCAAGTGGCATTTCAACTGTCCATATTTCCCCCAGGCTTCAGGGAAAGTGGAAAGGGTAAATCGTACTCTGAAGGAAGTCCTTACCAAATTGACAATGGAATTAAACATAGACTGGTTCAAACTCCTTCCCTTGGCTTTGCTTCGAATCAGAGCTCTCCCTAAGAAACCATCTTTACTGTCTCCTTTTGAGATAATGTATGGAAGACCTCTTATAACCCCTGGGTTGGTCATTTCACAAGGACCTCTCACCCGAGATTTGTCTTTGCCTCTCTTGCTCCATCTCCGCTCAGAACTCTGGAAATATCAGGACTGGCTTCTTCCGGACCCAGTCTCCTCTCCAAACACTCCTCCCTTAACACCTGTTAGTCTAGTCTATTATAATACCCCAGAGGAGAAAGGGACTCTTGCCGCAAAATGGGAAGGCCCCTATCCTGTCATTCTCTTTACCCTTACCGCCGCCAAACTCTCCTTACCAGACAACTGTCTCACTCCCTGGATTCACATGTCTAGGTTGAAGCCACATCACCAGGAGGCCCCACCTGCTGAAGACAGGGCCACCCCAGAGGAACTCCAAGAATCACCTACTGAACCTCCCTTTTACTCCTGCTCTCCACACCCATCTCACCCATTTTAGTTGTGGCTCACACGGTTTTCCTTGCAGCCCAATTCCTCTTAAAGAAGGCACAATGAGCTCTCCCAACACCCTAGTCTTCTCTAACTGCTTGTTTTTTGTGCTCTGCTTATTTTCTGTGCTCTGTCAGGACTGGTCTTTACCCTCCTCACCTACCATGCATTTATTCACTTTTCAGGAACGATACTCAGAACATGGCATGCAGAAGGTCTGCGCAGTGGATGCAACTACTTGCTTCATCCACAACTGCACCTCTATTTCCCTAAAATTGTCACCTTCAAGGACCTTCGTCCCTGGTAGCTGGAACTGGCCTTTCATTTGCTTCCTTTTTGATCAAACCAAAGACTATTGTCATTGGTGGCCTGAGATATATAATGGGTGCCCCTATTGGTCATGCATGTTCCATGATGAACGTGGTAGCTATTCTTACCACTCATTTGGTTACCCTGAAGGGTGGACTTCTAGTTACATAAAGTGGCATAAAGGCTCTTCATCCAGTAACAATGGATGGTATACTTTAGATAAACCTGACCCCAAGGCCAAACGTTGGGGCTATGTTGAGTTTGCTGTCTATGCTCGGACAACCTCAGTCAGAACCACAGGGTGGATGACTATTGGCCGCACCCTGATTACGCAACCTAAGGCAACCATCCAGGTAGTCAAACACATTAAGGACTCAGAATCAAAACTTCGAGATCATATCCATAGCTCATCCAAAGAGGATTCAGAGCCTTCAACCCTCTCAGGTCCCCCTCCCACATGGCTCAATTTGCTACACCAAACTTTTTGATTATTAAACTCCACCCCTCTTTCTGTGCCTACTTCTCAGTGCTTTCTCTGTGCTTCACTTAGTCGTCCACTTCTAGCAGCAGTCCCATTAGCGGCAGGAAATATTCCAGCAAAACCCTACAATTTCTCTAAAAAGGACAACCCCTACATGTGACACGTATCCCACTGTGGGAAAGTTATTCCACCAATACTTTATTTCCTTTCATCTGTTTCCACCTGCCAATAATGAATCCTTTACCCATTTGTTCCTTGAGCTACAGCACCCCATAGAGCCCTGTGTTTATGCAACCTGGACATTTCCTCTGGTGTAATGGTTCTTTAAGTACCTCAACCATCAATGTCTCTGGCGCCTGTTTCTTGGTTACTGTAGTTCCTCAGCTATCTTTGTATACTCCCACAGAATACTGACAGTTGGCCCTACCTTCCCGCACCCGTAGGGTAGTCTTTCTGCCGGTTCTGGTAGGCCTCATTTTAACAACCTCAGTGGCAGGTCTCGGACTCTCTGGTGGAGGTATAGGTCATGCTCTATGGGATCCAATGACCTTCAACAAAAACTGCAGGAAACAGTCAATACCATGGCTGAGTCTCTGGGTTCCTTGCAGCGGCAGGTTACATCATTGGCACAAGTGGCTTTACAGAACCAAAGGGCAATTGATCTTCTCACTGCAGAAAAAGGGGTTACATGCCTATTCCTCAGAGAGGAATTTTGCTATTATGTTAATGAATCTGGGCTAATGAAAAAAATGTTGTTAAATTGCAGGAATTATCGACCCAATTGCTCAAACCTACCTCCTCCAATCCCATAACGGGGTTCTTCCAATCCTATCTTGCCATGTACTTACTACATATCTTGGGTCCCCTTATTTGGATGCTCGTTTTTTGTGCTCTCTTGCCCTGCATAATGAAGTGCCTTCAAACCCAACTGCATAAAATTCCTAATCAAACTTTCAACCAGCTTTTGTTTAGTCACTACCAGCCTCTGATGACCGATGAATCCCCAACATCTCCAAGAGAACAGTTCACTCAGTGATGAAGCTCACTACCAGGCACGATGGAATGCAACGGGTATTAGACAGTGGGAGACAACGAGCTCGGAGAACCTCTTAATCTGCCATCCTGGATTCATAGTCTTTACCACCTTCTAAGCTTTCTCATGGCCCTTGGCCTCTTCTATGTCAGTCCCCCCACATGGAACTTCTGCCAAAAATTGACATTTGCTTTAATTTTTATCTTCATTCTGTTTTTATTAGCTCTGATCTTCTTCAGGTGCTGGCAACACCATGTCCAGGCAACGCTTCCAGTATTTCCTTGAGTCTCTGTTACAGGACCAGTGGCTGATACCAACAATCTCTTCCATCCAGGACTGGTTCCATGCCATCGACATCTTTGGCTTCAGGGAACATTCATTGACTTCACCCCTATGAAAATAGCTGTCTATAGCCACTGGGTTTTATTTCTGGCTGCCATGATATCCCCATACCTGCCCCCTGAGCATTCCTCCACTTCTCTTTCTAGGTCCCACACCACCCCCACACAGCAGGAAGCAGCCAGATCTGACAAACGACACCCCACTTCCTAAGAAAACAAAAAGGGTGGAATGTTGGGAAAAGAATAAATGGCAGCCATACCCCAGAGAAAAACCCCAACATGGCGCCTAAGGACTTCTTCTTCCTACCTTCTTCATTTCTGCATTGGCGCAAAAAGTTCCCGCCCTTGTGAACTCTCCCGCCAGCGCCAATTTCAAATCTCGCTTGTGGGGAACCTTAGCCCCAATGAGAACTGATTCCTGGGCTCTGGAGCTGATATTTGAAAGAACTTGTCAATAAACGGGTTGCTGCCATTTATCAAAGCCATACCATCTCCCCCTTAGTTCTATATAAGCACACAGCTTTTAGCAATAAAATTGGAATTCTCCCGGTGAAGTGTCATTGCGTGGGGAATTATTTCACTCATGTTCAGCAACAGGATATCCAAAGGTTCTCCAGTGCCACATGGTAATGGGAATTTCAGAAATTTGATAGTATTTATTTAACCATTTTTGAAGGATGAAGTTGGAGTCACTGTGCGTTTCAATTAATGCAGGAACCATTATGTGGTGAGGAAGCTCATTTAAATGAAATCTCTGGAGAAATCTCACAGGCAAGGCTTCCCAAAAAGTGGCCAAAAGGTCACATGAAGCCAGGATCATTGAGGTCTACAATTTGAGTTCCATTTGTGTTTAGACTCTCAATTATGGCTGCCAAGTCTTTCAAAATAAAATCATGTGATATCCTGGCTGAGATTCTCACTGCACTGTGGAAAGACACCCTGGCCCTCGATCTCAGTTTTCAAGGGCGCATCTCATGCGTGGCCTCCTAAAATCCCAACACATTTCATGGCAATACTTCTTTGAGGTAAATTCCAGAACTCAGTCTCTAAGAGGAATCATGCCAGAATTCAAGCCCAGGTGGATCCAGTTATCTCTTCCAACCGCCAAAAAAATGACCACAATTAAAACCAAACACTCCCACATGGCCCTCATCTTCTTCCATATAGACACTTATCATAACCTCTGGCTGGAGTTTTTCATGAGGGGTGCAGCCCAAGACAGTGTCAAAAATAAGCTCCCTTGCCCCTCATTTGCCTAAAGTCAAGGTGGCCTGGACACCCATCCGGTGAACCAGGAGTGATCAGATAGGCCAGCTGTTAATACTGCTCTGCATCTCCAATTTGAGGCCTACTGACTGTCAGGTATAGATTCTCTATATGATTTGGAGCCATGAGAAAACCCAAAAACCTATGGGTTAGCCTCTGCAGGGCTGTGCATAACTCATTTGAACCAAAGGATCCGGATTCTCACTTGATGGTGGTCAGGAACCTTACAAATGAATGCGAGAGACTTCATTCACAATAATTGCTCTTTTGGCCATTTTGGTTTTGGATGCACACATGGGATCTCTCTTTACATCCACCACGTGCTGAGAATCTAAGCCACAACCTCACACAGGGCCAAGAGGCTGATTCAGACACATCCCTTTCCAAAGCAATTAAGCAAAGAGCCACAGGTGATGCCCATTCAGTTCCATTTGAAAACTGTTTTCTTCAGGCTTCACAAAGGGGTGGCCTGAGGCAAAGACCTTCCTGACATTCAGGGAAACAGAACAATTGATAAGCAAAAGGCCGAAAGCATGGTTTCTCCACTGAGACTTTCTTGGTCACACTGATATCTGAGTTTTCTGAGATGCTCGCCATTCCCTTCAGCTATCCAGGACATGGCAATGTCACAGAGCTTGGAGGTGGTACATATTTTGGACACAAAACCATGAGACTATTCTGGAGAGTGGTGAGATTTCTGGAAGAAACAGGAACTTAGGAAGGTAGCAGGTGTTGCCCATGGATAAGGCAAGCTGCAGTCCATTCATAAATTGGGCAGGATGAATGCCGGGAATCTTTCTACTATACAGGACATGTCAATTGTTGCATTCTATTTTCTAATGTCTACAACCACGGACACAGTGGGATACACAGAAATAGAAACACTTGCCTTGTCCAACGACTTACTAGAAGAAGACCACTCCAAATCAAACAAACCGTCTTTCCTACCTATTCTCAGATCATGAGACAAAACCACAAAATCACACCCACCCCACAAAGACACCTCCTTCCCCCATGTAACTCTGTGACTATCCGGAGTTTCCTCTGAGTCGTGGGCCATACTATGTTCCCCCAAAATGGCCTGTCCTATCTCAGATCTGGTCTCCTTGGCCAACTCTGTGAAGTTGTCAGGAGCCTGCGGTGAACCACTACCTACTTTCTCAGGAAAGGCCCCTATTCAGAGCTCTCCTGGTATTTGGCCATCCTCACATATGTTGGTACCAAGAAAGACTGACACTCTCCTTGGTAAATTCAAACAAGTGAGCCTACTGGGTCTGGGACTGGACTGGCTCTGGGTGCCTGGCTTCCTGGATCCCAAGTTAAGAGAGTTCCATCACCAAGGAAGTGAGGTAGATCACTTCTTCAGGAACTGAATGAGGTCATTGCCTTGACAACCACTTTGTCCTAACAGTTGCTTTCAAGAGTCCCATGAGATGGAGGCTGCCCCTACTTCCTGTGACACTTTCACAAGTTAGAATGGTATATAAACCATGGGCAACCGGGAACAGCTCTCCACCTAGGACTGGTTTGGTCCATCTTCTCTACATTAAGAAGAGAGAGGCTGATTCATACACATCCCTTCATGCTGACAAGGTTGTTTGCCATAGAAGATGACTTTTCTCTCTCAGGTCTTTCGTAGCTGCCTACATCTTCTCAAGGGATCATTTCTGCATGGACCTTTGATGTTCTCAACAGGTGGAACATGCCCTACATTCCTGTATTTTAAGAGCAACCCTGTCCCTGCTGTTCTGTAAAGTTCGATTGAGAGAACAGTGTATGGTTTGGGTTAGTAACATGTTCAATTTGGGGTTAGGAATCCTTCTGCATGACGAATAATGGTATTGGGAAACTATGATATTTACAAGAATATATAGGTGAAATATAAGTATAAAAACAGAAATCTAGGGAAGATATGAAGTCCAGAAGGGCATTGGGCCCTTAATTGGCACACTTAGCTTTGAATTATTTTCTGCAAAAATGTCTCAGATAAATCTATATACAATGGCATAGGAGCTTGTACCTTGGATGATTGAATGTCGAATAGAACACCCACTCAAAAAGGGATTGTCGGTAGGATTAGAAAGATAGTCAGTAGTTTTACAAAGAAGAGTGAGAATAGGATTTAGACAAAAAGTTCTTAAGCAATAGGGTTTCAGGTAGACAGTGAATGTAAATGTCAGCACAAGTGAAGAGTCAGTCACAATGATGAACAGGGGAAAATATGTAGGAAAATAGATATAAATAGAGACATTACTAAATCAGGCAAAGTATAACGTGAGTGATAGGATTAGACATTTTCAACAGGCTTGAGGTTGAATATATAATCTTAGGAAGAAACAAAAATGTAGTCACCAATAAGATTGACATTTGAGAGCATTAGGCCACCTGGACATGGAAGGTTTTAGTAATCCATGCTCACTTTCCATTTAGGCTTTGGTACAAACTTAAGGGTGACCTTTGATTTTTTTGTCCAGAATATTACTGTGATAAAATGTATATATTGATCAGGTGACATGAGTATTTCTTCCACCATTTTTTGAGGAATATTTTGAAAATGTATAAATTAGTATTGAGGGTAAAAATAGGTGTACCCTGTGACTATGAATATAGAGATAATGCATGAATAGACCATACAGTTAATAAATAATATAACTGGTTCCACTTTAAATAATGTATTGAATTGATATCTGAAAATACATAAGAAATCATATATTGATATATAATCATTCATAACAAGTAGTTATACGTCTAATTGTAATCCTAGGGTTATGGTTTATCATGAAGAGTGTGTGAGTTTTGCTTCAAAATGATTATGGAAATCAAAAATAATGTGTTTGGAAAGAAGTCTCATGAACAGACCAGTTTGAAACATGGCGGAACACGTGTTTTCTGAAGCAGAAAGTGATTGAAAGTGAAATAAATGCCTATAAATTTGTGAACTTGTGGATGAAATATATATCCAATAATGTGCATAAACTGAAGAAATAGTAATGTACTAGTTTTGAATAAAAATGAACTTCAAAATACTTATCATGTCCCATAGGAATCGACTTGCATTGATGTGAAAATGGATCAGATACTGTAGAAATATTAGGATTTATATGCACCATTCCCTGAAGTTAGTTTTCAATACTAGGAAAAAAATACGTATATCAGGTGAATGAATATTTCTGAGAATAATCTTGTGAAAAGTTGATTATAAATCCACATACATAATCATGAATGAATTTAGGGAGTGTATAATAAGACACATATATTAAATATTTTGAAATATCTGGAGAGAATATATATATATATATATATATATATATATATATATATATATCCACACACAGATTTTAAAAATTAGCAATATATATGCCAATCGAATTTCACCGTGAAATATGTATCATCCACAGATCCAAAAATATTCATTTTACTGGATATGGATTTATGTATAACTTTTTTCAACTAGGAAGCTCACCCATAGGTTGAATTTTCAGGTCAAACAGCGTTTAAGAGGAGTGATCTCTTCTCACACTTTGTATCTGCTAAGTCATGTAACTCACAAGATTGTACGTGTGATACCAGGTAGGATTCTATATGTGCATATAAAAATACATGTGCTGAATAGAATACAGAGAAAGGGAGACAGGAATTCACATATTTGTTAACTTTAAAAGCACATGGAAAACTATTTCAACAAAAAATTGACTAGATTTATAACTCCTACCCTATATAATGCAAAAGGCAAGTCCAAGTATACAACATGCCTCCTCTGAACTGCTTGTATTTCTATTCTGTTTCCGTTATTTTTCTCCATCATATTAGGATTAGTATTCAGAATCTAGCAGGGCATGTGTTAGTGTCAGGGATTCAGTATTTCAAATATAAAATAGAAAAATGAATCCAATGTGTATGCAAATATGTGCTAAACAAAATCTTCCCACTCTCATCCAGAACAATTCCTTGATATTTTTTACGCCCAAAGTAAGACACAATTAGAGGAGAAGAGTAATAAAATCTGTGAATAATATGCTCAGGAGTTTACAACCTTGGAAGTGGTAGAGGAGTTTCCCTAGTATGGGACAGTGTAAACACTCCATAAACATGGAGCTATGCTGGCCTAAATACTTCTTGAGAAACTGCCTCTGAGTTTGGGCACTTGAAATATATGTTGTTGTCAGGAGCTTTAGCTTCTTTTTAGTGAGACTATCAAAGCTGTGTCTGCATCTATGTGACCTGGAGGACATGGTTTCTTATTTTCCAATGAACATGAGGCAGCAGTGCTGAATTCTCTCTTTGTAAGTAAACTGTGGCCACTGGGGGCTAAGGGTATTCCCATGTGGACTGGGAAGCCATTTGGTCATCCTCCACTTTTCGTGGTGTTTCTTGCTGCTGCACTGGGACTTTGGCATTTGCTTCATGAAATAAAAGAAGTTCAACTGGGACACAGTTCTGGAGGCAATTCTGTCATGTGTGGTTGGTCAGGGTCTGCAGGAGAATGCACCAACCAGGCTTCTATCCCACATAGCTAGGCCCCATGTCCATAGTAACCTGATTCTAAACATTGCCCGGAAACATCTCCATATAACCAGAAGCCTTTACATGGAAGGGTTTGCTGGCTGCACCATGTAAGTCACAAGCCATTTGGGATCCAATGGCAGATCCACATGGCCCCACCACAAATTTTTTATCACACACCTGCCTACCACTGCTCTAGGCCCACTACTCAGCAGGTTCCAACATATTGGCATCTCTGTTCTACACCATTTTCATGAAACCCACTCAATCAAGGCACTGTCTTGCATATTTACGATCAGCAACAGGACATCCAAAGTTTCTCCAGTGCCACCTGGTCATGGGAATTTCAAAAATTTCATGGTATTTATCTAGGCATTTTTCAAGGATGACGTTGCAGGCACTGTGGGTTTCAATTCATTCAGGAACCTTTAAATGGTGAGGAAGCTCATTTCAATGAATGCTCTGTAGAACTCTCACAGGCATGGCTTCCCAAAGAGTGGCCAAAATGTCACATGAAGCCAGGCCTATTGAGGTCTACAATGTGACGTCCATGGGTGTTGTGACTCTCAACAATGGCTGACAAGTCTTTCAGAATTAAATCTTGTGATCTTCTGGCTGAGATACCCAGGGCTCTGTGGAAAGCCTACCTGGGCCTAGATCTCAGTTTCCAAGGGTGATTCTCATGGGTGGACCCCTAAAATCCCAACAAAATTCATGGCAATACTTCTCTGAATTCAGTCTCTAAGGGGAATCACACCAGAGTTCAAGCCCAGGTGGTACCAGTCATGTCTTCCAACCGGACACAAATGACCAAAATTAAAACCAAAACCCTCCCATATGGCCCTCATCTTCTTCCATATAGACACTAATCACAACCTCTGGCTGAAGGTTTCCATGAGTGGCGGAGTCCAAGAGAGTGTCCAAAATAACTCCCTTGCCCCTCATTGGCGTAAATTCAGGGTGGTCTGGACACCCTTCATGTGAAACAGGAGTGATCAAATATGCTAGACGTTAATATTTCTATGCTTCTCCAATTTGTGGAAAACTGAGTGTCAGGTATATATTTTTATGTGATTTGCAGTCATGAGAAAACACAAGCTCCTCTGCAGGTCTTTGAAGAACCCATTTGACCCAAAGGATCCCTATTCTCACTTGATGGAGTTCAAGAACTTTAAAGAGGAAGGCGACAGACTTCATCCACAAGGACTGCTTTTTGGCCATTTTGGTTTTGGATGCACACATGGGATCTCTCTTTACATCCACCACGTGCTGAGTATCTAAGCCACAACCTCACACAGGGCCAAGAGGCTGATTCAGACACATCCCTTTTCAAAGCAATTAAGCAAAGAGCCACAGGTGATCCATATTCATTTCCATTTGAAAACTGTTTTCTTCAGGCTTCACAAAGGGGTGGCATGAGGCAAAGACCTTCCTGACATTCAGGGCAACAGAACATTAGGTTAGCAAACGGCCCAAAGCAGTGTTTCTCCACTGAGACTTTCTTGGTCACACTGATATCTGACTTTTCTGAGACGCTCGCCATTCCCTTCAGCTATCCAGTACATGGCCATGTCACAGAGCTGGGAGGTGTTACATAACTTGGTCACAAAATCATGAGCCTATTCTGGAGAGTGGCCAGAATTCAGGAAGAAAACAGGAACTTAGGAAGATAGCAGGTGTTACCCATCCATAAGGCAAGCCGCATTCCTTTCATACATTGGGCAGAAAGAATTCTGGTAAACTTTCTACTAGCCTGGACACATCCTTTGATGCATTCTCTTTTCTAATGTCTACAACCATGGAAACAGTGGGATACACAGACATAAAAACACTCGCCTTGTCAAATCACTTGTTAGAAATCGTCCACTCCAAACCAATCAAACTGCCTTTCCTACCTATTCTCAGAACATGAGACAAAATCACAAACACACACTCACACCCACAAATTCACCTCCTTTCCCAAAGTAGGTCTCTGACTATCGGGTGTGACCTCTGACTGGTGGGCCGTACTATGTTCCATCAAATGGCCTGTTCTGTCTCAGATCTGGCTTCCTTGGCCAACTCTGTGAAGTTGTCAGGAGACAACGGTGAGCCACTTCCTGCTTACTCAGGAAAGGCCACTCTTCAGAGCTTTCCTGGCATTTGGCCATCCTCACATCAGTAGATACCAAGAAAGACTGACTCTGTCTTTGGTAAATCAAAAGAAGTGAGACCACTGGGACTGGGCCTGGGACTAGATTTGTGTGCCTGGATGCCTGTATCCCAAGTTCAGAGAGTTCCATCACCAAGAATGTGAGGTGAGGTCACTTCCTTCAGGAACTGAATGAGGTCATTGCCTTGGCAAGCACGTTGTCCTAACATTTGCTTCCAAAGTTCCCATGAAATGGAGGCTGTCCCTAATTCCTTTGACACTTTCACAAGTTAGAATGGTATATCAAACATTGGTAACCGGGAACAGCTCTCCACAGAGGCCTCGTTTGGTCCTTCTTCTCTACATAAAGAAGAGAGAGGCTGATTCAGACACATCCCTTCATGCTGACCAGGTTGTTTGCAATTAAAGATGACTTTTGCTCTCTCAGTTCCTTCATAGGTGTCTACAACTTCTCTAGGGATCATTTGCGCATAGACCTTTGAGTTTCTCAGCAGTTGGAAGATCCCCTAAATTCCTGTATTTTAAGACCAACTCTGTCCTTGCTCTTCTCTAAAGTTAGATTGAGGGAACAGTGTATGGTTAGGGTTAATAACAGGTTTGATTTGGAATAGAAATCATTCTGCTGGATGAATAATGGTATTGGGAACCTGAGATATTTTCAAGAATATATAGGTAAAATATATGAATCTGAAAACAAAAATCTAGGTAAGATTTGAAGCCCAGAAGGGCATTGGGCTTTTGATTGGGTATTAAGCATTGGACCTTGTAACTTGGATGATTGATTTTCAAAGAGAACTTCCAGTCAAAATGGATAGTCAGTAGTATTAGGAAGATAGTCGGTATGTTTATAAAGGAGAGTGAGTATAGGATTTGGACCAAAAGTTCTTTAGCTATAGGGTTTCGGGTATTGAGTGAATGTAAATGTCAGCACATGTGAAGAATTAATCACAATGATGAACTGGGGAAAATATGTAGGAATGCAGATATCAATAGACACTTTAGGAAATCTGGCAAAGTATAGTCGGTAGTGAAATGTTAATAAAATAGATTCTTGTCACTTCCTGTTTTTCTGTATGCTTAATAAAACACTGTTGAAATCTTGAGAAGTGATTTCTAATCTTTTTCCCAGAATGTGCTGTCCCCAACTGCCAAACTTCAGAATGTACTCCCTCACCCAGTTGCACGCAAACTGCTCACCCGCCCAGGCCCATCAATAAACTTTCCTCCCTGCCCTCTTCAAGGAAAGTATATAAGCTCTGCTTAAGCTGTTCTCAGGGTTCTCTGCTCTATTCAAATGAGCTCTGAGCCCCAGCATGCTGGACCCGGAAAAAACCCTTTGTTTTTGCATGAGAGAGTCTCTTGGTGGTCTCTTCCCCCAATGCTCTTCCGATATTTATATATGGAGGTTCCACCGAAATCCAGCAGTGGTGAACGAGAGACCCCAATGGGCTACTCTCAGGGTAAGTAAGGCACCTCTTTCTGGTTTCAGGTTTCAGGTTAGGGCTTGGCAAAATGGCTGTCGATGAAGTGTGTGAGCTCTCTTTGATGGTGGCTGGCAGACGTGTCACAGAGCCACAAGCCAAGTCCCTGGGGGACGCCACAGAGGACTCGGGAATCGAGGAATAATAGTCTCCTCGACTCAGTGATACTTTGTTTCAGATTCGGTATTGCCAGCCCATCGGGTTTTGCCACCTGCTCAGTCTTGGTCTCAGTGTTGGATGTCCATTGCCTGTCTTTATTGTTTTCTCTTGTCTGTGTCCTGTGTCATTGCTTTTACTGTTAGTGTATCTTTCATTATGGGACAGATCACTTCAATGCCTCTGTCCCTGACCCTTGATCTATGGACCAAAGTCCGCTTAAGGGCTCAGAATGTTTCTTTTTCAGTAAAACGCTGTACCTGGCAGACTCTGTGTGCCACAGAATGGCCCACCTTTGGATTCGGATGGCCCCTAGAAGGATCTTTCTACTTCCCACTAATTTAAAAAGACAGAGATATTGTCTTACAGCCAGGGCCACATAGCCATACTGATAAACAGGAATATACCTTAACTTGGCAGGACCTCTGCAAATCTCCTCCTCCGTGGGTGAAGCCTTTCCTTGCTGTGTCCCCGTTCCTACTCCTTCCCCCACGATCTCTCAACCCCTCTGCTCCTCCTCTTCCTCCACCCTCTGTTCTCCCTGAGTCACAAGATTTGACTCTACTGGACTCTCGTCCCCCTCCTTATCTTCTACCCTTGTCCCACAACCCCCAACACCCTCTAAGTGATTCTCCACCTGCTGACTCAGCCTCTCCGCAATTGGAGGACGCTAAGCCAGCCCAGGGCCCTCCAGATAACTCCCCTGCGTCACACACAGCCCCTCCTCCCCTGGAGGAAGCTGGAGTTGCTAAAGGAACTCGCCGGTGGCAAATGATTGAAATCCCTGTAACTCCCGTGTTGCTTCCTTCCATCCCTAAGGACCAATGATTGACGATGGCCATAGGGAAAAAATGCAAGCCTACCAGTATTGGCCTTCTCCTCTTCAGACCTATATAAATGGAAAAATAACAATCCCCCTTTTTACCGAGGACCCAACCTGGCTCTCAGGTCTGGTGAAGTCATTGATGTTTTCACACCAACCTACTTGAGATGACTGCCAACAACTCCTAGGGACTCTCTTCATGACAGAGGAACAAAAGAGAATCCTCCTGGATGCTAGAAAAAAGTATCCTCGGACCAAATGCGTGACCAACAAAACTTCCCAATATATTCAAAGCCGGCTTTCTCTTGAAACGACCCAACTGGGACCCCAACACCTTTGAAGGTAGGGAGCATCTGTCCACTTATCGCCGGGCTCTAATAGTGGGTATCTTAGTGGCCGCTAGGTGACCAACTAATTTGGCCAAGGTAAGAGAGATTATTTAAGGGCCTGATGAATCTCCCTCTATGTTCCTAGAGATAATTATGTAGGCATATAAGAGACATACTCCTTTCGATCCTCAGGCAGAGGATCAAAAGGCATCTGTCACAATGGCCTTTATTGGGAAAGCTGCCCTGGATATTAAAAGAAAGTTACAATGCTTAGATGGATTACAAGATATGACTTTGAGGGATTTAGTCAGAGAACCCGAGAAGGTATACTTTAAGAGAGAAACTGAGGAAGAGAAGGGAGCTGAGTGAGGATAAAAGAAACAAAAGACAGACTAAGGCATTGACTAAGGTCCTGGTCACAACAACAAATAGGCCAGAAATTAAGAAACAGAGAGACAGGAAGGGATACCTGGGGACACACTAGAGGCCACCCCTGGCCTCAGATCAATGTGCCTACTCTAAAGAAAAAGGACACTGGGCCAAAGAGTGCCCTAGAAAGAGACAGCCATGCCAGCCAGATATTCTGACTCTGGAGGAATACTAAGAAAGTCCGGGCTCAGATCCTCTCCCTGACCTCAAGGTAACTTTTGAAGTGGAGGGGAACACAAATAAACTTTGAAGTAGATGCAGGGGGAATATACTCAGCCCGTAAGGCCCATTGGGCCCTCTACCAAATAAAAGGTCTCTAATTCAAGAGTCTAACAGAAGTAAATATCGGGCTGTGACAACTACGAGGACCATGGACCAGGGAAAAGGAAAAATCCATCACTCCTTCCTAGTAATCCCAGAATGCCTGGCCCCATTGATGGGCAGAGTTCTGCTCACCAAGCTCTGGGCCAAAATAACTTTTAACCCTGAAGGCCCCCAAGTGGAATTTTTTAATCCTTCAGTAACTACTCCTATAATCATGGCTCTAACTATGTCAGTAGCAAATGTTCATCAACTCACTCACCTTTGTTCAAAGAAACTGCATTCATTCGTGAAGGATCAAGAACACAGTTTTCCACTAACCTACTCACAGCAAAAGGAAATAACTGAATGGGTAACAAAAGCCTGTCAGGTTCATTAATTGGTTAAAGCTTACACTTCCAAGCTTCCTGCAGGAAAGCACCTATGAGGAACCAGACGAGGACAATTCTGGGAAGTGGACTTTACTGAAATTAAGCCAGTAAGGTATGGACTTAAATAACTCCTAGTCTTTGAACATACATTTTCAGGATGTATTGAAGCCTTCCCCCCACACACACACAAAAAGAAATAAAAAAGAAGAAAAAAGAAACATTGCAAATGGTTGTAAAGAAGATCCTGGAAGATATTTATTCTCCCCTTGACGACCAGTATCTAAACCCTAAGCAGCCCCTTAAGCTGCGATGGCTGATCACAAATCCTACTGGACACGAAGTATGGCCTATCTCGAATACAGCCCCCTTACGAACCTGGTGGCCATCTCTCCACCCTGTCATTTGTCAGCTGGCTATAGGTCTTTCCTATTGGGATATCCCTGATTAACAGGATCCCACTAAAATTCCATTAAATCCCTTCCGTACCATAGATAATGGAAACAAACATTATAGATGTAGGGACACGTGAGCCAGATGCAGGTTGGCTAGCCTAGATTACTATGTTTGCCCGGCAGACTATCTAAGCCACAAACAGTCACGGCTGTGGGGGGGGAGAGCAGACTTCTATTGAAAGTCATGGGGATGTGAGCATACAGGACTGTCAGATGGAACCCAAACTCCTCATCAAATTCTGTACACAGCATTGGCCATATTACGAATTAGATAACCAAAACCGATGGCCCCCAGAGGGGTCTCTAGATCCTCAAATTCTGTGTGACCTTTTTAACTTCTGCAAGTGCTCAAAAGGGTGAAAGGAGATTCCGCTATGTGGAGGCCTTCTCTCTCCTTTGCTCACATCCTGAACTATGCTTCTCCAATAGATGCTCACCCTCAGCCTTGTGCTCCAGACTCTCTGCTGTCACTCCCACCTCAGCAACTTGATTTCTCCCCTCCAATATCTAGATCAAAAACCCAAATCTCGACTGGTTCTCAGACCATTGCTCCCTTGCTGAGGTTGCAGGTACTGAGGTACCACTCCATTCACTCACTCCTCTCCTCTCCTGTCAGTGCCCGCACCGGGTCCCACCCAGTCCTCTTACCACCTAATGCAAAGCTCAAACCCGCTGAGAAGAATCCTCAGACCCTAATACAAGATGTAATGAAAATGGCCTTTAATGTTGCTTTGTCATCACTAAAAACAGGTTACTAAGAATTTAAAGTCCCTCACAGACTTTTTGGAATCTCACTCCCGTCTCCCCCTCTGTTCTATCTGTTCTACTGCTCAAGTTTTTGTTGCTATTAAGATCCCAAAGCCCACTCCCAATATTCTTTTACATCTCTCCTTCCTCATTCTCAGATCCACAGAGCTGCTCTTATCCCTGCCTTCCAAATTGTCCCCCTCTGTACCAGGCCCACAGAAAAGTCTTAACTGACCTTCTCCAGAAGTCTTCACCATGGCTGATTTAGGACTTTCAGCAAAAGAATCCCGATAAAAGAGTTCACTGTAGATAAACTTCCTATTTTTGTGTTGCCCTGGTCTCCTTGGCAACTGGCTAAAAAATTCAGCAGTCCTGATATAGACACACCCTTACTAGTTTTTCACAAAATATTTGAAAAAAAGGCCTCTGGCCTTGAGCTGGGGCTTCACAGAGATGGCTACATTTCTAAGATAAAGAAGTTACAAACTGGGCTGTATGGAAACAGCTGGAAGGTGGAAAAAAAGAAAGGGAAGACACCCCCACCCAGGTGTCCTTGAAAAGTTAACTTGCCCAAACTGAGGAAAAAACAGAAACAAAAACTGCTTTTTGTGAACTTCTGCAGACTGTGAACTTCTGAGCCCCTTCCCTTACGTGTTGGGTACAAAATTCTGAAACTCCGTAACTTGGGTTTCAGGGGATTAATTGATTACAACAGAAGCAATGCCCTCTGAATCTGGTGGAAACCAAAAAAGACTGTTTCCGTGTCTTTGGTGCTATCTTAGGTGCCTTGCCTTGTCCGTCCCTACAACAGTATAATTCTATATACTTAAACATTGTTTATGTTTTCATGAAATGTTCAACAGATGTGATTAATTGTGAAATGGTCCAGATGTTTCCCAGAGTGCTCTATCATGACGCAGGTTCATCTGAAGATCAAAGAGGGGGACATACAACCCGGTTCCGCTGGGAACATATGTCCCTCACCTTAGCCATTCTATTACGAATAGGAGTTGCTGCAGGGTTGGGCACAAGAACCACTGCTCTGGTCCATGGGACACAACAAGTGACCCAATTAGAAGCAGCAATAGATCAAAACTTAAAGATTTTAGAAACCTCCATCACAGCTTTGCAGGAATCTTTAACCTCTCTTTCTGAAGTTGTTTTACAGAACAGTCGAGGGTGGACCTCCTTTTCATGACAGAGGGGGGCCTTTGTGCTTCATTGAGGGAAGAATGTTGTTTTTATGTCGACAATACTGGAGTTGTAAAAAAATCTATGTGTAAATTAAAAAGATGCCTTGAAGAGCAACAACGAGAGAGAGAGGCACAAAAAGGGTAGTTTTGAGTCTTTTTTTACACAGTCCCCCTGGTTAATTACGTTTTTATCAACCCTGGCCGGTCCAATAATAATCCTCATATTATTACTAACTATAAAACCCTGTTTCCTCAACCATGTAATTTCTTTTCTCCAAGCTCAAATTGGACAAATTAAAATTATGGTAATACCCCACTAGCAGACATAGAATGTGACACCCCACAAAGATCACTTTTATGATTAAAAGTAGCCAGAAAAAGAAGTGGGGAATGAAAGGTTAATAAAATATGTACTTGTCACTTCCTGTTTTTCTGTACACTTAACGAAACACTGTTTAAATCTTGAGAACTCTTTGCTAATCTTGTTGCCAGAATGTGCTCTCCCCAATTGCCAAACTGCAGAATCTACTCCCTCACCCGGTTGAATAGAAACCTGAACTGTACTTGGATCATTGAATGTAGAAGAGAACATCCATTCAAAAAGTTATAGTCAGTTGGATTAGAAAGATAGTCGGTTAGTTTAGGAAGAAAAGTGAGTATAGGATTTGGAACAAAAGTTCTTTAGCAATAGGGTTTTGGTTAGAGAGTCAATGTAAACGTCAACACAAGTGAAGAGTCAGTCACAATGATGCACAGGGCAAAATATGTAGGAAACCAGATATCAATAGAGACATTAGGAAATCAGAAAAGAATAAAGTGAGTGATGGGATTAGATATTTTCAACAGGGTTGAGGATGAATATATGAGCTTAGGATAAAACAAATATGAAGTCAACAATAGGATTGACATTTGATAGCATTAGCGTAGCCCAAGACAGTGTCCAAAATAAGCTCTGTTGCCCCTCATTTGCCTAAATTCCCAGTGGCCTGTACACCCTTCCTGTGTACCAGGAGTGATCAAATAGGCCTGCCCTTAATACTGCTCTGCTTCTCCAATTTGAGTCCTACTGAGTGTCGGGTACAGATTCTTTATGTGAATTGGAAAGATGAGAAAACTCAAGCACCTATTGGATAGCCTCTGAATAGATTTGAAGAACTCATTTGACCCAAAAGATCCCTATTCTCACTTGATGGAATTCAGGAACCTTACAGAGGAAGGCAAAATACTTCATCAACAATGACTGCTCTTTTTGCCATTTTGGATTTTATGCACCCATGGGATCTTTCTTTAGATCCATCAGGTACTGAGAATCTAAGTCAAAGAATCACACTGGGCCAAGAGGCTGATTCACACACATCTCTTTCCAAATCAATTAAGGAAAGAGCCAAAGGTAAAGCATATTCATTTCCATTTGAAAAATCTTTCCTTCAGGATTCACAAAGGGTTGGCCTGAGACAAAGACCTTCCTGACTCTCAGGGCAACAGAACCATAGGTAAGCAAATGGCCCAAAGCAGGGATTCTCCACTGAGACTTTACTGGTCACACTGATATCTGAGTTTTCTGAGATGCTCGCCATTCCATTCAACTATCCAGTACATGGCCATGTCACAGAGCTTGGAGGTAGTACATATCTTGGACACAAAACCATGAGCCTATTCTGGAGATTGGCCATAATTCAGGAAGAAAACAGCAACTTAGGAAGGTAGCAGGTATCGCCCATCAATAAGGCAAGCCGCATTCAATTCATAAATTGTGCTGGATGAATGCTGGGAAGCTTTCTATGAGACAGGACACATCCATTGATGCATTCTCTTTTCTAATGTCTACAAGCACGGACACAGTGGGATACACAGACATAGAAACACTTGCATTGTCAAACGACTTACTAGAAACAGTTCACTCCAAACCAAACAAACCGCCTTTTCTAACTATTCTCAGAACATGAGACAAAACCACAAACCCACACCCGCAATGGCACCTCCTTCCCCCAAATAGGTCTGTGACTCTCCGGAGTGTGCTCTGACTGATGGGCCATACTATGATCCTCCGAAATGGCCTGACCTGTCTCAGATCTGGTCTTCTTGGCCAACAATGTGAAGTTGTTAGAAGCCAGGAGTGAGCCACTATCTGCTTTCTCAGGAAGAGCCCCTCTTCCGAGCTTTCCTGGCATTTGGCCATCCTCACATCAGTAGGTATCAAGAAAGACTGACTCTGTCCTTTGTAAATCCAAAAAAGTGAGACCACTGGGACTAGAACTGAGACTGGCTCTGGGTGCCTGGCTTTCTGTATCCCAAGTTCAGAGAGTTCCATCACCATGGAAGTGAGATGAGATCACGTCCTTCAGGAACTGAATGAGATCACTGCCTTGGCAACCACTTTGTCATAACAATTGCTCCCAACGGTCCCATGAGATGAGGGCTGCCCCTACTTCCTGTGACACTTTCACAAGTTAGAATGGTATATCACCCGTAGGCAAAAGGGAACAGCTCTCCACACAGGCCGGGTTTGGTCCATCTTCTCTACATTAAGAAGAGATAGGCTCCTTCTGACTCAACCCTTAATCCTGACCAGGTTGTTTGCCATGGAAGATGATTTTTGCTCTCTCAGGTCTTACATAGCTGCCTACATCTTCTCCAGAGATCATTTCTGCATGGAGCTTTGAGGTTCTCAACAGATGGAAGATCCACTGCATTCCTGTATTGTAAGACCAACACTGTCCCTGCTCTTCTGTAAACATAGATGTGAATTGGAGTCAGGAGAAAACCCACGAACCTATGGGATAGCCTCTGCAGAACTTTAAAGAATTCACTTGACCCAAATGATCCCTATTCTCACTTAATGGAGGTCAGGAACCTTACAGAGGAAGGCGAGAGACTCTATCCACCATGACAGTTCTTTTGTCCATTTTGGTTTTGGATGCACACATGGGATTTTTCTTTAGACCCATCATGTGCTGTGAATCTAAGCCACAGCCTCACATAGGGCCAAGAGGCTGATTCAGACACATCCATTTCCAAAGCAATTAACCGAAGAGGCACAGGTAATGACCATTCAATTCCATTTGAAAACTATTTTCTTCAGGCTTCACAAAGTGTGGCCTGAGGCAAAGACCTTCCTGACATTCAGGGCAACAGAATAGGTAAGCAAAAGGCCCAAAGCAGGGTTTCTCCACTGAGACTTTCTTGGGCATACTGATATCTGAGTTTTCTGAGATACTCACCATTCCCATCAGCTATCCAGTACATGGCCATGTCACAGAGATTGAGGTGGTACATATCTTGGAAACAAAATCATGAGCGTATTCTGGAGAGTGTCCAGAATTCAGGAAGAAAACAGGAATTTAGAAAGATAGCAGGAGTTGCCCATGCATACGGCAAGCTGCAGTCCATTCATAAATTGCACAGGATGAATGCTTTGAAGCTTTCTCGTAGACAGGACACATCCATTGATGCATTCTCTTTTCTACTGTCTACAATCACGGACACAGTATGACATATAGACACAGAAACACTCACGTTGTCAAAGGACTTACTAGAAACAGTCCACTCCAAAACAAACAAACCAGCTTTCCTAACTATTCTCAGAACATGAGACAAAACCACAAACTCACACTCACACCCAAAAAGGCACCTCTTTCCCCCAAGTAGGTCTGTGTCTATCCGGAGTGTCCTCTGATTTGTGGGCCATACTATGTTCCCCAAAAATGGCATGTCCTGTCTCCGATCTGGTCTCTTTAGCAAACTCTGTGAAGTTGTCAGGAGCCCATGGTGAGAAACTACCTGCTTTCTCTGGAAAGGCCAGTCTTCATAGTTTCCAGGCATTTGGCTGTCCTCACATCAGTAGGTACCAAGAAAGAGTGACTCTGTCTTGTTAAATCCAAACAAGTTAGCCCACTGGGACATGGAGTGGGTTTGACTCTGTGTGCCTGGTTTCCTGGATCCCAAGATCACAGACTTTCATCACCAATAATGTAAGGTGAGGTCACTTCTTTCAAGAACGGAATGAAGTCACTGCCTTGGAAACCACTTTGTTTTAACAGTTGCTTCCAAGGTTCCCAAAAGATGGAGTCTGCCTCTACTTGCTGTGACTCATTCATAAGTTAGAATGGTATATCAACCATAGGCACCGGGGAACAGCTCTCCACACAGCCATGGTTTGGTCCATCTTCTCTACATTAGGAAGAGAGAGGCTAATTCAGACACATCCCTTCAACCTGACCAGGTTGTTTGCCATGGAAGATGACTTTTGCTCTCTCAGATCCTTCATACCTGTCTACACCTACTCAAGGGATTATTTCTGCAGGGACTTTTGAGGTTCTCAGCTGGTGGATGATACCCTACCTTCCTGGATCTTAAGACCAACTCTGTCCCTGCTCTTCTGTAAAGTGAGATTGAGGGAACAGTGTATGGTTAGTGTTAATAGCATGTTCGATTTGGGTTAGGAGTCATTCTGCTGGATGAATTATGGTATTGGGAACCTGTGATATTTATAAGAATATAAATGTGAAATATATGTATGAGATCAGAGATCTAGGAAAGATTTGAAGCCCAGAAAGGCATTGGGCCCTTGATGGGTATACTTAGATTGAATTATGTTCTGCACCGAGGTCTCAGATAAATCGATATACAATGGCATAGGACCCTATACCTCGGATGATTGAAAGTAGAAGAGAACATCCAGTCAAAAAGGGATAGTCTGTAGGATTAGGAAGATAGTCAGTAGGTTTAGGAAGAAGAGTGAGTCACGGAGTTGGACCAAAAGTTCTTTAGCAATTGGTTTTCAGTTAGAGGGTGAATGTAAATGTCAGCACATGTGAAGAGACAGTCACAATGATGAACTGGGAAAAATATGTAGGAAAGCAGATATCAATAGGGGCATTTGGAAATCAGGAAAAGTATAAAGTGAGTGATAGGATTAGATATTTTCAACAGGCTTGAGGTTAAATATATAATCTTAGGAAGAAACAAATATGTAGTAACCAATAGGATTGACATTTGAGAGCAGTAGGCACCCTGGACATAGATGCTTTTAGTAATCCATGGTCACTTTCCATTTAGGCTTTGGTACAATCATATGTGTGACCTTTGCATTTTGTGTCCAGAATACTACTGTGGTAAAATGTATATGTAGATCAGGTGACATAAGTATTTCTTCCACCATAAAGGGGAGTAATATTCTGGAAACTTATAAATTAGTACTGGGGATACAAATAGGTGTACCTTGTGTTGATGATTATTGAGATGATGCATGAATAGACCATATTGTGAATAAAGTATGTAACTGGATCCAACATTAAATAATGGATTGAGTTTGAATCTGAAAATATATTGGAAATCTTATATTGATATATATACCATCATTCCAACGAGTTATATATGCAATGGTATTATTAGGGTTACGGTTTATCGTGAAGAGTGAGTTTTGCTTCAAAAATGATTATGGAATCGAAAATAATGTGTTTAGAAAGAAGTCTAGTGAAAAGACCAGTAAAGAAACATGGAGGAATACATGTGTTCTGAAGTAGTAAGTAATTGAAAGTGAACCAAATGCCAAAAAAATTTGTGAAGTTGTGGATGAAAAAATACATCCTATGATGTCCATAAACTGAAGAAATAGTAATGTACCAGTGTTGAGTAAAAATGAACTTCAAATTACACATCATGTCCCATAGCAATCTACTTGCATTGATGTTAAACTGGGTCAGTTACTGTAGAAATATTAGGATTTTTAAGCACCATCCACTGAACTTAGTTTTCAGTAGTAGGAAACCAAAGTATATTTCAGGTGTATGAATATTACTGAGAATAATCTTGTGAAAATTTGAATTTAAATGAACATAAATGAATATGAATGAATTTAGGGAGTGTATAATAAGACACATATTTTTCATATTTTTTTAAAATCCGTAGAATATACACACACACACACGCACACACACACACACATGCACACACACACACACATTAATATTTAGCAATATATATGCCAATCGATATTCATCATGAAATATAATTCATTCACAAATCCAAAAATATTCATTTTACTGAACATGGATTTATGTATAGTGTTTTTCACTAGGAAGCTCACCCATAGGTGAAATTTTCAGTTCCATCATTATTTAGGGAGAGTCATCTCTTCTCACAATTTTTATATTCCAAAGTCAGTGATCTTACAAGAATGTACGTGTGATACCAGGTAGGATATTGTATATGCATAAAAAAATTACATGTGCTGAATAGGATACAGAGAAAGGGAGACAGGAATTTACATATGTGATAACTTTAAAAAATCATGGAGAAATATTAAAATGAAAAGTTTACTAAATTTAAAACACATACTCTTGATAAAGCAGAAGACAAATACAACTATACACCATGCTTCCTATGAAAGGACTGTACTTCTATTCAGTTAGGTTTTTTTTTCTCCATGATATTAGGATTAGTAGTCAGAGTCTAGTAGGGTATGGGTTAGTGTCAGGGATTCAGTATTTCAAATGGAAAATAGGAAAATGAATCTAATGTGTATGCAAACATGTGATACACAAAAATCTTCCCTCTCTTATCCAGAACAATGCCTTGACATAACCATCGCTAAAAGTAAGACACAATTAGAGGAGAGGAGTTAGAAAACCTGTGAATACATATGTGGAATGAAAAATGCTCAGGAGTTCACAACACTGGAGGTGGTAAAACAGTTTACAAAAGTATGGGAGAGGGTAAACACTCCAGAAACATGGAGCTGTGCTGACCTAAGGACTTATTGAGAAACTTCCTCTGAGGTTAGGCACAAGAAATATATGTATGGCAATATTTAAATCAATGGTTCTGCAACTGATGTGATTCTGCAATCTGTATATGGAGTAAAAATGGGAGCTCATATCCCACTTGAATCAAAGTGTGAAATTTGATATATCAAGAAGTATGTACTGTTTGGAACAACCTACAATAAAAATTAATTAAAAAAAGAAAAAGAAATATATGTAATTGTCAGGAGATTTAGCTTCGTTTGTAGTGACACCAAAAATCTGGGTCTGCATCTATGTGACCTGGAGGACATGGTTCTTTATTTTGTAATGAACATGAGGCAGCAGGTCTGAAATCTCCCTTTGTAGGTAAACTGTTGCTACTGGGAGCTAAGTGTCTTCCCGTGTGGTCTGTGAAGCCATTTGGTCATCCTCCACTTTTCAGGGTGTTTCTTACTGCTGCACTGGGAATTTGGTATTTGCTTCATGAAATACAATATGTTCAACTGGGACACAATGCTGGAGGGAGTTCTGTCATGTGTGGTTGGTCAGGGTCGGCAAGAGAATGTACGAACCAGGCTTCTATCTCACATAGCTTTCCCCTTGACTATAACAACCTGATTCTGAACATTGCCCTGAAACCTCTACATATAACAAGATGCCTTTACATATAAAGGTCTGCTGCCTGCACCATGTCAGTCGCAAGATTTGGAAGCCAATGGAAGATCCAGGTGGTCCTACCAAAAATATTTATTTACACACCTACAGTCCACTGCTCTACACCCACTACCCAGCAGGCTCCAACTTACTGGCATCTCTGTTCTACACCATTTTCACGAAACTCAGTCAATCAAGGCACTGTTTGTTATACTCATGATCAGCAACAGGATATCTTAAGGTTATCCAGTGCCACCTGGTCATGGGGATTTCAAAAATTTCATGGTATTAATCTAGTCATTTTTCAAGGATGAAGTTGGAGGCACTGTGGGTTTCATTTAATTCAGCAACCATTAAATGGTGAGGAAGCTCATTTCAATGAAAGCTCTGGAGAACACTCACAGGCAAGCCTTCCCAAAGAGTGGCCAAAAGGACACATGAATCCAGGCCCATTGAGGTATACAATGTGAGGTCCATGTGTGTTTGGACTCTCAACTATGGCTACCAAGTCTTTAAGAATTAAATCATGTGATATCCTGGCTCAGAATCCCTGAGCTCTGTGGAAAGCCATCCTGGGCCTAGATCTCAGTTTCCAAAACCGATTCTCATGCGTGGTCTCCTAAAATCCCAACACTATTCATGGCAATACTTCTCTGAGGTCAGTTCCAGAACTCAGTCTCTAAGGGGAATCACACCAGAGTTCAAGCCCTGGTGGACCCAGTCATCTCTTCCAACTACCACACAAATTACCACAATTAAAATAAGAACCCTCCCATATGGCCCTCATCTTCTTTCATATAGACACTCATCATAATCTGGCTGGAGGTTTCCATGAGGGGTGCAGACCAAGACAGTGTCCCAAATAAGCTCCTTTGCCCCTCATTTGCCTAAAGTCAAGGTGGCCTGGACACCCATCCTGTGAACCAAAAGTGATCAAATAGGCCTGCCGTTAATACCGCTCCAATTTGAGGACTACTGTCTGTGGGGTTTAGATTCTTTATGTGAATTTAGTCATGAGAAAACCCAAGCACAATGGGCTAGCCTCTGCAGGTTTTGTAGAACTCTTTTGACCCAAAGGATCCCATTCTCACTTGATGGAAGTCAGGAACCTTACAGAGGAAGTCGAGAGACTTCATCCCAATAATTGCTCTTTTGGCGAATTTTCTTTTGGATGCACACATGGTAACTTTCTTTAGATCCATCAGGTGCTGAGAATCTAAGCCACAGCCAAACACAGGGCCAAGGGCCTGATTCAGACACATCCCTTTCCAAAGCAATTAAGGAAAGTGCCACAGGTATGCCCATTCATTTCCATTTGAAAACTGTTTTCTTCAGGCTTCACAAAGGGGTGGCCTGAGGCAAAGACCTTGCTGACATTCAGGGCAACAGAACAATAGGTAAGCAAAAGCCCCAAAGCAGGATTTCTCCTCTGAGACTTTCCTGGTCACACTGATATCTGAGTTTTCTGAGATGCTCGCCATCACCTACAGCTATCCAGTACATGGCCATGTCACAGAGCTTGGAGGTGGTACATATCTTGGACACAAAACCATGGGCCTATTCTTGAGATTTGCCAGAATTCAGGACGAAAATAGAAACTTAGGAAGGTAGCAGGTGTTGCTCATCGATAAGGCAAGCTACAGTCCATTCATAAATGGGGCAATATGAATGCTGAGACGATTTCTACTAGACACGACACATCCATTGATGGATTCTCTTTTCTAATATCGACAACCATGGAAACAGTGGAATACACAGACATAGAAACACTCGCCCTGTGAAAAGACTTACTAGAAACAGTCCACTACAAATGAAACAAACCGACTGTCCTACCTATTCTCAGAAAATGAGACAAAACCACAAACCCACAACCACACCCACAAAGGCACCTCCTTCCCCTAAGTAGGTTTGTGACTATCCAGAGTGTCCTCTGACTTGTGGGCCATAATATGTTCCCCCAAAATGGCCTTTCCTGTCTCAGATTTTGTCTCCTTGGCCAACTCTGTGAACTTCTTAGGAGCCAACGGTGAGCTACTACCTGCTTTCTCATGAAAAGCCCTGCATCCGAGCTTTCCTGGCATTTGGCCTTCCTCACATCTGTAGGTACCAAAAAATACTGACCCTGTCCTTGGTAAATCCAAACAAGTGAGACCACTGGGACTGGGACTGGGACTGGCTCTGTGTGCCTGGCTTCCTGGATCCCACGTTCAGAGAGTTCCATCACCAAGAAAGTGAGGTGAGTTCACTTCCTTCCTGAACTGAATGAGGGCACTGTCTTGGCAGCCACTTTGTCCTAACTGTTGCTTCCAAGGGTCCCAAGACATTGAGGCTGCCCCTACTTCCTGTGACATTTTCACAAGTTAGAATGGTATATCAACCAAAGGCACCCAGGAATAGATCTCCACACAGGCCTGGTTTGGTCCATGATCTCTACATTAAAAAAAAAATCTGATTCAGACACAACCTTTTATCCTGACCGGGTTGTTTGCCATGGAAGATGACTTTTGGTCTCTCAGGTCCTTTATTGCTTCCTACATCTTCTCCAGGGATCATTTCTGCATGGACCTTTGAGGTTCTCAGCACGTGGAAGTTTTTCTACATTTCTGTATTGTAATATCAACTCCTTCCCTGCTCTTCTGTAAAGTTAGATTGAGGGAACAGTGTCCGGTTATGGTTAAAAACATGATCGATTTGGGTTAGAAATCATTTTGCTGGATGAATGATCGTATTGAGAACTTGCTATGTGTAGAAGAATATATAGGTGAAATATATGTATGAAAAAAGAAATCTAAGTCTGATTTGAAGCCCAGAAGGGCATTGGGCCCTTGATAGGGATACGTGGTGTTGAATTACGTTCTGCAGAGTTGTCTCAGATAAATCGATATACAATGGCATAGCACCTTGTACGTTGCATGAATTAATGTAGAAGGAACACCAAGTCAAAAAGGCATAGTGAAAGGTTAATAAAATTAATAAAATAGGTACTTGTCACTTCCTGTTTTTCTGTATGCTTAACAAAACACTGTTGAAATCTTGAGAAATGTTTACTAATCTTGTTCTAGAATGTACTGTTCCCAACAGCCGAACTGCAGAATGTACTCCCTCACTCGGTGTCATGCAAACCGCCCACTCGCCCTTACCCATCACTGAACTTCCCTCTCTTCCCTCTCCAAGGAAAGTATATAAGCTCTGCTTAAGCTGTTCTCAGAGGTCTCTGCTCTATTTAATTTAGCTCTGAGCTCCAGCATGCTGGACCACAAATAAACCCTTTGCTGTTGCATGAGACAGTCTCTTGGTAGTATCTTCCTCTGACACTCGCCTGACCTTTACATATTGAGGTTCCACTGAGTTCCAGCAGTGGCGGACGAGAGACCCCAACGGGCTCCTCTCGGAGCAAGTAAGGCGCCTCTTTCTGGTTTCAGGTTTCTTGTTAGGGCTTGGCAAAATTGCTGGCGATGAAGAGCCTGGGCTCTCTCCGACGGTGGCTGAGAGACGTGTCACAGAGACAAAGGGCACCTCTCTGGAGGACCCCGCAGAGAACTCGGGAAATCAAGGAACAATAGTCTTCTCGACTCAGTGATATTTTCTTTTAGATTCGTTATTGCCATACCATTGGGTTTTGCCGGCTACTCATTCCTGGTCTCAGTGTTGGACGTTCATTGCCTGTCTTTATGGTCTTGTCTTATCTGTGTCGTGTGTCCTTGCTTTTACTGTTTGTGGAACTTTCATTATGGAACAGAGCACGTCAATGCCTCTGTCCCTGACCCTTGATCACTGGACCAAAGTCCGCTTAAGGGCTCAGAATCTTTCTTATTTTAGTAAAACGCTGGACCTGGCAGAATCTCTGTGCCTCAGAATGGCCCATCTTTGGAGTCGTATGGCCCCTAGAAGGATCTTTCTACTTCCCACTAATTTAAAAAGTCAGAGGTATTGTCTTTCAGCCAGCGCCACATAGCCATCCGGATCAACAGCCATATATCTTAACTTGGCAGGACCTCTGCAAATCTCCTCCTCCATGGGTGAAGCCTTTCCTTGCCCCTACCTCTGCTCCTACTCCTTCCCCCATGATCTCTCAAACCCTCTCAACCTCCTCCTCCTCCACCCTCTGTTCTCCCTGAGTCACAGATTTGACTCTACTGGACTCTTCTCCCCCTCCTTATCCCCTGCCCTCGTCCCCTAACACACAACAAACTCTAAGTGATTCCGCTGTTGCTGACTAAGCCTCTCTACCATTGGAGGAAGCTAAGCCGGTAATAGGATCTGACAATGGACCGATGTTCATGACCCAGGTAAGTCAGGGGTTAGCCAGGAACCTGGGGATTAATTGGAAGTTAAATTGTGCTTATAGACCACAGAGTTCAAGACAAGTAGAAAGAATGAATAGAACCATTTAAGAGACCTTAACGAAATTAAGCTTAGAGACCAGCATAAGATTGGACTATGCTCCTGCCTTATGCAATGTTTCATGCAAGAAAAAATCCCTTTGTTTCTTTGAGTAACCTTACCACGTGTGAAATTCTTTATGGTGGCCCTCCTTCAGTAGGGGACCTAAGCCCAACTGTAAGACCTAAAGATCCTTTCCACACCCCCTTGCTTGACAGACTTAAAGATCTTGAAAGAACTCAGTAATACCTGTGAAAACAGCTGGCCACTGCCTACCCAACTGGGAACCAGGGGATTTCACATCCATATCAAGTAAGAGATTTCATCTATGTAAGATGATATCAGGTGTCATCCCTGGTACCCCGCTGAAAAGGACCATACCAGGTGCTATTATAACACCTACAGTGGTAAACGTAAACAGAATCTCTTCCTGGATCCATACCTCTCATCTCAAGCCTGCTGCCTGTACAGAATCTTTCTGGAAACTGAAAAAGACTGGTAACAGTTTCAAATTGTGTATTCGCAATGTGAATAAGGTTATATACTCTCCCCTTGGCAACAAGTAGTCCTAACCCTCATCAGCCCATTAAGCAGTGATGGCTGATCACAAATCCTACTGGAAAAGAAGTATGGTCTATCTCGCATACAGCCCCCTTAGGGACCTGGTGGCCATCTCTCCACCCAGACATTTGTTAGCTGGCTATAGGTATTTCCTATGGTGATATCCCTGATGAAGAGGATCTCACTAAAATACCATTAAATCCCTTCCGTACCATAGATAATGGAAACAAACATTATGGATGCAGGGACACGCGAGCCAGATGCAGGTTGGCTAGTCTAGATTACTAAGTTTGCCTGGCAGACTATCAAAGCCACAAAGAGTAATGGCTGTGTGGGGGAAAAGCCGACTTTTTCTGTATGTCATGGGAATGTGTGCATACAGGGGCTGCCTGATGGAACCCCAATTCTTCATCAAATTCAGTACACAGCATTGGCCACATTACCAATTAGACAACCAAAAACTATGGCACCCAGAGGGGTCTCTAGAACCTCAAATTTTGCGTGACCTTTTTAACTTCAGCAAGTGCTCAAAAGAGTGAAAGGAAATTCCACTATGTGGAAGCCTTTTCCCTCCCTCACTCACATCCTGAACTATGCTTCTCCAATAGATCATTATCCTCAGGCTTCTGCTCCAGACCCTCTGATGTCACTCCCATCTCAGCAACTTGATTTCTCCCCTCCAATGACTAGATCAGAAACCCAAAGCTCCACCAGTTCTCAGACCATCGCCCCCTTGCTGAGGTAGCAGGTACATAGGTACTGCTCCACCGACTCATTCCTCTCATCTCCTGTCAGTGCCCTCACAGGGTCCCACCAGGTCCTCTTACCAGCTAACCCAATGTTCAAACGAGCTGAGGAGAGCCCTGAGACCCTTATCCAAGATGTAATATAATTGGCCTTTAAAGTTGCTTTGTCATCACTGAAAACAGGTTACTAAAATTTAAAGTCCCTCACAGGATTTTCAGATCCTCACTCCCGTCTTTCACTCTGCTCTACCTGATCTACAGCTCAAGTTTGCTGCTAGGAAATTCCCAATACCCTTTCGCATTATTCTTTTTCATCTCTCTTTTCCCTCATTCTCAGATCCTCGGAGGTGCTCTCAGCCCCACCTTCCCCGTCTTTCCCCCTCTGTACCAGGCCCACAGAAAAGTCTTAAATGACCTTCTTCAGAAGTCTTCACCATGGCTGAGTTTTGAACTTTCACCAAAACAGTCCCAATAAAGACTTTAATGTAGATAAACTTTCTCTTTCGTATTGCCGTGTTCTACTTGGCCACTGGCTAAAAATCTCAGTACTTCTAAGCTAGACAACCCCTAACTAGTTTTTCACAAAATATGTGAACAAGTCCTCTGGCCTTCCCCTGGGGCTTCACAGAGATGGCTACATTTCTAAGATAAAGAAATTACCAACCGGGCTCCATGGTAACAGCTGGCAGGGGGAAAATAAGAAAGGGAAGAAAAAGATCTCCTCCTCCCAGGTGTCCTTGAAAAGTTAACTTGCCCAGAACAGAAGGAAAAACAGAAACAAATACTGCTTGTTTAAACTTCTGAAGACTGTGAACTTCTGAGCCCCATCCCTTATATGTTGGGTACAAAATTCTGAAACTACCTAAACTTGAGTTTCAGGGGATTAATTGATTACAATATAAGCAATGCCCTCTGAATCCGGTTGCAACCAAATAGGACTGTTTCCCTCTCTTGAGTGCTATCTTAGGTGCCTTGCTTTGTCAGTGCCTACAACAGCATAATTCTAAATTGAGCTAAATATATAATTATATATAAATATATAATTAAATATATATATATATATATAATATATAAATATATAATTGAGCTAAATATATAATCTTAGGAAGAAACAAATATGTAGTCACAAATAGGATTGACATTTGAGAGCATTGGGCAAATTTCAGGTGGATGAATATTTTGAGAATAATCTTGTGAATAGTTGATTATAAATCCACATACATGAACATGAATGAATTTAGGGAGTGAATATAAGACACATATATTTCATATTTTGAAAAATCTGGAGAGTGTATATATATATATATATATATATATATATATATATACATATATATACATATACATAAAACAAACACACAGACAAAAAAGTAGCAATATATATGTCAATCAAAATTCATTATAAAATATATACCATCCACAGATCTAAAAATATTCATTTTACTGAACATGGATTTACGTATAATGCTGTTCAACTAGCAAGCTCACCCATAGGTTGAATATTCAGTTCCAACAGGGTTTAGTAGGAGTGATCTCTTCTAACAATTTGTATTTGCGAAGTCAGCCACCTCACAAGAATGTACGTGTGGTACCAGATAGGAATCTATATGTGCATATAAGATTACAGAGAAAGGGAGACAGGAATTCACATATTTGTTAACCTTAAAAATACAAGGACAACTATTTCAACAAACAATTGACTAGATTTATAACTCCAACTCTGTATCATGCAAAAGGCAAGTCCATCTATACACCATGCCTACTCTGAACTGCTTGTATTTCTATTCTTTATGCGTTATTTTTCTCCATCATATTAGGATTAGTAGTCAGAGTCTGGTAGGGTATGGGTTAGAATCAGGTATTCAGTATTTTGAATTGAAAATAGGACACTGAATCTAATGTGTATGCAAATATATGCTACGGAAAAATCTTTCCACTCTCCTCCAGAACAATGCCTTGACATTACCTTCGCCCCAAGTAAGACACAATTAGAGGAGAAGAGTTAGAAAATCTGTGAATACATATCTAGAATTGAAAATGCTCCAGATTTCACATCTTTGGAGGTGGTAGAAGAGTTTCCAAAAGTAAGAGACAGGGTAAACACTCCACAAACATGGAGCTCTGCTGGCCAAAAGACTTTTTGAGAATCTGCCTCTGAGGTTGGGCACTTGAAATATATGTTGTTGTCAGGAGCTTTAGCTTTATTTGTAGTGAAACCATCAAAGCTGGATCTGCATGTATGTGACCTGGAGGAAATGGTTACTTATTTTCAAATAAAAATGAGGCAGCAGTGATGAATTCTCTTTTTGTAGGTAAACATTGGCCACTGAGGGCTAAGGGTCTTCCCGTGTGGACTGTGAAACCAATGGTCATCCTCCAATTTTCGTGGTGTTTCTTGCTGCTGCACTGGGAGTTTGGTATTTGCTTCATGAAATACAACGAGTTCAAATGGGACACAGTGCTGAAGGGAGTTCTGTCAGGTGTGGTTGGCAGGGTCTCCAGGAAAATGCACCAACCAGGGTTCTATCTCAAGTAGCTTGCCCCCTTGACCATAGCAACATGATACTGAACATTGCTCTGAAACCTCTCCATATAAAAATATGCCTTTACATATATGGGTGTGATGGTTGCACCATGTCAGTCACAGCCATTTGGAAGCCAATGGAAGATCCACATGGCCCCACCACAGATGTTTTATCACACATTTGCATAACACAGCTCTAGGCCCACTACTTACCAGGCCCCAACTTACTGGCATCTCTGTTCTACACCATTTTCATGAAACCCAGTCAATCAAGGCCCTGTCTGGTATACTCATGATCATCAACAGGACATCAAAGGTCCTCCAGTGCCAGCTGGTCATCGGAATTTCTAAAATTTCATGATAATTATCTAGCATTTTTTCACAGATGCATTTGGAGGCAATGTTGGTTTCAATTCATTCAGGAACCATTAAATGGTGAGGAAGCTAATTTCAGGGAAATCTCTGGAGCACTCTCACAGGCAAGTCTACCCAAAGAGTGGCCAAAAAGTCACATGAAGCCAGGCCCATTGAGGTCTACAAAGCGAGGTCCAAGTGTGTTTGGAATTTCAATTATGCCTGCCAAGTCTTTCAGAATAAAATCATGTAATATCCTGGCTGTGATTCCCAGTGTTCTGTGGAAAGCCACTCTGGGCCTTGATCCCAGGTTCCAATGGCAACTCTCATTCCTGGCCTCCTAAAATCCCAACACAATTCATGTCAATACTTCTCTGAGGTCAGTTCCAGAACTCAGTCTCTAAGGGGAATCACAGCAGAATTCAAGCCCAGGTTTACCCAGTCATCTCTTCCAACTGCCACACAAATGACCACAATTATAACCAAAACACTCCAACATGGCCCTCATCTTCTACCATAAAGATACTCATCATAACATCTGGATGGAGGTTTTCATGAGAGGCACATCCCAAGACAGTGTCCAAAATAAGCTCCATTGCCCCTCATTTGCCGAATGTCAGGGTGGCTTGGACACCCTTCCTGTGAACGAGGAGTGATCAAATAGGCCTGCCCTTAATACTGCTTCGCTTCTCCAATTTGAGGCTCTCTGACTGTGGGGTCTAGATTCTTTTTGTGAATTGGAGTCATGAGAAAAGCCAAGCACCTCTGCAGAGATTTGAAGAACTCATTTCACCCAAAGAATCCCTATTCTGACATGATGGATTTCAGAAACCTAACAAAGGAAGGCAATATAATTCATGCACATTGATTGAACGTTTTTCCATTTTGGTTTAGATGCACATATGGGATCTTTCTTTACATCCATCAGGTGCTGAGAATCTAAGTCACAGCCTAAAACAGGGCAAAGGGCCTGAATCAGACACATCCTTTTCCAATGAAATTAAGCAAAGAGCCAGAGGTGATGCACATTCATTTCCATTTGAAAACAGTTTTCTTCAGGCTTAACAAAGGGGTTGCATGAGACAAAGACCTTCCTGATATTCAGGGCAACAGAACAATAGGTAAGCAAAAGGCCCAAAGCAGGGTATCTCCACTGAGACTTTCCTGGTCACACTGATATCTGAGTTTTCTGAGATGCTGGCCATTCCATTCAGGTATCCAGTACATGACCATGTCAAAGACCTTGGATTTGGTACATATCTTGGACACATAACCATGAGCCTATTCTAGAGAGTGGCCAGAATTCAGGAAGAAAACAGGGACTTAGGAAGGTATTAGGTGTTGCCCGTGCATAAGGCAAGCCACACTCCATTCATAAATTGGGCAGGATGAATGCTGGGAAGCTTTATACTAGACATGACACATCCATTGCTGCATTCTCTTTTCTCATGTCTACTACCACAGGCACAGTGGGATACACAGACATGGAAACACTCACCTCTTCAAACGACTTACCGGAAACAGTTCACTCCAAAACAAACAAACCGCCATTCCTACCTATTTTCAGAACATGAGACAAACCACAAACCCACACCCACTCCCAAAAAGGCACCTCCTTCCCCATAGGTGTATGACTAACCAGAGTGTCCTCTGACTGGTGGCCATACTCTGTTCTTCCGAAATGGCCTGTCCTCTCTCAGATCTGTTTTCCTTGGCCAACTCTGTAAAGTTGTAAGGAAAAAGTGGAGAGCCACTACCTGCTTTCTCAGGAAAGCTCCCTATTCAGAGCTCTCCAGGCATTTGGTAATCCTCACTTGAGTAGGTACCAAGAATGACTGACTCTATCTTTGGTAAATCCAAACAAGTGAGCCCACTGGGACTGGGACTGGGACTGCCTCTGGATGCCTGGCTCCTTCGATACAAAGTTCAGAGAGTTCCATCAACAAGGAAATGAGGTATGTTACATTCTTTGGAACTGAATGAGGTCACTGCCTTGGCAAATGTATATCTTATGATGTTCAAAAACTGAAGAAATAATAATGTACCAGTGTCGAATACAAATGAATGACAAATTACATATCATGTCCCATAGGAGTCTACTTGCATTGATGTTAGACTGGGTCAGTTACTGTAGAATAATTAGGATTTGTATGCACCATTCACTGAAGTTAGTTTTCAGTACTAGGAAACAAATATGTATTTCAGGTGGATGAATATTTCTGATTATAATCTTGTGAAAAGTTGATTATAAATCCACATACATGAACATGAATGAATTTAGAGAGTGTATATTATACACATATATTTCATATTTTGAAAAATTTGGAGAGTATATCTATATCTATATCTATATCTATATCTATATATATATACACACACACACACAAACACACACACACAACACTCACAGACATTAAAAGGTACCAATATAAATGCCAATCGAATTCATCAGTAAATGTATATCATCCACAAATGCAAAAATATTTATTTTATTGAACATGAGTTAATGTATAATGTTGTTCTACTAGGACGCTCTCCTATAGGTTGAATTTTCATTTCCAACAGCATTTAGGAGGAGTGAACTCTTCTCACAATTTGTATCTGCCAAGGCAGCCACCTCACAAAAATGTACGTGTGATACCTGGTAGGATTCTATATATGCATATAAATATGCATGTGTGAATAGGCTACAGAAAAGGGAAACAAGAATTCACATATTTGATAAGTTTAAAAACACATGGAGAATATTTCAATTAAAATTTGACTAGATTTATAACTCCTACCTTATACAATGCAAATGTCAAGTCCAACAATACAACATGTCTCCTCTGAAGTGCTTGTATTTCTATTGTGTTGGGTTAATTTTCTCCATTATATTAGGATGAATAGTCTGAGTCTACTAGGTATGGGTTAGTGTCAGGGATTCAGTATTTCGAATGGAAAATTGGAAAATGAATCCAATGTGTATGTAAATATATGCTGCACAAATATCCTCCTGCTCTCATCCAGAACAATGCCTTGACATTATCTTCACCCCAAGTAAGACACAATTAGAGGAGAAGAGTTACAAAATCAGTGAATACATATCTGGAATGGAAAATGCTCAGGAGTTCACAACCTTGGAGGTGGTAGAGCAGTTTCCAAAACTAAGGGACAGGGTAAACACTCCACAAACATGGAGCTCTGCTGGCCTAAAAACTTTTTGAGAAACTGCCACTGAGTTTTGCACTTGAAATATATGTTGTTTTCAGGAGATTTGGCTTCCTTTGTAGTGAGACCATCAAAGCTGGGTCTGCATCTATGTGAGTTGGAGGACATGGTTTCTTATTTCCAATGAACTAGATGAAGCAGTGCTGAATCCTCTCTTTGTAGGTAAACTGAGGCCACTGGGGACTATGTGTCTCCCCATGTGGACTGTGAAGCCATTTGGTCCTCTTCCACTTTTTGTGGTGTTTTTGCTGCTGCACTGTGAGTTTGGTATTTGTTTCACGAAATACTAGGAGCTAAACTGGGACACAGTGCTGGAGGGAGTTCTGTCACGTGTGGTGGGTCAGGGTCTGCAAGAGAATGCACCAACTAGGCTCCTATCTCTCACAGCTTGCCCCATTGCCCCCTTGTCCATATCAACCTGATTCTTAATTTTCCTCTGAAAACTCTCCATATAACAATATGCCTTTACATATAAGTGTCTGCTGGCTGCACCATGTCAGTTACAAGCCATTTGGAATCCAATGGTATATCCACATGGCCCTACCACGGATGTTTTATCAAACACCTCCCCACCACTGCTCTAGACCCACTACTCAGCAGGCTCCAACTTACTGGCATCTCTGTTCTACACCATTTTCATGAAACTCAGTAAGTCAAGACACTGTCTGGTATAATCATGATCAGCAACAGGACATCCAATGTTTCCCCAGTGCCACCTGGTCATAGGAATTTCAAAAATTTCATGGTATTTATCTAGCCATTTTTCAAGCATGAAGTTGGAGGCACTGTGGATTTCAGTTCATTCAGCAAACATTAAATGGTGAGGAAGCACATTTCAATGAAATCTCTGGAGAAATCTCACAGGCACGGCATCCCAAAGAGTGGACAAACGGTCACATTAGGCCAGGCCCATTGAGGTCTACAATGTGAGGTCCATGTGTGTTTTGACTCTCAACTATGGCTGCCATTTCTTTAAGAATAAAATCATGTGATATCCTTGCTGAGATTTCCAGTCCTCTGTTGAAATCCACCCGGGGTCTAGGTCTCAGTTTCCAAGAGCGACTTTCATGCGTGGCCTCTTAAAATCCCAACAAAATTTATGGCAATGTTTCTCTGAGTTCATTTCCAAAACCCAGTCTCTAAGGGGAATCACACCAGAGTTCAACCCCACGTGTACCCAGTCATTTTTTCCAATGCCACACAAATGACCAAAATCAAAACCAAAACACTCCCACATGGCCCTCATCTTATTCCATATAGTCAATCATCTTAACCTCTGGCTGGAGGTTTCCATGAGGGGCGCAGCCCAAGACAGTGTCCAAAATCAGCTCCTTTGCCCCTCATTTGCCTAAAGTCAGGGTAGCCTGGACACCGTTTCTGTGAACCAGGAGTGAACAAATAAGCCTGCCTTTAATACTTCTTTGTTTCTCCAATTTCAGGCCTACTGATTTTAGGTACCAATTCTTTAGGTGATTTAGAGTCATGCGAAAACACAAGCACCTCTGCAGGGCTTTGAAGAACTCATTTGACCCAAAGAATCCCTATTCTCATTTGATGGAGTGCAGGAACCTAACAGAGGAAGGCAAGAGACTTCATCCACAATGAATGATATTTTTTGCCATTTTGGTTTTGGAAGCTCACATGGGATCATTCTTAAGATCCATCAGGTGCTGAGAATCTAAGTCACAGCCACACACAGTTCCAAAGGCTGATAAAGACACATCTCTTTCCAAAGCAATTAAGCAAAGAGCCACAGGTGAGGCCCATTCATTTCCATTTGAAAACTGTTTTCTTCAGGCTTCACAAAGGGGTGGCCTGAGGCAAAGACCTTCCTGACATTCAGTGCAACACAACAATAAGTAAGCAAAAGGCCCAAAGTAGGGTTTCTGCACTGAGATTTTTCTGGTCACACTGATATCTGAGTTTTCTGAGATGCTCGCCATTCTCTTCAGCTATCCAGTACATGGCCATGTCACAGAGCTTGGCGGTGGTACATATTTTGGACACAAATCCATGAGCCTATTCTGGAGAGTGGCCAGAATTCAGGAAGAAAACAACAACTTAGAAAGATAGCAGGTGTTGCACATCAATAAGACAAGCTGCAGTCCATTCATATATTGGGCAGGATGAATTATGGGAAGATTTATACTAGACAGGACACATCCATTAATGCATTCTCTTTTCTAATGTCTACAACAACAGACACAGTGGGATACACAGAAACAGAAACACTCGCTGTGTCAAATGACTTACTAGAAACTGTCCACTCCAAACCAAACAAACCGCCTTTCCTATCTATTCTCAGAACATGAGACAAAACAACAAACCCACACCCACTCCCACAAAGGCACCTCCTTCCCCCAAGTAGGTCTGTGACTATCCGGATGTCCTCTGACTGGTGGGCCATACTATGTTCCCCCGAAATGGCCTGTCTTCTCTCAGATCTTCTTTCCTTGACCAACTCTGTGAAGATGTCAGGAAAAAGTGGTTAGCCACTACCTGTTTTCTCAGGAAAGGTCCATCTTCAGAGCTCTCCTGGCATTTGGCCATCCTCACATCATTAGGTACCAAGAAAACTGACTCTGTCCTTGGTAAATCCAAACAAGTGAGCCCACTGGGACTGGGACTGGGACTGCCTCTGGGTGCCTGGCTTCCTGGATACCAAGTTCAGAGAGTTCCATCACCAAGGAAATGAGGTATGTCACATTCTTTGGAACTGAATGAGGTCACTGCCTTGGCAACCACTTTGTCCTAACAGTTGCTTCCAAGGGTAACATAAGATGGAGGTTGCCCCTACTTCCTGTGACACTTTCATAAGGTAGAATGTATATCATCCATTGGCACCCGGGAACAGCTCTTCACTCAGCCCTGGTTTGGTCCATCTTCTCTACAATAAGAAGAGAGAGATTCAGATTCAGACACATCCCTTCATCCTGACCAGGTTGTTTGCCATGGAAGATGACTTTTGCTCTCTCAGGTGCTTCATACCTGCCTACAACTTCTCCAGGTATCATTTGTGCATGGACATTTGAGGTTCTCATCAGGTGGAAGGTCCCCAACTTTCCTGTATTGTAAGAACTACTCTGACAGCTCTTTTGTCCATTTTGGTTTGGGATGCACACCAACTTTCCTGTATTGTAAGAACTACTCTGACAGCTCTTTTGTCCATTTTGGTTTGGGATGCACACATGGGATTTTTCTTTAGACCCATCATGTGCTGTGAATCTAAGCCACAGCCTCACATAGGGCTGAGAGGCTGATTCAGAAATATCCATTTCCAAAGCAATTAAGCAAAGAGGCACAGGTAATGACCATTCTTTTCCATTTGAAAACTATTTTCTGCAGGCTTCACAAAATGTGGCCTGAGGCAAAGACCTTCCTGACATTCAGGGCAACAGCATAGGTAAGCAAAAGGCCCAAAGCAGGGTTTCTCCACTGAGACTTTCTTGGGCATACTGATATCTGAGTTTTCTGAGATACTCGCCATTCCCATCAGCTATCCAGTACATGGCCATGTCACAGAGATGGAGGTGGTACATATCTTGGACACAAAATCATGAGCATATTCTGGAGAGTGTCCAGAATTCAGGAAGAAAACAGGAATTTAGAAAGATGGCAGGAGTTGTCCATCCATACGGCAACCTGCAGTCCATTCATAAATTGCACAGGATGAATGCTTTGAAGCTTTCTCGTAGACAGGACACATCCATTGATGCATTCTCTTTTCTACTGTCTACAATCACGGACACAGTATGATATATAGACACAGAAACACTCACGTTGTCAAAGGACTTACTAGACACAGTCCACTCCAAAACAAACAAACCAGCTTTCCTAACTATTCTCAGAACATGAGACAAAACCACAAACTCACACTCACACCCAAAAAGGCACCTCTTTCCCCCAAGTAGGTCTGTGACTATCCGGAGTGTCCTCTGACTTGTGGGCCATACTATGTTCCCCCAAAATGGCGTGTCCTGTCTCCAATCTGGTCTCTTTGGCCCACTCTGTGAAGTTGTCAGGAGCCCATGGTGAGAAACTACCTGCTTTCTCTGGAAAGGCCAGTCTTCATAGTTTCCAGGCATTTGGCTGTCCTCACATCAGTAGGTACAAAGAAAGAGTGACTCTGTCTTGTTAAATCCAAACAAGTTAGCCCACTGGGACATGGAGTGGGTTTGACTCTGTGTGCCTGGTTTCCTGGATCCCAAGATCACAGACTTTCATTACCAAAACTGTAAGGTGATGTCACTTTCTTCAAGATCTGAATGAAGTCACTGCCTTGGAAACCACTTTGTTTTAACAGTTGCTTACATGGTTCCCAAAAGATGGAGGCTGCCTCTACTTGCTGTGACTCATTCATATGTTAGAATGGTATATCAACCATAGGCACCGGGGAACAGCTCTCCACACAGGCATGGTTTGGTCCATCTTCTCTACATTAGGAAGAGAGAGGCTAATTCAGACACATCCCATCAACCTGACCAGGTTGTTTGCCATGGAAGATGACTTTTGCTCTCTCATGTCCTTCATAGCTGCCTACATCTTCTCCAAGGATCATTTCAGCATGGACCTTTTAGGTTTTCAGCAGCTGGAAGATCGCCTATATTCCTGTATTGTAAGACCAACTCTGTCCCTGCTCTTCTGTAAAATTAGATTGAGGGAAAAGTGTATGGTTAGGGTTAATAACATGTTCAATTTGGGTTAGGAATCATTCTCTGGAATGAATATTTGTATTAGGAACCTGTGATATTTATAAGAATATATAGGTGAAATATAAGTATGAAAACAGAAATCTAGGTAAGTTTTGAAGCCCAGAAGGGCATTGGGCCCTTGATTGGGATACTTAGCATTGATTTATGTCCTGCACAGTTGTCTCAGTTAAATCAATATACTATGGCATAGGACCTTCTCATTTGGATGATTGAATGTGGAAGAGAACATCCAGTCAAAAAGGGATATTCGGTAGGATTAGGAAAATAGTCGGTAGGTTTAGATAAAAGAGTGAGTATAGGATTTGGACCAAAAGTTCTTTAGCAATAGGGTTTCAGGTAGAGAGTGAATGTAAATGTAAGCACATGTGAAGAGTCAGTCACAATGATGAACTGGGTAAAATATGTAGGAAAGCAATATTTTGAAGACGTATAAATTAATTGGGGGTACAAATAGGTGTACCTTGTGCCTATGAATATAGAGATAATGCATGAATAGACCATACTGTGAATAAATAATATAACTGGTTCGAACTTTAAATAATGGATTGAATTGATTTCTGAAAATATACAGGAAACCTAATATTGATATACAATCATCCATTCCAAACAGTTATGCTTCTAATAGTGATATTAGATTTATGGTTTATCATGAAAAGTGTGTGAGTTTTGCTTCAAAACTGATTATGAAATTAAAAAAAAAATGTGTTTGCAGAGAAGTCTCATGAAAAGACCAGTCAAGAAACCGGGAGGAATACATGTGTTCTGAAGCAGGAAATGATTAAAAGTGAAAAAATACCTATAAAGTTGTGAACTTGTGGATGAAATATATATCCTATGATGTGCAAAAACTGCAGAAATATTAATGTAGCAGTGTTGAATATAAATGAACGTCAAAATACACATCATGTCCCATAGGAATCTACTTGCATTGATGTTAAACTGGGTCAGATACTGTAGAATTATTAGGATTTGTATGCACCATTCACAGAAGTGAGTTGTCAGTACAAGGAAGCAAATATGTATTTCAGGTGGATGAATATTTCTGATTATAATCTTGTGAAAAGTTGATTATATTTCCTCATGCATGAACATGAATGAATGTATGAATGTAGAGAGTGTATATAAGACACATATATTTCATGTTTTGATAAATCAGGAGAGTATATATATATATATATATATATATATATATATATATATATATATACCAAAAAAACACACAGAGAAACATAAAAAAGTAGCAATGTATGCCAAATGAAATTTATAATGAAATATATAACATCTACTGATGCAAAAATATATACTTTACTGAACATGGAATTATGTATAATGTTGTTGTACTAGGAAGCTCACCCATAGGTTGAATTTTTAGTTCCAACAGCGTTTAAGAGGGGTAGTCTCTTCACACAATTTATATCTGCCGAGTCAGCAACCTCACAAAAATGTACGTGTGATACCAGGTAGGATTCTATATGTACATATAAAAATACATGTGCTGTATAGGCTACAGAGAAAGGGAGGCAGGGATTCACATATTTGTTAATTTTAAAAACACATGAAAAACTATTCCAAATAAAAATTCACTAGATTTATAACACCTACCATTTATTATGCAAAAGAAAAGTTCAAAAATACACCATGCCTCCTCTGACCTGCTTGTATTTCTGTTCTATTTGGGTTATTTTTCTCCATCATATTAGGATTAGTAGTCAGAGTCTAGTAGGGTATGTGTTAGTGTCAGGGATTCAGTATTTTGAATGGAAAATAGGAAAAAGAATCCAATGTCTATCAAATATGTGCTACACAAAATATTTTCCCTCTCTCATCCAGAACAATGCCTTGACATTACCTTCGCCCCAAGTAAGACACAATTAGTGGAGAAGAGTTATAAAATCTGTGAATATATAACTGGAATGGAAAATGCTCATGAGTTCACAACCTTGGATGTGGTAGAGAAGTTTCCATAAGTAAGGGACAGGTTAAAAACTCCACAAACATGGAGCTCTACTGGCCTAAAGGACTTCTTGATAAACTGCCTCTGAGGTTGGGCACTTGAAATATATGTTGTTTTCAGGAGCTTTAGCTTCCTTTGTCGTGAGACCATCAAAGCTGGGTCTGATTCTATGTGACCTGGAGGACATGGTTTCTTATTTTCTAATGAACATGAGGCAGCAGTGGTGAATTCTCTCTTTTAAGTAAAATGTGACCAGTGCGTGCTAAGTCTCTCCCCATCTGGGCTGTGAAGCCATTTGGTCATCCTCCACTTTTTCATGGTTTTTCTTTCTCCTGCATTGGGAGTTTGGTATTTGCTTCACGAAATACAAGGAGTTCAAAAGGGACACAGTGCTGGATGGAGTTCTGCCACATGTGGTGGGTCAGGGTCTGCAGGAGAATGCACCAACCAGGCTTCTATCCCACATAGCTTTTTCCCTTGTCTATTGCAACCTGATTCTTAACATTGCCATGAAACCTCTCCATATAACAAGACGCCCTTACATATTAGTGTCTGCTGGCCTCACCATGTCTGTCACAAGCCATTTGGAAGCAAATGGCAAATCCATATGGCCACATCAGAGATGTATTATGACACACATACACACCACTGCTCTAGGCACACTACTCAGCAGGCACCAACTTACTGGCATGTCTGTTCTAGATCATTTTCATGAAACACAGTCAATCAAGGCACTGTCTAGTATACTCATGATAAACAACAGGACATCCAAAGGTTCTCCAGAGACATGTTGTATAGTTGGACTTGACATTTGCATTATATAAGGTAGGAGTTATAAATCTAGTCAAATTTTAATTGAAATATTCTCCATGTGTTTTTAAACTTAACAAATATGTGAATTCTTGTTTCCCTTTTCTGTAGCCTATTCACACATATATATTTATATGCATATATAGAATCCTACCAGGTATCACACGTACATTTTTGTGAGATGGCTGTCTTGGCAGATACAAATTGTGAGAAGAGTTCACTCCTCCTAAATGCTGTTGGAAATGAAAATTCAACCTATAGGAGAGAGTCCTAGTAGAACAACATTATACATTAACTCATGTTCAGTAAAATAAATATTTTTGCATTTGTGGATGATACATATTTACTGATGAATTTCGATTGGCATTTATATTGGTACTTTTTAATGTCTGTGAGTGTTGTGTGTGTGTGTGTGTGTGTGTGTGTGTGTGTGTGTGTATAGATATAGATATAGATATAGATATACTCTCCAAATTTTTCAAAATATGAAATATATGTGTCGAATATACACACTCTAAAATTCATTCATGTTCATGTATGTGGATTTATAATCAACTTTTCACAAGATTATAATCAGAAATATTCATCCACCTGAAATACATATTTGTTTCCTAGTACTGAAAACTAACTTCAGTGAATGGTGCATACAAATCCTAATTATTCTACAGTAACTGACCCAGTCTAACATCAATGCAAGTAGACTCCTATGGGACATGATATGTAATTTGTCATTCATTTGTATTCGACACTGGTACATTATTGTTTCTTCAGTTTTTGCACATCACAGGATATACATTTCATCCACAAGTTCACAAATTAATAAGCATTTGTTTCAACTTTAATCATCTTGCTTCAGAACACATGAATTGTCAGGGTTTCTTGACTGTCTTTTCATGGACTCTTTCCAAACACATTATTTTGAATTTCCATAATCATTTTGAAGCAAAACTCACACACTCTTCATAATAAAACACAAACATAATATTTCCATTAGATATTAGTATATACCTGGTTGGAATGAATGATTGTATATCAATATATGATTTCCTTAATTTTTCAGATATCAGTTAATTCATTATTTAAAGTTCAAAAAAGTTATATTATTTATTCACAGTATGGTCTATTCATACTTTTTCTCTATGTTCCTAGAAACAGGGTACACCTCTTTGTATCCCTGATTCTCATTTTACATCTTCAATATATTGCTCCCAGAAATGGTGAAAGAAATACTCATGTCACCTCATTATCACAGTAATATTCTGGACAAAAATGGAAAGGTCACACTTATGATTGTACCAAAGCCTAAATGGAAAGTGAACATGGATTTCAAAAAACATCCATGTCCAGGTTGCCTAATGCTGTCAATTGTCAATCCTATTGGTGACTACATATTTGTTTTTTTCCTAATTTATATATTCAAACTCAACCCTGTTGAAAATGTCTAATTCTATCACTCACTTTATACTTTGCCTGATTTCGTAATGTTTCTATTGATATCTGCTTTTCTACATATTTTCCCCAGTTCAACATAGTGACTGACTCTTCATATGTGCTGACATTTACTTTCACTCAACAACCGAAAGTCTATTGCTAAAGAACTTTTGGTCCAAATCCTATACTCACTCTTCTTCCTAAACCTACCGACTATCTTCCTAATCCTACTGAATATCCCTTTTTGACTGGATGTTCTCTTCTAAATTCAATCATCCAATGTACAAGGTCCTATGCCATTGTATATCGAATTATCTGAGGCATCTTTGCAGAACATCATTCAAAGCTAAGTATCCCAATCAAGGGCAAAACCCTTCTGGGATTCAAATCATACCTAGATTTCTGTTTTCCTACTTATATTTCACCTCTATATTCTTGTAAATATTGCAGGTTCCCAATACAATTATTCATCACACAGAATCACTCGTAATCCAAATCAAACTGTTTTAACCCCAAGTATACACTGTTCCCTCAATCATTTTACAGAAGAGCAGAGACAGAGGTGGTTCTTACAATACAGGAAAGTTGGGGACCTTCAACCTGATGAGAACCTCAAATGTCCATGCACAAATGATACCTGGAGAAGTTGTAGGCAGGTATGAAGCACCTGAGAGAGCAAAAGTCATCTTCCATGGCAAACAACCTGGTCAGGATGAAGGGATGTGTCTGAATCTGCCCTCTCTCTCTTCTTATTGTACAGAAGATGGACCAAACCAGGGCTGAGTGGAGAGCTGTTCCCGGGTGCCAATGGTGATATACATTCTACCTTATGAAAGTGTCACAGGAAGTAGGGCAACTCCATCTTATGTTACCCTTGGAAGCAACTGTTAGGACAAAGTGGTTGCCAAGGCAGTGACCTCATTCAGTTCCAAAGAATGTGACATACCTCATTTCCTTGGTGATAGAACTCTCTGAACTTGGTATCCAAGATGCCAGGCACCCAGAGGCAGTCCCAGTCCCAGTCCCAGTGGGCTCACTTGTTTGGATTTACCAAGGACAGAGTCAGTTTTCTTGGTACCTAATGATGTGAGGATGGCCAAATGCCAGGAGAGCTCTGAAGATGGACCTTTCCTGAGAAAACAGGTAGTGGCTAACCACTTTTTCCTGACATCTTCACAGAGTTGGTCAAGGAAACAAGATCTGAGAGAAGACAGGCCATTTCGGGGGTACATAGTATGGCCCACCAGTCAGAGGACACTCCGATTAGTCACAGACGTACTTGGGGGAAGGAGGTGCTTTGTGGGAGTGGGTGTGGGTTTGTTGTTTTGTCTCATGTTCTGAGAATAGATAGGAAAGGCGGTTTGTTTGGTTTGGAGTGGACAGTTTCTAGTAAGTCATTTGACATGGCGAGTGTTTCTCTTTCTGTGTATCCCACTGTGTCCGTTGTTGTAGACATTAGAAAAGAGAATGCATTAATGGATGTGTCCTGTCTAGTATAAATCTTCCCATAATTCATCCTGCCCAATATATGAATGGACTGCAGCTTGTCTTATCGATGTGCAAAACCTGCTATCTTTCTAAGTTGTTGTTTTCTTCCTGAATTCTGGCCACTCTCCAGAATAGGCTCATGGATTTGTGTCCAAAATATGTACCACCTCCAAGCTCTGTGACATGGCCATGTACTGGATAGCTGAAGAGAATGGCGAGCATCTCAGAAAACTCAGATATCAGTGTGACCAGGAAAGTCTCAGTGCAGAAACCCTGCTTGGGCCTTTTGCTTACTTATTGTTGTGTTTCACTGAATGTCAGGAAGGTCTTTGCCTCAGGCCACCCCTTGTGAAGCCTGAAGAAAACAGTTTTCAAATGGAAATGAATGGGCCTCACCTGTGGCTCTTTATCAGCCCTCTTGGACCTGTGTGGGGCTGTGACTTAGATTCTCAGCACCTGATGGATCTTAAGCATGATCCCATATGAGCTTCCAAAACCAAAATGGCAAAAAATATCATTCATTGTGGATGAAGTCTCTTGCCTTCCTCTGTTAGGTTCCTGCACTCCATCAAATGACAATAGGGATTCTTTGGGTCAAATGAGTTCTTCAAAGCCCTGCAGAGGTGCTTGTGTTTTCGCATGACTCTAAATCACCTAAAGAATCGATACCTAAATCAGTAGGCTTCAAATTGGAGAAACAAAGAAGTATTAACGGCAGGCTTATTTGTTCACTCCTGGTTCACAGAAACGGTGTCCAGGCTACCCTGACTTTAGGCAAATGAGGGGCAAAGGAGCTGATTTTGGACACTGTCTTGGGCTGCGCCCCTCATGGAAACCTCCAGCCAGAGGTTAAGATGATTGACTATATGGAAAAAGATGAAGGCCATGTGGGAGTGTTTTGGTTTTAATTTTGGTCATTTGTGTTGCATTGGAAAAAATGACTGGGTCCACGTGGGCTTGAACTCTGGTGTGATTCCCCTTAGAGACTGGGTTTTGGAACTGAACTCAGAGAAGCATTGCCATGAATTTTGTTGGGATTTTAAGAGGCCACGCATGAAAGTCGCTGTTGGAAACTGAGACCTAGGCCCCGGGTGGATTTCCACAGAGGCCTGGGAATCTCAGCAAGGATATCACATGATTTTATTCTTAAAGAAATGGCAGCCATAGTTGAGAGTCAAAACACACATGGACCTCACATTGTAGACCTCAATGGGCCTGGCCTAATGTGACCTTTTGTCCACTCTTTGGGAAGCCGTGCCTGTGAGAGTTCTCTAGAGATTTCATTGAAATGAGCTTCCTCACCATTTAATGTTTGCTGAATGAACTGAAACCCACAGTGCCTCCAACTTCATGCTTGAAAAATTGCTAGATAAATACCATGAAATTTTTGAAATTCCTATGACCAGGTGGCACTGGAGATATATTGGATGTCCTGTTGCTCATCATGAGTATACCAGACAGTGCCTTGATTTACTGAGTTTCATGAAAATGGTGTAGAACAGAGATGCCAGTAAGTTGGAGCCTGCTGAGTAGTGGGTCTAGAGCAGTGGTGGGGAGGTGTTTGATAAAACATCCGTGGTAGGGCCATGTGGATCTACCATTGAATTCCAAATGGCTTGTAACATACATGGTGCAGCCAGCAGACCCTTATATGTAAAAGCATCTTGTTATATGGAGAATTTTCAGAGGAAAATTAAGAATCAAGTTGATATGTACAAGGGGGCAATGGGGCAAGCTGTGAGAGATAGGAGCCTAGTTGGTGCATTCTCTTGCAGACCCTGACCCACCACACGTGACAGAACTCCCTCCAGCACTGTGTCCCAGTTTAGCTCCTAGTATTTCATGAAACAAATACCAAACTCACAGTGCAGCAGCAAAAACACCACAAATTGGAGGAGGACCAAATGGCATCACAGTCCACACGGGGAGACACTTAGTCCCCAGTGGCCTCAGTTTACCTACAAAGAGAGGATTCAGCACTGCTTCATCTTGTTCATTGGAAAATAAGAAACCATGTCCTCCAGGTCACATAGATGCAGACCCAGCTTTGATGGTCTCACTACAGAGGAATCCAAATTTCCTGAAAACAACATATATTTCAAGTGTGGAATCTCAGAGGCAGTTTCTCAAAAAGTTTTTAGGCCAGCAGAGCTCCATGTTTGTGGAGTGTTTACCCTGTCCCTTAGTTTTGGAAACTCCTCTACCACCTCCAAGGTTGTGAACTCCTGAGCATTTTCCATTCCAGATATGTATTCACTGATTTTGTAACTCTTCTCCTCTAATTGTGTCTTACTTGGGGTGAAGGTAATGTCAAGGCATTGTTCTGGATGAGAGCGGGAGGATATTTGTGCAGCATATATTTACATACACATTGGATTCATTTTCCAATTTTCCATTCGAAATACTGAATCCCTGACACTAACCCATACCTAGTAGACTCAGACTATTCATCCTAATATAATGGAGAAAATTAACCCAACACAATGGAAATACAAGCACTTCAGAGGAGACATGTTGTATAGTTGGACTTGACATTTGCATTATATAAGGTAGGAGTTATAAATCTAGTCAAATTTTAATTGAAATATTCTCCACGTGTTTTTAAACTTAACAAATATGTGAATTCTTGTTTCCCTTTTCTGTAGCCTATTCAAACATGTATATTTATATGCATATATAGAATCCTACCAGGTATCACACGTACATTTTTGTGAGGTGGCTGTCTTGGCCGATAAAAATTGTGAGAAGTGTTCACTCCTCCTTAATGCTGTTGGAAATGAAAATTCAACCTATAGGAGAGCGTCCTAGTAGAACAACATTATACATTAACTCATGTTCAGTAAAATAAATATTTTTGCATTTGTGGATGATATATATTTACTGATGAATTTCAATTGGCATTTATATTGGTACTTTTTAATGTCTGTGAGTGTTGTGTGTGTGTGTGTGTGTGTGTGTGTATATATATATAGATGTAGATATAGATATAGATATACTCTCCAAATTTTTCAAAATATGAAATATATGTGTCTAATATACACTCTCTAAATTCATTCATGTTCATGTATGTGGATTTATAATCCACTTTTCACAAGATTATAATCAGAAATATTCATCCACCTGAAATACATATTTGTTTCCTAGTACTGAAAACTAACTTCAGTGAATGATGCATACAAATCCTAATTATTCTACAGTAACTGACGCAGTCTAACATCAATGCAAGTAGAATCCTATGGGACATGATATGTAATTTGTCATTCATTTGTATTCGACACTGGTACATTATTATTTCTTCAGTTTTTGTACATCATAAGATATACATTTGCCAAGGCAATGACCTCATTCAGTTCCAAAGAATGTGACATACCTCATTTCCTTGGTGATGGAACTCTCTGAACTTTGTATCCAAGGAGCCAGGCACCCAGAGGCACTTTCATTCACAGTCCCAGTGGGCTCACTTGTTTGGATTTAGCAAGGATAGAGTCAGTCATTCTTGGTACCTACTGAAGTGAGGATTACCAAATGCCTGGAGAGCTCTGAAGAGGGAACTTTCCTGAGAAAGCAGGTAGTAGCTCTCCATTTTTTCCTTACAACTTTACAGAGTTCGCCAAGGAAAACAGATCTGAGAGAGGACAGGCCATTTCGGAAGAACAGAGTATGGCCACCAGTCAGAGGACACTCTGGTTAGTCACACACCTACTTGGGGAAGGAGGTGCCTTTTTGGGAGTGGGTGTGGGTTTGTGGTTTGTCTCATGTTCTGAAAATAGGTATGAATGGCGGTTTGTTTGTTTTGGAGTGAACTGTTTCTGGTAAGTCGTTTGACGAGGTGAGTGTTTCCATGTCTGTGTATCCCACTGTGCCTGTGGTAGTAGACATGAGAAAAGAGAATGCAGCAATGGATGTGTCATGTCTAGTATAAAGCTTCCCAGCATTCATCCTGCCCAATTTATGAATGGGGTGTGGCTTGCCTTATGCACGGGCAACACCTAATACCTTCCTAAGTCCCTGTTTTCTTCCTGAATTCTGGCCACTCTCTAGAATAGGCTCATCGTTATGTGTCCAAGATATGTACCAAATCCAAGGTCTTTGACATGGCCATGTACTGGATATCTGAATGGAATGGCCCGTATCTCAGAAAACTCAGATATCAGTGTGACCAGGAAAGTCTCATTGGAGATACCCTGCTTTGGTCCTTTTGCTTACCTATTGTTCTGTTGCCCTGAATATCAGAAAGGTCTATGTCTCATGCAACCCCTTTGTTAAGCCTGAAGAAAACAGTTTTCAAATGGAAATGAATGTGCATCACCTCTGGCTCTTTGCTTAATTTCATTGGAAAAGGATGTGTCTGATTCAGGCCCTTTGCCCTGTTTTAGGCTGTGACTTAGATTTTCAGCACCTGATGGATGTAAAGAAAGATCCCATATGTGCACCTAAACCAAAATGGAAAAACGTTCAATCAATGTGCATGAATCATATTGCCTTCCTTTGTTAGGTTTCTGAAATCCATCATGTCAGAATAGGGATCCTTTGGGTGAAATGAGTTCTTCAAATCTCTGCAGAGGTGCTTGGCTTTTCTCATGACTCCAATTCACAAAAAGAATCTAGACCCCACAGTCAGAGAGCCTCAAATTGGAGAAGCGAAGCAGTATTAAGGGCAGGCCAATTTGATCACTCCTCGTTCACAGGAAGGGTGTCCAAGCCACCCTGTCATTCGGCAAATGAGGGGCAAGGGAGCTTATTTTGGACACTGTCTTGGGATGTGCCTCTCATGAAAACCTCCATCCAGATGTTATGATGAGTATCTTTATGGTAGAAGATGAGGGCCATGTAGGAGTGTTTTGGTTATAATTGTGGTCATTTGTGTGGCAGTTGGAAGAGATGACTGGGTCCACCTGGGCATGAATTCTGCTGTGATTCCCCTTAGAGACTGAGTTCTGGAACTGACCTCAGAGAAGTATTGACATGAATTGTGTTGGGATTTTAGGAGGCCAGGAATGAGAGTTGCCATTGGAACCTGGGATCAAGGCCCAGAGTGGCTTTCCACAGAACACTGGGAATCACAGCCAGGATATTACATGATTTAATTCTGAAAGACTTGGCAGGCATAATTGAAATTCAAAACACACTTGGACCTCGCTTTGTAGACCTCAATGGGCCTGGCTTCATGTGACTTTTTGGCCACTCTTTGGGTAGACTTGCCTGTGAGAGTGCTCCAGAGATTTCCCTGAAATTAGCTTCCTCACCATTTAATGGTTCCTGAATGAATTGAAACCAACATTGCCTCCAAATGCATCTGAGAAAAAATGCTAGATAATTACCATGAAATTTTAGAAATTCTGATGACCAGCTGGCACTGGAGGACCTTTGATGTCCTGTTGATGATCATGAGTATAACAGACAGGGCCTTGATTGACTGGGTTTCATGAAAATGGTGTAGAACAGAGATGCCAGTATGTTGGGGCCTGGTAAAAAGTGGGCCTAGAGCTGTGTTATGCAAATGTGTGATAAAACATCTGTGGTGGGGCCATGTGGATCTTCCATTGGCTTCCAAATGGCTGTGACTGACATGGTGCAACCATCACACCCATATATGTAAAGGCATATTTTTATATGGAGAGGTTTCAGAGCAATGTTCAGTATCATGTTGCTATGGTCAAGGGGGCAAGCTACTTGAGATAGAACCCTGGTTGGTGCATTTTCCTGGAGACCCTGCCAACCACACCTGACAGAACTCCCTTCAGCACTGTGTCCCATTTGAACTCATTGTATTTCATGAAGCAAATACCAAACTCCCAGTGCAGCAGCAAGAAACACCACGAAAATTGGAGGATGACCATTGGTTTCACAGTCCACACGGGAAGACCCTTAGCCCTCAGTGGCCAAAGTTTACCTACAAAAAGAGAATTCATCACTGCTGCCTCATTTTTATTTGAAAATAAGTAACCATTTCCTCCAGGTCACATAGATGCAGATCCAGCTTTGATGGTTTCACTACAAATAAAGCTAAAGCTCCTGACCACAACATATATTTCAAGTGCCCAACCTCAGAGGCAGATTCTCAAAAAGTCTTTTGGCCAGCAGAGCTCCATGTTTGTGGAGTGTTTACCCTGTCTCTTACTTTTGGAAACTCCTCTACCACCTCCAAAGATGTGAAATCTGGAGCATTTTCCATTCTAGATATGTATTCACAGATTTTCTAACTCTTCTCCTCTAATTGTGTCTTACTTGGGGCGAAGGTAATGTCAAGGCATTGTTCTGGAGGAGAGTGGGAAGATTTTTCCGTAGCATATATTTGCATACACATTATATTCAGTGTCCTATTTTCAATTCAAAATACTGAATACCTGACTCTAACCCATACCCTACCAGACTCTGACTACTAATCCTAATATGATGGAGAAAAATAACGCATAAAGAATAGAAATACAAGCAGTTCAGAGTAGGCATGGTGTATAGATGGACTTGCCTTTTGCATGATACAGAGTTGGAGTTATAAATCTAGTAAATTGTTTGTTGAAATAGTTGTCCTATTATTTTTAAGGTTAACAAATATGTGAATTACTGTCTCCCTTTCTCTGTATTCTTATATGCACATATAGATTCCTATCTGGTACCACACGTACATTCTTGTGAGGTGGCTGACTTGGCAGATACAAATTGTTAGAAGAGATCACTCCTACTAAACCCTGATGGAACTGAATATTCAACCAATGGGTGAGCTTGCTAGTTGAACAGCATTATACATAAATCCATGTTCAGTAAAATGAATAGTTTTAGATCTGTGGATGGTATATATTTTATAATGAATTTTGATTGACATATATATTGCTACTTTTTTGTCTGTGTGTTTGTTTTATGTATATGTATATATATGTGTATATATATATATATATATATATATATATATATACACTCTCCAGATTTTTCAAAATATGAAATATATGTGTCTTATATTTACTCCCTAAATTCATTCATGTTCATGTATGTAGATTTATAATCAACTATTCACAAGATTATTCTCAGAAATATTCATCCACCTGAAATTTGCCCAATGCTCTCAAATGTCAATCCTATTTGTGACTACATATTTGTTTCTTCCTAAGATTATATATTTAAACTCAACCCTGTTCAAAATGTCTAATCCTATCACTCACTTTATACTCTGCCTGATTTTGTAATGTCTATATTGATATATGCTTTCCTACATATTTTCCCCAGTTCATCATTGTGACTGACTCTTCACCTGTGCTGACATTTACATTCACTCTCTAATCGAAATCCTATTGCTAAGAAACTTTTGTTCCAAATCTTATACTCACCCTTCTTCCTAAACTTATTGACTATCTTCCTAATGCTACAGACTATCCCTTTTTGACTGGATGTTCTCTTCTACATTTAATCATCCAAGTAAATGTGGTGCGAGCTTCAGAGGAGGAGACTACCAACAGACTATCTCATGCAACATCAAAGGGTCTATTGGGTGTCCAGCATGCTGGGGTTCAGAGCTCACCTGAATAGAGCAGATAGCCCTGAGAATAGCTGAAGTAGAGCTTATATACTTTCCCTGGAGAGGGAAGGGAGGGAATTGTATTGATGGGTCAGGGCGAGTGGGCGGTTTGCATGCAACTGGGAGAGGGAGTACATTCTGCAATTTGGCAGCTGGGGATAGAACATTCTGGGAACAAGATTTGCAAACATTTCTCAAGATTTCAACAGTGTTCTGTTAAGCATACAGAAAAACAAGATGTGACAAGTACCTATTTTATTAATATTTCATTCCCCACTTCTTCTTCTGGCTAATTTTAATCATAAAAATGATCATTGGAGGGTGTCACATTCAATGTCTGCTAGTGGGGTATTACCATAAGTTTAACTCGTCCAATTTGAGCCTGGAGAAAAGACATTACACGGTTGAGCAAACAGGGTTTTATAGTTAGCAATAATCTGAGGATTATTATTGGACCGGCCAGGGTTGATAAAAACGTAGTTAACCAGGGGGACTGTGTGAACCAAGACTCAAGCCACCCTTTTTCGGCCTCTCTCACTTGTTGATGCTCTTCAAGGTGTCTTTTAAATTTACTCATAGATTTTATTACAACTCCAGTATAGTCAGCATAAAAACAACATTCTTCCCTCAATGCAGCACAAAGGCCCCCTTCTCTAATAAAGAGGAGGTCCAACCCTCAATTGTTCTGTAAAACAACTTCAGAGAGAGAGGTTAAAGTTTCATGCAAAGCCCTGAAGGAGGTTTCTAATATCTTACTTTTGCTCTATTGCTGCTTCTAATTGGGTCATCTTTTGTGTCCCATGGACAATGCCACTGGTTCATCTGCCCACCCGTGCAGCAACTCCTATTCCTAATAGGATGGCTAAAGTGAGGGATATATGTTCCCAGTGGAACCGGTTGTATGCCCCCCCTATTTGATCCTCAAATAAACCTGCATCATGATAGAGCACTCTGGGAAACATCTGCACCATTACACAATTTATCACATATCTTGATCACTTCATGAAAACATAAACGATGTTTAAGTATATAGAATTATGCTGTTGTAGGCACTGACAAAGCAAGGCACCTAAGATAGCACTCAAGAGAGGGAAACAGTCCTATTTGGTTGCAACCGGATTCAGAGGGCATTGCTTATATTGTAATCAATTAATCCCCTGAAACTCAAGTTTAGGTAGTTTCAGAATTTTGTACCCAACATATAAGGGATGGGGCTCAGAAGTTCACAGTCTTCAGAAGTTTAAAAAAGCAGTATTTGTTTCTGTTTTTCCTTCTGTTCTGGGCAAGTTAACTTTTCAAGGACACCTGGGAGGAGGAGAGCTTTTTCTTCCCTTTCTTATTTTCCCCCTGCCAGCTGTTACCATGGAGCCCGGTTGGTAATTTCTTTATCTTAGAAATGTAGCCATCTCTGTGAAGCCCCAGCGGAAGGCCAGAGGACTTGTTCACATATTTTGTGAAAAACTAGTTAGGGGTTGTCTAGCTTAGAAGTACTGAGATTTTTAGCCAGTGGCCAAGTAGAACAGGGCAATACAAAAGAGAATGTTTATCTACATTAAAGTCTTTATTGGGACTGTTTGGCTGAAAGTTCAAAACTCAGCCATGGTGAAGACTTCTGAAGAAGGTCATTTAAGACTTTTCTGTGGGCCTGGTACAGAGGGGGAAAGACGGGGAAGTTGGGGCTGAGAGCACCTCTGAGGATCTGAGAATGAGGGAAAAGAGAGATGTAAAAGAATAATGCGAAAGGGTATTGGGAATTTCCTAGCAGCAAACTTGAGCAGTAGATCAGGTAGAGCAGAGTGAAAGAAGGGAGTGAGGATCCGAAAATCCTGTGAGGGACTTTAAATTTTAGTAACCTGTTTTCAGAGATGACAAAGCAACTTTAAAGGCCAATTATATTACATCTTGGATAAGGGTCTCAGGGCTCTCCTCAGCTCGTTTGAGCATTGGGTTAGCTGGTAAGAGGACCTGGTGGGACACGGTGAGGGCACTGACAGGAGATGAGAGGAATGAGTCGGTGGAGCGGTACCTATGTACCTGCTACCTCAGCAAGGGGGCGATGGTCAGAGAACTGGTGGAGCTTTGGGTTTCTGATCTAGTTATTGGAGTGGAGAAATCAAGTTGCTGAGATGGGAGTGACAGCAGAGGGTCTGGAGCAGAAGGCTGAGGATAATGATCTATTGGAGAAGCATAGTTCAGGATGTGAGTGAAGGAGGGAAAAGGCTTCCACATAGGGGAATTTCCTTTCACTCTTTTGAGCACTTGCAGAAGTCAAAAAGGTCACGCAAAATTTGAGGATATAGAGACCCCTCTGGGTGCCATAGTTTTTGGTTGTCTAATTGGTAATGTGGCCAATGCTGTGTACTGAATTTGATGAAGAATTGGGGTTCCATCAGGCAGCCCCTGTATGCACACATTCCCATGACATACAGAAAAAGTCGGCTTTTCCCCCACACAGCCGTTACTCTTTGTGGCTTTGATAGTCTGCCAGGCAAACTTAGTAATCTAGACTAGCCAACCTGCATCTGGCTTGCGTGTCCCTACATCCATAATGTTTGTTTCCATTATCTATGGTACAGAAGGGATTTAATGGTATTTAGTGGGATCCTCTTCATCAGTGATATCACAATAGGAAATACCTATAGCCAGCTAACAAATGTCTGGGTGGAGAGATGGCCACCAGGTCCCTAAGGGGGCTGTATGCGAGATAGACCATACTTCTTTTCCAGTAGGATTTGTGATCAGCCATCACTGCTTAATGGGCTGATGAGGGTTAGGACTACTTGTAGCCAAGGGGAGAGTATATAACCTTATTCACAATGCGAATACACAATTTGAAACTGTTACCAGTCTTTTTCAGTTTCCAGAAAGATTCTGTACAGGGAGCAGGCTTGAGATGAGAGGCATGGATCCTGGAAGTCATTCTGTTTACGTTTACCACTGTAGGTGTTATAATAGCACCTGGTATGGTCCTTTTCAGCGGGGTACCAGGGATGACACCTGATATCATCTTACATAGATGAAATCTCTTACTTGATATGGATGTGGAATCCCCTGGTTCCCAGTTGGGTAGGCAGTGGCCAGCTGTTTTCACAGGTATTACTGAGTTCTTTCAAGATCTTTAAGTCTGTCAAGCAAGGGGGTGTGGAAAGGATCTTTAGGTCTTACAGTTGGGCTTAGGTCCCCTACTGGAGGAGGGCCACCATAAAGAATTTCACACGTGGTAAGGTTACTCAAAGAAACAAAGGGATTTTTTCTTGCATGAAACATTGCATAAGGCAGGAGCATAGTCCAATCCTATGCTGGTCTCTAAGCTTAATTTCGTTAAGGTCTCTTTAATGGTTCTATTCATTCTTTCTACTTGTCTTGAACTCTGTGGTCTATAAGCACAATTTATCTTCCAATTAATCCCCAGGTTCCTGGCTAACCCCTGACTTACCTGGGCCATGAACATCAGTCGATTCTCAGATCCTATTACCGCCTTAGCTTCCTCCAATGTTAGAGAGGCTTAGTCAGCAGCAGCGGAATCACTTAGAGTGTGTTGTGTGTTAGGGGACGAGGGCAGGGGATAAGGAGGGGGAGAAGAGTCCAGTAGAGTCAAATCTGTGACTCAGGGAGAACAGAGGGTGGAGGAGGAGGAGGTTGAGAGGGTTTGAGAGATCATGGGGGAAGGAGTAGGAGCAGAGGTAGGGGCAAGGAAAGGCTTCACCCATGGAGGAGGAGATTTGCAGAGGTCCTGCCAAGTTAAGATATATGGCTGTTGATCCGGATGGCTATGTGGCGCTGGCTGAAAGACAATACCTCTGACTTTTTAAATTAGTGGGAAGTAGAAATATCCTTCTAGGGGCCATACGACTCCAAAGATGGGCCATTCTGAGGCACAGAGATTCTGCCAGGTCCAGCGTTTTACTAAAAAAAGAAAGATTCTGAGCCCTTAAGCGGACTTTGGTCCAGTGATCAAGGGTCAGGGACAGAGGCATTGACGTGCTCTGTTCCATAATGAAAGTTCCACAAACAGTAAAAGCAAGGACACACGACACAGATAAGACAAGACCATAAAAACAGGCAATGAACGTCCAACACTGAGACCAGGAATGAGTAGCCGGCAAAACCCAATGGTATGGCAATAACGAATCTAAAAGAAAATATCACTGAGTCGAGAAGATTATTGTTCCTTGATTTCCCGAGTTCTCTGCAGGGTCCTCCAGAGAGGTGCCCTTTGTCTCTTTGACACGTCTCTCAGCCACCGTTGGAGAGAGCCCAGGCTCTTCATCGCCAGCAATTTTGCCAAGCCCTAACAAGAAACCTGAAACCGGAAAGAGGCGCCTTACTTGCTCCAAGAGGAGCCCGTTGGGGTCTCTCGTCCGCCACTGCTGGAACTCGGTGGAACCTCAATATGTAAAGGTCAGGCGAGTGTCAGTGGAAGATACTATCAAGAGACTGTCTCATGCAACAGCAAAGGGTTTATTTGTGGTCCAGCATGCTGGAGCACAGAGCTAAATTAAATAGAGCAGAGACCTCTGAGAACAGCTTAAGCAGAGCTTATATACTTTCCTTGGAGAGGGAAGAGAGGGAAGTTTAGTGATGGGTAAGGGCGAGTGGGCGGTTTGCATGACACCGAGTGAGGGAGTACATTCTGCAGTTCGGCTGTTGGGAACAGTACATTCTAGAACAAGATTAGCAAACATTTCTCAAGATTTCAACAGTGTTTTGTTAAGCATACAGAAAAACAGGAAGTGACAAGTACCTATTTTATTAATTTTATTAACCTTTCACTATGCCTTTTTGACTTGGTGTTCCTTCTACATTAATTCATGCAACGTACAAGGTGCTATGCCATTGTATATCGATTTATCTGAGACAACTCTGCAGAACGTAATTCAACACCACGTATCCCTATCAAGGGCCCAATGCCCTTCTGGGCTTCAAATCAGACTTAGATTTCTTTTTTCATACATATATTTCACCTATATATTCTTCTACACATAGCAAGTTCTCAATACGATCATTCATCCAGCAAAATGATTTCTAACCCAAATCGATCATGTTTTTAACCATAACCGGACACTGTTCCCTCAATCTAACTTTACAGAAGAGCAGGGAAGGAGTTGATATTACAATACAGAAATGTAGAAAAACTTCCACGTGCTGAGAACCTCAAAGGTCCATGCAGAAATGATCCCTGGAGAAGATGTAGGAAGCAATAAAGGACCTGAGAGACCAAAAGTCATCTTCCATGGCAAACAACCCGGTCAGGATAAAAGGTTGTGTCTGAATCAGATTTTTTTTAATGTAGAGATCATGGACCAAACCAGGCCTGTGTGGAGATCTATTCCTGGGTGCCTTTGGTTGATATACCATTCTAACTTGTGAAAATGTCACAGGAAGTAGGGGCAGCCTCAATCTCTTGGGACCCTTGGAAGTAACAGTTAGGACAAAGTGGCTGCCAAGACAGTGCCCTCATTCAGTTCAGGAAGGAAGTGACCTCACCTCACTTTCTTTGTGATGGAACTCTCTGAACGTGGGATCCAGGAAGCCAGGCACACAGAGCCAGTCCCAGTTCCAGTCCCAGTGGTCTCACTTGTTTGGATTTACCAAGGACAGGGTCAGTATTTTTTGGTACCTACAGATGTGAGGAAGGCCAAATGCCAGGAAAGCTCGGATGCAGGGTTTTTCATGAGAAAGCAGGTAGTTGCTCACCGTTGGCTCCTAAGAAGTTCACAGAGTTGGCCAAGGAGACAAGATCTGAGACAGGAAAGGCCATTTTGGGGGAACATATTGTGGCCCACAAGTCAGAGGACACTCTGGATATTCACAGACCTACTTAGGGGAAGGAGGTGCCTTTGTGGGTGTGGTTGTGGGTTTGTGGTTTTGTCTCATTTTCTGAGAATAGGTAGGACCGTCGGTTTGTTTCATTTGAAGTGGACTGTTTCTAGTAAGTCTTTTCACAGGGCGAGTGTTTCTATGTCTGTGTATTCCACTGTTTCCGTGGTTGTAGACATTAGAAAAGAGAATTCATCAATGGATGTGTCGTGTCTAGTAGAAAGCTTCTCAGCATTCATATTGCCCCGTTTATGAATGGACTGTAGCTTGCCTTATCGATGAGCAACACCTGCTACCTTCCTAAGTTTCTATTTTCGTCCTGAATTCCGGCCAATCTCAAGAATAGGCCCATGGTTTTGTGTCCAAGATATGTACCACCTCCAAGCTCTGTGACATGGCCATGTACTGGATAGCTGTAGGTGATGGCGAGCATCTCAGAAAACTCAGATATCAGTGTGACCAGGAAAGTCTCAGAGGAGAAATCCTGCTTTGGGGCTTTTGCTTACCTATTGTTCTGTTGCCCTGAATGTCAGGAAGGTCTTTGCCTCAGGCCACCCCTTTGTGAAGCCTGAAGAAAACAGTTTTCAAATGGAAATGAATGGGCATACCTGTGGCACTTTCCTTAATTGCTTTGGAAAGGGATGTGTCTGAATCAGGCCCTTGGCCCTGTGTGTGGCTGTGGTTTAGATTCTCAGCACCTGATGGATCTAAAGAAAGTTACCATGTGTGCATCCAAAAGAAAATTCGCCAAAAGAACAATTATTGGGATGAAGTCTCTCGACTTCCTCTGTAAGGTTCCTGACCTCCATCAAGTGAGAATGGGATCCTTTGGGTCAAAAGAGTTCTACAAAACCTGCAGAGGCTAGCCCATTGTGCTTGGGTTTTCTCATGACTAAAATTCACATAAAGAATCTAAACCCCACAGACAGTAGTCCTCAAATTGGAGCGGTATTAATGGCAGGCCTATTTGATCACTTTTGGTTCACAGGATGGGTGTCCAGGCCACCTTGACTTTAGGCAAATGAGGGGCAAAGGAGCTTATTTGGGACACTGTCTTGGTCTGCGCCCCTCATGGAAACCTCCAGCCAGATTATGATGAGTGTCTATATGAAAGAAGATGAGGGCCATATGGGAGGGTTCTTGTTTTAATTGTGGTAATTTGTGTGGTAGTTGGAAGAGATGACTGGGTCCACCAGGGCTTGAACTCTGGTGTGATTCCCCTTAGAGACTGAGTTCTGGAACTGACCTCAGAGAAGTATTGCCATGAATAGTGTTGGGATTTTAGGAGACCACGCATGAGAATCGGTTTTGGAAACTGAGATCTAGGCCCAGGATGGCTTTCCACAGAGCATCAGGGATTCTGAGCCAGGATATCACATGATTTAATTCTTAAAGACTTGGTAGCCATAGTTGAGAGTCAAAACACACATGGACCTCACATTGTATACCTCAATGGGCCTGGATTCATGTGTCCTCTTGGCCACTCTTTGGGAAGGCTTGCCTGTGAGTGTTCTCCAGAGCTTTCATTGAAATGAGCTTCCTCACCATTTAATGGTTCCTGAATTAAATGAAACCCACAGTGCCTCCAACTTCATCCTTGAAAAATGACTAGATTAATACCATGAAATTTTTGAAATCCCCATGACCAGGTGGCACTGGATAACCTTTAGATATCCTGTTGCTGATCATGAGTATAACAAACAGTGCCTTGATTGACTGAGTTTCGTGAAAATGGTGTAGAACAGAAATGCCAGTAAGTTGGAGCCTGCTGGGTAGTGGGTGTAGAGCAGTGGACTGTAGGTGTGTAAATAAATATTTTTGGTAGGACCACCTGGATCTTCCATTGGCTTCCAAAACTTGCGACTGACATGGTGCAGGCAGCAGACCTTTATATGTAAAGGCATCTTGTTATATGTAGAGGTTTCAGGGCAATGTTCAGAATCAGGTTGATATAGTCAAGGGGAAAGCTATGTGGGATAGAAGCCTGGTTCGTACATTCTTTTGCCGACCCTGACCAACCCCACATGACAGAACTCTCTCCAGCATTGTGTCCCAGTTGAACATATTGTATTTCGTGAAGCAAATACCAAATTCCCAGTGCAGCAGTAAGAAACACCCTGAAAAGTGGAGGATGACCAAATGGCTTCACAGACCACACGGGAAGACACTTAGCTCCGAGTGGCAACAGTTTACCTACAAAGGGAGAATTCAGACCTGCTGCCTCATGTTCATTACAAAATAAAGAACCATGTCCTCCAGGTCACATAGATGCAGACCCAGATTTTTGGTGTCACTATAAACGAAGCTAAATCTCCTGACAATTACATATATTTCTTTTTCTTTTTTTAATTAATTTTCATTGTAGGTTGTTCAAAACATTACATACTTCTTGATATATCATATTTCACACTTTGATTCAAGTGGAATATTTCACACTTTGATTCAAGTGGGATATGAGCTCCCATTTTTACTCCATATACAGATTGCAGAATCACATCAGTTGCAGAACCATTGATTTACATATTGCCATACATATATTTCTTGTGCCTAACCTCAGAGGAAGTTTCTCAATAAGTCTTTAGGTCAGCACAGCTCCATGTTTCTGGAGTGTTTACCCTCTCCCATACTTTTGTAAACTCTTTTACCACCTCCAGTATTGTGAACTCCTGAGAATTTTTTATTCCACATATGTATTCACAGGTTTTCTAACTCCTCTCCTCTAATTGTGTCTTACTTTTAGCGATGGTTATGTCAAGGCATTGTTCTGGATAAGAGAGGGAAGATTTTTGTGTATCACATGTTTGCATACACATTAGATTCATTTTCCTATTTTCCATTTGAAATACTGAATCCCTGACACTAACCCATACCCTACTAGACTCTGACTACTAATCCTAATATCATGGAGAAAAAAAAACCTAACTGAATAGAAGTACAGTCCTTTCATAGGAAGCATGGTGTATAGTTGTATTTGTCTTCTGCTTTATCAAGAGTATGTGTTTTAAATTTAGTAAACTTTTCATTTTAATATTTCTCCATGATTTTTTAAAGTTATCACATATGTAAATTCCTGTCTCCCTTTCTCTGTATCCTATTCAGCACATGTAATTTTTTTATGCATATACAATATCCTACCTGGTATCACACGTACATTCCTGAAAGATCACTGGCTTTGGAATATAAAAATTGTGAGAAGAGATGACTCTCCCTAAATAATGATGGAACTGAAAATTCCACCTATGGGTGAGCTTCCTAGTGAAAAACACTATACATAAATCCATGTTCAGTAAAATGAATATTTTTGGATTTGTGAATGAATTATATTTCATGATGAATATCGATTGGCATATATATTGCTAAATATTAATGTGTGTGTGTGTGTGTGCATGTGTGTGTGTGTGCGTGTGTGTGTGTGTATATTCTACGGATTTTAAAAAAATATGAAAAATATGTGTCTTATTATACACTCCCTAAATTCATTCATATTCATTTATGTTCATTTAAATTCAAATTTTCACAAGATTATTCTCAGTAATATTCATACACCTGAAATATACTTTGGTTTCCTACTACTGAAAACTAAGTTCAGTGGATGGTGCTTAAAAATCCTAATATTTCTACAGTAACTGACCCAGTTTAACATCAATGCAAGTAGATTGCTATGGGACATGATGTGTAATTTGAAGTTCATTTTTACTCAACACTGGTACATTACTATTTCTTCAGTTTATGGACATCATAGGATGTATTTTTTCATCCACAACTTCACAAATTTTTTTGGCATTTGGTTCACTTTCAATTACTTACTACTTCAGAACACATGTATTTCTCCATGTTTCTTTACTGGTCTTTTCACTAGACTTCTTTCTAAACACATTATTTTCGATTCCATAATCATTTTTGAAGCAAAACTCACTCTTCACGATAAACCGTAACCCTAATAATACCATTGCATATATAACTCGTTGGAATGATGGTATATATATCAATATAAGATTTCCAATATATTTTCAGATGCAAACTCAATCCATTATTTAATGTTGGATCCAGTTACATACTTTATTCACAATATGGTCTATTCATGCATCATCTCAATAATCATCAACACAAGGTACACCTATTTGTATCCCCAGTACTAATTTATAAGTTTCCAGAATATTACTCACCTTTATGGTGGAAGAAATACTTATGTCACCTGATCTACATATACATTTTACCACAGTAGTATTCTGGACACAAAATGCAAAGGTCACACATATGATTGTACCAAAGCCTAAATGGAAAGTGACCATGGATTACTAAAAGCATCTATGTCCAGGGTGCCTACTGCTCTCAAATGTCAATCCTATTGGTTACTACATATTTGTTTCTTCCTAAGATTATATATTTAACCTCAAGCCTGTTGAAAATATCTAATCCTATCACTCACTTTATACTTTTCCTGATTTCCAAATGCCCCTATTGATATCTGCTTTCCTACATATTTTTCCCAGTTCATCATTGTGACTGTCTCTTCACATGTGCTGACATTTACATTCACCCTCTAACTGAAAACGAATTGCTAAAGAACTTTTGGTCCAACTCCGTGACTCACTCTTCTTCCTAAACCTACTGACTATCTTCCTAATCCTACAGACTATCCCTTTTTGACTGGATGTTCTCTTCTACTTTCAATCATCCAAGGTATAGGGTCCTATGCCATTGTATATCGATTTATCTGAGACCTCGGTGCAGAACATAATTCAATCTAAGTATACACATCTAGGGCCCAATGCCTTTCTGGGCTTCAAATCTTTCCTAGATTTCTGATCTCATACATATATTTCACATTTATATTCTTATAAATATCACAGGTTCCCAATACCATAATTCATCCAGCAGAATGACTCCTAACCCAAATCGAACATGCTATTAACACTAACCATACACTGTTCCCTCAATCTCACTTTACAGAAGAGCAGGGACAGAGTTGGTCTTAAAATCCAGGAAGGTAGGGTATCATCCACCAGCTGAGAACCTCAAAAGTCCCTGCAGAAATAATCCCTTGAGTAGGTGTAGACAGGTATGAAGGATCTGAGAGAGCAAAAGTCATCTTCCATGGCAAACAACCTGGTCAGGTTGAAGGGATGTGTCTGAATTAGCCTCTCTCTTCCTAATGTAGAGAAGATGGACCAAACCATGGCTGTGTGGAGAGCTGTTCCCCGGTGCCTATGGTTGATATACCATTCTAACTTATGAATGAGTCACAGCAAGTAGAGGCAGACTCCATCTTTTGGGAACCTTGGAAGCAACTGTTAAAACAAAGTGGTTTCCAAGGCAGTGACTTCATTCCGTTCTTGAAGGAAGTGACCTCACCTTACATTATTGGTGATGAAAGTCTGTGATCTTGGGATCCAGGAAACCAGGCACACAGAGTCAAACCCACTCCATGTCCCAGTGGGCTAACTTGTTTGGATTTAACAAGACAGAGTCACTCTTTCTTGGTACCTACTGATGTGAGGACAGCCAAATGCCTGGAAACTATGAAGACTGGCCTTTCCAGAGAAAGCAGGTAGTTTCTCACCACGGGCTCCTGACAACTTCACAGAGTTTGCTAAAGAGACCAGATCGGAGACAGGACACGCCATTTTTGGGGAACATAGTATGGCCCACAAGTCAGAGGACACTCCGGATAGACACAGACCTACTTGGGGGAAAGAGGTGCCTTTTTGGGTGTGAGTGTGAGTTTGTGGTTTTGTCTCATGTTCTGAGAATAGTTAGGAAAGCTGGTTTGTTTGTTTTGGAGTGGACTGTTTCTATTAAGTCCTTTGACAACGTGAGTGTTTCTGTGTCTATATGTCATACTGTGTCCGTGATTGTAGACAGTAGAAAAGAGAATGCATCAATGGATGTGTCCTGTCTACGAGAAAGCTTCAAAGCATTCATCCTGTGCAATTTATGAATGGACTGCAGCTTGCCGTATGGATGGGCAACTCCTGCTATCTTTCTAAATTCCTGTTTTCTTCCTGAATTCTGGACACTCTCCAGAATACGCTCATGATTTTGTTTCCAAGATATGTACCACCTCCATCTCTGTGACATGGCCATGTACTGGATAGCTGATGGGAATGGTGAGTGTCTCAGAAAACTCAGATATCAGTATGCCCAAGAAAGTCTCAGTGGAGAAACCCTGCTTTGGGCCTTTTGCTTACCTATTCTGTTGCCCTGAATGTCAGGAAGGTCTTTGCCTTAGGCCACACTTTGAGAAGCCTGAAGAAAATAGTTTTCAAATGGAATTGAATGGTCATTACCTGTGCCTCTTCGGTTAATTGCTTTGGAAATGGATGTGTCTGAATCAGCCTCTTGGCCCTATGTGAGGCTGTGGCTTAGATTCACAGCACATGATGGGTCTAAAGAAAAATCCCATGTGTGCATCCAAAACCAAAATGGACAAAAGAACTGTCATGGTGGATAGAGTCTCTCGCCTTCCTCTGTAAGGTTCCTGACCTCCATTAAGTGAGAATAGGGATCATTTGGGTCAAGTGAATTCTTTAAAGTTCTGCAGAGGCTATCCCATAGGTTCGTGGGTTTTCTCATGACTCCAATTCACATCTATGTTTACAGAAGAGCAGGGACAGTGTTGGTCTTACAATACAGGAATGCAGTGGATCTTCCATCTGTTGAGAACCTCAAAGCTCCATGCAGAAATGATCTCTGGAGAAGATGTAGGCAGCTATGTAAGACCTGAGAGAGCAAAAATCATCTTCCATGGCAAACAACCTGGTCAGGATTAAGGGTTGCGTCAGAATGAGCCTATCTCTTCTTAATGTAGAGAAGATGGACCAAACCCGGCCTGTGTGGAGAGCTGTTCCCTTTTGCCTACGGGTGATATACCATTTTAATTGTGAAAGTGTCACAGGAAGTAGGGGCAGCCCTCATCTCATGGGACCGTTGGGAGCAATTGTTATGACAACGTGGTTGCCAAGGCAGTGATCTCATTCAGTTCCTGAAGGAAGTGATCTCATCTCACTTCCTTGGTGATGGAACTCTTTGAACTTGGTATATAGAAAGCCAGGCACCCAGAGCCAGTCCCAGTCCTAGTCCCAGTGGTCTCACTTTTATGTATTTACAAAGGACAGAGTCAGTCTTTCTTGATACCTACTGATGTGAGGATGGCCAAATGCCAGGAAAGCTCGGAAGAGGGGCTCTTCCTGAGAAAGCAGATAGTGGCTCACTCCTGGCTTCTAACAACTTCACATTGTTGGCCAAGAAGATCAGATCTGAGACAGGGCAGGCCATTTCGGAGGATCATAGTATGGCCCATCAGTCAGAGCACACTCCGGAGAGTTACAGACCTATTTGGGGGAAGGAGGTGCCATTGCGGGTTTGGGTTTGTGGTTTTGTCTCATGTTCTGAGAATAGGTAGAAAAGGCAGTTTGTTTGGTTTGGAGTGAACTGTTTCTAGTAAGTCGTTTGACAATGCAAGTGTTTCTATGTCTGTGTATCCCACTGTGTCCGTGCTTGTAGACATTAGAAAAGAGAATGCATCAATGGATGTGTCCTGTCTCATAGAAAGCTTCCCAGCATTCATCCAGCACAATTTATGAATTGACTGTGGCTTGCCTTATTGATGGGCGATACCTGCTACCTTCCTAAGTTGCTGTTTTCTTCCTGAATTATGGCCAATCTCCAGAATAGGCTCATGGTTTTGTGTCCAAGATATGTACTACCTCCAAGCTCTGTGACATGGCCATGTACTGGATAGCTGAATGGAATGGCGAGCATCTCAGAAAACTCAGATATCAGTGTGACCAGTAAAGTCTCAGTGGAGAATCCCTGCTTTGGGCCATTTGCTTACCTATTGTTCTGTTGCCCTGAGAGTCAGGAAGGTCTTTGTCTCAGGCCAACCCTTCGTGAATCCTGAAGGAAAGATTTTTCAAATGGAAATGAATATGCTTTACCTTTGGCTCTTTCCTTAATTGATTTGGAAAGAGATGTGTGTGAATCAGCCTCTTGGCCCAGTGTGATTCTTTGACTTAGATTCTCAGCACCTGATGGATCTAAAGAAAGATCCCATGGGTGCATAAAATCCAAAATGGCAAAAAGAGCAGTCATTGTTGATGAAGTATTTTGCCTTCCTCTGTAAGGTTCCTGAATTCCATCAAGTGAGAATAGGGATCTTTTGGGTCAAATGAGTTCTTCAAATCTATTCAGAGGCTATCCAATAGGTGCTTGAGTTTTCTCATCTTTCCAATTCACATAAAGAATCTGTACCCGACACTCAGTAGGACTCAAATTGGAGAAGCAGAGCAGTATTAAGGGCAGGCCTATTTGATCACTCCTGGTACACAGGAAGGGTGTACAGGCCACTGGGAATTTAGGCAAATGAGGGGCAACAGAGCTTATTTTGGACACTGTCTTGGGCTACGCTAATGCTATCAAATGTCAATCCTATTGTTGACTTCATATTTGTTTTATCCTAAGCTCACATATTCATCCTCAACCCTGTTGAAAATATCTAATCCCATCACTCAATTTATTCTTTTCCTGATTTCCTAATGTCTCTATTGATATCTGTTTTCCTACATATTTTGCCCTGTGCATCATTGTGACTGACTCTTCACTTGTGTTGACATTTACATTGACTCTCTAACCAAAACCCTATTGCTAAAGAACTTTTGTTCCAAATCCTATACTCACTTTTCTTCCTAAACTTACCGACTATCTTTCTAATCCAACTGACTATAACTTTTTGAATGGATGTTCTCTTCTACATTCAATGATCCAAGTACAGTTCAGGTTTCTATTCAACCGGGTGAGGGAGTAGATTCTGCAGTTTGGCAATTGGGGACAGCACATTCTGGCAACAAGATTAGCAAAGAGTTCTCAAGATTTCAACAGTGTTTTGTTAAGCGTACAGAAAAACAGGAAGTGACAAGTACATATTTTATTAACCTTTCATTCCCCACTTCTTTTTCTGGCTACTTTTAATCATAAAAGTGATCGTTGTGGGGTGTCACATTCTATGTCTGCTAGTGGGGTATTACCATAATTTTAATTTGTCCAATTTAAGCTTGGAGAAAAGAAATTACATGATTGAGGAAACAGGGTTTTATAGTTAGTAATACTATGAGGATTATTATTGGACCGGCCAGGGTTGATAAAAACGTAATTAACCAGGGGGACTGTGTAAAAAAAGACTCAAACTACCCTTTTTGTGCCTCTCTCTCTCGTTGTTGCTCTTCAAGGCATCTTTTCAATTTACTCATAGATTTTTTTACAACTCCAGTATTGTCGACATAAAAACAACATTCTTCCCTCAATGAAGCACAAAGGCCCCCTTCTGTCATGAAAAGGAGGTCCAACACTCGCCTTTTCTGTAAAACAACTTCAGAGAGAGAGGTTAAAGATTCCTGCAAAGCTGTGATGGAGGTTTCTAAAATCTTTAAGTTTTGATCTATTGCTGCTTCTAATTGGGTCACTTGTTGTGTCCCATGGACCAGAGCAGTGGTTCTTGTGCCCAACTCTGCAGCAACTCCTATTCGTAATAGAATGGCTAAGGTGAGGGACATATGTTCCCAGCGGAACCGGGTTGTATGTCCCCCTCTTTGATCTTCAAATGAACCTGCGTCATGATAGAGCACTCTGGGAAACATCTGCACCATTTCACAATTAATCACATCTGTTGACCATTTCATGAAAACATAAACAATGTTTAAGTATATAGAATTATACTGTTGTAGGGACGGACAAGGCAAGGCACATAAGATAGCACCAAAGACATGGAAACAGTCTTTTTTGGTTTCCTCCAGATTCAGAGGGCATTGCTTCTGTTGTAATCAATTAATCCCCTGAAACCCAAGTTACGGAGTTTCAGAATTTTGTACCCAACACGTAAGGGAAGGGGCTTAGAAGTTCACAGTCTGCAGAAGTTCACAAAAAGCAGTTTTTGTTTCTGTTTTTTCCTCAGTTTGGGCAAGTTAACTTTTCAAGGACACCTGGGTGGGGGTGTCTTCCCTTTCTTTTTTCCCCCCTTCCAGCTGTTTCCATACAGCCCAGTTTGTAACTTCTTTATCTTAGAAATGTAGCCATCTCTGTGAAGCCCCAGCTCAAGGCCAGAGGCCTTTTTTTCAAATATTTTGTGAAAAACTAGTAAGGGTGTGTCTAGATCAGGAGTGCTGAATTTATTAGCCAGTTGCCAAGGAGACCAGGGCAACACAAATATAGGAAGTTTATCTACAGTGAACTCTTTTATCGGGATTCTTTTGCTGAAAGTCCTAAATCAGCCATGGTGAAGACTTCTGGAGAAGGTCAGTTAAGACTTTTCTGTGGGCCTGGTACAGAGGGGGACAATTTGGAAGGCAGGGATAAGAGCAGCTCTGTGGATCTGAGAATGAGGAAGGAGAGATGTAAAAGAATATTGGGAGAGGGCTTTGGGATCTTAATAGCAACAAAAACTTGAGCAGTAGAACAGATAGAACAGAGGGGGAGACGGGAGTGAGATTCCAAAAAGCCTGTGAGGGACTTTAAATTCTTAGTAACCTGTTTTTAGTGATGACAAAGCAACATTAAAGGCCATTTTCATTACATCTTGTATTAGGGTCTGAGGATTCTTGTCAGCGGGTTTGAGCTTTGCATTAGGTGGTAAGAGGACTGGGTGGGACCCGGTGCGGGCACTGACAGGAGAGGAGAGGAGTGAGTGAATGGAGTGGTACCTCAGTACCTGCAACCTCAGCAAGGGAGCAATGGTCTGAGAACCAGTCGAGATTTGGGTTTTTGATCTAGATATTGGAGGGGAGAAATCAAGTTGCTGAGGTGGGAGTGACAGCAGAGAGTCTGGGGCACAAGGCTGAGGGTGAGCATCTATTGGAGAAGCATAGTTCAGGATGTGAGCAAAGGAGAGAGAAGGCATCCACATAGCGGAATCTCCTTTCACCCTTTTGAGCACTTGCAGAAGTTAAAAAGGTCACACAGAATTTGAGGATCTAGAGACCCCTCTGGGGGCCATCGGTTTTGGTTATCTAATTCGTAATATGGCCAATATTGTGTACAGAATTTGATGAGGAGTTTGGGTTCCATCTGACAGTCCCTGTATGCTCACATCCCCATGACTTACAATAGAAGTCTGCTCTCCCCGCCCACAGCCGTGACTGTTTGTGGCTTTGATAGTCTGCCGGGCAAACATAGTAATCTAGGCTAGCCAACCTGCATCTGGCTCACGTGTCCCTACATCTATAATGTTTGTTTCCATTATCTATGGTACGGAAGGGATTTAATGGAATTTTAGTGGGATCCTGTTAATCAGGGATATCCCAATAGGAAAGACCTATAGCCAGCTGACAAATGACAGGGTGGAGAGATGGCCACCAGGTTCGTAAGGGGGCTGTATTCGAGATAGGCCATACTTCGTGTCCAGTAGGATTTGTGATCAGCCATCGCAGCTTAAGGGGCTGATGAGGGTTAAGACTACTGGTCGTCAAGGGGAGAATAAATATCTTCCAGGATCTTCTTTACAACCATTTGCGATGTTTCTTTTTTCTTCTTTTTTATTTCTTTTTTTTTGTGTGTGTGGGGAAGGCTTCAATACATCCTGAAAATGTATGTTCAAAGACTAGGAGTTATTTAAGTCCATACCTTACTGGCTTAATTTCAGTAAAGTCCACTTCCCAGAATTGTCCTCGTCTGGTTCCTCATAGGTGCTTTCCTGCAGGAAGCTTGGAAGTGTAAGCTTTAACCAATTAATGGACCTGACAGGCTTTTGTTACCCATTCAGTTATTTCCTTTTGCTGTGATAGGTTAGTGGAAAACTGTGTTCTTGATCCTTCACGAATGAATGCAGTTTCTTTGAACAAAGGTGAGTGAGTTGATGAACATTTGCTACTGACATAGTTAGAGCCATGATTATAGGAGTAGTTACTGAAGGATTAAAAAATTCCACTTGAGGGCCTTCAGGGTTAAAAGTTATTTTGGCCCAGAGCTTGGTGAGCAGAACTCTGCCCATCAATGGGGCCAGGCATCCTGGGATTCCTAGGAAGGAGTGATGGATTTTTCCTTTTCCCTGGTCCATGGTCCTCTTAGTTGACAAAGCCCGATATTTACTTCTGTTAGACTCTTGAATTAGAGACCTTTTATTCGGTAGAGGGCCCAATGGGCCTTATGGGCTGAGTATATTGCCCCTGTATCTACTTCAAAGTTTATTGTGTTCCCCTCCACTTCAAAACTTACCTTGAGGTCAGGGAGAGGATCTGAGCCCGGACTTTCTTAGTATTCCTCCAGAGTCAGAATATCTGGCTGGCATGGCTGTCTCTTTCTAGGGCACTCTTTGGCCCAGTGTCCTTTTTCTTTAGAGTAGGCACATTGATCTGAGGCCAGGGGTGGCCTCTAGTGTGTGCCCAGGTATCCCTTCCTGTCTCTCTGTTTCTTAGTTTCTGGCCTATTTGTTGTTGTGACCAGGACCTTAGTCAATGCCTTAGTCTGTCTTTTGTTTCTTTTATCCTCACTCAGCTCCCTTCTCTTCCTCAGTTTCTCTCTTAAAGTATACCTTCTCGGGTTCTCTGACTAAATCCCTCAAAGTCATATCTGGTAATCCATCTAAGCATTGTAACTTTCTTTTAATATCCAGGGCAGCTTTCCCAATAAAGGCCATTGTGACAGATGCCTTTTGATCCTCTGCCTGAGGATCGAAAGGAGTATGTCTCTTATATGCCTACATAATTATCTCTAGGAACATACAGGGAGATTCATCAGGCCCTTAAATAATCTCTCTTACCTTGGCCAAATTAGTTGGTCACCTAGCGGCCACTAAGATACCCACTATTAGAGCCCGGCGATAAGTGGACAGATGTTCCCTACCTTCAAAGGTGTTGGGGTCCCAGTTGGGTCGTTTCAAGAGAAAGCAGGCTTTGAATATGTTGGGAAGTTGTGTCGGTCACGCATTTGATCCGAGGATACTTTTTTCTAGCCTCCAGGAGGATTCTCTTTTGTTCCTCTGTCATGAAGAGAGTCCCTAGGAGTTGTTGGCAGTCATCCCAAGTAGGTTGGTGTGAAAACATCAATGACTTCACCAGACCTGAGAGCCAGGTTGGGTCCTCGGTAAAAGGGGGATTGTTATTTTTCCATTTATATAGGTCTGAAGAGGAGAAGGCCAATACTGGTAGGCTTCCATTTTTTTCCCCATGGCCATCGTCAATCATTGGTCCTTAGGGATGGAGGGAAGCAACACGGGAGTTCCAGGGTTTTCAATCATCTGCCACCGGCGAGTTCCTTTAGCAACTCCAGCTTCCTCCAGGGGAGGAGGGGCTGTGTGTGACACAGGGGAGTTATCTGGAGGGCCCTGGGCTGGCTTAGCGTCCTCCAATTGCGGAGAGGCTGAGTCAGCAGCTGGAGAATCACTTAGAGGGTGTTGGGGGTTGTGGGACAAGGGTAGAAGATAAGGAAGGGGAGGAGAGTCCAGTACAGTCAAATCTTGTGACTCAGGGAGAACAGAGGGTGGAGGAGGAGGAGGAGCAGAGGGTTGAGAGATCGTGGGGGAAGGAGTAGGAACGGGGACACAGCAAGGAAAGGCTTCACCCACGGAAGAGGAGATTTGCAGAGGTCCTGCCAAGTTAAGGTATATTCCTGTTTATCAGTATGGCTATGTGGCCCTGGCTGTAAGACAATATCTCTGTCTTTTTAAATTAGTGGGAAGTAGAAAGATCCTTCTAGGGGCCATCCGAATCCAAAGGTGGGCCATTCTGAGGCACACAGAGTCTGCCAGGTCCAGCGTTTTACTGAAAAAGAAACATTCTGAGCCCTTAAGCGGACTTTGGTCCATAGATCAAGGGTCAGGGACAGAGGTATTGAAGTGATCTGTCCCCTAATGAAAGATACACAAACAGTAAAAGCAACGACACAGGACACAGACAAGAGAAAACAATAAAGACAGGCAATGGACGTCCAACACTGAGACCAAGACTGAGCAGGCGGCAAAACCCGATGGGCTGGCAATACCGAATCTGAAACAAAGTATCACTGAGTCGAGGGGACTATTATTCCTCGATTCCCGAGTCCTCTGTGGCGTCCCCCAGGGACTTGGCTTGTGGCTCTGTGACACGTCTGCCAGCCACCATCAAAGAGAGCTCACACACTTCATCGACAGCCATTTTGCCAAGCCCTAACCTGAAACCTGTAACCAGAAAGAGGCGCCTTACTTACCCTGAGAGTAGCCCATTGGGGTCTCTCGTTCACCGCTGCTGGATTTCGGTGGAACCTCCATATATAAAGATCGGAAGAGCATTGGGGGAAGAGACCACTAAGAGACTCTCTCATGCAAAAACAAAGGGTTTTTTCCGGGTCCAGCATGCTGGGGCTCAGAGCTCATTTGAATAGAGCAGAGAACCCTGAGAACAGCTTAAGCAGAGCTTATATACTTTCCTTGAAGAGGGCAGGGAGGAAAGTTTATTGATGGGCCTGGGAGGGTGAGCAGTTTGCGTGCAACTGGGTGAGGGAGTACATTCTGAAGTTTGGCAGTTGCGGACAGCACATTCTGGGAAAAAGATTAGAAAACACTTCTCAAGATTTCAACAGTGTTTTATTAAGCATACAGAAAAACAGGAAGTGACAAGAATCTATTTTATTAACATTTCACTACCGACTATACTTTGCCAGATTTCCTAAAGTCTCTATTGATATCTGCATTCCTACATATTTTCCCCAGTTCATCATTGTGATTAATTCTTCACATGTGCTGATATTTACATTCACTCAATACCCGAAACCCTATAGCTAAAGAACTTTTGGTCCAAATCCTATACTCACTCTCCTTTATAAGCATACCGACTATCTTCCTAATACTCCTGACTATCCATTTTGACTGGAAGTTCTCTTTGAAAATCAATCATCCAAGTTACAAGGTCCTATGCTTAATACCGCAATCAAGGGCCCAATGCTCTTCTGGGCTTCAAATCTTACCTAGATTTCTGTTTTCAGATTCCTATATTTTACCTATATATTCTTGAAAATATCGCAGATTCCCAATACCATTATTCATCCAGCAGAATGATTTCTATTCCAAATCAAACCTGTTATTAACCCTAACCAATCTAACTTTAGAGAAGAGCAAGGACAGAGTTGGTCTTAAAATACAGGAATGTAGGGGATCTTCCAACTGCTGAGAAACTCAAAGGTCAATGCACAAATGATCCCTAGAGAAGTTGTAGGCACCTATGAAGGAACTGAGAGAGCAAAAGTCATCTTTCATTGCAAACAACCTGGTCAGCATGAAGGGATGTGTCTGAATCAGCCTCTCTCTTCTTTATGTAGAGAAGAAGGACAAAACGAGGCCTCTGTGGAGAGCTGTTCCTGGTTACCAATGTTTGATATACCATTCTAACTTGTGAAAGTGTCAAAGGAATTAGGGACAGCCTCCATTTCATGGGACCTTTGGAAGCAAATGTTAGGACAACGTGCTTGCCAAGGCATTGACCTCATTCAGTTCCTGAAGGAAGTGACCTCACCTCACAATCTTGGTGAATGAACTCTCTGAACTTGGGATCCAGGCATCCAGGAACACAAACCTAGTCCCAGGCCCAGTCCCAGTGGTCTCCCTTCTTTTGATTTACCAAGGACAGAGTCAGTCTTTCTTGGTATCTACTGATGTGAGGATGGCCAAATGCCAGGAAAGCTCTGAAGAGTGGCCTTTCCTGAGTAAGCAGGAAGTGGCTCACCGCTGTCTCCTGACAACTTCACAGAGTTGGCCAAGGAAACCAGATCTGAGACAGAACAGGCCATTTGATGGGAACATATTACGGCCCACCAGTCAGAGGTCACACCCGATAGTCAGAGACCTACTTTGGGAAAGGAGGTGACTTTGTGGGTGTGAGTGTGTGTTTGTGATTTTGTCTCATGTTTTGAGAATAGGTAGGAAAGGCAGTTTGTTTGGTTTGGAGTGGACGATTTCTAACAAGTGATTTGACAAGGCGAGTGTTTTTAAGTCTGTGTATCCCACTGTGTCCATGGTTGTAGACATTAGAAAAGAGAATGCATCAAAGGATGTGTCCAGGCTAGTAGAAAGTTTACCAGAATTCTTTCTGCCCAATGTATGAAAGGAATGCGGCTTGCCTTATGGATGGGTAACACCTGCTATCTTCCTAAGTTCCTGTTTTCTTCCTGAATTCTGGCCACTCTCCAGAATAGGCTCATGATTTTGTGACCAAGATAAGTACCACCTCCAAGCTCTGTGACATGGCCATGTACTGGATAGCTGAAGGGAATGGTGAGCATCTCAGAAAATTCAGATATCAGTGTGACCAGGAAAGTCTCAGTGGAGAAACACTGCTTTGGGCCATTTGCTAACCTATTGTTCTGTTCCACTGAATGTCAGGAAGGTCTTTGCCTCAGGCAACCCCTTTGTGAAGCCTAAAGAAAACAGTTTTCAAATGGAAATTAATGGGCATCACCTGTGGCTCTTTGCTTAATTGCTTTGGAAAGGGATGTGTCTGAATCAGCCTCTTGGCCCTGTGTGAGGTTGTGGCTTAGATTCTCAGCACCTGGTGGATGTAAAGAGAGATCACATGTGTGCATCGAAAACCAAAATGGCCAAAAAGCAGTCCTTGTGGATGAAGTCTGTCGCCTTCCTCTTTAAAGTTCTTGAAATCCATCAAGTGAGAATAGGGATCCTTTGGGTCAAATGGGTTCTTCAAAGACCTGCAGAGGTGCTTGTGATTTCTCATGACTGCAAATCACATAAAAATATATACCTGACACTCAGTTTTCCACAAATTGGAGAAGCATAGAAGTATTAACGTCTAGCATATTTGATCACTCCTGTTTCACATGAAGGGTGTCCAGACCACCCTGAATTTACGCCAATGAGGGGCAAGGGAGTTATTTTGGACACTCTCTTGGACTCCGCCACTCATGGAAACCTTCCGCCAGAGGTTGTGATTAGTGTCTATATGGAAGAAGATGAGGGCCATATGGGAGGGTTTTGGTTTTCAATTTGGTCATTTGTGTCCAGTATGAAGACATGACCTGGACCACCTGGGCTTGAACTCTGGTGTGATTCCCCTTAGAGACTGAATTCAGAGAAGTATTGCCATGAATTTTGTTGGGATTTTAGGAGTCCACCCATGAGAATCACCCTTGGAAACTGAGATCTAGGCCCAGGTTGGCTTTCCACAGAGCCCTGGGTATCTCAGCCAGGATATCACATGATTTAATTCTGAAAGACTTGGCAGCCATAGTTGAGAGTCACAACACCCATGGACGTCACATTGTAGACCTCAATGGGCCTGGCTTCATGTGACATTTTGGCCACTCTTTGGGAAGCCTTGCCTGTGAGAGTTCTACAGAGCATTCATTGAAATGAGCTTCCTCACCATTTAATGGTTCCTGAATGAATTGAAACCCACAGTGCCTGCAACGTCATCCTTGAAAAATGCCTAGATAAATACCATGAAATTTTTGAAATTCCCATGACCAGGTGGCACTGGAGAAACTTTGGATGTCCTGTTGCTGATCGTAAATATGCAAGACAGTGCCTTGATTGAGTGGGTTTCATGAAAATGGTGTAGAACAGAGATGAAAGTATGTGGGAACCTGCTGAGTAGTGGGCCTAGAGCAGTGGTAGGCAGATGTGTGATAAAAAATTTGTGGTGGGGCCATGTGGATCTGCCATTGGCTTCCAAATGGCTTGTGACTGACATGGTGCAGCCAGCAGACCCTTCCATGTAAAGGCTTCTTGTTATATGGAGATGTTTTGGGGCAATGTTCAGAATCAGGTTGCTATGGACATGTGGTCAAGCTATGTGGGATAGAAGCCTGGTTGGTGCATTCTCCTGCAGACCCTGACCAACCACACATGACAGAATTGCCTCCAGAACTGTGTCCCAGTTGAACTTCTTTTATTTCATGAAGCAAATGCCAAAGTCCCAGTGCAGCAGCAAGAAACACCACGAAAAGTGGAGGATGACCAAATGGCTTCCCAGTCCACATGGGAATACCCTTAGCCCCCAGTGGCCACAGTTTACTTACAAAGAGAGAATTCAGCACTGCTGCCTCATGTTCATTGGAAAATAAGAAATCATGTCCTCCAGGTCACATAGATGCAGACACAGCTTTGATGGTCTCACTAGAAAGAAGCTAAAGCTCCTGACAAAAACATATATTTCAAGTGCCCAAACTCAGAGGCAGTTTCTCAAGAAGTATTTAGGCCAGCAGAGCTCCATATATATGGAGTGTTTATCCTGTCCCATACTAGGAAAACTCCTCTACCACTTCCAAGGTTGTAAACTCCTGAGCATATTATTCACAGATTTTATTACTCTACTCCTCTAATTGTGTCTTACTTTGGGGGAAGGAAATGTCAAGGAATTGTTCTGGATGAGAGTGGGAAGATTTTGTTTAGCACATATTTGCATACACATTGGTTTCATTTTTCTATTTTACATTTGATATACTGAATCCCTGACACTAACACATACCCTACTAGATTCTGAATACTAATCCTAATATGATGGAGAAAAATAACCGAAACAGAATAGAAATACAAGCAGTTCAGAGGAGGCACGTTGTATACTTGGACTTGCCTTTTGCATTATATAGGGTAGGAGTTATAAATCTAGTAAATTTTTTGTTGAAATAGTTTTCCATGTGCTTTTAAAGTTAACAAATATGTGAATTCCTGTCTCCCTTTCTCTGTATTCTATTCAGCACATGTATTTTTATATGCACATATAGAATCCTACCTGGTATCACACGTACATTCTTGTGAGTTACATAACTTGGCAGATACAAAGTGTGAGAAGAGATCACTCCTCCTAAACGCTGTTTGAACTGAAAATTCAAACTATGGGTGAGCTTCCTAGTTGAAAAAAGTTATACATAAATCCATATCCAGTAAAATGAATATTTTTGGATCTGTGGATGATATGTATTTCACGGTGTAATTCGATTGGCATATATATTGCTAATTTTTAAAATCTGTGTGTGGTTATATATATATATATATATATATATATATATATATATATATATATTCTCTCCAGATATTTCAAAATATTTAATATATGTGTCTTATTATACACTCCCTAAATTCATTCATGAATATGTATGTGGATTTATAAAAAACTTTTCACAAGATTATTCTCAGAAATATTCATTCACCTGATATATGTATTTTTTTCCTAGTATTGAAAACTAACTTAAGTGAATGGTGCATATGAATCCTAATATTTCTACAGTAACTGATCCAGTTTCACATCAATGCAAGTAGATTCCTATGGGACATGATAAGTATTTTGAAGTTCATTTTTATTTCAACACTGGTACATTACTATTTCTTCAGTTTATGCACATTATAGGATATATATTTCATCCACAAGTTCACAAATTTATAGGCATATATTTCACTTTCAATCACTTTCTGCTTCAGAAAACACTTGTTCCGCCATGTTTCAAACTGGTCTTTTCATGAGACTTCTTTCAAAACACATTATTTTTGATTTCCATAATCACTTTTGAAGCAAAACTCACACACTCTTCATGATAAACCATAAGCCTAGGATTACAATTAGACGTATAACTAGTTGTTATGAATGATTCTATATCAATATATGATTTCTTGAGAGGCAAGATGGCCGCAAAGGGAGTGCAGTAACTCCGTGTACTGCGTCACTGTGAGGGAAAATGACGAGTTAGAACGGCTAAAAGCTATCTAGTTAGGAATTTCCAGCAAAATTGGGGTGCTCCAAAACCTAGTGGAAGGATCAGCTTCAGGGGCTCAAATGCGAGCGATCTGTCCATCTGTATGGAGCGCTGCTTGTTAGGCAGATCATCCCATGGCTGGAGTCTGCGGCGCGGGCTGGGAAACGACAGGCTGGTGGCGCAGAGATACAGCGATGCTGATTCTGTGGGCTCCTGCCAGCTAGGCATTTGCTGAGCTCGGAGCTGAATTCTGGGTTGGAGACCGGGAAAGGAAACGGTCCAGTTTGGTTCTCCACACCGGTCAGACCACGGAGGAAGCCAGCGGCCACCATCTTGGAGAGCTGACGTCACCATCCTTGTTTTCGACTGATTGCAGCTCTTTCAGCTATAGAACAGGTAATTTCAGGCTGACAATTGTCTGCATCTCGCAAACAAATTGCTCAGACTTAGTGCTAAATAACCCGCGGAAACTGCTTCTTGGAGCCTGCTCCTATCAGAACACGCACCGAGCCCGGAGTGTCGGAGTTCCGGCACCCGGAGCTGCTCTGGCCCAGGGCTATAGAACCCGCTGAAACTGCTTCTTGGAGCCTGCTCCTGTCGGAGCATGCACCAAGTTCGGAGAGGCCGAATTCTGGCTCCCGGAACTGTTTTGGCCCGGTGATAAAGAACCCGCGGAAACTGTTTCTCGGTCCGGGTCCTGCTGAATACTGTGGAGGCCAGAGGGGCCGAACAGAGCCGCCGCCCGGGCCCGGAACAGGTCCAGCGACCTGCCGGCGTGGTAGTCAAGAAAACCCGGAGGCAGCGCTGGCACAGGAGCCGGCGGGAGCTGCGCGGCGCGGGTCTCCCAGCTACCGCTAACACCAGTGCTGACAACTGAGGTCTCTTGCACCGACTCGCCTCGGCGTGGGACTCACGGCTACCGCTCCCACCAGTGCTGACAACTGAGGTCTCTTGCACCAGATACGGGGGCGTGGCTACCAGAAGGTAAGCAAATTGGCTGGGGATTCTCAGCCCCAAGCTCTACAAACTTAGGGCCTGAGGGAGGCCAACAAGAAGAGTGTGCCCAGGCACTAATGAAACAGCTGCTCCACGCTTGTGCAAGGTAGGCGGAACTGTGAACACTGACAAAACAAGCCCAGTGAACCGCCAGACACATCCCTCCGGTTGGGGGAGGGGCAGAGCCACCGGGCGCCTGCAAGGTAGGCGGACCCGCGATCCACCAGCAGAAAAGGCACAGCAATCCACAGAGCGGCATAGCCACCCCCCGAGCCTACAAGGTAGGCAGACCTGTGACCTACCGGCAGGTCATGCCCAAAAACCTGCGGAGGGGCACAGCTGCCCCAAGTGCCTGCTAGGTAGGCTGAACCGTGACCACCAACAGAACAGGCCCATCGGCCGGCCAGACACATCGCCCCGCCCAGGTTGGGGGAGGGGCAGAGCCGCCGGGCGCCTGCAAGTTAGGCATACCTGCGAATCACCAGCAGATCAGGCCCAGCAACCGCGGAGCGGCAGAGCCACCCCCGGGCCTGCAAGGTAGGCACACTTGCCACCCACCGGCAGGTCAGGCCCAACAAACTGCGGAGGGGCACAGCTGCCCCACGAGCCTGCTAGGTAGGCAGAACCCTGACCACCGACAGAACAGGCCCAGAGGCCGGCCAGATACATCGCCCCGCCCCGGTTGGGGGAGGGGCAGAGCAGCCGGGCGCCTGCAAGGTAGGCAGACCTGCGACTCACCAGCAGATCAGGCCCAGCAACTGTGAAGCGGCAGAGCTACCCCCGGGCCTGCAAGATAGGCGCACTTGCCACCCACCGGCAGGTCAGGCCCAAGAAACTGCGGAGGGGCACAGGTGCCCCACGAGACTGCTAGGTAGGCAGAATCCTGACCACCAACAGAACAGGCTCAGAGGCCGGCCAGACACATTGCCCCACCCCGGTTGGGGGAGGGGCAGAGCCGCCGGGCGCCTGCAAGTTAGGCAGACCTGCATCTCACCAGCATATCAGGCCCGGCAACCCGCGGAGCAGCAGAGCCACCCCCGGGCCTGCAAGGTAGGCGCACTTGCCACCCACCGACAGGTCAGGCCCAGCAACTCTCAGAGAGACACAGCTGCTCCACGCGCGTGCAGGGTAGGCGGAACCGTGACCACCGACAAAAGAGGCCCAGTGGACCGCCAGACACATAGCTCCGGTTGGGGGAGGGGCAGAGCCGCTGGGTGCCTGCAAGGTAGGCGGACCCGCGACCCACCAGCAGAACAGGCACAGCAATCCACAGAGCGGCAGAGCCACCCCCCGAGCCTACAAGGTAGGTAGACCTACGACCCACCGGCAGGTCAGGCCCAAAAACCTGCGGAGGGACACACCTGCCCCACGTGCCTGCTAGGTAGGCTGAACCGTGACAACCAACGGAACAGGCCCAGGGGCCGGCCAGACACATCGCCCCGCCCCGGTTGGGGGAGGCGCAGAGCCGCCGGGCGCCTGCAAGTTAGGCAGACCTGAAACTCACCAGCAGATCAGGCCCAGTGACCCGCGGAGCGGCAGAGCCACCCCTGCGCCTGCAAGGTAGGCACACTTGCCATCCACCGGCAGGTCAGGCTCAGCAACTCTCAGAGGGACACAGCTGCTCCACGCACGTGCAATGTAGGCGGAACCGTGACCACCGACAAAACAGGCCCAGTGGCGCGCCAGATACATCACCCCGGTTGGGGGAGGGGCAGAGCCGCCACCATCGCCTTTTAGGTAGACAGACCTGCAACCGACAGACAGAACAGGCCTAGTGGCCAGCGGAGTGGCAAAACCGCTGCTCACTCCTGCAAGGTAGGCGGACCTGTGACCACCGAAAGAACAGGCCCATCGAAAGTACAGGCACAGCGGCCTCCCGGCGTGGTAGGCACATTGCCTCAATTGAAGGAGGGGCAGAACCACCGCCAAAGCCTGCAAGGGAGACGATGCAGCTATACAAAAGCAATATAAATATATAGGGGGAAAAATCAATAACACAACAGTTTCACCAAGCAGAAAGAAACGCGATCAGTATGAAAAGACAAGGAAAAAAAGGACCACAAGCAATGCAGGTCAATTCAACTTTAGAAGAGGTAATATCTGCAGCAGATGGAATGTCAGATAAAGAATTCAGGATATACATGCTTCAGATGATCTGGAGTCTCAAGGAAGACATTAGACAGCAAAATCAGACAATGAAAGACCACTTCGACCACTTCGACAATGAATTACATAAACAAATCCAAGAAGCAAAAGATCAATTATTCAGGGAGATAGAGGTTATAAAAAACAAACAAACAGAAATCCTGGAAATGCAGGAAACAATAAACCAACTTAAAAACTCAATTGAGAATACTACCAGCAGAGTAGAACACTTAGAAGATAGAACATCAGACAATGAAGACAAAGTATTTCAACTGGAGAAGAACATAGACAGCTCAGCAAAGCTGTTAAGAAACCATGAACAGAACATTCAAGAAATATGGGATAACATAAAGAGACCAAACTTAAGAGTCATTGGGATACAGGAAGGTATTGAGGTCCAAACCAAAGGAATGAGCAATCTATTCAACGAAATAATACGAGAAAACTTTCCAGACTTGAAGAATGAGACAGAATCCCAAATCCTAGAAGCCTACAGGACGCCGAATGTGCAAAATCATAAGAGATCCACACCTAGACACATTATAATGAAGATGCCCAACATACAGATTAAGGAGAGAATTTTAAAAGCTACAAGAGAAAGGAAGCAGATTACATTTAGGGGTAAACCAATCAGGATAACAGCTGATCTTTTAACACAGACTCTGAAAGCTAGAAGATCCTGGAATAACATATTTCATACACTAAAAGAAAATGGGTTCCAACCACGAATTGTGTATCCCGTGAAATTAAGCTTCAGGATGGAAGATGAAATTAAAACCTTTCATGATAAACAAAAGTTAAAAGAATTTGCAGCTAGAAAACCATCTCTTCAAAACATCCTCGGCAAAATATTACAGGAAGAGGAAATGGAAAATGTCAATGAAAACCAACAGCGGGAGGTAGTACAGTGAAGGGGGGGGGAATAATCAAAGAGGAAAACAAACCATGTTTAGTAACATAAATAAACCAATATGGCTGGAAGAACACCCATATCTCAATAATAACCCTAAATGTTAATGGCTTAAACTCACCAATTAAGAGACACAGGCTAGTAGAATGGATCACAAAACAAGACCCAACAATATGCTGCCTTCAGGAGACGCATTTGATAGGAAAAGACATACTTAGACTGAAGGTGAAAGGTTGGGAAAAATCATATCACTCATATGGACTTCGGAAACAAGCAGGAGTGTCCATATTCATATCAAATACAATAGATTTCAAGCCAAAGTTAATCAAAAGGGATGAAGATGGACACTACATACTTCTCAAGGGAACCATACACCAACAAGACATAACAATCATAAATATATATGCCCCAAACAATGGTGCAGCTATGTTCATCAAACAAACACTTCTCAAGTTCAAGAGTCTAATAGACCACCATACAATAATCATGGGAGACTTCAACACACCTCTCTCACCACTGGACAGATCTTCCAAACAAAAGTTGAATAAGGAAACTATAGAGCTCAATAACACAATTAATAACCTAGACTTAATTGACATATATAGAATATACCACCCAACATCAAGCAGTTACACTTTTTTCTCAGCAGCACATGGATCCTTCTCAAAAATAGATCATATATTATGTCACAGGGCAACTCTTAGACAATATAAAGGAGTAGAGATAATACTATGCATCTTATCTGATCATAATGGAATGAAATTGAAAATTAAAGATAAAAGAAGTAAGGAAAAATCATGCATCACTTGGAGAATGAACAATAGGTTACTGAATGATCAATGGGTTATAGAAGACATCAAGGAGGAAATTAAAAAATTCTTAAAGATAAATGAAAACACAGACACAACATATTGGAATCTATGGGACACATTGAAAGCAGTTCTAAGAGGAAAATTTATTGCTTGGAGTTCATTCCTTAAAAAAAGAAAAAAACCAACAAATAAATGATCTAATACTTCAACTCAAAATCCTAGAAAAAGAAGAGAAAAACAACAGCAAAAGAAGTAGAAGACAAGAAATAATTAAAATCAGGGCTGAATTTAATGAAATCGAAACGAAAGAAACAACAGAAAAAATTGACAAAACTAAAAGTTGGTTTTTTGAAAAAATAAAAAAAAATTGACAGACCCTTAGCCACGCTAACGAAGAGAAGAAGAGAGAGAACACATATTACCAGCATACGGAATGAAAAAGGCAATATCACAACAGACACTTCAGAAATACAGAAGATTATCAGAAATTATTTTGCATCCTTATACTCCAACAAGATAGAAGATAGTGAAGGCATCGATAAATTTCTTAAGTTATATGATTTGCCCAGATTGAGTCAGGAGGATATTGACAACCTAAACAGACCAATATCAATTGAGGAAATAGAAGATACCATCAAAAGACTACCAACTAAGAAAAGCCCAGGACCAGATGGGTATACAGCAGAGTTTTACAAAACCTTTAAAGAGGAACTAATACCAATACTTTTCAAGCTATTTCAGGAAATAGAAAAAGAGGGAGAACTTCCAAATTCATTCTATGAGGCCAACATCACCCTGATTCCTAAATCAGACAAAGACACTTCAAAGAAAGAAAACTACAGACCAATATCTCTAATGAACCTAGATGCAAAAATCCTCAATAAACTTCTGGCGAACCGGATACAAAAACATATCAAAAAAATTGTGCAACATGATCTGGTAGGATTTATCCCTGGGATGCAAGGTTGGTTCAATATACGGAAATCAATAAATGTTATTCACCACATCAATAGGCTTAAAAATAAGAACCATATGATCATCTCGATATATGCGGAAAAAGCATTCGACAAAGTAGAGCATCCCTTTATATTCAAAACTCTAGAAAAACTAGGGATAACAGGAACATACCTCAATATTGTAAAAGCAATCTATGCTAAGCCTCAGGCTAGCATCATTCTGAATGGAGAAAAACTGAAGGCATTCCCTCTAAAATCTGGAACAAGACAGGGATGCCCTCTCTCACCACTTCTGTTCAACATAGTTCTCGAATCACTGGCCAGAGCAATTAGACAGACGAAAGAAAATAAAGGCATAAAAATAGAAAAGAAGAACTCAAATTATCACTATTTGCAGATGACATGATTCGATACCTAGCAGACCCAAAAGGGTCTACAAAGAAACTATTAGAGCTAATAAATGAATTCAGCAAAGTGGCAGGATATAAAATCAACACGCATAAATCAAAGGCATTCCTGTATATCAGCGACAAATCCTCTGAAATGGAAATGAGGACAACCACCCCATTCACAATATCCTCAATAAAAGTAAAATACTTGGGAATCAACCTAACAAAAGAGGTGAAAGACTTATACAATGAAAACTACAGAACCCTAAAGAAAGAAATAGAAGAAGATCTTAGAAGATGGAAAAATATACCCTGTTCATGGATAGGTAGAAGTAACAACATCAAAATGGCGATATTACCAAAAGTTCTCTATAGGTTTAATCCAATGCCAATCAAAATCCCAACGGCATTTCTTGTAGAAATAGAGAAAGCAATCATGAAATTCATATGGAAAAATAAAAGACCCAGAATAGCAAAAACAATGCTAAGCAGGAAGTGTGAATCAGGCGGGATAGCTATACCAGACTTCAAACTATACTACAGAGCAATAGTAACAAAAACACCATGGTACTGGTAACAAAACCGGCGGGTTGACCAATGGTACAGAATAGAGGACACAGAAGCCAATCCACAAAACTACAACTATCTTATATTCGATAAAGGGGCTAAAAGCATGCAATGGAAGAAGGATAGCATCTTCAACAAATGGTGTTGGGAAAACTGGAAATCCATTTGCAACAAAATGAAACTGAATCCCTTTCTCTCGCCATGCACAAAATTTAACTCAAAGTGTATCAAGGAACTTGATATCAAATCAGAGACATGGCATTTGATAGAAGAAAAAGTTGGCTATGATCTACATACTGTGGGGTCGGGCTCCAAATTCCTCAATAGGACACCCATAGCACAACAGTTAATAACTAGAATCAACAAATGGGACTTACTCAAACTAAAAAGTTTTTTCTCAGCAAAAGAAACAATAAGAGAGGTAAATAGGGAGCCTACGTCCTGGGAACAAATCTTTACTTCTCACACTTCAGACAGAGCCATAATATCCAGAATATACAAAGAACTAAAAAAATTAGACAATGAGATAACGAATAACCAAATCAACAAATGGGCCTAGGACCTGAACAGAAATTTCTCAGAGGAGGACATACAATCAATCAACAAGTATATGAAAAAATGCTCACCATCTCTAGCAGTCAGAGAAATGCAAATCAAAACCACCCTAAGATACCATTTCACTCCAGTAAGATTGGCAGCCATTAGGAATTCAAACAGCATCAAGTGCTGGTGACGATGTGGGGAAAAGGGTACTCTTGTACATTGCTGGTGGGACTGCAAATTGGTGCGGCCAATTTGGAAAGCAGTATGGAGATTTCTTGGAAAGCTCGGAATGGAACCACCATTTGATCCAGCTATTCCCCTACTTGGTCTATTCCCTAAAGACCTAAAAAGAGCACACTATAGGGACACTGCTACATCCATGTTCATAGCAGCACAATTCACAATAGCAAGACTGTGGAACCAACCTAGATGCCCTTCAATAGACGAATGGATAAAAAAAATGTGGCATTTATACATAATGGAGTATTACTCTGCATTAAGAAATGACAAAATCATAGAATTTGGAGGGAAATGGATGGCATTAGAGCAGATTATGCTAAGTGAAGCTAGCCAATCCCTTAAAAACAAATGCCAAATGTCTTCTTTGATATAAGGAGAGTAACTAAGAAGAGAGTAGAAATGAAGAGCATGAGAAGAAGATTAACATTAAACAGGGATGAGAGGTGGGAGGGAAAGGGAGAGAGAAGGGAAATTGCATGTAAATGGAAGGAGACCCTTAGGGGTATACAAAATTACATACAAGAGGATGTGAGGGGAAAGGAGGAAAATATAAGGGGGAGAAATGAACTACAGTAGAGGGGGTAGAGAGAGAAGAGGGGAGGGGAGGGGGGAGGGGGGATAGTAGAGGATAGAAAAGGCAGCAGAATACAACAGACACCAGAATGGCAATATGTAAATATATGGTTCTGCAACTGATGTGATTCTGCAATCTGTATATGGGGTAAAAATGGGAGCTCATATCCCACTTGAATCAAAGTGTGAAATATGATATATCAAGAACTATGTAATGTTTTGAACAACCTACAATAAAAATTAATTAAAAAATATGTATGATTTCTTATATATTTTCAGATATCAATTCAATACATTATTTAAAGTGGAACCAGTTATATTATTTATTAACTGTATGATCTATTCATGCATTATCTCTATATTCATAGACACAGGGTACACCTATTTTTACCCTCAATACTAATTTATACGTTTTCAAAATATTCCTCAAAAAATGGTGGAAGAAATACTCATGTCACCTGATCAATATATACATTTTATCACAGTAATATTCTGGACAAAAAAATCAAAGGTCACCCTTAAGTTTGTACCAAAGCCTAAATGGAAAGTGAGCATGGATTACTAAAACCTTCCATGTCCAGGTGGCCTAATGCTCTCAAATGTCAATCTTATTGGTGACTACATTTTTGTTTCTTCCTAAGATTATATATTCAACCTCAAGCCTGTTGAAAATGTCTAATCCTATCACTCACTTTATACTTTGCCTGATTTAGTAATGTCTCTATTTATATCTATTTTCCTACATATTTTCCCCTGTTCATCATTGTGACTGACTCTTCACTTGTGCTGACATTTACATTCACTGTCTACCTGAAACCCTATTGCTTATGAACTTTTGGTCTAAATCCTATTCTCACTCTTCTTTGTAAACCTACTGACTATCTTCCTAATCCTACCGACTATCCCTTTTTGAGTGGATGTTCTCTTCGACATTCAATCATCCAAGGTACAAGCTCCTATGCCATTGTATATAGATTTATCTGAGACATTTTTGCAGAAAATAATTCAAAGCTAAGTGTACCAATTAAGGGCCCAATGCCCTTCTGGACTTCATATCTTCCATAGATTTCTGTTTTTATACTTATATTTCACCTATATATTCTTGTAAATATCATAGTTTCCCAATACCATTATTCGTCATGCAGAAGGATTCCTAACCTCAAATTGAACATGTTACTAACCCAAAACCATACATTGTTCTCTCAATCGAACTTTACAGAACAGCAGGGACAGGGTTGCTCTTAAAATACAGGAATGTAGGGCATGTTCCAGCTGTTGAGAACATCAAAGGTCCATGCAGAAATGATCCCTTGAGAAGATGTAGGCAGCTACGAAAGACCTGAGAGAGAAAAGTCATCTTCTATGGCAAACAACCTTGTCAGCATGAAGGGATGTGTATGAATCAGCCTCTCTCTTCTTAATGTAGAGAAGATGGACCAAAACAGTGCTAGGTGGAGAGCTGTTCCCGGGTGCCCATGGTTTATATACCATTCTAACTTGTGAAAGTGTCACAGGAAGTAGGGGCAGCCTCCATCTCATGGGACTCTTGAAAGCAACTGTTAGGACAAAGTGGTTGTCAAGGCAATGACCTCATTCAGTTCCTGAAGAAGTGATTTACCTCACTTCCTTGGTGATGGAACTCTCTTAACTTGGGATCCAGGAAGCCAGGCACCCGGAGCCAGTCCAGTCCCAGACCCAGTAGGCTCACTTGTTTGAATTTACCAAGGAGAGTGTCAGTCTTTCTTGGTACCTACAGATGTGAGGATGGCCAAATACCAGGAGACCTCTGCATAGGGGCCTTTCCTGAGAAAGTAGGTAGTGGTTCACTGCAGGCTCCTGACAACTTCACAGAGTTGGCCAAGGAGACCAGATCTGAGTTAGGACAGGCCATTTTGGGGGAACATAGTATGGCCCACCACTCAGAGGAAACTCCGGATAGTCACAGAGTTACATGGGGGAAGGAGGTGTCTTTGTGGGTGTGGGTGTGATTTTGTGGTTTTGTCTCATGATCTGAGAATAGGTAGGAAAGACGGTTTGTTTGATTTGGAGTGGTCTTCTTCTAGTAAGTCGTTGGACAAGGCAAGTGTTTCTATGTCTGTGTATCCCACTGTGTCCGTGGTTGTAGACATTAGAAAATAGAATGCAATAATTGATATGTCCTGTATAGTAGAAAGATTCCCGGCATTCATCCTGCCCAATTTATGAATGGACTGCAGCTTGCCTTATCCATGGGCAACACCTGCTACCTTCCTAAGTTCCTGTTTCTTCCAGAATTCTCACCACTCTCCAGAATAGTCTCATGGTTTTGTGTACAAAATATGTACCACATCCAAGCTCTGTGACATTGCCATGTCCTGGATAGCTGAAGGGAATGGCGAGCATCTCAGAAAACACAGATATCAGTGTGACCAAGAAAGTCTCAGTTGAGAAACCATGCTTTCGGCCTTTTGCTTATCAATTGTTCTGTTTCCCTGAATGTCAGGAAGGTCTTTGCCTCAGGCCACCCCTTTGTGAAGCCTGAAGAAAACAGTTTTCAAATGAAAATGAATGGGCACCACCTGTGGCTCTTTGCTTAATTGCTTTGGAAAGGGATGTGTCTAAATCAGCCTCTTGGCCCTGTGTGAGGTTGTGGCTTAGATTCTCAGCACCTGATGGATATAAAGAGATATCCCATGTGTGCATCCAAAACCAAAATGGCCAAAAGAGCAATTATTGTGAATGAAGTCTCTCGCATTCATTTGTAAGGTTCCTGACCACCATCAAGTGAGAATACGGATCCTTTGGGTCAAATGAGTTATGCACAGCCCTGCAGAGGCTAGCCCATAGGTTTTTGGGTTTTCTCATGGCTCCAAATCATATAGAGAATCTATACCTGACAGTCAGTAGGCCTCAAATTGGAGATGCAGAGCAGTATTAACAGCTAGCCTATCTGATAACTCCTGGTTCACCGGATGGGTGTCCAGGCCACCTTGACTTTAGGAAAATGAGGGGCAAGGGAGCTTATTTTTGACACTGTCTTGGGCTGCACCCCTCATGAAAAACTCCAGCCAGAGGTTATGATAAGTGTCTATATGAAAGAAGATGAGGGCCATGTGGGAGTGTTTTTTTTAATTGTGGTCATTTGTTTGGCGTTTGGAAGAGATAACTGGATCCACCTGGGCTTGAACTCTGGCATGATTCCTCTTAGAGACTGAGTTCTGGAATTTACCTCAAAGAAGTATTGCCATGAAATGTGTTGGGATTTTAGGAGGCCACGCATGAGAAGCCTCCCTTGAAAACTGAGATCGAGTGCCAGGGTGTCTTTCCACAGTGCAGTGAGAATCTCAGCCAGGATATCACATGATTTTATTCTGAAAGACTTGGCAGCCATAGTTGAGAGTCTAAACACATATGGAACTCATATTGTAGACCTCAATGATCCTGGCTTCATGTGACCTTTTGGCCACTCTTTGGGAAGCCTTGCCTGTGAGATTTCTCCAGATTTTTTATTTAAATGAGCTTCCTTACCACATAATGGTTCCTGCATTAATTGAAACGTACAGTGACTCCAACTTCATCCTTCAAAAATGGCTAAATAAATACCATCAAATTTCTGAAATTCCCATGAGGAGGTGGCACTGGAGAACCTTTGGATATCCTGTTGCTGATCATGAGTGAAATAATTCCCCACGCAATGACACTTCACCGGGAGAATTCCAATTTTATTGCTCAAAGCTGTGTGCTTATATACAACTAAGGGGGAGATGGTAGGGCTTAGATAAATGGCAGCAACCCGTTTATTGGCAAGTTCTTTCAGATATCAGCTCCAGAGCCCAGGAATTAGTTCTCATTGGGGCTAAGGTTCCCCACAAGTGAGATTTGAAATTGGCGCTGACGTGAGAGTTCACAAGGGTGGGAACTTTTTGCGCCACTGCAGAAATGAAGAAGGTAGGAAGAAGAAGTCCTTAGGCGCCATGTTGAGGTTTTTCTCTGGGGTATGGCTGCCATTTATTCTTTTCCCAACATTCCACCCTTTTTGTTTTCTTAGGAAGTGGGGCGTCATTTGTCAGATCCGGCTGCTTCCTGCTGTGTGGGGGTGGTGTGGGGCCTAGAAAGAGAAGTGGAGGAATGCTCAGGGAACAGGTTTAGGATTATCATGACAGCCAGAAATAAAACCCAGTGGCTATAGACAGCTACTTTCGTAGGGGTGAAGTCAATGAATGTTCCCTGAAGCCAAAGTTGTCGATGGCATGGAACTAGTTCTGGATGAAAGAGATTGTTGGTATCAGCCACTGGTCCTGTAACAGAGACTCTAGGAAATACTATAAGCATTGCCTGGACATGGCGTCACCAGCACCTGAAGAAGATCAGAGCAAATAAAAACAGAATGAAGATAAAAATTAAAGGAAATGTCATTTTTTGGCAGAAGTTCCATGTTGGGGGACTGACATAGAAGAGGCCAAGGGCCATGAGAAATCTTAGAAGGTGGTAAAGACTCATGAATCCAGGATGGCAGATTAAGAGGTTCTCAGAGCTCTTTGTCTCCCGCTGTCTGATACCCATTGCATTCCATCATGCCTGGTAGTGAGCTTCATCACTGAGTTACTGTTCTCTTGGAGATGTTGGGGGTTCATCGGTCATCAGAGGCTGGTAGTGCCTAAGCAAAAGCTGGTTGAAAGTTTGATTAGGAATTTTTTGCAGTTGGGTTTGAAGGCACTTCATTTTGCAGGACAAGAGAGCACAAAAAAGGAGCATCCCAATAAGGGGCCCCAAGATATGTAGTAAGTACATGGCAAGATAGGATTGGAAGAACCCCATGATGGGATTGGAGGAGGTATGTTTGAGCAATTCGGTCAATAATTCCTGCAATTTAACAACATTTTTTTTTATTAGCCCAGATTCATTAACATAATAGCAAAATTCCTCTCTGAGGAATAGGCATGTAACCCCTTTTTCTGCAGTGAGAAGATCAATTGCCCTTTGGTTCTGTAAAGCCACTTGTGCCAATGATATAACCTGCCGCTGCAAGGAACCCAGAGACTCAGCCATGGTATTGAGTGTTTCCTGCAGTTTTTGTTGAAGGTCATTGGATGCCCATAGAGCATGACCTATAGCTCCACCAGAGATTCCGAGACTCGTCACTGAGGTTGTTAAAATGAGGCCTACCAGAACCGGCAGAAAGACTACCCTACGGGTGCGGGAAGGTAGGGCCAACTGTCGGAATTCGGTGGGAGTATACAAAGATAGCTGAGGAACTACAGTAACCAAGAAACAGGTGCCAGAGACATTGATCGTTGAGGTACTTAAAGACCCATTACACCAGAGGAAATGTTCAGGTTGCCTAAACACAGGGCTCTATGGGGTGTTGTAGCTCAAGGAACAAACGGGTAAAGGATTCATTATTGGCAGGTGGAAACAGATGAAAGGAAATAAAGTATTGGTGGAATAACTTTCCCACAGTGGGATACGTGTCACATGTAGGGGTTGTCCTTTTTAGAGAAATTGTAGGGTTTTGCTGGAATATTTTCTGCCGCTAATGGGACTGCTGCTAGAAGTGGACGACTAAGTGAAGCACAGAGAAAGCACTGAGAAGTAGGCAAAGAAAGACGGGTGGAGTTTAATAATCAAAAAGTTTGGTGTAGCAAATTGAGCCATGTGGGAGGGGGACCTGAGGGGGTTGAAGGCTCTGAATCCTCTTTGGATGAGCTATGGATACGATCTCGAAGTTTTGATTCTGAGTCCTTAATGTGTTCGACTACCTGGATGGTTGCCTTAGGTGGCGTAATCAGGGTGCGGCCAATAGTCATCCACCCTGTGGGTCTGACTGAGGTTGTCTGAGCATAGACAGCAAACTCAACATAGCCCCAACGTTTGGCCTTGGGGTCAGGTTTATCTAAAGTATACCATCCATTGTTATTGGATGAAGAGCCTTTATGCCACTTTATGTAACTAGAAGTCCACCCTTCAGGGTAACCGAGTGAGTGGTAAGAATAGCTACCACGTTCATCATGGAACCTGCATGACCAATAGGGGCACCCATTATATATCTCAGGCCACCAATGACAATAATCTTTGGTTTGATCAAAAAGGAAGCAAATGAAAGGCCAGTTCCAGCTACCAGGGACGAAGGTCCTTGAAGGTGACAATTTTAGGGAAATAGAGGTGCAGTTGTGCATGAAGCAAGTAGTTGCATCCACTCCGCGGACCTTCTGCATGCCATGTTCTGAGTATCGTTCCCGAAGAGTGAATAAATGCATGGTAGGTGAGGAGGGTAAAGACCAGTCCTGACAGAGCACAGAAAATAAGCAGAGCACAAAAAACAAGCAGTTAGAGAAGACTAGGGTGTTGGGAGAGCTCATTGTGCCTTCTTTAAGAGGAATTGGGCTGCAAGGAAAACCGTGTGAGCCGCAACTTAAATGGGTGAGATGGGTGTGGAGAGCAGGAGTAAAGGGGAGGTTCAGGAGGTGATTCTTGGAGTTCCTCTGGGGTGGCCCTGTCGTCAGCATGTGGGGCCTCCTGGTGATGTGGCTTCAACCTAGACATGTGATTCCAGGGAGTGAGACGGTTGTCTGGTAAGGAGAGTTTGGCGGCGGTGGGGGTACAGAGAATGACAGGCTAGGGGCCTTCCGATTTGGGGGCAAGAGTCCCTTTCTCCTCTGGGGTATTATAATTGACTAGACTAACTGGTGTTAAGGGAGGAGTGTTTGGAGAGGAGACTGGGTCCGGAAGAAGCCAGTCCTGATATTTCCAGAGTTCCGAGTGGAGATGAAGCAAGAGAGGTACACCTATTTGTGCCCCCAATACTAATTTATATCTCTTCTAAATATTGCTCCCAGAAATGGTGCAAGAAATACTCATGTCACCTGATCTACATATACATTTTATCACAGTAATATTCTGGCCACTAAATGCAAAGTCACACTTACAATTGTACCAAAGCCTAAATGGAATGTGAGTATGGATTATGAAAATCACCCATGTCCATGTTGCCTAATGCTCTCAAATGTCAATCCTATTGGTGACTACATATTTGTTTCTTCCTAAGATTATGTATTCAACCTCAAGCCTGTTGAAAATGTCTAATCCTATCAATCACTTCATCATTTGCCTGATTTCCTAATGTCTCTAATGATATCTGCTTTCCTACATATTTTCCCCAGTTCATCACTGTGACTGACTCTTCAAATGTGCTGACATTTACATTTTCTGTCTACCTGAAACCCTATTGCTAAAGAACTTTTTGTCCAAATCCTATACTGACTCTTTTTTCTAATCCTATCAAGTATCTTCCTAATCCTACCAACTATCCTTTTTTGACTGGATGTTCTCTTCAACATTCAATTATCCAAGGTACAAGGTCCTATGCCATTATGTATAGATTTATCTGAGACACATGTGCACAACATAATTCAGAGTAAAGTATCCCAATCAAGGATCCAATGCCCTTTTGGGCTTCAAATCTTACCTAGATTTGTGTTTTCATACATATATTTCACCTCTATATATCCTTATAAATATTGCAGGTTCCCAATACCATTATTCATGCAGCAGAATGATTCCTAACCCAAATCAATCATGTTATTAACCCTAACCATACTTTGTTTCCTCAACCTAACTTTACAGAAAAGCAAGGACAAAGTTGGTCTTATATAGAAATGTAAGAGATCTTCCACCTGCTGAGAACCTCAAAGGTCCATGCAGAAGTGAACCCTGGGGAAGATATAGAAAGCTATGAAGGACCTGAGAGAGCGAAAGTCATCTTTCATGACAAAAAAAAAAAAAAAAAAAAAAAAAAACAGGTCAGGATGAAGGGGTGTGTTTGAAGCAGTCTCTCTCTTCTTAATGTAGAGAAGATGGACCAAACCAGGCCTGTGTGGAGAGCTGTTTACGGGTGCCTATGTTTGATATACCATTCTTACTTGTGAAAGTGTCACAGGAAGTAGGGGCAGCCTCCATCTATTGGGACACTTGGAAGCAACTGTTAGGACAAAGATGTTGCCAAGGCAGTGACCTCATTCAGTTCCTGAAGGAAGTGACCTATATAACTTTCTTGGTGATGGAACTCTCTGAACTTGGGATCCAGGAAGCCAGGCACCCAGAGTCATTCCCAGTCCCAGTCCCAGTGGCCACACATGTTTGGATTTACCAAGGATAGAATCGGTCTTTCTGTGTAACTACTGATGTGAGGATGGCCAAATTCCAGGAGAGCTCTGAAGAGGGGCCTTTCCTGAGAAAGCAGGTAGTGTCTCACTACTGGCACCTGACAACTTCACAGTGTTGGCCAAGGAGACCAGATGTGACATAGCACAGCCCATTTCGGGGAAACGTAGTATGTCCCATCAGTCAGAGGACACTCCGGATAGTCACAGACCTACTTGGGGGAAGGAGTTGACTTTGTGGTTGTGCGTGTGAGTTTGAGGTTTTGTCTCATGATCTGAGAATATATAGGAAAGTCGGTTTGTTTGATTTGGAGTGGACTGTTTCTAGTAAGTCTTTTGACAATGCGAGTGTTTCTATGTCTGTTTATCCCACTGTGTCCGTGGTTGTAGACATTAGAAAAGAGAATGCATCAATGGATGTGTCCTGTCTAGTAGAAAACTTCACAGCATTCATCCTGCCCAATTTATGAATGGACTGTGGCTTGCCTAATGGATGGGCAACAACTACTATCTTCCTAAGTTCCTGTATGTCTTCTTGAATTCTGGCCACTCTCCAGAATAGGTTCAGGGTTTTGTGTCCACGATATGTACCACCTCCAAGCTCTGTGACATGGCCATGTACTGGATAGCTGAAGGGAATGGGATCATCTCAGAAAACCCAGATATCATTCGAGAAACCCTGCAATGGGCCATTTGCTTATCTATTGTTCTGTTGCCCTGAATGTCAGAAAGGTCTTTGCCTCAGGCCACTCCTTTGTGAAGCCTGAAGGAAACGGTTTTCAAGGGGAATTAATGGGCATCACCTGTTGCTCTTTGCTTAATTGCTTTGGAAAGGAATGTGTCTGCATCAGACTCTTGGCCATGTGTGAGGCTGTTGCATAGATTCTCAGCACCTGATGGATCTAAAGAAAGTTCCCACGTGTGCTTCCAAAACCAAAATGGCCAAAAAAGCAGTCATTGTGGACGAAGTCTCTCGCCTTCCTCTGTAACGTTCCTAACCTTCATCAAGTGAAAATAGGGATCCTTTGTGTCAAATGAGTTCTCAAAACCCTGCAGATGATAGCCCATATGTGCTTGGGTTTTCTCATGATTCCAATTCACATAAAGAGTCTATACCAGAGAGTCAGTAGGCCTCAAATTGGAGAAGCAGAGGAGTATTTATGGCAGGCTTATTTGATCACTCCTGGTTCTCAGGAAGGGTGTCCAGGCAACCATGACTTTAGGCAAATTATGGGCAAGGGAGTTTATTTTGTACACTGTCTTGGGCTGAGCCCCTCATGGAAACCTCCAGCCACAGGTTATGATGAGTGTCTATATGGAAGAAGATGAGGGCCTTGTGGGAGTGTTTTGGTTTTAATTGTGGTCATTTGTGTAGTGCTTGGAAGTGATGACAGGGTCTACCTGGGCTTGAACGCTGGTGTGATTCCCCTTAGAGTCTGAGTTCTGGAACTGATCTCAGAGAAATATTGCCATGAACTGTGTTCAGATTTTAGGAGGCCACGCATTGGATTTCCCCTTGGAAACTGAGATCAAAAAAGAAGGGTGACTTTCCACAGAGCCTTGGAATCTCAGCTAAGATATCACATGATTTTTTTCTGAAAGATGTGGCAGCCATAGTTGACAGTCAGAACACCCATGGACGTCACATTGAAGACCTCAATGGGCCTGGCTTCTTGTGACCTTTTGACCACTCTATGGGATGACTTGCCTGTGAGATTTCTCCAGAGATTTCATTGAAATGAGTTTCCTCACCATTTAATGGTTCCTGAATGAACTGAAACCCACAATGCCTCCAACTTCATCCATGAAAAATGGCTAAATAAATACAATAAAATTTTTGAAATTCCCTTAACCAGGTGGCACTGGAGAACCTTTGGATGTCTTTTTCCTGATCATGAGTGTACAAGAGAATGCCATGATTGACAGGGTTTCATGAAATTGGTGTAGAACAAAGATGCCAGTAAGTTGGACCCTGCTGAGTAGTGGGCCTATTGCAGTGGTGGGCAGGTGTGTGATAATACATCTTTGGTGTGGCCAGGAGGATTTTCCATTGCCTTCAAAATGGCTTCTGACTGATATGGTGCAGCCAGCAGACCCTTCTTGTTACATGGAGAGGTTTCTGGGAAAAGTTCAGAGTCAGATTTCTATGGACAAATGGGCAAGCTTTGTGAGATAGAAGCCTGGTTGGTGCATTCTCTGTCACCACAAGTGACAGAACTCCCTCCAATACTGGGTCCCAGTTGAACTCGTTGTATTTCATGAAGCAAATACCAAACTCCCAGTGCAGCAGCAAGAAACACCACGAAAAGTGGAGGATGACCAAATGGCTTCACAGTTCACACGGGGAGACACTTAGCACCAAGTGGCCACAGTTTACCTACAAATACAAAATTCAGCACTGCTGCCTCATGTTCATTAGAATACAAAAAACCATGTCCTCCAGGTCACGTAGATGCAGACCCAGCTTTTATGGTGTCACTAGAAAGGAAGCTAAATCTCCTTACAACAACATATATTTCAAGTGCCCAACCTCAGAGGAAGTTTCTCAAGAAGTCTTTAGGCCGGCAGAGCTCCACGTCTTTGGAGTGTTTACCTGTTAGACCAGGACGCTAGAAAAGACCACTGACTCAAATTAAAATCAAATAAAATTAAGCTTATTACTTCCACCGGCCGTGCTGCCTCTCCCTCCCAAAATGGTGGGAACAAGACAGCATCCCCAGCTTTCCTACAGCCCAGTTTTATAGCCCAGAAAGTTACACAAAAGGGGGGTTACAGATAACAGAACTCTGATAAACATCACATTAAAGGTAGTTTACAATTTTTTTTGCTGTCCCTACATCAGAATTCATGAGGACCATTAGAGCCTCAGAGAGGGTTGTTGTCTGGCCAGAGAAGGCAAATATTTATGATGTGTCACTAAAGTTTCAGAGAGGGCTGCTATCTGGTCAGAGAGCTGGGCATGCGTGAGTTCAAGGCGTGGGCAGGCATTCCACGCAGGTTCAGAATTTGAAGTAATTTATGGTAAAGCCAAAATTATCTTTTCATGGCTTTGTGGCATGATGGTTCCCAATTTTAATAAAAGATCAGGTTGGGTCTACAATTTCCCCCTTTTCTCTGTGTCCCTTTCAAATCTTTGATAGATTATGGGAAGAACACTGAGGAAATTTTAATCCCTCAGATAAGAGTCTCCAAATTTTTACAACTCACCCAAAACCGATCTCCCTGATTTTACCTGACTTAATTAATTATTTATATTGATAGTCTATTTATCTTTCTCTCCATTGTTGTAAAAAGAGTGGCATCACTAATTTTTTCTTCTTCTGTCCTGAGACAGGGTGACGTGAGTGGGCTCGTCGTGAGGGACATGAGTTGCCTATTAGAAGTCAGTTGAGAGACATGAGTTGACCTTTAGAAGTCAGTTCGGTTTGAAGTCAGGTTGGGGAAGAACAGGTTGTAAAGTCATCTGTGAATGGATTCTTCTATGAGTGAAACAAAAACCATGAGTACTGAATAAATGTTGCAGCAGCTGGAACATGTCACTGTATAGAAATTCCCTCACCAGTCTTTAATATCCCCAATTATCAGGACTGTCAACTTAATATTTAACTTTAAGTGTTACAGTTGGCCCTCCCAATAAGACACAGTTTAATAATTTAATGTCATCTGATCTTGTAAAAATCCCTTTACTAGTATGACCTCTGCGTCTAATAGAGAAACCTTTAATTCTGTTACTCAGGGCTGGATAATCGTACTAGCAAACACCAAGCCTACCTGTGTAGGTTAGGAATATCTGTAGGTCTTAAACTGAAAACTTATGCCTGTGGCAGCTCTTCTTGATTGTCTCTTTTTATAAGTATTAGGCATTCCTGACTGAGAATCCTTCTTTGTAGCCTCCAGTCTTACTTATTTTGGGAGGATAAGATAAAGTGCATACCTTAAAATTTTATTATTATTATTATTATTTAAAATGCCCAGGAGTGGCTGTATTTTGGTCTTAACTGTCTTTGCTAAGTGTTTAAGATGAAGCAGTCAAACTGACTTTTGTTTCTATCTATTGTTAACACTCAGCTGAGATTTTGTGGGAATCAATTCTGGGGAAACTTGAGAAGAGATTCTCAGTTCTGCTAGTGCCATTTGCGCTAGGTGGGTCCAGGTCTTGCTTGACCATTTGGCTTCCCTCAGAAGCATCATGTATGTCTCCTTTCTATGATGACTCTCCTCTTTGTAACAAATGCACTGATTGGCTTTCTGTTCTCCAGTGGTCTCATTAATCTCCCTGATCAGGAGGTTATGTGGCTCAGAGTTGCAAAGCTCTTTAGAGAAGTCCCCTGTTCCCTGGATTCAGACTGACTCAGAGGGCAAGAGCCAAATATTGGTTTTCTTGTCCCTTTTCATTTAACATTCATTTTAAATCCTAATCTTAAAAATCCAGCAAATAAATTTTAACAGCCTTACATTAAGAGTACTGGGCTTTAATGTCAATAACTTTATAATTACCTTTTTATTAATTGGGATCTGTATAATTCTGTCTGTATTGTAGTTGATGACTTATTATCTTGAATAAACCCATGTTGTGTTCTTAAAGCAAAACATTTGTAAAACACTAACAGGGAATCTTTAGATCACTTATAAGAAAATTTCAAACTAAAATTAACAAAAGTAAAAATACTTAGTTCGTGTAATATCTTCCCTGAATTTTTTGGCTGAATTATACATTATATCCCCTGTTTGAGATCCTAGTAATATTGACAATAAAAAAAAAACCTTTTTAACATAACTTTAAAGAAATATTATCTGACCTAATGGTTTCATAGTCATTCTCACATGTAGTAAGATGGGACACACAGCCTTATCTCAGGTAAGGCAGGGCTCTTTATAAATCTTAACTATTTTAGTTCTAAAGCTGATCTTTATTTTTAAATATCATTTGACAATGTTTAAATAAATTGTTTGAGGTCACATGAACATTAGTTAACACCATATGATATCACATTTAAAACATGAATTAAAGAAAGGCTGAAAGTTTTTAAACTTTACAAAGATTAGGCTCTAATTAACTTAAAAATACATTTAAATTGTTCCCCAATGTAAAAAGTAACATAAAAATTTACATATCTTATTGATAACAGGTAAATAAATCCACAATATATTTTTTACCACACAACTTCAGAGCACCAGCTTGATATAATACTCTTTAAACGTTTCTACCTTACAGACTTGCATACCTGTAAGATATGAAAACATTAATAGCATAACAATTACATTTATGTTTCTACATTAATCAAGTGTGGCTTTTAAAGAAATGGCAGTACAGTGCTCTAAAATAACAGTTTTTATTTAATCAGTTGTTTAATTTTTATGGTTGCTTGCTCTAGAAAACATAAATCTTAATAAACTCAATGTTATGGGTAAACTTATGTTTTAAGAAATTTTTGTCTCATTAACACATGACTGATTTTTACAATCTTATACAGAGTTTACTAAAAAAAATACAGATCTTAGTAAATCAATCAGATATCTAACAAAAGTACTCATGAATGAGTAATCCCATATCAAATTTACTTTACTTATTTATCAAAAAGTTAGAGAAATGTATTGAACAGTGTAAACCATTTTTATGTTGAAGGAAAGGTACTAGAGCCAAGGCATATTAGACATTTTGTAGATGTTAATATTTTGTTAGATGTTTGAACACCTAGAAAACTTTGTAAGCTTAAATTTAAAGACATTTGTTTTTATCTCTTTATCCAATTTAAATTGAAACATTTAAATCACGTGAATTAAAGATCTTTGGATCCACTTTTTTAAAATTTGTTTTTACGAGCGCTATTTTTTTATGAGCGCTCCTTATATATGTTAATTTGTGTATCATATATATGATATACGGACATATGTATATGTAGACATACAACACATAACAATTTGTGCACACATAATAATAGTAAAGGCCTTGTAGCTTTTCGTAGTTGAAATATTTATTGCAATGTTTCAAAAAGTCCACAGTTGGTCAAAGATAGAACTGATCAGAAAAACATTAACCTAGGTCTGTATGCTCAAAATCATGAGGTCAAAAAACATAAAGTATCTAAGAAAAAAAATAAGAGTCCTAAAAAAATGACTTGCCAGTAATTAGTAAATAACATACAATTTACCTTTTTTTCCCCTTAGACCTCAAATCACTCTCCTACAAAGCTTGCAGGCTTCTTTCATTTGCATTTCAACATAAGTCATGGCTGAGGTCTGGAAGGAGCAGCAAAAAAACTGCTATTCTGAACAGACATCTCAGGACTAAGGCATTTTAACCATAATTTTCAGGTTCGGATGTTGAAAATTATGATACAAGTTTAAGATACAATTCACAAAATTTTATATCTTTACATCTTGTTTGGTCAACAGACACCATACTATGATTTACTATCCATGTCCAAATTAATGCACTGGTACACACAGTGACATTTTCCCAGGCTACCCAATTCAAAATTGGTGAAAAAAAAAGACTGTATGATTGGGAAGTTTCTTCCCAACTTGGAAGTAGAGTTCTTCAGTTATCCATCCTAAGTATTTAAGTTCTCTGGCATGAATTATCTGAAATCATAAACTAAACAATTACCTAAACCCGACTTTTTACTGCAAGATTGTGCAATGCTTCAGAAACCCATTCAGTTACCAGATTGTTAAAACAAAACATCATCATTTAGACACACATTCAGCTAAGATCATTCCCCAAAAACAATTTATAATATCAACACATTATTGCAGATGCCTTAAAGGGCCAGAAACTAAGACACAATACAGACAGAAAGGAGGTCCAGACTATGGCTGTTAGACAGAACCCTTTAAACCAGAGCAGATAAGAGAAAAATCTCCTACAGCAGTGGCACCATAGATGTCCCCACAAGGGGACCAGATGTTTTCACAGAAGGGCAACCTGAAATGTAAAATAAAGTGTCTCCATGGTGACTTTACTGCATTTAGTGTCACCTTTTTCTTTTTCTCTTTTTTTAACAAGGCAGAGGTGGCATAATCCTTACAGTGCAGGGAAGGAAGGAGGTAATTCCCTGAATCAACAGGGCTTTGGCAGCTGCTGGGAGTCCCTCAGTTTCCCCTTTTACATACAGGATTAGCTCCTCTGATTCAGTTCCACATCAAGCATGCTCTGTCTCCTAACATTTCAGTAGATAGCTCTCACAAAGTTCAGGGGCGGAGGGTGGGTACAAGATTTGTAACTTAAAGTTTGGTTCCTGACCTTGAAGCCAATTAATACAAATTTAATAATGAGGACTGGGTTTTGAGAAAAAGAAAAAAGGAGTTTTATTGCTTGGCTAACAAAGGAGAAACACAGGGGACTCTGCCAAAGTTGTGACTCTCTTTATCTGGAGGGACAAGGGGTTTTAAAGGAGTTTCACTTGTTAACCTGGGAGATACTCAGTTCTTAGGTCCCCAGCAGGCATAGCCCTCTGCAATGGGTGTGCTCCAGGCAGCCAGCTAGGGGCTTCTATCATCCTGCTTTACAATGGGGGATAAAGTTCATTGCAGTTCCTTAAAACACAGTCCAAAGGGGTGTCAGGCTTAATCTCTTTATTTCTGATTTTCAGGTCCAATATACTTAAGTTTTTTCCACCAAAATCACACAACAAAACGAACAAAAACAAACAAACAAAAAACCAAAAAATAGAACACAGAACACAAAAAAACAGAAACCCAGCGCCTAAACTCAGAAACAGGGCAAGAGTGCAACATCTTGCTAAAGCTCCAGGGTAGGAGCGCGTGCGTGCCCGTCGGCACCTCTCTACAGTTCCAGAGGAATTCCCTACAGAACAGAACAGAGGACAGAAAGATTCTCGTTACTGTCCTGGACAGAAGTATATGTAAGCCTCCCCGTGCCACATCTCTGTCATCAGAAGAGATCTCCCTTAACCAGATATCAGATGTTATAAAGGAGCCACTTACCTATGGAGGCGTCCTCCATCAGGTGCTTGCTAATAGTTTTAGTGCAGAGGTTCACTGCAGTGCTCCCTGGACTAAAGGCTCTCTTCCAAATATAAAGAAGATGGACCAAATCAGGCCTGTGTGGAGAGCGGTTCCTTGGTGCCTATGGTTGATATACCATTCTAATTTGTGAAAGTGCCACAGAAAATAGGGTAAGCCTCCTTCTTATGGTACGCTTGAAAGCAACTGTTTGGACAAAGTGGTTGCCAAGGCAGTGACCTCATTCAGTTCCTGAAGTATGTGACCTCACTTCAATCCCTTGGTAATGGAACTCTCTAAACTTGGGATCCAGGAAGCCAGGCACACAGAGTCAGTCTCAGTCCCAGTCCCAGTGTCTCACTTGCTTCGATTTAGCAAGGACAGAGTCAGTCTTTCTTGGTACCTACTGATGTGAGGATGGCCAAATGCCAGGAGTTCTCTGAAGAGGGGCCTTTCCTGAAAAAGTAGGTAGTGGCTCACAGCTGGCTCCTGACCACTTCACAGAGTTGGACAAGGAGACCAGATCTGAGACAGGAAATGCCATATCGGGGGAACATAGTATGGCCCAGCAGTAAGAGGATACTCTGGAGATTGAGAGACCTACTTGGGGAAGGAGGTGCCTTTGTGGGTGTGGATGTGTGTTTGTGGTTTTGTCTCATGTTCTGAGAATAGGCAGGAAAGTCGGTTTGTTTGGTTTAGAGTGAACTGTTTCTAGTAAGTTGTTTCACAAGGCGAGTGTTTCTATGTCTGTGTATCCCACTGTGTCCGTGCTTGTAGACATTAGAAAAGAGAATGCATCAATGGATATTTCCTGTCAAGTAGAAAGCTTCCCAGCATTCATCCTGCCCAATTTATGAATGCACTAGGGCTTGCCTTATCGATGGGCAACACCTGCTATTTTCCTAAGTTCCTGTTTTCTTCCTGAAATTTAGCCACTCTCCAGAATAGGTTCATGCATTTGCATCCACGCTATGTACCACCTCCAAGCACTGTGACATGGACATGTACTGGATAGCTGAAGAGAATGGCAAGCATCTCAGAAAAGTCAGATATCACTGTGACCCAGAAAGTCTCAGTAGAGAAACCCTGCGAAGGGCCTTTTGATTACCTATTGTTCTGTTGCCCTGAATGTCAGGAAGGTCTTTGCCTCAGGCCACGCTTTTGTGAAGCCTGAAGAAAACAGTTTTCAAACGGAAATGAATGGGCATCACCTGTGGTTCTTTGCTTAAATGCATTGTAAAGGGATGTGTCTGAATCAGCCTCTTGGCTCTGTGTGAGCCTGTGGCTTAGATTATCAGCACCTGATGGATCTAAAGAAAGATCCCATGTGTGGATCCAAAATCAAAATGGCCAAAAAATCAGTCATTGTTGATGAAGTCTCTCGCATTCCTCTGTAAGGTTCCTGACCTCAATCAAGTGAGAAAAGGGATCCATTGGGTCAATTGAGTTCTTCAAAGCCTTGCAGATGCTAGCCCATAGGTTCTTGAGTTTTCTTATGAATCCAATTCAAATAAAGAATCTAAACCCCACCGTCAGTAGGCCTCAAATTGAAGAACAGAGCTGTATTAATGGCAGGCATATTTGATCACTCCTGGTTCACAGGAAGGGTGTCCAGGCCACTCTGACTTTTGGCAAATGAGGGGAAAGGGAGATTATTTGGGACACTGTCTTGTGCTGCGCCTCTCATGGAATCCTCCTGCCAGAAGATATGATGAGTGTCTATTTGGAAGAAGATGAGTGCCATTTGGGAGTGTTTTGGTTTTAATTGTGGTCATTTGTGTGGTGGTTGGTAGAGATAATTGAGTCCATCTTGTCTTGAACTTTGTTGTGATTCCCTTTAGAGACTGTGTTTTGGAACTGACCTCTGAGAAGGTACAAGGTCCTGTGTCATTGTATATCCATATTTCTGGGACATCTCTACGGAACGTAATTCAAAGCTAAGTATACCAATCAAGGGCCAAATGAACTTCTGGGCTTCAAATCTAACCTAGATTTCTGTTTTCATACTTATATTGAAAGGTTAATAAAATAGGTACTTGTCACTTCCTGTTTTTCTGTATGCTTAATAAAACACTGTTGAAATCTTGAGAACTGTTCGCTCTTCTTGTTCCCAGAATGTGCTGCCCCCAACTGCCAAACTGCAGAATGTACTCCATCAACCATTTGCACGCAAACCGCCCACTCGCCCTTACCCATCAATAAACTTCCCTCCCTGCCCTCTCCAAGGAAAATATATAAGCACTTCTTAAGCTGTTCTCAGGGCTCTCTGCTCTATTCAAGCGAGCTCTGAGCCCTTGCATGCCGGACTCCCAATAAACCCTTTGCTGTTGCATTAGACAGTCTCTTGGTGGTCTCTTTCATCGATGCTCACCCGACCTTTACTTCTGGTGGCCCCAGCGAGATCCGGCAGCTGCAGATGAAAGACCCCCAACGGGATGCTCTGGGGGTAAATAAGGCCCCTCTTTCTGGATTCAGGTTAGGGTTTGACAAAATGGCTATTGGTAAAGAGCGTGAGCTCTCTCCCACGGTCGCTGACACACATGTCACAGAGCCACAGGCCATGTCCCTGGGGGATGGACTCGGGAAATTGAGGAACCATAGTCTCCTTGACTCAGTGATATTTTCTTTCAGATTCGGAATTGCCAGCCCATCAGGTTTTGCCGGCTACTCAGTCCTGGTCTCAGTATTGGACGTCCATTGCCTGTCTTTATTGTCTTGTCTTGTCTGTGTCATGTGTTGTTGCTTTCACTGTCTGTGTATATTTCATTATGGGACAGAGCACTTCAATGCCTCTGTCCCTGACCCTTAATCACTGGACCAAAGTCTGCTTAAGGGCTCCGAATCTTTCTTTTTCATTAAAACACCAGACCTGGCAGATTCTGTGTCTCAGAATAACCCACCTTTGTAGTCGGATGGCCTCTAGAAGGATGTTTCTACTTCGCACTAATTTGAAAAGTCTGAGATATTGTCTTTCAGCCGGGGCCACATAGACATCCAGATCAATAGCCATATATCTTAACTTGTCAGGACCTCTGCAAATCTCCTCCTCCATGGGTGAAGCCTTTCCTTGTCCCTGCACCCACTCCTACTCCTTCCCCTATGATTCTATCTCTCAAACTCTCTGTTCCTCAACCTCCACCCTCTGTTCTCCCTGAGTCTCAAGACTCTACTCGTCCTTATCCTCTGCCCTTGTCCCCCAACCCCCAAAACCCTGTAAGTAATTCCCCTGCTGCTGACTCAGCCTCTCCACCATTCGAGGAAGCCAGAATGGCCCAGCGCCCTCCAAATGACTGTCCCATGACACACACAGCGCCTCCTTCCCTGGAGGAAGCTGGCCCGGCTAAAAAAACTCAGAGAACTCGCCAACGTTTTCACACCTGCGTACTTGGAATGACTGCCAACAACTCCTAGGGACTCTCTTCATGACAGAGGAATGAGAGAAAAACCCCCTGGAAGCCAGAAAAAAATATCCTCGGACCTGATGGGCGACCAACACAACTTCCCAACATAATAAAAGCTGCCTTCCCCTTTAACCAACCCAACTGGGACCCCAACACATTTGAAGATAGGGAGCATCTGTCCAATTATTGCCAGGCTCTAATTGCGGGTATCCAAAGGGCCGCTAGGTGACCAACTAATTTGGCCATGGTAAGAGAAATTATTAAAAGGCCTGATGAATCTTCCTCTATGTTTCTAGAGAGAATTATGGAGGCATATAAGAGATATACTCCTTTCGATCCTCAGGCAGCAGATCAAAAGGCATCTGTCACGATGGCCTTAATTGTTGAAGCTGCCATGGATATTAAAAAAAAAAGTTAAAAGAGAGATTTAGTCAGAGAAGCCGAAAAAGTATACTATAAGAGAGAAACAGGGAAAAAGAAAGGGAGCAGAGGGAGGATGAGAGAAGCAAAAGAAAGACTAAGGCATTGACTAAGATCCTGGTCACAACAAGAAAGAGGCCAGAAATTAAGACATAAGGTGACAGGAAGCGATACCTGGGCCCGTGCCACAGGCCACCCCTGGCCTCAGATCAATGTGCCTACTTTAAAAAAAAAGGACACTGGGCCAAAGAGTGCCCAATAAAGAGACAGACATGCCAGCCAGCCATTCTGACTCTGGGGGATGACTAAGAAAGTTGGGGCTCAGATTCATTCCCCTAGCTCAGGGTAAGATTTGAAGTGTAGGGGACCCCAGTAAACTTTGAAGTGAATACAGGAGCAGTATACTCAGCCCTTAAGGCCCCATTGGGCCGTCTATCAAATAAAAGGTCTGTAGTTCAAAGGGCTAATGGCAGTAAATATCGGGCTTAGACTACTAAGAGGACCATGGACCTGGGGAAAGGAAAAATCCATCACTCCTTCCTAGTAATCCCAGAATGCCCGCACCCATTGATGGGCAGAGATCTGCTCACCAAGCTCTGGGCCAAAATAGCTTTTAACCCTGAAGGCCCCCAAATGAAAGTTCTAAATCCTTCATTAAAAACTCCTATAGTCACGGCTTTAACTATATTAGTAGAAGATGAACGTCCACTCTTCACACCCCCCAAGACTGATCAAAAAGGCAAGCTACCCCAGAAATGGATAACAGATTACCGAGATGCCTGGGCAAAAACTGCTGTGTTAGGCCTGGCCGTGAAACAACCTCCAATAACAGTGGAGTTAAAAACCTCAGCCTCCCCAATCAATATCAAATAATATCTTCTAAGCATAAAAAGCTAAAGATGGGATAAGGCCCTATATTCAGAAATATCTGGCCTTAGGGGTCCTAAGGCCCTGTCAATTGGCCTGGAACACTCCCCTGCTATTAGAAGAAAAAGCCAGGAACCAGGGACTATCACCCTATTAAAGACCTAAGAGAGATCAACAACAGAGTGCAGGACATTTACCCCACGGTACCTAATCTGTTCAATCTGCTTTGCACTCTGAACCCTGAGCAGAAATGGTATACTGTTCTGGACTTAAAACAAGCTTTCTTTTGCTTGCCTCTTCATAAAGATAGTCAGTTGCTGTTTGCTTTTGGGTGGGTAGACCCAGAAACCGGAAAGTCTAGTCAACTAACTTGGACTAGACTCGCAGAGGGGTTCAAAAACTCCCCCACTCTCTTTGATGAAGCCCTTCACAGAGATCTCAACAATTTCTGAACTACACACCCCGAATTCACCCAGCTTCAATATGTGGATCACCTGCTACTGGCATCCAACACCAAGGAAAACTGTGAACTGGGAACCAAGCACTATTATCCGAGCTTGCTCAACTCGGGTATAGAGCTTCGGCCACAATTGCCCAATTTGCCAGCAAGAAGTAATCTTCCTCGACTATTTCCTTAGGGGCGGTAAACGATGGCTCACTGAGCACAGAAAACAAACCATTGAGCAGATACCAACCCCATCTTACAGCAGACAACTAAGAGTTTCTTGGGATTGCTGGGTTTTGCAGGTTATGGATAAATGGGTTTGAGTCCTTAGCTGCTCCTTTATACCCGCTGTTAAAGGGAGATGCCCAATTCCAATGGACCCCTAAGTACCAGAAATTTTTAGATAACATCTAAGGACACTGAAATTGAACGCCTCAACTTTACTGAGCTCAGCCTGCAATTACAGAAAGCCCTACACTACGTTAAAAATGTACATCAACTCACTCACCTTGGTTCAAAGAAACTGCAGGCATTCCTGTAGGATTAAGAACATAGTTTTCCACTAACTGACTAACAGCGAAAGGAAATAATTGAATTGGTAACAAAAGCCTGTCGGGTCAGTCAATTGTTTAATGCTTACCCTTCCAAGTTTCTTAGACGAAAGCACCTACGAGGAACCAGACCAGGACAATTCTGGGAAGTGGACATTACTGAAATTAAGCCAGCAAGGTATGGACTTAAATATCTCCTAGTCTTTGTGGATACATTCTCAGGATGGATTGAAGCCTTACACACACACACACACACACACACACAGAAAAAAAAAAAAAAACGGCGCAAATGGTTCTCAAGAAGATCCTGGAAGATATTTTTCCAAGATACGGTCTGTCTAAGATAACAGGGTCTAATAATGGACTTGTGTTCATTGCCCAGGTAAGTCAGGTGTGGATTAATTGTAAGTTACATTATGCTTATATACCCCAGAGCTCAGGAGAGGTAGAAAAAATAAATAGAACCATTAAACAGACCTTAACAAAATTAAGCTTAGAGACCGGCATAAAAGATTGGACTATGCTCCTGCCTTATGCACTGTTTCATGCGAGAAATACTCCCTCAGTTTCTTTGTGTAACCTCACCCCCTATGAAATTCTCTATGATGCCCATCATCCAGTAAGGGACCTAATCCCCAACTCTAAGGCCCAACAATCCCTTCCACACCCCTTGCTTGACAGACTTAAAGCCATTGAAAGAACTCAGTGATAATTGTGGAAACAGCTGGCCACTGCCTACCAACCTGGGGGCGAGGGGATTCCACATCAATATCAAGTAAGAGACTTCGTCAACATAAGACAACATCAGGTGTTATCCCTAGAACCCCGCTGGAAAGGAACATACCAGGTGCTACTTATAACACCTACAGCCATAAAAGTAGACAGAATCACTTTTTGGATCCATGCCTCTCATCTCAAGCCTTCGCTGTGTCCAGACTCTGGTTGGAAACTGGAAAAAACTGGTAACCATTTCAAATTGCGTATTCGCTATGTGGATAAGACTATAGACTCTCCCCTTGGCCACCAGTACTCCTAACCCTCATCAGCCTGTTCAGCAGTGAAGGCTGATCTGAAATCCTACTAGACAAGAAGTATGGTCTATCTCGCATACAGCCCCCTTAGGGACCTGGTGGCTATCTCTCCACCCAGACATTTTTCAGCTCGGTATAGGTCTTTCCTATTGAGATAACCCCAATGAAGAGGATCCCACTAAAGTTCCATTAAATCCCTTCCATACCATAGATAATTGAAACAAACATTATGGATGCACGGAAACGCGAGCCAGATTCAGGTTGGTTAGCCTAGATTACTATATATGCCCGGCGGACTATCAAAGCCACAAACAGCCATGGCTGTGTGGGGGGAAAGCCAACTTCTTGTGTAATTCATGGGGATGTGAGCATACCGGGGCTGCCTGGTGGAACCCAAACTCCTCATCAAATTCAGTACACAGCATTGGCCATATAACCAATTAGACAACCAAAAACTATGGCCCCCAGAGGGTTCTCTAGATCCTCAAATTCTGCGTGACATTTTTAACTTCGGCAAGTGCTCAAAAGGGGAAAATTCCCCTATGTGGAATCCTTTTCCCTCCTTCACTCACATCCTGTACTATGCTTCTAGAATAGTTCCTCACCCTCAGCCTTCTGCTCTAGACTCTCTGCTGTCACTCCCACCTCAGCAACCTGATTTCTTCCCTCCAATTACTAAATCAAAAACCCAAACCTCCGCCAGTTCTCAGACCATTGCCCCCTTGCTGAGGTAGCAGGTACCGAGGTACCCCTCCACTCACTCAGTCCTCTCTTTTTCTGTCTGTGCCTGCACTAGGTCCCACCAAGTCCTCTAAGAAGCTAAACCAAAGCTCAAACCAGCTGAGAAGAGCCCTCAGACCCCTATCCAAGATGTAATAAAAATAGCCTTTAAAGTTGCTTTGTCATCACTGAAAACAGGTTACTAAGAATTTAAAGTCCCTCAAAGGCTTTTTGGAATACTCACTCCCATCTTCACCTCTGCTCTACCTGTTCTACTGCTCAAGTTTTGTTCTAGGAAAATCCCAAACCCCTTTTCCATTATTCTTTTACATCTCATCTTCCTCATTCTCAGATCCACGGAGCTGCTCTCAGCCTCGCCTTCCCTGTCTTCCCCCTCTGTACCAGGTCCATAGATATGTCTTAAATAACCTTCTCCAGAAGTCTTCACCGAGGCTTACATTAGGTCTTTCAGCAAAAGAGTCCCTCTGAAAGAGTTCAATGTAGATAAACTTCCACTTTTCGTGTTGCCCTGTTCTACTTGGCCACTGGCTGGAAAAATCACCACCCCTAAGCTTGACACCGCCTTACTAGATTTTCACAAAATATGTGAACAAGGCCTCTGGCCTTGAGCTGGGGCTTCACAGAGATGGTTAGATTTCTAAGATAAAAAAGTTACCAATTGGGCTTCATGGTGACAGCTGGCAGGGAGAAAAAAAAGAGACAAAAAAGCTCTCCCTTTCCAAGGTGTCTTTGAAAAGTTAACTTGCGCAGAACAGAGGAACAAAAACAGAAACAAAAACTGATTTCTGTGAATTTCTACAGACTGTGAACTTCTGAGCCACTTCCCTTACATGTTGGGTACAAATTCTAAAACTACCGAAACTTGGGGTTCAGGGGATTAATTGATTACAACAGAAGCAATGCCCTCTAAATCCGGATGCAACCAAATAAGACTGTTTTCCTGTGTTTGGTGCTATCTTAGGTCCCTTTCCTTGTCCGTCCCTACAACAGTCTAATTCTATACACTTTAACATTATTTATGTTTTCATAAAATGGTCAATATATGTGATTAATTATGTAATGATGCAGATGTTTTCCAGAGTTCTCTATCATGACTTAGGTTCATTTAAAGATCAAATAGGGGGGCATAAAACCCGGTTCCACTGGGAACCTGTATCCCTCACTTTAGCCATCCTATTAGAAATAATAGTTGCTGAAGGGGTAGGCTAGTCCATGAGACACAACAAAGACACAATTAGAAGCAGAAATATGCCAAAGTTTAAAGACATTAAAAACCGACATCACAGCTTTACAGGAATTTTAACCTCTCTCTTTCTGAAGTTGTTTTACAAAGCAGGCGAGTGTTGGACCTCCTCTTTATGAGAGAAAGGTGCCTTTTTGCTTGCATTGAGGGAAGAATGTTGTTTTTATGCCGACAATACTGGAGTTGTAAAAGAATCTATGAGTAAATTAAGAAAACGACTTGAAGAGCGTCAAAGAGAGACAGAGGCCCCAAAAGGGAGGTTTGAGTCTTGGTTCACATAGTGACCTGATTAACTACGCTTTTATCTTCCATGGCCGGTCCATTAAAAATCCTCATATTATTGCTAAGTGTAGGACCCTGTTTGCTCAACCGTGTAGTTTCCTTTCTAAACCAAATCGAACTTGTTATTAATCCTAACCATACACTGTTCTCTCAATCTAATTTTACAGAAGAGCAGGGACAGAATTGGTATTAAAATACAGAATTATAGAGGATCTTCCACCTGCTGAAAACCTCAAAGGTCCACGCAGAAATGATCCCTGGAGAAGATGTAGGCAAGTACGAAGGACCTGAGAGAGCAAAAGTCTTCCATGGCAAACAACCTGCTCAGGATGAAGGGATGTGTCTGAATCAGCCACTCTCTTATTAATGTAGAGAAGGTGGACCAAAGCAGGCAGGTGTTGAGAGCTGCTCCTGCATTCCTATGGTTGACATACCACTCTGACCTTTGAAAGTGTCACAGGAAGTAGGAGCAGCCTCCTTCTCATGGTAACCTTGGAAGCAACTGTTAAGACAAAGTTGTTGCCAAGGCAGTGACCTCATTCAGTTCCAAAAGGAAGTGACCACACCTAACTTCCTTGGTGATGGAACTCTCTGAACTTGGAATCCAGGAAGCCAGGCACCCAGAGCCAGTCCCAGTCCCAGTCCCAGTGGTGAAACTTATTTTGATTTACCAAGGACAGACTCAGTCTTTCTTGGGACCTACTGATGTAAGGATGGCCAAATGCAAAAAAAGCTATGAAGAGGGGCCTTTCCTGAGAAAGCACGCAGTGGCTCACCGCTGGCTCCTGACAACTTCACAGAGTTGGCCAAAAGACCAGATTTGAGACAGAACAGGCTATTTCCAGGGAACATAATAAGGCCCACCAGACAGAGGACACTCCGGATAGTCACAGACCTACTTGGGGGAAGGAGGTGCCTTTGTGGTGTGGGTGTGGGTTTGTGGTTTTGTCTCATGTTTGAGAATAGGTATGAAAGGCGGTTTGTTTTGTTTGGAGTGAACTGTTTCTAGTAAGTCGTTTGACAAGGCGAGAATTTCTATGTCTGTGTATCCCACTGTGTCCGTGGTTGTAGACATTAGAAAACAGAATGCATCAATTAATATGTCCTGTCTAGTAGAAAGCTTCACAGCATTCATCCTGCCCTATTTATGAATGGACTGCAGCTTGCCTTATTGATGTGCAACACCTGCTATCTTCCTTAGTTTCTGTTTTATTCCTGAATTCTGGCCACTCTCCAGAATAGGTTCATGGTTTTCTGTTTAAGATATGTACAACCTCGAAGCTCTGTGACATGACCATGTCCTGTATAGCTGAAGGGAATGGTGAGCATCTCAGAAAACTCAGATATCAGTGTGACAAGGAAAGTCTTAGTGGAGAAACCCTGCTTGGGGCCTTTTGTTTACCTACTCTTCTGTTGCCCTGAATGTCAGGAAGGTCTTTTCCTCAGTCCACCACTTTGTGAAGCCTGAAGAAAACAGTTTTCAAATGGAAATGAATGGGCTTTACCTGTGGCTCTTTGCTTAATTGCTTTGGAAAGGATGTGTCTGAATCAGCTTATTTACCCTGTGTGAGGCTGTGGCTTAGATTCTCAGATCCTGATGGATCTAAAAAAGATCCCATGTGTACATCCAAAACCAAAATGGCCAAAAGAGCAGTCCTTGTGGATGAAGTCTCTCGCCTTCCTCTGTAACTTTCCTGACCTCCATCAAGTCAGATTAGGGATCCTTTGGGTCAAATGAGTTCTTCAAAGCCTTGCAGAGTCTAGCCCATAGTTGCTTGGGTTTTCTCAAGACTCCAATTCACATAAAGAATCCAAACCCCACAGTCATTTGGCCTCAAATTGAAGAAGCGGAGCAGTATTAACGGGAGGCCTATTTAATCTCTTCTGGTTCAAAGGAGGGTGTCCAGGCCACCCTGAATTTAGGCAAATTAGGTGCAAAAGAGCTTATTTTGGACACGGTCTTGGGCTATGCCCCTCGTGGAAAACTCCAGCCATAGTGGAGTTTATTGTGAGTGTCTATATGGAAGAAGATGGGGCCACGTTGGAGTGTTTTGGTTTAAATTGTGGTCATTTGGGTGGCGGTTGGAAGAGATGACTTGGTCCACATGTTCTTGAACTCTGGTGTGACTCCCTTAGAGTCTGAGTTCTGGAACTGACCTCAGAGAAGTATTGCCGTAAATAGTGTTGAGATTTTAGGAAGCCAGGCATGAGAGTTGCCCTTGGAAACTGAGTTCTAGGCCCAGGGTGGCTTTCCACAGAGCACTGAGCCTCTCAGCCAGGATATCACAAATTTTATTCTGAAAGACTTGGCACCCATAGTTGAGAGTCAAAACTCATATGGACCTCACATTGTAGACCTAAATGGGCATAACATCATATGATCTTTTGGCCACTCTTTGGGAAGCCTTACCTGTGAGTGTTCTCCAGAGATTTCATTGAAATGAGCTTCCTAACCATTTAATGGTTCCTGAAAGAATTGAAACTCACAGTGCCTCCAACTTCATCCTTGAAAAATGGCTAGATAAATACCATGAAATTTTTGAATTTCCCATCACCAGGTGGCACTGGAAAACCTTTTGATGTCCTGTTGCTGATCATGAATATACCAGACAGTGCCTTGATTGACTGGGTTTCATGTAAATGGTGTAGAACAGAGATGCCAGTAAGTTGGACTCTGTTGAGTAGTAGGTTAGAGCAGTGGTGGGCAGGTATGTGATAAAACATCTGTGGTGGGGCCATGTGTATCTTCCATTGGCTTCAAATGCCTTGTGACTGACATGGTGCAGCCAGCAGAACCTTCCATGTAAAGGCAAGTTGTTATTTGGAGAGGTTTCAGGACATTGTTCAGAATCAGGGTGCTATGGTCAAGGGGGCAAGATATGTAGGATAGGATCCTAGTTCTTGGATCCTCCTGCAAAACCTGACCCACCATACATGACAGAACTTCCTCTTGCACTGTGACCCAGTTGAACTCTTTGTATTTCGTGAAGCAAATACCAAACACCCAGTGCAGCAGGAAGAAACACCACGAAAATGGAAGATCACCATATGGCTTCACAGTGCACACTGCCACACATTTATCCCCCAGTGGCCACAGTTTACATAAAAAGAGAATTCAGCACTGCTGCCTCATGTACATTGGGAAATAAGAAACCATGTCCTCCAGGTCTCATAGATCGAGACCAAGCTTTTATGGTCTCCCTAGAAAGGAAGCTAAAGCTCCTGACAACAACATATTTTTCAAGTGCCCAAACTCACAGGCAGTTTCTCTAGAAATCTCTAGGCCAGCAGACCTCCATGTTTGTGGAGTTTTTACCCTGTCCCATACTTTTGGAAACTACTCTACCACTTCAAAGGTTGTGAGCTCCTGAGCATATTCCATTTAACATATTTATTCACAGATTTTCTAAATCTTCTCTTCTAATTGTGTCTTACTTGGGGTGAAGGAATTGTCAAGGCATTGTTCTGGATGAGAGTGGGAATAATTTTGTGTAGCACATATTTACATACACATTGGATTCATTGTTCAATTTTCCATTCGAAATGCTGAATCTTTGACACTAACCCATACCCTACTAGACTCTGACTACTAATTCTAATATGATGGAGAAAAGTAACCCAAACAGAATAGAAATACTAGCACTTCAGAGGAGGCATGGTGGATAGTTGGTTTGCCTTTTGCATGATATAGGGTAGGAGTTATAAATCTTGTCAATTTTTTGTTGAAATAGTTCTGCATGTGTTTTTAAAGTTAACACATATGTGAATTCCTGTCTCCATTTTTCTGTAGCCTATTCAGCACATGTATTTTTATATGCACATATAGAATCCTACCTGGTATCACACGTATATTCTTGAGAGGTGGCTAACTTGGCAGATACAAAGTGTGAGAAGAGATCACTCCTCATTAATGCTTTTGGAACTGAAAATTCAGACTATGAGTGAGCTTCTTAGTTGAAAAACATTATACATAAATCCATGTTCAGTAAAATTAATATTTTGGATCTGTGGATGATATATATTTCACAATGAATTTTAATTGGCATATATATTGCTACTATTTAATGTCTCTGTGTGTGTTTTGTGTGTGTGTGTGTGTATATATATATATATATATATATATATATATATATATATACTCTCTAGATTTTTCAAAATATAAAATATATGTGTCCTATTATACACTCCCTAAATTCATTCTTGTTCATGTATGTGGTTTTATATTAAACTTTTCATAAGATTATTTTAAAAATATACATCCACCTGAAATACATATTTGTTTTCTAGTACTAAAAAGTTACTTCAGTGAATGGTGAAAACAAATCCTTATATTTTTACAGTAGCTGACCCACTTTAACATCAATGCAAGTAGATTCCTATGGAACATGATGTGTATTTTGACGTTCATTTTTATTAAACACTGCTACATTACTATTTCTGCAGTTTTTATACATTATAGAATATACATTTCATCCACAAGTTCACAAATTTAAAGAAATTTGTAACATATTCAATCACTTCCTGCTTCAGAACATATGTATTCCTCCTTGTTTTTGAGTGGTCATTTCATGACATTTCTTTCCAAACACATTATTTTCGATTTCCATAATCAAATTTGAAGCAAAATTCACACACTCTTGGTGATAAACCACAACCGTAATATTACCATTAGATGTATTACTGGTTGGAATGAATGTATGTATATCAATATATGATTCCTGTGTATTTTCAGATATCAATTCAATCCATTATTTAAAGTTGGAACAAGTTATATTATTTATTCGCAGTATGGTCTATTCATGCATTATCTCTATATTCATACATACATGGTACACCTATATGTACCCCCAATACTAATTTATACCCCTTCAAAATATTGCTCCAAGAAATGGTGCAAGAAATACTCATGTAACCTGATCTACATATACGTTTTATCACAGTAATATTCTGGCCACAAAATGCAAAGTCACACTTACGATTGTACCAAAGCCTAAATGGAATGTGAGTATGGATTATGAAAATAACCCATGTCCAGGTTGCCTAATGCTCTCAAATGTCAATCCTATTGGTGACTACATATTTGTTACTTCCTAAGATTATATATTCAATCTCAAGCCTGTTGAAAATGTCTTTTGCTATCACTCACTTTATACTTTGCCTGATTTCCTAATGTCTCTATTGATATCTGCTTTCCTACATATTTTCCCCAGTTCATCACTGTGGCTGACTCTTCACATATGCTGACATTTACATTTTCTGTCTACCTGAAAACCTATTGCTAAAGAACTATTTGTCCAAATGCTATACTCACACTTTTTTATAATCCTACCAACTATCTTCCTAATCCTACCGACTCTCCCTCTTTGAATGGTTTACATTCAACATTCATTCATCCAAGGTATCAGATCTTATGCCATTGTGTATAGATTTATCTGAGACATCTGTGCAGAACATAATTAAAAGCTAAGTATCCCAATCAAGGACCAATGCCCTTCTGGGCTTCAAATGTTACCGAGATTTCTGTTTTCATTCATATATTTCACCTATATAATCTTATAAATATTGCAGGTTCCCAATACCATTATTCATCCAGCAGAATGATCCTAACCCAAATCAAACATGTTATTAACTGTAACCATACACAGTTCCCTCAATCTAACTTTACAGAAGAGCAGGGACAGAGTTGGTCTTACAATACAGGAATGTAGGAGATCTTCAACTTCCGGAGAACTTCAAAGGTCCATGCAGAAATGATCCCTAAAGAAGATGTAGGCAGCTATGATGGACCTGAGAGTGCGAAAGTCATCTTTCATGACAAAAAAAAATAAAAAAAAACAGGTCAGGATGAAGGGGTGTGTCTGAAGCAGTCTCTCTCTTCTTAATGTAGAGAAGATGGACCAAACCAGGCTTGTGTGGAGAGCTGTTCCCGGGTGCCTATGGTTGATATTCCATTCTAACTTGTGAAAGTGTCATAGGAAGTAGGGGCAGGATCCTTCTCATGGACCCTTGGAAGCAACTGTTAGGACAAAGTGGTTGCCAAGGCAGTGACCTCATTCAGTTCTAGACGAAGTCACCCATGTCACTTTCTTGTTGATGGAACACTCTGAACTTGGAATCCAGGAAGCCAGGCACCCTGAGGCAGTCACAGTCTAAGTCCCAGTGGTCTCAAATTTTTGGATTTAAGAAGGATAGAGTAAGTCTTTCTTGGCAACTACTAAATTGAAGATGGACAAATGCCAGGAAAGCTCTGAAGAGGGGCTTTACCTGAGAAAACAGGCAGTGGCTCACCGCTGGCTCCTGATAACTTCACAGTTTTGGCCAAGAAGACCAGATCTGACATAGGACAGCACATTTTGGTGAAACATAGTATGGCCCACCAGTCAGAGGACGCTCCGGATAGTCACAGACCTATTTGGGGAAAGAAGGTGCCTTTGTGGGTGTGGGTGTGTGTGTTTGTGTGTTTGTGATTTTGTCTCAAGTTTTGAGAATATGTAGGAAAGTCGGTTTGTTTGGTTTGGAGTGGACTGTTTCTAGTAAGTCCTTTGAGAAGGTGAGTGTTTCTATGTCTGGGTATCCCACTGTATTTGTGGTTGTAGACAATAGAAAAGAGAATGCATCAATAGATGTGTCCTGTCTAGTAGAATTCTTCACAGAATTCATCCTGTCCAATTTATGAATGGACTGCAGGTTACCTTATGGATGGGCAACACCTATTACCTTCCTACATTCCTGATATCTTCCTGAATCTGGTCACTCTCCCATAGGCTCATGGTTTTGTGTTCAAGATATGTATCTCCTCCACAATCTTGGACATGGCCATGTACTGGATAGCTGAAGAGAATGGTGAATATCTCAGAAAACTCAGATATCAGTGTGACCAGGAAAGTCTCAGTGGAGAAAATCTGCTTTGGTATTTTGCTTACCTATTGTTCTGTTGCCCTGAATGAAAGGAAGGACTTTGCCTAAGGCCACACATTTCCAATGCCTGAAAAAAACAGTTTTCAAATGGAAATAAATGGGCATCACCTGTGGCTCCTGGCTTAATTGCTTTGCAAAGGGATATGTCTGAATCAGCCTCTTAGAGCAGTGTGAGATTATCGCTTAGATTCTCAGCACCTGATGGATCTAAAGAAAGATCCCATGTGTGCATCCAAATCCAAAATGGCCAAAAGAGAAGTCATTGTGATGAAGTCTCTTGCCTTCCTCTGTAAGGTTCCTGATCTCCATCAAGTGATAACAGGGATCTTTGGGTCAACTGAGTTCTTCAAGCCCTGCAGAGGCTAGCCCATAGGTGATTGGGTTTTCTCATGACTGCAAATCACATAAAGAAACTATACCCGACAGTCTGTATGCCTCAAATTGGAAAAGCAGAACAGTATTAATGGCAGACCTCTTTGATCAGTCCTGGTTCACAGGAACGTTGTCCAGGAAACACTGACTTTAGACAAATGAAGGGCAAGGGAGCTTATTTTGACTTTGTCTTGGGCTGTGTGCCTCATAAAAACTTCCAGCCAAGGTTATGATGAGTGTCTATATGGAAGAAAATGAGGGCCATGTGGGAGTGTTTTGGTTTTAATTCTGGTCATTGGTGTGGCGGTTGGAAGAGATGACTGGGTCAACTGGGCTTGAACTCTGGTGTGTTTCCACTTAGAGACTGAGATCTGAAACTGATCTCAGAGAAGAATTGCCATGAATTGTGTTGGGATTTTAGGAGGTCACGCATGAGAGTCGCCCTTGGAACCTGAGATCTAGGACCAGGGTGGCTTTCCACAAAGAACTGGGAATCTCAGCCTGGATATCACATGATTTTATTCTGAAACTTGGCAGCCATAGTTGAGAGTCAAAAGACATAGGACCTCACATTGTAGATCTCAATGGTCCTGGCTTCAAGTGACCTTTTGTCCACTCTTTGGAAAGCCTTGCCTGTGAGAGTTCTCTAGAATTTTCTTTGAAATGAACTTTCTCAACATTTAATGGTTCCTGAATAATTGTGAATCCAACGTCATCCTTGAAAAATAGCTAGATAAATACCACGAAATTTTTGAATTTTCCATGACCAGGTGGAACTGCAGAAACTTTCGATGTCCTGTTGCTTACCATGAGTGTACCAGACAGTGCCTTGATTGACAGGGTTTCATGAAAATTGTTTAGAACAGAGATGCCAGTATTTTGGAGCCTGCTGAGTAGTGGGTCTAGAGCAGTGGTGGACAGGTGTGTGATAAAACATCATGGTGGGGCCATTTGGATCTGCCATTGGCTTCCAAATGGCTTGTAAATGACAGAGTGCAGACATCAGACCCTTATATGTAAAGGCATCTTGTTATATGGCGTAGTTTCAGGGCAATGTTCAGAATCAGGTTGCTATGGACAAGGGGGCAATCTTTGAGAGATAGAAGCCTGGTTGGTGAATTTTCTTGCAGACCCTGACCCACCACACGTGACAGAAATACCTCAAGCACTGTTTCCCAGTTGAACTCCTTGTATTTTGTGAAGCATGAACCAAACTCCAAGTGCAGCAGCAAGAAACACCACGAAAAGTGGAGGATGACCAAATTGTTTCACAGTCCACACAGGGAGACACAGTTTACCTACAAAGAGAGAATTGAGCACTGCTGCCTCGTGTTCATTGGAAAATAGGAAACGATGTCCTCCAGGTCACATAGATGAAGACCCAGCTTTGAGGGTCTCACTACAAAGGAAGCTTAACTCCTGACAACAACCTATATTTCAGTGCCCAACTTCACTGGCAGTTTCTCAAAAAGTTTTAGGCAAGCAGAGCTTCATGTTTGTGGAGTGTGTACCCTGTCCTTACTTTTGGAAACTCCTATACCACTTCCAAGTTTGTGCACTCCTGAGCATTTTCGATTCCAGAAATGTAATCACAGATTTTGTAACTCTTCTACTCTAATTGTGTCTTCCTTGGGGCGAAGGTAATGACAAGGCATTGTTCTGGATGAGAGTTGGAAGATTAATTTTCCTTTTTTCCATTTGAAATTCTGAATCCCTGACACTAACCCATATTCTACTAGACTCTGACTACTAATCCTAATATGATGGAAGAAAGTAACCCAAACAGTACATAAATACTTGCAGTTCAGATTTGGACTTGCCTTTTGCATGATAAAGGGTAGGTGTTATAAATCTATTCAATATTTAATTGAAATAGTTCTCAATGTGTTTTTAAAGTTAACAAATATGTGAATTACGGTCTCCCATTCTCTGGAGCCTATTCAGCACATGTATTTTTATATGCACAAATAGAATCCTACAAGGTATCACACGTACATCCTTGTAAGATATATGACTTAGCAGATACAAACTGTGAGAAGTGATCACTCCTCCTAAACGCTGTTGGAACTGAAAATTCAACCTATGGGTGAGCTTCCCAGTGGAACAACATTATACATAAACCCATGTTCACTAAAATGAATGTTTTAGCATCTTTATGATATATATTTCATGATGAATTTTGATTGGCATATATATTGCTACTTTTTAATGTCTGTGTTTGTGTGTGTGTGTGTGTGTGTGTGTATATATGTATATATATATATATATATATATATATATATATATATATATATACTCTCCATATTTTTAAAAATATGAAATATATGTGTCTTATATACACTCCCTAAATTCATTCATGTTCATGTATGTGGATTAATAATCAACTTTTCACAAGATTATTCTTAGAAATATTCATCCACCCGAAATACATATTTGTTTCCTAGTACTGAAAACTAACTTCAGTAAAAGGTGCATACAAATCCTAATATGTGTACATTAACTGACCCAGTTTAACATCAATGCATGTAGGTTCCTATGGGACATGATGTGTATTTTGATGTTAATTTTTATTCCACTCTGGTACATTACTATTTCTTCAGTTTATGCACATCATAGTATATATATTTTATTCACTAGTTAGCAAATTTATAGGCATTTGTTTTACTTTCAATCACTTCCTGCTCCAGAACACATGTATTCCTCTATGTCTCTTGACTGGTCTATTCATGAGACTTTTTTCCAAATATATTATTTTCTATTTCCGTAATCAATTTTGAACCAAAACTCACACACCCTTCATGATAAACCGTAACCCTAAGATGATCGTTAGATATATAACTGGTTGGAATGAATGATTGCATATCAATATAAAATTTCTTATAAATTTTCAGGTATTTATTCAATTCATTATTTAAAGTGGATCCAGTTATATTATTTATTCACAGTATGGTCTATTCATGCATTATGTCTATATTCATAGAAACAGGGTACACCTATTTGTACCCCCATACTAACTTGTAAGTCTTCAAAATATTGCTCCCAGAATTGGTGGAAGAAATACTATTGTCACCTGATCTACATACACATTTTATTACAGAAATATTCTGGACACAAAAAGCATAGGTCACACTTACAATTGTACCAAAGCGTAAATGGAAAGTGAGCATGGATTACTAAAAACATCCATGTCCAGGTTGCCTAATGCTCTCAAATATCAATTCTATTTTTGACTACATATTTGTTTCTTCCTAAGATTATATATTCAACTTCAAACCTGTTGAAAATGTCTAACCCTATCACACAATTTATACTTTGCTTGATTTCCTAATGTCTCTATTGATATCTGATTTCCTATATTTTTCCCAGTTCATCATTGTGACTGACTCTTCACATGTGCTTACATTTACATACACTCTCTACACTAAATTCTATTGCTAAAGAACTTTTGGTCCAAATCCTATACTCACTCTTTTTTCTAAACCTACCAACTACCTTCCTAATCCTGCCGACTATCGGTTTTTGACTGGATGTTCTCTTCAACATTCAATATCCAAGGTACAAGGTCCGATGCCAGTGTATATTGATTTATCTGAGACATCTGTGCTGCATATTACTCAAAGCTAAGTATCCCACTCAAGTCCCCAATGCCGTTCTGGGCTTCAAATCTTACCTAGATTTCTGCTTTCATACTTATGTTTCACATATATACTCTTGTAAACATCGCATTTTGCCAATACCATTATTCATCCCGCAGAATTATTTGTAACCCAAATTGAACAAGTTATTAACCCTAACCATACACTGTTCCCTCAGTATAACTTACTTAAGAGCAGGGACAGTGTGGGTCTTACAATATAGGAATGTAGATGATCTTCCACCTGCTGAGAACATCAAAGATCCATGGAGAAATGATCCTTGCAGAAGATATAGGCAGCTATGTAGGACCTGAGAGAGCAATAGTCATCTTCCATGGCAAACAACCTGGTCAGGATTAATTGATGGTCTGAATCAGCCTCTCTCTTCTTAATAAAGAGAAGATGGACTGAACCAGGCCTCTGTGGAGAGCTGTTCCCTGGTGCCTATGGTTGATATACCATTCTAACTTCTGAATGTGTCACAGGATGTTGGGGCAGCCTCCATCTCATGGGAACCCTGGAAGCAACTGTTAGCACAAAGTGGTTACCAAGGCAGTGAGCATATTCTGTTCCTGAAAGAAGTGACCTCACTTCACTTCCTTGGTGATGGAATTCTCTGAACCTGGGATCCAGGAAGGAAGGCACGCAGAGCCAGTCCCACTCCCAGTTCCAGTGGGCTAACTTGTTTGCTTTTCCCAAAGACATAGTCAGTCTTTCTTGGTACCCACTGATGTGAGGATGGCCAAATGCCAGCAGAGCTCTGAAGAGGGGCCTTTCCTGAGTAAGCAGGTAGTGGCTCACCGTTGGCTCCTGACAACTTCACAGAGTTGGCCAAGGAGACCAGATCTGAAACAGGACAGGCCATTTTGGGGGAACATAATATGGCCCACCAGTCAGAAGACACTCCGGATAGTCACAGACCTATTTGGGGGAAGGAAGTGCCTTTGCCGTTGTAGGTGTGAGTTTGTGGTTTTTTCTCATGTTCTGAGAATAGGTAGGAAAGGTGGTTTGTTTGGTTTGGAGTGGACTGTTTCTAGTAAGTCGTTTGACATGGTGAGTGTTTCTAAGTCTGTGTATCCCACTGTATCCGTGGTTGTAGACATTAGAAAAGAGAATGCATCAATGGATGTGTTGTCTCTAGTTGAAAGCTTCCCCGCATTCATACTGCCCAATTAATGAATGGACTGCAGCTTGCCTTATGGATGGGCAACATCTATTATCTTCTAAAGTTCCTGTTTTCTTCGTGAATTCTGGCCACTCTCCAGAATAGACTCATGGTTTTGTTTCCCAAATATGTAACACCACAAGGTTCTGTGACATGGCCATGTACTGGATAGCTGAAGGGAATGGGAGCATCTAAGAAAACTCAGATTTCAGTGTGACCAGTAAAGTCTCAGTGGAGAAACCCTTCTTTGGGCCATTTGCTTACTTCTATTTCTATTACCCTGAATGTCAGGAAGGTCTTTGCCTCAGGCCACCCCTTTGTGTAGCCTGAAGAAAACTGTTTTCATATGGAAATGTATGGACATCACCAGTGGCTCTTTGCTTAATTGATTTGGATTGGGATGTGTCTGAATCAGCCTCTTGTCCTTGTATGAGGTTGTGGCTTAGATTCTCAGCACCTGATGGATCTAAAGAAAGATCCCATGTGTTTCCAAAACTAAAATGGCCAAAAGAGCAGTCATTGTGGGTGAATATTTTTGCCCTCTTGTTTTAGGTTCCTGACCTCCATCAAGTGAGAATAGGGATCCTTTGGGTCAAATGAGTTCTTGAAATCCCTGCAGAGGCTAGCCCATATTTGCTTGGGTTTTCTCATGACTCCATATCACATAAAGAATCTATACCCTACAGCCAGTAGGCCTCAAATTGGAGAAGTGGAACACTTTAACAGCAGGAATATTTGATCATTCCTGGTTCACAGGAAGAGTGTCCAGGCCATCATGATTTTAGGCAAATGAGGGGCAAGTGAGCTTATTTGGACACTACCTTGGGCTCATAGAAACCTCCAGCTAGAGGTTATGATGAGTGTCTACATGGAAGAAGATGATGGCCCTGTGGTAGTGTTTTGATTTTAATTGTGGTCATTTTTTGGCGGATGGAAGGGATGACTGGGTCCACCTGGGCTTGAACTCTGGTGTGATTCCCCTTAGAGACTGAGTTCTGAAACTGACCTCAGAGAAGTATTGCCATGAATTGTGTTGGGATTTTAGGAGGCCACGCATGAGACTCACTCTTGGAAACTGAGATCTAGGCCCAGGGTGGTTTCCACAGAGGCCTGAGAATCTCAGCCAGGATATCACATGATTTTATTCTGAAAGACTTAGCAGCCATATTTGAGAGTCAAAACACACATGGACCTCACATTGTAGATGTCAATTGACCTGGCTTTAGGAGACCTTTTGGCAACTGTTTGAGAAGCATTGACTGTGAGAGTTCTCCAGAGCTTTCATTGAAATGAACTTTCTCAACTCTTAATGGTTCCTGAATGAATTGAAACCCACAGTGCCTCTAACATCACCCTTGAAAAATTGCTAGATAAATACCATGAAATTTTTGAAATTCCCATGACCAGGTGGCACTGCAGAAACTTTTGATGTCCTGTTGCTGATCATGTGTATACCAGACAGTGCCTTGTTTTTGACTGGGTTTCATGAAAATCCTGTAGAACAAGAGAAGCCAGTAATTTGGAGCCTGCTGAGTAGGGGGCCTAGAGCAGTGTTGGGCAGGTGTGTGATAAAACATCATGGTGGGGCCATGGGAATCTGCCATTTGCTTCCAAATGGCTTGTGACTGATATAGTGCAGACATCAGACCCTCATATGTAATTCATCTTGTTAAATAGAGAGTTTTCAGGGCAATATTCAGAATCAGGTTGCTATGGTTATTGGGGCAAGCTATGTGGGATAGAAGCCTGGTTGGTGCATTCTCCTGCAGACCCTGACCCACCACACGTGACAGAACTCCCTCCAGCACTGTATCCCAGATGAACTTTTTATGTTTTGTGAAGCAAATACCAAATTCCCAGTGCAGAAGCAAGAAATACCACGAAAAGTGGAGGATGACCAAATGTCTTCACAGTCCCCACCGGGAGACACTTAGCTTCCAATGGACACAGTTTAGCTACAAAGAGAGAATTGAGCACTGCTGCCTCATGTTCATTGGAATATAAGAAACCATGTCTTTCGGTCACATAGATGCAGACCCAGCTTTGATGGTCTCACTACAAAGTAAGCTAAAGCTCATGACAACAACATATATTTCAAGTGCCCAACCTCAGAAGCCGTTTCCCAAGAATTCTTAGGCCAGCAGAGCTCCTTGTTTGTGGAGTGTTTACCCTGTCCTTTACTTTTGGAAACTCCTCTACCACCTCCAAGGTTGTGAACTCCCGAGCATATTCCATTCCATATTTGTATTCATAGATTTTCACACTTTTCTACTCTAATTGTGTTTTACTTGGGGCGTAGGTAATGTCAAGGCATTGTTCTGGATGGAGTGGGAAGATTTTTGTGTAGCACATATTTACATACACATTGGATTCATTTTTCAATTTCCATTTGAAATACTGAATCCCTGACACTATAAACCATACCCTACTAGTCTCTGACTAATAATCCTAATATGATGGTGAAAAATAAGCCAAAAAGAGAAGAAACACAAGCAGTTCAGAGGACGCATGGTGTATAGTTGCAATTGCCTTTTGCATTATATAATGTAGGAGTTATAAGTCTAGTCAATTTTTTGTTGAAATAGTTCTACATGTGTTTTTAAAATTAGCAAATATGTGAATCCCTATCTCCCTTTCTCTGTAGCCTATTCAGCACATGTATGTTTATATGCACATATAGAATTCTACCTGATATCACTCGTATACACTTGTGAGGTGGCTGAATTGGTAGATGCAAATTGAGAGAAGAGATCACTCCTCCTAAACGCTGTTGGAACTGAAAATTCAACCTATGGGTGAGCTTCCTAGTTGAAAAATATTATACATGAATCCATGTTCAGTAAAATGAATATTTTTCGATCTGTGGATTATATACATTTCATGATGAATTTCTATTGGCATATATATTGCTACTTTTTTTTTCTTTTATTGGTTGCTCAAAACATTACAAAGCTCTTGACATATGATATTTCATACATTAGATTCAAGTGGGTTATGAACTCCCATTTTTACTCCAAATACAGATTGCAGAATCACATTAGTTACACATCCATATTTTTACATAATGCCCTATTAGTTACTGTTGTATTCTGCTACCTTTCCTATACTCTACTATCCCCACTCCCCTATCTTCCCATCTTCTCTCTCTACCATACCTACTCTAAATCATTTCTCTCCTTGTTTATTTTCCCACAACCTCTTATATGTAATTTTGTGTAACAATAAGTGTCTCTCTCCATTACCATGCAATTTCCCTCTTCTCTCCCTTTCCCTCCCACCTCATGTTTCTGCTTAATGTTAATCTTTTCTTCATGCTCTTCCTCCCTGCTCTGTTCTTAGGTGCTCTCATTATATCAAACAAGACATTTGGCATTTGATTTTTAGGGATTGGCTAGCTTCACTAACCATAATCTGCTCAGTGCCATGCATTTCCCTGCAAATTCCAAGATTTGGTCATTTTTTAGTGCTGCATAATACTCCATAGTATATAAAAGTCACATTTTTTTATCCATTCATCTATTGAAGGGCATCTGGGTTGGTTCCACAGTGTAGCAATTGTGAATTGTGCTGCTATGAAAATCGATGTGGCAGTATCCCTGTAGTACGCTCTTTTAAGGTCTTCAGGGAATAGTCCGAGAAGGGCAATAGCTGGATCAAATGGTGCTTCCATTCCCAGATTTCCCAGGAATCTCGATACTGCTTTCCAAATTGGCCGCACCAGTTTTCAGTCCCACCAGCAATGTACAAGAGTACCCTTTTCCCCACATCCTCGCCAGCACTTGTTGTTGTTTGACTTCATTATGGCTGCCAATCTCACTGGATTGAGATGGTATTTTAGGGTGGTTTTTATTTGCATTTCTCTTACTGCTAGAAATGGAGAGCATTTTTCATGTACTTGTTAATTGATTCTATGTCCTCCTCTGAGAAGTTTCTGTTCAGGTCCTTGGCCCATTGGGTTATTGGTTATCTTATTGTCTAATTTTCTGAGTTCTTTGTATACTTTGTATACTCTAGATATTAGGGCTCCATGTGAAGGGTGAGGACTAAAAATTGTTCCCATGATGTAGGCTCCATATTTACCTCTCTTATTGTTTCTCTCTTTAAGAAAAAAAAATCAGTTTAAGTAAGTGCCATTTGTTGATTCTTATTATTAACTCTTATTCTATGGGTGTCCTATTAAGGAATTTGGAGCCTGACCACACAATATGTAGATAGGAGGCAACTTTTTATTCTATCAGACGCAGAGACTCTGATTTGAATCTAGCTCCTTGATCCACATTGAGTTAACTTTTGTGCATGGTGAGAGGAGGGGATTCAGTTTCATTTTGTTGCATATGGATTTCCAGTTTACCCAACTCCATTTGATGAAGATGCTATCCTTCCTCCATTGCAGGCCATTAGCTCCTTTATCAAATATAAGACAGTTGTAGATTTTTGGATTAGTCTCTGTGTCCTCCATTCTGTACCATTGGTCCACCCGCCTGTTTTGGTACCAGTACCATGCTGTTTTTGTTATGAATGCTCTGTAATATAGTTTGAAATCTGGTATCAATATACTGCCTGATTCACACTTCCTGCTTAGAATTGCTTTTGCTATTCTGGGTCTTTTATTTTTCCATTTGAATTTCATGATTTCTTTATCTATTTCTACAAAAAAAATCCTTTGGGATTTTGATTGGCATTGTATTAAACCTATAGAGAACTTTTGGTAATATAGCAATTTTGATGATGTTAGTTCTGCATATCCATGAACAGGGTATATTTTTCCATCTTCTAAGATCTTATTCTATTTCTCTTTTTAGGGTTCTGTAGTTTGCATTATATAAATCTTTCACCTCTTTTGTTAGGTTGATTCCCAAGTATTTAATTATTTTGAGGAAATTGGGAATGCAGTGTTTTGACTCATTTTTGTTTCAGAAGTTTTGTCGCTGATATACAGAAATGCCTTTGATTTATGCATGTTGATTTTATATCCTGCCACATTGCTGCATTCATTTATTAGTTCTAGTAGTTTTTTCTGTAGACCCTTTTGGGTCTTCTATGTATAGAATCATGTCATCTACAAATAGTGATAATTTAAGTTCTTCTTTTCCTATTTTTATGCCTTTAATGTCTTTCATCTCTCTAATTGCTCTGGCCAGTTTTTCGAGAACTATATTGAATAGAAGTGGTGATAGAGGATATCTCTGCCTTGTTCCACATTTTAAAGTGAATGCCTTCAATTTTTCTCCATTCAGAATGATGCTAGCCTGAGGCATAACATTGTTATCTTTTACAATGTCGAGGTAAGTTCCTGTTATCCCTAGTTTTTAAAATGTTTTGAACATAAAGGAATGCTCTACTTTGTTGAATGGTTTTTCTGCGTCTATCAAGATGTTCATATGGTTCTTATCTTTAAGTCTATTGATGTTGTGAATAACATTTATTGATTTCCATATATTGAAGCCTCCTTGCATCCCAGGGATGAATTCAAGTTGATCATGGTGCACAATTTTTTTGATGTGCCTTTGTATCCAATTCGCCAGAATTTTAATGAGGATTTTTGCATCTAGGTTCATCAGAGATATTGGTCTGTAGTTTTCTTTCTTTGAGGTGTCTTTGTCTGGTTTCAAAATCTGGGTGATGTTGGCCTCATAGAATGAATTTGGCAGAGCTTCCAGTTTTTCTATTTCCTGAATAACTTGAAAAGTATTGGTATTAATTCTTCTTTAAAGGTTTTGTAAAACTCTGCTGTATACCCATCCATTCCTGGGCTTTTCTTGGTTGGTAGTCTTTTGATTGCTTCTTCTACTTCATCCATTGATATTGGTCAGTTTAAATTGTGTGTTTCCTCCTGACTCAGTCTGGGCAAATCATATGACTTAAGAAATTTATCGATGTCTTCACTATTTTCTATTTTATTGGAATACAGTTTTTCAAAATAATTTCTAATTTTCTTCTGTATTTATGTAGCATCTGTTGTGATATTGCCTTTTTCATCCCGTATGTTAGTAATTTGAGTTCTCTCTCTTCTTCTCTTCGTTATCATGGCTAAGCGTCTGTCGATCTTATTTATCTTTTTGAAGAAGCACATTTTAGTTTTGTTAATTTTTTCAATAGTTTCTTTTGTTTCAATTTCGCTATGATTTTAATTATTTCTTGCCTTCTGCTACATTTTCTGTTGTTTTGCTCTTCTTCTTCTAGGGCTTTGAGATGAAGTGTGAGCTCATTTGTTTGTTTGTTTGTTTTTTTTCTATTTTGAGGAATGACCTCCAGGCGATGAATTTACCTCTTAAAACTTCTTTTCATTGTGTCCCATAGAATCTGATATGTTGTGTCTGTATTTTCATTTATCTCTAAGAATTTTTTGATTTCCTCCTTTATGTCTTCTGTAACCCATTGATCATTCAGTAACATATTCTTCATTTTGCATGTGATGTATGATTTTTTCTTCCTTCTTTATCATTGGTTTCCAGGTTCATTCCATTATGATCACAAAAAATTCATGGTATTATCTCCACCCCTTTATATTTACTGAGGGTTGCCCTATGGCATAACATATGGTCTATTTTTGAGAAGGATCCATGTGCTGGTGAGAAAAAAGTATATCCACTTGATGATGGTTGATATATTCTATATATGTCAGTTAAGTATAGGGTATTGATTGTGATATTGAGTTCTATAGTTTCTTTATTCAACTTTTGTTTGGAGGATCTGTCCAATGGTGAGAGAGGTGAGTTGAAGTCACCCATAATTATTGTATTGTGGTCTATTTGATTCTTGAACTTGAGGATAAATTGTTTTATGAACGTCGCAGCACCATTATTTGCTGCGTGAATATTGATAATTGTTATGTCTTGTCGGTGAATGGTTTCTTTTTACAGTATATAAAGTCCTTCCTTATCCCTTTGATTAAATTAGTCTTGAGGTCGATTTTATTCGATAGGAGGATGGCCACCCCTGCTTGCTTACGAGGACCGTGTGCATGGTATAAATTTTCCCAATCTTTCACCTTCCGCCTGTGTATGTCTTTTCCATTCAGATGTGTCCCTTGGAGGCAACATATTGTTGGATTTGTTTTTTTTTTATTTCAAGTTACAAGCCAATGTCACTTTATTCGAGAGTTTAAGCCATTATCATTTAGAGTTACTATTGATATATGGTTTGTACTGCCACCCATGTTTTTATATATATATTTTTTAATTAGTTTGATTCTCCATGATTTGCTTTTCCCCTTCCCTCTGTCATTACTGAGGCACTTCTCACTGATGGTTTTCGTTGTTGATTTGCATTTCTTCCTCGTGTAGTGTATTGCTCAAGATGCTTTGCAATGCTGGTTATCTGGCTGAAATTCTTTTAGCTTTTGTTTATCATGAAATATTTTTATCTCGTTGTCTTATCTTAAGCTTAATTTTGCTGGATACATAATTCTTGGTTGGCATCCATTGTCTTTCAGTGTTTGAAGTACGTTGTTCCAGGATCTTCTCACTTCCAGCGTCTATGATGAAAAATCCATTGTTAAACTTTTTGGTTTACCCCTGATTGTAATGATTGTAATCTGCCTCCTTTCTCTGGTAGCTTTTAATATTTTCTCTTTGTTCTGTATATTGGATATCTTTATAACAATGTGTCTTGGCATTGGTCTACTGTGATTTTGTGTGCTCGGTGTCCTGTAAGCATCTACAATTTGTTTATCCGTTTCCATTTTTATTTCTGGAAAGTTTTCTGTAATTATTTCATTCACCAGGTTTCTCATTCCCTTGGTTTTAATCTCTGTACCTTCCTCTATCCATATGACTCATTAGTTTGTTTTTTTATGTTATCCCATATCTCTTGAATGTTTTCTCATAATTTTTTACAGCATTTATTTGTTGGCTAGACTTTTTTCAAGATGATATATTTTGTCTTCATTATCTGACATTCTGTCTTCTACTTGCTCTACTCTGTTAGTGATACTCTCAATTGAGTTTTTAATTTGGTTTATCATTTCCTTGATTTCTAGAATTATTGTTTGATTTTTCTAATAATCTCTATCTCCTGATAAAGATGCTTAATTTCTCATTTTATCTGTTTATGTAATTCATTTTCAATGCGTTTTATCACTGTTTGTTTTTGCTGTCTCGTATCCTTTTTAAGGTTCCATTCCATCTGTCTAAGGTATTACTTGAGTTCTTTATATGACCATTTTTTTGATGACTCTAGGTGCTCTTGAATATTTAGGCTGTCCTTCATTGTTCGTACTCCTTTTCTTCCTTGTTTTTATATGCTGCTCATGTTACTTCTTCTTCTGTTTGACTACTGAGTTACTGCTTACTCTTATAAATTTATTTGATGCTTGGGAGGAAAGATATTAGAAGGGAAGGGAGAAGTCACTAAAGAGAATGAGAGTAGGCAGGCAGAATTCAAAGAAGGGGGAATAAGAAAAATGCCAAGAAATGAAAAGACAAAAGAAAAAAATAGAAAATAAAGAAAGAAAGTTTTAAGTAATGATGATGATTAAAAAATTGAAAATTAAAATTTAAAATAATAATAATAATAATAAAATAAAAAAATTAAAAAATAAAAACATTTAAAAAAGTTAAAGAACAACAATAACAAAAATGAAAATGAAAGAAAAAAAAACAAATAAAAAAATAATAATAATACATGCAGTCCTAGAGTTCAAATAACTTCTCTTCCAGTAGGTGGAGCTGTGCGCACTGGGCCAAGCTTCTCCTCTCAATAAGTGAGAACCAATCACTGTGCAGCAGCTCTTTCTCCCAGACTGGGCGGGTCTCCAATTCTGAGTGCCTAGGTCTTTCTCTTGTGCTTCCTCAAGCCAGGCCCCACTCACCTGTGATGCTCACCACAATACTGGTTACAAGCCAGGCCTCTGCTCCTGGTAGTCCTGTTTCCATGAACGCCTGGGCACACTCTCCTTGTTTGCCTTCCTCAGACCCTAAGTTTGTAGAGCTTGGGGCTGAGAACCTCCAGCGAATTTGCTTGCCCTTCAGGAGCCATGGCCCCGGTAGGTGGTGTAAGAGACCTCAATAGTCAGCACTGGTGGGAGCGGTAGCAGGGAATTCCACGCCGCGAGTCCCGAGCCAATCTTGATTCCCTAGGTCTGGGTATCGCGCTCCATGGAGAGCTGGGAGGGGCCATTACGGCAGAGGTGGGAAGGGCCCTTGAGGTTTCCCTGCGTTGTTGAGAGATATGGCAATGGGATTACACACTTGTCCCGCTGGTTTCAATGAAGTTATCTCCTCCGCCTGTGACGTCAGTTCTCTGCCATGGTGGTATCCCATTCAAATGGTGACAGTTCGTTCCCTTTGCTGGGTGACCAATGCAACAGGTGGGTCCTGACTATCTCTCCCAAGCAACATTTCAATCCTGTGGCCACTGCCTATGAAGGCTCAGTTGGCTTTTAACTCTCAATTCAGAAAGCCCGACCAGTTATTTCAGCGGGAATGTTAGTGCTGAGTCACAAAAACCAGACGAATCTAAGCTTGAATGCAGCCAATCCGGGCTTTGTGTGTGTTCTGAGGGGCCCAGACTGTTCACCCCAGATTCACAACAGGTCAATATTGCCTAGTGATTCTGAGCAAACAGCATTTAGACAGTTTATGACTCCCTATGCCCGCGCAGCTGAAGAGATCAGAGACTTGATTTCTCCATGCCTGCCTTCATAATGGATCTCCTGTATTGCTACTTTTTAATATCTGTGCTTTTGCGTGTGTGTGTATATATATATATACTCTTTAGATTTTTCAAAATATGAAATATATGTGTCTTATTATGCACTCCCTAAATTCATTCATATTCATATCTGTGGATTTATAATCAACTTTCCACAAGATTATTTTCAGAAATAATCATCCACCTGAAACACATATTGTTTCCTAGTACTGAAAACTAAATTCAGTGAATGGTGCATACAAACCCTAATATTTCTACAGTTACTTAGCCAGTTTAAAATCAATGCAAGTTGATTTCTAGGGGACATGATGTGTATTTTGACTTTCATTTTTATTCAACACTTGTACGTTACTATGTCTTCAGTTAATGCACATCATGGGATATATATTTCAGTCACAAATTAGAAAATTTATAGGCATTTGTTTCACGATCAATCACTTCCTGATTCAGAACACATGTATCCCTCCATGTTTCTTGACTGGTCTTTTCATGAGACTTCTTTCCAAACACATTATTTTTGTTTAACATCATCACGTATAAAGCAAAACTCAAACACCATTCTTCATAAACCATAATCCTAATATTACCATTAGATATATAACTGGTTGGAATGAATGATTGTATATCAATATAAGATTTCTTATGTATTTTCACATATCAATTCAATCCATTATTTAAAGTGGAATCAGTTACGTTATTTATTCATAGTATGGTCTATTCATGCATTATCTCTATATTAATAGACACAGGGTACACCTCTTTTTACCCCTAATACTAATGTATACGTCTTCAAAATATTGCCCCCAAAAATGGTGAAAGAAATACTCATGTCACCTGATCTACATATACATTTTATCACAGTAATATTCTGAACAAAAAAAACATAAAAATGTAACACTTATGATTGTACAAAAGCCTAAAAAAAAAGTGAACGTGGATAACTAATAACATCCATGTCCAGGTTGCCTAATGCTCTCAAATGTCATTCCCATTCGTGACGACATATTTGTTTTTTCCTATGATTATGTATTCAAACTCAACCCTGTTGAAAATGTCTAATCCTATGACTCACTTTATACTTTGCCTGATTTCGTAATGTCTCTATTGACACCTGCTTTCCTACACATTTTCCCCAGTTCATCATTGTGACTAACTCTTCACATGTGCTGACATTTACATTCACTCTCCCAATGAAACCCTATTGCTAAAGAAGCTTTTTATTCCAAATCATATACTCACTCTTCTTCCTAAACCTACTGACTATCTTCCTAATCCTACTGACTATCCCTTTTTCACTGGATGTTCTCTTCTACATTCAATCATCCAAGGTACAAGGTCCTATGCCACTGTATTTCGATTTACCTGAGACAATTGTACAGAACATAATTCAACACTAAGTATCCAAATCAAGGGCTCAATGCCCTTCTGGGCTTCAAATCCTTCTTAGATTCCCGTTTTCATACATATATTTCACCTATATATTCTTATAAATATCACAGGTTCCCAATCTCATTATTCATCCTGCAGAATGATTCCTAACCCAAATCGAACATATTATTAACCCTAACCATACACTAACTTTGCAGGAGAGCAGGAACAGTGTGTGTATTAAACTACAGGAATCTAGGGGATGTTCACCTGCTGAGAAACTCAAATGTTCATGCAGAAGTGATCCCTGGTGAAGATGAAGGCAGCTATGAATTACCTCAGAAAGCAAAAGTCATCTTCCATGGCAATCATACTGGTAAGGTGAAGGGTTGAGTCTGAATCAATCTCTCTCTTCTTAATGTATAGAACATGGACCAAACCAGTCCTGTGTGGAAGCTGTTCCCGGGTGCTTATGGTTGATATAACATTCTAACTAGAGAAAGTGTCCCATGAAAATCAGGGCAGCCTCCACCTCATAGTATTTTGGAAGCAACTGTTAGGACAAAGTGGTTGCCAAGGCAGTGACATAATTCAGATCCTGAAGGAAGTGATCTCACCTCACTTCCTTGGTGATGGAACTCTCTGAACTTGAAATCCAGGAAGCCAGGCACCCAGAGACAGTCTCTGTCCTAGTCCCAGTGGTCTGACATGTTTGGATTTACCAAGGACAGAGTCAGTCTTTCTTGGTACCTACAGATGTGAGGAAGGCCAAATGCCAGGAAACCTCTGAAGAGGGGCTTTTCCTGAGAAGGCAGGTAGTGCCTCACCGCTGGCTCTTGAGAACTTCACAGAGTTGGCCAAGCAGACATGATCTGAGACAGGAGAGGTCATTTTGGAGGAACATAGTATGGCTCACTAGTCAGAGGATACTCCGGGGAGTCACAGACCTACTAGGGGGAAGGAGGTGCCTTTGTGGGTGTGGGTGTGAGTTTGTGGTTTTGTCTCATGTTCTGAGGATAGGTAGGAAAGGCGGTTTGTTTGGTATGGAGTGGAATATTTGTATTAAGTCCTTTGAAAAGGCGAGTGTTCCTATGTGTGTGTGTATCCCACTGAGTCCATTGTTGTAGACATTAGAAAAGACAATGCATCAATCGATGTGTTCTGTCTAGTAGAAAGCTTCCCAGCATTCATCCTGCCCAATTCATGAGTGGACTCTGGCTTGCCTTATGGATGGGCAACACCTACAAGCTTCCTAATTTCCTGTTTTCTCTCTCAATTCTGGCGACTCTCCAGAATAGTATCATGGTTTTGTGTCCAAGATTTGTACCGCCTCCAAGATCTGTGACATTGCTATGTACTGAAAGCTGAAGGAAATGGCTAGCATCTCAGAAATCTCAGATATCTGTTGACCAGGAAAGTCTCAGTGGAGAAACCCTGCTTTGATCCTTCTGCTTACCTATTGTTCTGTTGAATGTCAGGAAGTTTTTTGCCTCAAGCCACCGCTTTGTGAAGCCTGAAGAAAAGAGTTTTCAAATGGAAATGAAAGGGCATCACCTGTGGCTCTTTGCTTAATTGCTTAGGATTGGGATATGTCTGAATCAGCCTGTTGGCCCTGTGTGAGGCTGTGGCTTAGATTCTCAGCACCTGATGGATCTAAAGATAGATCCCATGCGTGCATCCAAAACCAAAATGGCAAAAAGATCAGATATTGTTGATGAACTCTCTTGCCTTCCTCTGGTAGGTTCCTGATATTCATCAAGTGAGAATAGGGATCCTTTGGGTCGGATGAGTTCTTCAAAGCCCTGCAGAGGCTAGGCCATAGGTGCTTGATTTTCATGACTCCAATTCACTTAAAGAATCTAAACCCCAAAGCTAGAAGGCCTCAAGTTGGAAAAGCCAAGCAATATTAAAGGCAGGCCTATTTGATCACTCCTGGTTCACAGGAAGAGAGTCCAGGCCACCCTGACTTTAGGCAAATGAGGGACAGGGAGCTTATTTTAGACAAAGTCGTGGGCTGCGTCCCTTATGGAAACCTCCAGCCAGAGGATATGATGAGTGTCTATATGGAAGAAGATGAGGGCCATGTGAGAGTGTTTGGTTTTAATTGTGGACATATGTCTGGTGGTTGGAAGAGATCACTGGGTCCACCTAGGCTTGCACTCTGGTGTGATTCCCCTTAGAGACTGAGTTCTTTTACTGATCTCAGAGAATTATTGCCAGGAATTGTGTTGGAATTTTAGATGGCCATGCATGAGAGTTGTTCTTGGAAAGTGACATCTAGGCCCAAGGTGACTTTCCACAGAGCACAGGGAATCTCAGCCAGGATATCACATGATATTATTCTTAAAGACTTGGCAGCCATATTTGAGAGTCAAAACACACATGGAACATACATTGTAGACCTCAATGGGCCTGGCTTAATCTGACTTTTGGGCACTTTTGGAAGCCTTGCCTGTAAGAATTCTCCAGAGTTTTCATTGAAATGAGCTTCCTCACCATTTAATGGTTTCTGAGTGAATTGAAATCCACAGTGCCTACAACTTCATCCTTGAAAATTGGCTAGATCAATACCATGAAATTTTTGAAATTCCCATGACCGGGTAGCTCTGGAGAACATTTGAATGTCCTGTTGCTGATCATGAGTATACAAGACAGTGCCTTGATTGACTGGGTTTTATGAAAATGGTGTTTAACAGAGATGCCAGTAAGTTGGATCCTGCTGAGTAGTTGTACTAGAGTAGTGGATGGCAGGTGTGTAATAAAACATCTGTGGTGGGGGCATGTGGATCTGCCATTGGCTTCCAAATGGATTGTGACTGATATTTTGCAGCCAGTAGACCCTTATATGTAAAAGCATATTGTTATATGGAGAGGTTTTAGGGCAATGTTCAGAATCAGGTTGCTTTGGAAAATGGGGCAAGCTATGTGGGATAGAAGCCTGGTTGGTGCATTCTCCTGACGAACCTGACCCACCACACTTGACAGAACTGACTTCAGCACTGTGTCCCAGTTGAACTCCTTGTATTTCATGAAGCAAATACCAAACTCCCAGTGCAGCAGCAAGAAATACCTCTAATAGTGGAGGATGACCAAATGGAATTACAGTCCACAAGGGGAGACATTTAGACCCCAGTGGCCACAGGTTACCTACAAATAGAAAATTCAGCACTGCTGCCTCATGTTCATTGGAAAATAAGAATCCATGTCATCCAGATCACATAGATGAAGACTCAGCTATGATGGTCTCACAACAAATGAAACTAATGCTCCTGACAACAGCATATATTTCATTGCCCAACCTCAGAGGCAGTTTCTCCAGATGTTAGGCTGGCAGAACTTCATGTTTCTGGAGTTTTTACCCTGTCCCTTACTTTTGGAAACTCCTCTACCACCTGCAAATTTGTGAACTCCTGAGCATTTTTCATTTCACATATGTATTCACAGATTTTCTAACTCTTCTCCTCTAATTGTGTCTTATGTGGGGCGAAGGTAATGTCAAGGCATTGTGCTGAATGAGAGTGGGAATTTTTTGTGTAGCACATATTTGCATACACATTGGATACATTTTCCAATTTTCCATTCAAAATACTGAATCCCTGACACTAACACATACCCTACTAGACTTTGACTTCTAATCCTAATATGGTGGAGAAAAATAACCCAAACAGAATAGAAATACAAGAGGTTCACAGGAGGCATGGTGTATAGTTGGACTTACCTTTCGTATGATAAATGGTAGGTGTTATAAATCTAGCGAATTTTAATTGAAATAGTTCTCCATGTGTTTTAAAAGTTAACAAATATGTGAATAACTGTCTCCCTTTCTCTGTAGCCTATTCATCACATGTATTTTCATATGCACATTTAGAATTCTACCTGGTATCACTCGTACATTTTGTGAGGTTGCTGGCTTGGCAGATGCAAATTGTGAGAAGAGATCACTCCTACTAAACGCTGTTGGAACTGAAAATACAACATATGAGTGAGCTTCTTAGTTGAACAACATAAATCCATGTTCATTAAAATGAATATTTTTGGATCTGTGGATGATATATTATTCCATGGTGAATTTCGATTGACATACATAATGCTACTTTTTAATGTCTGTGAGTGTATATATATATATATATATATATATATATATATATATATATTCACTCTCCAGATTTTTCAAAATATGAAGTATATTTTTATTATTATACACTCCCTAAATTCATTCATATTCATATATGTGGATTTATAATCATGTTTTCACAAGAATATTCTCAGAAATATTCATCCACCTGAAATCCATATTTGTTTCTTAGTACTGAAAACTAACTTCGGGGGATCATATGATGGTGGTGAAGGGAGTGCATCACCCCCATGTACCGCGTCACTGTGCGGGAGAATGACGAGTTATAACGGCTAAAATATATCTTGTTAGAAATTTCCAGCAAAATTGGGGTGCTCCAAAACCTAGTGGACATATTTCCATCTCACGAGGATCAGCTACGCGAGCTCAAACACGAGTGATTTGTCCGCACGGAGCGTCATGCTGCTTATTCAGGAAATCGGTCTGTGGCTAGAGTCTGCGGCGCGCACTGGGAAATGAAGAGATAGCAATGCAAATATACAGCGGTGTGGATTCTGTGGGCTCCTGCCAGGTATGCAATCACTGTGCTAAGTGCTGAATTCTTTGTTTGAGATGGGGAAGGATGCGGTCCAATTCGGTTCTCCACACCAGTCAGACCACAGAGGAAGCCAGCGGCCACTATCTTGGAGAGCTGATGTCACCATCCCTGTTTTTGACTGATCGAAGCTCATTCAGCTATAGAACAGGTAATTTCAGGATGCCATTCACCTTTGTGTTGCAGACAAATTACTCAGGCTCAGTGCTAAAGAACCTGCAGAAACTCTGTCTTGGAGCCTGCTCCTATTAGAACATACACAAAGCCCAGAGCGGCTGAATTCCACCTCTCGGAACTGATCTGGCCCAGGGCTAAAGAACCCGCGGAAACTGCTTCTCGGTCCGGGTCTTGCTGAATACTGTGGAGGTAAATATCAACCGAGCCTTCATAGGCAGTGGAAACAGGATTGAGACACGGCTTGTGAGGGCCGGTCAGGACTCACGCATTGCTTTGGTCACCCAGAAAAGGGAACGAAATGCTGCCTTTCACATGGGATACCAACATGGCAAATTTCTGATGTCATCAGAAAGCAGCAGAGGAGATAACTTCATTGATACCAGCAGTGACAGAAACAGTTGGTCTCCTGGTGAAGAAAGTGAGTCACAAACACCTGGGTCTCTCTCACTTTGTCATCAAGCCAGAGGGGCAGAGCAGAGCAGCTGCCCGCGACTGGAACAGACCCAGTGACACACCTGCATGGTAGTTACGTCTACCCAATTGGAGTAGAGGCAGAACAGAGCTGCCGCCGGTGCACAGAACAGGCCCAGCGACCCGCAGGTGTGGTAGTCACGTCACCCCAATTGGAGTAGTTGCAGAGCAGAGCCTTCTCCCACACCTAGTAAAATCCCAGTGGGTCACCGGCATGGTAGTCACATCACCCCAATAGGAGTAGGGGCAGAGCAGAGCCTTCGCCCACGCCCAGAACAGGCACAGCAACCTGCCGGCATGGTAGTCACAACACACCAATTGGAGTAGGGGCAGAGCAGAGCCACCACCCGCGCCCGCAAGGTAGCAGACCTGCACCTGACCAGAAGAAGAGGCCCAGCGGCCGGCTGGCGCGGCAGACACTTTACCATATTTGGAGTAGGGGCAGAACAGATCTGTAGCCCGTGCTCACAAGGTAGGCAGACCTGCGACCAACCGGCAGACCAGGCACAGCGGCCGGCAGGCATGGTAGTCACGTCACCCCAATTGGAGTAGGAGTAGAGCAGTGCCGCCGCCCACGCCTGCAAGGTAGGCAGACCTGCGACTGATTGGCAGAACACCACAGGGGTCCACGGGCGTGGTAGACACGTCACACCAATTGGAGGAAAAAATAAACAAAATGGACAGACCCCTAGCCATGCTATCGATGAGGAGAGATAACTCAAATTACTATCATACGGGATGAAAAAGGCAATATCACAACAGATATTTCAGAAATACAGAAGATAATCGGAAATTACTTTGAATCCTTATACTCTAAAATAATAGAAGATAGTGAAGGCATCAAAAAATTTCTTAAGTCATATGATCTGACCAGAGTGAGTTAGGAGGATATAGACAACCTAAACATACCAATATCAATTGAGGAAATAAAAAAAAAAAAACATCCAAAGATTACCAACTAAGAAAATCCCAGGACCTTATGGGTATACAGCAGAGTTTTACAAAACCTTTAAATATGAACTAATACCAATACTTTTAAAGCTATTTCAGAAAATTGAAAAAGAGGGAGATCTTCCAAATTCATTCTACGAGGCCAATATCACCCTGATTCCTACACCAGATAGACACTTCAAAGAAAGAAGACTAAAGACCGATATCTCTAATGAACCTAAATGCAAAAATCTTAAATTAAATTCTGGCAAATCAGATACAAAAACATATCAAAAAAATGTGCACCATGATCAAGTAGGATTCATCCCTGGGATGCAAGGAGGGTTCAATATACGAAAATAAATAAATGTTATTCACCACATCAATAGACTTAAAATAAAAACCATATTATCATCTAGATAGATGCAGAAAAAGCATTCGACAAAGTACAGCATCCCTTTATGTTCAAAACTCTAGAAAAACTAGGAATAACAGGAACATTCCTCAATATTGTAAAAGCAATCTATGCTAAACCGCAGGCTAGCATCATTCTGAATGGAGAAAAATTGAAGACATTCCCTCTAAAATCTGGAACAAGACAGGGATGCCTGCTCTCACCACTTTTGTTCAATATAGTTATCAAAAGACTGGCCAGAGCAATTAGACAGATGAAAGAAATTAAAGGCATATAAATAGGAAAAGAATAACTTAAATTATCACTATTGCAGATGAAATGATTCTATACCTAGCAGACCCAAAAGGTTCTACAAAGAAACTAATAGAGCTAATAAATGAATTCAGCAAAGTGGCAGGATATAAAATCAACACGCATAAATCAAAGGCATTCCTGTATATCAGTGACAAATCCTCTGAAATGGAAATGAGGACAACCACTCCATTCACAATATCCTAAAAAAAAAAAATGGGAATCAACCTAACAAAAGAGGTGAAAGTCTTATACAATGAAAACTACAGAACCCTAAAGAGAGAAATAGAAGATCTTAGAAGATGTAAAAATATACCCTGTTTATGGATAGGCAGAACTAACATCATCAAAATGGCGATATTACCAAAAGTTCTCTATAGGTTTAATCCAATGCCAATCAAAATCCCAAAGGCATTTCTTGTAGAAATAGAGAAAGCAATCATGAAATTCATATGAAAAAATAAAAGACCCAGAATTGCAAAACAATGCTAAGCAGGAAGTGTGAATCAGGCGGTATAGCGATACCAGACTTCAAACTATACTACAGAGCAATAGTAACAAAAATAGCATGGTACTGATACCAAAACAGGCAGGTGGACCAATGGTACAGAATAGAGGACACAGAAACCAATCAACAAAACTACAACTATCTTATATTTGATAAAGGAGCTAAAAGCATGCAATGGAGGAAGGATAGCATCTTCAACAAATGGTGTTGGGAAAACTGAAAATCCATATATAACAAAATGAAACTGAATCCCTTTTTCTCACCATGCACAAAAGTTAACTCAAAATGAATCAAGGACCTTGATATCAAATCAGAGACACACTGTCAGATAGAAGAAAAATTTGGATACGATGTACATACTGTGGGGTTGGGCTCCAAATTCCTCAATAGGACACGTATAGTACAAGAGTTAATAACTAGAATCAACAAATGGGACTTACTCAACTAAAAAAGTTTTTTCTCAGCAAAAGAAACAATAAGAGGTAAATACGGAGCCTACATACTGGAAAGAAATCTTTACTACTCACACTTCAGATAGAGCCCTAATATCCAGAGTATACAAAGAACTCAAAAAATTAGACAATAAGATAACAAATAACCCAATCAACAAATGGGCCAAGGACCTCAACAGACACTTCTCAGATGAGGACATACAATCAATCAACAAGTACATGAAAAAATGCTCACCATCTCCAGCAGTCAGAGAAATGCAAATCAAAACCACCCTAAGATACCATCTCACTCCAGTAAGATTAGCAGCCATTATGAAGTCAAACAACAAGAAGTGCTGGCAAGGATGTGGGAAAAGAGGTACACTTGTACATTGCTGGTGGGACTGCAAATTGGTGCAGCCAATTTGGAAAGCAGTATGGAGATTTCTTGGAAAGCTGGGAATGGAACCACCATTTGACCCAGCTATTGCCCTTCTTGGTCTATTCACTAAAGACCTAAAAAGAGCATGCTACATGGACACTGCTACATCGATGTTCATAGCAGCACAATTCACAACAGCAAGACTGTGGAACCAACTTAGATGCCCTTCAATAGAAGAATGGATAAAAAAAATGTGGCATTTATACACAATGGATTATTACTTTGAATTGAAATATAAAAAATCATAGAATTTGCAGGGAAATGGATTGCATTAGACTAGATTATGCTAAGTGAAGCTACACAATTCCTATAAAACAAATGCCAAATGTCATCTTTGATATAAGGAGAGTAACTAAGAACAGATAGGGATGAAGAGCATGACAAGATGATTAACATTAAACAGGGATGAGAGGAGGAAGGGAGGGAGAAGGGAAATTGCATGGAATTGGAAGGAGACCCTCTGGGTTATACAAAATTACATACAAGAGGAATTGAGGGGAAAGGGAAAAATAATACAAGGGGGAGAAATTTATTACAGTAGAGGGAGTAGAGAGAGAAGTGGGGAGGGGCGGGGAAGCCAGGGGGAATAGTAGAGGATACGAAAGGCAGCAGAATACAACAGACACTCGTATGGCAATATGTGAATCAATGGATGTGTAACTGATGTGATTCTGCAATCTGTATACAGGGTAAAAATGGGAGTTCATAACCCACTTGAATCAAAGTGTAAAATATGATATATCAAGAACTATGTAATGTTTTGAACAACCATAAATAAAAATAAAAAAAACTCTCTTTGGTGAATAATGCATGCAATTCTAATATTTCTACAGTAACTGACCCAGTTTAGCATCAATGCAAGTAGATTCCTATTGGACATGATGTGTATTTTGACGTTCACTTTTATTCAACACTGGTACATTACTATTTCATCAGTTTATGCATATAACAGGATATATATTTCATTCACAATTTAGAAAATTTATAGGCACTTGTTTCACTTTCAATCACTTCCTGCTTCAGAACACATGAATTCCTCCATATTTCTTGATTGGTCTTTTTATGAGACTTTTTTCCAAACATATTATTTTCGATTTCCATAATCACTTTTGAAACAAAACTCACACACACTTCATGATAAACAATAACCCTAAGATTACCATTAGATATATAACTGGTTGGAGTGAATGATTGTATGTCAATATATGATTTCCTATATATTTTCAGATATCAATTCAATCCATTATTTAAAGTGGAACCAGTTATAATATTTATTCACAGTATGGTCTATTCATGCATTATCTCTATATTCAAAGACACAGGGTACACCAGTTTGTACCCCCAATACTAATTTATATGTCTTCAAATATTGCTCCCAGTAATGGTGGAAGAAATACTCATGTCATATGATCTACATACACATTTGTTCACAATATTTTTCTGGGCACAAAATGCAAAGATCACACTTATGATTGTACCAAATCCAAAATGGAAAGTGAACATGGATTACTAAAACGATAAATGTCCAGGTTGCCTAATGCTTTCAAATGTCATTCCTATTGGTGACGACATATTTGTTTCTTCCTAAGATTATGTATTCAATCTCAACCCTATTGAAAATGTCTAATCCTATCACTCACTGTATAATTGCCTCATTTCATAATGTCTGTATTGATATTTTCCTTTTTACATATTTTCCCCAGTTCATCATGTGACTGACTCTTCACATGTGCTGAAATTTACATTCACTCTATAACAAAAACCCTATTGCTACAGAACTTTTGCCCCAAATCCTATACTCACTCTATTTCCTAAACCTACTGACTACCTTCCTAATCCCACTGACTATCTCAATTTGAGTGGATGTTCTCTTCTAAAATCAATCATCCAAGGTGTAAGGTCCTATGCCATTGATTATCGATTTATCTGAGACATCTGTGCAGAACGTAATTATAAGCTAAGTATCCCAATCAAGGGCCTAATGCCCTTCTGGGCTTCAAATCTTACCTAGATTTCTGTTTCCATACTTATATTTCACCTCTATAATCTTATAAATATCGCAGGTTCCCAATACTATTAATCATCCTTCGCAATGAGTCGTAACCCAAATCGAACATGTTATTAACCCTAACCATACACTCTTACCTTAATCTCACTTTGCAGGAGAGCAGGGACAGAGTTCGTCTTACAATACAGGAATGTAGGGTATCTTCCTCCTGCTGAGAACCTCAAATGTCCATGCAGATTTGATCCCTGGAGAAGATGTAGGCAGCTATGAAGGACCTGAGAGAGCAAATGTCATCTTCCATCGCAAACAACCTTCCCAGGATGAAGGGTTGTGTCTGAATAAGCCTCTCTCTTGTTAATGTAGAGAAGATAGACCAAACCAGGCATGTGTGGAGAGCTGTTCCGGGGTCCCTGTGGTTGATATACCATTCTAACTTGTAAAAGTGTCACAGGAAGAAAGGGCAGACTCCATCTCATACAAGTATTGTAAGCAACAGTTAGGACAAAGTGGTTGCCAAGGCAATGACCTCAAAGAATTCCTGAAGGAAGTAATCTCACCTCACTTCCTTGGTGATGGAACTCTCTGAACTTGGAATCTGGGAAGCCAGGCACCCAGAGCCAGTCTCAGTCCCAGTCCCAGTGGTCTTATTTTTTGGATTTACCAAGGACAGAGTCAGTCTTTCTTGGTACCTACTGAGGTGAGGATGAACAAATGTCAGGAAAGCTCTAAAGAGGGGCCTTTCCTGAGCAAGCAGGTAGTGGCTCACCGCTGGCTAGTGACAACTTCACAGATTTGGCCAAGGAGACTATATGTGACACAGGACAGGCGATTTCATCAGAACATAGTTTGGCCCACCAGTCAGAGGACACTCCCAATAGTCACAGACCTACTTGGGGGAAGGAGCTTCCTTTGTGTGTGTGGGTGTGGGTTTGAGATTTTGTCTCATGTTCTGAGAATAGGTAGGAAAGGCGGTTTGTTTGGTTTGGAGTGAACTGTTTCTGGTAAGTCGTTTGACAAGGCCAGTTTTTCTTTGTCTGTGTATCCCACTGTGTCCGTGGTTTTAGATATTAGAAAAGAGAATGAATCATTGGATGTGTCCTGTCTAGACTCAACTTGCCCAATTTATGAATGGACTGCGGCTTGACTTATGGGTGGACAACTCCAACAATCTTCCTAAGTTCCTGTTTTCTTCCTGAATTGTGGCCACTCTCCAGAATAGGCTCATGGTTTTTTGTCCAAAATATGTACCACCTCCAAGCTCTGTGACATGGCCATGTACTGGATAGCTGAAAGAAATGGGAGCATCTCAGAAAACTCAGATATTAGTTTGACCAGGAAATTCTAAGTGAAGAAACCCTGCTTTGGGCCTTTTGCTCACCAATTGTTCTGATGCCCTGAATGTCAGGAAGGTCTTTGCCTCAGGCCACACCATTGTAGAGCCTAAAGAAACAGTTTTCAAATGGAAATGAAAGGCATCACCTGTGGCTCTTTGCTTAATTGCTTTGGAAAGGGATGTGTCTGAATCAGCCTTTTGGCCCTGTGTGAGACTGTGGCTTAGATTCTCAGCACTTGATGGATCTAAAGAAGGATCCCATGTGTGCATCCAAAACCAAAATGGACAAAAGAGCAGTCAGTGTGGATGAAGTCTCTCGCATTCCTCTGTAAGGTTCCTGTCATCCATCATGTGAGAATAGTGATAATTTGGTTCAAATGTGTTCCTCAAAACCCTGCAGAGGCTAGCCCATAAGTGCTTGGTTTTTCTCAAGACTCCAATTCACATAAAGAATCTAAAACACACAGTCAGTAGACCTCAAATTGGAGAAGCAGTGCCATATTAATGGCAGGCCTATTTGATCACTCTTGGTTCACTGGAAGGATGTCCTGTCCACCCTGATTTTAGGCAAAAGAGGGGCAAGAGAGGTTATATTGGACACTGTCTTGGGCTGCAACCCTCATGGAAACCTCCAGCCAGACGTTATGATGATTGTGTAAATGGAAGAAGATGAGTGCCATGTGGAAGTGTTTTGGATTTAATTGTGGATATTTGTGTGACAGTTGGAAGACATAACAAGGTCTACCTGGGCTTGAACTCTGGTGTGATTCCCCTTATAGACTGAGTTCAGGAACTGATCTCAGAGAAGTATTGCCATGTATTGTGTTGTGATTTAAGAGGCCATGTATGAGAGTCACCCTTGGAAACTGAGATCTAGCCCCAGAGTGGCTTTCCACAGAGCTCTGGGAATTTCAGCCAAGATATCACATGATTTCATTCGAAAGACTTGGCAGCCATAGTTGAGAGTGAAAACACACATGGACCTCATATTGTAGACCTCAATGGGCCTGGTTAATGTGACCTTTTGGCCATTCTTTGGGAAGCCTTCCCTGTGAGGGTTCTCCAGAGCTTTCATTGAAATAATCTTGCTCACCATTTACTGGTTTCTGAATGAATTGAAACCCACAGTGCCTCCAACTTCATCCTTGAAAAATGTCTAAATAAATACCATGAAATTTTTGAAATTCCCATGACCAGGTGGCACTGGAGAACCTTTGGATGTCCTGTTGCTGATCATGGATGTACCAGACAGTGCCTTGCTTGACTGGGTTTCATGAAAATGGTGTAGAACAGAGGTGCCAGAAAGTTGCAGCCTGCTGAGAAGTGGGCCTAGAGCTTTGGTGGGCAGGAGTGTGATAAAACATCTCTGTTGGAGCAATGTGGATCTTCCATTGGCTTCCAAATGGCTTGTGGATTACATGAAGCAGCCAGCAGACCCTTGTAATTAAAGGCATCTTGTTATATGAAGAGGATTCAGGGCAATGTTCAGAATCAGGTTGCTATGGACAAGGATGCAATGTGGCAAGCTTTGAGGGATAGAAGCGTGGTTGGTGCGTTCTTCTGCAGACTCTGAACCACCGCACATGGCAGAACTCCCTCCAGCACTGTGTCTCAGTTGAACTCCTTGAATTTCATGAAGCAAATACCAAACTCCCAGTTCAGCAGCAAAAACCCCACAAAAAGTGGAGGAGGACCAAATGGCTTCACAGTCCAACGGGGAGATACTTAGCCCCCAGAGGCCACAGTTTACCTAAAAAGAAGAAAATCAACACTGCTACCTCATGTTCATTGGAAAATAAGATACCATGTCCTCCACGTCACATAGAGGCAGACCCAGCTTTGATGGTCTCACTACAAATGAAGCCAATTCTCCTGACAACAACATAATTTTCACGTTCCCAAACTCAGAGGCAGTTGCTCTAAAAGTTTTTAGGCCAGCAGAGCTCCATGTTTGTGGAGTGTTTACCCTGTCCCTTACTTTTGGAAACTCCTCTACAACCTCCAAGGTTGTGAACTCCTGAGCATTTTCCATTCCAGATATGTATTCACTGATTTTCTATCTATTCTCCTCTAACTGTGTCTTACTTGGGGTGAAGGTAATATCAAGGCATTGTTCTGGATGAGAGTGGGAGGATATTTGTGCAGCATATATTTGCATACAAATTGGATTCAATTTCCAATTTTCCTTTTGAAATACTGAATCCCTGACACTAACCCATACCTACTAGACTCAGACAACTCATCCTAATATGATAGAGAAAAATAACACAAACCTATAGAAATACAAGCAGTTCATTGGAGGCATGTTGTATTGTTGGACTTGCATTTTGCATTATACAAGGTAGGAGTTATAAATCTGGTCAATGTTTAATAGAATAATATCTCCATGTGTTTTTAAAGTTAACAAATATGAGAATTCATGTTTCCCTTTCTCTTTAGCCTATTCACACTTGTATATTTATATGCATATATAGAATCCTACCAGGTATCACACGTACATCTTTGTGAGGTGGCTGACTTGGCAGATACAAATTGTGAGAAGAGATCACTCCTCCTAAACGCTGTTGGAACTGAAAATTCAACCTGTAGGGAGCGTCCTAGTAGAACAACATTATACATAAACTCATGTTCAGTAAAATAAACATTTTTGCATCTGTGGATGATATATATTTACTGATGAATTTCGATTGGCATTTATATTGCTACTTTTTAATGTCTGTGAGTTTTTTTTATTTGTGTGTGTGTGTGTGTGTATACACTCTCCAGATTTTTCAAAATATGAAATATATGTGTCTAATATACACTCTCTAAATTCATTCATGTTCATGTATGTAGATTTTTAATCAACATTTCACAAGATTATTCTCAGAAATATTCATCCACCTGAAATACATATTTGTTTCCTAGTACTGAAAACTAACTTCAGGGAATGATGCATACAAATCCTAATTATTCTACAGTAACTGACCCAGTCTAACATCAATGCAAGTAGATTCCTATGGGACATGATATGTAATTCTTTATTCATTTGTATTCGACACTGGTACATTATTATTTCTTCAGTTTTTGCACATGATAGGATATACATTTCATCCACAAGTTCACAAATTTATAGGCATTTGTTTCAAATTTAATCACTTTTTGCTTCAGAACACATGTATTGTCAGGGTTTCTTTACTGGTATTTTCATGAGTCTTCTTTCCAAACACATTATTTTCGATTTCCAAAGTCACTTTTGAAGCAAAACTCACACACTCTTCATGATAAACCAAAACACGAATATTACCATTAGATGTATAACTGCTTGGAATTAATGATTCTATATCAATATTCAATTTCCTGTAATTTTTCAGATATTAGATCAATTCATTTTTTAAAGTTGAAAAAAGTTATATTATTTATTCACATTAGGGTCTATTCATGCTTTATCTCTATATTCATAGACACAGGGTACACCTCTTTGTACCCCCGATTCTAATTTTACATCTTCAATATATTGCTCGCAGAAATGGTGGAAGACATACTCATGTCACCTGATGTACATATACATTTAATCAAAGTAATATTCTGGACAAAAAATGTAATGGTCACATTTATGATTGTACCAAAGCCTAAATGTAAAGTGTACATGGATTACTAAAAACATCCATGTCCAGGTTGCCTAATTCTGTCAATTGTCAATCCTATTGGTGACTACATATTTGTTTCTTCCTAATTTATATATTCAAACTCAACCCTGTTGAAAATGTCTAATCCTATCACTCACTTTATACTTTGCCTGATTTCGTAATGTTTCTATTGATATCTGCTTTTTTACATATTTTCCCAAGTTGATCCTAGTGACTGACACTTCATATGTGCTGACATTTACATTCACTCTATAATCGAAACCCTATTGCTAAAGAACTTTTGGTCCAAATCCTATACTCACTCTTCTTTCTAAACCTACCGACTATCTTCCTAATCCTACCGACTATCCCTTTTTGATTGGATGTTCTCTTCTACATTCAATCATCCAAGGTAAAAGGTCCTATGCCATTGTATATCGAATTATCTGAGACAACTTTGCAGAGCATAATTCAAAGCTAAGTATCCCAATCAAGGGAAAAACCCTTCTGGGCTTCAAATCATACCTAGATTTCTGTTTTCATCCTTATATTTCACCAGATCTTAGAGAAGACGGACCATTTCAGGGGAACATAGTATGGCCCACCTGTCAGAGGACAATCTGGATAGTCACAGACCTAATTGGGGGAAGGAGGTGCCTTTGTGGGAGTGGGTATGGGTTTATTGTTTTGTCTCAGGTTCTGAGAATAGATGGGAAAGGCGGTTAGTTTGGTTTGGAGTGGACAGTTTCTAGTAAGTCATTTGACAAGGCAAGTGTTTCTATGTCTGTGTATCCCACTGTGTCTGTTGTTGTAGATATTGGAAAAGAGAATGCATTAATGGATGTGTACTGTCTAGTGTAAATCTTCCCATAATTCAACCTGCCCAATATATGAATGGAGTGCAGCTTGTCTTGTTGATGTGCAACACCTGCTATCTTTCTAAGTTGCTGTTTTCTTCCTGAATTCTGGCCACTATCCAGAATAGGCTCATGGATTTGTGTCCAAAATATGTACCACCTCCAAACTCTGTGACATGGCCATGTACTGGATAGCTGAATGGAATGGCGAGCATCTCAGAAAACTCAGATATCAGTGTGACCAGGAAAGTCTCAGTGGAGAAACCCTGCTTTGGGCCTTTTGCTTACTTATTGTTGTTTTGCACTGAATGTCAGGAAGTTCTTTGCCTCAATCCACCACTTTGTGAAGCCTGAAGTAAACAGTTTTCAAATGGAAATGAATGTCATCACCTGTGGGTCTTTGCTTAATTGCTTTGGGAAGGGATGTGTCTGAATTAGTCTCTTGGCCATGTTTGTGTCTATGACTTAGATTCTCAGCACCTGATGGATCTAAAGAATGATCCCATGTCTGCGTCCAAAACCATAATGGCAAAAAAAAAATCATTCATTATGGATGAAGTCTCTTGCCTTCCTCTGTTAAGTTCCTGAACTCCATCAAGTGAGAATAGGGATTCTTTGGGTCAAATGAGTTCTTCAATTCCCTGCAGAGGTGCTTGGGTTTTCGCATAACTCCAAATCACATAAAGAATTAATACCTGAAATCAGTAGGCGTCAAATTGGAGAAACACAGAAGTATTAACGGCAGGCTTATTTGATCACTCCTCGTTCACAGAAACGGTGTCCAGGCCACCCTGACTTTAGGCAAATGAGGGGCAAGCGAGCTGATTTTGGACACTGTCTTGGCCTTTCTCATGACTCCAATTCACATAAAGAATCTAGACCCCACAGTCAGAGAGCCTCAAATTGGATAAGCGGAGCAGTATTAAGGGCAGGCCTATTTGATCACTCCTGATTCACAGGATGGGTGCCCAGGCCACCCTGAAGTTAGGCAAAAGAGGTGCAAGAAGCTTATTTTGGACATTCTCTTGGGCTGCCCAACTCATGGAAAACTCCAGGAAGAGGTTATGATTAGTGTCTATATGGAAGAAGAATAGGGCCATGAGGGAGTATTTTGGTTTTAATTGTTTTCATTTGAGTAGCGGTTGGAAGAGTTGTCTGGGTCCACCTGGACTTGAACTCTGGTGTGATTCTCCTTATAGACTGAGTTCTGGAACTGACCTGAGAGAAGTATTGCCATGAATTGTGTTGGGATTTTAGGAGGCCAGGCATGAAGTTGCCATTGGAACCTGAGATCTAGGCACAGGTTCGCTTTCCACAGAACACTGGGAATCTCAGCCAGGATATTACATGATTTTATTCTGAAAGACTTGGCATGCATTATAGAGATTCAAAACCCACATGGACCTCGCTTTATAGACCTCAATTGGCCTCGCTTCATGTGACTTTTTGGCCACTCTTTGGGTAGCCTTGCCTGTGAGAGTGCTCCAGAGCTTTCCCTGAAATTAGCTTCCTAACCCTTTAATGGTTCCTGAATGAATTGCAAACCACAGTGCCTCCAACTTCATCCGAGAAAAATTGCTAGATAATTACCATGAAATTTTTAAAATTCCCATGACCAGATGTCACTGGAGGACCTTTGATGTCCTGTTGATGATCATGAATATACCAGACAGGGCCTTGATTGACTGGGTTTCAGGAAAATGGTGTAGAACAGAGATGCTGGTAAGTAGAAGCCTAGTGAGTAGTGGGCCTAGAGAAGTGTTACGCAAGTGAGTGATAAAACATCTGTGGTGGGGCCATGTGGATCTTCCATTGGCTTCCAAATGGCTTGAGACTGACATGGTGCAGCCATCAGACCCATATACGTAAAGGCATATTTTTATATGGAGAGGTTTTAGGGCAATGTTCAGAATCATGTTGCTAATGTCAAGGGGGCAAGCTACGTGGGATAGAACCCTGGTTGGTGCATTCTCCTGGAGACCCTGAACACCACAGCTGACAGAACTCCCTTCAGCACTGTTTCCCATTTAAACTCGTTGTATTTAATGAAGCAAATACCAAACTCCCAGTGCAGCAGCAAGAAACACCACGATAATTGGAGGATGACCAAGTTGTTTCACAGTCCACACGGGGAGACACTTAGCCCTCAGTGGCCACAGTTTACCTACAAAGAGAGAATTCAGCACTGCTGCCTCATTTTTATTGAAAAATAAATAACCATGTCCTCCAGGTCACATAGATGCAGATCGAGCTTTGATTGTCTCACTACAAATAAAGCTAAAGCTCCTGAAAACAACATATATTTTAAGTGCCCAACCTTAAAGGCAGATTCTCAAAAAGTCTTTAGGCCAGCAGAGCTCCATATTTGTGGATTGTTTACCCTGTCCCTTACTTTTGGAAACTCCTCTACCGCCTCCAAAGATGTGAAATCTGGAGCATTTTCCATTCCTGATAGGTATTCACAGATTTTCTAACTCTTCTCTTCTAATTGTGTCTTACTTGGGGCGAAGGTAATGTCAAGGCATTGTTCTGGAGGAGAGTGGGAAGAATTTTCTGTAGCATATATTTGCATAAACATTGGATTCAGTTTTCTATTTTCCATTCAAAATACTGAATCCCTGACTCTAACCCATACCAGACCAGACTCTGACTACTAATTCTAATATGATGGAGAAAAATAACCCAAACAGAATCGAAATACAAGCAGTTCAGAGTAGGCCTGGTGTATTGTTGTACTTTTCTTTTGCATGATACAGAGTTGGAGTTATGAATCTAGTCAATTTATTGTTGAAATAGTTGTCCATGTATTTTTAAGGTTAACAAATATGTGAATTCCTGTCTCCCTTTCTCTGTATTCTTATATGCACATTTAGATTCCTCCCTGGTACCACACGTACATTCTTGTGAGGTGGCTGACTTGGCAGATACAAATTGTTAGAAGAGATCACTCCTACTAAACTTGTTGGAATTGGATATTCAACCTATGGTTGAGCTTGCTAGTTGAACAGCATTATACATAAATCCATGTTCAGTAAAATTAATATTTTTAGATCTGTGGATGATATATATTTTATGATGAATTTTGATTGACATATATATTGCTACTTTTTTGTCTGTGTGTGTGTTTTGTATATATATATATATATATATATATATATATATATATATATATACACTCTCCAGATTTTTCAAAATATGAAATATATGTGTCTTATATACACTCCCTAAATTCATTCATGTTTATTATGTGGATTTATAATCAACTATTCACAAGATTATTCTGAGAAACATTCATCCACCTGAAATTTGCCTAATGCTCTCAAATGTCAATCCTAATTGTGACTACATATTTGTTTCTTCCTAAGATTATATATTTAAACTCAACCCTGTTCAAAATATCTAATCCTATCACTCACTTTATACTTTGCCTGATTTTGTAATGTCTCTATTGATATCTGCTTTCCTACATATTTTCCCCAGTTCATCATTGTGACTGACTCTTCACCTGTGCTGACATTTACATTCACTCTCTAATAGAAACCCTATTGCTAAAGAATTTTTTTTCCAATTCCTATACTCACCCTTCTTCATAAAAGTACTGACTATCTTCCTAATGCTACAGACTATCGTTTTTGACTGAATGTTCTCTTCTACATTCAATCATCCAAGTAAATGTGGGGCGAGCTTCAGAGGAGGAGACCACCAACAGACTATGTCTTGCCACATCAAAGGGTTTTTTGGGTGTCCAGCATGCTGGGGCTCAGAGATCACTTTAATAGAGCAGATAGCCCTGAGAATAGCTTAAATAGAGCTTATATACTTTCCCTGGAGAGGGCAGGGAGGGAATTTTATTGATGGGTCAGGGTGAGTGGGTGGTTTGCATTCAACTGGGTGAGGGAGTACATTCTGCAGTTGGGCAGTTGGGGACAGAACATTCTGGGAACAAGATTTGCAAGCATTTCTCAAGATTTCAATAGTGTTTTGTTCAGCATACAGAAAAACAAGAAGTGACAAGTACCTATTTTATTAACCTTTAATTCCCCACTTCTTCTTCTGGCTACTTTTAATCATAAAAATGATCATTGGAGGGTGTCACATTCTATGTCTGCTAGTGGGGTATTACCATAAGTTTAACTCGTCCAATTTGAGCCTGGAGAAAAGAAATTACACGGTTGAGCAAACAGGATTTTATAGTTAGCAATAATATGAGGATTATTATTGGACCGGCCAGGGTTGATAAAAACGTAGTTAACCAGGAGGAGTGTGTGAACCAAGACTCAAGCCACCCTTTTTGGGCCTCTCTCTCTTGTTGATGCTCTTCAAGGTATCTTTTAAATTTACTCATAGATTTTATTACAACTCCCAGTATGGTCAGCATAAAAACAACATTCTTCCCTCAATGCAGCACAAAGGCCCCCTTCTCTAATGAAGAGGAGGTCCAACCCTCAACTGTTCTTTAAAACAACTTCAGAGAGAGAGGCTAAAGATTCATGCAAAGCTCTGATGGAGGTTTCTAATATGTTAGTTTTGCTCTATTGCTTCTTCTAATTGGGTCATTTGTTGTGTCCCATGGACAATGGCAGTGGTTCCTGTGCCCACCCGTGCAGCAACTCCTATTCCTAATAGGATGGCTAAAGTGAGGGATACAAGTTCCCAGTGGAACCGGTTGTATGCCCCCCCTATTTGATCTTCAAACGAACCTGCGTCATGATAGAGCTTTCTGGGAAACATCTGCAACATTTCAAAATAATCACATCTGTTGACCATTTCATGAAAACATAAACAATGTTTAAGTATATAGAATTATGCTGTTGTAGGGACAGACAAGGCAAGGCACCTAAGGTAGCACTGAAGACAGGGAAACAGTCCTATATTGTTGCAACTGGATTCAGAGGGCATTGCTTCTGTTGTAATCAATTAATCCCCTGAAACTCAAGTTTAGGTAGTTTCAGAATTGTGTACCCAACATATAAGGGATGGGGCTCAGAAGTTTACAGTCTGCAGAAGTTCAAAAAAGCAGTATATGTTTCTGATTTTTCCTCTGTTCTGGGCAAGTTAAATTTTCAAGGACACCTGGGAGGAGGAGAGCTTTTTATTCCCTTTCTTATTTTCCCCCTGCCAGCTGTTACAACGGAGCTCAGTTGGTAATTTCTTTATCTTAGAAATGTGGCCATTTCTGTGAAGCCCCAGCTGAAGGCCAGAGGACTTGTTCACATATTTTGTGAAAAACTAGTTAGGGGTTGTCTAGCTTAGAAGTACTGAGTTTTTTAGCCAGTGGCCAAGTATAACAGGGCAATACAAAAAGAGAAAGTTTATCTACATTGAACTCTTTATAGAAACTCTATGCTGAAAGTTCTAAAGTCAGCCATGGTGAAGACTTCTGGAGAAGGACATTTAAGACTTTTCTGTGGGCCTGGTACAGAGGGGGAATACAGGGAAGGTGGGGCTGAGAGAAGCTCCGAGGATCTGAGAATGAGGAAAAAGAGAGATGTAAAAGAATAATTGGAAAGGTGTTTGGGAATTTCCTAGCAAAAAACTTGAGCAGTAGAACAGGTAGAGCAGAGCAGAAAACGGGAGTGAGTATCCCAAAATCCTGTGAGGGACTTTAAATTTTAGTAACCTGTTTTCAGTGATGACAAAGCAACTTTAATGGCCATTTATATTGCATCTTGGATAAGGGTCTGAGAGCTCTCCTCAGCTCGTTTGAGCTTTGGGTTAGCTGGAAAGAGGACCTGGTGGGACCCGGTGTGGGTACTGACAGGAAGAGAGAGGAGTGAGTGGGTGGAGGGGTACCTCAGTACCTGCTACCTCACAAGCGGGCAATTGTCTGAGAACTGGTGGAGGTTTGGGATTCTGATCTAGTAATTGGAGGGCAGAAATCACGTTGCTGAGGTGGGAGTGACAGCAGAGAGTCTGGAGCAGAAGGCTGAGGATGAAAATCTATTGGAGAAGCATAGTTCAGGATGTGAGTGAAGGAGGGAAAGGGCTTCCACATAGGGGAATCTCCTTTCACCCTTTTGAGCACTTGCAGAAGTTAAAAAGGTCACGCAAAATTTGAGGATCTAGAGACCCCTCTGGGGGCCATCCTTTTTCTGTTGTCTACTTGGTAATATGGCCAATGCTGTGTACTGAATTTGATGAAGTATTGGGGTTCCATCAGGCAGCCTCTGTATGCTCACATCTCCATGACATACAGAAGAAGTCGGTTTTTCCCCCACACAGCCGTTACTGTTTGTGGCTTTGATAGTTTCCCGGGCAAACATAGTAATCTAGGCTAGCCAACCTGCATCTGGCTCGCATGTCCCTACATCCATAATGTTTGTTTCCATTATCTATGGTACAGAAGGGATTTAATGGTATTTTAGTGGGATTTTCTTCATCAGGGATATCCCAATAGAAAAAACCTATGGCCAGCTGACAAATGTCTGGGTGGAGAGATGGCCACCAGGTCCCTAAGGGGGCTGTATGTGAGATAGATTATACACTTTTCCAGTAGGATTTGTGATCAGCCATCGCTGCTTAAAAGGCTGATGAGGGTTAGGACTACTTGTGGCCAAGGGGAGAGTATATAACCTTATCCACATGGCGAATACACAATTTGAAACTGTTACCAGTCTTTTCCAGTTTCCAGAAAGATTCTGAACAAGGAGCAGGCTTGAGATGAGAGGCATGGATCCAAGAAGTGATTCTGTATACCTTTACCACTGTAGGTGTTATAAGTAGCACCTGGTATGGTCCTTTCCAGCTGGGTTCCAGGGATGACACCTGATGTCATCTTACATACATGAAGTCTCTTATTTGATATGGATGTGGAATCCCCTGGTACACAGTTTGTTACGCAGTGGGCAGCTATTTTCACAGGTATCACTGAGTTCTTTCAAGAGCTTTAAGTCTGTCAAGCAAGAGGGTGTGGAAAGGATCCTTAGGACTTAAAGTTGGGCTTAGGACCCTTACTGGACGAGGGCCACCATACAGAATTTCTCAGGGGGTAAGGTTACTCAAAGAAACAGAAGGATTTTTTCTTGCATGAAACATTGCATAAGTCAAGAGCACAGTCCAATCTTTTATGCTGGTCTCTAAGCTTAATTTCGTTAAGGTCTCTTCAATGGTTCTATTCATTTTTTCTACTTGTCCTGAACTCTGTGGTCTATAAGCACAATATAACTTCCAATTAATCCCCAGGTTCCTGGCTAACCCCTGACTTACCTGGGCCATGAACATCGGTCCATTATCAGATCCTATTACCAGCTTAGCTTCCTCCAATGGTAGAGAGGCTTAGTCAGCAGCAGGGGAATCACTTAGAGTGTGTTGTGTGTTAGGGGACGAGGGCAGGGGATAAGGAGAGGAGGAAGAGTCCAGTAGAGTCAAATCTTGTGACTCAGGGAAAACAGAGGGTGGAGGAGGAGGAAGAGGTGAGGGTTTGAGAGATCATGTGGGAAGGAGTATGAGCAGAGGCATGGGCAAGGAAAGGCTTCACCCATGGAGGAGGAGATTTGCAGAGGTCCTGCAAAGTTAAGATATATGGCTGTTGATCAGGATGGCTATGTGGCCCTGGCTGAAAGACAATATCTCTGACTTTTTAAATTAGTGGGAAGTAGAAAGATCTTTCTTGGGGCCATACGACTCCAAAGATGGGCCATTCTGAGGCACAGAGAGTCTGCCAGGTCCAGCGTTTTACTAAAAAAAGAAAGATTCTGAGCCCTTAAGCGGACTTTGGTTCAGTGATCAAGGGTCAGGGACAGAGGCATTGAAGTGCTCTGTCCCATAATGAAAGGTACACAAACAGTAAAAGCAAAGACACATGACACAGATAAGACAAGACCATAAAGACAGGCAATGGACATCCAAAACTGAGACCAGGAATGCGTAGCCGGCAAAACCCGATAGGATGGCAATACCGAATCTAAAAGAAAATATCACTGAGTCGATGAAGCAATTGTTCCTTGATTCTCCGAGTCCTCTGCGGGGTCCCCCAGGGAGGTGCCCTATGTCTCTGTGACACGTCTCTCAGCCACCGTCGGAGAGACCCCAGGCTCTTCATCGCCAGCAATTTTGCCAAGCCCTAACATGACACCTGAAACCGGAAAGAGGCGCCTTACTTGCTCCGAGAGGAGCCCGTTGGGGTCTCTCATCCGCCACTGCAGGAACTCGGTGGAACCTCAATATGTAAAGGTCAGGTGAGTGTTGGAGGAAGAGACTACCAAGAGACTGTCTCATGCAACAGCAAAGGGTTATTTTGGGTCCAGCTTGCTGGGGCTCACAGCTAACTTAAATAGATCAGAGAGCTCTGAGAACAGCTTATGCAGAGCTTACATACATTCCTTGGAGGGGAAGGGAGGGAAGTTTACTGATGTGTAAGGGTGAGTGGGCGGTTCGCGTGACACCGAGTGAGGCAGTACATTCTGCAGTTTGGCAGTTGGGAACAGTACATTCTAGAACAAGATTAGCAAACATTTCTCAAGATTTCAACAGTGTTTTTTTAAGCATACAGAAAAACAGGAAATAGCAAGTACCTATTTTATTAACCTTTCACTACCGACTATCCCTTTTTGACTGGATGTTCCTTCTACATTAATTCATGCAAGGTACAAAGTCCTATGCCATTGTATATCGATTTATCAGAGACATCTCTGCAGAACGTAATTCAATGCTGCGTATCCCAATCAAGGGCCCAATGCCCTTCTGGCCTTCAAATCATACTTAGATTTCTTTTTTCATACATATATTACACCTATATATTCTTATACACATAGCAGGTTCCCAATACCATTATTCATCCAGCACAATGATTTCTAACCCAAATCAAACATGTTTTTAACCATAATCATACACTATTCCCTCAATCTAACTTTATAGAAGAGCAGGGAAAGAATTGATTTTATAATACAGAAATGTAGGGAAACTTCCACCTGCTGAGAACCTCAAAGGCCCATGCAGAAATGATGCCTGGAGAAGATGTAGGCAGCTATGAAGGACCTGAGAGACCAAAAGTCATCTTCCATGGCAAACAACCCGGTCAGGATAAAAGGTTGTGTCTGAATCAGATTCTCTTCTTAATGTAGAGAACATGGACCAAAACAGGCCTGTGTGGAGATCTATTCCTGGGTGCCTATGGTTGATATACCATTCTAACTTGTGAAAGTGTCACAGGAAGTAGGGGCAGCCTCAATCTCATGGGACCCTTGGAAGTAACAGTTAAGACAAAGTGGTTGCCAAGACAGGGACCTCATTCAGTTCAGGAAGGAAGTGACCTCACCTCACTTCCATGGTGATGGAACTCTCTGAACTTTGGATCCAGGAAGCCAGGCACCCAGAGCCAGTCCCAGTCCCAGTCCCTATGGTCTCACTTGTTTGGATTTACTAAATGCAGTCAGTCTTTCTTGGTACCTTCAGACGTGAGAAGGCCAAATGCCAGGAAAGCTCGGAAGCGGGGCTTTTCTTGAGAAAGTCGTTAGTGGCTTACCATTGGCTCCTGAGAAGGTCACAGAGTTTGCCAAGGAGACCAGATCTGAGACAGGACAGGCCATTTCGGGGGAACGTATTATGGCCTACAAGTCAGAGGACACTCCGGATAGTCAAAGACCTACTTAGGGGAAGGAGGTGCCTTTGTGGGTGTGGTTGTGGGTTTGTGGTTTTGTCTCATTTTCTGAGAATAGGTAGGACAGTCGGTTTGTTTCATTTGAAGTGGACTGTTTCTAGTAAGTCTTTTCACAGGGCGAGTGTTTCTATGTCTGTGTATTCCACTGTTTCCGTGGTTGTAGACATTAGAAAAGAGAATTCATCAATGGATGTGTCGTGTCTAGTAGAAAGCTTCTCAGCATTCATATTGCCCCGTTTATGAATGGACTGTAGCTTGCCTTATCGATGAGCAACACCTGCTACCTTCCTAAGTTTCTATTTTCGTCCTGAATTCCGGCCAATCTCAAGAATAGGCCCATGGTTTTGTGTCCAAGATATGTACCACCTCCAAGCTCTGTGACATGGCCATGTACTGGATAGCTGTAGGTGATGGCGAGCATCTCAGAAAACTCAGATATCAGTGTGACGAGGAAAGTCTCAGAGGAGAAACCCTGCTTTGGGCCTTTTGCTTACCTATTGTTCTGTTGCCCTGAATGTCAGGAAGTTCTTTGCATCTGGCCACCCCTTTGTGAAGCCTGAAGAAAACAGTTTTCAAATGGAAATGATTGGGCATACCTGTGGCTCTTTTCTTAAGTGCTTTGAAAAGGGATGTGACTGAATCAGCCCCCTGGCCCTGTGTGTGGCTGAGGCTTAGATTCTCAGCACCTGATGGATCTAAAGAAAGTTCTCATGTTTGCATCCAAAGGAAAAATGGCAGAAAGAGCAGCCATTGGGATGAAGTCTCTCGACTTCCTCTGTAAGGTTCCGGAACTCCATCAAGTGAAAATAGGGATCCTTTGGGTCAAATGAGTTCTTCAAAACCTGCAGAGGCTAGCCCATAGGTGCTTGGTTATTTCATGACTAAATTTCACATAAAGAATCTAAACCAAACAGTCAGTAGGCCTCAAATTGGAGAATTGGAGCGGTATTAATGGCAGGCCTATTTGATCACTCCTGGTTCACAGGATGGGTGTCCAGGCCACCTTTACTATAGGCAAATGAGGGTCAAAGGAGCTTATTTTGAACACTGTCTTGGTCTGCTCCCCTCATGGAAACCTCCAGCAAAATTATGATGAGTGTCAATATGAAAGAAGATGAGGGCCATATGGGAGTGTTCTTGTTTTAATTGTGGTAATTTGTGTGGTAGTTGGAAAAGATGACTGGGATCACCTGGGCTTGAACTCTGGTGTGATTCCCCTTAAAGAATGAGTTCTGGATCTGACCTCAGAGAAGTATTGTCGTGAGTTCTCTTGGGATTTTACTAGGCGACGCGTGAGAATCGCCTTTGGAAACTGAGATCTAGGCCCAGGATGGCTTTCCACAGAGCTCGGGGATTCTGAGCCAGGATATCACATGATTTAATTCTTAAAGACTTGGTAGCCCTAGTTGAGAGTCCAAACACATATGGACCTCACATTGTACACCTCAATGTGTCTGGATTCATGTGACCTTTTGGCCAGTCTTTTGGAAGGCTTTTCTGTGAGTGTTCTCCAGAGCTTTCATTGAAATGAGCTTCCTCACCATTTAATGGTTCCTGAATTAATTGAAACCCACAGTGCCTCTAACTTCATTTTTGAAAAATGACTAGATTAATACCATAAAATTTTTGAAATTCCCATGACCAGGTGGCACTGGATAAACTTTGGATTTCCTGTTGCTGATCATGAGTGTACCAAAGAGTGCCTTGATTGACTGGTTTTCGTGAAAATGGTGTAGAACATAGATGCCAGTAATTTGGAGCCTAATGAGTAGTGGGCGTAGAGAAGTGGACTGTAGGTGTGTAAATAAATATTTTTGGTAGGACCACCTGGATCTTCCATTGGCTTCGAAAGACTTGCGACTGACATGGTGCAGGCAGGAGACCTTTATATGTAAAGGCATCTTGTCATATGGAGAGGTTTCAGGGCAATGTTCAGAATCAGGTTGCTATAGTCAAGGGGAAAGCTATGTAGGATAGAAGCCTGGTTCGTACATTCTCTTTGCGTCCCTGACCAACCACACATGACAGAACTCCCTCCAGCATTTTGTCGCAGTTGAACTCCTTGTATTTCGTGAAGCAAATACCAAACTCCCAGTGCAGCAGTAAGAATCACCCTGGAAAGTGGAGGATCACCAAATGGCTTCACAGTCCACACGGAAAGACACTTAGCTCCCAGTGGCCACAGTTTACCTACAAAGAGAGAATTCAGAACTGCTCCCTCATGTTCATTAGAAAATAAGGACCATGTGCTCCAGGTCATAGAGATGCAGACCCAGATTTCATGGTGTCACTACAAACGAAGCTAAATCTCCTAACAATTACATATATTTCTTGTTCCCAACCTCAGAGGAAGTTTCTCAAGAAGTCTCAAGGCCAGCACAGCTCCATGTTTCTGGATTGTTTACCCTCTCCCTTACTTTTGGAAACTGTTCTACCACCTCCAGTGTTGTGAACTCCTGAGCATTTTCCATTCCACATATATATTCAGATTTTCTAACTCCTCTCCTCTAATTGTGTCTTACTTTTAGCGATGGTTATGTCAAGGCATTGTTCTGGATGAGAGAGGGAAGATTTTTGTGTATCACATTTTTGCATACACATTAGATTCATTTTCCTTTTTCCATTTGAAATACTGAATCCCTGACACTAACCCATACCCTACTAGACTCTGACTACTAATCCTAATATCATGGAGAGAAAGAAACCTAACCGAATAGAAATACAGGCCTTTCATAGGAAGCATGGTGTATACTTCTATTTGCCTTCTGCATTATCAAGAGTATGTGTTTTAAATCTAGTCAACTTTTCATTGTAATATTTCTCCATGATTTTTTAAAATTATCACATATATAAATTCCTGTCTCCCTTTCTCTGTATCCTATTCAGCACATGTATTTTTTTATACATATATATATATAATATCCTACCTGGTATCACACGGACATTCTTCTGAGCTCCCTGATTTTGGAATATAAAATTGTGAGAACAGATGACTCTCCCTAAATAATGATGGGACTGAAAATTCAACCTATGGGTGAGCTTCCTAGTGAAAAACACTATACATAAATCCATGTTCAGTAAAATGAATATTTTTGGATATGTGGATGAATTATATTTCATGATGAATTTCGATTGGCATATATATTGCTAAATATTAATGTGTGTGTGTGTGTGTGTGTATGTATTTTTTTTTAAATCTGGAAAAAAATGTATATGTGTATATATATACATATATATATATTATATATGTATATATATAATATATATATATATTATATATATATATATATATATGTATATATATTCTCCAGATTTTTAAAAAATATGAAAAATATGTGTCTTATTATACACTCCCTAAATTCATTTATATTCATGTATGTGGGTTCAAAATCCAATTTTTACAAGATTATTTTCAGCAATATTTATACACCTGTAATACATATTGGTTTCCTACTACTGAATACTAAGTTCAGTAGGTGGTGCATACAAATCCTAATATTTCTACAGTACCTGACCCAGTTTAACATCAATGCAAGTAGATTGCTATGGGACATGATGTGTATTTTGAAGTTCATTTTTACTCAACACTGGTACATTACTATTTTTTCAGTATATGGACATCATAGGATATATTTTTTCACCCACAACTTCACAAAATTATAGGCATTTGGTTCACTTTCATTTACTTACTACTTCAGAACACATGTATTCCTCCATGTTTCTTTACTGGTCTTTTCACTAGACTTCTTTCTAAACACATTATTTTTGATTCCATAATCATTTTTGAAGCAATACTCACTCTTCACGATAAACCGTAACCCTAATATTACCATTACATATATAACTGGTTGGAATGATTGTATATATATCAATATAAGATTTCCAATATATTTTCAGATGCAAACTCAATCCATTATTTAAAGTTGGAACCAGTTATATACTTTATTCACAATCTGGTCTATTCATGCAACATCTCAATAATGATCAACACAAGGTACACCTATTTGTATCACCAGTACTAATTTATAAGTTTCCAGAATATTACTCCCCATAATGGTGGAAGAAATACTCATGTCACCTTATCTACATATAAATTTTATCACGGTAGTATTCTGGACACAAAATGCAAAGGTCACACATATGATTGTACCAAAGCCTAAATGGAAAGTGACCATGGATTACTAAAAACATCCATGTCCAGGGTGCCTAATGCTCTCAAATGTCAATCCTATTGATTACTACATATTTGTTTTTTTCCTAAGATTATATATTCAACCTCAAGCCTGTTGAAAATGTCTAATCTTATCACTCACTTTATACTTTGCCTGATTTCCTAATCTTTCTATTGATATCTGCTTTCCTACATATTTTTCCCTGTTCATCATTGTGACTTTCTCTTCAGATGTGCTGACATTTACATTCACTCTCTAACTGAAACCCTATTGCTAAAGAACTTTTGGTCCAACTCCTAGTCTCACTCTTCTTCCTAAACCTACTGACTATCTTCCTAATCCTACAGACTATCCCTTTTTGACTGGATGTTCTCTTCTACATTCAATCATCCGAGGTACACGGTCCTATGCCATTGTATATCGATTTATCTGAGACCTCGGTGCAGAACATAATTCAAGCTCAGTATACCAATCAAGGTTCTGTTGCCCTGAATGTCAGGAAGGTCTTTGCCTCAGGCCACCCCTTTGTGAAGCCTGAAGAAAAAAATTTCAAATGGAAATAAATGGGCATCACCTGTGGCTCTTTGCTTAATTGCTTTGGAAAGGAATTTGTCTGAATCTGCCTCTTGGCCCTGTGTGAGGCTGTGGCTTCGATTCTCAGCACCTGATGGATCTAAAGAAAGATCCCATGTGTGCATTCAAAACCAAAATGGCAAAAAGAGCAGTCATTGTGGATGAAGATTCTTGCCTTTCTCTGTTAGGTTCCTGACCCCCTTCAAGTGAGAATAGGGATCCTCTTTGTCAAATAAATTCTTGAATGCTCTGCAGATGTGCTTGGGTTTTCTCATGACTCCAAATCACATAAAAAATCTATACCTGACATTCAGTAAGCCTCAAATTATAGAAACAAAGCGGAATTAATGGCAGGCCTTTTTGATCACTCCTGGTTCACAGGAAGGGTGTCCAGGCCACCCTGACTTTAGGGAAATTAGAGGCAAGGGAGCTTATTCTGAAAACTGTCTTTAGTTGCAACCCTCATGGAAACTTCCATCCAGAACATTTGATGAGGGTCTTTATGGACGAAGATGAGGGCCATGTGGTAGTTATTTTGTTTTAATTGTGGTCATTTGTGTGGGGGTTGGAAGAGATGACTTGGTCCACCTGGGCTTGAACTCTGGTGTGATTCCCCTTAGAGCCTGAGTTCTGGAACGTACCTCATAGAAGTATTGATATGAATTGTGTTGGTTTTTAGGAGGCCACGCATGATTGTCACCCTTTCAAACTGAGATCTAGGCCCAAGGTGGCTTTCCACAGAGCAATGGGAATCTCAGCCAGGAAATCACATGATTTTATTCTGAAAGACTTCGCAGCCATTGTTGGCCCTCGGAAGCAAGAAGGAGTGGCCATACTCATATCGAATAAAATCAACTTAAAACCTAAGTTAATCAAAAGTGATAAAGAAGGACACTATATACTGTTAAGAGGCAACATTCACCAACAAGACATAACAATTATCAATTTGTATGCACCAAACAATGGTGGTGCCAAGTCATAAAACAAACTCTCCTCAAGTTCAAGAGTCATATAGGCTATAACACAATAATTACGGGTGACTTCAGCACACAACCCTCGCCATTGGACAGATCCTCTAGAGAAAATCTGAATTAAGAAACTATAGAACTCAATAGCACAATCAATAACCTAGACTTAACCAACATATATAGAATATATCAAACATCATAAAGTGGATACATGTTCTTCTCAGCAGCACATTGGTCCTACTCAAATATAGACCATATATTATGCCATATGGAAACTCTTAGTAAATATAAAAGTATGGAGATAATACCATGCACCATATCTGATCATAATGGAATGAAACTTGAAATTAATGATTGAAGAAGGAAGGAAAAATTCTACATCACATGGAAAATGAACAATATGTTACTGAATAATCAATGGGTTACAGAAGACATAAAGGAGGAGATAAAAAATCTCTTAGAGACAAATGACAATACAGACACAACATCCCGGATTCTGTGGGAAACAATGAAAGCAGTTTTAAGAGGGAAATTCATTTCTTGGAATTCTTTCCTCAAAAAAAGAAAAAAACAACAAATAAATGATCTCACACTACATCTCAAAAACCTTGAAAAAAAAGAGCAAAACATCAAATGTAGTAGAAGACAAGAAATAATTAAAATTAGAGGAGAAATCAACAAAATTGAAACAAAAAAAAATTGAACAAATAAAAGTTGTTTCTTTGAAAATAAATTAAATCGACAGGCCCTTAGCCATGCTAATGAAGAGAAGTAGAGAGAGAACTCAAATTACTAACATATGGGATAAAAAAGGCAATATCACAACAGACACTACAGAAATACAGAAGATAATTCGAAAGTATTTTGAAACCCTATATTCCAATAAAACAGAAGATAATGAAGATATCGATAAATTTCTTATGTCATATGATCTGCCCAGATTGAGTCCGGAAGACACACAAAATTTAAATAGACCAATAACAAAGGAAGAAATAGAAGAAACCTTCAAAAGACTACCTACCAAAAAAAACCCTGGACCAGATGGTTATACAGCAGAGTTCTACAAAACGTTCAAAGATGAATTAATACCAATACTTTTCAAGCTATTTCAAAAAATAGAAAAAGAAGGAGTTCTTCCAAATTCATTCTATGAGGCCAACATCACCCTGATCCCAAAACCAGACAAAGACACTTCAAAGAAAGAAAACTACAGACCAATATCTCTAATAAACTTGGATGCAAAAATTCTCAATAAAATCCTGGCAAATCAAATACAAAAGCATATAAAAAAATTGTGCATCATGATCAAGAGGGATTCATCCCAGGGATGCAAGGCTGGTTCAATATACGGAAATCAATAAATACTATTCACCACATCAATAGACTTAAAGAGAAGAACCATATGATCATCTGGATAGATGCAGAAAAAGCATTCTACAAAGTACAGCATCCCTTTATGTTTAAAACTCTATAAAAACTAGGAATAACAGGAACTTACCTCAACATTGTAAAAGCTATATATGCTAAACCTCAGGCTAGCATCATCGTAAATGGAGAAAAACTGAAGGCATTCCCTTTAAAATCTGGAACAAGACAGGGATGCCATCTATCACCACTTCTATTCGATTTAGTTCTTGAAATACTAGCCAGAGCAATTAGACAGACAAAAGAAATTAAAGACTTAAAAATAGGAAAAGAAGAACTTAAATTATCGCTATTTTTGGATGACATGATAATATATTTAACAGACCCAAAAGGGTCTACAAAGAAACTGCTAGAGTTAGTAAATGAATTCAGCAAAGTGGCAGGATATAAAATCAACACGCATAAATCTAAGGCATTCCTGTATATCAGCAACAAAACTTCTGAAATTTAAATGAGGAAAACCACTCCTTTTACAGTATACTCAAAGAAAATAAAAAACTTGGGAATCAACCTAACCAAAGAGGTGAAAGATTTATGCAATGAAATCTACAGAACCCTAAAGAGAGAGATAGAAGAAGATGTTAGAGGATGGAAAAGTATGCCCTGTACATGGATAGGCAGAAATAACATCATCAAAATGGCGATATTACCCAAAGTTCTCTACAGGTTTAATGCGATGCCAATCAAAAACCCAATGGCATTTCTTGTAGAAATAGATAAAGTAATCATGAATTTCATATGGAACAACAAAAGACCCAGAATAGCGAAAGCAATTCTAAGCAGGAAGTGTGCATCCAGAGTTCAAACTGTACTACAAAGCAATAGTAACAAAAACAGTGTGGTACTGGTATCAAAACAGGCAGCTGGACCAATGGTACAGAATAGAGGACACAGAGACAAATCCACAAAATTACAACTTTCTTATATTTGAAAAAGGGCCTAAAAGCATGCAATGGAAGAAGGATAGCATATTCAACAAATGGTGCAGGGACAACTGGAAATTCAAATGCAACAAAATGAAACTGAATCCCTTTCTCTCACAATGCACAAAATTTAACTCAAAATGGATCAAGGAGCCAGATATAAAATCAGAGACACTGCGTCTGATAGAAGAAAAAGTTGGCTACGATGTACATTCTGTGGGGTTGGGCTCCAAATTCCTTAATAGGAAACCCATAGCCCAAGAGTTAATAAAAAGAATAAACAAATGGGACTTACTTAATCTAAAGAGATCTTTCTCAGCAAGAGAAAAAATAAGAGAGGTAAATAGAGAGCCTACATCCTGGGAACAAATTTTTACCCCTTACACTTCAGATAGAGCCCTAATATCTAGAATATACAAAGAAGTCAAAAAAATTAAACAATGAGATAACAAATAACCCAATCAACAAATGGGCCAAGGATCTTAACAGACACTTCACAGAGGAGGATATACAATCAATCAACAAGTACATGAAAAAATGCTCACCATCTCTAGCAGTCAGAGAAATGCAATCAAAACCACCCTAAGATACCATCTCACTCCAGTAAGATTGGCAGCCATTATGACGTCGAACAACAATAAGTGTTGGTGAGGATGTGGGGTAAAGGGTACACTTGTACACTGCTTGTGGGACTGCAAATTGGTGAGTACAATATGGAAAGCAGTATGGAGATTCCTGGGAAAGCTGGGAATGGAACCACCATTTGACCGAGATATCGCCCTTCTCAGACTCTTCCCTGAGGATGTTAATAGAGAGCAGTATAAGGATACTGCCACATCGATGATCATAGCGGCACAATTCACAATAGCTAGACTTTGGAACCAACCTAGATGCCCTTCAATAGACGAATGGATAATAAAAATGTGGCATCTATACACAATGGAGTATTACACAGCACTGAAAAATGACAAAATCATAGAATTTGCAGGGAAATGAATGGCATTAGAATAGATTATGCTAAGCGAAGCTATCCAATCCTTAAAAAACAAATGCCAAATGTTTCCTTTTATATAGAGAGAGCAAATAAGAACAGAATAGGGAGGAAGAACATGAGAAAAATATTAAAACTAAACAGAGATGAGTGGGGGGAGAGAAAGGGAGAGAGAAAGAAAAGCATATGGAAATGGTAGGAGACTACTCAATGTTACACAAAATTACATATAAGAGGTTGTGAGGCTAAAGAGGGGAAAACAAGGGAGAGAATTAAACAACAGCAGTGAGGTAGAGAGGGAAGATGGGAGGGGAGGGGGAATAGTAGGGGATAGGAAAGGTAGCAGAATACAACAATAACTAGTATGCTATTATGTAAAAACGTGAGTGTGTAACTGATGTGATTCTGCGATTTGTATTTGGGGTAAAAATGGGAGTTCATAACCCAATTGAGTCAAATGTATGAAAGATGATATATCATGAGTTTTATAATGTTTTGAACAACCAAAAATAAAAAGAATTGAATTTCCAATATTTGAGTCATTTAACAACTTTATTTTTTAATAAAATTATCTTTTATTTGTTATCTTACTTGCTGGTATCTGCCTTTCAGTTTTAAAAAACTATGTGCTATAGCCATTCATCCATGTAGTATGTAACAGAAAATTTTGAGTGTCTCCATGTTACCAGATTGGCAAGGCATCAAGGTTTCCTTCACAAACAAGGTGAAGGCTTTGCCATTAGAAATTTAACATTCTGCAAAACAATTTTTTTTAACTTTCCAATTAAATTTCCAAAAAAATTTAGAAAAAGAAGAATATAATCCCCACAGTAAGAAGGCCTCAAAGTGGAGAAGTGGAGCATTTACGGCAGGCCTATTTGATCACTCCTGGTTCACAGGAAGCATGTCCAATCCACCCTGACGTTAGGCAAATGAGGGGCAAGGGAGCTTATTTTGGGCACTGGTTTGGCTGTGACCCTCATGGAAAACTCCATCCACAGGTTATGATGTGTGTCTATATGGAAGAAGATGAGAACCATGTGGGAGTGTTTTGGTTTTAATTGTGGTCATTTGTGTGGTAGTTGGAAGAGATGACTGGGTCCACCTGGGCTTGAACTCTGATGTGATTCCCCTTAGAGAATGAGATTTGGAACTAACTTCAGAGAAGTATTGCCATGAATGTTGTTGGGATTTCAGGAGGCCACACATGAGAGTCGCCCTTGGAAACTGAGGTCTAGGCCCAGGGAGGCTTTCCAGAGAGCACTGGGAATCTCAGCTAGGGTATCACAGGTTTTATTCTGAAAGACTTGGCAGCCATCGTTGACAGTCAAAACACACATGACCTCACATTGTAGACCTCAATGGTCCTGGCTTCATGTGACAATTTGGCCACTCTTTGGGAAGCCTTGCCTGTGAGAGAGCTCCAGATCCTTCATTAAAATGAGCTTCCTCAACTTTTAATGGATCCTGAATGAATTGAAACCCACAGTACCAACAACTTCATCTGTGAAAAATAGTTAGATAAATACCATAAAATTTTAGAAATTCTCATGACCAGGTGGCACTGGAGAACCATTGGATGTCCTGTTGCTGATCTTGAGTATACCAGACAGTGCCTTGATTGACTAGGTATCATGAAAATCGTGTAGAACAGAGATGCCAGTAAGTTGGAGCCTGCTGAGTAGTGGGCCTAGAGCAGTGGTGTGCAGGTGTGTGACAAAACATCTCTGGTGGGGCCATGTGGATCTGCCATTGACTTTCAAATGCCTTGAGACAGACACGGTGCAGCCAGCAGACCCTTCTATATAAAGGCATCTTGTTATATGGAGATTTTTCACGGCAATGTTTAGAATCAGGTTGCTATGGTCAAGGGGCAAGCTATGTGGGATAGAAGCCTAGTTGGTGCATTCTCATGCAGACACTGACCCACCACACGTGACAGAACTCCCTCCAGCACTGTGTCCCACTTGAACTCCTTGTATTTTGTGAAGCAAATACCAAACTCCCAGTGCAGCAGCAAGAAACAAAACGAAAAGTCGAGGATGACCAAATGGCTTCACAGTCCACATGGGGAGACACTTAGCCCCAGTGGCCACAATTTAGCTACAAAGAGAGAATTTAGCACTGCTGCCTCATGTTCATTGGAAAATAAGAAACCATGTCCTCCTGGTCACATAGATGCAGACCTAGCTTTGATGGTCTCACTACATCGGAAGTTAAAGCTCCTGAAAACAACATATATTTCAAGTGCCCAAGCTCAGAGGCAATTTCTCAAGAAGTGTTTAGGCCAGCAGATCTCCATGTTTGTGGAGTGTTTACCATGTCACTTACTTTTGGAAACTGCTCTATCAACTCCAAGGTTGTGAACTCCTGATCATTTTCCATTCTAAATATATATTCACAGATTTTCTAACTCTTCTCCTCTAATTCTGACTTACTTGGGGCGAAGGGAATGTCAAGTCATTGTTCTGGATGAGAGAGAGAAGATTTTGTTTAGCACATATTTGCATAAACATTGGATTCATTTTACAATTTTCTGTTTGAAATACTGAATCCCTGACACTAACCCATACCCTACTAAACTCTGACTACTAATCCTAATATAATGGAGAAAAATAACCCAAACAGAATAGAAATACAAGCATTTCAGAGGAAGCATGGTGTATAGTTGGACTTACCTTTTGCATGATATAAGGTAGGAGTTATAAATCTAGTCAATTATTTGTTGAAATAATTCTCCATGTGTTTTTAAAGTTAAGAAGTATGTGAATTCCTGTCTCCCTTTCTCTGTAGCCTATTAAGCAAATGTATTTTTATATGCACAAATAGAATCCTACCTGGTTTCACATGTACATTTTTGTGAGGTGGCTGACTTGGCAGATACAAATTGTGAGAAGAGATCACTCCTCCTAAACGCTGTTTTAACAGAAAATTCAACCCATGAGTGAGCTTCCTAGATGAACAACACTATACATATATTACTGTTCAGTAAAATGAATATTTTGGGATATGCGGATGAGTTATTTTTCATGATGAATTTCAATTGGCATATATATTGCTACATTATAATGTGTGTGTGTTTCTCTCTCTCTCTCTCTCTCTCTCTCTCTCTCTATATATATATATATATATATATATATATATATATATATATATATATATATTCTCCAGATTTACCAAAACATGAAATATATGTGTCTTCTTATACACCGCCTGAATTCATTCATATTCATATATGTGGATTTATAATCAACTTTTAACAAGTTTATTCTCAGAAATATACATCCACTGAAATACATATTTGTTTCCTAGTACTGAAAACTAACTTCAGGGAAGGGTGCTTACAAATCGTAATATTTCTACAGTAACTGACCAAGTTTAACATCAATGCAAGTAGATTCCTATTGGATATGATGTGTTTATTAAAGTTCATTTTTATTCAAACCTGGTACGTTATTATTTCTTCAGTTTATAGACATCATAAAATATATCCTTTCATTCACAAATTCACAAATTTATAAACATTTGGTTCACTTTCAATCACTTACTCCTTCAGAACACTTATATTTCTCCATGTTTCTTGACTCGTCTTTTCACTAGACTTCTTTCTAAACACATTATTTTCGATTCCATAATCATTTTTGAAGCAAAACTCATTCACTATTCATGATAAACGGTAACCCTAAGATAACCATTAGATATGTAAGTGGTTGGAATGAATGTATGTATATCAATAAATGATTTCTTCTATTTTTTCAGATATCAATACAATCCATTATTTAAATTTGGAACCAGTCATATAATTTATTCACATTATGGTCTATTAATGCATCATCTCTATATTCATCAACACAGGGTAAGCCTATTAGGATCCCCAGTACTAATTTATATCTTTTCAAAATATTTCCCCCAGAAATGGTGGAAGAAATACTCATGTCACCTGATCTTCATATACATATTATCAGAGTAATATTTTGGACACAAAATGCGAAGGTCACCCTTATGATTGTACCAAAGCCTCAATGGAATGTGAACATGGATTACTAAATATATCCATGTCCAGGTTGCCTAATGCTCTCAAATGTCAATCTTATTGGTGACTACAAATTTGTTTCTTCTTAAGATTATGTATTCAACCTCAACCCTGTTGAAAATCTCTAATCCTATCATGTTATACTTTGCCAGATTTCCTAATGTCTCTATTGATGTCTGCTTTCCTACATATTTTCCCCAGTTCATCATTGTGCCTGACTCTTCACATATGGTGTCATTTATATTCACTCTCTAACCAAAACCCTATTGCTAAAGAACATTTGGTCCAAATCCTAGACTCACTCTTCCTCCTAAACCTACTGACTATCTTCCTAATCCTACACACAATCCCTTTTTGACTGGATGTTCTCTTCTACATTTAATCATCTGAGGTACAGGGTCTTATGCCATTGTATATCAATTTAACTGAGACCTCGGTGCAAAACATAACTCAAGCTAAGGATCCCAATCAAGGGTCCAAATCCTTCTGGGCTTCAAATATTACCTAGATTTCTGTTTTCATACTTATGTTTTCCCTCTATATTCTTATAAATATCGCTGGTTCCCAATACAATTATTCATCCAGCAGAATGATTTCCAACCCAAATCGAACATGCTATTAACCCTGACCATACAATATTCCCTCAATCTCACTTTACAGAAGAGCAGGGACAAAGTTGGTATTACAATACAGGAAGTTAGGAGATCTTCCACCTGCTGAGTACCTCAAAATCCATGCAGAAATTATCCCTGGAGAAGATGCAGGCAGCTATGAAGGACCTGAGAGAACAAAAGTCATATTCCATGGCAAACAACATGGTCAGGATGAAAGGATGTGTCTGAGTCAGCCTCTCTATTCTTAATGTAGGGAAGATGGACCAAACCAGGCCTGTGTGGAGAGCTGTTCCCAGGTGACTATGGTTTCTATACCATTCTAACATGTGAAAGTATCACAGGAAGTAGGGCAGCCTCCATGTCAGGAGACAATAGGAAGAAACTGTTAGGACAAAGTGGTGGCCAAGACAGTGACCTCATTCATTTTCTGAAGGTAGTGACCTCACCTCACTTCCTTTGTGATGGAGGTCTCTGAATTTTGTGATCCAGGAAGCCAGGCACCCTGAGCCAGTCCCAGTCGCAGTCACAGTGGGCTCATTTCTTTGGATTTACCAAGGACAGAGTCAGTCTTTCTTGGTACCTACTGATGTAAGGGTTGCCAAATACCAAGAAAGCTCTGAAGAGGGGTCTTTCCTGAGAGCATAGGAATTGGCTCACCACTGCCTCCTTATAAATTCACAGATTTGACGAAGGAGACCAGATCTGAGACAGAAAGGCCATTTCTGGGTTACATCGTATGTCCTACCAGTCAGAGGACACTCCAGATAGTCACAGACCTACTTGGAAGAAGGAGGTGCATTTGTGGGTGTTGGTTTGTGTTTGTGGTTTTTTCTCATGATCTGAGAATAGGTAAAAAAGGAGGTTTGTTTGGTATGGAGTGGACTGTTTCTAGTAAGTCATTTGACAAGGAGACTGTTTCTGTGTCTGTGTATCCCACTGTGTTTTTCTTTGTAGATATTAGAAAAGAAAATAGCTCATTGGGTGTGTCCTGTCTAGTAGAAAACTTCCCAGTATGCATCCTTCCCAATTAATGAATGGACTGAGGCTTGCCTTATCCATGGGCAACACCTGCTATCTACCTATGTTCTCATTTTTTTCCTGAATTCTGGCCACTCTAAAGATTAGTATCATGTATTTTTGTACAAGATACGTACCACCTCCAAGCTCTGTGACATAGCCATGTACTGGATAGCTGAAGGGAATGGCGAGCATCTCAGAAAACTCACATATCAGAGTAACCAGGAAAGTCTCCTAGGAGAAACCCTGCTTGGGGGCTTTTGATTACCTATTGTTCTGTTGCTCTGAATGTCAGAAAGGTCTTTGCCTCAGGCCAAACCTTAGTGAAGCCTGAAGAAAAGAGTTTTCAAATGGAAATTAATGGGAATCACCTGTGGCTTTTTACTTCATTGCTTTGGAAAGGGATTTGTCTGAATCAGGCTCTTGGCCCTGTGTGAGCCTGTGGTTTAGATTTTCAGCACCTGATGTATCTAGAGAAAGATCCCATGTGGGCATCCAAAACCAAAATGGAAAAAAAGATCAGTCATTGTACAGGAAGCCTCTCGCCTTCCTCTGTAATATTAATGACCTCCATCAAGTGAGAATAGGGATCATTTGTGTCAAATGAGTTCTTCAAAGCCCTGCAGAGGCTGGACAATAGGTGCTTGCGTTTTCTCATGACTCCAATTCACACAAAGAATCTATACCCCACAGTCAGTAGGCCTCAAATTTGAGAATTGGAGCAGTATTAACAGCAGTCCTATATGATCACTTCTGTTTCACAGGAATGTTGTCCAGGCCACCCTGACTTTAGGCAAATGAGGGGCAAGTGAGATTATTTTTGACAATGTCTTGGGCTGTGCCCCTCATGGAAACCTCCAGCTAGAGGTTATGATTAGTGTCTATATAAAAGAAGAAGAGGGCCCTGTGGGAGTGTTTTGGTTTTAATTGTCGTCATTTGTGTGGCAATTGGAAGAGATGCCTGGGTCCACCTGGGCTTGAACTCTGTTGTGATTCCCCTTAGAGACTGAGTTGTGGAACTGAGCTCAGAGAAGTATTGCCATGAATTGTGTTGAGATTTTTGGAGGCCACGCATGAGATTCGCCATTGGAAACTGAGATATAGGCCCAGGGTGACTTTCCACAGAGCACTGGGAATCTCAGCCAGGATATCACAAGATTTTATTTTGAAAGATTGTCAGCCATAGTTGAGAGTCAAACCACACATGGAATTCACATTGTAGACCTCAATGGGCCTGGCTTCATGTGACCTTTTGCCCACTCTTTGGGAAGCCTTGCCTGTGAGAGTTATCCAGACCTTTCATTGAAATGAGATTCCTCACCTTTTAATGGTTCCTGTATAAATTGAATCCCACAGTGCCTCCAACTTCATTATTGAAAAATATCTAGATAAATACCATGAATTTTTTGAAATTACCATGACCAGGTTGCACTGGAGAACCTCTGGATGTCCTGTTGCTGATCATGATTGTACCAGACAGTGCCTTGATTGACTGGGTTTCATGGAAAAAGTGTAGAACATAGATGCCAGAAAGTTGGAGCCTGCAGACTAGTGGGCCTAGAGCAGTGGAGTGTAGGTGTGTGAAAAAAACATTTCTGGTGGGGCCACGTGGATCTGCCATTCGTTTAGAAATCACTTGTGACTGACATGGTACAGCCAGCAGACTGTATGTAAAGGCATCTTATTATATGGAGAGGATTCCTGCCAATGTCCAGAATCAGGTTGCTATTGTCAAGTTGAAAAGCTATGTGGGATTGAAGCCCCACTGGTGCATTTTAGTAACCCACCACACGTGAGAGTACATCCTCCAGCACTGAGTCCCAGTAGAACTCCTTGTATTTCGTGAAGCCAATACCAAACTCACAGTGCAGCAGTAAAAAACACCACGAAAGTGGATAATGTCCAAATGGCTTTTCAGACAACACAGTTAGATACTTAGACCCCAGTGGCCAAAGTTTACCTACAAAGAGAGAATTCAGCACTGCTGCCTCATGTTCACTAGAAAATAAAAAACCATGTCATCCAGGTCACATAGATGGAGACCCAGAATTGATGGTCTCACTACAAAGGAAGGTAAAGCTCCTGACAACAACATATATTTTAACTGCCCAACCTCAGAGGCAGTTTCTCAAAAAGGCTAGCAGAGCTCCATGTTTGTGGAGTGTTTACCCTCTCTCTTTTTGTAACCCGTTCTACCTCCTACAAGTTTGTTAACTCCTGAGCATTTTCCTTTCCACATATGTATTCACAGATTTTCTAACTTTTCTCCACTAATTGTGTCTTATTTGGGGCGAAGGTAATGTCAAAGCATTGTTCTGGATGAGAGTGGGAAGATTTTTCTGTAGCACATATTTGCATACACATTAGATTCATTTTCCTATTTTCCATTTGAAATACTGAATCCCTGAACCTACCCCATACCCTACTAGACTCTGACTACTAATCAAAATATGATGGAGAAAAAGAAACTTAACAGAATAGAAATACAGGCCTTTCATAGGAGTCATGGTGTATACTTGGACTTGCCTTCGGCTTTATCAATGGTATGTGTTATAAATCTAGTCAACTTTTCATTGTAATACTTCTCCATGAGTTTTTAAAATTAACACATATGTAAATTTCTGTCTCACTTTCTCTGTAGCCTATTCATCACATGTATTTTTTAATGCATCTTTAGAATTCTACCTGGTATCACATGTACATTCTTGTGAGCTTGCTTATTTTGGAAGATACAAATTGTGAGAAGAGATCGCTCCCTCTAAATACTGATGGAACTGGAAATTCTACCTATGGGTGAATTTCCTAGATGAACAGTATTATGCATAAATAAATGTTCAGTAAAACGAATATCTTTGGATACGTGGATGATATCTATTTTATTATGATTTTCGAATGGCATATATATTGCTACATTTTAATGTCTGTGTATGTGAGTATCTAATTATCTATCTATCTATCTATCTATCTATCTATCTAGATATAGATATCTACTCTTTAGATTTTCCAAAATATGAAATATATGTGTCTTATTATACACTTTCTAAATTCACTCATGTGTGTGTATGTGGATTTATAATCAAATTTTTACAAAATAATTCTTAGAAATATTCATCCACCTTAAATACATATTTATTTCCTAGTACTGAAAACTAAATTCAGTGAATGGTGCATACAAATCGTAATATTTCCACAGTGACTGACCCAGTTTCACATCAATGCAAGTAGACACCTATGGGAACATGATGTGTATTTTGAAGTTCATTTTTATTCAACACTGATACATTACTATTTCTGCAGTTTATGGACATTATAGGATATATCCTTTCATCCACAATTTCACAAATTTATAGGCATTTGGTTCACTTTCAATCACTTCCTACTTCAGAACACATGTTTTCCTCCATGTTTCTTGACAGTTCTTTTCATAAGATTCTTTCCAAACACATTATTTTTGATTTCCATAATCATTTTTGAAGCAATACTCAGACACTCTTCATGATAAACCATAATGCTAATATTACCATTAGATGTATAACTGGTTAGAATGAATTTATGTATATCAATATAAAATTTCCTATATATTTTCAGATATCAATTCAATCCATTATTTAAAGTTTGAACCAGTTATATTATTTATTCACAGTATGGTCTATTAAGGCATCATCTCTATATTCATAGACCGATGGTATACCTATTTGTATCCCCAATACTAATTTATAAGTCTTTAAAATATTGCTTTAAGAATTGGTGGAAGAAATACTCTAGTCACCTGATATACATACACATTTTATCACAGTAATATTCCTGACACAAAATGCAACGGACACACTTATGATTGTACCAAAGCCTATATTGAAAGTGAGCATGTATTACTAACAACATCCAAGTCCTGATTAACTAATGATCTCAAATATCATTCCTATTGGTGACTACATATTTGTTTTTTCCTAAGATTAAATATTGAATCTGAACCCTGTTAAAAATGTCTTATCCTATCACTCACTTTGTATTTTGCCTGATTTCCTAATGTCTCTATTGATATGTGATTTCCTACAAATTTTCCCCAGTTCATCACTGTGACTGACTCTTCAAATATTCTGACATTTACTTTCACTCTTTAACAAAAACCCTATATCTAAAGAACATTTGGTCCAATTCCTCGACTCACTGAAATGGGTTCTTCAAAGCCCTGCAGAGGGTAGCCCATAGGTGCTTTATTTTCTCATGACCCCAATTCACATAAAGAATCTATGCCCCACAGAGAGTAGGCCTCAAATTGGAGAAGTAGAGCAGTATTAATGGCAGGCCTATTTGATCACATCTGGTTCACAGGAAGGGTTTCCAGGCCACACTGAGTTTAGGCAAATAAGGGGCAAGTGAGCTTATTTTGGACACTTCCTTAGGCTGCGCCCCTCATGGAAACCTCCAGCAAGAGGTTATGATGAGAGTTTATATTGAAGAAGATGAGAGCCATGTGGGAGTGTTTTGGTTTAATTGTGGTCATTTGTGTGGTGGTTGGAAGAGATGACTGGGTCCGCATGGACTTCAACTCTGGAGTGATTCCCCTTAGAGACTGAAATGAACTCAGAGAAGTATTGACATGAATTGTGTTGGGATTTTAGGAGGCCACACATGAGAGTTGCCCTTGGAGACTGAGATCTAGGCTCAGGATAGCTTTCCAAAGAGCACTGGGAATCTCAGGCAGGATATCACATGACTTTATTCAGAAAGACGTGGCAGCCATTGTTGAGAGTCAAAACACACATGGACCTCAATTGTAGACCTCAATGGGCCTGGCTTAATGTGACCTTTTGGCCACTCTTTGGGAAACCTTGCCTCTGAGAGTTCTCCCGAGCTTTAATTGAAATAAGCTTCCTCACCATTTCATGGTTCCTGAATAAATTGAAAGCCACAGTGCCTCCAACTTCATCCTTGAAAATTGGCTAGATAAATACCATGAATTTTTTAAATTTCCATGAACAGATGGCACTGGAGAACCTTTGGATATCTGTTGCTGATCATGAGTGTACCAGACATTGCATTGATTGACTGGGTTTCATGAAAATGGTGAGAACAGAGGTGCCAGAAAGTTGGAGCCTGCTGATTAGTGGGCCCAGAGCAGTGGTGGGCAGGTGTATGATAAAACATCTGTCTTCGGGACACGTGGTTCTGCCATTGGTTTCCGAATGACTTGTGACTGACATGTTGCAGCCAGCAGAACCTTACAAGTAAAGGGACCTTGTTATATGGAGAGGTTTCAGGGCAATGTTCAGAATCAGGTTGCTATGGACATGGGTGCAAGCTTTTTGGGATAGAAGCCTGGTTGGTGCATTCTCCTGCAGACCCTCACCCACTACACGTGAGAGTACTCCCTCTAGCACTGTGTCCCAGTTTTTCTCCTTGTATTACGTGAAGCCAATACCAAACTCCCAGTGCAGCAGTAAGAAACACCACGAAAAGTGGAGTATGACCAAATGGCTTCACAGATCACATGGTTAGACACTTAGACCCCAGTGTCCTCAGTTTACTAACAAAGGGAAAATTCAGAACTTCTTCCTCATGTTCAATAGCATATAAGGAACCATGTCATCCAGGTCACATAGATGCCGACCCAGGTTTGATGGTCTCAATACAAAGGAAGCTAAAGCTCCTGACAACAACAAATTTTTCAAGGGCCCAAACTCAGAGGCAGTTTCTCAAAAACTCATTAGGCCACCAGAGTTCCATGTTTGTGGAGTGTTTACCCTGTACCTTACTTTTGGAAATTCCACTACCACCTCCAAGGTTGTGAACTCCTGAGCATTTTCTTTTCCAGATATATATTCACAGACTTTCAAACTCTTCTCCACTAATTGTGTATTACTTGTGGCGAAGGAAATATCAAGGCATTGTTTTGGAGGACAGTGGGAAGATTTTTGTCTAGCAAATATTTGCATACACATTAGATTCATTTTCCTATTTTCCATTAGAAATACTGAATCCCTGTCACTAACCCATACCCTACTAGACTCTGACTACTAATCTTAATATGATGTAGAAAAAGAAACCTAACAGAATAGAAATACAGGCTGTACATAGGAGGCATGGTGTATACTAGGACTTGCGTTCTGCTTTATCAAGTGTATGTGTTATAAATCTAGTCAACTTTTCATTGTAATACTTCTCCATGAGTTTTTAAAGTTAACACATATGTACATTTCTGTCTCCCTTTCTCTGTAGCCTATTCATCTCATGAAATTTATTATGCATATTTAGTATCCTACCTGGTATCACACGTACATTCTTGTGAGCTTGCTGTTTTAGGATGATACAGATTGTGAGAAGAGATCACTGCCCCTAAATACTGATGGAACTGAAAATTCAACATATTGGTGAATTTCCTAGATGAACAGCATTATACATAAATCCATGCTCAGTAAAAAGAATATTTTTGGATATGAGGATGATATATATTTCATAATGAATTTTGACTGGCATACATATTACTACATTTTAATGTCTGTGTTTGTATCTATATATATGTATATATATATATTTTTTCTCCAGATTATTCAAAATATGAAATATGTGTGTCTTATTATACACTCATTAATTTAACTCATGTTCCTATATGTGGATTTATAATCAAATTTTCAAAGATTATTCTCAGAAATATTCATCCACATGAAATACATATTTATTTCCCAGTACTGAAAACTAACTTTTGTGAATGGTGCTTACAAATCCTAATATTTGTACAGTAACTGACCCAGTTTAACATCAATGCAAGTAAAATCCTATGGGACATGATGTGTATTTTGAAGTTCATTTTTATTCAACACTGGTACATTACAATTTCTTCAGTTTATGGACATCATAGGATAAACTTTTCATCCACAAGTTCACAAATCTGTACGCATTTGGTTCACTTGCAATTACTTGCTGCTTCAGAACATATGTATTCCTCCATGTTTCTTGACTGTTCTTTGCATGAGATTATTTCCAAACATATTATTTTCGATTTCCATAATCATTTTTGAAGCAAAACTCCCACACTCTTCATCATAAACCATAATGCTAAAATTACCATTAGATGTATAACTGGTTAGAATGAACTTATGTATATCAATATAAGATTTTCTATATATTTTCAGATGTCAATTCAATCAATTATTTAAAGTTTGATCCAGTTATATTATTTATTTACAGTATGGTCTATTAAGGCATCATCTTTATAATCATAGGCACAGGGTACACGTACTTGTGTCCCCAATACTAACTTATCAGTTAAAATGTTGCTTTCAGAAATAGTTGAAGAAATACTGTAGTCACCTGATATACATTTACATTTCAACACAGTAATATTCCTGACAAAAAATGCAAAGGACACCCTTATGATTGTACCAAAGCCTAAATTTAATGTGAGCATGTATTACTAACAACATCCATGTCCTGATTTACTAATGATCTCAAATATCATTCCTATTGGTGACTACATATTTGTTTCTTCCTAAGATTATATATTCAAACTCAACCATGTTAAAAACATCTTATCCTATCACTCACTTTGTACTTTCCCTGATTTCCTAATGTCTCTATTGATATCTGCTTTCCTAAACATTTTCCCCAGTTCATCACTGTGACTGACTCTTCACATATGCTGACATTTACATTCACTCTCTAACCAAAACCCTATATCTAAATAACTTTTCGAACTATCTCTTTTTGTCTGGACGATCTCTTCCTCATTCAGTCATCCAAGGTACAAGGTCCTATACCATTGTATATCGATTTATCTGAGACAACTTTGCGGAAATTATTCAAAGCTAAGTATCATAATCAAGGGCCCAATGTTCATCTGGGTTTGAAATCTTTCCTAGATTTCTGTTTTCATACTTATATTACACCTATATATGCTTGTAATATCGGAGGTTCCCAATACCATTATTCATCTCACAGAATGATTCCTAACCCAAATCGAACATGCTATTAAACCTAACCATGCACTGCTCCCTCAATTTAACTTTATGAAGAGCAGGGACAGAGTTGGTGTTATAATACAGGTAGATAGGGGATCTTCCACCTGTTGAGAACCTCAAGTTCCATGCAGAAATAAACCCTGGAGAAGATGTAGGCAGCTATGAAGAACCTGAGAGAGCAACAGATATCTTCCTTGGTAAAATACCTGGTCAGGATGAAGCGATGTGTCTGAATAAGCCTCTCTCTTCTTAATGTAGAGAAGATGGACCAAACCAGGTCTGTGTGGAGAGCTGTTAACATGTGCCTATGGTTGATATACCATTCTATCTTGTGAATGTGACACAGGAAGTAGGGGAAGCCTCTCTCTCATGGGACCCTTGGAAGCAAATGTTAGGATAAAGTGGTTGCCAAGATAGTGACCTCATTCAGTTCCTGAAGGAAGTGACCTACCTCACTTCCTTGGTGATGGAACTCTCTGAACTTGGGATCCAGGAAGCCAGGCACTCAGAGCCAGTCCCAGTCCCAGTCCCAGTGGGTTCACTTGTTTGGATTTACCAAGGACAGAGTCGGTCTTTCTTGGTACATACTGATGTGTGGATGGCTAAATGCCAGGAAAGCTCTGAAGAGGGGCCTTTCCTGAGAAAGCACGTAGTGACTCACTGATTGATGCTGACAACTTTACAGAGTTGGTAAAGGAGACCTGATCTGAGACAGGAAAGTCCATTTCGAGGGAGCAGAGTAAGGCCCACCAGTCTGAGGACACTCTGGAAAGTCACAGACCTACTTGGGTAATGGAGGTGCCTTTGTGGGTGTGGGTGTGAATTTGTAGTTTTGTATCATGTTCTGAGAATAGGTAGGAAAGGCAGTATGTTTGGTTTGGAGTGGACTGTTTTTGGTAAGTCATTTGACATGGCGAGTGTTTCTATGTTTGTGTTTCCCACTTTTTCCGTGGTTGTAGATATTAGAAAAGTGAATGCATCAATGGATGTGTCCTGTCTAGTAGAAAGCATCTCAGCACACATCCTACCCACTTTATGAATGTACTGTGGCTTGCCTTATATGGGCAACACCTACTTCTTTCCTTAGTTCCTGTTTTCTTCCTGAATTCTGGCCACTGTCAAGAATAGGCTCATGTTTTTTTGTCCAAGATATGGACCTCCGTCGAGTTCTGTGACATGGCCATGTACTGGATAGATAAAGGGAATTGGGAGCATCTCAGAAAACTCGGATATCAGTGTGACCAGTAAAGTCTCAGTAGAGAAACCCTGCTTTGTGCCTTTTGCTAACCTACTGTTCTGTTGACCTGAATGTCAGGAAGGTCTTTTCCTCAGGCCACCAGTTTGTGAAGCCTGAAAAAAACTGCTTTCAATTGGAAATGAATGAGCATCACCTGTGGCTCTTTGCTTAATTGCTTTGGAAAGGGATGTGTCTGAATCATCCTTTCGGCTCTGAGAGAGGCTGTGGCTTTGATTTTCAGCACCTGATGGATCTAAAGAAAGATCCCATGTGTGCATCCAAAACCAAAATGGCAAAAAGATCAGTCATTGTGGATGAAGTCTCTTGCTTCCTCTGTTAGGTTCCTGACCTCCATCAAGTAAGTAGAGGGATCCTTTGAGACAAATGAGTTCTTCAAAGCCCTGCAGCAGTGCTTGGGTTCTCACATGACTCCAAATCACATAAAGAATCTATACCTCAAAGTCAGTAGGCTTCAAAATGAAGAAACAGAGCAGTATTACTGGCAGGCCTATTTGATCAATCCTGGTTTACAGGAAGGGTGTCCAGGAAACCCTGACTTTAGGAAAATGAGGGGCAAGGGAACTTATTTTGGACACTGTCTTGGGCTGCGCCCCTTATGGAAACATCCAGCCAGAGGTTATGATGAATGTCTACATGGAAGAAAATGAGGGCCATGTGGGAGTATTTTGGTTTTAATTGAACATAGTATTAACCCTAACCATACACTGTTCCCTCAATCTAAGTGTTCAGAAAAGCAGGGAAAGATTTGGTCTTACAATACAGGAATGCAGGGGATCTTCCACCTGCTGAAAACTTCAAAGTTCCATGCAGAAATGATCCCTGGAGAAGACGTAGGCAGCTATGAAGGACATGATAGAGCAAAAGGCATCTTCCATGGAAAACAACCTGGTCAGGATGAAGGGTTGTGTCTGAATCAGATTCTCTCTTCTTAAGGTAGAGGAGATGAACCAAACTAGGCCTTTGTGGAGAGCTATTCCCAGGTGACTATGGTTTCTATACTATTCTAACTTGTGAAAGTGTCACAGGTAGTAGGGACATCCTCCATGTTATGAGACCTTAGGAAGCAAATGTTAGGACAAATTGGTTGCCAAGGCAGTGACCTCATTCAGTTACTAAAGGAAGTGACCTCACCTCACATCCTTGTTGATGGAACTCTCCAAATTTGGGTTCCAGGAAGTCAGGCACCAAGACCCAGTCCCAGCACCAGTTCCAGTGTTCTCACTTGTTTGGATTTTCCGAGGATAGAGTCAGTCTTTTGTGGTACCTACTTATGTGAGAATGGCCAAATTCCAGAAAAATTTTGAAGAGGGGCCCTTCTGGAGAAAACAGGTAGAGGCTCACTGCTGGCTCCTGAAAACTTCACAGAGTTGACCAAGGAGCCCAGATCTGAGACAGGACAGACCATTTCTGGGGAACATAGTATGGCCCTCCGGTCAGAGGACACTCTGGATAGTTCCAGACCTACTTGGGGGAAGGAGGTGCCTTTGTGGTTGTGGGTATGGGTTTGTGGTTTTTTCTTTTTTCTGAGAATAGTTAGGAAAGGGGGTGTGTTTGGTTTGGAGTGGAGTGTTTCTAGTTAGTCCTTTGACAAGGTGAGTGTTTTTAGGTCTGTGTATCCCACTGTGTCCGTGGTTGTAGACTTTAGAAAAGAGAATGCCTCAATGGGTGTATCCTCTCAAGGAGAAAACTTCCCAGCATTCATCCGGCACAATTTATAAATGGAGTGTGGCTTGCCTTATCAATGGGCAACACCAACTATCTTCCTACGTTCCTGTTTTCTTCCTGAATTCTGGCCACTCTCCAGAATAGGCTCATGATTTTGTGTCCAATATATGAACCACTTCCAAGATCTGTGACATGGCCATATACTGGATAGCTGAAGGGAATGGCAAGCATCTCAGAAAACTCAGATATCAGTGTAGCCAGTAAAGTCTCAGTGGAGAAACCCTGCTTTGGGCCTTTTGATTACCTATTGTTATGTTGCCCTGAATATCAGGAAAGTCTTTGTCTCAGGCCACCCCTTTGTGAAGCCTGAAGAAAACAGTTTTCACATGGAAATGAATGGGCATTACCTTTGTGTTTACAATAAAACCTTCACAGATTTGGCTCTCATTAAGTTAAAAATACTTTTAGATTGTATCTCAGTGTAAAAAGTAACATGGAACTGTACATATCTTATTGATAACAAGTCCAATTATAGAACACAAATGATATACATAAATCTCCAACATGTTTTTCTTTTAAGCCTAGAATTACCATACAACCTTAGAACACCAGCTTGATACAATGGTCTTTGCAAGCTTCTACCTTACAGACTTGTATACCTGGAAGATATGAACACATTAACACCACAATTACATTGATGTTTTTGTATTAAACAAGTTTAGATTTTAAAGAAATAACTTGGCACAATTTTATAAAAACAGTACTTGTTTTACCAGCTGTTTAATTTTTTAAGATTACTTGCTCAAAACTTACACATATAACCAAGTTACACACACCTTTTTTTATTATTTACTTAAACCCTTTTAATTACTTAATCATATAGACTCTCTTATCCAGAAACACGTTTTTCCTCTATTAGATCTATATCTGGAACCTTTTAATTTCTCTTTTTCATCTAATAACCTCTTTCTGTTCACATTTCAATACAATACTTGTAAATTTCTGAATTTAGGCAGATTATTTTATAGACATCTACATTTTATTAGGGCCTTTTTGAAAACCTAGAAAACTTATAGGCCTAATTTTAAAGACATCTTTATTTTTATCTGTTTACCCAATTTGAATTAAAACATATGAATCACGTGAATCAAACACATTTGGATACATTCTAAATTTTTCATGAGTGCTCCTCATCTGTCAATTGTCATATCACTGCATGATATATGGACATACACACATACAGACATACCAACATACAACACGTAACACAAATGTAACACATAACACAATAGTAAAAGCCTTGTAGCTTTTTCAGGTGAAATCTCCATTGAAATGCTAAAAACTCCAGAGTCGATCAAAAATAGAACTGATCAGAAAACATTAACCCATCAGCAGAATCAAGATCATGAGCTCAAAAAAAAAATACAGAAACTAAGAAAAGCAAGAGTCCTAATAAAGATGACTGGCCAGTAATTAGTAAATACCGTATAATATAATTTTTTGGTTAGGTCTAGTTTGAGTTCAGGTAAAAAGACACATTTACTCTTTTTTATCTGTCTCCTGCTGAGTGCTGCAGGCTTCTTTTATTTGCATATCAACTTAAGTCCTGGCTGAGGTCTGGAAAACTGAAAAGACTGGAATTCATAGCAGAAACCTCAGGCCTAAGGCATTTTAGCTATAAGTCATAATTTCCAGGTTTGGATGTTGAAAATTTTTTTGCAAGTTTAAGATGTAATTCTCAAAATTTTATATCTTTAGATTTTTCTACACTAGAAAAACTTGCTCGCACAAAACTGAAAATAGGATCATTTTTTGATAATATTAAAGCCACCATCAGAAGAAGTTTCTATAGGATCGTTAAGCCCCTTTCTTTGTTATGAAGTTTCTAATAGTATTAAGTTACATTAAATTGGCTGAAAATTTTTTAAAAAGAACCACACACTACCATGTGTATCCGAAATTAAGCTTTGAAAATTTCCAAGACTGTTGCTAATTAATGTCATTTCAATAAGCCAGACCAACGTTTTAATTTAGTACCATTTTTTAAAATCTTACACACTGATGGGAATAGATACCATATCATAATTTATTATCTCTTCCCAAGTTAATGCACTGGTATATCTAGTGAAATTTTTTCAGGCTGCCTAGTTCAAAATTAAAACTCTTTAATTATTTTTTATCCTAAGTATTTAAGTTTCCTAGCATGAACTACCTGAAATCAAACTAAACAATTGTTTAAACCCAACTTTTAACTGTAACATAGTGCAATGCTTTAGAAACCCATTTAGATACGAGATGGTTAAAATAAAAAAAAAATCATTTTTAGATACACATTCACCCTAGATCATCCCCAAGAAACAATCTATAATATCAACATATTAATGCATTCATTGTCCCTTTTGTTAAGTAAACAGAGGTGGAGAAATCCTTAAAGTGCACGTAAGGAATAAGGGAGTTCCCCACAGCAAAATGGCTCTGTCAGCTGCTGGGAGTCCCTTAGCCTCACCATTTACTTACAGGATTAGTTCCTCTGGTTTGCTTTGACCCCAGGCACCAGGCATATTCTATGTCTCCCAACTTTGCAGTAGTCAGCTCCCAAAAATTTCATCCTCTGCTTGCAGTTGTTTTGAGTGCTAGGCTTCCCCAAGAGGGCAGAGTGGGGTTTATTTAAAGTCCCCTCTGGGGTGTCAAAATTTATGACTGAAGGCTTGGTTCCCATCCCAAAGCCAATTAATGCCAATTTAATAATGAGGACAGGGTTTTGAGAAAAGTTTAAGCGAGATATCAATGTTCTTTGACCCCAGACATTTCCCTCTGCAGTGGGCATGCTCAAGCCTACTACGGGAAGAAAAGAAATCACTGCTTCCGTAATCTTGCTTAACAAAGGGGAGTAAAGTTTATCAAAGTTCTTTAAAACACAGCTAAGAGAGGTGCAAAAGGTGAGAACAGAAAAACTGGCGGTTCTATTGACTTTTGGTCCCTCACAGGAGAAGCATTAGTTTAAAATTTAGCTAAAGTAACTTCCACATACGTAAGGCAGGTTGGAACTCGGGACTCTGCATCGGTCCAAACAATGCCATCACATTTAACAGAAACACAGATAAAAAGACACACAAAGACCATCATGCAGCTCCCGTTTGTTCACAACCCCAAGATCTACAATCTTGTGACTCAGGGAGAATGGAGGGAAGAGGGGAAGGAGTAGAAGGTTTGAGTGATAGGATCCTGGGTGACGGTGTCGGATTGGAGGCAGGGACCAGGAAAGGCTTCAAGGACAGAGGCATGGAATGGCTTTGTCCCATAATGAGAGTTTCTCAAACAGAGACAAGGACAATACAAACGTGACACAAACATGTACACACAGGTAACATTTAACACGAGTTCAGAAGTAAAGATTAGAACCTAGTAACTGGCAAAACCTGATGGGTTAGACCACAAAGCCAGACAGTGAATTCAACCTGAGAGAAAAAAGTAGCCAGCAAGATATGATGGGTTGGCAGCAGAGTCACCTAATGTGGGCTCATCCGTCCCTCCTCACCTAATGAGGGCACATCCATCACTCCCTGAGTCCTCCAAGGCATCCCTTGCAAGGACGTGGTCTGTGGCTTTAGGACACGTTTGTCCACCACTGACAGGGGGAACTTACGTTCTCCGCTGGCAGCCACTCTGCCAACCCAAACCAAAAACGGAAAAACGGAACCTGAACAAAAAGCTCTGAGCGATCGCAAGGAAAAATGGAAAGAAGCGCCTTACTTACCCCCAGAGGGGTCTGTTGGGGTGTCCTTGTCCTATGCTGCGTGATTCCAGGCCAACGCACCAAATGTAAGGATCCGGTGAACGTCGGAGGAAGAGACCACCAAGAGACCGCGGCTCATGCAACAGAAAAAGGCGTTCATTGAGGATCCAATCCAGCATGCTGGGGCTACGTGCTCACTCAAGAAGGGAGAGCAGCCCAGAGCCCCGAGCAGGGGTTGAGCAGTGCTTAAGTACACTTTTTGGGGAGGGCGGGACTTTACATATATCACAGTCTCCTTTAAGAAATCAACATACACCGCAGAAAAATCAAACAACAATTCCTAAACATGATTAGTTCATTCATTGGCAGGAACAGGTGAGGCAGGAGTGATAGGTCAGTTCTAAAGCGAGGTACACATTCAAACAGATTGCTTTAGGCCTTGCAATGCCTATGTGCCAGGCCACACAGGGTCCTAGGTTATTAAATAACCAGGCGGTCAGGGGGAATATTTACTGGGCAGTCGGGAATTGTACTACAAGCTACAGGAATTTCAGGTTTTGCATGTAGCATAGGAACTTAACAATACCTGGTCCTTTACATTTTAACTCAGGCCTTGCAGCTTAGAAACTTTACAAAACCCAGTCTTTTACACTTCAACTTTTACACTTTAATTTCAATTTATTTTACCCTTTCAGATCACTCCTGGTGCACAAGAAGGGTGTCCAAGCCACCCTGAATTTAGGCAAATGAGTGGCAAGGGAGCTTATTTGGGACACTGTCTTGGGCTGTGCCCCTCATGGAAACCTCCAGCCAGATGTTATGATGAGTGCCTTTATAGAAGAAGAGGAGGGCCATGTGAGAGTGTTTTGGTATTAATTGTGGTCATTTGTGTGACGGTTGGAAGAGATGAGTGGGTCCACCTGGGCTTGAATTCTTGTGTGATTCCCCTTAGAGACTGACTTCTGGAACTGAACTCAGAGAAGTATTGCCATGAATTGTGGTGATATTTTAGGAGGCCAAGCATGAGAGTCGCCCTTGGAAACTAAGATCAAGGCCGAGGGTGGATTTCCACAGAGCACTGAGAATTTCAGCCAAGATATCCCATGATTTTATTCTTAAAGACTTGGTAGCCATAGTTGAGAGTCAAAACACACATGGACATCACATTGTAGACCTCAATGGGCCTGGCTATATCTAACCTTTTGGTCACTCTTTGGGAAGCCTTGCCTATGAGAGTTCTCCAGAGTTTCATTCAAATGAGCTTCCTCAACATTTAATGGTTCTTGAAACCCACAGTGCATACAAACACAATAGAAATACAAGCAGTTCAGAAGAGGCATGGTGTATAGTTGGACTTGCCTTTTGCATTATGTAGGGTAGGTGTTATAAATCTAGTTAATTTTTAATTGAAATAGTTCTCCTTGTGTTTTTTAAGTTAATAAATATGTGAATTCCTTTATCCCTTTCTCTGTAGCCTATTCATCACATGTATTTTTATATAAACATATAGAATCCTACCTGGTATCACATATACATTCTTGTGAGGTGGCTGACATGGCAGATACAAATTATGACAAGAGATCACTCCTCCTAAACGCTATTGGATCTTAAAATTCAACCTAAGGGTAACCTTTCTAGTTGAACAACATTATTCATAAATCCATGTTCAGTAAAATTAATATTTTTGGATCTGTGGACGATATATATTTCATCATGAATTTCAATTGGCATATATATTGCCACTTTATAATGTCTGTGTGTGTTTTGCTCTTTGCTTAATTGCTTTGGAAAGGGATGTGTCTGAATCAGCCTCTTGGCCCTGTGTGAGGCTGTGGCTTAGATTTTCAGCACCTGATGGATCTAAAGAAAGATCCCATGGGTGCATCCCAAACCAAAATGGCCAAAAGAGCAGTTATGTGGATGAAGACTCTCACCTTCTTCTCTAATATTCCTGACATCCATCAAGTGAAAATAGGGATCCTTTGGGTCAAATGAGTTCTTTAAAGCCCTGCAGAGTTTAGCCCATAGGTGCTTGGGTTTTCTCATGAATCCAGTTTACATAAAGAATCTAAACCCCACAGTCAGTAGGCATCAAATTGGAGAAGCCAAGGAGTATTAACGGCAGGCGTATTTGATCACTCCTGGTTCACAGTCAGGATTTCCAGGCCACACTGACTTTAGGCAAATGAGGGGCAAGAAAGGTTATTTTGGACACTGTCTTGTGCTGTGCCCCTCATGGAAACCTCCATCCAGATGTTATGATGAGTGTCTACATGAAATAAGATAAGGGGCATGTGGGAGCATTTTGTTGTGAATTGTGGTAATTTGTTTGGTGCTTGGAACAGATGACTGGGTCCACCTGGGCTTGAACTCTGGTATGATTCCCCTTAGAGACTGAATTCTGGAAGTGACATAAGAGAAGTATTGTCATGAATTGTGTTTGGATTTTACTAGGCCATGCAACCAATATCTCAGGTATTAATTGTGGTGCAGGGAGATCTAGGTGCAGGGTGGCTTTGCCCACAGCACTGGGAATCTCAGCCTGGATGTCACATGATTTTATTCTGAAATTCTTTAAAGCCACAGTTGAGAGTCAAAACACATATGGACCTCACATTGTATACCTCAATGGGCCTGACTTCATGTGACCTTTTGGCCACTCTTTGGGAAGCCTTGCCTGTGAGTGTTCTCAAGATCTTTCATTGATATGAGCTTCTTCAACATTTAATTGTTCCTGAATGAATTGAAACCCACAGAGCCTCCAACTTTATCCTCGAAAAATGGCTTGATAAATACCATGAAATTTTTGAAATTCCCATCACCAGGTGGCACTGGAAAACTTTTGGATGTCCTGTTGCTGATCATGAGTGTACAGACAGTGCCTTGACTGAGTGGGTTTCATGAAAATTGTGTAGAACAGTGATGCCAGTAAGTTGGAGCCTGTTCATTAGTGGGCCTAGAGCAGTGGTGTGAAGGTGTGTGAAAAAACATGTGTGTTGGGGCATGTGGATCTGCCATTGGCTTCCAATTGCCTTGTGATTGACAGGGTACAGCCAGCAGACCCTTATATGTAAAGGCATCTTGTTATATGGATAGGTTTCTGGGCAATGTTCAGAATCAGGTTGCTATGGACAAAAGGGCAACCTATGTGGGACAGAATCCTGGTTGGTGCATTCTCATGCAGACCGTGTCCCTCCACACGTGACAGAACTCCCTCCAGCACTGTGTCCCAGTTGAACTCCTTGTATTTCATGAAGCAAATACCAAACTCCCAGTGCACCAGCAAGAAACAGCACGAAAATTGGAGGATGACCAAATGGCTTCACAGTCAACCCGGGGAGACACTTACACCCCAGTGGCCATAGTTTAACTACAAAAAGAGTATTCAGCACTGCTGCCTCATTTTCATTGGAAAATTAGAAACAATGTCCTTCAGGTCACATATTTGCACACCCAGATTTGATGGTCACACAACAAAGGAAGCTAAAGCTCCTGACAACAACATGTATTTTAAGAGCCCAACCTCAGAGAGTTTCTCAAGAAGTCTTTACACAAGCAGAGCTCAAAGTTTGTGGAGTGTTTACCCTGTCCCTTACTATTGGAAACTCCTCTACCACCTACAAGTTTGTGAACTCCTGAGCATTTTTTATTCCTGATATGTATTTACAGATTTTCTAACTTTTCTCCTTTATTGTATCTTACTTGGAACTAAGGTAATGCCAAGGCAATCTTCTGGATGAGAGTGTGAACATTTTTGTGTAGCACATATTTGCATACCCTTTAGAGTCATTTTCCAATTTTCCATTCGAAATACTGAATCCCTGACACTAACGCATACCCTAATAAACTCTGACTACTACTCCTAATATGATGGAGAAAAATAACACAAACAGAATAGGAATACAAGCAGTTCAGAGGAATCATGGTGTATAGTTGGACTTGTTTTTTGCATGATTAATTGTAGGTGTTATAAATCTAGTCAATTTTTAATTGAAATAGTTCTCCATGTGTTTTTAATGTTAACAAATATGTGAATTCCTCTCTCCCTTTCTCTGTAGCCTATTCAGCACATGTATTTTTAAATGCACATATAGAACACTACCTGGTATCACACCTACATTCTTGTGAGGAGGCTAATTTGGCAAATACAATTTGTGAGAAATGATCACTCCTGTTAAACTCTATTGGAACTGAAAATTTAACCTAGGGGTGTGTTTCCTAGAAGAACAACATTATACATAAATCCATGTTCTAAAAGAAATAATTTTGCATCTGTGGAAGATATATATTTCATGATAAATTTCGATTGCTAATTTATTGTCTGTGTGTGTTTTTTTTTTGTATATATATATATATATACACTCTCCAGATTTTTCAAAATATGAAATATATGTGTCTTATATACACTCACTAAATTCATTCATGTTCATGTATATGGATTTATAATCAACTTTTCACAAGATCATTCTCAGAAATATTCATCCACCTGAAATACATATTGTTTGCAGTACTGAAAACTAACTTCAGTTAATGTTGCATACAAATACTAATACTTCTACAGTAACTGACCCAGTTTAACATCAATGCAAGTACATTCCTATGTGACATGATGTGTATTTTGTAATTTATTTTAATTCAACACTGGTACATTACTATTTCTTCAATTTGTGCACATAATAGGATATATATTTCATCCACAAGTTAGCAAACTTATAGGCATTTGTTTCACTTTCAATCACTTCCTGCTTCAGAACACATGGATTCTTCCAGGTTTCTTGACTGGTCTTATCATGAGACTTCTTTCCAAATACATTATTTTTGATTTCCTTTATCACTTTTGAAGCAAAACTGACACTCACTTCATGATAAACCATAACTATAATATCACCATTCGATGTATAACTGGTTGGAAGGAATGATTTCATATCAATATAGTATTTCTTATATATATTCTGATATCAGTTTAATCCATTATTTAAAGTGGAACCAGTTATATTATTTATTCACTATATGGTCTATTCATGCATTATCTCTATATTCATAGACACAGGGTACACCTCTTAGTATGCCCAATACTAATTTATTCGTCTTCTAAATACTGCTCCCAGAAATGGTGGAAGAAATACTCATGTCACCTGATCTACATATGCATGTTACCACAGTAATATTCTGGACACAAAATGCAAAAGTCACACGTATGATTGTACCAAAGCCTAAATGGAAACTGAACATGGATTACTAAAAACATCCATTTCCAGGTTGCCTAATGCTCTCAAATGTCAATCCTATTGGTGACCACATTTTTGTTTCTTCCTAAGATTATATATTCAACCTCAAAACTGTTGGAAATGTCTAGTTTTTTCACTCACTTTATATTTGCCTGATTTCCTAATGTCTCTATTGATATCTACTTTCCTACATATTTTTCCCAGTTCAACATTGTGACTGACCCTTCACATGTGCTGACATTGACATTCACTCTCTAACCAAAACCCTATTGCTAATGAACTTTGGTCCAAATCCTATACTCTATCTTCTTCCGAAACATACTGACTATCTTCCTGATCCTATCGACTATCCCTTTTTGAGTGGATGTACTCTACTACATTCAATCATCCGAGGTACAAGGTCCTATGCCATTGTATATCGATTTTTCTGAAATATGTATGCAGAACGTAATTCAAAGCTACGTGTCCCAATCTATTGCCCAATGCACTTCTGAGCTTCAAATCTTACCTAGATTTCTGTTTCCATACTTATATTTAACCACTATATTTCTATATATTGGAGGTTCCCAATACCATTATTCATCCCGCAGAATGATTCCTAACCCAAATCGAACGTGTTATTAACCCTAACCATACACTGTTGCCTCAATCTAACATTACAAAAGAGCAGGGACAGGGCTATTCTTTCAATAAGGGATGTAGGTGATCTTCCAACTGCTGAGAACCTCAAAGTTCGATGTAGAAATTATCCCTGGAGAAGATGTAGGCAGCTATGAAGGACCTGAATGAGCAAAAGCCATCTTCCATGGCAAACAACCTGCACAGGACGAAGGGATGTGTATGCATCAGACTCTCTCTTCTTAATGTAGAGAGAAGATGGACCTAACCAGGCCTTCGTGGAGAGCTGTTCCATGGTGTCTATTTTGATATACCATTCTAACTAGTCAAATTGTCACAGGAAGTAGGGGCACCCTCCAACTCATGGGACCATTGTAAGCAAGTGTTAGGACAAAGTTGTTGCCAAGGCAGTGGCCTCATTCAGTTCCAAAGAAAGTGACATACCTCATTTTCTTGGTGATGGAACTCTCTGAAATTGGGATGCAAGAAGCCAGGCACCAAGAGCCAGTCCCAGTCCCAGTCCCAGTGGGCTCACTTGTTTGGATTTACCAAGTACAGAGTCAGACCTTCTTGGTACCTAGTGATGTGAGGATGGCCAAATGCCAGTAGAGCTCTGAAGAGGGGCCTTTCTTGAGACAGCAGGTTGTGGCTAACCACTGGCTCCTCCCAGAATAACAGAGTTGGCCAAGGAGACAAGATCTGAGACCGGACAGGCCATTTCGAGTGTAACATAGTATGGCCCACCAGTCAGAGGACACTCCAGATAGTTAAAGACCTATTTTTGGGAAGGAGGTGCCTTTTTGGTTGTGGGTGTGAGTTTGTGGTTTTGTTTCCTGTTCTGAGAATAGGTAGGAAAGGTGGTTGGTTTGGTTTGGAGTCGACTTTTTCTAGTAAGTCTTTAGACAAGGCGAGTGTTTCTATGTCTGTGTAGCCACTGTGTCCGTGGTTTTAGACATTAGAAACGAGAATGCATCAATGGAGGTGTCCTGTCTAGTAGAAAGATTCACAGCATTCATCCTGCACAATTGATTAATGGACTGTTGCTTGCCTTATGGATGGGAAACACCTACTAACTTCCTAAGTTGCTGTTTTCTTCCTGAATTCTGGCCACTCTCCAGAATAGTATCATGGTTTATTGTCCAAGATATGTACCACCTCCAAACTCTGTGACATGGCCATGTCCTTGATAGCTGAAGGGAATGGGAACATCTCAGAAAACTCAGATACCAGTGTGACCAGTAAAGTCTCAGTGGAGAAACCCTGCTTGGCTCCATTTGCTTATCTATGTTTCTGTTGCCTTGAATGTCAGGAAGGTCTTTGCCTCAGGCCACCCCTTTGTGAAGCCTGAAGAAATAGTTTTCAAATGGAAATGAATGGGCATCACCTGTGGCTCTTTGCTTAATTGCTCTGGAAAGGGATGTGTCTTAATCAGACACTAGGCCCTGTTTGAGGCTGTGGCTAAAATTCTCAGCTCCTGATAGATCTAAAGAAGATCCCATGTGTGCATCCAAACCAAAATGGCAAAAAATCTGTCATTGTGGATGAAGTCTCTTGACTTCTTCTGTTTGGTTCCTGACCTCCATCAAGTGAGAATAGGGATCCTTTGGATCAAATGAGTTCTTCAAATTCCTGCAGAACTGCTTGGGTTGTCTCATGATGCCAAATCACATAAAGAATCTATACCTGACAGTCAGTAGGCCTCAAATTGGAGAAGCAGAGCAGTATTTATGGCAGGCCTATTTGATCACTCCTGGTTCATAAGAAGGGTGAACAGGCCACCCTTACTTTGGACATATCAGGGGCAAGGGTGCATTATTTGGACACTGTCTTGGGCTGCGCCACTCTTGGAAACCTGCAGCCAGAGTTAATGATGAGTGTTTATATGGTTAAAGATAAGGGCAATGTGGGAATGTTTTGGTTTCAAATGTGGTCATTTTTGTGGCGTTTGGAATAGATGACTGGGTCCACATGGGCTTGAACTCTGGTGTGATTCCCCTTAGAAACTGAGTTCTGAAACTGACCTCAGAGAAGTATTGCCATGAGTTGTGTTGGGATTGTAGGAGGCCATGCATAATTGTCGCCCTTGAAACCTGAGATCTATGCCCAGGAAAGCTTTCAACAGAGCACTGAGAATCTCAGCAAGGATATCACATGATTTTATTCTGAAAAACTTGGCAGCCACAGTTAAGAGTCAAAACACACAAGGACCTCACATTATAGACCTTAAAGGGCCTTTCTTCATGTGACCTTTTGGGCACACTCTGGGAAGCCTTGCCTGTGAGAGTTCCTCAGAGCTTTCATTGAAATGAGCTTCCTCACCATTTAATGGTTCCGGGATGAATGGAAACCCCAAAGTGCCTTCAACTTCATTCTTGAAAAATGGATAGATAAATATCATAAAATTTTTGAAATTCCCAATGACCAGGTGGCACTGGATAACCATTGGATGTCCCATTGCTGATCATGAGTGTACCAGACAGTGACTTGATTTACTGGGTTTCTTGAAAATGGTGTAGAACAGAGATGCCAGTAAGTTAGAGCGTGCTGAGTAGTGGGCCTAGAGCAGTGGTGTGCAGGTGTGTGATAATACATCTGTGGTGTGGCCATGTGGATATTACATTGGCTTCCAAATTGCTTGTGACTGACTTCGTGCAGCCAGCAGACCATTATATGAAATGGCATCTTGTAATATGGAGAGGTTTCAGGGCAATGTTCAGAATCAGGTTGGTATGGTCAAGGGGGCAAGCAATGTGGGATAGAAGCCAAGTTGGGGCATTCTCCTGCAGACCCTGACCCACCACATGTTACAGGACTTCCTCCAGCACTGTTTCCCAGTTGAATTCCTTGTATGTCGTGAAGCAAATACAAAACACCCAGTGCAGCAGCAAGAAACACCAGGAAAAGTGGAGGATGACCAAATGGCTTCAAAGTCCACATGGGGAGACACTTAGCCCCCAGTGACCACAGTTTAGCTACAAAGAGTGAATTCAGCACTGCAGCCTCATGTTCATTGGAAAATAAGAAACCATGTCCTCCAGGTCACATAGATGCAGACCAAACTTTGATGGTCTCACTACAAAGAAAGTTAAGCTCCTGACAACAACATATATTTCAACTACCCAAACTCAGAGGCAGTTTCTCAAGAAGTCTTTGGGCCAGCATAGCTCCATGTTTGTGGAGGGTTTACACTGTCCTTTACTTTTGGAAACTGTTCTACCACCTCCATAGTTGTGTAATGCTGAGCATTTTCCAGTCCAGATATGTATTCACATATTTTCTAACTCTTCTCCTCTAATTGTGTCATACTAGGGGCGAAGATAATTTCAAGGCATTCTTCTGGATGAGAGTGGGAATATTTTTTGTAGCACATATTTTCATGCATATTAGATTCATTTTCCTATTTTCTACTTGAAATACTGAATCCCTGACACTAACCCATAACCTACTATACTCTGACTACTAATCCTAATATGATGGAGAAAAATAACTCAAACAGAATAGAAATACAAGCATATCAGAGGAGGCATAGTGTATAGTTGGACACGGCTTTTGCGTGACAAAGTGTTGGTGTTATAAATCTAGTCAATTTGTAATTGATATAGTTCTCCATGTGTTTTTAAAGTTAACAAATATGTGAATTCCTCTCTCCCATTCTATGTAGCCTATTCAGCACATCTATTTTTATATGCATATATAGAATCCTACCTGGTATCACACGTACATTCTTGTCAGGTGTCTGACTTGGCAGATACAAATTGTGAGAAGTGATCACTCCTCCTAAACACTGTGGGATCTGAAAATTCATCCTCTCTGTGAGCTTCCTAGTTGAACAATATTATACATAATTCCATGTTCAGGAAAATGAATATTTTTCGATCTGTGGATGATATATATTTCATGATGAATTTTGATTGGCATATATACTACTACTTTTTAATGTGTGTGTGTGTGTGTGTGTGTGTGTATACACACTCCAGATGTTTTAAAATATTAAATATATGTGTCTTATTATACACTCCTTAATTTCATTCTATTTCATGTATGTGGATTTATAGTCAACATTTCACAAGATTATTCTCGGAAATATTCAACCACCTGAAATACTATTTGTTTCCTATTACTGAAAATTAACTTCAGTGAATCGTGAATACAAATCCTAATATTTCTACAATAATTGACCCAGTTTCTCATTAATGCAAATAGATTCCTATGGGACATGATGTGTATTTTTATGTTCATTCTTATTCACCACTGGTATTTTACTATTTCTTCAGTTTATGCACATTATAAGATATATATTTCATCCACAAGTTACAAAATTATAGGCATTTGTTTCACTTTCAATCATTTTCTGCTTCGAAACACATGTATTCCTCCATGTTTCTTGACTGGTCTTCTCATGAGACTTCTTTCCAAATACATTATTTTCGATTTCCATAATCACTTTTGAAGCAAAACTCACACACCCTTATGATAATCCATAACCCCAATATTACCATTAGATGTATAACTGGTTGGAATGAATGATTTTGTATCAATATAATATTTCTTATATATTTTCAGATATCAATTCAATCCATGATTTAAAGTGAAACCAGTTATATTATTTATTCACTGTACAGTCTATTCATGCTTTTTCTTTATATTCATAGACACAGGGTACACCTCTTTGTAAACCCAATACTAATTTATACGTCTTCAAATTATTGGTCTCAGAAATGATGGAAGAAATACTCATGTCACCTTATCTACATATACATTTTTTCACAGTAATATTTGGACACAAAAAGAAAAGGTCACACTTATGTTTGTACCAAAGCCTAAATGTAAAGTGAATATGGATTACTAAAAACATCCATGTCCAAGTTGCCTAATGCTCTCAAAAATCAATCCTATTTGTGACAATATATTTGTTTCTTCCTAAGATTATATATTCAAATTCAACCCTGTTGAAAACATCTAATCCTTTCTCTCACTTTATACTTTTCCTGATTTCATAATGTCTCTATTGATTGCTTTCCTACATATTTTCCCCAGTTCATCATTGTGACTGACTCTTCACATGTGCTGACATTTCCATTCACACTCTAATCGAAACCCTATTGCTAAGAAACTTTTGTTCCAAATCCTATACTCACTCTACCTCCTAAACCTACTGACTATCTTCCTAATCCTACCTATTAACGGTTTCTGACTGGATGTTCTCTTCTACATTCAATAATCCAAGGTACAGGGTCTTATGCCATTGTGTATCGATCTCTCTGAGACATCTCTGCAGAACATAATTCAATGCTAAGTATCACAATCCCTTGATCCCAATGCTAAGTATCACAATCCCTTGAAGCCCAATCCCCTTCTGGGCTTCAAATTTTACTTAGATTTCTGTTTTCCTACATACATTTCACCTCATTATTCTTGTACAATTATTCATCCAGCAGAATAATTTCTAACCCAAATCGAACATGTTATTAACCCTAACCATACACTGTTCCCTCAATCTAACTTTACAGACGAGCAGGGACAGAGTTGGTCTTACAATATAGGAATGTAGGGGATCTTCCACCTGCTGAGAACCACAAAGTTCCATGCAGAAATGATCACTGGAGAAGATGTAGGCAGCTATGAAGGACCTGAGAGAGCAAAAGTCATCTTCCCTGGCAAACAACATGGTCAGAATGAAGGGTTGTTTCTGAATCAGCCTCTCTCTTTTTAATGTAGAGAAGATGGACCAAACCAGGCCTGTGTGGAGAGCTGCTCCCAGGTGCCTATGGTTGATATAGCATTCTAACTTGTGAAAGTGTCACAGGAAGTAGGGGCAGCCTCTTTCTCATGGTAGCCTTGGAAGCAACTGTTAGGACAAAGAGGTTGCCAAGGCAGTGATCTGATTCAGTTCCTGAAGGAAGTGACCTCACATCACTTCTTTGGTGATGGAACTCTCTGAACTTGGGATCCAGGAAGACAGGAACCCATAGCCAGTCCAGTCCCAGTCCCAGTGGTCTCCTTGTTTGGATTTACCAAGGACACAGACTTTCATTTTTGGTACCTACTGATGTGAGGATGTCCAAAACGCAGGAAAGCTCTGAAGAGGGGTTTTTCCTGAGAAAGCAGGTAGTGGCACACTGCTGGCTCCTGACAAATTCACAGAGTTGCACAAGGAAAGCAGGTCTGAGACAGGAAGGCCATTTATTTGGAACATACTATGGCCCACGAGTCAGTGGAAACTCCAGATAGTCACAGACCAACTTGGGGGAAGGAGGTGTCTTTGTGGGTGTGGGTGGGGATTTGTGAATTTGTCTCATGTTCTGAGAATAGGTAGGAAGGGCGGTTTGTTTGTTTTGGCGGGACCTGTTTGTAGTAAGTCGTTTGACAAGGCATGTGTTTGGATATCAGTGTATCCCACTGTGCCCCTGGTTGTAGACATTAGAAAAGAAAATGCATCAATGGATGAGTCCTGTCTAGTTGAAATCTTCTCAGCATTCATCCTGCCCGATTAATGAATGGACTGTGGCTTGTATTATAGATGGGCAACACCTACTATCTTCCTAAGTTCCTGTTTTCTTCCTGAATTGTGGGCACTCTCCAGAATAGACTGATGGTTTTGTGTCCAAAATATGTACCACCTCCAAGCTCTGTGACATGGCCATGTACTACATAGCTGAAGGGAATGGTGAGCATCTCAGAAAACTCAGATATCAGTGTGACCAGGAAAGTCTCAGTGGAGAAACCCTGCTTTGGGAATTTTGCTTACCTATTGTTCTGTTGCACTGAATGTCAGGAACATCTTTGCCTCAGGCCACCCCTTTGTGAAGCATGAAGAAAACAGTTTTCAAATGGAAATAAATGGGCATGACCTGTGGCTCTTTGCTTAATTGCTTTGGAATGGGATGTGTCTGATTCAGGCTCTTGGCCCCCTGTGAGGCTGTGGCCTAGATTCTCAGAACCTGAGGGATCTAAAGAAAGATCTCTTGTGTATCCAAAACCAAAATGGCCAAAAGAGCAGTCATTGTGGATGAAGTCTCTCGAATTCTTCTAAGGATCCTGACCTCCATCAAGTGAGAATCAAGATCTTTTTGCTCAAATGAGTTTTTCAAAGCCCTGAAGAGGCTAGCCCAGAGGTGCTTGGTTTTTCTCATGACTCCATTTAACATTAAGAATGTAAACCCAAGAGTCAGTAGGCCTAAAATTAGAAAATCGAAGCAGTATTAACAGCAAGCCTTTTTGATCACTCATGGTTCACCGGAAGGGTGTCCAGGCCACCATGACTTTAGGCAAATGAGGGGCAAGGGAGCTTATTTTGGATACTGTCTTAGGCTGCGCAACTCATGAAAACCACCAGCCAGTGGTTATGATGTGTGTCTATATGGAAGAAGATGAGGGCCATGTGGGAGTGTTTTGGTTTTAATTGTGGTCATTTGTGTGGCATTTGGAAGAGATAACTGGGTCTACCTGGGATTGAACTCAGGTGTGATTTACCTTAGAGACTGAGTTCTGGAACTGACCTCAGAGAAGTATTGCCATGAATTGTGTTGGGATTTTAGCAGGCCATGCATGAGAGTCACCCTTGGAAACTGAGATCGAAGCCCAGGGTTCCTGTCCACAGAGCACTGAGAATCTCAGCAAGAATATCACATGATTTTATTTTGAAAGACTTGACAGCCATAGTTGAGAGTCAAAACACACATGGACCTCACATTGTAGACCTCAATGGGCCTGGCTTCATGTGACCTTGGGCCACTCTTTGGGAAGCCTTTCCTGTGAGAGTTCTCCAGAGCTTTCATCGAAATGAGCTTACTCAATATTTAATGGCTCCTGAATGAATTTAAACCCACAGTGCCTCCAACTTCATCCTTCAAAAATGGCTAGATAACTACCACCAAATTTTGAAATTCCCATGACCAGGTGGCACTGGAGAACCTTTGGATGTCCTGTTGCTGATCATGAGTGTACCAGAAAATGCCTTCATTGACTGCGTTTCATGAAAATGGTGTAGAACAGAGATGCCAGTAAGTTGGAGCCTGCTGAGTAGTGGGCCTAGAGCATTTGTGTGCAGGTGTGTGACAATACATCTGTGGTGGGGTCATGTGGATCTTACATTGGCTTTCAAATGGCTTGTGACTGACATGGTGCAGCTAGCAGAACTTTGAATGTAAAGGCATCATGTTACATGGAGAGTTTTCAGGGCAATATTCAGAATCAAGTTCCTATGGTAAAGGGGGCAAGCAATGGGGGATAGAAGCCTGGTTGGTGCATTCTCCTGCAGACCTTGACACACCATACGTTACAGGACTCCCTCCAGCATTGTGTCCCAGTTTAACTCCTTGTATGTCATGAACCAAATACAAAACACCCACTGCAGCAGCAAGAAACACCACGAAAAGTGGAGCATGACCAAATGATTTCAAAGTCCAGACGGGGAGACACTTATCCCCCAGTGGCCACAGTTTAGCTACAAAGAGTGAATTCAGCCTCATGTTCATTGGACAATAAGAATTCATGTCCTCCAGGTCACAAAAATGCAGACCCAAGTTTGATGGTCTCACTACAAAGGAAGCTAAAGCTTCTGACAACAACATATATTTCAAGTACCCAACCTCATTGTCAGTATCTCCAGAAGTGTTTAGGCCAGCAGAGGTCCATGTTTGTGGAGTTTTACCCTGTCCCTAAGGTTTGGAAACGTCTCTTCCACCTCAAAGGTTGTGAACTACTGAGCATTTTCCATTCTATGTATGTATTCACAGATTTTCTAACTCTTCTCCTCTAATTGTTTCTTACATGGGGCGTGGTTATTTCAAGCCATTGTTCTGAATGAGAGTGGGAATTTTTTGTGTGTAGCACATATTTGCATACACATTGGATTCATTTTCCAATTTTCCATTCGAAATACTGAATCCCTGACACGAACCCATACCCTACTAGACTCTGACTACTAATTCTAATATGATGCAGAAAAGTAACACAAACAGAATTGAAATACAAGCAGTTCAGACGAGGCATGGTGTATAGTTGATCTTGCCTTTTGCATGATAAATGTTAGGTGTTATAAATCCAGTCTATTTTTAATTGAAATAGATCTCCATGTGTTTTTAAAGTTAACAAATATGTGAATTCCTGTCTCCCTTTGTCTGTAGCCTATTCAGCAATGTATTTTTATATGCACATATCAAATCCTACCTGGTGTCACACCTACATTCTTGTGAGGTGACTGACTTGGGAGATACAATTTGTGAGAAGACATCACTCCTCCTAAACGCTGTTGGAACTGAAAATTCAAATAATGGGTGAGCTTCCTAGTAGAACAACATTATACATAAATCCCTGTTAAGAAAATTGAATATTTTTGGATCTGTGATTGATGTATATTTCATGGTGAATTTCGATTTGCATATATGTTGCTACATTTTAATATCTGTGTGTGTGTGTGTGTGTGTATACACACACACACCCACAAACTCTCCAGATTTTTCAAAATATGAAATATATGTATCTTATTTACACTCCCTAAATTCATTTATGTTCAAGTATGTGGATTTATAATCAACTTTTCACAAGATTTTTCGCAGAAATATTTATCCACCTGAAATACATATTTGTTTCCTAGTACTGAAAACTAACTTCAGTGAATGGTACATACAAATCCTGTTGATAGCCACAGCCAAGGTTCTCCAGTAAGGACCATATGTACTTTTGAACAACCAAAGGCAGGCATGGTCCCTAAGCCACATGCTTGTTGTTTAAACAGAGAGGGGGAGATGTTGAGAGCCACAGCCAAAGGGGCCCCAGGAAACCTCCAACTGCCAGCAAACTTCCAGCTGCCGGCTGATGATTGGCTCACAGCGGCCCCAGCAACATCTAGCTGATTGGCTCCTCTGTGGTGATGCTCATTGCAGATGCTCATTGAGCTGTTTCCCCGCCCATTCAGACTGCCAGTGGATGATTGGCTCACAGAGGCCCCAGCAACATCTAGCTGATTGGCTCCTCTGTGGTGATGCTCAATGGGATGTTTCCTTGCCCTTTCAGACAACGGAGCTGCTCATTGGTGGACTTTTTTGGCTCCACCCATGTGAACCAGCCAATCGGCCTCAAAAGGAGGAGGCTTGTGGTTGAGGGAGAGGCTTGTGGGAAGACTGTGGTGGCAGTTGGGCTCTGAGGGTTTTTCCTGAGAAGCTGTTTTGTTTGGTTTGTGTGGTTCTAAAAATAAAGTTCGTTTCTTTTGACAATTGGCTCCTGAATTGTGCCCAGCCAGACTGATGATAATCATGTAAAATGTTGATTTTAAATCCACATACATGAACTTGAATGAATTTAGGGAGTGTATAATAAGACACATTTATTTCATATTTTGGAAAAATCTGGAAAATCTCGTGAATATATATATATATATATATATATATATATATATATATATATATATATATACACATACATATATATACATATACACACACACAACAATAAAATGTAGCAATATATATGCCAATCAAAATTTATCATGAAATATATATCATCCACATATCTAAAAATATTCATTTTACTGAACATGGATTTATGTATGATGTTGTTCACTAGGAAGCTCACCCATAGGTTGAATTTTCAGTTCCATCAGTATTTAGGGGAAGTTATCTATTCTCATAATTTGTATATTCCAAAGTCAGTGAGCTCACAAGAATGTACGTGTGTTACCAGGTAGGAGTCTATATATGCATAAAAATATACATGTTCTAAAGAGGCTACAGAGAAAAGGAGACAGGAATTTACATATGTGTTAACTATGAAAACTCATGGAGAAATATTACAATGAAAAGTTGACTAGATTCATAACACATATCCTTGATAAAGGAGAAGGAAAATCCAAGTATACACCATGCCTCCTACAAAAGGCCTGTATTTCTATTCTGTTAGGTTTCTTTTTCTCCATCATTTTAGGATAAGTAGTCAGAGTCTAGTAGGGTATGGGTTAGTGTTGGGAATTCAGTATTTCAAATGGAAAATAGGATAATGTATCCAATGTGTATGCAAATATGTGCTACACAATAATCTTCCCACTCTCACCTAGAACAATGCCTTGACATTACCTTTGCCCCAAGTGAGACACAATTAGAGGAGAAGAGTAAGAAAATCTGTGAATACATATCTGGAATGGAAAATTCTCAGGAGTTCTCAACCTGGGAGCAGGTAGAGGAGTTTCCAGAAGTAAGGAACTGGGTAAACACTCCACAACCATGGAGGTCTGCTGGAAAAAAGACTTCTGGAGAAACTGCCTCTGAGGTGTGGCACTTGAAATATATGTTGTTGTCAGTAGCTTTGTCTTCATTTGTAGTGAAACCATCAAAGCTGGGTCTGAATCTATGTGACCTGGAGAACATGGTTTCTTATTTTCCAATGAACCTGAGGCAGCAGTGCTGATTTTTCTCTTTGTAGGTAAACAGAGGCCACTGGGCCAAAGTGTCTAACTCTGTGGACGATGAAGCCATTTAGTCATCCTTCAATTTTCATGGTGTTTCTTGGTGCTGAACTGGGAGTTTGGTATTTGCTTCAAGAAATACAAGGAGTTCAACTGGGACACAGTGTTGGAGGGAGTTCTGTGACATGTGGTGGGTCAGAGTCTCCAGGAGAACGCACCAATCCGGCTTCTATCCCACATAGCTTCCCCCCTTGACCATAGCAACCTGATTCTGAACATTGCCCTGAAACTTCTCCATATAACAAGATGCCTTTGCATATAAGGGTCTGCTGGGTGCACCATGTTAGCTAAAAGCCATTTGGAAGTCAATGGCAGATCCACATGGCACCACCATAAATATTTTATCACACACCTGCACACCACAACTCTGGGCCAACTACTCCGCAGTCTCCATCTAACCGGCATCTCTGTTCTACACCACTTTCATTATACCCAATCAATCAAGGCACTGTCTGGTACACTAATGATCAGCAACAGGACATCAAAGGTTCTCCAGTGCCACCTCATCATGCAAATTTCAAAAATTTCATGGTATTTATCTAGCCATTTTACAAGGATGAAGTTGGAGGCATTATTTGTTTCAATTCTTTCAGGAATTATTCAATGTTGAGGAAGCTCATTTCAAGGAAAGTTCTGGAGAACTCTCACAGGCAAGGCTTTCCAAAGAGTGGCTAAATAGTCACATGAAGCCAGGCCAATTGAGGTCTACAATGTGAGGTCCATGTGTGTTTTGACTCTCAACAATGTCTGGCAAGTATTTCAAAATAATATCATATGATATTCTGTCTGAGATTCCCAGTGCTCTGTGGAAAGCCACCCCGGGCCTAGATCTCAGTTTCAACAGGTGACTCTCATGGGTGGCCGCCTAAAATCCCAACACAAATCATGGCAATACTTCTCTGAGGTAAGTTCCAGAACTCAGTCTCTAAGGGGAATCACACCAGAGTTCAAGCCCTGGTGGACCCAGTCATCTCTTCCGACTGCCACATAAATGACCACAAGGAAAACCAAAACACTCCCAAATGGCCCTCATCTTCTTCCATATAGACGCTCATCATAACCTCTGGCTTGACATTTCCTTGAGGGGCACAGCCCAAGACAGTGTCCAAAATAATCTCCCTTTCCTCTCATTTGCCTAAAGTCAAGGTGGCCTGGAGACCCATTCTGTGAACCAGGAGTGATCAAATAACCCTGACTTTAGTACTGCTCTGCTTCTCTAATTTGAGGCCTACTGTCTGTGGAGTATAGATTCTTGATGTGAATTGGAGTAATGAAAAAACCCAATAACCCATTGGCTACCCTCTGCAGGGTTTTGAAGAACTCATTTGACCCAATAAATCCCTATTCTCATTTCATGGAGGTCAGGAACCTTACAGAGGAAGGTGAGAGACTTCATCCTCAATGAATGCTTTTTGGGCCATTTTGGTTTTTGATGTGCCTTCTGGAATGTTACATATGTTTTTTTTTTTGGTTTTAGTGCCTTCTGGAATGTTACATAATTTTTTTCTTTAGACATTATTGCCAGAGTTCCTATCTTCATCCCAGTGCAGGTGAAATCAAAGATAATTCCAGTCTACAGCTTCTGCAATAGCCATCCCTGTACTGCTTGCAGAACTTGCCTGGACACATGTGAACTCACCTAAATGCATTGTGAACTATCTGTTGGTGCAGCGACTTGTCGTAGTGTTGGGGTATATTTGCTGATGATGTCATCGGTGGTACAATTTTTCCAAAAGGAGCCGTCAATTGGCTTGGTGTATCTTCCTCCCTTCTGCGTGTCATGATCGTCCAGCTAAAATTTGGGGGAGCCAACAGAAGTGAGGCAAAGAACCTCACCCACCCCCGCTGGTACAAAGACCTCTCCACAGGTGTGGCTCTATACTGGACGGGTAGTCAGTGACGGGTAAGATCCAATTGCAATGGTACCAACTTAATGGGTAAAGACCATATGTACTATTGGACAACCTAAGGCAGGCACGGTCCCTAAGCCACATGCGTGTTGTTTAAACAGAGAGGGGAAGATGTTGAGAGCCACAGCCGAAGGGGCCCCAGCAAAATTCCTGCTGCCAGCAAACTTCCAGCTGCCGGCTGATGATTGGCTCACAGCGGCCCCAGCAACAACTAGCTGATTGGCTCCTCTGCGGTGATGCTCAATGGGCTGTTTCCCTGCCCTTTCAGACTACAAAACTGCTCATTGGGGGACTTTTTTTGACTTTGCACACATGACCCAGCCAATCGGCCTCAAGAGCAGGAGGATTGTGGGAGGCGGAGAGAGGCTCATGTGGGAGGGAGAGGTTTTGGGAAGCCAGTGGTGGCAGTTGGGGCTCTGAAGGTTTTTCCTGAGAGGCTGTTTTGTTTGGCGTGTGTGGTTCTAAAAATAAAGTTCGTTTCTTTTGGCAAGTGGCTCCTGATTGTGCCCAGCAAGACTGCGGCATTATCCTAATATTTCTACAATAACTGACCCAGTTTAACATCAATGCAAGTAGATTCCTGTGGGAGAGGACATGATGTGTATTTTGACGTTCATTTTTATGTAACAGTGGTACATTACTATTTCTTCAGTTTATGCACATCATAGGATATATATTTGATCCACAAGTTCACAAATATATAGGCATTTGTTTCACTTTCAATCACTTTCTGCTTCAAAACACATGTATTCCTCCAGGTTTCTTGACTGGTCTTTTCATGAGACTTCTTTCCAAACACATTATTTCCGATTTCCATAATCACTTTGAAGCAAAACTCACACATTCTTCATGAAAAACCATAATGCTGATATAACCATTAGATATATTACTGGTTGGAATGAAGGATTGTATATCAATGTAAGATTTTCTGTATATTTTCAGATATCAATTCAATCCATTATTTAAAGTTAGAACCAGTTATAATATTTATTTACAGTATGGTCTATTCATGCATTATTTCTATAATTATAGACACAGTGTACACCATTTTTACCTCCAAAAATAATTTATACGTCTTCAAAATATTGCTCCCAGAAATGGTGGAAGAAATACTCATGTCACCTGATCTACATATACATTTTACCACAGTAGTATTCTGCACACAGAAAGAAGAGGTCAAACTTATGTTTGTACCAAAGCCTAAATGAAAAGTGAGCATGGATTACGGAAAACATCCATGTCCATGTTGCCTAATGCTCTCAAAAGTTCATCCTATTGGTGACTACATGTTTGTTTCTTCCTAAGATTATATATTCAAACTCAAGCCTGTTGAAAATGTATAATTCTATCACTCACTTTATACTTTGCCTGATATCCTAATGTCAATTGATATCTGCATTCCTACTTTTTTCCCCAGTTCATCCTTTTGACAGACTCTCCACATGTGCTGACAATTACATTCACTCTATCCGAAACCCTACAGCTACAGATCTTTTTATCCAAATCCTATACTCACTCTTCTTTCAAAACCTACCAACTATCTTACTAATCCTACAAATTATCCCTTTTTGACTGGATGTTCTCTTCAACATTCAATAAACCAAGGTACAAGTAATTATGCCATTGTATATCGATTTATCTGAGACATCTGTGCAGAATATAATTCAAAGCTAAGAATCCCAGCTAAGGGTCCAATGCAATTCTGGGCTTCAAATATTACCTAGATGTCTGTTTTCATACTTATAATTCACTTATATTCTTATAAATATCGCACGTTCCCAATACCATAATTCATCCCGCAGAATGATTCCTAACCCAAATGGAACATGTTATTAACCCTGACCATACACTGTTCTCTCAATCTAACTTTACTGAAGATCAGGGACAGAGCTGGTCTTTCAATACAGAAATTAGGGGATCTTCCACTTGCTGAGAACCTCCAAGGTCATTAAAGAAATGATCCCAGGATTAAATGTAGGCAGCTATGAATGACGTCAGAGAGCAAAAGTCATCTTCCATGACAAACAACCTGGTTAGCATGAAGGGATGTGTCTGAATCAACATTTCTTTTCTTAATGTATAGAAGATGGACCAAACCAGGCCTATCTGGAGAGCTTTTTTTGGGTGCCTATGGTTGATATACCATGCAAAATTGTGAAAGTTTCACTGGAAGTAGGGGCAGCCTCCAACTCATTGGACTCTTGGAAGCAACTGTTAGGACAAATTGGTTGCCAAGGCAGTAACCTGATTCAGTTCCTGAAGGAAGTGACCTACGTCACTTCCTTGGTGAAGGAATTCTCTGAACTTGGGATCCATGAAGACAGGCACCCAGAGCCAGTCCCAGTCCCAGTCCCAGTGGGCTCACTTGTTCGGTTTTACCAAGGACAGGGTCAGTCTTTCTTGGTACCTACCTATGTGAGGATGGCCAAAGGCCAGGAGAGCTCTGAAGAGGGACCTTTTCTGAGAAAGCAGGTAGTGGCTCACCGCTGGCTCCTGACAACTTCACAGAGTTGGCCAAGGAGACCAGATCTGAGTCAGGACAGGACATTTCGGGAGAACATTGTATGGCCCACCAGTCAGAGGGCACTCTGGATAGTCACAGACCTACTTGGGGTAAGGAGGTGCCTTTGTGGGAGTGGTTGTGGTTTTGTGGATTTGTCACATGTTCTGAGAATAGGTAGAAAATGCGGTTTGTTTGGTTTGGATTGCACTGTTTCTAGTAAGTCGTTTGACATGTGAGTGTTTCTATGTCTGTGTATCCCACTGTGTCTGTGGTTGTAGACATTAGAAAAGAGAATGAATTAATGGATGTGTCCTGTCTAGTAGAAAGCTTCCTGGCATTCATCCTGCCCAATTGATGAATGGACCGCGGCTTGCCTTCTGGATGGGCAAAACCTACTATCTTCCTAAGATCCTGTTTTCTTCCTGAATTCTGGCCACTCTCCAGAATAGGCTCATGGTTTTGTGTCCAAGATATATACAACCTCCAAGCTCTGTGACATGACCATGTACTTGATAGCTGAAGTGAATGGGGAGCATCTCAGAAAACTCAGATATCAGTGTGACCAGGAAAGTCTCAGTGGAGAAACCCTGCTTTGGGTCTTTTGCTTACCTGTTTTTCTGTTGCCCTAAATGTCAGGAAGGTCTTTGCCTCTGGCCACCCCTTTGTGAAGCCTGAAGAAAACAGTTTTCAAATGAAAATGAATGGGCATCACCTGTTGCTATTTGCTTAATTGATTTGTAAAAGGATGTGTCTGAATCAGCCTCTTGGTTCTGTGTGAGGTTGTGGCTTAGATTCTCAGCACCTGATGCATCTAAAGATAGATTCCATGTGTGCATTCAAAACAGAAATGGCAAATGAGTCTCTTGCCTTCCTCTATTAGATTCCTGACCTTCATCAAGTAAGAATCAGGATCCTTTAGTTCAAATGAGTTCTTTGAACACCTGCAGAAGTGCTTGGGTTTTCTGATGACTCCAAATCACATAAAGAATCTATACCTGACAGTCAGTAGGCCTCAAATTGGAAAAGCAGAACAGTATTAACTACATCCCTATTTGATCACTTCTGGTTCACAGTAAGGGTGTGTAGGCCACCCTGACTTTCGGCAAATTAGGGGCAAGGGAGCTTATTTTGGACAGTGTCTTGGTCTGCGCCCCTCATGGAAACTTCTAGCCAGAGGTTATGATGAGTGTCTATATGGAAGAACATGAGGGCCATGTGAGAGTGTTTTAGTTTTCATTGTGGTCATTTGTGTGGAGGTGGGAAAAGATGACTGCGTCCACCTGGGTTTCAACTCTTGTGGGATTCCCCTTGGAGACTGAGTTCTGAAACTGCCTTAGAGAAGTATTGCCATGAATTGTGTTGGGATTTTCGGAGGCCACGCATGAGAGTCACCCTTGGAAACTGAGATCTAGGCCCAGGGTGGCTTTCCACAGAGCACTGGGAATCTCAGCGAGGATATCACTTGATTATATTCTGAAAGACTTGGCAGCAATAGTTGAGAGTCAAAACACACATGGACCTCACATTGTAGACCTCAATGTGGCTGGCTTTATGTGACCTTAGGCCACTCTTTCGGAAGACTTGCCTGTGAGAGTTCTCTAGAGCTTCCATTGAAATGAGATTCCTCAATATTTAATGGTTCCTGAATGAATTGAAACCCACAGTAACTCCAACTTCATCCTTGAAAAATGGCTAGAAAATACCATGAAATATTTGAAATTTCCATGACCAGCTGGCACTGGAAAACCATTTGATGTCCTGGTGCTTATCATGAGTATACAAGACAGTGTCTGGTTTGACTGAGTTTCATGATAATGGTGTAGAAAAGAGATGCCAGTAAGTTGGAGCCTGCTGAGTAGTGGGCCAAGAGCAGTAGAGTGTAGGTGTGTGAAAAAACATCTGTGGTGCGGCCACGTGGATATGCCATTGGCTTAGAAATGGTTTGTGACTGACATGTGCAGCTAGCAGACCTTTGGATGTAAAGGCATCTTGTTGAATGGAGAGGTTTCAGGGCAATGTTCAGAATTATATTGCTATGTTCAAGGGGGCAACTATGTGTGATAGAAGCCTGCTTGGTACATTCTCCTGCCGATCCTGACCACAACACTTGACAGAACTCCCTGCAGCACTGTATCGCAGTTAAACTCCTTTATTTCGTAAAGTAAATACCAAACTTTCAGTGCAGCATCAAATAACATGACGAAATGTGAAGGATGATCAAATGGCTTCACAGTCCACACGGGGAGACACTTAGCCCCCAGTAGCCCCAGTTTGCCTACAAAGAGAGAATTCAGCACTGCTGCCTCGTGTTTATAGGAAAATAAAAAACCATGTTCTTCAGGTCACATAGATGCAGACTCAGCTTTGATGGTCTCACTACAAAGGAAGCTAAAGCTCCTGACAACAACATATATTTCAAGTGCCCAACCTCAGAGGAATTTTCTCAAGAAGTCTTAAGGCCGACACAGCTCCATGTTTGTGGTATTTACCCTGTCCCTTACTTTTGGAAACTCCTCTACCACCTTCAAGGTTGTGAACTCCTGAGCATTTTCCATTCCAGATATTTATTATGAACTCAAACAAAAACAAGTGCTGATGAGGATGTGGAGAAAAGGGTAAACTTGTACATTGCTGGTGGGACTGCGAATTGGTCCAGCCAAATTGGAAAGCAGTATGGAGATTTCTTGTAGAACTGGGAATGGAACCTCCATTTGACCCAGGTATTCCCCTTCTCAGTCTATTCCCTAAAGACCTAAAAAAAATGCTACAGGGACACTGCTACATTGATGTTCATAGCAGCACAATTTACAATAGCAAGACTGTGGAACCAACCTAGATGCACTTCCATAGATGAATGGATAAAAAATGTGGCATTTATACACAATGGAATATTACTCTGCATTAAAAAATGACAAAATGATATAATTTGCAGAGAAATGGATGGCATTAGAGCAGATTATGCTAAGTGAAGCTAGCCAATCCGTAAAACCAAATGCCAAATGTCTTTATTGATATAAAGAGAGTAACTAAGAACAGAGTAGGGACGAATAGAATGAGAAGAAAATTAACATTAAACAGGGATGAGAGGAGGAAGGGAAAGGGAGAGAGAAGGGAAATTGCATGGAAATAAAAGGAGACCCTCAGGGTTATATAAATTACATACAAGAGGAGGTGAGGGAAAGGAAAAAATTATACAAGGGGGAGAAATGAATTACAGTAAAGAGGTAGAGAGAGAAGAGGGGAGGGGAGGTAAGGGGAGGGGGATAGTAGAGGTTAGGAAAGGCAGCAGAATACGACAGACACTAGTATGGCAATATGTAAATCAATGGATGTGTAACTGATGTGATTCTGCAATCTGTTTACGGGGTAAAAATGGGAGTTCATTACCTACTTGAATCACAGTGTGGAATATGATATATCAAGAACTATGTAATGTTTTGAACAAGCATAAATAAAAATTAAAAAAAAAAGAAAACTAACTTTGGTGAATGGTGCAAAGAAATCCTAATATTTCTACAGTAACTGACACAGTTTAACATCAATGCGAGTAGATTCCTGTGGGACATGATGTGTATTTTGATGTTCATTTTTATTCAAAACTGGTACATTACTATTTCTTCAGTTTATTCACATCATATTATAATATTTCATCCACAAGTAAGCAAATTTATCTTCATTTTTTTCAATTTCAATCACTTCCTTCTTCAGAACTCATGAATTCCTCGGTGTTTCTTGACTGGCCTTTTCATGAGACTTCTTTCCAAACACATTATTTTCGATTTCCATAATCACTTTTGAAGCAAAACTCACACAAACTTCATGATAAACCGTAACCTAATATTAACATTAGGTTTATAACTGGTTGTCATGAATGATTGCATATCAATATAAGATTTCTTATATATTTTCAGATATCAATTCAATCCATTACTTAAAGTGGAACAAGTTATATTATTTATTGAAATTAAGGTCTATTCATGCATTATCTGTATATTCATAGAAACAGGGTACACCTCTTTTTACCCCCAATGCTAATTTATACGTCTTCAAAATACTGCTCCTAGAAATGGTGGAAGAAATAATCATGTCATCTGATCTACATACACATTTTATCACAGTAATATTCTGGAAACAAAATGCAAAGGTCCCACTTAGGATTGTACCAAAGTCTAAATGGAAAGTGAACATGGATTACTAACAACATTCATGTCCATGTTGCCTAATGCTCTCAAATGTCAATCCTATTGGTGACCTACATATTTGTTTCTTCCTAAGATTAGATATTCAATCTCAACCCTGTTGAAAATGTCTTATCCTATCACTCACTTTATACTTTGCCTGATTTCCTAATGTCTCTATTGATATCTGCTTTTCTACAAATTTTCCCCATTTCATCATTGTGTCTGATTTCTTCATATGTGCTGACATTTATATTCACTCACTTCCCCCCAAAAAAATTGCTAAAGAACTTTTGTTACATATCCTATACTAACTCTACTTGCTAAACATAACGACTATCTTCTTAATCCTACCGACAATCCCTTTTGACTGGATGTTCTCTTCAGCATTCAATCATCCAAGGTTCAAGTTCCTCTGAAATTGTATATCGATTTATTTGAGACATATGTGCACAATTCAAAGCTAAATATCCCAATCAACTGCCCAAAGCCCTTCTGGGATTCAAATCTTACTTTAATTTCTGTTTTCATACATATATTTAACCTCGATATTCATATAAATATCACAGGTTCCCAATACCATTATTCATCCAGCAGAATGATTCCTAACCCAAATTCAACATGAATTTAACCCTAACCATACACTGTTCACTCAATCTAACTTTACAGAAGAGCAGAGACAGATTGTTCTTACAATACAGGAATGTAGGGGGATGCTCCACCTGTTAAGAACCTCAAAGGTCCATGCAGAAATGATCCCTGGAGAAGATGTAGGCAGCAATGAAGGACCTGAGAGACAAAAAGTCATTTTCCATGGCAAACAACCTGGTCAGGATGAAGGGTTGTGTCTGAATCAGCCTCTCTCTTCTTAATGTAGAGAAGATGGACCAAACCAGGCTTGTGTGGAGAGCTGTTCCCAGGTGCCTAAGGTTGATATACCATTCTAAGTTGTGAAAGTGTCAAAGGAAGTAGGGGCAGCCTCCATCTCATGGGACCCTTGGAAGCAACTGTTAGGACAAAGTGGTTGCCAAGGCAGTGACCTCATTCAGTTCTTGAAGGAAGTGACCTACCTCACTTCCTTGTTGATGGAACTTTCTGAATTGGGACCAAGGAAACCAAGCACCAGAGCCAGTCCCAGTCCCAGTCCAAGTGGTCTCATTTGTTTGGAATCACCAAGGACAGAGTCAGTCTTCTTGGTACTGACTGATGTGAGGATGGCCAAATGCCAGGAAAGATCTGAACACGGGCCTTTCCTGACTAAGTATGTAGTGGCTCACCCCTGGCTCCTGACTGCTTCACAGAGTTGGACAAGGAGACCAGATCTGAGACAGGACAGACCATTAACGGGGAACATAGTATGGCAAACCTGTCAGAGGACACTCCGGATAATCACAGCCCTACTTTGGGGAAGGAGGTGTCTTTTTGAGTGTGGGTGTGTGGTTTTGTCTTTGTTCTGAGAATAGGTAGAAAAGGAGGTTTCTTTGGTTTGGAGTGAACTGTTTCTAATAAGTCGTTTTACATGGTGAGTGTTTCTATTTCTGTGTATCCCACTGTGTCCGTGGTTGTATACATTATAAAAGAGAATGCATCAATGCATGTGTCCTCTTTAGTAGAAAGCTTCCCAGTATTCATCCTGCCCATTTAATGAATGGAGCGTGGTTTCCATATCGATAGGCAACACCTACTACCTTTTTAAGTCCCTGTTTTCTTTCTGAATTCTGACAACTCTTCAGAATAGGCTCTTGGGTTTGTGTCCAAGATATGTACCAGCTCCAATCTCTGTCACATGGCCATGTACTGGATATCTGAAGGGAATGGCCAACATCTCAGAAAACTCAGATATCAGTTTGACCAGAAAAGTCTCAGTGGAGAAACCCTGCTTTGGCTCTTTTGCTAACCTATTGTTCTGTTGCCCTGAATCTCAGGATGTCTTTGCCTCTGGCCACCCCTTTGGGAAGCCTGAGGAAAACATTTTTTCAAAAGGAAATGAAGGGCATCACCTGTGGCTCTTTGCTTAATTGCTTTGAAAAAAGATGTGTCTGAATCAGCCTCTTGGCCCTGTGTGAGGCTGTGGCTTAGATTCTCAGCACCTGATGGATCAAAAGAAAGGTCCCATGTGTGCATCCAAAACCAAAATGGCAAATATTCACTCATTGTGAATGAATTCTTTTACCTTCCTCTGTTAGGATCCTGAATTCCATCAAGGGAGAATAGGAATCCTTTGGGCCAAATGAGTTCTTCAAATCTCTGCAGAGGGGCTTGGTATTTCTCATGACTCAAATTCACATAAAGAATCTAAACCACAGAGTCAGAAGGCCTCAAATTGAAAAAGCCAAGCAGTATTAATTGCAGGCCTATTTGATCACTCCTGGTTTACAGGAAGTGTGTCCAGGCCACCTTGATGTTAGACAAATGAGGGGAAGAGGACCTTAATTTGGACACTGACTTGGGCTGTGGACCTCATTGAAAACTCCAGCCAGACGTTATAAGGAGTGTCTATATGGAAGAAGATGAGGACCATGTGGGAGTGTTTTGGTTTTAATTGTGGTCATTTGTGTGGCGGTTGGAAGAGATGACTGTTCCACTGGGCTTGAACTCTGGTGTGATTCCCCGTAGAGACTGAGTTCTTTAACTGACCTCAGAGAAGTATTGCCATGAATTGTGTTGGGATTTTAGGAGGCCACACATGAGAGTCGCCCTTGGAACCTGAGATCTAGGCCCAGGTTGGATTTCCACAGAACACTGGGAATTTCAGCCCGGATACTACATACAATTTTTCTTAAAGACTTGGCAGCCATATTTGAGTTTAAAACACACATGGACCTCACATTGTAGATCTCAATGGGCCTGGCTTCATGTGACATTTTGGCCATCCTTAGGGAAACCATGCCTGTGAGAGTGCTCCAGTGCTTTCATTGAAATTAGCTTCTTCACCATTTAATGGTTCCTGAATTAATTGAAGCCCTCAGAGCCGCAAACTTCATCCGTGAAAAATGGCTAGAAAATTACCATGAAATTTTTGATATTTTCATGTTCAGCTGGCACTGAAAAAACTTTGGATGTCCTGTTTCTGATCCTGAGTATACCAGATACTGCCTTGATTGACTTTGTTTCATGAAAATGGTGTAGAACAGATATGCCAGTAAGTTGGAGCCTGGTGAGTAGTTGGCCTAGAGGAGTGGTATGCAATTGTCTGATAAAACATCTGTGTTGCGTCCATGTGGATCAGCCATTGGCTTCCAAATGGCTTGTGACTGACATGGTGCAGCCAGCAGACCCATATATGTAAAGGCATCTTGTTATATGGAGAGGATTCACTGCAATGTTCACAATCATATTGCTATTCTCAAGGGGGCAATCTATGTGGGATAGAACCTGGGTTGGTGCATTCTCCTGAAGACCCCGACTCACCACACCTTAAAGAACTCCCTCCACCACTCTGTCCCATTTTAACTCCTTGTATTTCTTGAAGTAAATACCAAACTTTCAGCGGAGCAGCGAGAAACACCACGAAAATGGAGGATGACCAATTGTCTTCACAGTCCACACTGAAAGACACTTAGACCCCAGTGTCCGTAGTTTACCTAAAAAGAGAGAATTCAGCACCGCTGCCTCATGTTCATTGGATAATAAGAAACCATGTCCTCCAAGTAAAATAGATGCAGACCCAGCTTTATGGTCTCTCTACAAAGGAACTAAATCTCCTCAGAACATCAAATATTTCAAGTGCCCACCCTTAGAGGCAGTTTCTCAAAAAGCATTTAGGCCAGCAGAGCTGCATGTTTGTGGAATGTTTACCCTGTCCCTTACTTTTAGAATCTTCTCTACCACCTCCAAAGATGTAAACTCCTGAGTATTCTCCATTCCAGATATATTCACAGATTTTCTAGCTCTTATCCTCTAATTGTGTCTTACTTGAGAAGAATGTAATGTCAAGGCATTGTTCTGGATGAAAGTGGGAAGATTTTTGTGTAGCACATATTTGCATACATATTGGATTCAATTTCCTATTTTCCATTAGAAATGCTGAATCCCTGAAACTAACATATACCCTATTAGACTCTGACTACTAATCCTAATATGATGGAGAAAAATAACACAAACAGAATAGAAATACAAGCAGTTTAGAGGAGGTATGTTTTATAGTTTGAGTTGCCTTTTGCATGGTATAGTGTAGCAGTTATAAATCTAGTCAATTATTTGTTGAAATAGTTCTCCATGCGTTTTTAAAGTTAACAAATAAGTGAATTCCTGTCCCCCTTTCTCTGTAGCCTATTCAGCACACGTATTTTTATATGCACATATAGAATCCTACCTGGTACCACACGTACATTCTTGTGAGGTGGCTGACGTGGCAGATACAAATTGGAAGAAGAGATCACTCCTCCTAAACGCTGCTTGAACTGATAATTCAAATGTGAGTGAGTTTCCTAGTTGAACAACATTATACATAAATCCATGTTCAGTAAAATGAATATATTTGGATCTGTGAATGGTATACATTTCATGGTGAACTTCGTTTGGCATATAAATTTCAATTTTTAATGTCTCTCTCTTTGTGTGTATATATATATATATATATATATATATATATATATATATATATATATATATATATACACTCTCAAGATTTTTCAAAACATGAAATATGTGTCTTATTACACACTTCCTAAATTCATTCATATTTATGTTGTGGATTTATAATCAACTTTTCACAAGATTATTCTCAGAAATATTCATCCACCTGAAATACGTATTTGTTTCTTTGTACTGTTTCCACCCCAGATATGCATTCACGGATTTTCTAACTCTTCTACTCTAATTGTGTCTTACTTGGGGTGAAGGTAATGTAAAGGCATTGTTCTGGATGAGAGTCGGAAGATAATTGTGTAGCATATATTTTATACACGTTGGATTCACTTTCCTATATTCCATTGAAAATACTGAATGCCTGACTATAACCCATACCCTACTATACTTTGTCTACTAATCTAAATATGATGGAGAAAAACAACCTAAACAGAATAGAAATACAAGCAGTTCAGAGGAGGCATGGGGTATAGTTGGACTTGCCATTTGCATGATAAATGGTAGGTGTTATAAATCTAGTCAATTTTTAATTGAAATAGTTCTCCATGTGTTGTTAAAGTTAACAAATATGTAAATTCCTCTCTGCCTTTCTCTGTAGCCTATTCAGCACATGTATTTTTATATGCTTATATAGAATACCTGGTATCACACGTTCATTTTGTGAGGTGACTGACTTGGCAGATACAACTTGTGAGAAGAGAGCACTACTCTAAACGCTGTTGGAACTGAAAATTCAAACTATGGGTGAGCTTTCTAGTAGAACAACATTATACATAAATCCTTGTTCAGTAAAATAAATATTTTTGCATCTGTGGATGCTCTATATTTTATGATGAACTTCGATTGGCATATATCTTCCTACATTTTAATGTCTGTGTGTGTGTTTTGTGTGTGTGTGTGTGTGTGTGTGTATATACATATATATAATTATATGTGTATATATATACATATATATAATTATGAATATATATATATATATATATATATATATACACTGTCCTGATTTTTAAAATATGAAATATATGTATCTTAAATACCATCCCTAAGTTCATTCATGTTCAAAAATGTGGATTTATAATAAACTTTTCACAAAATTATTCTCAGAAATATTCATCCACCTGAAATACACATTTGTTTCATAGTTCTGAAAACTAACTTCAGTAAATGGTGCTTAAAAGCCTAATATTTGTACAGTAACTGACCCAGATTAACATCAATCAAGTAGAGTCGTATGGGACATGATGTGTATTCTGACGTTTATTTTCATTCAACACTGGTACATTACTATTTCTTCAGTTTTTACAAATCATAGGAAATATATACTTCATCCGCAAGTTCACAAATTTATACGCATTTGTTCACAATCACTTCCTGCTTCATGAAACATGTATTCCTCCAGGTTTCTTGACTGGTCTTTTCATGAGACTTCTTTCCAAACACATTATTTTCGATTTCCATAATCACTTTTGAAGCAAAACTCACACACCCTTCATGATAAACCATAACCTTAATGTGGCCATTAGATATATAACTGGTTGGAATGAATGTTTGTATGTCAATATAAGATTTCCTGTATTTTTTCAGATATAATTTCAATCCATTATTTAAAGTCAGAACCAGATATATTATTTATTCACAGTATGGTCTATTCATGCATTATCTCTATATGCACAGACAAAGGGTACACCTCTTTTTACCCCCATTACTAATTTATACGTCTTGAATATGTTGCTGCCAGAAATGGTGGAAGAAAGAGTCATGTCACCTGATCTAAATGTATGTTTTATCACAGTAATATTCTGAACAAAAAAAGCAAAGGTCACACTTAAGATTGTAGCAAAGACTAAATGAAAAGTGAGCATGGATTACTAAACATCCATGTCCAGGTTGCCTAATGCTGTCAAATGTCAATCCTATTGGTCACTACATATTTGTTTCTTTCTTAGATTATATATTCAAACTCAACCCTGTTGAAAATATCTAATCCTATCACTCACTTTATACTTTGCCTGATTTCGTAATGTCTTTATTCATATCAGCTTTCCTAACTATTTTCCCCAGTTCATCATTGTGACAGTCTCTTCACTTGTGCTGACATTAACATTCACTGTCTACCGGAAACCCTATTGCTAAACAACATTTGGTCCAAATCCTATACTCACTCTTCTTTCTAAACCTACTGAGAATCTTCCGAATCCTACCGACTATCCCTTTTGACTGGAAGTTCTCTTCTACATTTAATCATCCATGGTACAAGGACCTAAGCCATTGTATATCGATTTACCTGACACATCAGTGCAGAACATAATTCAAAGCTACGTATCCCAATCAAGGGCCCAATGCCCTTTTGGGCTTCATATCTTAGCTAGATTTCTGTTTTCATACTTATATTTCACCTATATATTCTTGTAAATATCGCAGTTTCCCAATACCATTATTCATCGCGCAGAAAGATTCCTAATCCAAATCGAACCTGTTAGTTAACCTAACCATACACTGTTCAGTCAATTTAACTTTACAGAAGAGCAGGGATAGAGTTGGTCTTACAATACAGGAATATAGGGGATCTTCCACATGCTGAGAAACTCAAAGGTCCATGCAGAAATGATTCCTGGAGAAGTTGTAAGCAGCTATGGAGGACCTAAGAGAGCAAAAGTCATCCTCCATGGCAAACAACCTGGTCAGGATGAAGGGTTGTGTCTGAATCAGCTTCTCTCTCCTTAATGTAGAGAAGATGGACCAAACCAGGCCTGTGTGGAGAGCTGTTCCCAGGTGCCAATGGTTGATATACCAATCTAACTTGTGAAAGTGTCACAGGAAGTAGGGGCAGCCTCCATCTCATGGGACCCTTGAAAGCAATTGTTAGGAAAAAGTGGTTGCCACGGAAGTAACCTCATTCAGTTCCTGAATGAAGTGACCTACCTCTCTTCCTTGATGACGGATCTCTCTGAACTTGGGATCCAGGAAGCCAGGCACCCAGAGTCAGTCCCAGTTTCTTTCCCAGTGGGCTCAGTTGTTTGGAATAACCAAGGACAGAGTAAGTCTTCCTGGTACCTACTGATGTGAGGATTGCCAAATGCCAGGAGAGCTCTGAAAAGGGGAATTTCCTGAGAAAGCAGGTAGTGGCTCACCACTGGCTCCTGAAAACTTCACAGTGTTGGCCAAGGAGACCCGATCTGAGAAGGACATGCCATTTCAAGGAAACATAGTATGGCCCATCAGTCAGAGTACATTCCAATTAGTCACAGACCTACTTGAATAAAGGAGGTGTCGTTGTGGGTGTGGTTGTGATTTTGTGGTTTAGTCTCATGTTCTGAGAATAGGTAAGAAAGGCGGTTTGTTTGTTTTGGAGTGGACTGTTTATAGTAAGTCATTTGACAAGGCGATTGTTTGTATGCCTGTGTATCCCACTGTGTCCGTGGTTGTAGACATTATAAAAGATAATGCATCAATGGATGTGTCCTGTCTAGTAGAAAGCTTGCCAACATTCATCCTGCCCAATTTATGAGTGGACTGCAGGTTGCTTTAGGGACGGGCAACACCTACTATCTTCCGGAGTTCCTGTTTTCTTCCTGAATTCTGGCCACTCTTCAGAGCAGGCTCATGGTTTTCTGTCCAAGATATGTACCACCTCCAAGCTCTGTGACATTGCCATATAATGGATAGCTGAAGGGAATAGCAAGCATCTCAGAAACCTCAGATATCAGTGTGACAAAGAAAGTCTCAGTAGAGAAACCCTGCTTTGGGCCTTTTGCTTACCTATTTTTCTGTTGCTCTGAGTGTCAGGAAGGTCTTTGCCTCAGGCCACACCTTTGTGAACCCTGAAGAAAACAGTTTTCAAATGGAAATGAATGGGCATCATCTGTGGCTCTTTGCTTAATTGCTTTGGAAAAGGATGTGTCTGAATCAGCCTCTTGGCCCTGTGTGAGGCAGTGGCTTAGATTATTAGCACCTGATGGATCAAAAGAAAGATCCCATGGGTCCATTCCAAAACCAAAATGGCAAATATTCACTCATTGTGAATGAATTCTTTTACCTTCCTCTGTTAAAATCCTGAATTCCATCAAGGGAGAATAGGAATTCTTTGGGCCAAATGAGTTCTTCAAATCTCTGCAGAGGGGCTTGGTATTTCTCATGACTCAAATTCACATAAAGAATCTAAACCACAGAGTCAGAAGGCCTCAAATTGAAAAAGCCGAGCAGTATTAATGGCAGGCCTATTTGATCACTCCTGGTTTACAGGAAGTGTGTCCAGGCCACCTTGATGATAGACAAATGAGGGGAACAGGACCTTAATTTGGACACTGACTTGGGCTGTGGACCTCATTGAAAACTCCAGCCAGACGTTATAAGGAGTGTCTATATGGAAGAAGATGAGGACCATGTGAGAGTGTTTTGGTTTCAATTGTGGTCATTTGTGTGGCGGTTGGAAGAGATGACTGTTCCACTGGGCTTGAACTCTGGTGTGATTCCCCTTAGAGACTGAGTTCTTTAACTGACCTCAGAGAAGTATTGCCATGAATTGTGTTGGGATTTTAGGAGGCCACACATGAGAGTCGCCCTTGGAACCTGAGATCTAGGCCCAGGTTGGATTTCCACAGAACACTGGGAATTTCAGCCCAGATATTACATACAATTTTTCTTAAAGACTTGGCAGCCATATTTGAGTTTAAAACACACATGAACCTCACATTGTAGATCTCAATGGGCCTGGCTTTTTGTGACATTTTGGCCACCCTTAGGGAAACCATGCCTGTGAGAGTGCTCCAGTGCTTTCATTGAAATTAGCTTCTTCACCATTTAATGGTTCCTGAATTAATTGAAGCCCTCAGAGCCGCAAACTTCATCCGTGAAAAATGGCTAGAAAATTACCATGAAATTTTTGATATTTTCATGTTCAGCTGGCACTGAAAAAACTTTGGATGTCCTGTTTCTGTTCCTGAGTATACCAGACACTGGCTTGATTGACTTTGTTTCATGAAAATGGTGTAGAACAGATATGCCAGTAAGTTGGAGCCTGGTGAGTAGTTGGCCTAGAGCAGTGGTATGCAATTGTGTGATAAAACATCTGTGTTGTGGCCATGTGGATCAGCCATTGGCTTCCAAATGGCTTGTGACTGACATGGTGCAGCCAGCAGACCCATATATGTAAAGGCATCTTGTTATATGGAGAGGATTCACTGCAATGTTCAGAATCATATTGCTATTCTCAAGGGGGCAATCTACGTGGGATAGAACCTTGGTTGGTTCATTCTCCTGAAGACCCTGACTCACCACACCTTAAAGAACTCCCTCCACCACTCTGTCCCATTTTAACTCCTTGTATTTCTTGAAGCAAATACCAAACTCCCAGTGGAGCAGCGAGAAACACCACGAAAAGTGGAGGATGACCAATTGGCTTCACAGTCCACACTGAAAGACACTTAGACCCCAGTGTCCATAGTTTACCTACAAAGAGAGAATTCAGCACTGCTGCCTCATGTTCATTGGATAATAAGAAACCATGTCCTAAAAGTAACATAGATGCAGACCCAGCTTTGATGGTCTCTCTACAAAGGAACTAAATCTCCTCAGAACATCAAATATTTCAAGTGCCCACCCTTAGAGGCAGTTTCTCAAAAAGTACGTAGGCCAGCAGAGCTGCATGTTTGTGGAATGTTTACCCTGTCCCTTACTTTTAGAATCTTCTGTACCACCTCCAAAGTTGTAAACTCCTGAGTATTCTCCATTCCAGATATATATTCACAGATTTTCTAACTCTTATCCTCTAATTGTGTCTTACTTGAGGAGAATGTAATGTCAAGGCATTGTTCTAGATGAAAGTGGGAAGAATTTTGTGTAGCACATATTTGCATACACATTGGATTCAATTTCCTATTTTCCATTAGAAATGCTGAATCCCTGAAACTAACATATACCCTATTAGACTCTGACTACTAATCCTAATATGATGGAGAAAAATAACACAAACAGAATAGAAATACAGGCAGTTTAGAAGAGGTATGTTTAATAGTTGGAGTTGCCTTTTGCATGGTATAGTGTAGCAGTTATAAATCTAGTCAATTATTTGTTGAAATAGTTCTCCATGCGTTTTTAAAGTTAACAAATAATGAATTCCTGTCCCCCTTTCTCTGTAGCCTATTCAGCACACGTATTTTTATATGCACATATAGAATCCTACCTGGTACCACACGTACATTCTTGTGAGGTGGCTGACTTGGCAGATACAAATTGGAAGACGAGATCACTCCTCCTAAATGCTGCTTGAACATTTAATTCAAATGTGAGTGAGCTTCCTAGTTGAACAACATTATACATAAATCAATGTTCAGTAAAATGAATATATTTGGATCTGTGGATGACATACATTTCATGGTGAATTTCGTTTCGCATATATATTGCAATTTTAAATGTCTCTCTCTGTTTGTGTATATAAATATGTATATATATATATATATATATATATATATATATATATATATATATATATAGATAGATAGATACATTCTCAAGATTTTTCAAAACATGAAATATGTGTCTTATTACACACTTCCTAAATTCATTCATATTTATGTTGTGGATTTATAATCAACTTTTCACAAGATTATTCTCAGAAATATTCATCCACCTGAAATACTTATTTGTTTCTTAGTACTGTTTCCACCCCAGATATGCATTCACGGATTTTCAAACTCTTCTACTCTAATTGTGTCTTACTTGGGTTGAAGGTAATGTAAAGGCATTGTTCTGGATGAGAGTGGGAAGATAATTGTGTAGCATATATTTTATACACATTGGATTCATTTTCCTATATTCCATTGAATATACTGAATCCCTGACAATAACCCATACCCTACTATACTCTGTCTACTAATCCAAACATGATGGAGAAAAACAACCCAAACATAATAGAAATACAAGCAGTTTAGAGGAGGCATGGGGTATAGTTGGACTTGCCATTTGCATGATAAATGGTAGGTGTTATAAATCTAGTCAATTTTGAATTGAAATAGTTCTCCATGTGTTGTTAAAGTTAACAAATATGTAAATTCCTCTCCCTTTCTCTGTAGCCTACTCAGCACATGTATTTGTATATGCTTATATAGAATTCTACCTGGTATCACACGTTCATTTTTGTGAGGTGACTGACTTGGCAGATACAACTTGTGAGAAGAGATCACTCCTCTAAACGCTGTTGGAACTGAAAATTCAAACTATGGGTGAGCTTTCTAGTAGAACAACATTATACATAAATCCTTGTTCAGTAAAATAAATATTTTTGCATCTGTGGATGCTCTATATTTTATGATGAACTTCGATTGGCATATATATTCCTACATTTTAATGTCTGTGTGTGTGTTTTGTGTGTGTGTGTGTGTGTGTGTGTGTGTGTGTATATATATATATATATATATATACACATATATATGTATATACACATATATATAATTATGAATATATATATATATATATATATATATATATATATACACTGTCCTGATTTTTAAAATATGAATTATATGTTTCTTAAATACACTCCCTAAGTTCATCCATGTTCAAAAATGTGGATTTATAATAAACTTTCACAAAATTATTCTCAGAAATATTCATCCACCTGAAATACACATTTGTTTCATAGTTCTGAAAACTAACTTCAGTAAATGGTGCTTACAAATCCTAATATTTGTACAGTAACTGACCCAGATTAACATCAATCAAGTAGATTCGTATGGGACATGATGTGTATTCTGATGTTTATTTTCATTCAACACTGGTACATTACTATTTCTTCAGTTTTTACAAATCATAGGAAATATATACTTCATCCACAAGTTCACAAATTTATACGCATTTGTTTTACAATCACTTCCTGCTTCATGAAACATGTATTCCTCCAGGTTTCTTGACTGGTCTTTTCATGAGACTTCTTTCCAAACACATTATTTTCGATTTCCATAATCACTTTTGAAGCAAAACTCACACACCCTTCATGATAAACCATAACCTTAATGTGGCCATTAGATATATAACTGGTTGGAATGAATGTTTGTATGTCAATATAAGATTTCCTGTATTTTTTCAGATATAATTTCAATCCATTATTTAAAGTCAGAACCAGATATATTATTTATTCACAGTATGGTCTATTCATGGATTATCTCTATATGCACAGACAAAGGGTACACCTCTTTTTTCCCCCATTACTAATTTATACGTCTTGAATATGTTGCTGCCAGAAATGGTGGAAGAAAGAGTCATGTCACCTGATCTACATGTACGTTTTATCACAGTAATATTCTGGACAAAAAAAGCAAAGGTCACACTTAAGATTGTAGCAAAGACTAAATGAAAAGTGAGCATGGATTACTAAACATCCATGTCCAGGTTGCCTAATGCTGTCAAATGTCAATCCTATTGGTCACTACATATTTGTTTCTTTTTTAGATTATATATTCAAACTCAACCCTGTTGAAAATATCTAATCCTATCACTCACTTTATACTTTGCCTGATTTCGTAATGTCTCTGTTGATATCAGCTTTCCTAACTATTTTCCCCAGTTCATCATTGTGACAGTCTCTTCACTTATGCTGACATTAACATTCACTGTCTACCGGAAACCCTATTGCTAAACAACATTTGGTCCAAATCCTATACTCACTCTTCTTTCTAAACCTACTGAGAATCTTCCGAATCCTACCGACTATCCCTTTTGACTGGAAGTTCTCTTCTACATTTAATCATCCATGGTACAAGGACCTAAGCCATTGTATATCGATTTACCTGACACATCAGTGCAGAACATAATTCAAAGCTACATATCCCAATCAAGGGCCCAATGCCCTTTTGGGCTTCATATCTTAGCTAGATTTCTGTTTTCATACTTATATTTCACCTATATATTCTTGTAAATATCGCAGTTTCCCAATACCATTATTCATCGCGCAGAAAGATTCCTAATCCAAATCGAACCTGTTAGTTAACCTAACCATACACTGTTCAGTCAATTTAACTTTACAGAAGAGCAGGGATAGAGTTGGTCTTACAATACAGGAATATAGGGGATCTTCCACATGCTGAGAAACTCAAAGGTCCATGCAGAAATGATTCCTGGAGAAGTTGTAAGCAGCTATGGAGGACCTAAGAGAGCAAAAGTCATCCTCCATGGCAAACAACCTGGTCAGGATGAAGGGTTGTGTCTGAATCAGCTTCTCTCTTCTTAATGTAGAGAAGATGGACCAAACCAGGCCTGTGTGGAGAGCTGTTCCCAGGTGCCAATGGTTGATATACCAATCTAACTTGTGAAAGTGTCACAGGAAGTAGGGGCAGCCTCCATCTCATGGGACCCTTGAAAGCAATTGTTAGGACAAAGTGGTTGCCACGGAAGTAACCTCATTCAGTTCCTGAATGAAGTGACCTACCTCTCTTCCTTGATGACGGATCTCTCTGAACTTGGGATCCAGGAAGCCAGGCACCCAGAGTCAGTCCCAGTTTCTTTCCCAGTGGGCTCAGTTGTTTGGAATAACCAAGGACAGAGTAAGTCTTCCTGGTACCTACTGATGTGAGGATTGCCAAATGCCAGGAGAGCTCTGAAAAGGGGAATTTCCTGAGAAAGCAGGTAGTGGCTCACCACTGGCTCCTGAAAACTTCACAGTGTTGGCCAAGGAGACCCGATCTGAGAAGGACAGGCCATTTCAAGGAAACATAGTATGGCCCATCAGTCAGAGTACATTCCAATTAGTCACAGACCTACTTGAATAAAGGAGGTGTCGTTGTGGGTGTGGTTGTGATTTTGTGGTTTAGTCTCATGTTCTGAGAATAGGTAAGAAAGGCGGTTTGTTTGTTTTGGAGTGGACTGTTTATAGTAAGTCATTTGACAAGGCGATTGTTTGTATGCCTGTGTATCCCACTGTGTCCGTGGTTGTAGACATTATAAAAGATAATGCATCAATGGATGTGTCCTGTCTAGTAGAAAGCTTGCCAACATTCATCCTGCCCAATTTATGAGTGGACTGCAGGTTGCTTTAGGGACGGGCAACACCTACTATCTTCCGGAGTTCCTGTTTTCTTCCTGACTTCTGGCCACTCTTCAGAGCAGGCTCATGGTTTTCTGTCCAAGATATGTACCACCTCCAAGCTCTGTGACATTGCCATATAATGGATAGCTGAAGGGAATAGCAAGCATCTCAGAAAACTCAGATATCAGTGTGACAAAGAAAGTCTCAGTAGAGAAACCCTGCTTTGGGCCTTTTGCTTACCTATTTTTCTGTTGCTCTGAGTGTCAGGAAGGTCTTTGCCTCAGGCCACACCTTTGTGAACCCTGAAGAAAACAGTTTTCAAATGGAAATGAATGGGCATCACCTGTGGCTCTTTGCTTAATTGCTTTGGAAAAGGATGTGTCTGAATCAGCCTCTTGGCCCTGTGTGAGGCAGTGGCTTAGATTCTTAGCACCTGATGGATTAAAAGAAAGATCCCATGTGTCCATCCAAAACCAAAATGGCAAATATTCACTCATTGTGAATGAATTCTTTTACCTTCCTCTGTTAGGATCCTGAATTCCATCAAGGGAGAATAGGGATCCTTTGGGCCAAATGAGTTCTTCAAATCTCTGCACAGGGGCTTGGGTTTTCTCATGACTCAAATTCACATAAAGAATCTAAACCACAGAGTCAGAAGGCCTCAAATTGAAAAAGCCGAGCAGTATTAATGGCAGGCCTATTTGATTACTCCTGGTTTACAGGAAGTGTGTCCAGGCCACCTTGATGTTAGACAAATGAGGGGAACAGGACCTTAATTTGGACACTGACTTGGGCTGTGGACCTCATTGAAAACTCCAGCCAGACGTTATAAGGAGTGTCTATATGGAAGAAGATGAGGACCATGTGGGAGTGTTTTGGTTTCAATTGTGGTCATTTGTGTGGCGGTTGGAAGAGATGACTGTTCCACTGGGCTTGAACTCTGGTGTGATTCCGCTTAGAGACTGAGTTCTTTAACTGACCTCAGAGAAGTATTGCCATGAATTGTGTTGGGATTTTAGGAGGCCACACATGAGAGTCGCCCTTGGAACCTGAGATCTAGGCCCAGGTTGGATTTCCACAGAACACTGGGAATTTCAGCCCAGATATTACATACAATTTTTCTTAAAGACTTGGCAGCCATATTTGAGTTTAAAACACACATGAACCTCACATTGTAGATCTCAATGGGCCTGGCTTCATGTGACATTTTGGCCACCCTTAGGGAAACCATGGCTGTGAGAGTGCTCCAGTGCTTTCATTGAAATTAGCTTCTTCACCATTTAATGGTTCCTGAATTAATTGAAGCCCTCAGAGCCGCAAACTTCATTCGTGAAAAATGGCTAGAAAATTACCATGAAATTTCTGATATTTTCATGTTCAGCTGGCACTGGAAAAACTTTGGATGTCTTGTTTCTGATCCTGAGTATACCAGACACTGCCTTGATTGACTTTGTTTCATGAAAATGGTGTAGAACAGATATGCCAGTATGTTGGAGCCTGGTGAGTAGTTGGCCGAGAGCAGTGGTATGCAATTGTGTGATAAAACATCTGTGTTGTGGCCATGTGGATCAGCCATTGGCTTCCAAATGGCTTGTGACTGACATGGTGCAGCCAGCAGACCCATATATGTAAAGGCATCTTGTTATATGGAGAGGATTCACTGCAATGTTCAGAATCATATTGCTATTCTCAAGGGGGCAATCTACGTGGGATAGAACCTTGGTTGGTGCATTCTCCTGAAGACCCTGACTCACCACACCTTAAAGAACTCCCTCCACCACTCTGTCCCATTTTAACTCCTTGTATTTCTTGAAGCAAATACCAAACTCCCAGTGGAGCAGCGAGAAACACCACGAAAAGTGGAGGATGACCAATTGGCTTCACAGTCCACACTGAAAGACACTTAGACCCCAGTGTCCATAGTTTACCTACAAAGAGAGAATTCAGGACTGCTGCCTCATGTTCATTGGATAATAAGAAACCATGTCCTCCAAGTAACATAGATTCAGACCCAGCTTTGATGGTCTCTCTACAAAGGAACTAAATCTCCTCAGAACATCAAATATTTCAAGTGCCCACCCTTAGAGGCAGTTTCTCAAAAAGTATTTAGGCCAGCAGAGCTGCATGTTTGTGGAATGTTTACCCTGTCCCTTACTTTTAGAATCTTCTGTACCACCTCCAAAGTTGTAAACTCCTGAGTATTTTCCATTCCAGATATATATTCACAGATTTTCTAACTCTTATCCTCTAATTGTGTCTTACTTGAGGAGAATGTAATGTCAAGGCATTGTTCTGGATGAAAGTGGGAAGAATTTTGTGTAGCACATATTTGCATACACATTGGATTCAATTTCCTATTTTCCATTAGAAATGCTGAATCCCTGAAACTAACATATACCCTATTAGACTCTGACTACTAATCCTAATATGATGGAGAACAATAACACAAACAGAATAGAAATACAGGCAGTTTAGAGGAGGTATGTTTTATAGTTGGAGTTGCCTTTTGCATGGTATAGTGTAGCAGTTATAAATCTAGTCAATTATTTGTTGAAATAGTTCTCCATGCGTTTTTAAAGTTAACAAATAAGTGAATTCCTGTCCCCCTTTCTCTGTAGCCTATTCAGCACACGTATTTTTATATGCACATATAGAATCCTACCTGGTACCACACGTACATTCTTGTGAGGTGGCTGACTTGGCAGATACAAATTGGAAGAAGAGATCACTCCTCCTAAATGCTGCTTGAACATTTAATTCAAATGTGAGTGAGCTTCCTAGTTGAACAACATTATACATAAATCAATGTTCAGTAAAATGAATATATTTGGATCTGTGGATGATATACATTTCATGGTGAATTTCGTTTGGCATATATATTGCAATTTTTAATGTCTCTCTCTGTTTGTGTATATAAATATGTATATATATATATATATATATATATATATATATAGATAGATAGATATAGATATAGATATAGATATAGATATAGATATAGATAGGTATAGATAGATACACTCTCAAGATTTTTCAAAACATGAAATATGTGTCTTATTACACACTTCCTAAATTCATTCATATTTATGTTGTGGATTTATAATCAACTTTTCACAAGATTATTCTCAGAAATATTCATCCACCTGAAATACTTATTTGTTTCTTAGTACTGTTTCCACCCCAGATATGCATTCACGGATTTTCAAACTCTTCTACTCTAATTGTGTCTTACTTGGGGTGAAGGTAATGTAAAGGCATTGTTCTGGATGAGAGTGGGAAGATAATTGTGTAGCATATATTTTATACACATTGGATTCATTTTCCTATATTCCATTGAATATACTGAATCCCTGACAATAACCCATACCCTACTATACTCTGTCTACTAATTCAAACATGATGGAGAAAAACAACCCAAACATAATAGAAATACAAGCAGTTTAGAGGAGGCATGGGGTATAGTTGGACTTGCCATTTGCATGATAAATGGTAGGTGTTATAAATCTAGTCAATTTTGAATTGAAATAGTTCTCCATGTGTTGTTAAAGTTAACAAATATGTAAATTCCTCTCCCTTTCTCTGTAGCCTACTCAGCACATGTATTTGTATATGCTTATATAGAATTCTACCTGGTATCACACGTTCATTTTTGTGAGGTGACTGACTTGGCAGATACAACTTGTGAGAAGAGATCACTCCTCTAAACGCTGTTGGAACTGAAAATTCAAACTATGGGTGAGCTTTCTAGTAGAACAACATTATACATAAATCCTTGTTCAGTTAAATAAATATTTTTGCATCTGTGGATGCTCTATATTTTATGATGAACTTCGATTGGCATATATATATTCCCACATTTTAATGTCTGTGTGTGTGTTTTGTGTGTGTGTGTGTGTGTGTGTATACACATATATATGTATATACACATATATATAATTATGAATATATATATATATATATATATACACTGTCCTGATTTTTAAAATATGAAATATATGTTTCTTAAATACACTCCCTAAGTTCATCCATGTTCAAAAATGTGGATTTTTAATAAACTTTTCACAAAATTATTCTCAGAAATATTCATCTACCTGAAATACACATTTCTTTCATAGTTCTGAAAACTAACCTCATTAAATGGTGCTTACAAATCCTAATATTTGTACAGTAACTGACCCAGATTAACATCAATCAAGTAGATTCGTATGGGACATGATGTGTATTCTGACGTTTATTTTCATTCAAAACTGGTACATTACTATTTCTTCAGTTTTTACAAATCATAGGAAATATATACTTCATCCACAAGTTCACAAATTTATACGCATTTGTTTCACAATCACTTCCTGCTTCATGAAACATGTATTCCTCCAGGTTTCTTGACTCGTCTTTTCATGAGACTCTTTCCAAACACATTATTTTCGATTTCCATAATCACTTTTGAAGCAACACTCACACACCCTTCATGATAAACCATAACCTTAATGTTGCCATTAGATATATAACTGGTTGGAATGAACGTTTGAATGTCAATATAAGATTTCCTGTATTTTTTCAGATATAATTTCAATCCATTATTTAAAGTCAGAACCAGATATATTATTTATTCACAGTATGGTCTATTCATGCATTATCTCTATATGCACAGACAAATGGTACACCTCTTTTTTCCCCCATTACTAATTTATACGTCTTGAATATGTTGCTGCCAGAAATGGAGGAAGAAAGAGTCATGTCACCTGATCTACATGTACGTTTTATCACAGTAATATTCTGGACAAAAAAAGCAAAGGTCACACTTAAGATTGTAGCAAAGACTAAATGAAAAGTGAGCATGGATTACTAAACATCCATGTCCAGGTTGCCTAATGCTGTCAAATGTCAATCTTATTGGTCACTACATATTTGTTTCTTTCTTAGATTATATATTCAAATTCAACCCTGTTGAAAATATCTAATCCTATCACTCACTTTATACTTTGCCTGATTTCGTAATGTCTCTGTTGATATCAGCTTTCCTAACTATTTTCCCCAGTTCATCATTGTGACAGTCTCTTCACTTGTGCTGACATTAACATTCACTGTCTACCGGAAACCCTATTGCTAAACAACATTTGGTCCAAATCCTATACTCACTCTTCTTTCTAAACCTACTGAGAATCTTCCGAATCCTACCGACTATCCCTTTTGACTGGAAGTTCTCTTCTACATTTAATCATCCATGGTACAAGGACCTAAGCCATTGTATATCGATTTACCTGACACATCAGTGCAGAAAATAATTCAAAGCTACGTATCCCAATCAAGGGCCCAATGCCCTTTTGGGCTTCATATCTTAGCTAGATTTCTGTTTTCATACTTATATTTCACCTATATATTCTTGTAAATATCGCAGTTTCCCAATACCATTATTCATCGCGCAGAAAGATTCCTAATCCAAATCGAACCTGTTAGTTAACCTAACCATACACTGTTCAGTCAATTTAACTTTACAGAAGAGCAGGGATAGAGTTGGTCTTACAATACAGGAATATAGGGGATCTTCCACATGCTGAGAAACTCAAAGGTCCATGCAGAAATGATTCCTGGAGAAGTTGTAAGCAGCTATGGAGGACCTAAGAGAGCAAAAGTCATCCTCCATGGCAAACAACCTGGTCAGGATGAAGGGTTGTGTCTGAATCAGCTTCTCTCTCCTTAATGTAGAGAAGATGGACCAAACCAGGCCTGTGTGGAGAGCTGTTCCCAGGTGCCAATGGTTGATATACCAATCTAACTTGTGAAAGTGTCACAGGAAGTAGGGGCAGCCTCCATCTCATGGGACCCTTGAAAGCAATTGTTAGGACAAAGTGGTTGCCACGGAAGTAACCTCATTCAGTTCCTGAATGAAGTGACCTACCTCTCTTCCTTGATGACGGATCTCTCTGAACTTGGGATCCAGGAAGCCAGGCACCCAGAGTCAGTCCCAGTTTCTTTCCCAGTGGGCTCAGTTGTTTGGAATAACCAAGGACAGAGTAAGTCTTCCTGGTACCTACTGATGTGAGGATTGCCAAATGCCAGGAGAGCTCTGCAAAGGGGAATTTCCTGAGAAAGCAGGTAGTGGCTCACCACTGGCTCCTGAAAACTTCACAGTGTTGGCCAAGGAGACCCGATCTGAGAAGGACAGGCCATTTCAAGGAAACATAGTATGGCCCATCAGTCAGAGTACATTCCAATTAGTCACAGACCTACTTGAATAAAGGAGGTGTCGTTGTGGGTGTGGTTGTGATTTTGTGGTTTAGTCTCATGTTCTGAGAATAGGTAAGAAATGCGGTTTGTTTGTTTTGGAGTGGACTGTTTATAGTAAGTCATTTGACAAGGCGATTGTTGGTATGCCTGTGTATCCCACTGTGTCCATGGTTGTAGACATTATAAAAGATAATGCATCAATGGATGTGTCCTGTCTAGTAGAAAGTTTGCCAACATTCATCCTGTCCAATTTATGAGTGGACTGCAGGTTGCTTTAGGGACGGGCAACACCCACTATCTTCTGAAGTTCCTGTTTTCTTCCTGAATTCTGGCCACTCTCCAGAGTAGGCTCATGGTTTTCTGTCCAAGATATGTACCACCTCCAAGCTCTGTGACATGTCCATGTACTGGATATCTGAATGGAATAGCAAGCATCTCAGAAAACTCAGATAACAGTGTGACAAAGAAAGTCTCAGTAGAGAAACCCTGCTTTGGGCCTTTTGCTTACCTATTTTTCTGTTGCTCTGAGTGCCAGGAAGGTCTTTGCCTCAGTCCTCCAATTTGTGAAGCCTTAAGAAAACAGTTTTCAAATGGAAATTAATGGGCATCACCTGTGTATCTTTGCTTAATTGCTTTGGAAAGGGATGTGTCTGAATCAGCCACTTGGCCCTGTGTGAGGCAGTGGCTTAGATTCTCAGCACCTGTTGGAACTAAGGAAAGATTCCATGTGTGCTTTCAAAACCAAAATGGCAAAAAGATCAGTCACTGTGTATGGAGTATCTTGCCTTACTCTGATAGGTTTCTGATCTCCATCAAGTGAGAATATGGATCCTTTGAGTCAAATGAGTTCTTCAAAGCCCTGGAGAGGCTAGTCCATATGAGCTTGGGTTTTTTCATTATTCCAAATCACATAAGGAATCTATACCTGACAGTCAGTAGGCCTCAAATTGGAGAAGCAGAGCAGTATTAAGGCCAGGCTTATTTTATCACTCCTGGTTCACAGGAATGGTGTCCAGGCCTAGCTGACTTTAAGCAAATAAGGGACAAGGGAGCTTGTTTTGGATACCGTCTTGTGCTGCACCCCTCATGGAAACCTCCAGCCAGAGGTTATAATGAGTGTCTATATGGAAGAAGGTGAGGACCATGTGGGAGTGTTTTTGTTTTAATTGTGTTCATTTGTGTAGCAGTTGGAAGAAATGACTGGATCCACCAGGGCTGGAACTTTGGTATGATTCCCCTTAGAGACTGAGTTCTGAAACTGACCTCAGATAAGTATTGTCATCAATTGTGTTGCGATTTTAGAATGCCACGCATGAGAGTCGCCCTTGGAAACTGAAATCTAGGCCAAGGGTGGCTTTCGACTGATCACTGGGAATCTCAGCCAGGATATCACATGATTTTATTCTGAAAGACTTGACAGGCATAGTTGAGAGTCAAAACACACATGGACCTCACATTGTAGACCTCAATGGGCTGGGCTTCATGTGACCGTTTGGCTACTCTTTGGGAAGCCTTGCCTTTGAGAGTTCTCCAGAGCATTCATTGAAATGAGGTTCCTCAACATTAAATGGTTCCTGAATGAATTGAAACCCACAGTTTCTCCAACTTCATCCTTGAAAAGTGGCTAGATAAACACCCTGAAATTTTTAAAACTCCCATGACCAGGTGGCACTGGAGAAACTTTGGATCTCCTGTTGCTGATCATGAGTGTACCAGACAGTGCCTTGATTGACTGGGTTTCATGAAAATGGTGAAGAACAGAGATGCCAGTAATTTGCACTGCTGAATAGTGGGCCCAGAGCAGTGGTGTGCAGGTGTGTGATAAAATATCTGAGGTGGGGCCGTGTGGATTTCCAATTGACTTCCAAATGCCTTTTGGCTGCCATGGTGCATCCAGCAGAACCTTACATGTTAAGGCATCTTATTATATGGAGAGGTTTCAAGGCAATGTTCAGAATCAGGTGGGTATGGTCAAGGAAAAAGCTATGTGAAATAGAAGCCTGGTTGGTGCATTCTCCTGCAGTTTCTGACCCACCACACGTGACAGAACTCCCTCCAGCACTGTGTCGCAGTTGAACTCCTTGTATTTCGTGAAGCAAATACCAAACTCCCAGTGCAGCACCAAGAAACACCACAAAAATGGAGGATGATCAAATGGCTTCACAGTCCACACAGGGAGACACTTAGCCCCCAATGGCCACAGTTTACCTACCAAGAGAGAATTCAGCACTGCTGCCTCATGTTCATTGGAAAATAAGAAACCATGCTCTCCATTCACATAGATGCAGACCCAGCTTTGATGGTCTCACTAGAAAAGAAGCTAAACCTTCTGACAACAAAATATATTTAAAGTATCCAACCTCAGAGGCAGTTTCTCAAGAAGTCTTTAGGCCAGCAGAGCTCTATGTTTGTGGAGTGTTTACCTCTTAGACCAGGATGTAAGAAAAGAACACTGACTCCAATTAAAATCAAATTAAAGTAAGCTTATTATTTCCACTGGCTGGGCTGCCACTCCCTCCCAAAATTGCGAGAACAAGAGAGCAACCCCACCTTTACTACAGCCCAGGTTTGTAGCCCAGAAAGTTACACAAAAATGGGGTAACAGATAATAGAACTCTGACAAGCATCACACTAATGGGAGTTTACATTTTTTTTTTGCTAGCCCCAACATCAAAATTTATGAGGACCATTACAGCCTCAAAGAGGGTCATTGTCTGGCCACAAGGGCCAATATTTATGAGGTGTGACAAAGTTTCAGAGAGGGCTGCTATCTGGTCAGAGAGCCATGCACGGGTGAGTTCAAGGCACGGGCAGTCATTCCAAGCAGGTTCAGAATTTGCAGTAATTTACAGTAAAGCCAAAATGATTTTTTCAGGGCTTTGTTGCAAGATGGCTCCCAATTTTAATAAAAGGTAAGGTTGGGTGTATCATTCCCCCCTTTTCTTATGTGTCCCTTTGTAATCCTTGATAGGTTAGTGGAAAAGCACTGAGGAAATTTTAATCCCTCAGTTAACAGACACCAAATTTTTAGAACTCACCGAAAACCAGTCTCCCTGATATTACCTGACTTAATTAATTACTTATTTTGATAGTCTATTTATTTTTGCCTCCATTGGTGTAAGTAGAGAGTCGTCTCTCATTTTGGCTTTTTCTCAGCTGAGAAAGGGTGACATGAGTGTGCATGGCGTGAGGGACATGAGTTGCCTTTTTGAAGTCAGTTCTTTTTGAAGTCTTGTTGAGGAAGAACAGGTTGTAAAGTCATCTGGGGATGGGTTCTTCTATGAGAGAAACAAAAAACATGAGTATTGAATAAATGTTGCAGTAGCTGGATCATGTCACTGTATGAAGTACCCTCACCAGTCTTTAATATCCCCAATTATCAGGATTGTGAACTTAATATTTAACTTTTAGTGATACAGTTGTCCCTCCCCATAATATACAGTTTAATAATTTAATGTCATCTGATTTTGCAGAATCCTTTCACTAGTATGACCTCTGTGTTTAATAGAGAAACATTTAATTCTGTTACTCAGGGCTGGATAATTGTACTAGCAAACACCAAGCCTACCTGTGTAGGTTAGGAATATCTGTAGGCCTTAAACTAAAAACTTCTGCCTCTGGCAGCTCCTCTTGATAGTCTATTTTTATAGTTATCAGGCATTCCTCTCTGAGAATCCTTCTTTGTAGCCAACAGTTTTACTTATTTTGGGAGGCTAACATAAAGTGTATACCTTAAAATATTATTATTATTATTATTATTATTATTATTATTATTATTATTATTTATAATGCCCAGGATTGGCTGTATTTTGGTTTTAACTGTCTTTGCTAAGTGTTTAAGATGAAGCAGTCAAACTGACTTTTGTTTCTATCTATTGTTAGCAGTCAGCTGAGCTTTTATGGGAGTCATTTTTTGGGAAACTTGAGAGCAGCTTCTCAGTTCTGCTAGTGCAATTTGAGCTATGTGGGTCCAGGTCTTGCTTGACCATGTGGCTTCCCTCAGAAGCATCAGGGATGTCTCCCTTTCGTGATGACTGACCTCTTTGTAGCAAATGCACTGATTGGCTTTCTGTTCTCCAGTGGTCTCATTAATCTCTCTGATCAGGAGGTTATGTGGCCCAGAGTTGCAAAGCTCATAGAGAAATCAATGTTCCCTGGATTCAGACTGACTCAGAGGGCAAGAGTCAAATATCGTTTTTTTTGGACCTTTTTAATTAACTTTAATTTTCAATCCTAATCTGAAACAACCAGCAAATGAATTTTAACAGCCATATATTAAGAGTACTGTGCTTTAATGTCTATAAGTTTATAATTATTTATATATTATTAATTGGGATCTTATTATTCTGTCTGTCTTGTAGTTGATGACTTATTATCTTAAATTAACCCATGTTGTGTTCTTAAAGCAACACTTCTGTAAAACACCAACAGGGAATCTTTAGATCACTTATAAGGAAATTAAAAAATAAAATTTTTTTAACAAGAGTAAAAATACTTAGTTCATGTAATAGCTACCCTGAATTTTTTGGGTGAGTTATATATTATATCATCTTTTTGAGATCCTAGTAATCTTGACAGAAAAAAAAATTTGAACATAACTTTAAATGAAATAAAATCTGACCTACTGCTTTCGTAGTCATTCTCACATGTAGTAAGATGGGACACAGAGTCTTATCTCAGGTAAGCAGGGCTCCTTATAAACCTTAAATGCTTTAGTTCTAAAGCTGATCTTTGTTTTTTAAATATCATTTTACAAAGTTTACATAAATTTTTTGAGGTCACATGAACATTAGCTCACACCATATGATATCATATTTAAAACATGAATTAAAGTACGGCTGAAAGATTTTAACCTTTACATAGATTAGGGTCTCATTAACTTAAAAATACATTTAAATTGTTCCACAATGTAAAAAGTAACATAAAACTTTACATATATTATTGATAACAGGTAAATAAATCCCCAATATATATTTTATTTACCATACAACTTCAGAACACCTGCTTGATATAATGCTCTTTTAAAGTTTCTACCTTATAGAGTTTTATAACTGGAAGATATGAGCACATTAATAGCATCACAATTACATTGATGTTTCTACATTAACCAAGTTTAGCTTTTCAAGAAATGGCAGTACAGTGCTCTAAAATAACAGTTCTTAATTAAACAGTTGTTTAATTTTTATGGTTGCCTGCTCTAGAAAATTTAAATCTTAATAAACTAAATGTTATGGGTAAACTAATGTTTAAGAAATTTTTGTCTCTTTAACACATGACTGATTTTTACAATTTTATACAGACTTTAATACAAACTTATACAGACCTTAGTATATCAATCAGATATCAAACAAAAGTACTCATGAATGAGTAATCCCATATCAAATTTACTTTACTTATTTATCAAAATATTAGACAAATGTTTTGAACAGTGTAAGCCATTTTTTTGATTGAAAGAAAAGTCCTGGAACATAGGCATATTAGACCTTTTGTAGACATTAATACTTTATTAGATTTTTGAACACCTAGAAAAACTTGTAAGCTTAAATTTAAAGAAATTTATATTTATAAGTTTACCCAATTTAAATTGAAACATTTAAATCACGTGAATTAAAGATCTTTGGATCCACTTTTTAAAATTGTTTTTATGAGTGCTTTTTAATATGAGTGCTCCTTATATATGTTAATTTGTGTATCATATATATGATATACGGACATATGTATACATATATAGACATACAACACATAACAAATTGTGCACACATAATAAAAGTGAAGGCCTTGTAGCTTTTCACAGGTGAAATCTCCACTGTAATGATTTAAAAATTCCACAGTTGGTCAAAGATATTACTGATCAGAAAAACATTAACCTAGGTCTGTAGGAGCAAAATCATGAGCTCAAAAAATAAATAAAGAATCTAAAGAAAAAAATATGAGTCCTAGAAAAAATGACTGGCCAGTAATAAGTAAATACCATACAATTTACTTTTTTTTTCCTTAGGCCTCAAATAAGTCTCCTACTAAGCTTACAGGCTTCTTTCATTTGCATTTCAAAATAATCCCTGGCTGAGGTCTGGAAGAAGCAGGAAAAAATGGCTATTCTGAGCAGAAACCTTAGGCCTAAGGTATTTTAACCATTATTTTCAGGTTAGGATGTTGAAAATTATGATACAAGTTTAAGATACAATTCACAAAATTTTATATGTTTACAAGTTGTTTTGTCAACAGATATCATACTATGATTTAGTATCCTTGTCCAAATTAATGCACTGGTACACACAGTGACATTTTCCCAGGCTACCTAATTTAAAATTGGTGAAAAAAAGACTGAATGATTGGGAAGTTACTTGCCAACTTGGAAGTAGAGTTCTTTAGTTTTCCATCCTAAGTATTTAAGTTCTCTGGCATGAATTATCTGAAACCATGAACTAAACAAATACCTAAACCCGACTTTTAACTGCAAGATTGTGAAATGCTTCAAAAACCCATTCAGATACCAAATTGGTACAATGAAACATCATCATTTAGACACAAATTCAGCTAAGATCATTTCCAAGAAACAATTTATAATATTAACACATTATTGCACATGTCTTAAAGGGCCAGAAAAAAGGCACAAGACAGGCAGAAATGAACTCCAGACAATGGCTGACAGACAGAACCCTTTAAAACAGAGCAAATAAGAGAAAAATCTCCTTCCCCAGTGGCACCACAGATGTCCCCACAAGGGGACCAAATGTTTTCACAGAGGAGCAACCTGAAATGTAAAATAAAGTGTCTCCATGGTGACTTTACTGCATTTAGTGTCCCCTTTTTGTTTTTCTCTTTTTTTAAGAAGACAGAGGCGGCATTATCCTTACAGTGCAGGGAACGAAGGAGGGAATTCCCTGAAGAAACAGGGCTTTGGCAGATGCTGGGAGATACTCAGTTCTTCATTCCCCAGCAGGCATTGCCATCTGCACTGGGTGTGCTCCAGGCAGCCAGCTAGGGGCTTCTCTCATTCTGCTTAACAAATGGTGGTAAAGTTCATCACAGTTCCTTAAAACACAGTCCAAAGGGGTGTCAGGCTTACTTGCTTTGTTACCCATTTTCACGTTCAATACCCTTAAGATTTTATCACAGAAATCACAAAACAAAATGCACAAAAACAAAAAAACAAAAAAACATATAGAACACAGAACAAAACACACACACACACACACACACACACACACACACACACACACACAAAAACAGAATCCCGGTGCCAAAACAGAAAAACAGAGGAGCAATTCAACGTCTTGCTAAAGCTCTGGGGTAGGAGCACGTGCGTGTCCCTCGGCACCTCTCTAACCTTGAAAGGAATTCCCTACAGAACGGAACAGAGGACAGAACGATTCTCATTACTGTCCTGGACAGGAGTGTATGTGAGCCTCCCCAGGCCACCTCTCTGTCATTAGAAGAGATCTCCCTTAACCAGATATAAGATGTTATCAAGGTGCCACTTACCTATGGAGGCCTCCTCCACCAGGTGCTTGCTAATAGTTTCAGTGCGGTGGTTCACTGCAGTGCTCCCCAGACCGACGGCTCACTCCAAGGCCTTGGAACATCTCAAGTTGTGCACCCCCTAGAGTGGCTCCCCAGCCCGTAGCCCTGGAGGGAAGGCCAGCTTCAGAATTTTCAGCAGTCTGCCCTTGTGATCTGGTCGGGCAGGGTCATCTCACTGGGGAACTCCAAAATGTTGGACTAGGATGCAAGAAAAGACCACTGACTCCAATTAAAATCAAATTAAGGCAAGCTTATTATTAAAACCGGCCAGGCTGCCTCTCCCTCCAAAAATGGCGGGAACAAGACAGCAACACCACCTTTCCTACAGCCCAGCTATATAGCCCAGAAAGTTACACAAAAAGGGGGTTACAGATAACAGAACTTTGAACGCATCACACTAATGGTAGTTTACATTTTTTTTGCTGGCCCCAACATCAGAAATTATGAGGACCATTAGAGACTCAGAGAGGGTCGTTGTCTGGCCTGGGAAGGCCAATATTTATTAGGTGTCACTAATGTTTCAGAGAGCACTGTTATCTGGTCAGAGAGCCAGGCAAGGATGAGTTCAAGGCATGGGCACTCATTCCAAGCAGGTTCAGAATTTGCAGTAATTTATAGTAAAGCCCAAATTATCTTTTCACGGCTTTCTGGCAAGATGGCTCCAAATTCTAATAAAAGATCAGGTTGGGTCTATCAAGCCTGTCCTTTACTTTTGGAAACTCCTCTACAACCTGCAAGGTTGTGAACTCCTGACCATTTTACATTCCAGATATGTATTCACAGATTTTCTAACTCTTGTCCTCCAACTGTGTTTTACTTGGGGTGAAGGTAATATCAAGGCATTGTTCTGGATGAGATTTGGAAGATTTTTGTGTAGCACATATTTGCATACACATTTAGGAGATCACTCCTCCTAAACACTGTTGGAACAGAAAATTCAATCTATGGGGGAGCTTCCTAGCTGAACAACATTATACATAAAATCAAGTTCATTAAATAAATAGTTTTGGATCAGTGGATGATATATATTTCAAGATGGATTTAAATTGGCATATATATTGCTACATTTTAATGTCCATGTGACTTTTGTGTTTATAATGTTTTGTGCTTTATGTGGATTTATAATCAAATTTTCACAAGATTGTTCTCAGAAATATTCATCCAACTTAAATACATACTTTTTTCCTAGTACTGAAAAGTAACTTCAGTGAATGGTGCATAAAAATCCTAATATTTCTACAGTAACTGACCCAGATTAACATCAATGCAAGTAGATTCCTATGGGACATGATGTGTATTTTGATGTTCATTTTTATTCATCACCGGTACATTACTATTTCTGCAGTTTATGCACATTATATATAGTATGATATATAATGTTCAATCACTTCCTGCTTGAGAACACATGTATTCTTACAGGTTTCTTGACTATTCTTTTCATGAGACTTCTTTCCAAACACATTATTTTTGATTTCCATAATCACTTTTGAAACAAAACTCACACACCTTTCAGGATAAACCACAACCATAATATTACCATTAGATGTATAACTGGTTGCAGTGAATGGTTGTATATCAATGTGAGATTTCTTTTATATTTTCAGATATCAATTCAATCCATTATTTAAAGTGGAACCAGTTATATTATTTATTCACATGATGGTCAATTGATGCATTATCAATATATTCTATGACACAGAGTATACCCCTTTGTACCCCCAATACTAATTTATATTTCTTCAAAATAGTGCTCCCAGAAATGGTGGAAGGAATACTCATGTCACCTGATCTACATATACATTTTATCACAATAATATTCTGGACACAAAATGCAAAGGTCACACTTATGATTTTACCAAAGCCTAAATAAAAAGTGTGCATGGATTAATAAAAAACATCCATGTCCTGGTTACCTAATGCTCTCAAAAGTCAATCCAATTTGTGACAACATATTAGTTTCTGCCTAAGATTATATATTCAGACTCAAACCGTTGAAAATGTCTAAACAAATTACACACTTTATACTTTTACTGACTTCCTAATGTCTCTATTTATATCTGCTTTCCTACATATTTTCCCCAATTCGTCATTGTGCTGACATTTACATTCACTCTCTACCCGAAACCTTATTTGTAAAGAACTTTTGGTACAAATGCTATACTAACTCTTCTTTCTAAATCTACTGACTATCTTGCTAATCCTACAGACTATCCCTTTTTTATTGGATATTCTGTATGTTATTCAATCATCCAGTGTATAAGATCCTATTTCTTTGTATATCGATTTATCTGAGACATCTGTGCAGAATATAATTCAAAGCAAAGTATGCTACTCAAGGGCCCAATGTCCTACTTGGCTTCAAGTCTTCCCTAGATTTCTGTTTCCATACTTATATTTCACCTATATATTCTTGTAAATATCTCAGGTTCCCAATACCATTATTCATCCAGCAGAATGATTCCTAACCCAAATAGAACATGATATTAACACTAACCATACACTGTTCCCTCAATCTAACTTTACAGCAGTGCAGGGATAGAGTTGGTCTTACAATACAGGAATATAGGGGATCTTCCACCTGCTGAGAATCGCAAAGATCCAAGCAGAAATTATCCCTGAAGAAGATATAGAATGCTATGAAGGACCTGAGAGACCAAAAGTCATTTTCCATGGCAAATAACCTTGTCAGGATGAAGAGATGTGTCTGAATAAGCCTCTCGCATTTTAATGTAGACAAAATGGACAAAACCAAGCCTGTGTGGAGATCTCTCCCCCAGTACCTATGGTTGATATACCATTCTAACTTGTGAAAGTGTCACAGGAAGTAGGGGCAGCCTCCATCTCATGGGACCCTAGGAAGAAACTGTTAGGACAAAGTGTTTGCCAAGGCTGTGAGCTCATTCAGTTCATGAAGGAAGTGACCTACCTCACTTCTTTGTGATGGAACTCTCTGAACTTGGGATCCCGGAAACCAGGCACCCAGGGCCAGGCCCAGTAACAGTCACAGAGATTTCACTTGTTTGGATTTATCATGGAAAGAGTCAGTCTTTCTTGGTACCTACAGATGTGAAGATGGCCAAATGCCAGAAAAAATCTGAAGAGGTGTCTTTCCTGAGAAAGCAGGTAGTGGCGGCTCAAAGCTGGCTCCTGACAACTTCACAGAGTGGGCCAAGGAGTCCACATTTGAGAACAGACAGGCCATTTCGGGTGAACAAAGAATGGCTCACCAGGCAGAGGACACTCCGGTTAGTAACAGACCTTCTTGGGGGAAGGAGGTGCATTTGTGGGAATGAGTGTGGGTTTGTGGTTTTGTCTCATGTTCTGAGAATACGTAGGAAAGTTGGTTTGTTTGTTTTGGAGTGGACTGTTTCAATTAAGTCATTTGACAAGGCAAGTGTTTCTATGTCTGTGTATCCCACTTTGTCCGTGGGTGTAGACATTACAAAAGAAAATGCATCAATGGATGTGTCCTGTCTAGGAGAAAGCTTCCCAACATTCACGCTGCCCAATTTATAAAAGAACAGTGGATTGCCTTATTTGTGGGCAATACCTGCAATCTTCCTAAGTTCCTGTTTTCTTCCTGAATTCTGGCCACTCTCCAGAATAGGCTCATGATTTTGTGACCAAGATAGGTACCACCTCTAAGCTCTGTGACTTGGCCATGTACTGGATAGCTGAAGGGAATGGCAAGAATCTCAGAAAATTCAGATATCAGTGTTACCAGGAAAAGTCTCAGTGGAGAAACCCTGCTTTGGGACTTTTGCTTACCTATTGTTCTATAGCACTAAATGTCAGGAAGGTCTTTGCCAAGGCCACCCCGTTGTGAAGCCTGAATAAAACAGTTCTCTAATGCAAATGAATGGGCATCACCTGTCCCTCTTTGAGTAATTGATTTCGAAAGGGATGTGTCTGAATCAGCCTGTTGGCCCTGTGTGAGGCTGTGGCTTAGATTCTCAGCACCTGATGGATCTAAAGAAAGATGCCATGTGTGCATCCAAAACCAAAATGGCCAACAGAGCATTCATTATGGATGAAGTCTCTCGCCTTCCTCTGTAAGTTTCCTGACCTCCATAAGGTGAGAATAGGAATCCTTTGGGTCAAATGAGTTCTTCAAAGCCCTTCAGAGTCTAGCCCATTGGTGCTTGGGTTTTCTCATGACCCCAATCCACATGAAGAATCTAAACCCCACAGTCAGTAGGCCTCAAATTGGAGAAGTGGAACAGTAATAATGGTAGGCCTATTTGATCACTCCTGGTTCACAGGAAGGGTTTCCAGGCCACCCTGACTTTAGGCAAATGACGGGCAAGGGAGCTTATTTTGGACACTGTCTTGTCCAGCGCCCCTCATAGAAACCTCCAGCTAGAGGTTATGATGAGTGTCTATGTGGAAAAGATGAGGGCCATATGGGAGTGTTTTCGTTTAAATTTTGGTCATTTGTGTGGCGATTGGAAGAAATCACTGGGTCCACCTGGGCTTGAACTCTCGTGTGAATCCACATAGAGACTGAGTTCTGGAACTGACCTCAGAGAAGAATTGCCATGAGTTTTGTTGGGATTTTAGGAGGCCACGCATGAAAGTAGCCCTTATAAACTTAGATCAAGGCCACAGAGCACTGGGAATCTCAGCCAAGATAATCCATGATTTTCTTCTTAAAGTCTTGGCAGCCATAGTTGAGAGTTAAAACACACATGTACCTCACATTGTAGACTTCAATTGGACTGGCTTCATGTGACCTTTTGTCCACTCTTTGGGAGGCCTTGCCTATGAGAGTTCTCCAGAGTTTCATTGAAATGAGCTTCCTCAACATTTAATGGTTTTTGAAACCCAAAGTTCCTCCAACTTCATTCTCGAAAAATGGCTAGATAAACACCATGAAATTTTTGAAATTCCCATGACCAGGTGGCACTGGAGAATCTTTGGATGTCCTATTGCTGATCATGAGTGTATCAGACAGTGCCTTGACTGACTGGGTTTCATGAAAATTGTGTAGAACAGAGATGCCAGTAAGTTGGAACCTGCAAATTAGTGGGCCTAGAGCAGTGGTGTGAAGGTGTGTGATAAAACATGTGTGGTGGGGCTATGTGGATCTGCCATTTGCTTCCAAATGGCTTGTGACTGACATGGTACAGCCAGCAGAACCTTCCATGTAAAGGCATCTTTTTATATAGGGAGATTTCAAGGCAATGTTCAGAATCAGGTTGCTATGGACAAAGGGGCAACCCATGTGGGATAAAATCCTGGTTGGTGCATTCACATGCAGACCGTGAGTTCCACATGTGACAGAACTCCCTCCAGCACTGTGTCCCAGTTGATCTCCTTGTATTTCATGAAGAAAATACCAAAGTCCCAGTGCAGCAGCAAGAACCACCACGAAAAGTGGAGGAGGACCAAATGGCTTCACAGTTCACACGGTGAGTCACTTAGCTCCCAGTGGCCATAGTTTAACTACAAAGAGAGTATTCGCACTGCTGCCTCATGTTCATTGGAAAATTAGAAACAATGTCCTCCAGGTCACATAGATGCAGACTCAGCTTTGATGGTCTCACTAGAAAGTAAGCTAAAGCTACTGACAACAACATATATTTCAAGTGCCCAACCTCAGAGGCAGTTTATCAAGAAGTCTTTAGGCCAGCAGAGCTCCATGTTTGTGGAGTGTTTACCATGTGCCTTACTTTTGGAAACTGCTCTACCACTTCCAAGGTTGTGAACTCCTGAGTATATTCCATTCCACATATGCATTCACAGATTTTCTAACTTTTCTCCTGTAATTGTGTCTTACTTGGGACGAAGTTAATGTCAAGGCATTGTTGTGGATGAGAGTGGGAAGATTTTTGTGTAGCACATATATGCATACACATTAGATTCATTTTCCAATTTTCCATTCAAAATACTTAATCCCTGAGAGTAATTCATAAACTACTAGACTCTGACTGCTAATCCTAATATGATGGAGAAAACTAACCCAAACAGAATAGAAATACAAGCAGTTCAAAAAAGGCATGGTGTATAGTTGGACTTGCCATTTGCATTATGAAGGGTAGGTGTTATAAATCTAGTTAATTTTTAATTGAAATAGTTCTCCTTGTGTTTTTAAAGTTAATAAATATATAAATTCCTGTCTCCCTTTCTCTGTAGCCTATTCAGAACATGTAATTTTATATGCACATATAGAATCCTACCTGGTATCACATGTACATTCTTGTGAGGTGGCTGACTTGGCAGATACAAATTATGAGAAGAGATCACTCCTCCTAAACCCTGTTGGATCTTAAAATTCAACCTATGGGTGAGCTTCCTAGTTGAACAACATTAAACATAAATCCATGTTCAGTAAAAGAAATATTTTTGCATTTGTGGATGATATATATTTCATGATAAATTTCGATTGGCATATATATTGGTAATTTAATGTCTCTGTGTGTGTTTTTTTGTATATATATATATATTCTCCAGATTTTTCAAAATATGAAATATATGTGTCTTATATACACTCCCTAAATTCATTCATGTTCATGTACATGGATTTATAATCAAGTATTCACAAGATTATTCTCAGAAATATTCATCCACATGAAATACATATTTGTTTCCAGTACTGAAAACTCACTTCAGTTAATGTTGCATACAAATACTAATATTTGTACAGTAACTGACCCAGTTTAACATCAATGCAAGTAGATTACTATTGGACATGATGTGTATTTTGACGTTCATTTTTATTCAACACTGGTACATTACTATTTCTTCAATTTATGCACATCATAGGATATATATTTCATCCACAAATTAGCAAACTTATAGGCATTTGTTTCACTTTCAATAACTTCCTGCTTCAGAACACATGGATTCCTCCAGGTTTCTTGTCTGGTCTTTTCATGAGACTTCTTTCCAAACACATTATTTTCAACTTTCATAATCAGTTTTGAAGCAAAACTCACACACTTTTCATGACAAACCATAATCCTAATATAACGTTTAGATGTATAACTGGTTGGAATGAATGTATGTGTATCAATATAAGATTTCCTGTATATTTTCAGATATCAATTGAATCCATTATTAAATTTGGAACCCATTTTATTATTTATTCACAGTATTGCCTATTCATGCATTATCTCTATATTCATATCACAGGGTACACCTATTTCTACCCCCAATATTAATTTGTACATTTGGACACAGAAGCAATGGTCACACTTATTATTTTACCAATGTAAATGTCAGGCGAGCATCGGAGGAAGAGACTACCAGGGACTGTCTAATGCAACAGCCAAAAGTTTATGGGGGTCCAGCATGCTGGGGCTCAGAGCTCCCTTGAATAGAGGAGAGAGCCCTGAGAACAGCTTAAGCAGAGCTTATATACTTTCCTTGGAGAGGGCAGGGAGGGAAGATTATTGATGGGTCAGGGCGAGTGGGTAGTTTCCGTGCAAATGGGTGAGGGAGTACATTCTGCAGTTTTGCAGTTGGTACAGCACATTCAGGGAACAAGATTAGCAAACAGTTCTCAAGATATCAACAGTGTTTTGTTAAGCATACCGTAAAACTGGAAGTGACAATTACCTATTTTATTTACCTTTCATTCCCCACTTTCTTTTGGTTACATTAAATCATAATAGTGATCATTGGGGATGTCATTTTATGTCTGCTAGTGTGGTATATTGATTTCTGATTACCATAAGTTTAACTTGTCCAATTTGAGCTTGGAGAAAGGAAACTACACGGTTGAGCAAACAGGGTCCTACAGTTAGCAATAATGTGAGGATTATTAAGGGACCGGCCAGGGCTGATAAAAGCGTAGTTAACCAGGGGGACTCTGTGAACCAAGACTCAAACCACCCTTTTTGGGCCTCTCTCTCTTGTTGATGCTCTTCAATGCGTCTTCTTAATTTAATCATAGATTCTTTTACAACTCCAGTATGGTAGGCATAATAACAACATTCTTCCCTCAATGCAGGACAAAGGCCCCTCCTCTCATGAAGAGGAGGTTGAACCCTCGCCTGTTCTGTAAAACAACTTCAGAGAGAGAGGTTAAAGATTCTTGTAAAGCTGTGATGGTGGTTTTTTAATATCTTTAAGTTTTGGTGTATTGCTGCTTCTAATTGGGTCATTTGTTGTGTCCCATGGATTAGGGCAGTGGTACCTGTGCCCACCTCTGCAGCAACTACTATTCCTCATAGGATGGCTAAAGTGAAAGATACAGGTTGCCAGCAGAACCGGGTTGTATGCCCCCCTATTTGAAATTTAAATGATCCTGCCTCATGATAGAGCACTCGGGGAAACATCTGCACCATTACATAATTAATCACATCTGTTGATAATTCTATGAATAAACAATGTTTAAGTATATAGAATTATACTGTTGTAGGTATGGACAAGGCAAGGCACCTAAGATAGCACCGAAGACAGGGAAACAGTCCTATTTGGTTGCAACCGGATATAGAGGGCATTGCTTCTATTGTAATCAATTAATCCCCTGAATCCCAAGTTTAGGTAGTTTCAGAATTTTGTACCCAACATGTAAGAGAAAAGACTCAGAAATTTACAGTCTGCAGAAGTTCACAAAAAGCAGTTTTTGGTTCTGTTTTTATTTTCCTCTTCTCTGGGAAAGATAACTTTTTAAGGACATCTGGGAGGGGGAGAGCTTTTTTCTTCTCTTTTATTTTCTCCCTGCCAGCTGTTACCATGGAGCCCAGTTGGTAACTTCTTTATCTTGGAAATGTAGCCATCTCTGGAAGCCTCAGCTCAAGGCCAGAGACCTTGTTCACATATTTTGTGAAAAACTAGTAAGGGGGTGTCTAGCTTAGAAGTGCTGATTTTTCCAGCCAGTGGCCAAGTATAACAGAGCAACACGAAAAGAGGAAGTTTATGTACACTGAACTCTTTTATAGGGACTTTGTTGCTGAAAGTCCTAAAGTCAGCCACGATGAAGACTTCTGGAGAAGGCCATTTAAGATTTTTCTGTGGGCCTGGTACAGAGGGGAAGACGGGGAAGGCGGGGGGTGAGAGCAGTTCTGTGGTTCTGAGAATGAGGAAAAAGAGATATAAAAGAATAATGGGAAAAGGGTTTGGGATTTTCCTGGCAACAAAACGTGAGCAGTAGAACAGGTAGAGCAGATGGGAAGACAGGAGTGAGTATCCCAAAAAGCCTGTGAGGGACATTAAATTCTTAGTAACCTGTTTTTTAGTGATGACAAAGCAACTTTAAAGGCCATTTTCATTACAACTTGGATAGGCGTCTGAGGGCACTCCTCAGCTGGTTTGAGCTTTGGGTTAGCTGGTAAGAGGACCTGGTGGGACCCGGTGTGGGCACTGACAGGAGAAGAGAGGAGTGAGTGGGTGGAAGGGTACCTCAGTACCTGTTACCTCAGCAAGGGGGCAATGGTCTGAGAACCAGCGGAGGTTTGGGGTTTTGATCTAGTAATTGGAGGGGAGAAATCAGGTTGTTGATGTGAGAGTGACAGCAGAGAGTCTGGAGCAGAAGGATCTATTGGAGAAACATAGTTCATGATGTGAGCAAAGGACTGAAAAGGCATACACATAGGGGAATTTTCTTCCATCCTTTTGAGCACTTGCCGAAGTTGAAAAAGTCACACAGAATTTGAGGATCTAGACACCCCTCTGCGGGCCATCGGTTTTGGTTGTCTAATTGGTAATATGGCCAATGCTGTGAACTGAATTTGATGAGGAGTTTGGGTTCCACCAGGCAGCCCCTGTATGCTCACATCCCCATGACTTACGGAAGAAGACGGCTTTTCCCCCACACAGCCGTGGTTGTTTGTGGCTTTGATAGTCCACCGGGCAAACATAGTAATCTAGGCTAGCCAACCTGCATCAGGCTTGCGTGTCCCTACATCCATAATGTTTGTTTCCATTATCTATGGTACGGAAGAAATTTAATGGAATTTTAATGGGATCCTCTTCATCAGAGATATCCCAATTGGAAAGACGTATACTCAGCTGACAAATATCTGGGTGGAGAGATGGCCACCAGGTCCCTAAGGGGGCTGTCTGCAAGACAGACCATACTTCTTGTCTAATAGGATTTGTGATCAGCCATCGCTGCTGAATGGGCTGATGATGGTTAGGACTAGTGGTGGCCAAGGGGAGAGTCTATAGCCTTATCCACATGGACAATATGCAATATGAAAGGGTTACCAGTCTTTTCCACTTTCAAGCCAGAGTCTGGACAGGGCGCAGGCTTGAGATGAGAATTAGGATCCAGGAAGTGATTCCGTCTACCTTTAACACTGTAGGTTTTATAAGTAGCACCTGGTATGGTCCTGTCCATCGGGGTTCCAGGGATGACACCTGAAGTCATCTTATGTAGACGAAGTCTCTTATTTGATATCGATGTGGAGTCTCCTCTTAACCAGGTTGGTAGGCAGTGGCCAGCTGGTTTGACAGGTATCGCTGAGTTCTTTCAAGAGCTTTAAGTTTGTCAAGCAAGGGGGTGTGGAAGGGATCGGTAGGTCTTAGAGTTGGGGTTAGGTCCTTACTGGAGGAGGGGCCCCATAGAGAATTTCATAGGAGGTGAGGTTACTCAAAGAAACAGAGGGAGTATTTCTTGCATGAAACAGTGCATAAGGCAGGAGCATAGTCCAACCTTTGATGTCCTCTCTAAGCTTAATTTCGTTAAGGTCTCTTTAATGGTTCTATTAATTTTTTTTTAACCTGTCCTGAGCTCTGGGGTCTATAAGCACAATGTAACTTCCAATTTATTCCCAGGGTCCTGGCTAACCCCTTACTTACCTGGGCCATGAACGCCGGTCCATTATCAGACAATATACCCTTAGGTAGGCCGTATCATGGAAAAATATCTTTCAGGATTTTTTACCACCATTTGTGTCTTTTTTTGTGTGGAAGGCTTCAACCCATCCTGAAAATATATCTACAAACACTAGGAGATATTGAAGTCCATACCTCGCTGGCTTAATTTCAGTAAAGTCCACTTCCCAGAATTGTCCTGGTCTGGTTGTTCATAGGTGCTTTTTTGCAGGAAGCTTGGAAGGGTAAGCATTAACCTATTGACAGAACGGACAGGGTTTTGTTACCCGTTCAGTTATGTCCTTTCGCTGTGAGTCGGTTAGTGGAAAACTCTGTTCTTGATCCTTCAGGAATGCCTGCAGTTTCTTTGAACCAAGGTGTGTGAATTGATGTACATTTTTAACGTAGTGTAGGGATTTCTGAAATTGCAGGCTTGGCTCAGTGAACTTGAGGAGTTCAGTGCCAGTGTTGTTAGATGTTATCAAAAGCTTGCTGGTGCTCAGGGGTCCATTGGAATTGGGCATCTCCCTTTAACAGCGGGTATAAAGGAGAAGTTAAGGACGCAAACACAGGAATCCATAACCTGCAAAACCCAGTAGTCCCAAGAAACTCTCTGTGTTGTCTGCTGCTGGGGGGGGGGTGTATCTGCACAACCGTTTGTTTTCTGGGCTCAGTGAGCCATTGTTTACCACCCCTAAGGGAATAGCCCAGGAAGACTACTTCTTGCTGGCAAATTTGGGGTTTTTTGGAAGAAGCTCTATACCCGAGTTGAGCAAGCTTATATAATAGTGCTTGGTTCCCAGACTCACAGTTTTCCTTGGTGTTGGCTGCAGTAGCAGGTCATCCACGTATTGAAGCTGGGTGACTTCAGGTTGCATAGTTCTGAAGTTGTTGACATCTCTGTGGAGGGCTTCATCAAAGAGAGTGGGCGAGTTTTTGAACCCCTGTGGGAGTCTAGTCCATGTTAGTTTACCATACGTTCCGGTTTCTGGGTCTACCCACTCAAAAGCAAACAGCAACTGACTGTCTTTATGCAGAGGCATGCAATAGATAGCATCTTTATGTCCATACCATTTCTACTCAGGGTTCAGAGTGATAAGCAGATTGTACGAATTATTTACCATGGGGTGAATGTCCTGCACTCTGTTGTTGATCTCTCTTAGGTCTTGTATGGGGGATAGTCCCCAGTTCCTGGATTTTTTACCGGTAGCAGGGGAGTGTTCCAGGCCGATTGACAGGGCCTTAGGACCCTAAGGCCAGATATTTCTGAATATGGGGCCTTATCCCATCTTTACCTTTTTTGCTCAGAGGATGTTGTTTGACATTGATTGGGGAGGCTGAGGTTTTTAACTCCACTGTTCTTGGAGGTTGTTTCATGGCTAGGCCTAACCCAACAATTTTGCCCAGACATCTGGGTAATCTGTTATCCATTTCTGGGGTAGCTTGCCTGTTTGATCAGTCTTGGGGTGTGTGAAAAGTGGATGTTCATCTTCGACTGACATTTATAAAGCCATGACTATAGGAGTTTTTAATGAAGGATTTAGAAATTTCATTTTGGGGCCTTCGGGGTTAAAAGTTGTTTTGGCCCGGAGCTTACTGAGCAGATCTCTGCCCATCAATGGGGCCAGGCATTCTGGGATTACTAGGAAGGAATGTTGGATTTTGTCTTTCCCCATGTCCATGGTCCTCTTAGTGGTCTAAGTCTGATATTTACTGCTGTTAGCCCTTTGAACTAGAGATCTTTTATTTGATAGAGGGCCCAGTGGGGCCTTAAGGGCTGAGTATACTGCTGCTGTATCCACTTCAAAGTTTATGGGGTCCCCTTCACTTCAAAAATTACCCTGAGCTCGGGGAAGGGATCTGAGCCCCGACATTCTTAGTCAACCTCCAGAGTCAGAAAGGCTGTCTGGCGTGGCTTTCTCTTTCTAGGGCAATCTTTGGCTCAGTGTCCTTTTTCTTTACAGTAGGCACATTGATCTGAGGCCAAGGGTGGCCTCTGGAGGGGACCCAGGTATCACTTCTTGTCTCCCTGTTTCTTAATTTCTGGCCTATTTATTGTTGTGACCAGGACATTAGTTAATACCTTAATCTGTCTTTTTCATCTCTCATCCTCCCTTTGCTCCCTTTCGTTCTCTCTGTTTCTCTCTTATAGGATACTTTCTCGGCTACTCTGACTAAATCTCTCAAAGTCATATCTTGTAATCCATCTAAGTATTATAACTTTCTTTTAATATCCAGATCAGCTTGCCCAATGAAGGCCATCATGGCATATGCCTTTTGATCCTCTGCCTGAAGATCGAAAGGAGTATATCTCCTATATGCCTCCATAATTCTCTCTAGAAACATAGAGGGATGTTCATCAGGCCCTTGAATAATCTCTCTTACCTTGGCCAAATTATTTGGTTGCCTAGCGGCCGGTTGGAAACCCACTATTAGGGCCCGGCAATAAGTGGACAGATGCTCCCTACCTTCAAAGGTGTCGGGGTCCCAGTTGGGTAAGTTCAAGGGGAAGCCGGCTTTGATTATGTTGGGAAGTTGTGTTGGTCACCCATCTGGTCCGAGGATATTTTTTTTTTCTAGCTTCCAGGAAGTTTCTTTCTCATTCCTCTGTCATGAAGAGAATCCCTAGGATTTGTTGGCAGTCATCCCAAGTAGGCAGGTTTGAAAACGCCAGGGAGTTCTTTGAGTTCTTTTTGCCAGGCCAGCTTCCTCCAGGGAAGGAGGGGCTGTGTGTGTGACAAGGGGGAGTCATTTGGTGGGCTCTGGGCTGGCCTAGCTTCCTCCAGTTGCGGAGAGGCTGAGTCAGCAGCAGGGGAATCACTTAGAGGTTGTTGGGGGTTGGTGAATGAGGGCAGCGGATAAGAAGGCGAGGAGAGTCCAGTAGAGTCTTGAGACTCAGGGAGAAGAGAGGGTGGAGGAGGAGGAGCAGAGGGTTTGAGAGATAGAATCATGGTGGAAGGAGTAGGAGCGGGGGCAGAGACAAGGAAAAGCTTCACCCATGGAGGAGGAGATTTGCAGAGGTCCTGCAAAGTTGAGATATATGGCTGTTGATCTGGATGTCCATGTGGCCCCGGTTGAAATACAAAATCTCTGACTTTTCGAATTAGTGGGACGTAGATGTTTCTAGGGGCTATCCAACTCCAAAGGTGGGTCATTCTGAGGCACAGAGGATCTGCCAAGTCCAGCGATTTACTGAAAAAGAAAGATTCTGGGCCCTTAAGCGGACTTTGTTCCAGTGATCAAGGGTCAGGAAGAGAGGTGTTGAAGTTCTCTGTCCCAAAATGAGAGATACACAAACAGTGAAAGCAACGACACACTACACTGACAAGACAAGACAATAAAGTCAGGCATTGGACGTCCAATACTGAGGCCAGGCCTGAGTAGCCGGCAAAACCTGATGGGCTGTCAATACCGAATCCGAAGCAAAATATCACTGAGTCAAGGAGACTATTGTTCCTCGATTTCCTGAGTCCTCTGGGGCATGCCCCAGGGACGTGGCCTGTGGCTCTGTGACACGTATGTCAGCCTCTGTCAGAGAGAGCTCACGCTCATCACCCATAGCCATTTGCCAAGCCCTAACCTGAAACCTAAAACCAAAAAGAGTTCCCTTACTTACCCTGAAAGGAGCCCCTTGGGGATCTTTCATCCGCCGCTGTCGGATCTTGCTGGTGCCTCCAGATGTAAAGGTCGGGCAAGCATCGGAGGAAGAGACCACCAAGAGAATATCTCCTTCAACAGTAAATGGTTTATTATGGGTCCAGCATTCTGGTGCTCAGAGCTCACTTGAATAGAGCAGAGAGCAATGAGAACAGCTTAAGCAGAGCTTATATGCTTTCCTTGGAGAGGGCAGGGAGGGAAGTTTATTGATGGGTCAGGGCAAGTGGGTGGTTTGCGTGCAAACGGGTGAGGGTATACATTTGCGGTTTGGCAGTTGGGGACAGCACATTCTGGAAACAAGATTAGCAAACAGTCCTCAAGACTTCAACAGTGTTTTGTTAAGCATACAGAAAAACAGTAAGTAACAAGTACCTATTTTATTAACCTTTCACCAAAGCCTAAATGGAAAGTGAGCATGGATTACTAAACACATCCATGTCCAGGTTGCCTAATGCTCTCAAATCAATCCTATTGGTGACTACATATTTGTTTCTTCTTAAGATAATATATTCAACCTCAACCCTGTTGAAAATGACTAATCCTATCAGTCACTTTATATTTTGTCTGATTTCCTAATGTCTATTGATATCTGCTTTCCTACATATTTTCCCCAGTTCATCATTGTGACTGACTCTTCACATGTGCTGACATTTACATTCACTCTCTATCCGAAACCCTATTGCTAAAGAACTTTTGGTCCAAATCCTATATTACTCTTTTTTCTAACATACCGACTATCTTCCTAATCCTAAAGACTATCCCTTTTTGACTGGATGATCACTTCGACAATCAATCATCCAAGGTACAAGGTCCTATGCCATTGTATATTGATTTATCTGAGACATCTTTGCAGAACATAATTCAAAGCTAAGTATCCCAATCAACAGCCCAATGCCCTTCCTGGATTCAAATCTTATCTAGATTTCTGTTTTCAAACTTATATTTCACCAATATATTCTTGTAAATATCGCAAGTTCCCAATACCATTATTCATTAAGCAGAATGATTCCTAACTCAAATCAAACATGTTATTAAGCCTAACCATACATTGTTCCCTCAAACTAACTTTACAGAAGAGCCGAGACAGAGTTTGTCTTACAATACAGTAATGTAGGGGATCTCCCACCTGCTGAGAACATCAAAGGACCATGCAGAAATTATACCCTTAAGAAGTTGCAGGCAGCTATGAAGGACCTAAGAGGGAAAAAGTCATATTCCATGGCAAACAACCGGGTCAGTATGAAGAGATGTGTTGAATCAGCCTCTCCTTTCTTAATGTAGAGAACTGATCAAACCATGCCTGTGTGGAGAGCTGTTTCCAGGTGCCTATGGTTGACATACCATTCTAACTTGTGAAAGTGTCAAAGGAAGTAGGGGCAGCCTCCATTTCATGGGACCTTTCGAAGCAACTGTTAGGACAAAGTGGTGGCCAAGGTAGTGACCTCATTCAGTTCCTGAAGGAAGTGACCTCACCTCTCTTCCTTGGTCATCAAAAACTCTGAAATTGTGATGCAGGAAGCCAGGCACCCAGAGCCAGTCGCAGTCCCAGTCCCAGTGGTCTCACTTGTTTGGATTTACCAAGGACAGAGTCAGTCTTCCTTGGTACCAACTGATATGAGGATTGTCAAATGGCAGAAGATCTCTGAAGAGGGGCCTTTCCTGAGAAAGCAGGTATTGGTTCACCGCTGGCTCCTGACAACTTCACAGAGTTGGCCAAGGAGACCAGATCTGAGAAAGGGCAGGCCATTTCAGGGGAACATAGTATGGCCCACCAGTTAGAGGACACTCCGGATAGTCACAGACCTACTTGGGTTAAGGAGGTGCCTTTGTGGGTGTGGAGTGAGTTTGTGGTTTTCTCTCATGTTCTGAGAATAGGTAGGAAAGGCTGTTTGTTTGGGTTGGAGTGGACTGTTTCTAGTAAGTCGTTTGACAAGGCTAGTGTTTCTATGTCTGAGTATCCCACTGTGTCCGTGGTTGTAGACATTAGAAAAGAGAAGGCATCAAAGGATGTGTCCTGTCTAGTAGAAAACTTCCCAGCATTCATCCTGCCTAATTAAAGAATGGACTGTGGTTTGCCTTATGGATGGGCAACACCTACTAAATTCCTAAGTTCCTGTTTTCTTCCTGAATTCTGGCCACTCTCCAGAATAGGCTCATGGTTTTGTTTCCAAGATATGTACCACCTCCAAGCTCTGAGACATGTCTATATACTTGATAGCTGTAGAGAATGGGAACATCTTAGAAAACTCAGATATCAGTGTGACCAGTAAATTTTCAGTGGAGAAATCCTGCTTTGGTTCATTTGCTTACCTATGTTTCTGTTGTCCTGAATGTCAGGAAGGTCTTTGCCTCAGGCCACCCCTTTGTGAAGCCTGAAGAAAACAATTTTCAAATGGAAATGAATGGGCATCACCTGTGGTTCTTTGCTTAATTGCTTGTAAAAGGATGTGTCTAAATCAGCCTCTTGGCCCTGTATGAGGTTGTGGCTTAGATTCTCAGCACATGATGGATCTAAGGATAGATTCCATGTGTGCAATCAAAACCAAAATGGCCAAAAATCTGTCATTGTTGATGAGTCTCTTGCCTTCCTCTGTTAGGATTCTGACCTCTGTCAAGTGAGAATAGGGATCATTTAAGTCAAATGAGTTCTTTGAAGAACTGCAGAGGTGCTTGTGTTTTCTTGTGACTCCAAATCACTTAAAGAATCTATCCCTGAGAGTCAGTAGGACTCAAATTGAAGAAGCAGAGCAGTATTCATGGCAGGCCTATTGGATCACTCCAGGTTCACAGGAAGGGTGACGATGCCACCCTGACATTAGGCAAATGAGGGGCAAGGAAGATTATTTTGGACACTCTCTTGGGATGCGTCCCACATGAAAAACTCTAGCCAGAGGTAATGATGAGTGTCTATATGGAAGAAGGTAAAAACCATGTGGGAGTGTTTTGGTTTTAATTGTAGTCATTCATGTGGCAGTTGGAAGAGATGACTGGATCCACCTGGGCTTGAACTCTGGTGTCATTCCCCTTAAACACTGAGTTCTGGATCAATCATCAAAGAAGTATTGCCATGAATTGTGTTGGGAATTTAGGAGGCCACACATGAGAGTCTCCGTTGGAAACTGAGATCTAGTCCTAGGGTGGCTTTCCACAGAGCACTGGGAATCTCAGCCAGGATATCACATTATTTTATTCTGAAAGACTTGGAAGCCATATTTGCTAGTCAAAACACACATGGACCTCAATTGTAGACCTCGATGGGCCTGGATTCATGTGACCTTTAGGCCACTCTTTGGGAAGCCTTGCCTGTGAGAGTTCTCCAAAGTTTTCATTGAAATGAGCTTCCTCACCATTGAATGATTCCTGAATGATTTGAAAGCCATAGTGCTTCCAACTTAATAATTGAAAATTTGCTAGATAAATACCATGAAATTTTTGAAATTCCAATGACCAGGTGGCAATGAAGAACCTTTGGATGTCCTGTTGCTGATCACGAGTGTACCAGACAGTGCCTTGATTGACTGGTTTTTATGAAAATGGTGTAAAACAGAGATCTCAGTAATTTGGATCCTGCTGAGTAGTGGGCCTAGAGCAGTGGTGAGCAAATGTGTGATAAAACATCTGAGGTGGGGCCATGTGGATCTGCCATTGGCTTCCAAATGGCTTGTGACTGACATGGTGCAGCGAGCAGACCCTTATATGTAAAGGCAACTTGTTATATGGAGAGGTTTCAGGGCAATGTTCAGAATCAGGTTGCAATGGTCAAGGGGGCATCCTATGTGGTATACAAGCCCTGTTGGTGCATTCTCCTGCAGACCCTGATCCACCACACGTGACAGAACTCGCTGCAGCACTGTGTCCCAGTTGAACTCCTTGTATTTCGTGAAGCAAATACCAAACTCCGAGTGCAGCAGGAAGAAACATTATGAAAAGTGGAGGATGATGAAATGGCTTCGCAGTCCAAATGGGGAGACACTTAGCCCCCAGTGGCCACAGATTACCTACAAAGCAAGAATTCAGCACTGCTGCTTCATGTTTATTGGAAAATTATAAACCATGTCCTCCAGATCACAGAGATGAAGACCCAGCTTTGATGGTCTCACTAGAAAGGAAGCTAAAGCTCCTGACAGCAACATATATTTCAAGTGCCCAACCTAGAGGCAGTTTCTCCAGACGTCTTTAGGCAGGCAAATCTCCATGTTTGTAGAGTTTTTACACTGTCCCTTACTTTTGGAAACTCCTCTACAATCTCCAAGGTTGTGAACCCTAAGCATTTTCAATTTCAGATATGTATTCAAAGATTTTCTAACTCTTCTCCTCTAATTGTGTCTTACTTGGGGTGAAGGTAATGTCAAGGCATTGTTCTGAATGAGAGTGGGAAAATTTTTTTGTAGTACACATTTGCATACACATTGATCCATTTTCCAATTTTCCATTCGAAATACTGAATCCCTGACACTAACTCATACCCTACTAGACTCTGACTACTAATCCTAATATGATGGAGAAAAATACCCCAAAAGAATGAAAATACAAGCAGTTCAGAGGAAGCATGGTGTATAGTTGGACTTCCCTCTTGCATGATAAATGGTCGGTTTTATAAATCTACTCAATTTTTAATTGAAATAGTCCTCCATGTGTTTTTTTTTAAAGAGAGAGTGAGAGAGGAGAGAGAGAATTCTATAATATTTATTTTTTAGTTATCGGCGGACACAACATCTTTGTTTTCACGTGGTGCTGAGAATCGAACCCATGCCGCATGCATGCCAGGCGAGCACGCTACCACTTGAGCCACATCCCCAGCTCTCTCCAAGCGTTTTTAAAGTTAACAAATATGTGAATTCCTGTCTCCCTTTCTCTGTAGCCTACTCAGCACTTGTACTTTTTATATGCACATATAGATTCCTACTTGGTATCACACGTATATTTTTATGAGTTGGCTGACTTGGCAGAAACAAATTGTAAGAAGAGATCAGTGCTCCTAAACGCTGTTGGAACTGAAAATTCAAACTATGGGTGAGCTTCCTATTAGAACAATATTATACATAAACCCATGTTTAGTAAAATAAATATTTTTGCTTCTGTGGATGATATATATTACATGATGAATTACGATTGGCATATATATATTGATAATTTTTAATGAATTTTTGTGGGTTTTTTTGTATATATATATATATATATATATATATATATATACACTCTACAGATTTTATAAAATATGAAATATATGTGTCTTATATACACTCCATAAATTCATTCATGTTCATGTATGTGGATTTATAATCAACATTTCACAAGATTATTCTCAGAAATAATCATCTACCTGAAATACATATTTGTTTCCCAGTGCTGAAAACTAACTTCAATCAATGGTGCTTACAAATCCTAATATTTCTGCAGTAACTGACCCAGTTTAACATCAATGCAAATAGATTCCTAGGGGACATGATGTCTATTTTGACGTTCATTTTAATTCAACACTGATACATTACTATTTCTTCAGTTTTTGCACATCATAGGATATATATTTCATTCACAAGTTCACAAATTTATAGGAATTTGTTTCACTTTTAATCACTTTCTGCTTCAGAACACATGTATTCCTCCATGTTACTTGACTGGTCTTTTCATGAGACTTCTTTCCAAACACATTATTTTCGATTTCCATAATCAATTTTGAAGCTAAACCCACACACTCTTCAAGATAAACCATAACATTAATATTACCATTAGATGTATAAGTGGTTGGAATGAATGTGTGTATATCAATATAAGATTTCCTGTACATTTTCACATTTCAATTCAATCCATTATTAAAGTTGGAACCAGGTATGTTATTTATTCACAGTATGGTCTATTAATGCATTATCTCTATATTCATAGACACAGTGTACACCTCTTTGTTCCCCCAATACTAATTTATACCTCTTCAAAACATTGCTCCCAGAAATGGTAGAAGAAATATTCATGTCACCTTATCTATCTATATATGTGTGTGTGTGTGTGTGTGTATATATATATATATATATATATATATATATATATATATATATATATATATATTTCTCTTTTTTATCACAGTAATATTCTGGACACAAAAAACAAAGGTCACACTCATGATAGTATCAAAGCCTAAATGGAAAGTGAGCATGAATTACTAAAAACAACCATGTCCAGGTTGCCTAATGCTCTCAAATGTAAATCCTATTGGTGACTACATATTTGTTTCTTTCTAAGATTATATATTCAACTTCAAGGCTGTTGAAAATGTCTAATTCTATCACTCAGTTTATACTTTGCCTGATTTCCTTATATCTCTATTGATATCTGCTTTCCTACATATATTCCGCAGTTCATCATTGTGTCTGACACTTCACATATGCTGACATTTACATTCAATATCTACCCGAGACCCTATTGCTAAAGAAATTTTGGTCTAAATCCTATACTCACTTTTATTTCTAAACCTACTGACTATCTTCCTAATCTTACTGATTATTGCTTTTTGACTCGATGTTCTCTTCGACAATTAATCATCCAAGGTATAAGGTCCTAAACCATTGTGTTTCAATTTATCGGAGACATATATGCAGAACATAATTCAAACCTAAGAATCCCACTCAAGGACCCAATGCCCTTCTGACTTCGAATCTTACCTAGATTTCTGTTTTCATACTTACATTTCACCTATATATTCTTGTAAATATCACAGGTTCCCAATACCATTATTCATGCAGCAGAGAGATTCCTAACCCAAATCAAACATGTTATTAACCCTAAACATACACTCTTCCCTCAATCTAACTTTACAAAAGAGGAGGGACAGAGTTAGTCTTACAATACAGGAATGTAGGGGATCTTCCACCTTCTGAGAACATCAAAGGTCCATGCAGAAATGATCCCTGGAGAAGATGTAGGCAGCTATGAAGGACCTGAGAGAGGAAAAGTCATCTTTTATGGTAAACAACCTGATCAGGATGAATGGATGTGTCTGAATCAACCTCTATCTTCTAAATGTAGAGAAGATGGACCAAATCAGGCCTGTGTGGAGAGCTCTTCCCAGGGGCCAATGGTTGATATACCATTCTAACTTGTGAAAGTGTGACAGAAAGTAGGGACAGACTCCATCTCATGGGACCCTTTGAAGTAACTGTTAGGACAAAGAGGTTGCCAAGGCAGTGACCTCATTCAGTTCCTAAAGGAAGTGACCTCACTTCACTTCCTTGGTGATGGAACTCTCGGAACTTGGGATCCAGGAAGAGAGGCACCCAGAGCCAGTTGCAGTCCCAGTCCCTGTGGTCTCACTTGTTTCAATTTACCAAGGACAGAGTCAGTCTTTCTTAGTACCAACAGATGTGAGGATGGCCAAATGCCAGGAAAGCTCTGAAGAAAGGCCTTTCCTGAGAAAGCAGGTATTGGTTCACCGCTGGCTCCTGACAACTGCACAGAGTTGGCCAAGGAGACCAGATTTGAGATACAACAGGTCATTTTTGGCGAATATAGTATCGCCCACCATTCAGAGGACACTCCACAAAGGAGGTGCCTTTGTGGGTGTAGGTGTGTGTATGGTTTTTTTCTCATGTTCTGAGAAGATGTAAGAAAGGCTGTTTGTTTGAATTGGCGTGGACTGTTTCTAGTAAGTCCTTTGACAAGGCGAGTGCTTCTATGTCTGTGTATCCCACTCTGTCCGTGGTTGTAGACATTAGAAAAGAAAATGCATCAATGGATGTGTCCTGTCTAGGAGAAAGCTTCGCAACATTCATTCTGCCTGATTTATTAATGGACTGCGGCTTTCCTTATTGAAGGGCAAAACCTGCTATCTTCCAAAGTTTCTTTTTACATCCTGAATTCTGGACACTCTCCAGAATTGCCTCATTGTTTTGTGACCAAGATATGTACTACCTCCAAGCTATGTGATATGGCTATGTACTGGATAGCTGAAGGGAAAGGCGAGCATCTAGGAAAACTCAGATATCAGTGTGACCAGGAAAGTCTCAGTGGAGAAACCCTGCTTTGTGCGTTTTGTTTACCTATTGTTCTGTTGCCCTGAATTTCAGGAAGGTTTTTGCCTCAGACCACTCCTTTGTGAATATCAATTCAATCCATTATTTAAAGTGGAACCAGCTATACTATTTATTCACAGTATGGTCTATTCATGCATTATCTGTATATTCATAGACACAGGGTACAGGTTTTTGTACAACCAATACTTATGTATATGTCTTCAAAATATTACTCACAGAAATGGTGAAAGAAATACTGATGTCACCTAATCTACATATACATTTTATCACAGTAATATTCTGGACACAAAATGCAAAGTTCACACTTATTATTGTACTAAAGCCTAAATGGAAAGTGAACATGGATTACTTCCATGTTCAGGTTGCCTAATGCTCTCAAATATCAATCCTATTGGTGACTACATATTTGTTTCTTCCTAAGATTATATATTCAAAATCAACCCTGTTGAAAATATCTAATCATATCACTCACTTTATACTTTGCCTGATTTTGTAATATCTCTTTTTTTAATGTTAGGATGAGCCAATTTAGTACTTTTTAAAATTTTTATTTTTTTCATCTTTCATAAATTTGATTCCAGTGAGTTATGCATTTCCATTTTTACCCCAAAAACAGATTGCAGAATCACATCAGTTACACATTCACAATGTTTACATAATGCCATATTAGTGACTGTTGTATTCTGCTGACTTTCCTATCCCCTACTATCCCCCCTCCCCTCCCCTTTCATTTTCCCTCTCTACCTCATCTGTTATTGTTCCGTTCTCTCCCTCCCCCCCCCTTTCCCCTCACAACCTTGTATATGTGATTTCGTATAACGATGAGGGTTTCCTTCCTTTTCCATGCAATTTCCCTTCTCTCTCCCTTTCCCTCCCATCACTTGTCTCAGTTTAATGTTAATATTTTCCTCATGCTCTTTCCCTCTGTTCAGTTCTTAGTTGCTCTCCTTAAATCAAATAAGACATTTGGCATTTGTTTTTTAAGGATTGGCTAGCTTCACTTAGCATAATCTGCTCTAATGCCATCCATTTCCCTGCAAATTCCATGATTTTGTCATTTTTTAGTGCTACATAATACTCCATTGTGTATAGATGCCACATTTTTTTTATCCATTCATCTATTGAAGGTCATCTAGGTTGGTTCCACAGTCTGGCTATTGTGAATTGTGCTGCTATGATCATTGATGTGGCAGTATCCCTATAGCATTCTCTTTTATGGTCCTCAGGGAATAGTCCAAGGAGGGCGATAGCTGGGTCAAATGGTGGTTCCATTCCCAGCTTTTCCAGGAATCTCCATACTGTTTTCCATAATGGCCGCACCATTTTGCAGTCCCACCAGCAATGTACAAGTGTACGTTTTCCCCACATCCTTGCCACCACTTATTATTGTTTGACATCCTAATGGCTGCCAATCTTACTGGAGTGAGATGGTATCTTAGGGTGGTTTTGATTTGCATTTCTCTGACTGCTAGAGAAGGTGAGAATTTTTTCATGTACTTATTAATTGATTGTATGTCTTCTTCTGAGAAGTGTCTGTTCAGGTCCTTGGCCCACTTGTTGATTTTGTAATATCTCTATTGATATCTGCTTTCCTACATATTTTCCCCTGTTCATCATTGTGACTGACCCTTCAAGTGTGCTGATATTTACTTTCACACGTTAACCCAAACCCTATTGCTAAAGAACTTTTGTTCCAAATCCTATGCTCACTCTTCTTTGTTAACCTACCGAATATCTATCTAATCCGACCGACTATCCCTTTTTGACTGGATGTTCTCTTCGAATTTTAATCATCCAAGGTACAAGGTCCTATGCCATTGCATATCGATTTATCTGAGATATCTGTGCACAACATAAATCAAAGCTAAGTATCCCAATGAAGGGCCCATTGCCTCTCTGGGCTTCAAAATTACCTAGACTTCCTTTTTTCATTTATATATTTCACCTCTATATTTTTAAAAATATCCCAGGTTCCCAGTACCATTATACATCCAGCAGAATGATTTCTAACCCAAATCAAACATTTTATTAACCCTAACAATACACTGTTCCCTCAATGTAAATTTAATGAAGATCTGGGACAGAGTTGGTCTTACAATACAGGAATGTAGGGGATCTTTCACCTGTTTAGAACCACAAGTTCAATGCAGAAATGATCCCTGGAGAATATGTAGTCAGCTATGGAGGACCTGAGAAAGCAAAAGTAATCTTCCATGGCAAAATACCTGGTCAGGATGACGGGATGTGTCTGAATCAGAACCTCTCTTCTCAATGTAGAGGAGATGGACCAAACCAGGCCTGTGTGGAGAGCTATTACCGGGTTCCTATGGTTGATATACCATTCTAACTTGTGAATGTTTCACAGGAAGTAGGGGAAGCCTCCATTTAATGAGACACTTGGAAGCAACTGTTAGGATAATGTTTTTGCCAAGGCAGTGACCTAATTCAGTTCCTGAAGGAAGTGACCTCACCTTACTCCCTTGGTGATGGAACTCTCTGAACTTGGGATCCTGGAAGCCAGGCACACAGAGCCAGTCCCAGTACCAGTCCCAGTGGGTTCACTTGTTTGGAATTACCAAGGACAGAGTCAGTCTTTATTTGTACCTACTGATGTTAGAATGGCCAAAAGCCAGGACAGCTCTGAAGAGGGGCCTTTCCTGAAAAAGCAGGTAGTGGCCCACCCCTGGCTCCTGACAACTTCATAGAGTTGGCCAAGGAGACCATATTTGAGACAGGACAGGACATTTCGGGGGAACATTGTGTGGCCCACCAGTCAGAGGACACTCCATAGAGTCACAGACCTACTTAGGGTAAGGAGGTGCCTTTGTGGGTGTGGTTGTGAGTTTGTGATTTTGTCTCATGTTGTGAGAATAGGAAGGAAAGGAGGTTTGTATGGTTTGGAGTGAACTGTTTCTCGTAAGTCGTTTGAAAAGGCGAGTGTTTCTATGTCTGTGTATCCCATGGTGTCCGTGGTTGTATACATAAGAAAAGAGAGTGCATCAATGGATGTGTCCTGTCTAGTAGAAAGCTTCCCATTTCATCCTGCCCAATTTATGAATGGATTGCGGCTTTACTTAAAGATGGGCATAACCTACTACATTCCTAATTTCCAGGTTTCTTCATGAATTCTGTTCACTCTCCAGGATAGGATCATGGTTTTGTGTCTAACATATGTACCACTTCCAAGCTCTGTGACATGGTCATGTACTGGATAGCTGAAGGGAATGGCGAGCATCTCAAAAAACTCAGATATCAGTGTGACCAGGAAATTCTCAGTGGAAAAAAACCCTGCTTTGGGCATTTTGCTTATATATTGTTCTGTTGAACTGAATGTCAGGAAGTTCTTGCTCTGGCCACCCCTTTGTGAAGCCTGAAGTAAACAGTTTTCAAATGGAAATGAATGGGCATCACCTGTGGCTCTTTGCTTAATTGCTTTGGAAAGGGATGTGTCTGAATTAGCATCTTGGCCCTGTGTGAGTTTGTGGCTTAGATTCTCAGCACCAGATGGATCTAAAGAAAGATCCCATGTGTGCATCTAAAACCAAAATGGCAAATAGACCAGTCATTGTGGATAAAGTCTCGCTTTCCTCTGTGAGGTTCCTGACCTCTATCAAGTGAGAATAGGGATCCTTTGTGTCAATTGAGTTCTTCAAAGCCCTGCAGAGGTGCTTGGGTTTTCTCATGACTCTAATTCACATAAACAATCTATACCTCTAACTCAGTAGGCCTCAAATTGAAGAAGCGCTGCAGTATTAACGGCATGCCTATTTGATCACTCCTGGTTCACAGGAAGTATGTCCAGGCCACCCTGACTTTAGGCAAATGAGGGGCAAGGGAGCTTATTTTGGACACTGTCTTGGACTGCGCCCCTCATGGAAACCTCCAGCCAGAGGTTATGATGAGTATCTATATGGAAACAGATGAGGGCCATGTGGGAGTGTTTTGGTTTTAATTGTGGTCATTGTGTGGCAGTTAAAGGAGATGCCTGGGTCCACATGGGCTTGAACTCTGGTGTGATTACACTTAGAGAGTGCATTCTGGACCTGATCTCAGAGAATTGTGTTGGGATTCTAGGAGGGCACGCATGAGAGTCTCCCTTGGAAACTGAGATCTAGGCCCAGGGTGGCTTTCCACAGAGCACTGGGAATCTCAGCCAGGATATCACATGATTTTTTTTTTCAGAAAGACTTGGCAGGCACGGGTGACAGTCAAAACACACATGGACCTCACATTGTAGACCTCAATGGGTCTGATTTTATGTGACATTTTGGCCACTCCCTGGAAAGCCTTGTCTGTAACAGTTCTACAGAGCTTTCATTGAAATGAGGTTTCTCATCATTTAATGGTTCCTGTACGAATTGAAATCCACAGTGCCTGCAACTTCATCCGTGAAAAATGGCTAGATAAATACAATAAAATTATTGAAATTTCCATGACCAGGTGGCACTGTAGAAAATTTGTAAAACCGGTTGCTGATCATGAGTATACCAGACAGCGCCTTGATTGACTAGGTTTCATCAAAATGGTGTAGAACAGAGATGCCAGTAAATTGGAGCCTGCTGAGTAGTGGGCCTAGAGCAGTGGAGGGGGGGTGTGTAATGAAACATCTGTGGTGGGGCCATGTTGATCTTCCATTGGCTCCGAAATGCCTTGTGACTGACATGGTACAACCACCAGACCCTTATATGTAACGGCATCTTGTTATATAGAGAGGTTTCAGGGAAATGTTGAGAATTATGTTGCTATGGTCAAGGGGAAAAGCTTTGTGGAATAGAAGCATTGTTGGTATATTCTCTTGCAGACCCTGACCCACCACACGTGACAGAACTCCCTCAAGCACTGTGTCCCAGGTGATCTTTTTTTACTTCATAAGCAAATACCAAACTCCCAGTGCAGCAGCAAGAAACACCAGGAAAAGTAGAGGATGACCAAATGGCTTCACAGTCCACACGCAGAGACACTTAGGCCCCAGTGGACACAGTTTACCTACATAGAGAGAATTCAGCACTGCTGCCTCATGTTCATTGGAAAATATGAAACCATGTCCTCCAGGTCGCATAGATGCACACCCAGCTTTGATGGTCTCAGTACAAAGAAAGCTCCTTACGAAAACATATATTTCAAGTGCCCAACCTCAGAGGCAGTTTCTCAAGAAGTCTTTAGGGCAGCAGAGCTCCATGTTTGTGGAGTGCTTACCCTGTCCCATACTTTTGGAAACTCCTCTACGACCTCCAAGGTTGTGAACTCATGAGAATATTCATTTCCAGATATGTATTCACAGAATTTTTAACTCTTCTCCTCTAATTGTGTCTTACTTGGGACGAGGGTAATGTCTAGGCATTGTTCTGAATGAGAGTGGGAAGATTTTTGTGCAGCATATATTTGAAATACTAAATCCCTGACACTAACCCATTCCCTACTAGACTCTGACTACTAATCCTAATATGATGGAGAAACATAACCCAAACAGAATAGAAATACAAGCATTTCAGAGGAGGCATGGTGTATAGTTGGACATGCCTTTTGAAATATATAGGGTAGGAGTTATAAATCTAGTCAATTTTTAATTGAAATAGTTCTACATGTGTTTTTAAAGTTAACAAATATATGAATTACTGTCTTCCTTTCTCAGTAGCCTATTCAGCACATGTGTTTTAATATGCACATATAGAATCCTACCTGGTGTCACACGTACATTCTCGTGAGGTGGCTGACATGGAACATACAAATTGTGAGAAGTGATCACTCCTCCTAAACAATGTTGGAACTGAAAATTCAACCCATGGGTGAGCTTCCTATTTGAACAAACTTATATAAAAATCCATATTCATTAAAATGAATATTTTTGGATATGATGATGATATATATTTCATGATGAATTTCAATTGACATATATATTGCTATTTTTAATATATATATATATATATATATATATATATATATATATATATATATATAACATGTGTCTTATTATGCACTCCCTAAATTCATTCATATTGATGTATTTGGATTTTTAATCAACTTTTCACAAGATTATTCTCAGTAATATTCATCCTCCTGAAATACATATTTGTTTCCTAGTACTGAAAACTAACTTCTTTGAATGGTGCAAACATATCCTAACATTTCTACAGTAACTGACCCTGTTTAACATCAATTCAAGTAGATTACTATGGGACATGATGTGTATTTTGATGTTCAATTTTATTCAACACTTCTACATTACTATTTATTCACTTTATGCACATCATAGGATATATATTTCATCCACAAGTTAGCAAATTTATACGCATTTGTCTGACTTTCATTCACTTCGTGCTTCAGAACACATGTATTCATCCATGTTTCTTGACTGATCTTTTCATGAGACTTCTTTCCAAACACATTATTTTCGATTTCCATAATCACTTTTGAAACACTTCAAAAGTTACCTTGAGCTTGGGGAGGGAATCTGAGCCCCGACTTTCTTAGTCATCCTCCAGAGTCAGAATGGCTGGCTGGTGTGGCTGTCGCTTTTTAGGGCAATTTTGGCCCAGTGTCCTTTTTTCTTTAGAGTAGGCACATTGATCTGAGGCCAGGGTGGCCTCTGGCATGGACCAATGTTATCCCTTCTTGTCTACCTGTTTCTTAATTTCTGGCCTATTTGTTTTTGTGACCAGGACCTTAGTCAACGCCTTAGTCTGCCTTTTGTTTCTTTTATCCTCCCCTTGCTCCCTTCTCTTCCTCAGTTTCTCTCTTATAGTATACGTTCTTGGCTTCTCTGACTAAATCTCTGAAAGTCATATCTTGTAATCAATCTAGCTTTGTAACTTTGTTTTAATATCCAAGCCAGTTTGCCCAATAAAGGCCATCGTGACAGATGCCTTTGATTCTCTGCATGAGGATCAAAAGGAGTATATCTCCAATATGCCTCCATAATTCTCTCTAGAAACATAGTGGGAGAATCATCAGACCCTTGAATAATCTCTCTTACCTTGGCGAAATTACTTTGTCACTAGCGGCTGCTTGGAGACACACTATTAGAGCCCGGTGATAAGGGGACAGATGCTCCCTACCTTCAAAGATTTTGGGGTCTCAGTTGGGTGGATTCAAGGGAAAGCCGCCTTTGATTATGTTGGGAAGTTGTGTCGGACGCAGATCTTGTTTGAGGGATTTTTTTTCTAGCTTCCTGGAGGATTCACTGTTGTTCCTCTGTCATGAAGAGAATCCCTAGGAGTTTTTGGCAGTCATCCGAAGTAGGCTGGTGTGAAAACATCAATGACTCAACCAGACCTGAGAACCTGGTGGGGTCCTCAGAAAAAGGGGGATTATAATTTTTTTAAGTTATATAGGTCTGACGAGGAGAAAGGCTAATACTGGTAGGCTTGCATTTTTTCCCCGTGGCCATCGTCAATCATTGGCCCATAGGGATGGAGGGGGAGCATCCCAAGAGTTCCAGGGTTTTAAATCATTCACCGCCAGCGAGTTCCTTTAGATGGTACAGCTTCCTCCAAGGGAAGAGGTGCTGTGTGTGCTGCAAAGGAATTATCTGGAGGTCGCTGGGCCGGCATAGCTTCCTCCAATGGAGGAGAGGCTGAGTCAGCAGCAGGGGAATCACTTAGAGGGTGTTGGATTTTGGGGGACAAGGGCAGGGGATAAGGAGGGGAAGGAGACTCCAGTAGAGTGAAATCTGGTGACTCAGGGAGAACAGAGGGTGTAGGAGGAGGAGGATCAGAGGATTTGAGAGTTCCTGGGGGAAGGAGTCAGAGTGGGGGCAGTGACAAGGAAAGGCTTCACCCATGGAGGAGGAGATATGCAGAGTTCCCGCCTAGTTAAGATATATGGCTGTTGATCCAGATGGCTATGTAGCACCGGCTGAAAGACAATATCTCTGACTTTTTTAAATTAGTGGAAAGTAGAAAGATCCTTCTAGGGGTAATCCAAATCCAAAGGTGGGCCATTCTGAAGCACAGAGAGTCTGCCACATCCGGCACTTTACTGAAAAACAAAGATTCTGAGCCCTTAAGTGGACTTTGGTCCAGTGATCAAGTATCAGGGACAGAGGCATTGAAGTGCTCTGTCCCATAATGAAAGATACACAAACAGTTAAAGCAATGAAACATGACACAGACAAGACAAGGCAATGAAGACAGGCAATGGACGTCCAACACTGAGTCCAGGACTGAGGAGCCGGCAAAACCCGATTGACTGGCAATACCGAATCCGAAAAAAAATATCAATGAGTCCAGGAGACTATCTCGTCCCCATAAATTTACGGGAAGATGATCCAATACATATGGCTGTAGAGTTCCTTCACATCCTTCAGGATCCTTCCAATCTAATACCATTGCACTTCTATGGGGATTATACGCTACTCCTAGGCCTCAAAGCGTTTGAGTGGCTTGTTGTAATGGCCAATGTTTTGGCCATTCTTGACGAGAGATGATGCTAAGGTCTGCATCTGTATCCAGTAGCCCATTAAATTCATGCCCTTGAATATTTAGTTTTAGCATGGGGCCAGAATCTAAATTTAAAGAAAGCATAGCCCAATCTACACCTGTGGAGCCTAATCACTTGGAACCTCTTTCTACAGTACAACTGGAAAATTTTTCACGTAGGCTGGGTATTATTAGTAACTGTGCTATTCTATCTCCTGGTGAAATTACTGATATACCCTTTGGAGAACTGGCTATAATTTTTATTTCACCTTCATAGTCGAGATCAATTACCCCAGGACTTATCATAAGTCCTTTTAGAGTAGAAGATCTGCGTCCCAATAATAAGCCTACTGTTCCTTTGGGAAGAGGTCCTTTTACCCCTGTGGAAATGAATTGAACTCCCATCTCTGCAGTTAGTACTGCTCTGGCAGAGCACAGATGTCTAACCCTGCGCTCGCTCTGGTTTGTCTGATGAGGGATCTGATGGACAATGTGTCCTGGGCACTACCCTGATGGGGTTGCTGGGTTTCTCCAGTGCTGCGTATATTTGTGGTTTTGGGCCCCAGAGAATTGAGCCCCCTTGTCCATTTTTTGGCAATGGAGCTCCATGTTTTTGTCCACGATATTGTGGATAAACACCTGGTCCTTGTTCGTTTTTTGATAATGGTGTACCCTCTATGGTGGTTTGAGAACAGCATTCATTAGCCCAAAGTCTCCCTCTACGGCATCGTGGACAAATACCTTGTATTCTACTCCTTTGATACCTAGTTTTGTTAAACCCTCCTCCTATGGGACAATTCCTTTTAAAATGTCCTGTTTTTTCACAATTGTAGCATGTTCTTGGCCTGGCATCTAAAGCCTGTTTTACTGCAGCTGCCACAATTTGCCCTTGTTCATTAATGTCTCTGGCATCTAAAGCCTGTTTTACTGCAGCTTCCACGACTTGCTCTTGTTCTCTACATAATTTAATATATGTGTTTAAATCTTCATGTTTCCATGGTCTAATGATATCTTTGCACCAACGATTCGCTTGCTCATAAGCCAGTTGTTTTAGTAATGGCATTGCTTGTTGTGTATTTCCAAAAACTCTGGTAGCTGTTTGAATAAGCCTATCTACAAATTCAGCATAAGGATCATTAGCTCCTTGTATTACCTTAGATAACTGACCTTGTAAACCTCCATTTCCTTGAAAAGTCTTCCATGCCTTAATTGCATCTATAGCAATCTGTGCATATACACCAGGATCATATGCACATTGCTGCTGCTGATCCTCATAAGGTCCCTTTCCTAACAATATATCTAGATTTCTCTGAGGATAACTAGCTGCTGCATTTTGCCTAGCCGTCTCCTTGCAAAATTCCTCATTGGCAATCTTCCATAACAGGTATTTCCTCCATTTAGCACAGCTTTACACATATTAGCCCAATCTGCTGGCTTCATGTTCATGTTGTTAATGGATTTGATAATGCTTACAGTGAAGGGTGCTTGAGGACCATAGGTTGTTACAGCCTCTATTAGCTGCTTCACTGTTTTGAAATTTAAAGCATGGTAATCTCACTGCCCTCCTGCCTCAAATACTGGGCATGTTAATATTTGAGATCTTGTCTCAGGATTCCAACTATCAACTGTGGGGGTTGGGGGCCTCCCAGCATATGAAGGTGGCCTTGTTAGTTGGACACTAACTGGTGTGTGATAGAAAGGTGTTAGTAGCAGTCTCCTGTAGAGGTTGTGCTGTTGGTTGGACACTTACACCCTCTGGTGATAGAAAGGTGTTAGTAGTAGTCTCCTGTTATAACATTCCCCCTGATGGCTTTTTCTGTTTTACACTTTCTTCCTCTGTCTGACTGGCTTGAAAGGCCTTCTCTTTTACTTGATTTTTTTCCTCTGTCTGACTAGTTCGAGAGACCTTTTCTTTTACTTGAATTTTTTCCTCTATCTGACTAACTTGAGAGACCTTCTGTTTTACTTGAATCAATATGTCTTCTCCTTCCTCTACCATTGTCTGAACTGAAGGCTTTCCACTAAGCAAACAAGGTACAAACGTCCACAATAGCAATGTGCCAACTGGCAGAGTCCCTGGGCTTTTCTTTTCTATTCTTTTTAAATCTTCACCATGATGGTTCCATTGTGATATATTTAACAACTCCTCCTGAAAAAGCCATGGGCTACATTTTTGTATTGTATCAACGTATGCCCTGACTTTTCTTGATTTTACTGAGATGCCTCCTTCCTCTAACAATTTACTGAACACTCTTTTAGTTTTTTTTTTTTTTTACTAATTTCTGATCCCGTATTTCTACTATAATACAACCCAACAAGATGACACCAAACAAAACAGCTCCTCAGGAAAAGCCGTCAGAGCCCAACTGCCACCACAGGCTTCCCACAAGCCTCTCCCTCAAACACAAGTCTCCTCCTCTTGAGGCCGATTGGCTGGGTCACGTGGGCGAAGCCAAAAAGTCCCCCAATGAGCAGTTCCATGGTCTGAAAGGGAAGGGAACCAGCCCAATGTGCATCACCACAGAGGAGCCAATCAGCTAGATGTTGCTGGGGCCGCTGTGAGCCAATCATCCGCTGGCAGTCTGAAAGGTCGGGGAAACCGCTCATTGAGCATCTCAATGAGCATCACCACAGAGAAGCAAATCAGCTAGATGATGCTGGGGCCGCTGTGAGCCAATCATCAGCCGGCAGATGGAAGTTTGCTGGCAGCTGCAAGTTTGCTTGGGCTCCTTTGGCTGTGGCTCTCAACAGATTATTCTCAGAAATATTCAACCACCTGACATACATATTTGTTTCCTAGTACTGAAAACTAACTTCAGTGAAAGGTCCTTATATATCCTAATATTTCTATAGTAACTGACCAAGTTTAACATCAATGCAGTTAGATTCCTATGGGACATGATATGTATTTTTAAGTTCATTTTTATTCCACACTGGTACATTACTATTTCTTCAGTTTATGGACATCATAGGATATATCCTTTCATCCACAAATTCACAAATTTATAGGCATGTGGTTCACTTTCAATCACTTCCTCTTTCAGAAAACATGTATTCCTCTATGATTCTTTAGTGGTCTTTTCACTAGACTTCTTTCTAAAAACATTATTTTCGATTCTATACTCATTTTTGAAGCAAAACTCACACACTCTTCATGATAAACCGTAACCCTAATATTACCATTAGATGTATAACTGGTTGGAATGAATGTATATATATATATCAATATAAGATTTACTATATATTTTCAAATATAATTTCAATGCATTATTTAAAGTTGGAACCAGTTATATAATTTATTCACAATATGGTCTATTCATGCATCATCTCTTATTCATCAACACAGGGTACGCCTATTTTATCCGCAATACTAATTTATAAGTTTTCAAAATATTGCTCCTCATATTGGTGGAAGAAATACTTATGTCATCTGATCTACATATATATTTTACCACAGTAATATTCTTGACACAAAATGCAAAGGTCACACTTATGATTGTACTAAAGCCTAAATTTAAAGTTAGCATGGATTACTAAAAACCTCCATGTCTAGGTTCCCTAATGCGCTCAAATGTCAATCCTATTGGTGACTAAATAATTGTTTCTTCCTAAGATTATATATTCAACCTCAACCCTGTTGAAAATATCTAATCCTATCACTCACTTTATACGTTGCCTGATTTCCTAATGTCTCTATTGATACATATTTACTCTCTTTCCTACATATTTTCCCCAGTTCATCATTGTGACTGACTCTTCACATGTGCTGACATTTACATTCACTCTCTAACTGAAACCCTATTGCTAAAGAACTTTTGGTCCAACTCCTAGACTCACTCTTCTTCCTAATCCTACAGACAATCTTCCTAATCCTATGGACTATCCCTTTTGGACTTGATGATCTCTTCTAAATTCAGTCATCTGAGGTATAGCAACCTATGCCATTGTAAATGAATTTATCTGAGACCTCGGTGCAGAACATAATTCAAGCTTAGTATGCCAATCAATCGCCAAATGCCCTTCTGGGCTTCAAATCTTACCTAGATTTCTTTTTTCGTACTTATATTTCACGTCTATCTTCTTATAAGTATCAGAGGTTCCCAAACCATTATTCATCCATCAGAATGGTTCCTAACCAAAATCGAACATGCTATTAACCCTAACCATACAATGTTCCGTCAATCTAACTTTACAGAAGAGGAGGGACCGAGTTGGTCTTACAATACAGGAAGGTAGGGGATCTTCCACCTGCTGAGAACCTCAAAAGTCCATGCAGAAATGATCGATGGAGAAGATTTAGGCAGCTATTTAGGACCTGAGAGAGGAAAAGTCATCTTCCATGGCAAACAACCTAGTCAGGATGAAGGGATGTTTCTGAATCAGCCTCTCTCTTCTTAATGTAGAGAAGTCGGATCAAACCAGGCCTTTGTGGAGAGCTGTTCCCAGGTGCCTATGGTTTCTATACCATTCTAATTTGTGAATGTGTCACAAGAAGTAGGGGCAGCCTCCATCTTATGAGAACCTAGGAAGCAACTGTTAGGACATATTGGTGGCCAAGTCAGTGACCTCATTCAGTTCCTGAAGGAAGTGACCTCACCTACTTCCTTGGTGATGGAATTCTCTGAATTTGGGATCCAGGAAGCCAGGCACCCAAAGCCATTACCCGTCCAAGTCCCAGTGGTCTCACTTGTTTGGATTTACCAAGGATAGAATCAGTCTTTCTAGGTACCTCTTCATGTGAAGGTGGCCAAATTCCAAGAAAGCTCTGAAGAGGGGCCTTTCCTGACAAGACTGGAATTGGCTCACCACTGCCTCCTGACAACTTCACAGAGTTGGTGAATGACACCAGATCTGAGACAGAAAAGGCCATTTCAGAGGAACATCGTATGGCTTACCAGTCAGAGGACACTCAGAAGAGTCACAGACCTACTTGGGGGAAGGAGGTGCCTGGGTGTGTGGATGTCAGTTTGTGGTTTTGTCTCATGTTCTGAGAATAGGTAGAAAAAACGTGACTTATTTCTTTTGGAATGAACTGTTTCTAATAAGTCATTTGACATGGTGAGTGTTTCTATTTCTGTGTATCCCACTGTGTCCGTGGTTGTAGACATTAGAAAAGAGAATGCATCAATGAATATGTCCTGTGTAGTAGAATGCCTCCCACCAATCAACCTGTCCAATTTATGAAAGGACTGCGGCTTGCCTTACCAATGGGAAACACCTCCAACCTTTCTAAGTTCCTGTTTTCTTCCAGAATTCTGGCCACTAGCCAGAATATGCTCATTGTTTTTTATCCATGATATGTACCAACTCCAATCACTGTGACATGACCATGTACTGAATAGCTGAAGGAATTGGCATGGCGAGCATCTCAAAAAACTCAGATATCAGTGTGGCCAGGAAACTATCAGTGGAGATACCCTGCTTTGGGCCTTTTGCTTACATTTTGTTCTGTTGCCCTGAATGTCAGGAAGGTATTTGCCTCTGGCCACCCCTTTGTGAAGACTGAAAAAAACAGTTATCAAATGGAAATGAATGAGGATCACCTGTGGCTCTTGGCATAATTGCTTTGGAAAGGGAGGTGTCTGAATCAGCCACTTGGCCCTGTGTGAGGCTCCAGCTTAGATTCTCAGCACCTGATGGATCTAAAGAAAGATTCCATGTGTGCATCCAAAACCAAAATGGCAAAAAGATCAGTCATTGTGGATGAAGTCTCTAGCCTTCTTCTGTGATGTTCCTGACTCCATCAAGTGAGAATAGCGATCCTTTGGGTCAAATGAGTTCTTCAAAGCCATGCAGAAGTGCTTGGGTTTTCTCATGACTCCAAACCACATAAAGAATTTATACCTGACATTCAGTAGGCCTCAAAATGGAGAAGCAGAGCAGTATTAACGACAGGTCTATTTAATCACTCCTGGTTCACAGGAATGGTGTCCAGGCCACCCTGACTTTAGGCAAATGAGGGCCAAAGGTGCTCATTTTGGTCACTGTCTTAGGCTGCGCCCCTCATGGAAAAATTCAGCCAGAGGTTATGATGAGTGTCTATATGGAGAACATGAGGGCCTTGTGGGAGTGTTTAGGTTTTAATTTTGGTCATTTGTGTGGCGGTTGGAAGAAACGACTGCGTCCAACTGGTCTTGAACTCTGGTGAGAGTTCAAGGGGACTTAGAGACTGAGTTCTGGAAATGAACTCAGAGAAGTATTGCCATGAATTGTGTTGGGATTTTCGCAGGCCACACATGAGAGTCGCCCTTATAAACTGAGATCTAGGTCCAGGGTGGCTTTCCACAGAGCACTGAGAATCACAGCCTGGATATCACATGATTTTTTCTAAAACACATGGCAGGCATACTTGAGCGTCAAAACACACAGGGACCTCACATTGTAGACCTCAATAGTCCTGGATTTCGGTGACCTTTTGGCCACTCCTTGGGAAGACTTGCCTGTGAGAGTTTTCCAGAGGTTTCATTGAAATGAGCTTCCTCACCATTTAATGTTTCCTGAAAAAATTGAAACCCACAGTGCCTCCAACCTCATGCTTGAATAATGGCTAGATAAATACCATGAAATTCTTAAAATTCCCTTGACCAGGTTGCACAGGAGAACCTTTGGATATACTGTTGCTGACGATGAGTGTATCAGACAGTTCCTTGATTGACTGGGTTTCATGAAAATGGTGTAGAACAGAGATGCCAGTAAGTTCAAGCCTGCTGATTAGTGGACCTACAGCAGAGATGTGCAGTTTTGTGATAAAACTTCTGTCGTGGGGCCTTGTGGATCTGCCTTTGACTTCCAAATGGCTTGTGGCTGACATGGTGCATCCAGAAGACCCTTATATGTAAAGGCATCTTTTTATAAGTAGAGATTTAAGGGAAATCTTAACAATCAGGTTATTATGGTCAAGGGGGCAAACTGTGTGGGATAGAAACCTGGTTGGTGCATTCTCCTGCTGACCCTGACCCACCACACATGACAGAACTCCCTCCAGCACTGTGTTCCAGTTGAGCTCCTTGTATTCCATGAAGCAAATATTAAATTCCCAGTGCAGCACCAAGAATCACGACGAAATGTGGAGGATGACCAAATGGATACACAGCCAACATGTGGATACACTTAGCCCCCCGGTGCCACAGTTTACCTACAAAGAGAGAATTCAGCACTGCTGCCTCATGTTCATTGGAAAATAAGAAACCATATCCACAAGGTCACAGAGATGAAGACCCAGCTTTGATGGTCTCCCTAGAAAGGAAGCTAAAGCTCCTGACAACAACATATATTTTAAGTGCCCAACCTCAGAGACAGTCTCTCAAGAAGTCTTTAGGCAGGCAGAGGTCCATGTTTGTGGAGTGTTTACCCTGTCCCTTACTTTTGGAAACTCCTCTACCACTTCCAAGGTTGTGAACTCCTGATCGTATTCCATTCCAGATATGTAGTCATGGATTTTCTAACTCTTCTCCTCTAATTGTGTCTTACTTGGGGCGTAGGTGATATCTAGGTGTTGTTCTTGATGAGAGTGGGAAGATTTTTGTGTACCACATATTTGCATACACATTGGATTCATTTTTCTATTTTCCATTCAATATACTGATTCCCTGACACTAACTCACACCCTACTAGACTCTGATTACTAATCCTAATATAATGGAGGAAAGTAACCGAAACATTATAGAAACACAAGCAGTTCAGAGGAGGCATGGTGTATAGTTGGACTTGTTATTTGCATGATAAATGGTAGGTGTTAAAAATATAGTCAATTGTTAATTGAAATAGTTCTCCATTCTTTTTAATGTTAACTTATTTCTGAATTTCTGTCTCCATTTCTCTGGAGCCAATTCAGCACATGTATTTTTATGTGCACATATAGAATCCTACCTGGTATCACACGTACATTTTTGTGAGGTGGCTAACTTTGCAGACACAAATTGTGAGAAGAGATCACTCCTCCTAAACGCTTTTGGATCTTAAAATTCCACCTATGGGTGAGGTTCCTAGTTGAACAACATTATACATAAATCCATGTTCACTAAAATGAATACTTTTTAATCTGTGCATGATATATATTTCAAGATAAATTTTGATACCCATATATATTTATATATTGCTACTTTTTAATATATCTGTGATATATATATATTTTTTTACACCCTCCTGATTTTTCAAAATATGAAATATATGTGTCTTATATACACTCCCTAAATTCATTCATGTCATGAATGTGGATTTATAATAAAATGTTCACAAGATTATGCTCAGATATATTCATCCACCTGAAATATATATTTGATTCCTAGTACTGAAAACTAACTTTAGTAAATGGTCCTTTCAAATCCTAATTTTTCTACAGTAACTGACCCAGTTTAACATCAATGCAAGTAGATTCCTATGGGACATGATATGTATTTTGACATTCATTTTCATTCAACACTGGTACATTACTATTTTTTTCAGTTTTTGCACATCATAGGATATATATTTCATCCACAAGTTAGGAAATTTATACGATTTTTTTTATACTTACAATCACTTCCTGCTTCAGAACACATGTATTCCTCTATGTTTCTTGATTCGTCTTTTCATGTGACTTCTTTTCAAACACATAATTTTCCATTTCCATAATCACTTTTGAAGCTAAACTCACACACCTTTCATGATAAAACATAACCCTAATATTACCATTAGATGCATAACTCGTTGGAATGAATGATTGTATATCAATATAAGATTTCTTATATATTTTCAGATATCAATTCAATCCATGATTTAAAGTGGAAACAGTTATATTATTTATTCACAGTATTGTCAATTCATGCATTACTTCTATATTCATAGACACAGGGTACAACTCTGTGTACCCCCAACACTAATTTATACGTCTTCAAAATATTGCTCCCAGAAATGTTAGAAAAAATACTCATGTCACCTGATCTACATATACATTTTATCACTGTAATATTCTGATCACAAAATGCAAAGGTCAAACTTATGATTGTAGCAAATCCTAAATGGAAAGTGATCCTGGATTACTAAAAACATCCATGTCCAGGTTGCCTAATGCTCTCAAATGTCAATCATATTGCTGACTACATATTTGTTTCTTCCTAAGATTATACATTGAAACTCAACCTTGTTGTTAATGTCTAATCCTATCATTCACTTTATACTTTGCCTGATTTCATAATGTGTGTATTGATATTTGATTTCCTACATATTTTCTCCAGTTCATCATTGTGACTGACTCTTCACATGTGCTGACATTTACATTCACTCTCTAACCGAAACCCTATTGCTAAGGAACTTTTGTTCCAAATCCTATACACAGTCTTCTTCCTAAACCTACCAACTATATTCCTAATCCTACCGACTATCCCTTTTTGAATGGATGTTCTCTTCTACATTTAATTATCCAAGTAAAGGTCGGATGAGGTCGAAAGAAGAGACCACCAAGAGACTATCTCATGCAACAGCGCAGTGTTTATTGGGGGTCCAGCATGCTGATGCTCAGAGCTCACTTGAATAGAGTAGAGAGCCCTTAGAACAGCTTAAGCAGAGCTTATACACTTTCCTTGGTGACGGCAGGGAGGGAACTTTATTGATAGGTCAGGGCGAGTGGTCAGTTTGCATGCAACCCAGTGAGGGAGCACATTCTGCAGTTAGTCAGTTGGGGACAGCACATTCTGGGAACAAGATTAGCAAACATTTCTCAAGATTTCAACAGTGTTTTGTTAAGCATACAGGAAAAAAGGAAGTGAAAAGTGCCTATTTAATTAACCTTTCATTCCCCACTTGTTCTTCTGGCTACTTTTAATCATAAAAGTGATCATGCGGGGTGTCACATTCTATGTTTGCTAGTGGGGTATTACCATAAGTTTAACTCATCCAATTTGAGTTTGGAAAAAAGAAATTACACGGTTGAGCAAACAGGGTTTTATAGTTAGCAATAATATGAGGATAATTATTGAACTGTCCAGGGTTGATAAATGCGTAGTTAACCAGGGGGACTGTGTGAACCAAGACTCAAACCACACTTTTTGGGCGTCTCTCTCTCATTGACACTGTTCAAGGCATCTTTTTAATTTACTCCTAGATTTTTTTACAACTCCAGTATGGTCGGCAAAAACACAACATTCTCCATCAATGCAGAACAAAGGCCCCCTTCTTTCATGAAGAGGAGGTTCAACCCTCGCCTTTTCTGTAAAATAACTTCAGAGAGAGAGGTTAAAGATTCCTGCAAAGCCAAGATGGAGGATTCTAATATCTTTAAGTTTTGGTCTATTGCTGCTTCTAATTGTGTCATTTGTTGTATCCCATGGACCAAGGCAGTAGTTCTTGTGCTCACGCCTGCAGCAACTCCTATTCCTAATAGGATGGCTAAAGTGATGGATATATGTTCTCAGTGGAACAGGGTTTTATGCCCCCCTATTTGAACTTCAAATGAACCTGCATTATGATAAAGCACTCTGGGAAACATCTGCACCTTTACACATTTAATCACATCATCTTGACAATTTCATGAAAACATAAACAATGTTTAAGTCTATAGAATTATACTGTTGTAGAGACGGACAAGGCACGGCACCTAAGATACTACCAAAAACAGGGAAACTTTCCATTTTATTAGCAACCGGATTCAGAGGGCATTACTTCTGTTATAATCAATTAATTCCCTGAAACTCACGTTTAGGTAGTTTCAGAATTTTGTACCCAACATACAAGGGAAGGGGCGCAGAAGTTCACAGCCTGCAGAAGTTCACAAAAAGCAGATTTTTTTCTGTTTTATTCCTCTGTTCTGGGCAAGTTAACTTTTCAAGGACACCTGGGTGAAGGAGAGCTTTTTTTCCCTTTATTTTTCCCCCTTCCAGCTGTTACCATGGAGCCCAGTTGGTAACTTCTTTATCTTTGAAATGTAGCCATCTCTGTGAAGCCCCAGATCAATGCCAAAGGCCTTGTTCACATATTTTGTGAAAAACTAGTAAGGGGGTGTCTAACTTAGGAGTGCTGATATTTTTAGCCAGTGACCAAGTACAACAGGGCAACATGAAAAGAGGAAGTTTATCTACTTTGAAGTCTTTCATGGGGACTCTTTTCCTGAAAGTCCTAAAGTCAGCCATGCTGAAGACTTCCGTAGAAGGTCAATTAATGTTTTTCTGTGGGCCTGGAACAGAGGGGGGAGATGGGGAAGGCGTGGCTGTGAGCAGCTCCGTGGATCTGAGAATGAGGTAGCAGAGATGTGAAAGAATACTGGCAAAGGTGTTTGTGATTTTCCTAGCAACAAAAAGGTGAGCAGTAGAACAGGTAGAGCAGAGGAGAAGATAGGAGTTAGTATCCCTAAAAGCCTGTGAGGGACTTTGAATTCTTAGTAACCTGTTTTCACTAATGACAAAGAAACTTTAAAGGCCATTTTAACTACATCTTGGATAGGGGTCTGAGGGTTCTCCTCAGCTGGTTTGAGCTTTGGGTTAGCTGGTAAGAGGAACTGGTGGGACCCGGTGTGGGCACTGACTGGAGAAGAGAGGAGTGATTCGGTGGAGGGTTACCTCAGTACCTGCTACCTCAGAAAGGGGGAAATGGTCTGAGATCCGGTGGAGGTTTGGGTTTTTGATCTAGTAATTGGAGGGGAGAAATCATGTTGCTGAGGTGAGAGTGACAGCAGAGAGTCTGGAGCAAAGACTGAGTGTGAGGACCTATTGGAGAAGCATAGTTCAGGATGTGAGCGAAGGAGGGAAAAGGCCTCCACATAGGGAAATCTCCTTTCACCCTTTTGAGGACAATCAGAAGTTAAAAAGGTCATGCAGAATTTGAGGATCTAGAGACCCCTCTAGGGGCCAACAGTTTGGGTGATCTAATTGGTAATAGGGCCAATGCTGTGTACAGAATTTGATGAGGAGTTTGGGTTCCATCATGCACTGCCTGTATGATCACATCCCTAGACTTACAGAAGAAGTCGGCATTCCCCCCACACAACCGTGACTGTTTGTGGCTTTGGTAGTCCACCGGGCAAACATAGTAATCTAGGCTAGCCAACCTGCATCTGGCTCGCGTGTCCCTACATCCATAATGATTGTTTCCATTATCAATGGTGCAGAATGGATTTAATGGAAATTTAGTGGGATCCTCTTCATCAGGTATATCCCAATAGGAAAGACCTATAGCCAGCTGACAAATGTCTGGGTGGATAGATGTCCACCAAGTCCCTAAGTGGGCTGCATGCGAGATAGATCATACTTCTTTACCAGTAGGATTTGTGATCAGCCATCGCTGCTGAACGGGTTTAATAGGTTTAGGACTACTGGTGGTCAAGGGAAGAGTCTATAGCCTTAGACACAGGGTAAATACACAATTTGAAAGTTTTACCAATCTTTTCCAGTTTCCAGCCAGAGTCTGGACAGGGCGCAGGCTTGAGATGAGAGGTATGGATCCAGGAAGTGATTCTGTCTTCCTTTACCGCTGTAGGTGTTATAAGTAGCACCTTGTATCGTCATTTCCAGTGGGGTTTCAGGGATGACACCTGATGTCGACTTATGTAGATGAAGTCTCTTACTTGATATTGATGTAGAGTCCATTCGTCCCCAGGTTGATAGGCATTGGCCATCTGTTTTCACAGGTATCCCTGAGTTCTTTCAAGAGCTTTAATTCAGTCAAGCAATGGGGTGTGGAAGGAATCGTTAGGTCTTCGAGTTGGGGTTAGGTCCCTTACTGAAGGAGGGGAACCATGGACAATTTCATAGGGGGTGAGGTTACACAAAGAAACAGAGGGAGTGTTTCTTCCATGAAATAGTGCATAAGGCAGGAGCATAGTACAATCTATTATGCAGGTTTCTAAGCTTAATTTCGTTATGGTCTCTTTAATGGTTCTATTCATTCTTTCTACCTGTCCTGAACTCGGTGGTCTATAAGCACAATGTAACTTTTAATTAATCCCCAGGGTCTTGCCTAACCCCTGACTTACTTGGGCTACAAACGCCAGTCCATTATCAGACCTTATTACTTTAGGCAGGCCGTATCTTGTAAAAATATCTTTCAGGATCTTCTTGACAACCATTTGCGCTGTTTCGTTTTTTTTCTTTTTTCCTGGAAAAGGCTTCAATCCATCCTCAAAATATATCTACAAAGACTAGGTGATATTTAATTTCAAACCTTGCTGGCTTAATTTTAGTAAAGTCCACTTCCCAGAATTGTCCTGGTCTGGTTCCTCGTAGGTGCTTTTTTGCAGGAAGCTTGGAAGGGTAAGCATTAACCATGACAGACCTGACAGGCTTTTGTTACCCATTCAGTTATTTCCTTTTGCTTTGAGTCGGTTAGTAAAAAACTCTGTTCTTCATCCTTCAGGAATGAATGCAATTTCTTTGAACCAAGGTGAGTGAGTTGATATACATTTTCTACTGATATATTTAGAGCCGTGACTATAGGAGTTTTTATTGAAGGATTTAGAAATTCCACTTGTGGGCCTTCAGGGTTAAAAGTTATTTTGGCCCGGAGCTTGGTGAGCAGATCTCTGCCCATCAATGGGGCCGGGCATTCTGGGATTACTAAGAACGAGTGATGGATTTTTCCTTTCCCCTGGTCCATGGTCCTCTTAGTTGTCCAAACCCGATATTTTCTGCCATTAGCCCCTTGAATTAGAGACCTTTTTATTTGATAGAGAGACCAATGGGGCCATAAGGGCAGAGTATATTGCCCCTGTATCCACTTCAAAGTTTGCTAGGGTCCCCTCCACTTCAAAATTTACCCTGAGCTCTCGGAGGGGATCTGAGACCCAACATTCTTAGTCATCCTCCAGAGTCAGAATGGCTGGCTAGAGTGGCTGTCTCTTTCAATGGCACTCTTTGAAGCAGTGTCCTTTTTCTTTACAGTAGGCACATTAAATTGAGGCCAGGGGTGGCCTCTAGTCTGGGCCCTGGTATCCCTTCCTGTCTCCATGTTTCTTATTTCTGGCCTATTTGTTGTTGTGACCAGGACCTTAGTCAATGCCTTAGTCTGTCTTTTGTTTCTTTTATCCTTCCTTTGCTCCCTACTCTTCCTCACTTTCTCTCTTATAGTATACCTTCTCGGCTACTCTGACTAAATCTCTCAAAGTCATATCTTGTAATCCATCTAAGCATTGTAACTTTCTTTTAATATCCATGGCAGCTTGCCCATAAAGGCCATCTTGACAGATGACTTTTGATCCTCTGCCTGAGGATCGAAAGAGTATATCTCCTATATGCCTCCATAATTCTCTCTAAAAACATAGAGGGAGATTCATCAGGCCCTTGAATAATCACTCTTAACTTGGCAAAATTTGTAAGTCGCCTAGCGGCCACTAAGATACCCACAATTAGAGCCCAGTCATAAGTGGACAGATGCTCCCTACCTTCAAAGGTGTTGGGGTCCCAGTTTCGTCGATTCAAGGGAAAGCCGGGTTAAATATGTTGGGAAGTTTTGTCGGTCACACATCTGGTCAGAGGATATTTTTCTCTAGCATCCAGGAGGATTCTCTTTTGTTTCTCTGTCATGAAGAGACAACCTTAGGTGTTGTTGGCAGTCATCCCAAGTAGGCTGGTGTGAAAACATCAATGACTCAACCACACCTAGGAGCCGTTTGGGGTCCTCGGTAAAAGGGGGATTTTTATTTTTCCAGTTATATTGGTCTGAAGAGGAGAAAGGTAAATACTGGTAGGCTTGCATTTTTCCCCCAAGGCCGTTGTCAATCATTGGCCCCTAGGGATGGAGGGGGAGCATCATTCGAGTTCCAGGTTTTTCAATCATTCACCGCTGGTGAGTACCTTTAGCCGGGCTAGCTTTCTCCAGAAGAGGAGGGGCTGTGTGTGCCGCGGGGAAATTATCTGGAGGGCGCTGGCCTGGCTTAGCTTTCTCCAATGGTGAAGAGGTTGAGTCAGCAGCAGGGGAATCACTTAGAGGGTGTTGGTCTTTGGGGGACGTGGGCAGGAGATAAGGAGGGGGACGAGAGTCCAGTAGAGTCAAATCTTGTGTATCAGGGAGAACAGAGGTTGGAGGAGGAGGAGGAGCAGAGGGTTTGAGAGATCATGGGGGAAGGAGTAGGAGTGGGGGTAGGGGCAAGGAAATGCTTCACCCATGAAGGAGATTTGCAGAGGTCCTGCCAAGTTAAGATATATGGCTGTTGATCCAGATGGCTATGTGGCCCTGGCTGAAAGACAATATCGTCTGACTTTTTAAATTAGTGGGAAGTAGAAAGATCCTTCTAGGGGCCATCCGAATCCAAAGGTGGGCCATTCTGAGGCACAGAGAGTCTGCCAGGTCCAGAATTTTACTGAAAAAGAAAGATTCTGAGCCCTTAAGGGTACTTTGGTCCAGTGATCAAGGGTCAGGGACAGAGGCATTGAAGTGCTCTGTCCCATAATGAAAGATACACAAACAGTAAAAGCAACGACACACGACACAGACAAGACAAGGAAATAAAGACAGACAATGGAACTTCCAACACTGAGACCAGGACTAAGTATCTGGCCCAACCCGATGGGCTGGCGATACTGAATCTGAAACAAAATATCACTGAATTGAGGAGACTATTGCTCCTCAATTTCCCGAATACTCTGGAGCATCCCCCAGGTATGTGGCCTGTGGCTCTGTGACACGTATGTCAGCCACCTTTGGAGAGAGCTCACACTCTTCATTGACAGCCATTTTGCGAAGCCCTAACCTGAAACCTGAAACCAGAAAGAGGCACCATACATACCCCAAGAGGAGCCTGTTGGGGTCTCTCGTTCGCCGCTGCCGGATCTCAGTGGAACCTCCATATGTAAAGGTCAGGCGAGCATCGGGTGAAGAGCCCACCAAGAGACTGTCTCAAGCAAAAGCAAAGGGTTTATTGGGGATTCAGCATGCTGGGGCTCAGAGCTCACTTGAATAGAGCAGAGAGCCCTGAGAACAGCTTAAGCAGAGCTTATATACTTTCCTTGGAGAGGGCAGAGAGGAAACTTTATTGTTTGGTCTGGGCGAGTGAGCAGTTTGCGTGCAACCGGGTGAATGAGTACATTCTGCAGGTTGGCAGTTGGGGACAGCACATTCTGGGAACAAGATTAGCAAACAGTTCTCAAGATTTCAATAGTGTTTTGTTAAGCATACAGAAAAACAGCAAGCGACATTTACTTATTTTACTAAATTTTCATTACCGAATATACTTTGCCAGATTTCCTAATGTCTCTATTGAAATCTGCTTTCCTACGTATTTTCCCCAGTACATCATTGTCACTGACTCTTCACAAGTGCTGACATTTACATTCACTCTATATCCGAAACCCCATAGCTAAAGAACTTTTGGTGCAAATCCTATACTTACTCTCCGTTCTAAACTTACCAACTATCGTCCTAATCCTACCGACTAACCTTTTTTTAATTTTTTTTCTTAAAGAAAGAGTTAGAGAGAGAGGGAGAGAGAGAGAGAATTTATTAACATTTAGTTTTTTTAGTACTTGGCAGACACAACATCTTTGTTTGTACGTGGTGCTGAGGATCGAACTCGGGCCGCACGCATGCCAGGCGAGCGCGCTACCACTTGAGCCACATCCCCAGCCCCCCGAATATCCATTTTTGACTGGAAGTTCTTTTTGACAATCAATCATTCAAAGTACAAGGTCCTATGCCTTTGTATATTGATTTATCTGAGACATCTGTGCAGAAAATAAATCAAAGCTAAATATTGCAATCAAAGACCCAATGCCCTTCTGGGCTTCAAATATTACCTTTATTTCTGTTTTCATACTTATATTTCACCTATATATTCTTGAAAATATCGAAGGTTCGCCATACCATTATTCATTCAGCAGAATGATTCCTAACCCCAATCGAAACTGTTATTAACCCTAACCATACACTCTTCCCTCAATCTAACTTTACAGAAGAGCATGGACAGAGTTGATCTTACAATACAGGAATGTACGGTTTCTTCCAACTGCTGAGAAACTCAAAGGTCCAAGCAAAAATGATCTCTGGAGAAGTTGTAGGCACATATGTAGGAACTGAGAGAGCAAAAGTCATCTTCCATTGAAAACAACCTGGTCAGGATGAAGGGATGTGTCTGAATCAGCCTCTCTCTTCTTAATATGGAGAAGAAGGACCAAACCAGGCCAGTGTGGAGAGCACTTCCCGGGTGCCTATGGTTGATATACCATTCGAACTTTTGAAAGTGTCACAGGATGTAGGGGCAGCCTCCATTTCATGGGACACTTTGAAGCAACTGTTAGAACAAAGTGGTTGCCAAGGCAGTGACCTCATTCAGATCTTGAAGGAAGTGACCTCACCTAACATCCTTTGTGATGGACCACTCTGAACTTGGGATCCAGGAAGCCAGGCACCCAAATCCTGTCTCAGTCCCAGTCCCAGTCCCAGTGGTCTCAATTGTTCGGATTTACCAAGGACAGAGTCAGTCTTTCTTGGTACCTACGGAGGTGAGGATGCCCAAATGCCAGGAAAGCTCTGAAGAGTGGCCTTTCCTGAGAAAGCAGTTAGTGGATCACCGCTGGCTCCTGAGAACTTCACAGTGTTGACCAAGGAGACCAGATCTGAGACAGGACAGGACATTTCGGGGTAACATAGTATGGCCCACCAATCAAAGGACACTATGGATAGTCACATACTGACTTGGGGGAAGAAGTTGTCTTTGTGGATGTGGCTGTTGGTTTGTGGTTTGGTCTCATGTTCTGAGAATAGGTAATAAAGGCGGTTTTTTGGTTTGAAGTGAATTGTTTCTAATAAGTCTTATGAAAAGGCGAGTGTTTCTAAGTCTGTGTATCCCACTATGTCCGTGGTTCTAGACATCAGAAAAGAGAATGCATCAATGGATGACTCCTGTCTAGTAGAAATCTTCCCAACATTCATCCTGCCAATTTATGAATGGACTCCGGCTTGCCTTATGAATGGGCAACACCTACTATCTTCCTAAGTTTCTATTTTGTTCCTGAATTCACTCCACTCTCCAAAATAGGCTCATGGTTATGTGTCCAATATATATACCACCTCCAAGCTCTGTGACATGGCCATGTACTGGATAGCTAAAGGGAATGGCGAGCATCTCAGAAAACTCAGATATCAGTGTGACCAGGAAAGTCTCAGTGGAGAAATCCTGCTTTGGGCCATTTGCTTACCTATTGTTCTGTTGCCCTGAATTTCAGAAAGCTTTTTGCCTCAGACTACTCGTTTGTGAAGCCTGAAGAAAAGAGTCTTCAAATGCAAATGAATGGGCATCACCTGTGGCTCTTTGCTTGATTGCTTTGGAAAGGGATGTGTCTGAATCAGCCTCATGACCCTGTGTGAGGCTGTGGCTTAGATTCTTAGCACCTGATGGATCTAAAGAAAGATACCATGTGTGCATCCAAAACCAAAATGGCCAAATGAGGAGTCATTGTGGATTAAGTCTTTTGCTTTCCTCTGTTAGGTTCCTGAAATCCATCAAGTGAGAATAGGGATCTTTTGGGTCAAATGAGTTCTTCAAACCCTGCAGAGACTAGCCCAGAGGTGCTTGGCTTTTCTCATGACTCCAAATCACATAAAGAATCTATACCTGAAAGTAAGTAGGCCCCAAATTGGAGATGCAGAGCAGTATTAAGTGCAGGCCTATTTAATCACTCTTGGTTCTCAGGAAGGGTGTCCAGGCCACCCTGACTTTAGGCAAATGAGGGGCAAGGGAACTTATTTGGATACTGTCTTTGTCTGTGCCCCTCATGGAAATTTTCAGCCAGAGGTTATGATAAGTGTCTATATGGAGAATGTTGAGGGCCATGTGGGAGTGTTTTGGTTTTAATTCTGGTCATTTGTGTGGCGGTTGGAAGAGATGACTTAGTTCACCTGGGCTTGAACTCTGGTGTTATTAGAGACTGAATTCTGGAACTGTCCTCAGAGAAGTATTGCCATGAATTGTGTTGGAATTTTAGGAGGCAACACATGAGAGTCATCCTGAAAACTGAGATCCTGGCCAAGGTGGCTTCCACAGAGCACTGGGAATCTCAGCCAGGATTTCACGTGATTTTATTCTGAAAGCCTTGGCAGCCATAATTGAGAGTCAAAACACACATAGACCTCACATTTTAGACCTCAATGGGCCTGGATTCATGTGAAATATTGGCCACTCTTTGGGAAGCCTTGCCTGTGAGAGTTCTCCAGAGATTTCTTTGAAATGAGCTTCCTCACCATTTAATGTTTCCTAAATAATTTGAAACCCACAGTGCCTCCAACTTCACCTTTGAAAAATAGCTAAATACATACCATGAATTTTTTGAAATTTCAATGACCAGGTGGCAATGGATAAACTTTGGATGACTTGTTGCTGGTCATGAGTGTACCAGACTGTGCTTGGATTTACTTGGTTTCATGAAAACAGTGTAGAAAAGAGATCCCTGTAAGTTGGAGACTGCTGAGTAGTGGGCCTAGAGCAGTGGTGTGCAGGTATGTGATAAAACATCTGTGGTGGTACCATGTGGATCTGCCCTTGGATTCCAAATGGCTTGAGACTGACATGGTGAAGTCAGCAGACCCTATTATATAAAAGCATCTTGTTATATGGAGAGGTTTCCGGGCAATGTTCAGAATCAGATTGCTATGGACAAGCGGGCAAGCTATGTGGGGTAGAAGCCTGGTTGGTGCATTTTCCTGCAGACCTTGACCCACCACATGTGACAGAACTCCCTCCATCACTGTTACCTGTTGAACTCCTTGTATTTCCTGAAGCAAATACCAAATTCGCAGTGCAGCAGCAAGAAACACCTCGAAAAGTGGAAGATGATCAAATGGCTTCACAGTCCACATGGGAAGACACTTAGACCCCAGTGGCCACAGTTTACCTACAAAGAGAGAATTCAGCACTGCTTCCTCATGTTCATTGTAAAATAAAAAAAAACATCTTCCAGGTCACAGAGATCAGACCCAGCTTTGTTGGTCTCACTAGAAAGGTTGCTAAAATTCCTGACAACAACATATATTTCAAGTGCCCAACCTCAGAGGCAGTTTCTCAAGAGTCTTTAGGCCCAATGAGCTCCATGTTTGTGGAGTGTTTACCCTGTCCCTCACTTTTGGAAACTCCTCTACCACATCCAAGATTGTGAACTCCTGAATATTTTCCATTTCCGATATGTATTCACAGATTTCCTAACTCTTCTTCTCTAATTGTGTTTATTTGGGGCAAAGGTAATGTAAAGGCAATGTTCTGGATGAGAGTGGGAATATTTTTGTGTAGCACATATTTGCATACACATTGGATTCATTTTCCTATTTTCCATTCGAATTACTGAATTCCTGACACTAACACATACCCTAAAAGACTCTGACTACTAATCCTAAAATGATGGACAAAAATAACCAAACAGAATGGAAATGAAATCAGTTCAGAGAAGGCATGGTGTATAGTTGGACTTTCCTTTTGCATGATAAAGTGTAGGTGTTATAAATCTAGTCAATTTTTAATTGAAATTGATCTCCATGTGTTTTTAAAGTTAACAAATATGTGAATTCCTGTCTCCCTTTCTCTGCAGCCTGTTCAGCACATGTATTTTTATATGCAAATATAGAAACATAACTGGTATCACACGTATATCCTTGTGAGTTTGGCTGTCTTGGGAGATACAAATTGTGGGAAGCGATCACTCCTCCTAAACGCTGTTGGAACTGAAACTTCAACCTATGGGTGAACTTCCTAGCTGAACAATATTATACATAAATCCATGTTCAGTAAAATGATTATTTTTGGATCTGTGGATGATATATGATTCATAGTGAATTTCAATTGGCATGCATATTGATACATTTTAGTGTCTGTGTGTGTGTGTGTGTGTGTGTGTGTGTGTGTGTATATATATATATATAAATACATAAATGCACACACACATATCTATATCTATATATATATATATATATATATATATATATATGTATAAACTCTCAAGATTTTTCAAAATATGAAATATATGTTTCTTATTATACACTCCCTAAATTCATTCGTGTTCATATATGTAAATTTATAGTCAACATTTCACAAGATTATTCTCATAAAAATTCATCCACTTGAAATACGTATTCATTTCCTAGTCCTGAAAACTAACTTCAGTGAATAGTGCATACAAATCATAATATTTCTACAGTAACTGACCCAGTTTAGCATCAATGCAAGTAGATTCCTATGGGATATGATGTGTATTTTGACGTTCATTTTCATTCAAAACTGGTGCATTACTATGTTTTCAGTTTTTGCACATCATTGGATATATATTTCATCCACAAGTTAGGAAATTTATAGGCTTTTTTTATACTTACAATCAAATCCTGCTTCAGAACATATGAATTCCTCTATATTTCTTGACTCACCTTTACATGAGATTTCTTTCCAAACACATTATTTTCCATTTCCATAATCACTTTTGAAGCTAAACTCACACACCCTTCATGATAAAACATAACCCTAATATTACCATTAAATGTATAACTCGTTGGAATGAATGATTGTATATCAATATAAGATTTTTATATATTTTCAGATATCAATTCAATCCATGATTTAAAGTGGAAACAGTATATTATTTATTCACAGTATTGTCAATTCATTCATTTCTTCTACATTCATAGACACAGGGTACAACTCTGTGTACCCCCAATACTAATTTATACCTCTTCAAAATATTGCTCCCAGAAATGTTACAAGAAATACTCATGTCACCTGATCTACATATACATTTTATCACAGTAATATTCTGATCACAAAATGCAAAGTTCACACTTCTGATTGTAGCAAATCCTAGATGGAAAGTGATCCTGGATTACTAAAAACATCCATGTCCAGGTTTCCTAATGCTCTCAAATGTCAATCATATTGGTGACTACATATTTGTTTCTTCCTAAGATTATATATTGAAACTCAACCTTGTTGATAATGTCTAATCCTATCATTCACTTTATACTTTGCCTGATTTCATAATGTGTGTATTGATATCTGATTTCCTACATAATTTTCCCAGTTCATCATTGTGACTGACTCTCCACATGTGCTGAAATTTACATTCACTCTCTAACCGAAAACCTAGGGCTATTGAACTTTTGGTCCAAATCCTATACTCACTCTTCTTCCGAAACAGACCGACTATCTTCCTAATCCTAACAACTATCCCTTTTTGACTGGATGAACTCTTCTACATTCAATCATCCAGGGTACAAGATGATATGCCATTGTATATTGATTTATCAGAGACATCTGTGCGAACAAAATTCAATGCTAAGTATTCCAATCAAGGGCCCAATGCCTTTCTGGGCTTAAAATCTTACCTAGATTTCTGTTTTCATACTTATATTTCAAATCTATATTCTTATAAATATCCCAGGTTCCCAATACCATTATTCATCCAGCAGAATGATTCCTAACTCAAATAGAACATGTTATTAACCCTAACCATACATTGTTCCCTCAATCTAACTTTATAGAAGAACAGGGACAGAGTTGGTCTTAATATAGAGGAATATAGGGGATCTTCCACCCGCTGAGAACCTCAAAGGTCCATGCAGAAATTATCCCTGGGGAAGATGAAGGAGGCTATAAAGGACCTGAGAGGGCAAAAGTCATCATGTAAGGCAAACAACCTGGTTAGGATGAAGGGATGTTTATGAATCAGCCTCTCTCTTCTTAATGTAGAGAAGATGGACCAAACCAGGTCTGTGTGAGAGCTGTTCCCGGGTGCCTATGGTTGATATATCGTTCTAAGTTGTGAAAGTGTCACAGAAAGTAGGGGCAGCCTCCATCTCATGGGACCCTTTGAAGGAACTGTTAGGACAAAGTGGTTGCCAAACCAGTGACCTCATTCAGTTCCGAACGGAAGTGACCTATCTCACTTCCTTGGTCTTGGAACACTCTGAACTTGGAATCCCAGAAGCCAGGCACACAGAACCAGTCCCAGACCCAGTCCCACTGGGCTCACTTGTTTGGTTTTACCAAGGACAGAATCAGTCTTTCTTGGTACCTACTGATTTGAGAATGGCCAAATGCCAGGAGAGCTTTGGAGAGTGGCCTTTCCTGAGAAAGAAGGTAGTGGCTCAAAGCTGGCTCCTGACAACTTCAAAGAGTTTGCCAAGGAGTCCAGATCTGAGACAGTACAGGGCATTTTGGGGGAACATAGTATGGTACAACAATCAGAGGAAATTCCGGAGAGTCAAAGACCCACTTGGGGGAAGAAAGTCCTATGTTGTTGTGGGTGTGAGTTTGCTGTTTTTTCTCATGTTCTGAGAATTGGTAGGAAAGGCAGTTTGTTTGATTTGAAGTGGACTGTTTCTAGTAAGTCGTTTGACAAGGCAAGTGTTTCTATGTCTATGTATCCACTGTGTTTGTAGTTGTAGACATTAGAAAACATAATGCATCAATGAATGTGTCCTGTCTAGTATAATGCTTCCCAGAATTCATACTGCCCAATTTATGATTGGACTGCAGCTTTCCTTATGGATGGGTAGCAATTACTATCTTCCTAATTTCCTGTTTTATTCCTGAATTCTGGCCACTCTCCGGAATAGGCTCATGGTTTTCTGTTCAAGATACTGTGACATGGCCATGTACTGGAGAGCTGAAGGAAATGGGAGCATCTCAGGAAACTCAGATATCAGTGTGACCAGTAAAGTCTATGTGGAGAAACCCTGCTTTGGGAATTTTGCTTACCTATGGTTCTGGTGCTGTGAATATCTAGAAGGTCTTTGCCTTAGGCCACCCCTTTGTGAATCCTGAAGAAAAGAGTTTTCAAATGGAAATGAATAGGCATCACCTGTGGCTCTTTGTTTTATTGCTTTGTAAAGAGATGTGTCTGAATCAGCCCCTTGGCCCAGTGTGATTATTTGGAGAAGTAGATCAGTATTAATGGCAGGCCTATTTGATCATTGCTGGTTAACAGGAAGGGTTTCCAGGCCACCCTGACTTTAGGCAAATTAGAGGCAAGGGAGATTATTTTGGACACTGTCTTGGTATGCACCCCTCATGGAAACCTCAACCCAGAGGTTATGATGAGTGTCTATATAAAAGAAGATGAGGGCCATGTGGGAGTGTTTTGGTATTAATTGTGGTCAGTTGTGTGGCAGTAGGAAGAGATTCCTGGATCAACCTGGGCTTGAACTATGGTGTGATTCCCCTTAGAGACTGAGTTTTGCAACTGAACTCAGAGAAGTATTACCATGAATTCTGTTGGGATTTTAGAAGGCCACGCAGGAGAGTTGCCCTTGGAGACTGAGATTTAGGCCCAGGATGGCTTTCCACAGAGCACTGGGAATCTCAGCTAGGATATCACATGATTTCATTCTGAAAGACTTGGCAGCCATACTTGAGAGTCAAATAACACATGGAACTCACATTGTAGACCTCAATGGGCCAGGCTTCATTTGACCTTTTGGCCACTCTTTGGGAAGACTTGCCTGTGAGAGTTCTCCTGAGCTTTCATTGAAATGAGCTTCCTCACCATTTAATGGTTCCTGAATGAATTGAAATCCACAGTGACACCAACTTCATCCTTGAAAAATGGCTAGATAAATACCATGGAATAATTCCCAAGAGCAGGTGGCACTGGAGAATCATTGGATGTTCTGTTGCTGATCATGAGTGTACCAGACAGTGCCTTGATTTACTGGGTTTCATGAAAATGGTGTAGAACAAAGATGCCAGTACGTTGGAACCTGCTTAGTAGTGGGCCTAGTAGTGGGCCTAGAGCAGTGGTTTGCAGGTGTATGATAAAACATCTGTGATGGGGCCACATGGATCTGCCATTGGCTTCCAAATGCCTTTTGACTGACATGGTGCAGCCAGCAGACCCTTATATGTAAAGGCATCTTGTTACATTGAGAGGTTTTAGGGCAATGTTCAGAAATGGGTTGCTACAGACAAGGGGGCAAGCTTTGTTGAATAGAAGCCTGGTTGGGGCGTTCTCCTGCACACCCTGACCCACCACACGTGAGAGTATTCCCTCCAGCACTGTGTCCCCGTTGAACTCATGGTATTTACTGAAGCCAATACCAAACTCCCAGTGCAGCAGTAAGAATCACCAGTAAAAGTGGAGAATGACCAAATGGCTTCTCAGTCCACACGAGGAGATACTTAGCTCCCAGTGGCCACAGTTTACCTACAATGAGGGAATTTAGAACTGCTGCCTCATGTTCACTAGAAAAGAAGAAACCATGTCCTTCAGGTCACATATATGCAGATCCAGCTTTGATTGTCTCACTACAAAGGAAGCTGAAGCTCTTGACAACAACATATATTACAAGGGCCCAACCTCAAAGGCAGTTTCTCAAAGAGTCATTAGGCCAGCAGAACTCCATATTTGTGGAGTATTTACCCTATCCCATACTTTTGGAAATTCCTCTACCGCCTCCAAGGCTGTGAACTCCTGAGCATTTTCATTTCCACATATGTATTCACAGATTTTCTAACTCTTCTCCACTAATTGTGTCTTAATTGGGGCGAAGGTTATGTCAAGGCATTGTTCTGGATGAGAGTGTGATGATTTTTGTGTAGCACATATTTGCATACACATTAGATTCATTTTCATATTTTCCATTTGAAATACTGAATCCCTGACATTAACCCATAACCTACTAGACTCTGACTACTAATCCTAATATGATGGAGAACAAGAAACCTAACAGAATAGAAATACAGGCCGTTCATAGGAGGCATGGTGTATACTTGGACTTCCCTTCTGCTTTATCAAGGGTATGTGTTATAAATCTAGTCAACTTTTCATTGTAATAGTTCTCAATGAGTTTTTAAAGTTAACACATATGTAAATTTCTGTCTCCCATTCTCTGTAGCCTATTCATCACATGTATTTTTTATGCATATTTAGAATCCTACCTGGTATCACAAGTACATTTTTGTAAGATCACTGATTTTGAAAGATACATATTTTGATAAGATATCAATCCCCCTAAATCATGATGGAACTGAAAATTAACCTATTGGTGAATTTCCTAGATGAACAACATTATATATAAATCGATGTTCAGTAAAATGAATATTTTTGGATATGTGGATGATATGTATTACACGGTGAATTTCGATTAGCATATAGATTGCTACATTATAATGTCTGTGTGTGTCTGTCTATCTATCTATATATATATATAATATATATATATATATATATATATATATATATATATATATATATATATATATATACTGTCCAGATTTTTCAAAATGTGAAATATATGTTTCTTATTATACACTCCCTAAATTCACTCATGTTTCTATTTGTGGTTTATAATCAACTTTTCACAAGATAATTCTCAGAAATATTCATCTGCCTGAAATACATAATTATTTCCTAGTACTGAAAACTAACTTCAGTGAATGGAGCTTACAAATCCTAATATTTTTACAGTAACTGAATCAGTTAAACATCAATGCAAGTATAATCCTACGGGACATGATGTGTATTTTGAAGTTCATTTTTATTCAATATTGGTACATTATTATTTTTTCAGTTTATGGACATCATAGGATATATGATTTCATCCACAAGTTCAAAAATTTATAGGCATTTGTTTCACTTTTAATCACGTCCTGCTTCAGAACACATGTATTCCTCTAAGTTTCTTGACTGGTCTTTTCATGAGATTTCATACCAAACACATTAATTTTGATTTCCATAATCACTTTGGAAGCAAAACTCACATACCATTCATATTAATTATCACTCTGATATTACCATTAGATGTATAACTGGTTTGAATGAATGATTGTATGTCAATATAAGATTTCTTATATCTTTTCAGATATCAATTCTATCCATTATTTAAAGTGGAACCAGTTATATTATTTATTCACACTATGGTCTATTCATGCATTATCTCTATATTCATAGACACAGTGTACACCTCTTTGTACCCCCAATACTAATTTATACGTCTTCAAAATATTGCTCCCTGAAATGGTGGAAGTGGACTCATGTCACCTGATCTTCATATACATTTAATCACAGAAATATTCTGCACACAAAATGCAAAGGTCACACTTATGATTGTATAAAAGCCCAAATGGAAAGAAAACATGGATTACTAAAAACATCCATGTCCAGGTTCCCTAATGCTCTCAAATGTCAATCCTATTGGTGACTACACATGTGTTTCTTCTTAAAATTATATATTCAAACTCAACCCAATGGAAAATGTCTAATCCTATCCCTCACTTTATAATTTGCCTGATTTCATAATGTCTCTATTGCTATCTGCTTTCCTACATATATTCCCCAGTTCATCATTGTGACTGACTCTTCACATGTGCTGACATTTACTTTCACACTCTAATAAATAACCTATTGCTAAAGAACTTTTGTTCCAAATCCTATACTCACTCTTCTTCCTAAACATACTAACTATCTTCTTAATCCTACCGAGTATCCCTTTTTGACTGGATGTTCTCTTCTACATTCAATCATTCAAGTAACAAGGTCTTATGCTATTATGTATTGATTTATCTGAGACATCGGTGCAGAATGTAATTCAATGCTAAGTATCACAATCAAGGGCCCAATGCCCTTCTGGGCTTCAAATCTTACTTAGATTTCTTTTTTCATACATACATTTCATCTCTATATTCCTAAAATAATCACAAGTTTCCAATACCATTATTCATGCAGCAGAATAATTCCTAACCCAAATGGAACATGTTATTAACACTAACCATACACTGTTTGTGTTAATAACATGTTTACAGAAGAGCAGGGACAGTGTTGATCTTACAATACAGGAATGTAGTGGATCTTCCATCTGCTGAGAACCTCAAAGCGCCATGCAGAAATGATCCCTGGAGAAGATGTAGGCAGGTATGAAAGACCTGAGAGAGCAAAAGTCATCTTCCATCGCAAACAACCTGGTCAGGATGAAGGGATGTTTCTGAATCAGCCTCTCTCATCTTAATGTAGAGAATATGGACCAAACCAAGACTGTGTGGAGAGCTGTTCCTGGTTCCCTATGGTTGATATACCATTCTAATTTGTGAAAGTGTCACAGGAAGTAGGGGCAGCCTCCATCTCATGGGACCGTTGAAAGAAACTCTTAGGACAAAGTGGTTGCCGAGGCAGTGATCTCATTCAGTTCCTGAAAAAAGTGACCTCAACTCACTTCCTTATTGATGGAACTCTCTGAACATGGGATCCAGGACGCCAGGCACCCAGATCCAGTCCCAGTCCCAGTCCCAGTGGTCTCACTTGTTTGGATTTACCAAGGACAGAATCAGTCTTTCTTGGTTCCTCCTAAGGTGAGGAGGCCAAATGCCTGGAAAGCTCGGAAGATGGGCTTTTCCTGGAAAAGCAGGTAGCGGCTCACTCCCGTTTCCTGACAACTTCACAGAGTTGGCCAAGGAGACCAGATCTGAGACAGGACAGGACATTTTGGGGGAACATAATATGGCCCACCAGTCGGAGGATACTCCAGATAGTCTCATACCAATTTGGGGGAAGAAGGTGTCATTGTCAGTGTGGCTGTGGGTTTGTGGTTTTGTCTCATGTTCTGAGAATAGGAAGGAAAGTCAGTTTGTTTGGTTTGGAGTGAACTGTTTTTAGTAAGTCGTTTGACAAGGCAAGTGTTTCTGGGTCTGTGTATCACACTGTGTCCGTGGTTGTAGACATTAGAAAAGAGAATGCATCAATGGATATGTCCTGTCTAGTAGAAAGCTTCCCAGCATTCATCCTGCCCATTTTATGAATGGACTGTGGATTGCCTTATTAATGGGCAATACCTGCTACCTTCCTAATTTGCTGCTTTCTTCCAGAATTCTGGACACTCTCCAGAATAGGCTCATGGTTTTGTGTCTAAGTTATGTACAACCTCCAAGCTCTGTGACAAGGCAATGTTCTGGATAGCTGAAGGAAATGACGAGCATCTGAGAAAACTCAGATATCAGTTGACCAGGAAAGTCTCAGTGGAGAAACCCTGCTTTGGGCCATTTGCTTACCTATTGTTCTGTTGCCCTGAGAGTCAGGAAGTCTTTGTCTCATGCCACCCCTTTGTGAATCCTGAAGAAAATAGTTTTCAAATGGAAATAAATAGGCTTCACCTTTGGCTCTTTCGTTAATTGATTTTGAAAGAGTTGTGTCTGAATCAGCCTCTTGGCCCAGTGTGATTCTTTGACTTAGATTCTCAGCACCTGTGGATCTAAAGAAAGATCCCATGTGTGCATCCAAATCAAAAATGGCAAAAAGAGCTGTCATTGTGGATGAAGTCTCTTGCCTTCCTCTGTAAGGTTCCTGAATTCCATCAAGTGAGAATAGGGATCACTTGGGTCAGATGAGTTCATCAAAGCCCTTCAGAGGCTGTCCCGTAGGTGCTTAGGTTTTCTCATCACTCCAATTCACATAAAGTATCTTTAACCGACACTCAATAGGCCTCAAATGGGAAAAGTGGTGCAGTATTACGGGCAGGCCTTTTTGATCACTCCTGGTACAAAGGAAGGGTGTCCAGGCCACCCCGAATTTAGGCAAATGAGGAGCAATGGAGCTTATTTTGGACACTGTCTTGGGCTGCGTCCCTCATGGACACCTCCAGCCAGAGGTTATGATGAGTGTCAATATGGAAGAAGATGAGGGCCATGTGGGAGAATATCGGTTTTATTGTGGTCATTTGTGTGGCAGTTGGAAGAGATGACTGGGTCCACCTGGGCTTGAACTCTGGTGTGATTCCCCTTAGAGACTGAGTTCTGGAACTCACCTCAGAGAAGTATTGCCATGAATTGTGTTGGGATTTGAGGAAGCCACGCATGAGAGTCATCTTTGGAAACTGAGATCAAGGCCCAGGGTAGCTTTTCAGAGGGCACTCTGATCTCAACCAGGATATCACATGATTTTATTCTGAAAGACTTGGAAGCCATTGTTGAGAGTCAAAACAGACAATGACATCACATTTTAGACCTCAATGGCCCTGGCTTCATGTGACCTTTTGGCCACTCTTTGGGAAGCCTTGCCTGTGAGAATTCTCCAGAACATTCATTGAAATGAGCTTCCTCAACATTTAATGGTTCCTGAATGAATTGAAACCCACAGTGCATCCAACTTCATCCTTGAAAAATGGCTAGATAAATACCATGAAAATTTTCAATTTCCCATGACCAGGTGGCACTGGAGAACCATTGGATATTCTGTTGCTGATCATGAGTGTACCAGACAGTGCCTTGATTGATTGGGTTTCATGAAAATAAGTTGGAGCCTGCTGAGTAGTTGTCCTAGAGTAGTGGTTGGCAGGTGTGTGAAAAACATCTGTGGTGGGGCCATGTTGATCTGCCATTGGCTTCCAAATGGCTTGTGACTGACATGGTGCAGTCAGCAGACCCTCCTATGCAAAGGCATCTTGTTATATGGTGAGGTTTCAGGGCAATGTTTACAATCAGGTTGCTATGTTTAAGGGGGCAAGCTATGTGGGATAGAAGCCTGGTTGGTGCATTCTCCTGCATACCCTGACCCACCACGCCTGACAGAACTCGCTCCAGCACTGTGTCCCAGTTGAACTCCTTGGATTCCATGAAGCAATTTCTAAACTCCCAATGCAACAGCAATAAACACATAGAATCCTACCTGGTACCACACCTACATTCTTGTGAGGTGAACGACTTGGCAGATACAAATTGTGAGAGAAGATCACTCCTCCTAAACACCGTTGGAACTGAAAATATAACCAATGGATGAGCTTCCTAGTTTTACAACATTATACATAAATCCATGTTCAGTAAAATGAATATTTTAGATCTGTGAATGATATATATTTCATGATGAATTTCGAATAGCATATATATTGCGAGTTTTTAATGTGTTTGTGTGTATGTATATATATGTGTATATATATACATACACACATTCTCCAGATTTTTCAAAATATGAAATATTTGTATCTTAATATACACTCCCATAATTCATTCATATTCATGTATGTGGATTTATGATGATCTTTTCTAAATATTATTCTCAGAAATATTCATCCACCTGAAATACTTTTTTGTTTTTTGTACTGAAAACTAACTTCAGTGAATGTTGCATACAAATCCTAATATATCTAGAGTAACTGACCCAGTTTAACCTCAATGCAAGAAGATTCATATGGAACATGATGTGTATTTTGATGTTCATTTTAATTCAACACTGGTACATTACTATTTCTTCAGTTTATGCACATCATAGGATATATATTTCATCAAAAAGATGACAAAATTATACGCATTTTTTCACTTTCAATCACTTCCTACTTTAGAACACATGTATTCTTCCATATTTCTTAACTGGTCTTCTCAAGATTCTTTTTTCCAAACACATTATTTTCGATTTTCATAATCACATTGAAGCAAAACTCACACACCCTTCATGATAAACCATAACCCTAATATTAACATTGATGTATAACTTGTTGGAATGAATGATTGTATACCAATATAAGATTTTTCATATTTTCAGATATCAATTCAATCCACCATTTAAAGTGGAACCAGTTATATTACTTATTCACAGTTGGTCTATTCATGCATTATCTCTATATTCATAGACACAGGGTACACCTGTTTGTACCCCAAATACTAATTTATAAGTCTTCAAAATATTGCTCCCAAAAATGGTGGAAGAAATTCTTATGTCACCTGATCTATATATACATTTTATCACAGTAATATTCTGGACACAAAATTCAAAGGTCAAACTTATATTTGTACCAAAGCCTAAATGGAAAGTGAACATGGATTACTAAAATCATCAATTTCCAATTTGCCTAATGCTTTCAAATATCAATCCTATTGATGACTACATATTCGTTTCTTCCTAAGATTATATATTCAAACTCAACCCTGTTGAAAATGTCTAATCCTATCACTGACTTTATACTTTGCCTGATTTTGTAATGTCTGTATTGATATCTGCTTTCCAACATATTTTCTCCAATTCATCATTGTGACTGACTCTTCACTTGTGTTGACATTTACATTCACTCTGTAACCGAAACCCTATTGCTAAAGAACTTTTGTTCCAAACTTTATACTAACTCTTCTTCCTAAACCTACTGACTATCTTCCTAATTTTACCGACTATCACTTTTGAATGGATGTTCTCATCTACATTCAATCATCCAAGTAAATGTAGGGTGAGTGTCAGAGGATGAGACCACCAAGAGACTATCTCATGCAACAGAAAGGGTTTATTTGGGGTCCAGCATGCTGGGGCTCAGAGCTCACTTGAATAGAGCAGAGAGCCCTGAGAACATCTTAAGCAGAGCTTATATAATTTTCTTGGAGAGGGCAGGGAGGGAAGTTTATTGATGGGTCAGGGCGAGTAAGCGGTTTGTGTGTAAACGCGTGAGGGAGTACATTCTGCAGTTTGGCAGTTGGGGACAGCACATTCTGGGAACAAGATTAGGAAACATTTCTCAACATTTCAACAGTGTTTTGTTAAGCGTACAGAAAAACAGGAAGTGACAAGTACATATTTTATTAACATTTCATTCCCCACTTCTTCTTCTGGCTACTTTTAATCATAAAAGTGATTGTTGGGGGGTGTCACATTTTATGTATGCTAGTGGGGTATTAACATAAGTTTAACTTGTCCAATTTGAGCTTGGAGAAAAGAAATTACATGGTTGAGAAACAGGGTTTTATAGTAAGCAATAAAATGAGGATTATTATTGGACCGGCCAGGGTTGATTAAAACGTAGTTAACCAGGGGGACTGTGTAAACCAAGACTCAAACCACCAATTTTGGGTCTCTATCTCTCTTTGATGCTCTTCAAGGCATCTTTTTAATTTACTCATAGGGTTTGTTACAACTCCAGTATGGTCGACATAAAAAAAAAAAAAAAAACATTCTTTCCTCAATGCAGCACAAAGGCTCCCTTCTCTCATGAAATGGAGGTCCAACCCTCGACTTTTCTGTAAAACAACTTCTGCCGCAGTCTTTGGCTGGGCACAAATCACGAGTCTCCACACAGCTTGTAGATTCAAACAGCAATTCTTTATTCCCGAACTCACACCGGCCGTCTACAAACACGCTCTGGGGGAATCCACGTTCTCTGCCCAAATCCACTCTCTCCCAAATCCACTCCGCATGGGCTTCTGTCTCCCAAAATATACTGTCTGACCCTAAGCACTCAAGAGGAACTCAGCAGCAGGATATGCCCTATTCTAAAGGGGGAACACCCTAATCTCCTATTATGCTAAACTGCCCTATTCTAAAGGGGGAACACCCTAATCTCCTATTATGCTAAACCGCCCTATTCTAAAGGGGGAACACCCTAAACACGGATCCTGCCCTGGTCCTTAAGCAAGGTCACCTTTCAGAAGTCCTTCCACTAGACAGCATGGGAGTAAGCTGGCAAGGAATTTGTCATTCCTACTTGGCTGATGGCTCCCAGCAAACTTCAAAGAGAGAGGTAAAAGATTCCTGCAAAGCTGTGATGGAATTTTCTAATATCTTTAAGTTTTGATCTATTGCTGCTTCTAATTGGGTCATTTGTTGTGTCCCATGGACCAGGGCAGTGGTTCCTGTGCGAACCCGGGCAGCAACTCCTATTCATAATAGAATGGCTAAGGTGAGAGATATATGTTCCCACCTGAACCGGGTTGTATGCCCCTCTATTTGATCTTCAAATGAACCTCCGTCATAATAGAACACTCTGGGAAACATCTGCACCATTACACAATTAATCACTTCTGTTGACCATTTCATGAAAACATAAACAACATTTAAGTATATAGAATTATATTGTTGTAGGGACGGAAAAGGCAAGGCACGTAAGATAGCACCAAAGACAAGGAAACAGTCATATTTGGTTGCAACCAGATTCAGAGGGCATTGCTTCTGTTGTAATCAATTAATCCCCTGAAACCCAAGTTTAGGTAGTTTCAGAATTTTGTACCCAACATGTAAGGGAAGGGGCTCTGAAGTTCACAGTCTGCAGAAGTTCACAAAGAGCAGTTTTTGTTTCTGATTTTTCCTCAGTTCTGGGCAAGTTAAATTTTCAAGGACACCTGGGTGGGGGAGAGCTTTTTTTTCCCCTTTTTTCCCTCTGCCAGCTGTTTCCACGGAGCCCAGTTTGCAACTTATCCATCTTACAAATGTAGCCATCTCTATGAAGCCCCAGCTCAAGGCCAGAGGCCTTGATCACATATGTTGTGAAAAACTAGTAAGGGTGTGTCTAGCTCAGGAGTGCTGATTTTTTTCAGCCAGTTGCCAGGTAGACCAGGGCAACACAAAAAGAGGAAGTTTATCTACACTGAACTCTTTTATAGGGACTCTTTTGCTGAAAGTCCTAAAGTTAGCCATGGTGAAAACTTCTGGATAAGGTCAGTTAAGACTTTCCTGTGGGCCTGGTACAGAGGGGGAAGACGGGGAATGCAGGGCTGAGCGCAGCTCTTTGGATCTGAGAATGAGGAAGGAGAGATGTAAAAGAATAATGGAAAAGGGTTTTGAGATCTTCCTAGCACCAAAAACATGAGTAGTAGAACGGGTAGAACAGAGGGGGAGATGGGAGTGAGTATCCCAAAAAGCCTGTAAGGGACTTTAAATTCTTAGTAACCTGTTTTCAGTGATGACAAAGCAACGTTAAAGGCCATTTTCATTACATCTTGGATAGGGGTCTGAGGGCTCTTCTCAGCTGGTTTGAGCTTTGGGTTAGCTGGTAAGAGAACCTGGTGGGACCTAGTGTGGGCACTGACAGGAGAAGAGAGGAGTGAGTGAGTGGAGGGTTACCTCAGTACCTGCTACCTCAGCAAGGGGGCAATGGTCTGAGAAACGGTGGAGGTTTGGGTTTTTAATATAGTAATTGGAGGGGAGGAATCAAGTTGATGATGTGGGAGTGACAACAGAGAGTCTAGAGCAGAAGGCTGAGGGTGAGCATGTATTGGAGAAGCATAGTTCACGATGTGAGCAAAGGAGAGAAAAGGCCTCCATATAGAGGAATCTCCTTTCACCCTTTTGAGCACTTGCAGAAGTTAAAAAGGTCACACAGAATTTGAAGATCTAGAGACCCCTCAGGGGGCCATCAGTTTTGGTTGTCCAATTGGTAATATGGCCAATGCTGTGTACAGAATTTGATGAGGAGTTTGGGTTCCATGTGGCAGTCCCTGTATGCTCACATCCCCATGACTTACAGAAGATATCGGCGTTTCCAGCACACAGCCTTGACTGTTTGTGGCTTTGATAGTACACTGGGCAAACATAGTAATCTAGGCTAGCCAACCAGCATCTGGCTCGCGTGTCCCTACATCAATAATGTTTGTTTCCATTATCTATGGTATGGAAGGAATTTAATGGAATTTTAGTGGGATCCTCTTCATTAGGGATATCCCAATTGGGAAGACCTATACGCAGCTGACAATTGTCTGGCTGGAGAGATGGCCACCAGGTCCCTAAGCGGGCTGTATGCAAGATAGACCATACTTCCTTTCCAGTAGGATTTGTGATCAGACATCGCTGCTGAACAGGCTTATGAGGGTTAGGACTACTGGTGGTCAAGGGGAGAGTCTATAGCCTTATCCACACAGCGAATCCACAATTTGAAAGGGTTTCCAGTCTTTTCCAGTTTCCAGCCAGAGTCTGGACAGGGCACAGGCTTGAGATGAGAGGTAGGGATCCAGGAAGTGATTTTTGACTACCTTTACCCTGTAGGTGTTATAAGTAGCACCTGGTATGGTCCTTTTCAGTGGAGTTCCAGGGATGACACCAGATGTCGTCTTACATAGATGAAGTCTCTATTTGATATCGCTGTAGAGTCCCCTCATCCCCAGGTTGGTAGGCAGTGGCCATCTGTTTTCACAGGTATCTCTGAGTTCTTTCAAGAGCTTTAAGTCTGTTAAGCAAGGGGGTGTGGAAGGAATCGTTAGGTCTTAGAGTTGGGGTAGGACCCTTACTGGAGGAGGGACACCATAGAGAATTTCACAGGGTGTGAGGTTACACAAAGAAATAGATTGAGTATTTCTTGCATGAAACAGTACATAAAGCAGGAGCATAGTCCAATCTTTTATGCCGGTCTCTAAGCTTAATTTCGTTATGGTCTCTTTAATGGTTCTATTCATTCTTTCTACCTGTCCTGAACTCGGGGGTCTGTAAACACAATGTAATTTCCAATTAATCCCCAGGGTCCTTGCTAACCTCTGAGTTACCTGGGCCACGAACGCCGGTCCATTATAAGACCCTATTACTTTAGGCAGGCCATACCTTGGAAAAATATCTTCCAGGATCTTCTTGACCACCATTTGCGCTGTTTCATTTTTTTTTTTCTTTTCTTTTTTTTGGGGGGGAAAGCTTCAATCCATCCTGAAAATGTATCTACAAAGACTAGGAGATATTTAAGTCCATTGCTTGCTGGCTTAATTTCAGTAAAGTCCACTTCCCAGAATTGTCCTGGTCTGGTTCCTCGTAGGTGCTTTCCTGCAGGAAGCTTGGAAGGGTAAGAATTAACCAATTGATGGACCCAACAGGCTTTTGTTATCCATTCAGTTGTTTCCTTTCACTGTGAGTCGGTTAGTGGAAAACTCTGTTTTTGATCCTTCAAAAATGAATGCAGTTTCTTTGAACCAAGGTGAATGATTTGATGTACATTTTCTACTGACATAGTTAGAGCCGTGATTATAGGAGTTTTTACTGAAGGATTTAGAAATTCCACTTGGGGGCCTTCAGGGTTAAAAGTTATTTTGGCCCAGAGCTTTGTGAGCAGATCTCTGCCAATCAATGGGGCCGTGCATTCTGGGATTACTAGGAAGGAGTGATGGATTTTTCCTTTCCCCTGGTCCATGGTCCTCTTAGTTGTCCAAGCCTGATATTTACTGCCATTAGCCCCTTGAATTAGAGACCTTTTATTTGATAGAGGTTCCAATGGGGCCTTAAAGGCAGAATATATTGCCCCTGTATCCACTTCAATGTATACTGGGGTCCCCTCCACTTCAAAAGTTAACCTGAGCTCGAGGAGAGGATCTGAGCCCCGACTTTCTTAGTAATCCTACAGAGTCAGAATGTCCAGCTGGCCTGGCTGTCTCTTTCTAGGGCACTCTTTAGCCCAGTGTCCTTTTTTTTTAGAGTAGGCACATTGAATTGAGGCCAGGGGTGGCCTCTAGTGTGGTCCCCGGTGTCCCTTCCTGTCTCCATGTTTCTTAATTTCTGGTCTATTTGTTGTTGTGACCAGGACCTTAGTCAATGCCTTAGTCTGTCTTTTGTTTCTTTTATCCTCCCTTTGCTCCATACTCTTCCTCAGTTTCTCTCTTAGTATACCTTCTTGGCTTCTCTGACTAAACCTCTCAAAGTCATATCTTGTAATCCATCTAAGCATTGTAACTGTCTTCTAATATCCAGAACAGCTTGCCCAATAAAGGCCACCATGACAGATGCCTTTTGATTCTCTGCCTGAGGATCGAAAGGAGTAAATCTCTTATATGCCTCCATAATTCCCTGTAGGAACATGGAGGGACATTCATCAGTCCCTTGAATAATCTCTCTTACCTTGGCCAAAATAGTTGTTCGCCTAGCGGCCACTAAGATACCCACTATTAGAGCCCGGCAATAAGAGGAAGGATGCTCATTACCTTCACAGGTTTTGGGGTCCCAGTTGGGTCTGTGCAAGGGAAAGGCGGCTTTGCATATGTTGGGAAGTTTTGTCGGTCACCCATCTGGTCCGAGAATATTTTTTTCTAGAATCCAGGAAGATTCTCTTTTGTTCCTCTGTCATGAAGAGAGTCCCTAGGAGTTGTTGGCAGTCATCCCAAGTAGGCTGGTGTGAAAACATCAATGATTCAACCACACCTGAGACCCAGGTGGGGTCCTTGGTAAAAGGGGGATTGTTATTTTTCCAGTTATTTAGGTCTGAAGAGGAGAAAGGTAAAAACTGGTAGGCTTGCATTTTTCCCCCATGGTTGTCATCAATCATTGTTCCTTAGAAATGGAGAGGGAGCATCACGGGAGTTCCAGGGATTTCAATCATTCAACGCCGGCAAATTCCTTTAGCCGGGCCAGCATCCTCCAGGGGAGGAGGGGGTGTGTTTGCTGCAGGGGAGTTATTTGGAGTGCGCTGGGCTCACTTAGCTTCCTCCAATGGCGGACAGGCTGAGTCAGCAGCAGGGGAATTACTTAGAGGGTGTTGGGGGTTGGGGGACGAGGGCAGGGAATAAGTAGTAGGACGAGAGTCCAGTAGAGTCAAATCTTGTGACTCAGGGAGAACAGAGGTTGAAGGAGGAGGAGGAGCAGAAGGTTTGAGAGAGCATGAGGGAAGGAGTAGGAGTGGGGGCAGGGGCAAGGAAAAGCTTCACACATGGAGGAGGAGAATTGCAGATGTCCTGAAAAGTTAAGATATATGTCTCTTGATCCTGATGTCTATGTGGCGCTGGCTGAAAGTCAATATCTCTGACTTTTTAAATTAGTGGGAAGTAGAAAGATCCTTCTAGGGGCTATCTGAATCCAAAGGTGGGCCATTCTGAGGCACAGAGAGTCTGCCAGGTCCAGCGTTTTACTGAAAAAGAAAGATTCTGAGCCCTTAAGTGGACTTTGGTGCAATGATCAAGGGTCAGGGAAAGAGGCATTGAAGTGCTCTATCCCATTATGAAAGACAAACAATCAGTAAAAGCAACGACACACGACACAGACAAGACAATACAATAAAGACAGGCAATGGACGTCCAACACTGAGACCAGGACTGAGTAGCCGGCAAAACCTGATGGGCTGGATATGCCGAATCTGAAACAAAATATCACTGAGTCGAGGAGACTATTGTTCCTCGATTTCCCGAGTTCTCTGGGGAGTCTCCCAGTGACGTGGCCTGTGGCTCTATGACATGTCTGTCAGCCATCGTTGGAGAGAGCTCACACTCTTCATCAACAGCCATTTTGCCAAGCCCTAACCTGAAACCTGAAACCAGAAAGAGGCGCCTTACATACCCCGAGAGGTGCCTGTTGGGGTCTCTCATCTGCCGCTGCTGGATCTCGGTGGAACCTCCATATGTAAAGGTCGGGCGAGCGTCCGGGGAAGAAACCACCAAGAGACTGTCTCATGCAAAAGCAAAGGGTTTATTATGGATCCAGCATGCTGAGGCTCAGAGTTCACTTGAATAGAGCAGAGAGCCCTGAGAACAGCTTAAGCAGAGCTTATATACTTTCCTTTGAGAGGGCAGGGCAGGATGTTTATTGATGGGTCCGGGCGAGTGAGCTGTTTGTGGGCAACTGGGTGAGGAAGTACTTTCTGCAGTTTGGCAGTTGAGGACAGAACATTCTGGGAACAAGATTAGCAAACAGTTCTCAAGATTTCAACAGTGTTTTATTAAGCATACAGAAAACAGGAAGTGATAAGTACCTATTATATTAACCTTTCACTACCGACTACACTTTGCCAGATTTCCTAATGTCTCTATTGATATCTGTTTTCCTACATATTTTCCCCAGTTCATCATTGTGACTGACTCTTCACATGTGGTGACATTTACATTCACTCTATACCCAAAACCCTATAGCTAAAGAACTTTTGGTCCAAATCCTATGCTCACTCTCCTTTCTAAACCTACCGACTATCTTCCTAATCCTACTGATTATCCCTTTTTTGACTGGAAGTTCTCTTTGACAATCAATCATCCAAAATACACGAAACTTTGCCATTGTATATTGATGTATCTGAGACATCTGTGCAGAAAATAAATCAAAGCTCAGTATCACAATCAAGGTCCCAATGCTCTTCTGGGCTTCAAATCTTAAATAGATTTCTGTTTTCATACTTATGTTTCACCTATATATTCTTGTAAATATCGCAGGTTTCCAATACCATTATTCATCCAGCAGAATGATTCCTAATGCAAATTGAACCTGTTATTAACCCTAACCATACACTGTTCCCTCAATATAACTTTACAGAAGAGCAGGGACAGAGTAGGTCTTACAATACAGGAATGTAGGGGAACTTCCTATTGCTAAGAAACTCAAAGGTACATGCAAAAATGATCCCTGGAGAAGTTGTAGGCAGCTATGAAGGAACTGAGTGAGCAAAAGTCATCTTCTCTTGCAAACAACCTGGTCAGGATGAAGGGATATGTCTGAATCAGCCTCTCTCTTCTTAATGTAGAGAAGAAGGACCAAACCAGGCTGTGTGGAGAGCTGTTCCCGGTTGCCTATGGTTAATATACCATTCAAAGTTGTGAAACTGTAACAGGAAGTAGGGGCAGCCTTCATTTCAGGGGACCTTTGGAAGCAACTGTTAGGACAAAGTGGTTGCAAATGGTGTGAGCTCATTCAGTTCCTGAACGAAGTGACCTCAGACCTCACCTCACATCCTTGGTGATAGAACTCTCTGAGTTTGGGATCAAGGAATCCAGGCACCCAAATCCCATTCCAGTCCCAGTAGCAGTGGTCTCACTTCTTTGGATTTACCAAGGACAGAATCAGTCTTTGTTGGTACCTACTGATATGAGGATTGCCAAAAGCCAGGAAAGCTCTGAAGAGTGGCCTTTCCTGAGAAAGCAGGTAGTGGATCACCGCTGCCTCCTGACAACTTTACAGAGTTGGCCAAGGAAACCAGATCTGAAACAGGACAGGCAATTTTGGGGGAACATAGTTTGGCCCAATAGTCAGAGGACACTCCGGATAGTCAGAGACCTACTTGGGGGAAGAAGGTGCTTTGTGGGTGTGGGTGTGTGTTTGTGCTTTTGTCTCATGTTCTCAGAATAGGTAGGAATGGCGGTTTGTTTGGTTTGGAGTGAACTGTTTCTAATAAGTGATTTGATAAAGCAAGTGTTTCTATGTCTGTGTATCCCATTGTGTCCGTGGTTGTAGACATTAGAAAAGAGAATGCATGAATGGATGTGTCCTGTCTGGTAGAAAGCTTCCCAGCATTCATCCAGCCGAATATATGAATGCACTGCGGCTTCACTTATTGATGGGCAACACCTGCTATTTTCCTAAGTTCTGGTTTTATTTTTGAATTCTGGCCACTCTCCAGAATAGGCTCATGGTTTTGTGTCCAAGAGAAGTACCACCTTCAAGCTCTGTGACATGGCCATGTACTGGATAGCTGAAGGGAATGGCGAGCAACTAAGTAAACTCAGATATCAGTGTGACCAGTAAAGTCTCAGTGGAAAAACCGTACTTTGGGCCTTTTGCTTACCTTTTGTTCTATTCCCCTGTATGTCAGGAATTTCTTTGCCTCAGGCCACACCTTCGTGAAGCCGGAACAAAACACTTTTCAAATGGAAATGAATGGGCCTCACCTGTGGCTCTTTGCCTAATTGCTTTAGAAAGGGGTGTGTCTGAATCAGCCTCTTGGCCCTGTGTGAGTCTGTGGCTTAGATTCTTAGCACCTGATTGATATAAAGAAAGATCCCATGTGTGAATCCAAAACCAAAATGCCCAAAAGAGGAGTCATTGAGGATAAAGTCTCTTGCCTTCCACTGTAAGGTTCCTGAACTCCATCAAGTGAGAATAGGGATCCTTTGGGTCAAATGATTTCTTCAAAGCCCTGCACATGCTAGCCCAGTGGTGTTTGTGTATTCTTATGACTCCAATTCACATAAAGATTCTAAACCCCACTGTCAGTAGGCCTCAAATTGGAGAAGCAGAGCAGTATTACAGCAGGCCTATTTGATCACTCCTGTGTTACAGGAAGGGTGTCCAGGCCACCCTGACATTAGGAAAATAAGGGGCAAGGAAGCCTATTTTGGACACTGTCTTGGGCTGTGTCCTTCATGGAAACTTCCAGCCAGAGGTTAAGATGAGTGTCTATATGCAATAAGATGAGGGTCATGTGGGAATGTTTTGGTTTAATTTTGGTCATTTGTGTTGGGGTTGGAAGAGATGAGTAGGTCAACCAGGACTTGAAATCTGGTGTGATTCCCCTTAGAGACTGAGTTATGGAACTGAACTCAGAGAAGTATTGGCATGAATTGTGTTGAGTTTTTAGGAGGCCACACATGAGACTCGCTCTTGGAAACTGAGACCTAGGCCCAGGCTGGCTTTCCACAGAGCACTGGGAATCTCACCCAGGATATCACAAGATTTTATTCTGAAAGACTTGGCAGCCATAGTCAAAACACACATAGACCTCACACTGTAGACCTCAATGGGCCTGGCTTCATGTGACCTTTTGGCGACTCTTTGGGAAGACTTGCCTTTGAGTGTCCTCCAGAGATTTCATTGAAATGAGCTTCCTCACAATTTAATGGTTCCTAAATGAATTGAAACCCACAGTGCCTCCAACTTCCACCTTAAAAAATGGCTAGATAAATACCATAAAATTTTTGAAATTCCTATGACCAGGTGGCACTGGAGAACCTTTGTATGCCCTATTGCTGATCATGAGTGCCTTTATTGACTGAGTTTCATTAAAATGGTGTAGAACAGAGATGCCAGTAAGTTGGATACTCCTCAATTGTAGGCGCAAGCTTTGGTGTGCAGGTTTGTGATAAAACATCCGTGGTGGGGCCATGTGGATCTGCCATTGCTTCCAAATGGCATGTGACTGACGTGGTGCAGCCAGGAAACCCTTATATGTAAAGGCATATTGGTATATGGAGAATTTTTAGGGCAATGTTCATAATCAAGTTGCTATGGACAAGGGGACAATCTATGTGGGCTAGAAGCCTGGTTGGTGCATTCTCCTGCAGACCATGACCCACTACACATGACAGAACTCCCTTCAGCACTGTGTCCCAGTTCAACTCCTTGTATTTCGTGTAGAAAATACCAATCTCCCAGTGTAGCAGCAAGAAACACCACGAAAAGTGGAGAATGACCAAATGCCTTCACAGTCCACACGGGGAGACTCTTAGACCCCAGTGGTCACAGTTTACTTACAAAGAGAGAATTCAGTACTGTAGCCTAGTTTTCATTGGAAAATAAGAAACCACGTCCTCCAGGTCACATAGATGTAGACCCAGCTCTGATGGTCTCACTAGAAAGAAAGCTAAAGCTCCTGACAACAACATATATTTTGAGTTCCCAACCTCAGAGGCAGTTTCTCAAGAAGTCTTTAGGCCAGAAGAGCTACAAGTATGTGGAGTGTTTACCTTGTCCCTTACATTTGGAAACTCCTCTACCACATCCAAGGTTGTGAACTCCTTTGAATTTTCCATTCCAGATATATATTCACAGATTTTCCAACTCTTCTCCTCTAATTGCATCTTATTTGGGGCGAAGGTAATGTGAAGCCATTGTTCTGGATGAGAGTGGGAAATTTATTGTGTAGCCCATATTTGCATGCACATTGGATTCATTTTCCTTTTTTCCATTCAGAATACTGAATCCCTGACACTAACCCATACCCTACTAGACTCTGACTACTAATCCTACTATGATGGAGAATAATAACACAAACAGAATAGAAATACAAGCCGTTCAGAGGAAGCATGGTGTATATTTGGAATTGCCTTTTGCATGATAAAGGGTAGGTGTTATATATCTAGTCCATTTTTCATTGAAATAGTTCTCTATGTGTTTTTTTCCTTTAATTTTTATTGTTGGTTGTTCAAAACTTTACCTTTTGCTTGACATATCATATTTCATACTTTGATTCAAGTGGGTTATGAACTCCCATTTTTACCCCGTATACAGGTTTCAGCATCACATCTGTTACACATCCACTGTTGTACGTATTGCAATAGTAGTGTCTGTTGTAGTCTGCTGTCTTTCCTATCCTCTACTATCCCCCATCCCCTCCCCTCCCATCTTCTCTCTCTACTCCATCTACTGTAATTCATTTCTCCCCCTTGGTTTTTTCCCCCCTTTCCCCTCACTTCCTCTTGTATGTAATTTTGTATAACCATGAGGGTCTCCTTCCATTTCCATGCAATTTTCCTTCTCTTTCCTTTTCTCTTCCACCTCTCACCCCCGTTTAATGTTAATTTTCTTCTCATGCTCTTCCTCCCAACTCTGTTCTTAGTTACTCTCCTTATATCAAATAAAACTATTGGCATTTGTTTTTTTTAGGGATTGGCTAGCTTCACTTAGCATAATCTGTTCTAATGCCATGTATTTCCCGGCAAATTCTATGATTTTGACATTTTTTAATGCAGAGTATTACTCCATTGTGTATAAATGCCACATTTTTTTCCTTCGTCTATTGAAGGGCATCTAGGTTGGTTCCACACTCTTGCTATTTTGAATTGTGCTGCTATGAACATCAATGTAGCAGTGTCAATGCAGCATGCACTTTTTAGGTCTTAGGGAATACACTGAGAAGGGGAATAGCTGGGTCAAATGGTGGTTCCATTCCTAGCTTCCAAGAAATCTCCATACTTCTTTCAAATTGGCTGCACCAATTTGCAGTCCCACCAGCAATGTACAGGTGTACCCTTTTCCCCACATCGTCGCCAGCACTTGTTGTTTGACTTCATAATGGCTGCCAATCATACTGGAGTGAGATGGTATCTTAGGGTGGGTTTGTTTTCCATTTTTCTGACTGCAAGAGATGGTGAGCATTTTTTCATGTACTTATTGATTGATTGTATGTCCTCATCTGAGAAGTGTCTGTTCAGGTCCTTGGACCATTTGTTGATTGGGTTATTAGTTTTCTTATTGTTTAATTTTTTGAGTTCTTTGTATACTCTGGATATTAGGGCTCTATCTGAAGTGTGAGGAGAAAAGATTTGTTCCCAGAATTTAGGCTCCCTATTTACCTCTCTTATTGTTTCTTTTGCTGAGAAAAAACTTTTTGCTTTGAGTAAGTCCCATGTGTTGATTCTAGTTATTAACTCTTGTTATTAACTCTTGTGCTATGGATGTCCTATTGAGGAATTAGGAGCCCAACCCCACAGTATGTAGATCATAGCCAACTTTTTCTGGTATCAGGTGCAGTGTCTCTGATTTGATATCAAGCTCCTTGATCCATTTTGAGTTAACTTTTGTGCATGACGAGAGAAATGGATTCAGTTTCATTTTGTTGCATATGAATTTCCAGTTTTCCCAGAACCATTTGTTGAAGATGCTATCCTTCCTCCATTGCATGCTTTTAGACCCGATTGACATTGCATTTAACATATAGAGAATTTTGGTTATATTGCCATTTTGATGATGTTAGTTCTGCCTATCCATGAACATAGTATATTTTTCCATCTTCTAAGATCTTCTTCTATTTCTCTCTTTAGGGTTCTGTAGTTTTCATTTTATTAGTCTTTCACCTCTTTTGTTAGGTTGATTCCCAAGTATTTTTTTTTTTTTGTGTGTGTGTGGATATTTTGAATGGAATGGTTGTCCTCATTTCTATTTCAGAGGATTTGTTGCTGATATACAGGAATGCCTTTGATTTATGCGTATTGATTTTATATCCTGCCACTTTGGTGAATTCATTTATTAGCTCTAATAGTTTCTTTGTATACCTTTTTGGGTCTGCTAAGTATAGAATCATGTCATCTTCAAATAGTGATAATTTACGTTCTTCTTTTCCTATTTTTATGCCTTTGATTTCTTTAATCTCTCTAATTGCTCTGGCCAGTGTTTCGAGAACTATGTTGAACAGAAGTAGTGAGAGAGGGCATCCCTATCTTCTTCCAGATTTTAGAGGGAATGCCTTCAATTTTTCTCCATTCAGAATGATGCTAGCCTGAGGCTTAGCATAGATTGCTTTTACATTATTGAGGTATGTTCCTGTTATCCCTAGTTTTTCCAGAGTTTTGAACATAAAGGGATGCTGTACATTGTCGAATGCTTTTTCTGCATCTATCGAGATGATCAAATGGTTCTTATTTTTAAGTCTATTGATGTGATGAATAACATTTATTGATTTCTGTATATTGAACCAGCCTTGCATCCCAGGGATGAATTCTACTTGATCATGGTGCACAATTTTTTTAATAAGTTTTTGTATCCGATTCGCCACAATTTTATTGAGGATTTTTGCATTTTTCCTGAAATAGCTTGAAAAGTATTGGTATTAGTTCCTCTTTAAAGGTTTTGTAAAACTCTGCTGTATACCCATCCGGTCCTGGGCTTTTCTTAGTTGGTAGTCTTTTGATGGTTTATTCTATTTCCTCAATTGTTATGGGTCTGTTTAGGTTGCCTATATCCTCCTGACTCAATCTGGGCAGATTATATGACTTGAGAAATTTATCGATGCCTTCACTATCTTCTATTTTATTGAAGAATAAGAATTCAAAATAATTTCGGATTATCTTCTGTATTTCTGAACTATCTGTTGTGATACTGAATTCTCCCTCTTCTTTTCTTTGTTAGCTTGGCTAAGGGTCGGTCGATTTTATTTATTTTTTCAAAGAACCATCTTTTAGTTTTGTCAATTTTTTCAATTGTTTCTTTGTTTCGATTTCATTAATTTCAGCTCTGATTTTAACTATTTCTTGGCTTCTACTTCTTTTGCTGTTGTTTTGCTCTTCTTTTTTCTTGGATTCTGAGATGAAGTATGAAATCATTTATTTGTCTTTTTTTTTCCTTTTTTTAAGGAATGAAATCCAAGCAATGAATTTTGTTCTTAGAACTGCTTTCAATGTGTCCCATAGATTCTGATATGTAATGTCTGTGTTTTCATTTATCTCTAAGAATTTTTTAATTTCCTCCTTGGTGTCTTCTATAACCCATTGATCATTCAGTAACCTATTTTTCATTCTCCATGTGATACATGATTTTTCCTTCTTTCTTTCATTGTTGATTTTCAGTTTCATTTCCTTATGATCAGATAAGATGCCTGGTATTATATCTACTCCTTTATATTGTCTAAGAGTAGCTCTGTGACATAATATATCATTTATTTTTTGAGAAGTATCCATGTGCTGCTGAGAAAAAAGTGTAACTGCTTGATGTTGGGTGGTATATTCTATATATATATCATAAGTCTGGGTTATTAATTGTGTTATTGAGTTCTATAGTTTCATTATTCAACTTTTGTTTGGAAGATCAGTCCATTAGTGAGAGAGGTGTGTTTGAGTCTCCCATGAGTATTGTATATTGGTTTATTAGAATCTTGAACTTGAGAAGAATTTGTTTGATGAACATAGCTGCACCAATGTTTGGGGCATATATATTTATGATTGTTATGTCTTGTTGGTGTATGGTTTCCTTGAGCAGTATGTAGTGTCCCTCTTTATCCCTTTTGATTAACTTTGGCTTGAAATCTATTTTGTTTGATATGAGTATGGACACTTCTGCTTGTTTCCGAAGTCCATATGAGTGATATGATTTTTCCCAACTTTTCACCTTCAGTCTATGTATATCTTTTCCTAACAAATGCGTCTCCAGTAGGCAGCATATTGTTGGGTCTTGTTTTATGATCCATTCTACTAGCCTGTGTCTCTTAATTGGTGAGTTTAAGCCATTAACATTTAGGGTTATTATTGAGATATGGGTTGTTCTTCCAGCCATATTTGTATATTTATGTTACTAAACATGGTTTGTTTTCCTCCTTGATTATTTTCCCCCCTTTACTCCTCTACCTCCCACTGTTGGTTTTCATTGTTATTTTCCATTTCCCCTTCCTGTGATGTTTTGCCAAGGATGTTTTTAAGAAATCGTTTTCTAGCTGCAAATTCTTTTAACTTTTGTTTATCGTGGAAAGTTTTAATTTCATCTTCTATCCTGAAGCTTAATTTCGCTGGATACACAATTCTTGGATTGAACCCATTTTCTTTCAGTGTTTGAAAAATGTTATTGCAGGATCTTCTAGCTTTCAGAATCAGTGTTGAAAGATCAGCTGTTATCCTGAATGGTTTACCACTAAATGTAATCTGCTTCCTTTATCTTGTAGCTTTTAAAATTCTCTCCTTTTTCTGTATGTTGGGCATCTTCATTATAATATGTCTAGGTGTGGATCTCTTATGATTTTGCACATTTAGCATCCTGTAAGCTTCTAGGATTTGCGATTCTGTCTCATTCTACAAGTCTGGGAAGTTTTCTCCTATATTTCATTGAATATATTGCTCATTCCTTTTGTTTGGACCTCTATACCTTCCTGTATCCCAATGACTCTTAAGTTTGGTCTTTTTATGTTATTTCATATTTCTTGGATGTTCTGCTCATGGTTTCTTAAAAGTCTTGCTGAGCTGTCTGTGTTCTTTTCAAGTTGAAATAATTTGTCTTCATTGTCTGATGTTCTATCTTCTAAGTGTTCTACTCTGCTGGTAGTATTCTCTATTGAGTTTTTAAGTTGGTTTATTGATTCCTGCATTCCTAGGATTTCTGTTTGTTTGATTTTATAATCTTTATCTCCCTGTATAGTTGATCTTATGCTTCTTGGATTTTTTTTATGTAATTCATTATCAAGGTGATCTTTCATTGTCTGATTTTGCTCTCTAATGTCTTCCTTGAGACTCCAGATCATCTGAAGCATGTATATCCTGAGTTCTTTATCTGACATTCCATCTGCTGCAGATATTACCTCTTCTAACGTTGACTTTACCTGCATTGCTTATGGTCCTTTCTTTCCTTGTCATTTCATACTGTTCATATTTCTTTCTGCTTGGTGAAACTGTTGTGTTATTGAATTTTTCCCCTATATATTTATATTGCTCTTGTATAGTTTCAAAGTCTCCCTCGCAGGCACGGGTGGTGGCTCTGCCCCTCCTACAATTGGGACAATGTGCCTACCACACCAGCAGGCTGCTGGGCCTGTTCTGTCAGTCGGTAGCTGGTCCGCCTACCTTGAAGGTGCGAGCAGCAGCTCTGCCCCTCTGCAGGCACTGGGCCTGTTCTGCCAGTGGGTCGCAAGTCGGGCTACTTTGCAGGCGTGGGCGGCAGCTTTGACCATCCGCGGGCCACTGGGTCTGTTTTGTCTGTCCCTTGCAGGTCTGTCTACCTTGCAGACGCCTGTGGCTGCTCCGCCCATCCCCCAACCGGGACGATGTGTATACCATGCTGGCGGGCCATAGGCCTGGTCTGTCGGTGGTTGGAGGTCCACCTACCTTGCAGGCGCAGAGGGCGTCTCTGCCCCTCCGCAGATTGCTGGGCCTGTCCTGCTGTGGGTCACAGGTCTGCCTACCTTGCAGGCCCGGCGGCATTGCCCCTCCCCCAACCAGGGTGATGTGTTTTCCACGGTGGCGGGCCACTGGTCCTGTTCAGCCGGTGGGTCGCAGGTCCGCCTACCTTGAAGGAGCGATTGGCAGTTCTGCCCCTCCCTCTCTCAATGTGTTTTTAAAGTTGACAAATATGTGAATTCCTGTCTCCCTTTCTCTGTAGTATATTCAGCACATGTATTTTTATATGCACATATAGAATCCTACCTGGTATCACACGTACATTTTTGTGAGGTTGCTGACTTGGCAGATAGAAATTATGAGAAGAGATCACTCCTCCTAAACGATGTTGTAACTGAAAATTTAAGCTATGGGTGAGCTTCCTAGTTAAACAATATTACACATAAATCCACGCTCAGTAAAATGAAGATTTTTGGATCTGTGGATGATATATATTTCATGAAGAATTTCAATTGGCATATATATTGCTACTTTTTAATGTCTGTTTTGTGTGTGTGTGTGTGTGTGTGTATACACACTCTTGTATATATATATATATATATATATATATATATATATATATATATATGCACACTCTCCATATATTTCAAAATATGAAATAGATGTGTCTTATGTACAGTCCCAAAATTCATTCATGTTCATGTATGTGCAATTATAATCAAATTTTCACAAGATTATTCTCAGAAATATTCATCCACCTGAAATACATATTTGTTTCTTAGGACTGAAAACTAAATTCAGTGAATGGTGCATTCAAATCCTAATATTTCTACATTAACTGACTCAGTTTAACATCAATGCAAGAAGATTCCTATGGGACATGATGTTTATTTTGACGTTCATTTTTACTCAACACTGGTACATTACTATTCCTTCAGTTAATGCACATCAGAGGATATGTATTTCATCTACAATTTCACAAATTTATACGCATTTGTTTCACTTTCAGTCACTTCCTGCTTCAGAACACATGTATTTCTCCAGGTTTCTTGACTGGTCTTTTTATGAGACTTTTTTCCAAAAAAAATATTTTCAATTTCCATAATCAATTTTAAGCAAAACTCACACACTCTTCATGATAAACCATAATCCTCATATTACCATTAGATGTAAAACGGGTTGGAATGAATGGTTGCATATCAATATAAGATTTCCTGTATATTTTCACATTTCAATTCAATCTATTATTTGAAGTTGGAACCAGTTATATTATTTATTCACAGTATGGTCTATACATGCATATTCCCCATATTCAAAGACAAAGAGTACACCTGTTTGTACCCTGAATACTAATTAATACATCTTCAAAATATTGCTCCCAGAAATGGTGGAAGAAATACTCAGGTCACCTTATCTACATATACATTGTATCACAGTAATATTCTGGACACAAAAAGCAAAAGTCACACTTATGATTGTACCAAAGCCTAAATGGAAACTGAACATGGATTCCTAAAAACATCCAGGTTCAGTTTGCCTAATAGTCTCAAATATCAATCCTATTGGTGACTACGTATTTGTTTCTTCCTAAAATTATATATTCAACCTAAATGCAGTTAATAATGTCTAATCCTATCACTCACTCTATACTTTGCCTGATTTCCTAATGTCTCTATTGATGTCTGTTTTCCTAAATATTTTCCCCAGTTCACCATGTGAGTGACTCTTCACATGTGATGATATTTACTTTCACTCTCTAAGCGAAACCCTATTGATAAAGAATTTTTGGTCCAAATCCTGTACTCACTCTTCTTCTGAAAGCTACTGACTATGTTCCTAATCTTACTGAGTTTCCCTGTTTGAGTGGAAGTTCTCTTTTCCATTCAATCATCCAAGGTACAAGGTCCTATGCCACTGATTATCGATTTATCTGAGACATATATGCGGAACATAATTCAAAGCTAACTATCACAATCAACAGCTCAATGCCCTTCTGAGCTTCAAATCTTACCTAGATTTCTGTTTTCATACTTATATTTTATGTCTATGTTTTAATAAATATCACAGGTTCCCAATACCATTATTCATCCAGCAGAATGATTCCTAACCCAAATCAAACATGTTATTAAACCCTAAACATACACTGTTCCCACAATCTCACTTAACAAAAGACCAGGGACAGTGTTGGTCTTACAATACAGGAATGTAGGGGATATTCCATATGCTGAAAAACTCAAAGGTCCATGCAGATGTGATCCCTGGAGAAGATATAGGCAGCTATGAAGGACCTTAAAGAGCAAAACTCATCTTCCATTGCAAACAACCTGGTCAGGATGAAGAGTTGTATCTTAATGAGCCTCTCTGTTCTCAATGTAGAGAAAATGGACCAAACCAGGCCTGTGTGGAGAGCTGTTCCTGGGTGACTATGGTTGATTCACCATTCTAACTTGTGAAAGTGTCACAGGAAGAAGGGGCAGCCTCTATCTCATGGGACCCTTGGAAGCAACTGTTAGGACAAAGTGATTGCCAAGGCAGTGTCCTCATTCACTACCTGAAGTAAGTGATCTCACCTCTCTTCCTTGGTGATGGAACTCTCTGAACTTGTGATGCAGAAGCCAGGCAACCAGAGCCAGTCCCAGTCCCAGTCCCATTGAGGTCACTTGTTTGGATTTACCAAGGACAGAATCAGTGTTTCCTGGAACCTACTGATGTGAGGATGGCCAAATGCCAGGAGAGCTTTGTAGAGGGGCCTTTCCTGAGAAAAATGTACTTTCCCATTTCTGGCTCCTGACAACGTGACAGATTTGGCCAAGGAGACCATATCTGAGACAGGACAGGCCATTTGGGGGTACATAGTATGGCCTACCAGTCAGATGACACTCAGGATAGTCACAGAATTACTTGGGGGAAGGAGGTGTCTTTGTGGGTGTGGGAGTGAGTTTGTGGTTTTTTCTCATGTTCTGAGAATAAGTAGGAAAGGCAGTTTGTTGGGTTTGGAGTGGACTGTGTCTAGTAATTCCTTTGACAATGTGAGTGTTTCTATGTCTGTGTAACTCTCTGTGTCCGTGGTTGTATTCATTAGAAAAGAGAATTCATCTATGGATGTGTCCTGTCTAGTAGAAAGAATTCCAGCATTTATCCTGCCTAATTTATGAATGGACTGTGACTTGCCTTATCAATGGGCAACACGTACTATCTTCCTAAGTTCCTGTTTTCTTTCTGAATCTGGCCACTCTCCAGAGTAGGCTCATGGTTTTTTGTCCAAGTTATGTACCACCTCCAACCTCTGTGACATGGCCATGTATTCTATAGCTGAAAGGAAAGGGAGCATCTCAGAAAACTCAGATATCAGTGTGACAAGGAAAGTCTCAGTGGAGAAAACCGGCTTTGGGCCTTTTGCTTCCCTATTCCTCTGTTGCCCTGAATGTCAGGAAGGTCTTTGCCTCAGGCCACCCCTTTGTGAATCCTGAAGAAAACAGTTTTCAAATGGAAATGAATGGGCATCACCTGTGGCTGTTTGCTAAAATGCTTTGAGAGATATGTGTGTGAATCAGCCTCTTGGCCGTGTGTGAGGCTGTGTCTTAGATATTCAGCGCCTAATGGATGTTAAGAAAGATTCCATGTGTTCATCCAAAACCAAAATGTCTAAAAAATCAGTCATTGTAGATGAAGTTTATTGACTTTCTCTGTTAGGTTCCTGACCTCCAACAAGTGAATTTGGGGATCCTTTGAATTAATCGAGTTCTTCAAAGCCCTGCAGAGGCTAGCCCATATGTGCTTGGGTTTTCTAATGAATCCAAATCACATAAAGAATCTATACATGACAGTCAGTAGGCCTCAAATTGGAGAAGCAGAGCAGTATTAGTGGCAGGCCTATTAAATCACTCCTTGATTACAGGAAGGGTGTCCAGGTCATACTGACTTTAGGCAAATGAGGGCAAGGGAGATTATTTCAGACTCTGTCTTGTGCTTTACCCCTCATGGAAAACTCCAGCCAGAGGTAATGATGAGTGTCTATATGGAAGAAGATGAGGGCAATGTGGGAGTGTTTTGGATTTAATTGTGGTCATTTATTTGGCTGTTGGAAGATATGACTGGGTCCACCTGGGCTTTAACTCGGGTTTGATTCACCTTAGAGACTGAGTTCTGGAACTGACCTCAGAGAAGTATTGACATGAATTGTGTTGGGATTTTAGGAGGCCACGCATTAGACTTGCCCTTGGAAACTGAGATCTAAGCCCAGGGTGGCTTTCCACAAAGCACTGAGAATGTCAGCCAGGATATACACGGATTTTATTCTGAAAGACTTGGCAGGCATATTTGAGAGTCAAAACACCCATGGACCTCACATTGTAGACCTCAATGGGCCTGGCCTCATGTGACCTTTAGGCCACTCTTTGGGAAGCATTGCCTGTGAGAGTTCTCCAGATCTTTCATTGAAATGAGCTTCCACAACATTTAATGGTTCATGAATGAATTGAAACCCACTGTGGCTCCAAATTCCTCTTTGAAAAATGGCTAGATAAATACCATGAAATTTTTTAAATTCCCATGACCAGGTGGCACTGGAGAACAGTTAGATCTCCTGATTCTCATCATGAGTGTACCAGACTGGGCCTTGATTTACTGGGTTTCATGAAAATGGCATAGAACACAGATGCCAGTAAGTTGGAACCTTCTGAGTAGTGCGCCTTGAGCAGTTGTGGGCAGGTGTGTGAAAAAACATCTGTGGTGGGGCCATGTGGATCTGCCATTGGCTTCCAAATAGCATGTGATTGACTTTCAGCAGCCAGCAGACCCATTTATGTAAAGGCACCTTGTTATATAGAGAGGTTTCAGGGCAATGTAGAGAATTGGGTTGCAATGGAAAAGGGGGCAATGTAGCAAGCAATGAGTGATAGAAGCCTGGATGGTTCATTCTCCTGCAGACTCTAACCCACCACAAGTGACAGAACTCCCTGCAGCACTGTGTCCCAGTTGAACTCCTTGTATTTTGTAAAGCAAATATCAAACTCACTGTGCAGCAGCAAGTAACACCACGAAAAGTAGAGGATGACCAAATGTCTTCACAGCGACACGGGGAGACACTAAGCCCCCAGTGGCCACAGTTTACCTACAAAGAGAGAATTCAGCACTGCTGCCCCATGTTCATTGGAAAATAAGAAAACATGTCGTCCAGGTAACATAGATGCAGACCCATCTTTGATGGTCTCACTAGAAAGAAAGCTAAAACTTCTGACAACAACTTATATTTCAAGTGCCCAATCTCACATGCAGTTTCTCAAACAGTCTTTAGGCCAGAAGAGCTCCATGTTGGTGTTGTGTTTACCATGTCCCTTGCTTTTGGAAACTCCTCTACCATCTCGAAGTTTGTGAACTCCTGAGCATTTTCCATTCCAGACATGTATTCACAAATTTTCTAACTCTTCTCCTCTAATTGTGTCTTACTTCGAGCGAAGGTAATGTCAAGGCATTGTTCTGGATCAGAGTGGGAAGTTTTGGGTTGCACATATTTGCACACACATTTGATACAATTTCCAATTTTCCATTCAAAATACAGAATCCCTGACACTATCCCATACCCTACTTGACTCTGGCTACTAATCCTAATATGATGGAGAAAAATAACACAAACAGAATATAAATACAAGCAGTTCAAAGGAGGCATGATGTATATTTGGACTTGCCTTTTACATGATAAAGTTTATGTGTTATAAATCTAGTCAATTTTTAATTAAATAGTTCTCCATGTGTTTTTAAAGTTCAAAATATGTGTATTACTGACTCCCTTTCTCTGTAGCCTATTCAACATATGTATTTTTATATGCACATACCGAAAGCTACCTGGTATCACACCTACATTTTTGTGAGGTGGCTTCCTCAGCAAAAACAAATTGTGAGAAGAGATCACTCCTCCTAAACGCTTTGGAACTGAATATTCAACCTATGGGTGAGCTTCCTAGTTGAACAAAATTATACATAAATCCATATTCTGTAAAATATATATTTTTGCATTTGTGGATGATATATATTTCATGATGAATTTCGATTGGTATATATTACTACATTTTAAAGTCTGTGTGTGTGTTTTGTGTGTGTGTGTGTGTGTGTGTGTGTGTGTGTGTGTATATATATATATATATATATATATATATATAGTCTCCATATTTTTCAAAATATGAAATATTTGTGTCTTATTTAGAGTCCCAAAATTCATTCATGTTCATGTATGTGGATTTATAATAAAATTTTCACAAGATTATTCTCAGAAATATTCATCCACCTGAAGTACATATTTGTTTCCTAGTACTGAAAACTAACTACAGTGATTGGTGCCTTCAAATCCTAATATTTCTACAGTAACTGAACCAGTTTAACATCAATGCATGTAGAATTCTATTGGACGTGATGTGTATTTTGACGTTTGTTTTTATTCCACACTGGTACATTACTCTTTCTTAAGTTTATGGACATCATAGGACATATATTTCATCAACAATTTCGCAAATTTATAGGCATTTGTTTCACATTCAATCGCTTCCTGCTTCAAAACACATGTATTCCTCCAGGTTTCTTGACTGGTCTTTTCATGAGACTTCTTTCCAAACAAATTATTTTCGATTTTCATAATAAATTTGAAGCAAAGTCACACACTTTTCATGTTAAACCAAAATCCTCATATTTTCATTAGATGTATAATGGGTTGGAATGAATGATTGTATATTAATATAAGATTTCTTATTTGTTTTCAAATTTATTTCAATCTATTATTTCAAGTTGAAACCAGTTTTATTATTTATTCACAGTATGGTCTATTCATGCATTTCCTCTGTATTCATAGACACAGGGTGCACCTTTTTGTAGCCCCAATACAAATTTACACATCTTCAAAATATTGCTTCCAGAAATGGTGGAAGAAATACTCATGTAACCTGATCTACATATACATTTCATCACAGTAATATTCTAGACACAAAATTCAAAGGTCACACTTATGATTCTACCAAATCCTAAATAGAAAGTGAAAATGGATTACTAAAAACATCCATGTCCAGGGTGCCTTATGCTCTCAAATGTCAATCCGATTGGTGACTACATATTTGTTTCTTCCTAAGATTATATGTTCAACCTCAACCCTGTTGAAAATATCTAATCCTATCACTCACTTTATACTTTGCCTGATTTCCTAATGTCTCTATTGATATCTGCATTCCTACATATTTTCCCCACTTCATCATTGTTAGAGACCCTTCACATGTGCTATTATTGAAATTCACTCTCTAACCGAAACCCTATTGCTAAATAACTTTTGGTCCAAATCCTATACTCATTGTTCTTCCGATACTTACCGACTATCTTCCTGATCCTACTGACTATCTCTGTTTGAGGGGATGTTCTCTTCTACATTCAATCATCCAAGGTACAAGTTCCTATGCCATTGTATATCAATTTATCTGAGATACCTGTGCAGAACGTAATTCAAGCTAAGTAATCCAATCAAGGACCCAATGACTTTCTGGACTTCAAATCTTACCTGGATTTCTGTTTTCATACTTATATTTCACCTATATATTCTTGTAAGTATTGCAGTTACCCAATACCATTATACATCCCGTAGAATGATTCCTAACCCAAATCGAACTGGTTATTAAGCATAACCATACACTGTTCCCTCAATATAACATTACAGAAGAGCTGGAACAGAGTTGGTCTTACAATGCAGGGATGGAGGGGATCTTCCACCTACTTAGAACCTCAATGGTCCATGCAGAAATTATCCCTGGAAAACATGTAGGCAGGTATGAAGGACCTGAGAGAGCAAAGGTCATCTTCCATGGCAAACAGCCTGGTCAGGATGAAGGGTTGTGTCTGAATCAGCCTCTCTCTTCTTAATGTAGAGAAGATGGACCAAACCAAGCCTGTGTGAAGAGCTGTTCCTGGGTGACTATGGTTGATATACCATTCTAACTTGTAAAAATGTCACAGGAATTGGGGCAGCATCCATCTCATGGGACCCTTGGAAGCAACTGTTAGGGCAAAGTAGTTGCCAAGGCAGTGACCTCATTCAGTTCCTGAAAAAAGTGACCTCACCTCACTTCCTTTGTAGTGGAACTCTCTTAACTTGGGAACCAGGAAGCTAGGCCCCCAGAGCCAGTGCCAGTCCCAGTTGGCACACTTGATTGGATTTACCAAGGACAGAGTCAGTCTTTATTGGTACCAACTGATGTGAGGATGGCCAAATGCCAGGAAAGCTATGAAGACAAGTGTTTCCTGAGAAAGCAGGTAGTTGTTCTGGCAAAGACACCAAATCTGAGAAAGTACAGGCCATTTCGGGGGAACATGGTATGGCCCACCAGTCAGAGGAAACTCCGGATAATCAAAGACCTACTTCTGGGAAGGAGGTGCTTTGTGGGTGTGGGTGTGAGTTTGTGGTTTTGTCTCATGTTCTGAGAATAGGTAGGGATGGTGGATTGTTTGTTTTTGAGTGGATTGTTTCTAGAAAGTCGTTTGACATGGGGAGGGTTTCTAAAAGTGTATCCCACTGTGTCCGTGGTTGTTGACATTTGAAAAGAGAATGCATCAATGGAAGTGCCCTGTCTAGTAGAAAGCTACCCAGCATTCATCCTGCGCAATTGATGAATGGACTGCAGCTTGCCTTATGAATGGACAATACCTACTATCTTCCTAAGCTCCAGTTTTCTTCCTGAATTCTGGCCACTCTCCGGAATAGTCTCATGGTTTGTTGTCCAAGATATGTACCGCCTCCAAGCTTTGTTACATGGCCATGTACTGGATAGCTGAAGGCAATGGGAGCATCTCAGAAAACTCAGATATCAGTGTGACCAGTAAAGTCTCAGTGGAGAAACCCTGCTTTGGGCCTTTTGCTAACCTATTGTTCTGTTGCCCTGAATGTCAGGAATTTCTTTGCCTCAGGCAACCCCTTTGTAAAGCCTGAGGAAAACAGTTTTCAAATGAAAATGAATGGGCATCACCTGTGGCTGTTTGCTTAATTGCTTCAAAAGGGATGTGTCTGAATAAGCCCCTTGGCCCTATGTGAGGCTGGGGCTTAGATTCTCGGCACCTGAGGGATCTACAGAAAGATCCCATCTCTGAATCCAAAACCAAAATGGCCATAAGAGCAGTCAATGTGGATGAAGTCTCTTGCCTTCCTCTGTAAGTCCTGACCTCTATCAAGTGAGAATAGATATCATTTGGGTCAAATGAGTTTTTCAAAGCCCTGAAGAGGCTAATGCATAGGTGCTTGGATTTTCTCATGACTCCAATTCACACAAAGAATTTATACTCAACAATCAGTAACAGTCAAAATGGAGAAGCAGAGCAGTATTAAGGGCAGGCCTATTTGATCACTCCTGGTTCACAGGAAGGGTGTCCAGGCCACCCTGACTTTAGGCAATTGAGGGGTAAGTGAGCTTATTTTGGACACTGTCTTGGGCTGCATCCCTCATGAAAACCTGCAGCAAGAGGTTATGATGAGTGTCTCTATGGCAGAAGATGAGGGTCATGTGGGAGTGTTTTGGTTTCAATTGCGGTCATTTGTGTGGCAGTGGAATAGGCCACTAATGAGATTCGCCCTTCTAAACTGAGATCTAGCTCACTCCTTGGGAAAAATTGCCTGTGAGAGTTCTCCAGATCTTTTATTGAAATGAGCTTCCTCACCATTTAATGGTTCCTGAATGAATTGAAACCCACAGTGCTTCCAACTTCATCCTTGAAAAGTGGCTACATAAATTCCATGAAATTTTTGCCATTCCAATGACCAGGTGGCACTGGAGAACCTTTGATGTCCTTTTGCTCATCATGAGTGTACCAGATAGTGCCTTGATTGTCTGGGTTTCATGAAAATGGTGTAGAACATAAATGCCAGTAACTTGTAGCCTACTGAATAGTGGTGTGTGTGCAGGTGGTGTGCAGGTGTGTGATAAAACATCTCTTGTGGGGCCATGTGGATCTGCCATTACTTCCAAAGGGCTTGAGACTGACATGGTGCATCCAGCAGAACCTTATATGTCTGAAACCTCTCCATGTAAAGGCATCTTTTTATATGGAGATTTTCAGGGCAATGTTCAGAATCAGGTTGCTATGATCAAGGGGGCAATCTATGTGGGATAGAATCATGGTTGGTGAATTCTCCTGCAGACCCTGACCCACCATACATGACAGAACTCCCTCTAGCACTGGGTCTCAGTTGAACTCATTTTATTTAGTGAAACAAATACCAAACACCCAGTGCAGCGGCAAGAAAAACCATGAAAAGTGGAGGATGACCAAATGGCTTCACAGTCCACACGGGGAGACACTTAGCCTTCAGTGGCCACAGTTTACCTACAAAGAGTGAATTCAGCACTGCCGCCTCATGTCTTTTGGAAAATAAGAAACCATGTTCTCCAGGTTACATAGATGCAGACACAGCTTTGATGCTTTCACTAGAAATGAAGCTAAAGCTCCTGACAAAAACATATATTTCAAGGATCTTCTAGCTTTCAGAGTCTGTGTTGAAATATCAGCTGTTATCCTGATTGCTTTACCCCTAAATGTAATCTGCTTCCTTTCAATTGTAGCTTTTAAAATTCTCTCTTTATTCTGTACGTTGGGTATCTTCATTATAATGCGTCTAGGTGTGGATCTCTTATGATTTTGCACATTCGGCGTCCTGTTGGCTTCTAGGACTTGGCAGTCTGTCTCATTCTTCAAGTCTGGGAAGTTTTCTCGTATTATTTCATTAAATACATTGCTCATTCTTTTGGTTTGGACCTCTATACCTTCCTGTATCCCAATGACTCTTAAGTTTGGTCTCTTTATGTTATCCCATATTTCTCGGATGTTCTGTTCATGGTTTCTTAACAGTCTTGCTGAGCTGTCTATGTTCTTTTCAAGTTGAAATACTTTGTCTTCATTGTCTGATGTTCTATCTTCTAAGTGTTCTACTCTGATGGTAGTGTTCTCAATTGAGTTTTTAAGTTGTTTTATTGCTTCCTGCATTTCTAGGATTTCTGTTTGTCATTTTTCACAACTTCTATCTCCCTGTATAATTGATCTTTTGCTTCTTGGATTTGTTTGTGTAATTCATTGTCGAAGTGATCTTTCATTGTCTGATTTTGCTGTCTAATGTCTTCCTTGAGACTCCAGATTATCTGAAGCATGTATATCCTGAGTTTTTTATCTGACATTGCATCTGCTGCAGCTATTACCTCTTCTAAAGTTGTGTTGACCTGCATTGCTTGTGGTCCTTTTTTCTTTGTCTTTTCATACGGCTCGCGTTTCTTTCTGCTTGGTGAAACTGTTGTGATTTTGAAATTTTCCCCCTATATATTTATATTGCTCTTGTATATTTGAAAAGTCTTCCTTGCAGGGGCGGGGGTGGCTGTTGTGCTCTTCCAATTGGGGTGATCTATCTACCATGCTGATGGGACGCTGGGCCTGTTCTCCTGATCGGTCGCAGGTCTGCCTACCCTGCAGGTGCGGGAAGCGGCTCTGCTAAGCCCCTCCTCTAATTGGTGTGACGTGTGTACCACACCCATGGACCCCTGGGGTGTTCTGCCAGTCGGTCTCAGGTCTGCCTACCTTAGAGGCGCGGGCGGCGGCTCTGCTCTGCCCCTACTCCAATTGGGGTGACGTGACTACCACGCCGGCGGGTGGGTGGGCCTGTTCTGCCGTCGGTCGCAGGTCTGCCTACCTTACGGGCATGGGCGATGGATCTGCTCTGCCCCTAGTCCAAATGGGGTGAAGTGTCTGCCGCGCTGGCAGGCCGCTGGGCCTCTTCTGCTGGTCGGGTGCAGATTTGTCTACCTTGAGGGCGCGGGTGGTGGCTCTGCTCTGCCGCTACTCCAATTGGGGTGTCGTGACTACGAAGCCGGCAGGTTGCTGGGCCTGTTCCGGGCACCATGGGCAAAGACTCTGCTCTGCCCCTACTCCTATTGGGGTTATGTGACTACCATGCCGGTGGGGCACTTGGATTGTACTAGGTGCTGGAGAAGGCTCTGCTCTGCAATTACTCCAATTGAGGTGACATGACTACCATTCCTGGTGGTCGCTAAGCCTGTTCTGGGCACCTGTGGCGGCTCTGCTCTTCCTCTATTACAATTGGGGTGAAGTGAGTATCATGCAGGTGTGTCGCTGGGCCTGTTCCAGGCATGGGCAGCGGCTCTGCTCTGCCCCTCTGGCTTGATGACAAAGTGAGAGAGACTCGGGTGTTTCTCACTCACTTTCTTTACCAGGAGACCAACTGTTTCTGTCACCGCTGGTATTAATGAAGTTATCTCCTCCGCTGCTTTCTGATGACATCAGATCTCTGCCATGTTGGTATCCCATGCAAAAGGCAGCATTTCGTTCCCTTTGCTGGGTGACCAAAGCAATGGGTGAGTCCTGACTTGCCCTCACAAGCCTCGTCTCAATCCTGTTGCCACTGCCTATGAAGGCTCGGTTGATATTTACCTCCACATTATTCAGCAAGACCCACATCGGGAAGCAGTTTCCACGGGTTCTTGAGCCCTGGGCCAGATCAGTTCAGGGAGGCCAAATTTGGCCGCTCTGGGCTCAGTGTATGTTCTAATAGGAGCAGGCTCCAAGACGCAGTTTCTGTGGGTTCCTTAGCACTGAGCCTGAGTAATTTGTCTGCGAAGCAAAGGTGAATGGAATCCTGAAATTACCTGTTCTATAGCTGAATGAGCTGCGATCAGTCGAAAACAGGGATGGTGACGTCAGCTCTTCAAGATGGTGGACGCTGGCTTCCTCTGTGGTCTGACCGGTATGGAGAACGGAATTGGACCACATCCATCCCCGTCTCAATCCCAGAATTCAGCACTGAGCACAGTAATTGCATAGCGGGCAGGAGCCCATAGAATCCGCACCACTGTATATTTGAGATGCTATCTCATCTTTTCCCAGTGCGCGCCACACACTCTAGCTGCAGGGCAATTTGCTGAATAAGCAGCATGACCCTCCGTGCGGAAAAATCACTCGCGTTTGAGCCCCCGTAGCTGATCCTCGTGAGATGGATATATGTCCACTAGGTTTTGGAGCACCCCAAATTTGCTGGAAATTCCTAACAAGATAGGTTTTAGCCGTTCTAACTCGTCATTTTCCCACACAGTGACGCGGTACATGGGGGTAATGCACTCCATTCGCCGCCATCATGTGATCCCCCAAAGTTAGTTTTCAGTACAAGGAAAAAAATATGTATTTCAGTTGGAGGAATATTTCTGAGAATAATCTTGTGAAAAGTTGATTATAAATCCACATACATGAATATGAATGAATTTAGGGAGGGTATAAAAAGAAAAATATACTAAATATTTTGAAAAATCTGGAGAGTGAATATATATATATATATATATATATATATATATATATATATATATACACACACACACAGACACACACACACACACACACACAAACATTAAAAAGTAGCATTATGTATGTGAATTGAAATTCACCATGAAATATATATCATCCACAGATCCAAAAATATTCATTTTAATGTACATGGATTCATGTTGTTTAACTAAAAAGCTCACCCATATGTTGAATTTTCAGTTCCAACAGTGTTAAGTAGGCGTGATCTCTTCTCACAATTTGTATCTGCCAAGCCAGCCACCTCACCAAATGTACGACTGATACCAGGTAGAATTCTGTATGTGCTTATAAAAATACATGTGATGAATAGGCTACAGAGAAAGGGAGACAGTTATTCACATATTTGTTAACTTTGATAACACATGGATAACTATTTCAATTAAAATTCGCTAGATTTATAACACCTACAATTTATCATACGAAAGGCAAGTCCAATTATACACCATGCCTCCTGTGAACCTCTTGTATTTGTATTCTGTTTGGGTTATTATTCTCCATCAAATTAGGATAAGAAGTCAAAGTCTAGTAGGGTATGTGTTAGTGTCAGGGATTCAGTATTTCGAATGGAAAATTGGAAAATGTATCCAATGTGTATGCAAAAATGTGCTACACAAAAATCTTCCCACTCTCATTCAGAATAATGCCTTGACATTACCTTCACCCTACATAAGACACAATTAGAAGAGAACATTTAGAAAATCTGTGAATACATATGTGGAATGGAAAATGCTCAGAAGTTCACAAATTTGGAGTTGGTAGAGGAGTTTCCAAAAGTAAGGGACAGGGTAATCACTCCAAAAACATGAAGTTCTGCCAGCCTAACATCTGAAGAAACTGCCTGTGAGGTTGGGCAATGAAATATATGCTGTTGTCAGAAGCATTAGCTTCATATGTAGTGAGACCATCAAATCTGGTTCTGCATCTATGTGACCTGGATGACATGGTTTCTTATTTTCCAATAAACATGAGGCAGCAGTGCTGAATTTTCTATTTGTAGGTATACTGTGGCCACTGGATTCTAGGTGTCTCCCCGTGTGGACGGTAAATTCATTTGGTCATCCTCCACTTTCGTGGTGTTTCTTGCTGCTGCACTGGGAGTTTGGTATTTGCTTCATTAAATACAAGGGTTCACCTGGGACACAGTGCTGAAGTGAGTTCTGTCAAGTGTGGTGTGTCGAGTTCTGCAGGAGAATGCACCAACCAGGCTTCTATCCCACATAACTTGCCCTAATGACCATAGCATCCTGATTCTGAACATTGCCCTGAAACCTCTCCATATAACAATATGCTTTTACATATAAGGTTCTACTGACTGCAAAATGTCAGTCACAATCCATTTGGAAGCCAATGGCAGATCCACATGCCCCCACCACAGATGTTTTATCACACACCTGCCAACCACTGCTCTAGAACAACTACTCAGCAAGATCCAACTTACTGGAATCTCTGTTCTACACCATTTTCATAAAACCCAGTCAATCAAGGCACTGTCCTGTATACTCATGATCAGCAAGAGGACATCCAAATGTTCTCCAGTGCTACCCGGTCATGGGAATTTCAAAAATTTCATGATATTGATATAGCCAATTTTCAAGGATGAAGTTGGAGGCACTGTGGATTTCAATTCACTCATAAACCATTAAATGAAAACTCTGGAGAATTCTTACAGGCAAGGCTTCCAAAAGTGGCCAAAAGTCAGATTAAGCCAGGCCCATTGAGGTCTACAATGTATGGTCCATGTGTGTTTTGACTCTCAAATATGGCTGCCAAGTCTTTAAGAATAATATCATGTGTTATCCTGGCTGAGATTCCCTGTGCTCTGTGGAAAGTCAACTAGGGCCTAGATGTCACTTTCCAAGGGCAACTCTCATGCATGGCCATCTAAAATTCCAACACAATTCCTGGCAATAATTCTCTGAGATCAGTAAAAGAACTCAGTCTCTAAGGGGAATCACACCAGAGTGCAAGCCTAGGTGGACCCAGTGATCTCTTCCAACCGCCAGACAAATGTCCACAATTAAAACCAAAACACTCTCACATGGCCCTCATCTTCTTCCATATAGACAATCATTATATGCTCTGGCTGGAGGTTTCCATAAGGGACGCAGCCCACGACAGTGTCCAAAATAAGCTCCTTGCACCGCATTTGCCTAAAGTAAGGGTGGCCTGGACTCTCTTCCTGTGAACCAGGAGTGATCAAATAGGCCTACCTTTAATATTGGTTGGCTTCTCCAACTTGAGGCCTTCTAGCTTTGGGGTTTAGATTCTTTAAGTGAATTGGAGTCATGATAATCAAGCACCTATGGCCTAGCCTCTGCAAGGCTTTGAAGAACTCATTTGACCCAAAGAATCCCTATTCTCACTTGATGGATATCTGGAACCTACCAGAGGAAGGCAAGAGAGTTCATCAACAATATCTGATCTTTTTGCCATTTTGGTTTTGGATGCACGCATGGGATCTATCTTTAGATCCATCAGGTGATGAGAATCTAAGCCACAGCCTCACACAGGGCCAACAGGCTGATTCAGACATATCCCAATCCTAAGCAATTAAGCAAAGAGCCACAGGTGATGCCAATTCATTTCCATTTGAAAACTGTTTTCTTCAGGGTTCACAAAGTGGTGGCTTGAGGCAAAAAACTTCCTGACATTCAACAGAACAATAGTTAAGCAAAAGGACCAAAGCAGGGTTTCTCCACTGAGACTTTCCTGGTCAACAGATATCTGAGATTTCTGAGATGCTAGCCATTTCCTTCAGCTATCCAGTACATATCCATGTCACAGATCTTGGAGGTGGTACAAATCTTGGACACAAAACCATGATACTATTCTGGAGAGTGGGCTGAATTGAGAGAGAAAACAGGAAATTAGGAAGCTTGTAGGTGTTGCCCATCCATAAGGCAAGCCAGAGTCCACTCATGAATTGGGCAGGATGAATGCTGGGAAGCTTTCTACTAGACAGGACACATCCATTGATGCATTGTCTTTTCTAATGTCTACAACAATGGACTCAGTGGTATATACACACACATAGAAACACTCACCTTGTCAAAGGACTTAATAGAAATATTCCACACCATACCAAACAAACCGCCTTTCCTACCTATTCTCAGAAAATGATCCACTACCTGCTTTCTCAGGGAAAGCCCCTCTTCAGAGGTTTCCTGGCATTTGGCCATCCTCACATCTGTAGGTAACAAGAAAGACTGACTCTGTCCTTGGTAATTCCAAACATGTGAGACCACTGGGACTAGAACAGGGACTGTCTCTGGGTGCCTGGCTTCCTGGATCCCAAGTTCAGAGAGTTCCCTCACCAAGGAAGTGAGGTGAGATCACTTTCTTCAGGATCTGAATGATGTCACTGCCTTGGCAACCACTTTGTTGCTTCCAAAAGTACCATGAGGTGGAGGCTGCCCCGATTTTCATGTGACACTTTCTCCAGTTAGAATGTTATATCAACCATAAGCACCCGGGAACAGCTTCCACACAGGACTGGTTTGGTCCATGTTCTATACATTAAGAAGAGAGAGAATGATTCAGACACAACCCTTCATCCTGACCAGGATGATTGGCATGGAAGTTGACTTTTGCTTTCTGAGGTACTTCATAGCTGCCTTCATCTTCACCAGGGATTATTTCTGCATGAACATTTGAGTTTCTCAGCAGGTGAAGATCCCCTAGATTCCTGTAGTTTAATACCCACACTGTTCCTGCTCTCCTGCAAAGTTAGTGTATGGTTAGGGTTAATAATATTTTCTATTTGGGTTAGGAATCATTCTGCAGGATGAATAATGGGATTGGGAACCTGTGATATTTATAAGAATATATAGGTGAAATATATGTATAAAAATGGGAATCTAAGAAAGATTTGAAGCCCAGAAGGGCATTGGGCCCTTGGTTTGGATACTTAGTGTTGAATAATGTTCTGTACAATTGTCTCAGTTAAATCGAAATACAATGGCATAGGACCTTGTACCTTGGATGATTAAATGTAGAAGAGAACATCCAGTCAAAAAGGGATAGTTGGTAGGATTAGGAAGATAGTCAGTAGGTTTAGGAAGAAGAGTGAGTATATGATTTGGAAAAAAAAAGCTTCTTTAGCAATAGGGTTTCGTTTAGAGAGTGAATGTAAATGTCAGCACATGTGAAGAGTAAGCCAAAATGATGAACTGGGGAAAATATGTAGGAAAGGAGGTGTCAATAGAGACATTACTAAATCAGGCAAAGTATAAAGTGAGGGATAGGATTAGACATTTTCAACAGGCTTGAGTTTGAATATATAATCATAGGAAAAAACAAATATGTCGTCATGAATGGGAATGACATTTGAGAGCATTAGGCAACCTGGACATGGATGTTATTAGTTATCAACATTCACTTTCCTTTTAGGCTTTGGTACAATCATAAGTGTGATATTTTATTTTTTTGTTGTTCAGAATATTACTGTGATAAAATGTATATGTAGATCAGGTGACATGAGTATTTCTTTCACCATTTCTGGGAGCAATAATTTGAAGACGCATACATTAGTATTAGGGGCACAAAGAGGTGTAACCTCTGTCTATGAATATAGAGATAATGCATGAATAGACCATACTATGAATAAATAACATAACTGATTCCACTTTAAATAATGGATTGAATTGACATGTGAAAATATATAAGAAATCTTATATTGATATACAATCATTCATTCTAACCAGTTATATATCTAATGGTAATATTAGGATTATGATTTATGATGAATGGTGTTTGAGTTTTGCTTTATAAGTGATGATGTTAAACGAAAGTAATGTGTTTGGAAAGAAGTCTCAAGAAAAGACCAGTCAAGAAACATGGAGGGATACATGTGTTCTGAATCAGGAAGTGATTGATCGTGAAACAAATGCCTATAAATTTTCTAATTTGTGACTGAAATATATATCCTATGATGTGGATAAACTGAAGACATAGTAACGTACAAGTGTTGAATAAAAATGAAAGTCAAAATACACATCATGTCCCCTAGGAATCTACTTGCATTGATTTTAAACTGGCTAAGTAAATGTAGAAATAATAGGGTTTGTATGCACCATTCACTGAATTTAGTTTTCAGTACTAGGAAACAATATGTATTGCAGGTGGATGATTATTATGAGAATAATCTTGTGGAAAGTTGATTATAAATCCACAGATATGAATATGAATGAATTTAGGGAATGTATAATAAGACACATATATTTCATATTTTGAAAAATCTGAAGAGTGTGTATATATATAAATATAAATATATATATATATGTATATATATATACAAACACGCACATGCACAGATATTAAAAAGTAGCAATACAGGAGATCCATTATTAAGGCAGGCATGGAGAAATCAAGTCTCTGATCTCTTCAGCTGCACGGGCATAGGAAGTCGTAAACTGTCTAAATGCTGTTTGCTCAGAATCACTAGGCAATGTTGACCTGTTGTGAATCTGGGGCGAACAGTCTGGGCCCCTCAGAACACACACAGAGCCCGGATTGGCTGCATTCAAGCTTAGATTCGTCTGGTTTTTGTGACTCAGCACTAACATTCCCGCTGAAATAACTGGTTGGGCTTTATGAATTGACAGAGTTAAAAGACAACTGAGCCTTCATAGGCAGTGGCCACAGGATTGAAATGGGGCTTGGGAGAGATAGTCAGGACCCACCCATTGCATTGGTCACCCAGCAAAGGGAACGAACGGTCACCATTTTAATGGGATACCACCATGGCATAGAACTGACATTACAGGCGGAGGAGATAACTTCATTGAAACCAACGCGAGAAGTGTGTAATCCCATTGCCATCTCTCTCAACACCACGGGGAAACCTCAAGGGCCCCTCCCAGGTCTCCCAGGAGCACGATAGCCAGACCTAGGGAAACAGGATTGGCTCGGGACTTGCGGCGTGGAATTCCTGGCTACCACTCCCACCAGTGCTGACAATTGAGGTCTCTTACACCACCTACCAGGGGCATGGCTCCTGGAAGACAAGAAAATTCGCTGGCGGTTCTCAGGACAAAGCTCTACAAACTTAGGGTCTGAGGGAGGCAAACAGGGAGAGTGTGCCCAGGCGTTCATTAAAACAGGGCTACCAGGAGCAGAGGCCTGGCGTGTAACCAGTATTGTGGTGAGCGTCAAAGGTGAGCGGGGCCTGGCTTGAGGAAGCACAAGAGAAGGGCCTAGGCACTCAGGATTGGAGACCCGCCGAGTCTGGGAGGAAGAGCTGCTGCACAGTGATTTGTTCCCACTTATTTAGAGGAGAAGCTTGGCCCAGTGCACACAGCTCCAACTACTGGAAGAGAAGTTAATTGAACTCTAGTACTGCATGTATTATTATTATTATATTATTTGTATGTTTTTCTTTTTCATTAATTTTCATTTTTGTTGTTGTTCTTTAACTTTTTTAATGTTTTTTATTTTTTTAATTTTTTATTTCATTATTATTATTATTATTTTAAATATTAATTTTCATTTTTTAAATATCATTATTACTTAAAATTTTCTTTCTTTATTTTCTATTTTTTTCTTTTGTCTTTTCATTTCTTTTCAATTTTATTATACCCCCTTCCTTGAATTCTACCTGGCTACTCTCATTCTCTTTAGTGACTTCTTCCCTTCCCTTCTAATATCTTTCCTTCCAAGCATCAAATAAATTTATAAGAGTAAGCAGTAACTCAGTAGTCAAACAGAATAAGAAGTAACATGAGCAGCATAAAAAAGCAAGGAAGAAAAAAAGTACAAACAATGAAGGACAGCCTAAATATTCAAGAGCATATGGAGTCATCAGGAAAAATGGTCATATAAAGATCTCAAGGAATACCTTAGACAGATGTAATGGACCATTAAAGAGGATACGAGACAACAAAAACAAACAGTGAAAGAACGCATTGAAAATGAATTACATAAACAGATAAAATAAGAAATTAAGCATCTTTATCAGGAGATAGAGATTATTAGAAAAATCAAACAATAATTCTAGAAATGAAGGAAATGATAAACCAAATTAAAAACTCAATTGAGAGTATCACTAACAGAGTGGAGCAAGTAGAAGACAGAATGTCAGATAATGAAGACAAAATATATCATCTTGAAAAAACTGTATCCAAGAAAGAAATGCTGTAAAAAATTATGAGAAAACATCCAAGAGATATGGGATAACATTAAAAAAACAAACTTATGAGTCATCCCGAAAGAGGAAGGTACAGAGATTCAAACCAAGGGAATGAGTAACCTGCTGAATGAAATAATTAGAGAAAACTTTCCAAAAATAAAAATGGAAACAGATAAACAAATTGTAGATGCTTACAGGACACTGAGCACACAAAATCACAGTAGACCAATGCCAAGACACATTGTTATGAAGATATCCAATATACAAAACAAAGAGAAAATATTAAAACCTACCAGAGAAAAGAGGCAGATTACAATCAGGGGTAAAACAAAAAGGTTAACAATGGTTTTTTTTTTTTTATCACAGATGCTGGAAGTGAGAAGATCCTGGAACAACGTACTTCAAACACTGAAAGACAATGGATGCCAACCAAGAATTATGTATCCAGCAAAATTAAGCTTAATGTAAGACAACAAAATAAAAATATTTCATGATAAACAAAAGCTAAAAGAATTTGCAGCCAGAAAACCAGCATTGGAAAGCATCTTGAGCAAAACACTACACGAGGAAGAAATGAAAATCAACAATGTAAACCATCAGTGGGAAGTGCCTCAGTAATGACAGAGGGCGGGAAAAGCTAATCATGGAGAAACAAACTAATTTAAAAAAAGATATTAGCAAACATGGGTGGCAGTACAAACCATATATTAATAGTAACTCTAAACGTTAATGGCTTAAACTCTCCAATAAAGTGACATAGGCTTGTAACTTGAATTAAAAAAAACAAATCCAACAATATGTTGCCTCCAAGGGATACATCTGAATGGAAAAGACATACACAAGCTGAAGGTGAAAGATTGGGAAAATTTATACCATGCACACAGTCCTCGTAACCAAGCAGGGGTGGCCATCCTCCTATAGAATAAAATCGACCTCAAGACTAATTTAATCAAAAGGGATAAGGAAGGACATTATATACTGTTAAAAGAAACCATTCACTGACAAGACATAACAATTATCAATATTCACGCAGCAAATAATGGTGCTGCGACGTTCATTAAACAAATTCTCCTCAAGTTCAAGAATCAAATAGACCACAGTACAATAATTATGGGTGACTTCAACTCACGTCTCTCACCATTGGACAGATCCTCCAAACAAAAGTTGAATAAAGAAACTATAGAACTCAATATCACAATCAATACCCTAGACTTAAGTGACATATATAGAATATATCAACCATCATCAAGTGGATATACTTTTTTCTCAGCAGCACATGGATCCTTCTCAAAAATAGACCATATGTTTTGCCATAGGGCAACCCTCAGTAAATATAAAGGGGAGGAGATAATACCATGAATTTTTTGTGATCATAATGGAATGAAACTGGAAACCAATGATAAAAGAAAAAAGAAAAAATCATACATTACATGCAAAATGAACAATATGTTACTGAATGATCAATGGGTTACAGAAGACATAAAGGAGGAAATCAAAAAATTCTTAGAGATAAATGAAAATACAGACACAACATATCAGATTCTATGGGACAAAATGAAAGAAGTTTTAAGAGGTAAATTCATCTCCTGGAGGTCATTCCTCAAAAAAAGAAAGAAAAAAAAACAACAAATAAATGAGCTCACACTTTATCTCAAAGCCCTAGAAAAGGAAGAGCAAAACAACAGCAAATGTAGCAGAAGGCAAGAAATAATTAAAATCAGAGCGAAATTGAAACAAAAGAAACTATTGAAAAAATTAACAAAACTAAAAGTTGGTTCTTCAAAAAGATAAATAAGATCGACAGACCCTTAGCCATGCTAATGAAGAGAAGAAGAGAGAGAACTCAAATTACTAACATACGGGATGAAAAAGGCAATATCACAACAGATGCAACATAAATACAGAAGAAAATTAGAAATTATTTGGAAACCTGTATTCCAATAAAATAAAAAATAGTGAAGACATCGATAAATTTCTTAAGTCATATGATTTGCCCACACTGAGTCATAAGGGAACACACAATTTAAACAGACCAATATCAATGGATGAAGTAGAAGAAGCAATCAAAAGACTACCAACCAAGAAAAGCCCAGGACCGGATGGGTATACAGCAGAGTTTTACAAAACCTTTAAAGAAGAATTAATACCATTACTTTTCAAGTTATTCAGGAAATAGAAAAACTGGGAGCTCTGCCAAATTCGTTCTATGAGGACAACATCACCCTGATTCTGAAACCAGACAAAGACACCTCAAAGAAAGAAAACTACAGACAAATATCTCTGATGAACCTAGATGCAAAAATCCTCATTAAAATTCTGGCGAATTGGATACAAAGGCACATCAAAAAAATTGTGCACCATGATCAACTAGGATTCATCCCTGGGATGCAAGGCTGGTTCAATATATGGAAATTAATAAATGTTATTCACAACATCATTGGACTTAAAGATAAGAACCATATGATCATCTCGATAGACGCAGAAAAAACATTCAACAAAGTAGAGCATTCCTTTATGTTCAAAACATTTTAAATACTAGGGATAACAGGAACTTACCTCGACATTGTAAAAGCTATCTATGTTAAGCCTCAGGTTAGCATCATTCTGAATGGAGAAAAATTGAAGGCATTCCCTTTAAAATCTGGAACAAGACAGGGATGTCCTCTATCACCACTTCTATTCAATATAGTTCTCGAAAAACTGGCCAGAGCAATTAGAGAGATGAAAGACATTAAAGGCATAAAAATAGGAAAAGAAGAACTTAACTTATCACTATTTTCAGAAGACATGATTCTATACATAGAAGACCCAAAAGGGTCTACAGAAAAACTACTAGAACTAATAAATGAATGCAGCAATGTGGCAGGATAGAAAATCAACATGCATAAATCAAAGGCATTTCTGTATATTAGCGACAAAACTTCTGAAACAAAAATGAGTCAAAACACTGCATTCCCAATTTCCTCAAAATAATTAAATACTTGGGAATCAACCTAACAAAAGAGGTGAAAGATTTATATAATGCAAACTACAGAACCCTAAAAAGAGAAATAGAATAAGATCTTAGAAGATGGAAAAATATACCCCGTTCATGGATAGGAAGAACTAACATCATCAATATGGCTATATTACCAAAAGTTCTCTACAGGTTTAATGCAATGCCAATCAAAATCCCAAAGGAATTTTTTGTAGAAATAGATAAAGCAATTATGAAATTCAAATGGAAAAATAAAAGACCCAGAATAGCAAAAGCAATTCTAAGCAGGAAGTGTGAATCAGGCAGTATAGCAATACCAGATTTCAAACTATATTAAAGAGCAATTATAATAAAAACAGCATGGTACTGGTACCAAAACAGGCGGGTGGACCAATGGTAAAGAATGGAGGACACAGAGACTAATCCAAAAAGCTACAACTATCTTATATTTGATAAAAGGGCTAATGGCCTGCAATGGAGGAAGGATGGCATCTTCATCAAATGGTGTTGGGTAAACTGGAAATCCATATGCAACAAAATGAAACTGAATCCCCTCCTCTCGCCCTGCACAAAAGTTAACTCAAAGTGGATCAAGGAGCTAGATTCAAATCAGAGTCTCTGCGTCTGATAGAAGAAAAAGTTGGCTCAGATCTACATATTGTGTGGTCAGGCTCCAAATTCCTTAATAGGACACCCATAGAACAAGAGTTAATAACAAGAATCAAGAAATGGGACTTACTTAAACTGAATTTTTTTTTTCTCAGAAAGAGAAACAATAAGAGAGGTAAATATGGAGCCTACGTCATGGGAACAAATTTTTAGTCCTCACCCTTCACATGGAGCCCTAATATCTAGAGTATACAAAGTATACAAAGAACTCAGAAAATTAGACAATAATATAACCAATAACCCAATGGGCCAAGGACCTGAACAGAAACTTCTCAGAGGAGGACGTAGAATCAATTAACAAGTACATGAAAAAATGCTCTCCATTTCTAGCAGTAAGAGAAATGCAAATAAAAACCACCCTAAAATACCATCTCAATCCAGTGAGATTGGCAGCCATAATGAAGTCAAACAACAACAAGGTCTGGCGAGGATGTGAGGAAAAGGGTACTCTTGTACATTGCTCGTGGGACTGAAACTGGTGCAGCCAATTTGGAAAGGAGTATGGAGACTCCTGTGAAACCTGGAATGGAAGCACCATTTGACCCAGCTATTGCCCTTCTTGGACTATTCCCTGAAGACCTTAAAAGAGCGTACTACAGTGATACTGCCACATCGATTTTCATAGCAGCACAATTCACAATTGCTACACTGTGGAACCAACCCAGATGCCCTTCAATAGATGAATGGATAAAAAAGAAGTGACCTTTGTATACTATGGAGGATTACGCAGCACTAAAATATGACAAAATCATGGAATTTGCAGGGAAATGCATGGCAATAGAGAAGATTATGCTTAGTGAAGCTAGCCAATCCCTAAAAAACAAATACCAAATATCTTCTTTGATATAATGAGAGCAACTAAGAACAGAGCAGGGAGGAAGAGCATGAAGAAAAGATTAACATTAAGCAGAAATATGAGGTGGGAGGGAAAGGGAGAGAAGAAGGAAATTGCATGGTAATGGAGAGAGACCCTTATTGTTACACAAAATTACATATAAGAGGTTGTGGGAAAATAAACAACGGGAGAAATGAATTAGAGTAGGTATGGTAGAGAGAAAAGATAGGAAGAGAAGGGAGGGGGAATAGTAGAGTATAGGAAAGGTAGCAGAATACAACATTAACTAATAGGGCATTATGTAAAAATATGGATGTGTAACTGATGTGATTTTGCAATCTGTATTTGGAGTAAAAATGGGAGTTCATAACCCACTTGAATCTAATGTATGAAATATGATATGTCAAGAGCTTTGTAATGTTTTGAGCAACCAATAAAAAAAGTAGTGATATATATGCCAATAGAAATTTATCATGAAATATATATAATCAACAGATTGAAAAATATTAATTTTACTGAACATGAAATTATGAATAATGTTATTCAACTAGGAAGCTCACCCATAGGTTGAATTTTCAGTTCCAACAGCGTTTAGGAGGAGTGATCTCTTCTCTCAATTTGCATCTGCAAATTCAGCCACCTCACAAGTGTATACGAGTGAGATCAGGTAGAATTCTATATGTGCATATAAAAATACATGTGCTGAATAGGCTACAGAGAAAGGGAGACAGGGATTCATATATTTGTTAATTTTAAAAACACATGTAGAACTATTTCAACAAAAAATTGACTAGATTTATAACTCCTACAAAATATAATGCAAAAGGCAATTCCAACTATACACCATGCCTCCTCTGAACTGCTTGTATTTCTATTCTTTTTGGGTTATTTTTCACCATCATATTAGGATCATAATTCAGAGTCTAGTAGGGTATGGGTTAGTGTCAGGGATTCAGTATTTCAAAATAAAAATTGAAAAATGAATCCAGTGTGTGTGTAAATATGTGCTACACAAAAATCTTCCCACTCACATCCAGAACAATGCCTTGACATTACCTTCACCCAAGTAAGACACAATTATAGTAGAAAAGTGTGAAAATCTATGAATACATATATTTAATGTAATATGCTCGGGAGTTCACAACCTTGGAGGTGGTAGAGGCGTTTCCAAAAGTAAAGGACAGGGTAAACACTCCACAAACAATGAGCTCTGCTGGCCTAAGACTTCTTGGAATACGGCTTCTGAGGTTGGGCACTTGAAATATATGTTGTTGTCATGAGCTTTGGCTTCCTTTGTCGTGAGACCATAAAAGCTGGGTCTGCATCTATGTGACCTGGAAGACATGATTTCTTATATTTCAATGAACATGAGGCAGCAGTGCTCAATTTTCTCTTTGTAGGTAAACTGTGTCCACTGGAGGCTAAGTGTCTCCTGGTGGGGAGAGTGAAGACATTTGATCATCCTCCAATTTTCGTGGTGTTTCTTGCTGCTACACTGGGAATTTGGTACTTGCTTCACACAATATAAGAAGTTCATCTGGGATACAGTGCTGGAGGGTGTTCTGTCACGTGGGGTGGGTTAGCATCTGCAGGAGAATGTACCAACCAGGCTTCTATCCCACATAGCTTGTCCCAATAACCATAGCAACCTGATTATGAACATTGCCCTGAAACCTCTCCATATAACAAGATGCCTTTACATACAAGGGAATGGGGGCTGCACCATATCAGTCACAAGCCATTTGTAAGCCGATAGCCGATCCACATGGCCCCACCATGATGTTTCATCACACACCTGCCCACCACTGCTCTAGGCCCACTACTCAGCAGGCTCCAAATTCCTGGCATCTCGTATTCTACACCATTTTCATGAAACCCAGTCAAACAAGGCACTTTCTGGTATACACATGATCAGCAACAGGACATCCAACGTTTCTGCAGTGCCACCTGGTCATGGGAATTTCCAAAATTTTATGGTATTTATCTAGCAAGTTTTCAAGGATGAAGTTAGAGGCACTGTGGGTTTCAATTCATTCAGGAACCGTTAAGTGTTGAGAAAGCTCATTTCAATGAATGCTCTGGAGAACTCTAAAGTCAAGGCTTCTCAAAGAGTTGCCAACAGGTCACATGAAGCCAGGCCAATTGACGTCTACAATGTGAGGTCCATGTGTGTTTTGACTCTCAACTATGGCTACCAAGTCTTTCAGAATAAAATCATGTGATATTCTGGCTGAGATTCCCAGGCCTCTGTGGAAAGCCACCCTGGACCTAGATCTCAGTTTCCAAGAGTGAGTCTCATGCGTGGCCTCCTAAAATCCCAACACAATTCATGGCAATACTTCTCTGAGGTCAGTTCCAGAACTCAGTCTCTAAGGGTAAATCATACCAGAGTTCAAGCCCAGGTGGACCCAGTCATCCCTTTCAACTGCCACAAAAATGACCAAAATTAAAATGAAATCACTCCCACAGGGCCATAATCTTCTTCCTTGTAGACACTCATCATAACCTCTAGCTGGAGGTTTCAATGAGCACAAGGTAGTGTCCAAAATAAGCTCACTTGCCCCTCATTTGCCTAAAAACATGGTGGCCTGAACACTATTCCTGTGAACCAGGAGTGATCAAATATTGCTGCTGTTAAAGTGTTCCGCTTCTCCAATTTGAGGCCTACTGGCTGAAGCCTATAAATTCTTGATGTGATTTGGAGTCATGAGAAAACCCAAGCACATATGGGCTAGCCTCTGCAGGGATTTCAAAGACTCATTTGACCCAAAGGATCCCTATTCTCACTTGATGGAGGTCAGGAACATAAAACAAGAAGGCAAAAATATTCATCCACAATGACTTCTCTTTTTGTCATTTTGGTTTTGAAATCACATGGGATCTTTCTTTAGATCCATCAGGTGCTGATAATCTAAGCCACAACCTCATTCAAGGACAAGAGGGTGAATCAGACACATTCCATTCCAAAGCAATTAAGCAAAGAGCCACAGGTGATGTCCATTCATTTCCATATGAAAACAGTCTTCTTAAGGCTACACAACAGGGTGGCCTGAGGCAAAGACTTTCCTGACATTCAGGGTAATAAAAACAGAAGTAAGCAAATGGCCCAAAGAAGGGTTTCTCCACTGAGACTTTACTGGTCACACTGATATCTGATTTTTCTGAGATGCTCCCATTCCCTTAAGCTATCCAGTACATGGCCCTGTCACAGAGCCTTGTGGTGTTACATATCTGGGACTCAAAACCATGAGCCTATTCTGGAGAGTGGCTGGAAAACACGAAGAAAACAGGAACTTAAGAAGATAGTAGATGTTGCCCATCCATAAGGCAAGCTGCAGTCCATTCATCAATTGGACAGTAAGAATGTGGGGAAGCTTTCAACTAGAGACAACACATCCATTGATGCATTGTCTTTTCTAATGTCTACAACAGCGGATACAGTGGAATACACAGACATAGAAACACTCACCATGTCAAACGACTTACTAGAAATAGTCCACTCCAAACCAAACAAACCACCTTTCCTAGCTATTCTCAGAACATCAGAAAAAAACACAAACTCACACCTACAATGGCAAAGGCAATTCTTTCCCCCAAGTAGGTCTGTGATTATCCGGAGTGTCTTCTGACTGGTGGGCCATATTATGTTCCCCAAAAATGTCCTGTCCTGTTTCAGTTCTGGTCTCCTTGGCCAATTCTGTGAAGTTGTCAGGAGCCAGTGGTTCGCCACTACCTACTTTCTCAGGAAAGTCCCCTCTTCAGAGCTCTGCTGGAATTTGGCCATCCTCACATCAGTAGGTACCAAGAAAGACTGACTATGTCTTTGGGAAAAGCAAACAAGTTAGCCCACTGGGACTCGGAGTGAGACTGACTCTGGGTGCTTGGCTTCCTGGATCCCAAGTTCAGAGAATTACATCACCAAGGAAGTGAAGTGAGGTCACTTCTTTCAGGAACTGAATATGGTCACTGCCTCGGTAACCACTTTGTCCTAACAGTTGCTTCCAAGGTTCCCATGAGATGGAGGCTGCCCCAACATCCTGTGACACATTCAGAAGTTAGAATGGTATATCAACCATAGGCACCCGGGAACAGCTCTCCACACAGGCCTGGATTGGTCCATCTTCTCTACTTTAAGAAGACAGAGGATGATTCAGACACATCAATTCACCCTGACCAGGTTGTTTGCCATGGAAGATGACTATTGCTCTCTCAGGTCCTACATAGCTGCCTACATATTCTCCAAGGATCATTTCTCCATGGATCTTTTAGGTTCTCAGCAGGTGGAAGATCATCTACATTCCTATATTGTAAGACCCACTCTGTCCCTGCTCTTCTGTACGTTATATTGAAGGAACAGTGTATAGTTAAGGTTAATAATAGGTTTGATTTGGGTTACGAATCATTCTGCGGGATGAATAATGGCATTGGCAACCTGTGATATTTATAAGAGTATATGTGAAATATAACTATGAAAGCAGAAATCTACGTAAGATTTGAAGTCCAGAAGGGCACTGGGGACTTGAGTGGGATACTTAGCTTTGAGTTATGTGCTGCACAGATGTCTCAAATAAATCAATATACACTGGCATCGGACCTTGTACTTTGGATGATTGAATGTTGAAAAGAACATCCAGTCAAAAAGCGATAGTCGGTAGGATTAGGAAGGTAGTCTGTAGGTTTAGAAAGAAGAGTGAGTATAGGATTTGGACCAAAAGTTCTTTAGCAATAGGGTTTCGGGTAGAGAGTGTATGTAAATGTCAGTACATGTGAAGAGTCAGTCACAATGATGAACTGGGGAAATCATGTAGGAAAGCAGATATCAATAGAGACATTAGGAAATCAAGCAAAGTATAAATTGTGTGATAGGGTTAGACATTTTCAACAGGTTTGAGGTTGAATAGATAATCTTAGGAAGAAACAAATATGTAGTCACCAATGGGATTGATATTTGAGAGCATTAGGCAACCTGGACATGGATGTTTTTAGTAATCCATGCTCACTTTCTATTTAGGCTTTGGTACAATTGTAAGTGTGACCTTTGCTTTTGGTGTCCAGAATATTTCTGTGATAAAATGTGTATGTAGATCAGGTGACATGAGTATTTCTTCCACCATTTCTTGGAGCAATATTTTGAAGACTTATAAATTAGTATGGTCGTACAAAGATGTGTACCCTGTTTCTATGAATATACACATAATGCATGAATAGACCATACTGTGAATAAATAATATAACTGGATCCACTTTAAATAATGGATTGAATAGATATCTGAAAATATATAAGAAATGTTATATTAATATACAATCATTCATTCCAACCAGTTATATATCTAATGATCATCTTAGGGTTATGGTTTATCATGAAGGGTTTGTGAGTTTTGTTTCAAAATTGATTATGGAAATCGAAAAAAATGTATTTGGAAAAAAAGTCTCATGAATAGACCACTGAAGAAACGTAGAGAAATTCATGTGTTCTGGAGCAGGAAGTGATTGAAAGTGAAACAAATACCTATAAATTTGTTAACTAGTGAATAAAATATATATTCTATGATGTACATAAACTGAAGGAATAGTAATGTACCAGTGTGGAATAAAAATTAACGTCAAAATACACATCATGTTCCATAGTAACCTACATGCATTGATGTTTAACTGGGTCAGTTAAACAGTTAGACATATTAGGATTTGTATGCACCTTTCACTGAAGTTAGTTTTCAGTACAAGGAAACAAATATGTATTTCGGGTGGATGAATATTTCTAAGAATAATCTTGTGAAAAGTTGATTATTAATCCACATACATGAACATGAATGAATTTAGGGATTGTATATAAGACACATATATTTCATATTTTTAAAAATCTGGAGAATATATATATATATATATATATATATATATATATATATATACACACACACACGAACAGAGACATTAATAAGTAGCAATATATATGCCAATCGAAATTCATCATGAAATATATATCATAAAGATGCAAAAACATTCATTTTACTGAACATGGGTTTATGTATAATGTTGTTCTACTGGGAAGCTCACCCATAGGTTGAATTTTCAGTTCCAACAGGGTTTAGGAGGAGTGGTCACTTCTCACACTTTGTATCTGCTAAGTCATGTAACTCACAAGAATGTACGTGTGATATCATGCAGGATTCTATTTGTGCATATAAAAATACATGTGCTGAATAGGCTCCAGAGAATGGGAGACAGTAATTCACATATTTGTTAACTTTGAAAACACATGGAGAACTATTTCAATTAAAAATTGACTAAATTTATAACACCTACGCTTTATCATGCAAATGGCAAGTCGAACTCTGAACTGCATGTACTTATGTACTGTTTGGGTTATTTTTCTCCATCATATTAGGATTAGTAGTCAGAGTCTAGTAGAATATGGGTTAGTGTCAGGGATTCAGAATTTCGAATGGAAAATAGGAAAATTAATCCAATGTGTATGCAAATATGTGCTACAACAAATCTTCCCAGTCTCATCCAGAACCATGCCTTGACATTACCTTCGCCCCAAGTAAGACACAATTAGAGGAGAAGAGTTACAAAATCTGTGATTACATTTTTGGAATGGAAAATGCTCAAGAGTGCACAAACTTGGAGGTGGAATAGGAGTTTCCAAAAATAAGGACAGGGTACACACTTCACAAACATGGAGCTCTGCTTGCCTAAAACTTTTTGAGAAACTGCCACTGAGGTTGGGCACTGAAATATAGGTTGTTGTCACGAGTTAAGCTTCCTTTGTAGTGAGACCCTCAAAGCTGGGTCTGCATCTATGTGACCAGGAGGACAAAGTGTCTTATTTTACAATGAACACGAGGCAGCCGTGCTGAATTCTCTCTTTGTAGGTAAACTGTGGCCACTGGGGCTTAGTGTCTCCAAGTGTGGACTGTGAAGCCATATGGTCATCCTCCATTTCGTGGTGTTTCTTCCTGCTGCACTGGGAGTTTGGTATTTGCTTCACGAAATAAAAGGAATTCAACTGCGACAAAGTGCAAGAGGGAGTTCTGTCACGTGTGGTGGGTCAGGGTCTGCAGGATGATACAAGAACCAGGCTTCTATCCCACATAGCTTGACCCCTTGACCATAGCAACCTGATTCTGAACAATATCCTGAAATCGCTCCATATAACAAGTTGCCTTTACACAGAAGGTTCTGCTGGCTGTGCCATGTCAGTCACAAGCCATTTGGAAGCCAATGGCAGATCCACATGGCCCCACCACAGATGTTTTATCACATACCTGCCCAACACTGCTCTAGGCCCACTACTCAACAGAGTCCAACTTACTGACATCTCTGTTCTACACCATTTACATGAAACCCAGTAAAACAAGACACTGAAATATTCATGACCAGCAACAGGTCATCCAAAGGTTCTCCAGTGCCACCTGGTGATGGGAATTTCAAAAATTTCATGGCATTTATCTAGCCATTTTTCAAGAATGAAGTTGGAGGCACTGTGAGTTTCAATTCATTCAGGAACCATTAAATGGTTAGGAAGCTCATTTCAATGAAAACTCTTGAGAACACTCACAAGTAAGGCTTCCCAAAGAATGGTGAAAAGATCACATGATGTTTAGCTCATTTAGCTCTACATTGTGAGGTCCATATGAGTTTTGACTCTCAACGATGGGTGCCAAGTCTTTCAGAATAAAATCATGTGGTATCCTTGCTGAGAGGCCCAGTGCTCTGTGGAAAGCCACCCTGGGCCTAGAACTCAGTTTCCAAGGGCGACACTCATGCCTGGCTTCCTAAAATCTCAACACTATTCATGGCAATACTTCTCTGAGTTCAGTTGCAGAACTCAGTCTCTAAGGAAATCACACCAGAGTTCAAGCACATGTGGACCAAGTCATCTCTTCTAACCGCCACCCAAATGACCACAATTTAAACCAAAACACTCCAACGTGGCGCTCATCTTCTTCCATATAGACACACATAATAACCTGTGGCTAGAGTTTTCCATGAGGGGCACAGCTCAAGTCCGTGTCCAAAATAAGCTCTCTTGCACCTAAATTGCCTAATTCAGGGTGGCATGGACACCCTTCTTGTGAACCAGGAGAGATCAAATAGGCCTCCCATTAATACTGCTCCACTTCTTCAATTTGAGGTCAACTGACTGTGGGGTTTGGATTCTTTATGTAAATTGGAGTCTTGAGAAAACCCAAGCAACCATGGGCTAGCCTCTGCAGGGCTTTGAAGATCTCATTTGACCCAAAGGATCCCTATTCTGACTTGATGGAGTTCAGGAAAGTTACAGAGGAAGGCGAGAGACTTCATCCACAAGGACTGCTCTTTGGCCATTTTGGTCTTGGATGTACACATGGGATCTTTCTTTATATCCATCAGAAGGTGAGAATCTAAGCCACAGCCTCACACAGGGCAAATAGGCTGATTCAGACACATCCTCTCCAAAGCAATTAAGCAAAGAACCACAGGTAATACCCATTCATTTCCATTTGAAAACTGTTTTCTTCAGGCTTCACAAAGTGGTGGCCTGAGGAAAAGACCTTCCTGACATTCAGGGCAACAGAAGATTAGGTAATCAAAAGGCCCCAAGCAGGGTTTCTCCACTGAGACTTTACTGGTAACACTGATACCTGAGTTTTCTGAGATGCTCGCCATTCCCTTTAGCTATCTAGTACATGGTCATTTCAAAGAGCTTCGTGGTTGTACATATCTTAAACACAAAACCATGAGCCTATTCTGGAGAGTGGCCAGAATTCAGGAAGAAAACAGGATCTTAGAAAGATAGTAAGTGTTGCCCATCAATAAGGCAAGCTGCAGTCCATTAATAAATTGGGAAGGATGAATGCTGGGAAGCTTTCTAGCTGACAGGACATATTCATTGATGCATTCTCTCTTCTAATGTCTACAACCACGGGCACAGTGGGATACACTGACATAGAAACACTCGCGTTGTCAAACGACTTACTAGAAACCGTTCACTCCAAAAAAAAAACAAACCTTCTTTCATACCTATTCTCAGAACATGAGATAAAACCACAAACTCACACCCACATCACAAAGGCACCTCCTTCCCCCATGTAGGTCTGTGACTATCCGGAGAGTCCTCTGACTGGTGGGCCATACTATGTTCCAGGAAATGGCATGTTCTTTCTCAAATCTGGTCTTTTTGGCCAACTCTGTGAAGTATTTAGGATCCAGTGGTGAGCCAATGCCTGCTTTCTGAGGAAAGCCCCCTCTTCATAGCTTTTCTTGCATTTGGCCATCCTCACATCAGTAGGTTCCAAGAAAGACTGAGTCTGTCCTTGGTAAATCAAAATAAGTTTGACAACTGGGACTGGGACTGGGACTGGCTCTGGGTGCCAGGCTTCCTGGATTCCAAGTTCAGAGAGTTACATCACCATAGAAGTTAGGTGAGGTCACTTTCTTTAGGAACTGAATGAGGTCACTGCCTTGACAACAACTTTGTCCTAACAGTTGCTTCCAAGGTTCCCATGAGAAGGAGGCTGCCCCTACTTTCTGTGACACTTTCAAAAGTTAGAATGGTATGTCACCCATTGGCACGCAGGAGCAGCTCTCAACACATCCCTGCTTTGGTCCATCTTCTCTACATTAAGAAGAGAGTGGCTGATTCAGACACATCACTTCATCATGAGCAGGTTGTTTGCCATGAAAGACTTTTGCTCTCTCAGGTCCTTCATAGTTGACTACATCTTCTCCAGGGATCATTTCTTCAAGGACCTTTGAGGTTCTCAGCAGGTGGAAGATCCTCTATATTCCTGTATTTTAAGACCAACTCTGTCCCTGCTCTTCTGTAAAATTAGATTGAGAGAACAGTGTATGGTTAGGGTTAATAACAGGTTCAATTTGGGTGAGAAAAGAAACTACATGGTTGAGCAAACAGGGTCCTACAGTTAACAATAATATGAGAATTATTAATGGACCAGCCTGGGTGGATAAAAGTGTAGTTAACTAGGTGGACTATGTGAACCAAGACTCAAACCTCCCTTTGGGGGCCTCTGTCTTTCTTTGACACTCTTCAAGTAATTTTCTTAATTTACTCATAGATTCTTTTACAACTCCAGTATTGTCGGCATAAAAAACACCATTCTTTCCTCAATGCAAGCAAAAAGGCACCCTTCTCTAATGAAGAGGAGGTCCAACACTCGCCTGCTCTGTAAACAACTTCAGAGAGAGAGAGGTTAAAATTCCTGTAAAGCTGTGATATCGGTTTTTAATGTCTTTAAGCTTTGGTCTATTTCTGCTTCTAATTGTGTCTTTGTTGTGTCTCATGGACTAGGGCAGTTGTTCCTGTGCCCACCCCTTCAGCAACTATTATTCCTAATAGGATGGCTAAAGTGAGGGATACAGGTTCCCGGTGGAACCGGGTTGTATGCCCCCCCCTATTTGATCTTTAAATGAACCTGCGTCCTGATAGAGCACTCTGGAAAACATCTGCATCATTACATAATTAATCGCAACTATTGACCACTTTATGAAAACATAAATAATGTTAAAGTGTGTAGAATTATACTGTTGTAGAGACGAACAAGGAAAGGCACCTAAGATAGCACCAAAGACAGGAAAGGAGTTTTATTTGTTTGCATCCGTATTGAGAGGGCATTGCTTCTGTTGTAATCAATTAATCCCCTGAACCCCAAGTTTTGGTAGTTTTAGTATTTGTACCCAACATGTAAGGGAAGGGGCTCAGAAGTTCACAGTCTGCAGAAATTCACACAAATCAGTTTTTGTTTCTGTTTTTTTTTCCTCTGTTCTGTGCACGTTAACTTTTCAATTACACCTTGGAATGGGAGAGCTTTTTTGTCTCTTTTTTTTCCTCCTTGCCAGCTGTTACCATGGAGCCCAGTTGGTAACTTTTTTATCTTAGAAATGTAGCAATCTCTCTGAAGCCCCAGCTCAAGGCCAGAGTCCTTGTTCACATATTTTGTGAAAAACTGGTAAGGCGATGTGTAGCTTAGGGGTGGTGATTTTTCCAGCCAGTGGCCAAGTAGAACAGGGCAACATGAAGAGTGGAAGTTTATCTCCATTGAACTTTTTCAGAGGGACTCTTTTGCTGAAAGCCCTAAAGTAAGCCTTGGTAAAGACTTCTGGAGAAGGTCATTTAAGACATTTCTGTGGACCTGGTACAGAGGGGGATGACAGGGAAGGCGATGCTGAGAGCAGCTCCGTGGATCTGAGAATGAGGAAGGAGAGATGCCAAAGAATAATGGGAAAGGGGTTTGGGATTTTCCTAGAACAAAAACTTGAGCAGTAGAACAGGTAGAGCAGAGGGGAAGACGGGAGTGAGTATTCCAAAAAGCCTGTGAGGGACTTTAAATTCTTAGAAACCTGTTTTCAGTGATGACAAATCCACTTTAAAGGTCATTTTCATTACATCTTGGATAGGGGTCTGAGGGCTCTTCTCAGCTGGTTTGAGCTTTGGCTAAGCTTGCTAGAGGACTTGGTGGGACCTAGTGCAGACACTGACAGGAAAAGAGAGGAGTGGGTGGAGGGGTACCTCGGTACCTGCTTCCTCAGCAAGGGGGCAATGTTCTGAGATCCAGCGGAGGTTTGGGTTTTTGATCTAGTAATTGGAGGGGAGAAATCAGGTTGCTGAGGTGGGAGTGAAAGCAGAGAGTCTAGAGCAGAAGGCTGAGGGTGAGGAACTATTGGGGAAGCATAGTACAGGATGTGAGCGAAGGAGGAAAAAGGATTCCACATAGGGGAATTTCCCCCTTTTGAGCACTTGCCGAAGTTAAAAATGTCATGCAGAATTTGAGGATCTAGAGAACCCTCTGGGGGCCGTAATTTTTGGTTGTCTAATTGGTAATATGGCCAATGCTGTGTACTGAATTTGATGAGGAGTTTGGGTTCCACCAGGCAGCCCCTCTATGCTCACATCCCCATGACTTACACAAGAAGTCGGCTTTTCCCCCACACAGCGATGGCTGTTTGTCGCTTTGATAGTCTGCCGGGCATACATAGTAATATAGGCTAGCCAACCTGCATCTGGCTCGCGTGTCCCTGCATCCATAATGTTTGTTTCAATTATCTATGGTACGGAAGGGATTTAATGGAATTTTAGTGAGATCCTCTTCATCAGGCATGTCTCAATAGGAAAGACCTATACCGAGCTGAAAAATGTCTGGGTGGAGAGATAGTCACCAGGTCCCTAAGGGGGCCGTTAAGGTCTCTTTAATGGTTCTATTTATTTTTTCTACCTGTCCTGAGTTCTGGGGTATATAAGCATAATGTAACTTCCAATTAATCCACAGGGTCCTGGTTAACACCTGACTTACCTGGGCCATGAAAACCAGTCCATTATCAGTCCATTAGGCAGATCGTATCTTGGAAAAATATCTTTCAGGATCTTCTTGAAAACCATTTGCGCCGTTTTTTTTTTTTTTTTTTTTTTTTTTTTTGTGTGTTTGTGTGTGTGTAAGGCTTCAATCCATCCTGAAAATGTATCTACAAAGAGTAGGAGATATTTAAATCCATACCTTGCTGGCTTAATTTTAGTAATGTCCACTTCCCAGAATTGTCCTGGTCTGGTTCCTCATAGGTGCTTTCCTGTAGGAAACTTGGAAGGGTAAGCATTACCCAATTGACGGACCCGACAGGCTTTTGTTACCCGTTCAGTTATTTCCTTTCACTGTGAGTTGGTTAGTGGAAAACTCTGTTCTTAATCTTACAGTAATGCCTGCAGTTTCTTTGAACCAAGGTGAGTGAGTTGATGTACATTTTTAACGTAGTGTAGGGCTTGCTCTAATTGCAGGCTGAGCTCAGTGAACTTGAGGCGTTCAGTGTCAGTGTCCTTAGATGTTATCAAAAACTTCCTGGTCCTCAGGGTTTCATTGGAATTGGGCATCTTCCTTTAACAGCGGGTATAATGGAGCAGCTAAGGACGCAAACCCAGGCATCCATAACCTGCAAAAGCCAGCAGTCCCAAGAAATTCTCTGAGTTGTCTGCTGTAAGATGGGGGGTGGTATCTACATAATGGTTTGTTTTCTGGGCTCAGTGAGCCATCGTTTACTGCCCCTAAGGGAATAGCCCAGGAAGATTACTTCATGCTAGCAAATTTGGGCCTTTTTGGTCGAAACTCTATAACCGAGTTGAGCAAGCTCATATAATAGTGCTTGGGTCCCAGACTCACAGTTTTCCTTGGTGTTGGCTGCCAGTAGCAGGACATCCACGTATTGAAGCTGGGTAAATTCAGGGTGCGTAGTTCTGAAGTTGTTGAGATCTCTGTGGAGGGCTTCATCAAAGAGAGTCGGGGAGTTTTTGAACCCCTGTGGGAGTCTAGTCCAAGTTAGTTGACCAGACGTTTTGGTTTCTGGGTCTACCCACCCGAAAGCAAACAGCAACTGACTATCTTTATGCAGAGGCAAGCAAAGGAAAGCATCTTTTAAGTTCAGAACAGTATATAATTTCCCCTCAGGGTTCAGAGTGCTAAGCAGATTGTACCGATTAGGTACCGTGGGGTGAATGTCCTGCCCTCTTTTGTTCATCTCTCTTAGCTCTTTAATGGGGCGATAGTTCCCGGTCCCTGGCTTTTTTTTTCTAGTAGCAGGGGAGTGTTCCAGGCCGATTGACAGGGCCTTAGGACCCCTAATGCCAGATATTTCTGAATATGGGGCCTTATCCCACATTTAGTTTTTTTGCTTAGAGGATATTATTTGACATTGACTGGGGAGACTGAGGTTTTTAACTCCACTGTTATTGGAGATTGTTTCACGGCCAGGCCTAACCCAGCAGTTTTTGCCCAGGCATCTGGGTAATCTGTTATCCATTTTTGGGGTAGCTTGCCTGTTTGATCAGACTTGGGGCATGTGAATGGTGGATGTTCATCTTCTACTAATATAGTTAAAGCCGTGACTATAGGAGTTTTTGCTGAAGTATTTAGAAATTTCATTCGGGGGCCTTCATGGTTAAAAGTTATTTTGGCCCAGAGCTTGATGAGCAGATCTCTGCCCATCAATGGGTCCAGGCACTCTGGGATTCCTAGGAAGGAGTGATGGATTTTTCCTTTTCCCAGGTCCATGGTCCTCTTAGTTGTCTAAGCCTGATATTTACTGTCATCATCCCTTTGAACTAGAGACCTTTTATTTGATAGAGGGCCCAATGGGGCCTTAAAAGCTGAGTATACTGCTCCTGTATTCACTTCAAAGTTTGCTGGAGTCCCCTCCACTTCAAAAGTTACCCTGAGCTAGGGGATGGGTTCTGAGCCCTGACTTTCTTAGTCATCCTCCAGAGTCAGAATGGCCAGCTGGCGTGGCTGTCTCTTTATAGGGAACTCTATGGCCCAGTATCCTTTTTCTTTAGAGTAGGAACACTGATCTGAGGCCAGGGGTGGCCTCTGGCATGGGCCCTTCCTGTCACCCTATGTCTTAATTTCTGGCCTCTTTCTTGTTGTGATCAGGACCTTAGTCAATGCCTTAGTCTGTCTTTTGGTTCTCTCATCCTCCCTTTGCTCCCTTTCTTTCTCCCTGTTTCTCTCTTATAGTATACTTTCTTGGCTTCTTTGACAAAATCTCTCTTTTAATTTTTTTTTTTTTTAATATCCATGGCAGCTTGCTCAATTAAGGCCATCGTGACAGATGCCTTTTAATCTGCTGCCTTAGGATCGAAAGGAGTATATCTCTTATATGCCTCCATGATTCTCTCTAGAAACATAAATGGAGATTCATCAGGCCTTTGAATAATTTCTCTTACCATGGCCAAATTAGTTGGTCACCCAGCGGCCACTTGGAGTCCCGCTGTTAGAGCCTGGCAATAATTGAACAGATGCTCCCTATCTTCAAAGGTGTTGGGGTCCCAGTTGGGTGGGTTTAAGGAGAAGCCAGCTTTGATTATGTTGGGAAGTTGTGTTGGTCGCCCATCAGGTCTGAGGATATTTTTTTCTACATTCCAGGAGATTTTTCTCTCATTGCTCTGTCATGAAGAGAGTCGCTAGGTGGTGTTGGCAGTCACCTCAAGTAGGCAGGTGTGAAAATGTCGGTGAGTTCTCTGAGTTCTTTTAGCCGGGCCAGCTTCCTCCAGGGAAGGAGGGGCTGTGTGTGCCGCGGGACAGTCATCTGGATGACGCTGGGCCAGCCTAGCTTCCTCGAATGGTGGAGAGGCTGAGTCAGCAGAAGGGGAATTACTTAGAGGGTGTTAGGGGTTGGGAGACGAGGGCAGATGATAAGGAGGGGGTGGTGAGTCCAGTAGAGTCTTGAGACTCAGGGAGAACAGAGGGTGGAGGAGGAGGAGCAGAGAGGTTGAGATAGAATCGTGGAGGAAGGAGTAGGAGCAGGTGCAGGGACAAGGAAAGGCTTGACCCATGGAGGAGATTTGTAGAGGTCCTGACAAGTTAAGATATATGGCTGTTGATCTGGATGTCTATGTGGCACCTGCTGAAAGACCATATCTCGGACTTTTCAAATAAGTGCGAAGTTGAAAGATCCTTCTAGGAGCCATCCGACTGCAATGGTGGGTCATTCTGAGACACAGAATCTGCCAGATCTGGCGTTTTACTGAAAAAGAAAGATTCTGAGCCCTTAAGCAGATTTTGGTCCAGTGATTAAGGGTCAGGGACAGAGGCATTGAAATGATCTGTCCCATAATGAAATATACACAGACACTGAAAGCAACGACACACAACACAGACAAGACAAGACAATAAAGACAGGCAATGGACGTCCAATACTGAGACCAGGACTGACTAATCGGCAAAACCTGAAGGGCTGGCAATACCGAATCAGAAACAAAATATCACTGAGTCGAGGAGACTATTGTTCCACGATTTCCCGAGTCTATCCCCCAGGGACATGGCCTGTGGCTCTGTGACATGTGTGTCAGCCACCATGGGAGAGAGCTCACGCTCTTTACCAATAGCCGTTTTGCCATACCCTAACCTGAAGCCTGAAACGAGAAAGATGGGCCTTATTTACCCCCAGAGGAGCCCGTTGGGGGTATTTTGTCTGTAGCTTCCGAATCTTGCTAGGGCCACCAGATGTAAAGGTTGGGCGAGCATCTGCGGCAGAGACCACTAAGAGACTGTCTCATGCAACAGCAAAGGGTTTATTGGGAGTCCGGCATGAAGGGCTCAGAGATCACTTGAACAGAGCAGAGAGCCCTGAGAACAGCTTAAGAAATGGTTATATATTTTTCTTGGAGAGGGCAGGGAGAGAAATTTATTGATGGGTAATGGCGAGTGTCAGTTTGCGAGCAACTGGTTGACGGAGTACATTCTGCAGTTTGGCAGTTTGGGACAGCACATTCTGGGAACAAGAATAGTAAACAGTTCTCAAGATTTCAATGGTGTTTTGTTAAGCATACAGAAAAACAGGAAATGACAAGTATCTATTTTATTAACCTTTCAATATAAATATGAAAACAGAAATCTAGTTAAGATTTGAAGTCCAGAAGTTCATTTGGCCCTTGATTGGTATACTTAGCATTGAATTACATTCTGTAGAGATGTCCCAGAAATATGGATATACAATGTCATAGGACCTTGTACCTTCTCGGAGGTCAGTTCCAAAACACAGTCTCTAAGGGGAATCACACCAAAGTGCAAGCCAATTTGGACCCAGTTATCTCTTCCAACTTCCACACAAATGACTGCAGTTAAAACCAAAACACTCTCACATGACACTCATCTTCTTCCATATAGACACTCATCATAACTTCTGGCAGGAGGATTCCATGAGAGGTGCAGAACAAGACAGTGTCCCAAGTAAGCTCCCTTTCCCCTCATTTACCAAAATTCAGGGTGGCCTGGACACCCTTCCTGTGAACCAGGAGTGATCAAATATGCCTGCCGTTAACACAGCTCTGTTCTCCAATTTGAGGCCTACTGACTGTCGGTTTAGATTCTTTATTTGAATTGGATTCATAAGAAAACCCAAGAACCTATGGGCTAGCATCTGCAAGGCTTTGAATAACTCATTTGACCCATTGGATCCCTATTCTCACTTGAGGGAGGTTAAGAACCTTATGGAGGAATGCGAGAGACTTCATCCACAATGACTGATTTTTGGCCATTTTGATTTGGATCCACACATGGGATCTTTCTTACGATCCATCAGGTGCTGAGAATCTAAGCTCTAGGCTCACACAGGGCCAAATGGCTGATTCAGACACATCCCTTTCCAAAGGAATTAAGCAAACAGCCACAGGTGATGCCCATTCATTTCCGTTTGAAAACTCTTTTCTTCAGGAATCTCGAAGGCGTGGCCTGAGGCAAAGACCTTCCTGACATTCAGGGCAACAGAACAATAGGTAATAAAAAGGCCAATTGCAGGGTTTCTCCACTGAGACTATCCTGGTCACACTGGTATCTGAGTTTTCTGAGATTCTTGCCAATTCCTTCAGCTATCCAGTACATGTCCATGTCACGGTGCTTGGAGGTGCTACATATCGTGGACACAAAAGCATGAGTCTATTCTGGAGAGTGGCCAGAATTCAGGAAGAAAACAGGAACTTAGGAAGATAGCCGGTGTTGCCCATTGATAAGGCAAGCCCTAGAGTATTCATTAATTGGGCAGGATGAATGCTGTGAAGCTTTCTAATAGACAGGAAACATCCATTGATGCATTCTCTTTTCTAATGTCTACAACCACGGACACAGTGGGATACACAGACATAGAAACACTCGCCTTGTCCAACAACTTACTAGAAACAGTTCACTCCAAACAAAACAAACCGACTTTCCTACCTATTCTATGAACATGAGACAAAACCACAAACACACATCCACACCCACAAAGTCACCTCCTTCCCCCAAGTAGGTCTCTCACTCTCCAGAGTGTCCTCTGACTGCTGGGTCATACTGTGTTCCCCCGATATGGCCTGTCCTGTTTCAGATCTGGTCTCCTTGTCCAACTCTGTGAAGTGGTCAGGAGCCAGCTGTGAGCCAATACCTGCTTTTTCAAAAAAGGCCCCTCTTCAGAGTTTTTCTGGCATTTGGCCATCCTCACATCAGTAGGTACCAAGAAAGACTGACTCTGTCTTTGCTAAATCGAAGCAAGTGAGACCACTAGGACTGGAACTGGGATTTGCTCTGTGTGCCTGGCTTCCTGGATCCCAAGGTCAGAGAGTTCCATTACCAAGGAAGTGAGGTGAGGTCGCCTCCTTCAGGAACTGAATGAGGTCACTGCCTTGGCAACCACTTTGTCCAAACAGTTGCTTCCAAGAGTACCATGAAAAGGAGGCTGACCCTACATTCTGTGGCACTTTCACAAATTAGGATGGTATATCAACCATAGGCACCAAGGAACAGCTCTCCACTCAGGCCTGGTTTGGTCCATCTTCTCTATATTAGGAAGAGAGCCTTTAGTCCCGGGAGCATTGCAGTGAACCTCCGCACTAAAACTATTAGCAAGCACCTGATGGAGGAGGCCTCCATAGGTAAGTGGCGCCTTTATAAGATCTGATATCCGGTTAAGGGAGATCTCTTCTGATGACAGAGATGTGGCCTGGGGAGGCTCACATATACTCCTGTCCAGGACAGTAACAAGAATCGTTCTGTCCTCTGTTCTGTTCTGTAGGAAATTCCTCTGGAAGTGTAGAGAGGTGCCGACGGGCACGCACGCGCTCCTACCCTGGAGCTTTAGCAAGATGTTGCACTGTACCACTGTTTTTCTGTTTAGGCGCCAGGTTTCTGTTTTTCTTTTTGTGTGTGTGTGTGTGTGTTTTGTTCTGCGTTCTATTTTTTTTTTGTTTGTTTGTTTGTTTGCTTTTGTTCATTTTGTTGTGTGATTTCAGTGGTAAAAACTTAAGGATATTGGACGTGAAAATGGGTAATAAAGAGAGTAAGCCTGACACCCGTTTGAACTGTGTTTTAAGGAACTGCGATGAACTTTACCCCCCTTTGTTTAGCAGGATGATAGAAGCCCCTAGCTGGCTGCCTGGAGCACAACCATTGCAGAGGGCAATGCCTGCTGGGGACCTAAGAACTGAGTATCTCCCAGGTTAACAAGTGAAACTCCTTTAAAACCCCTTGTCCCTCCAGATCAAGAGAGTCACAACATTTGGCAGAGTCCCCTGTGTTTCTCCTTTGTTAGCAAAGCAATTAGCCTCCCCTTTTCTTTTTCTCAGAACCCATTCCTCATTATTTAATTGGTATAAATTGGCTTCTAGGTCAGGAACCGAACTTTAAGTTACAAATTTGGTACCCTCCCTCCGCCCCAGAACTTTGTGAGAGCTGTCTACTGAAATGTTAGGAGATGGAGCTTGCTTGGGGTGGAACTGAACCAGAGGAGCTAATCCTGTAAGTAAAAGGAGGAACTGAGGGACCCCCAGCAGCTGCCAAAGCCCTGTTGATTCAGGGAATACCCTCCTTCCTTCCGTGCACTGTAAGGATTATGCCACCACTGTCTTGTTAAAAAAGAGAAAAAGAAAAAGGGGACACTAAATTCAGTAAAGTCACCATATAGACACTTTATTTTACATTTCAGGTTGCCCCTCTGTTAAAACATCTGGTCCCCCCCGTGGTGCCACTGGTGTAGTAGATTTTTTCTCTTATCTGCTCTGGTTTAAAGGATTCTGTCTGACAACAATAGTCTCTACCTCCTTTCTGTCTGTCTTGTGTCTTTGTTTCTGGTCCTTTAAGACATGTGCAATAATGTGTTGATATTATAAATTTTTTCTTGGGAATGATCTTAGCTGAATGTGTGTCTAAATGATGATGTTTTATCATAAAAAAAAACTGGTATCTGAATGGGTTTTTGAAGCATTGCACAATCTTGCAGTTAAAAGTCGGGTTTAGGTCATTGTTTAGTTTAAGATTTCAGGTAATTCATGCCAGAGAACTTAAATACTTAGGATGGAAAACTGAAGAACTCTACTTCCAAGTTGGCAAGTAACTTCCCAATCATTCACTTTTTTTTTTTAACCAATTTTGAATTCGGTAGCCAGAGAAAATGTCACTGTGTGTACCAGTGCATTAATTTGGACAAGGATAGTAAACCATAGTATGGTATCTGTTGACAAAATAAGATGTAAAGACATAAAATTTTGTGAATTGTATCTTGAACTTGTATCATAATTTTCAACACCCCAACCGGAAAATTATGGTTAATATGCCTTAGGCCTGAGGTGTCTGCTCAGAATAGCAGTTTTTTTCCTGCTCCTTCCAGACCTCAGCCATGACTCATGTTGAAATGCAAATGAAAAAAGCCTGCAAGCTTCGTAGGAGACTGATTTGATGCCTAACGGAAAAAAAAAAGTAAATTGTATGGTATTTACTAATTACTGGCCAGTCATTTTTTCTAGGACTCTTATTGTTTTCCTTAGATACTTTATTATTTTTGAGCTCATGATTCTGAGCATACAGACCTAGGTTAATGTTTTTCTGATCAGTTCTATCTTTGACCAACTGTGGACTTTTTGAAACATTGCAATAGATATTTAACCTGTGAAAAACTACAAGGCCTTTACTATTATTATGTGTGCACAATTTTGTTATGTGTTGTCTGTCTATATAGACATATATCCGTATATCATATATATGATACACAAATTAACATATATAAGGAGCGCTCATTAAAAAAAGCGCTCATAAAAACAAATTTTAAAAAGTGGATCCAAAGATCTTTAGTTCACGTGGTTTAAATGTTTCAATTTAAATCGGATAAACAGATAAAAATAAATGTTTTTAAATTTAAGCTTACAAATTTTTCTAGGTGTTCAAAAATCTAATAAAATATTAATATCTACAAAACGTCTAATGTGCCTTGGTTCTAGAACATTTTCTTCAACATAAAAATGGTTTACACTGTTCAATACATTTCTCTAATATTTTGATAAATAAGTAAAGTAAATTTGATATGGGATTACTCATTCGTGAGTACTTTTGTTAGAAATCTGATTCATTTACTAAGGTCTGTATAAGTTTTTACTAAACTCTATATAAGGTTTTAAAAATCAGTCATGTGTTAATGAGACAAAAATTTTTTGAAACATAAGTTTACCCATAACATTGTGTTTATTAAGTTTTATTTTTTCTAGAGCAAGGAACCATAAAAATTAAAAAACTTATTAAATCAGATCTGTTATTTTAGAGCATTGTACTGCCATTTCTTTAAAAGCTAAACTTGGTTAATGTAGAAACATCAATGTAATTGTGATGCTATTAATGTTTTCATATCTTACAGGTATGCAAGTCTGTAAGGTAGAAACTTTAAAAGAGCATTATATCAAGCTGGTGTTCTGAAGTTGTATGGTAAAAAAATATATTGGAGATTTATTTACCTGTTATCAATAAGATATGTAAAGTTTTATGTTACTTTTTACATTGTGGAACAATTTAAATGTATTTTTAAGTTAATGAGAGCCTAATCTATGTAAAAGTTGAAAACTTTCAGGCTTTCTTTAATTCATGTTTTAAATGTGATATCATATGGTGTTAGCTAATGTTCATGAGACCACAAACAATTTATGTAAACTTTGTCAATGTTGCTTTTAATTTTTACTTTTTAATAAAAACAACCCCATACCATTATTGTCATCTGGTAATAACAAAAGGGTAATCAAAGCAATATAAACAAATACTTTAGGATTATACTCCTAAACAAAAACACCTAAAAAAACAAAACTGCCTTCTCAATAATTCATGACTTCATTGATCATTTCTAGTTAGAGACACTTGGTAGCAGAGTAATATTATCTCCTTTTGGTACACAGTGACCCAGTTCTGTTCTTTACTTTGTTTTAAATCAATTTCTTCTGCATCATCTGATGAGAGGTTCATATACTTCTTAAAACCAATGATTGAGCCCTCAACCTGCACATTCACTTGCTCATAGAGCCAAACCTGAAATTGGGAACTATTTTGCAAGTGTCTGAAGATGAAGTTGATGGGTTACACCTTCACTGTCTGTACATTTTGACCTTGGCCACAGTACACTAAAATGGAAGTTCACAAACACCACAATGACCTAGAGGCTCCTCACATAGAAACTTACAGATCTGGTATACTGTTTTCTAGAAACCCTTCCAAATTATAAAGTAATTCTAATAATCCATGTTTATCATAATTTTTCCTACCAAAAACCAATCCTGAGTATGAACTATTAGTTTCTTAAGGAGTAGATCTTCCCAGACCCCCAAACAAAAAAAAAATAAAGATCAGCTTTAGAACTAAAATGCTTAAGATTTATAAAGAGCCCTGCCTTACCTGAGATAAGGCTGTGTGTCCCATCTTACTATATGTGAGAATGACTATGAAACAAGTACGTCAGATAATATTTCTTTAAAGTTATGTTAAAAACATAAAAAATGTCAAGATTCCTAGGATCACAAACAGGGGATATAATGTAATACTCAGCCAAAAAATTTAGGGTAGCTATTACTCGAACTAAGTATTTTTACTTTTGTTAATTTTAGTTGAAATTTTCTTATAAGTTATCTAAAGATTCCCTGTTAGTGTTTTACAAATGTGTTGCATTAAGAACACAACATGGGTTTATTCAAGATAATAAGTCATCACCTACAATACAGACAGAATAATACAGATCCCAATTAATAAAAAGATAATTATAAAGTTATTGACATTAAAGTCCAGTACTCTTAATATAAGGCTGTTAAAATTAATTTGCTGGATGTTTAAGATTAGGATTTAAAATTAAAGTTAAATGAAAAGGGCCAAGAAAACCAATATTTGGCTCTTACCCTCTGAGTCAATCTGAATCCAGGGAACAGGGGACTTCTCTAAAGAGCTTTGCAACTCTGAGCCACATAACCTCCTGATCAGGGAGATTAATGAGACCACTGGAGAACAGAAAGCCAATCAGTGCATTTGTTATGAAGAGGAGAGTCATCAGAGAAAGGAGATATCCCTGATGCTTCTGAGGGAAGATAAATGGTCAAGCAAGACCTGGACCCACCTAGCGCAAATGGCACTAGCAGAATTGAAAATGTGCTCTCATTTTTCCAGAATTGACTCCCATAAAGCTCAGCTGACTGTTAACAATAGATAGAAACAAAAATCCGTTTGACTGCTTCATCTTAAACACTTTGGAAAGACAGTTAAGACGAAAATTCAGCCATTCCTGGGCATTTTAAATAATAATAATAATAATAATAATAATAATAATAATAATAATAATATTTTAAGGTATGCACTTTATTTTAGCCTCCCAAAATAAGTAAGACTGGAGGCTATAAAAAAGGATTCTCAGACAGGAATGCCTGATACTTATAAAAAGAGACTATCAAGAAGAGCTGCCACAGGCAGAAATTTTTAATTTAAGGCCTGCAGATATTCCTAACCAACACAGGTAGGCTTGGTGTTTGCTAGTACGATTATCCAGCCCTGAGTAACAGAATTAAAGGTTTCTCTATTAGACGCAGAGGTCATACTAGAAAAAGGATTTTACAAGATCAGATGACATTACATTGTTAAACTGTATCTTATGGGGAAGGACAACTGTAACACTAAAAGTTAAATATTAATTTGATAGTCCTGATAACTGGGGATATTAAAGACTGGTGAGGGAACTTCTATACAGTAACATGTTCCGGCTGCTGCAACATTTATTCAGTACTCATGGTTTTTGTTTCTCTCATAGAAGAACCCATCCCCAGATGATTTTACAACCTGTTCTTCCCCAACCAGACTTCAATCCGAAATGACTTCTAAAAGGCAACTCATGTCCCCCAACTGACTTATAAAAGGCAACTCATGTCCCTCACGCCATGCCCACTCACTTAACCCTGTCTCAGGTCAGAAGAAGAAATAATGATTGACGCCACTCTTCTTACAACAATGGAGAGAAAGATAAGTAGACTATCAATATAAGTAATTAATTAAGTCTCGTAAAATCAGGGAGATCGGTTTTGGGTAAGTTCTAAAAATTTGGAGAATCTTACCTGAGGGATTAAAATTTCCTCAGTGCTCTTCCCCTAATCTATTAAAGATTTGAAAGGGACACAGAGAAAAGGGGGAAATGATAGAACCAAAATGATCTTTTATTAAAATTGAGAGCCATCTTGCCACAAAGCCATGAAAAGGTAATTTTGGCTTTACCATAAATTACTGCAAATTCTGAACCTGCTTGAAATGCCTGCCCGTGCCTTGAACTCACGCATGCCCGGCTCTCTGACCAGATAGCAGCCCTCTCTGAAACTTTAGTGACACATCATAAATATTTGCCTTCTCTGGCCAGACAACATCCCTCTCTGAGGCTCTAATGGTCCTCTGAATTCTGATGTAGGGACAGCAAAAAAAACCTAAACTACCATTAGTGTGATGCTTGTCAGAGTTCTGTTATCTGTAACACCCCTTTTGTGTAACTTTCTGGGCTATAAAGCTGGGCTGTAGGAAAGCTGGGGTTGCTGTCTTGTTCCAGCTGTTTTGGGAGGGGAGGCAGCATGAAAGGTAGAAATAATAAGATTAATTTAATATGATTTTAATTAGAGTCAGTGGTCTTTTCTTGTGTCGTGGTCTAACAATTAACACTCCAAAAACATGGAGCTCTGACGGCCTAAAGACTTCTTGAGGAACTTCCTCTGAGGTTGGGCACTTGAAATATATGTTGTTGTAAGGAGCTTTAGCTTCCTTTCTAGTGAGACCATCAAAGATGGGTTTGAATCTATGTGACCTGGAGGACATGGTTTCTTGTATTCTAATGAACATAAGGCAGCAGTGCTGAATTTTCTCTTTGTAGGTAAACTGTGGCCACTGGGTGCTAAGTGTCTCCCCGTGTGGACTGTGAAGCCATTTTTTCATCCTCCACTTTTCGTGGTGTTTCGTGCTGCTGCACTGGGAGTTTGGTATTTGCTTCATGAAATACAAAGAGTTCAACTGGGACCCAGTTTTGGAGGGAGTTCTGTCACTTGTGGTGGGTCAGGGTCTGCAGGAGAATGCAACAACCAGGTTATATCTCACAGAGCTTGCCCCCTTGTACATAGAAATCTGACTCTGAACTTTGCCCTGGAACCTCTCCATGTAACATGATGCCTTTACATAGAAGGTTCTGCTGGATGCACAATGTCAGTCACAAGCCATTTGGAAGGCAATGGCAAATCCTCATGGCCACACCACAGATGTATTATCACACACCTGCCCACCACTGCAATAGGCCCACTACTCAGCAGGCTCCAACTTACTGGCATCTTTGTTCTACACCATTTTCATGAAACCCGGTCAATCATGGCATTCTATTGTACACTAATGATCAGCAACAAGACATCCAAAGGTTCTCTAGTGCCACCTGATTATTGGAATTTCAAAAATTTCATTGTATTTATCTAGCCATTTTTCATGGATGAAGTTGGAGACACTGTGGGTTTCAGTTCATTCAGGAACCATTAAATGGTGAGGAAGCTCATTTCAATGAAAGCTCTGGAGAACTCTCACAGGCAAGTCTTCCCATAGAGTCTTCAAAAGGTCACATGAAGCCAGGCCCATTGAGGTCTTCAATGTGACGTCCAAGGGTGTTCTGATTCTCAACTATGGCTGCCAAATCTTTCAGAATAAAATCATGTGATATCCTAGCTGAGATTCCAAGGCTCTGTGGAAAGCCACCCTGTCCTTGATCTCAGTTTCCAAGGGCGGATCCCATGCGTGGCCTCCTAAAATCTGAACACAGTTCATGGCAATATTTCTCTGAGATCAGTTCCAGAACTCAGACTTTAAGGGGAATCACACCAGAGTTCAAGCCCAGGTAGACCCAGTCATCACTTCCAACCGCCACACAAATGACCACAATTAAAACCAAAGCACTCCCACAAGGCCCTCATCTTCTTCCATATAGACACTCATCATAACCTGTGGTTCGAGGTTTCCATGAGGGGATCAGTCCAAGACAGTGTACAAAATAACCTCCCTTGCCCCTCATTTGCCTAAAGTCAGGGTTGCCTGGACACCCTTCCTGAGAACCAGGAGTGATCAAATAGGCCTGCCATAAATACTGCTCTGCTTCCCGAATTTGAGGCCTACTGACTCTCGGGTATATATTCTTTATGTGAATTGGAATCATGAGAAAACCCAAGCACCTATGGGCTATCTTCTGCAGGGTTTGAAGAACTCATTTGACACAAAGGATCCCTATTTTCAATTGATGGAGGTCAGGAACCTTACAGAGGAAGGCGAGAGACTTCGTCCACAATGACTGCTTTTTTGGCCATTTTGGTTTTGGAAGCACACATGTAATCTTTCTTTAGATCCATCAGGTTCTGAGAATCTATGCAACAGCCTCACACATTGCCACGAGTCTGATGCAGACACATCCCTTTCCAAAGCAATTAAGCAAAGAGCTACAGGTGATGCCCATTAATTTCCATTGAAAACCATTTTTTCAGGCTTCACAAAGGGGTGGACTGAGACAAAGACGTTTCTGACATTCAGGGCAACAGAACAATAGGTAAGCAAATGGCCCAAAGCAGGGTTTCTCGAATGATATCTGAGTTTTCTGAGATGATCCCATTCCCTTCAGCTATCCAGTACGTGGCCATGTCACAGAGCCTGGAGGTGGTACATATTGTGGACACCAAACCATGAGCCTATTCTGGAGAGTGGCCCGAATTCAAGAAGAAAACAGGAACTTAGGAAGATAGTAGTTGTTGCCCATCTATAAGGCAAGCCACAGTCCATATATAAATTGGGCAGGATGAATGCTGTGAAGCTTTCTACAAGACAGGAAACATCCATTGATGCATTCTCTTTTCTAATATCTACAACCACAGACACAGTGGGATAAACAGACATAAAAACACTCGCCTTATCAAAAGACTTACTAGAAACGATCCAATCCAAACCAAACAAAGCGACTTTCCTACCTATTCCCAGATCATGAGACAAAACCACAAACTCACACGCACACCCACAAAGTCACCGCCTTCCCCCAAGTAGGTCTGTAACTATCCGGAGTGTCCTCTGACTGATGGGCCATACTATGTTCCCCCAAAATGGGCTATCCTATCTCAGATCTGGTCTCCTTGCCAACAATGTGAAGTTGTCAGGTGCCAGTGGTGAGCCACTACCTGCTTTCTCAGGAAAGGCCCCTCTTCAGAGCTCTCTTGGCATTTGGCCATCTTCACATCAGTAGTTACCAAGAAAGACTGACTCTGTCCTTGGTAAATCCAATCATGTGAGACCACTGGGACTGGGACTGGGACTGCCTCTGGGTGCCTGGCTTTTTGGATCCCAAGTTCAGAGAGTTCCATCACCAAGAAAGTGATGTAGGTCACTTCTTTCTGGAACTGAATGAGGTCACTGCCTAGGCAATCACTTTTTCCTAACATTTGCTTCCAAGTGTCCCAATAGATGGAGGCTGCCCCTACTTCCTGTGACACTTTCACAAGTTAGAATGGTATATCAAACATAGCACCCGGAAGCAGCTCTCCACACAGGCCTGGTTTGTTCCATCTTCTCTACATTAAGAAGAGAGAGATTGCTTCAGACACAACCATTCATCCTGACCAGGTTGTTTGTCGTGGAAGATGACTTTTGCTCTCTCAGGTCCTTCATAGCTTCCTCTATCTTCCCCAGGGTTCATTTCTGCATGGACCTTTGAGGTTCTCAGCAGGTGGAAGATCTCTTATGTTCCTGTATTGTAAGACCAACTCTGTCCCTGCTCTTCTGTAAAGTTAGATGGAGGGCAAAGAGTATGGTTAGGGTTAATAACATGTTTGATTTGGGTTAGGAATCATTCTGCTGGATGAATAATCGTATTGGGAACCTGCGATATTTGTAAGTATATATAGAGGTGAAATATATGTATGAAAACAGAAATCTAGGTAAGATTTGAAGCCCAGAAGGGCATTGGATCCTTGATTGGGATACTTAGCTTTGAATTATGTTCTGCACATGTGTCTCAGATAAATCTATACACAATGGTATAGGACCTTGTACTTGGATGATTGAATGTCGAAGAGAACATCCAGTCTAAAAAGGATAGTTGGTAGGATTAGGAAGATAGTTGGTAGAATTAGAAAAAAAGAGTGAGTATAGGATTTGAAAAAAAAGTTCTTTAGCAATAGGGTTTCTGGTAGAGAGAAAATGTAAATGTCAGCACATGTGAAGAGTTGGTCACAATGATGAATTGGGGAAAATATGTAGGAAAGCAGATATCAATAGAGACATAGGAAATCAGGCAAATGATAAAGTGATTGATTGGATTAGACATTTTCAGCAGGCTTGAAGTTGAATATATAATCTTAGGAAGAAACACATATGTAGTCACCAATAGGATTGACATTTGAGAGCATTAGCCAACCTGGACACGGGTGATTTTTATAATCCATACTCATATTCCATTTAGGCTTTGGTACAATCGTAAGTGTTACTTTGCATTTTCTTGCCAGAATATTACTGTGATAAAATGTATATGTAGATCAGGTGACATGAGTATTTCTTGCACCATTTCTGGGAGCAATATTTTGAAGAGGTATAAATTAGTATTGGGGGCACAAATAGGTGTACCATGTGTGTATGAATATAGAGAGAATGATTGAATAGACCATAGTGTGAATAAATAATATAACTTGTTCCAACTTTACAAATTGGAATAAATTAATATCTCAAAATACATAGCAAATCTTATATTGATATACATACATTCATTCCAACCAGTTATACATCTAATGGTAATATTAGGGTTGTAGTTTATCATAAATTCTGTGTGAGTTTTGCTTCAAAATTGATTATGGAAATCGAAAATAATGTGTTTGGAAAGAAGTCTCATGAAATGAGCAGTCAAAAACAAGTAGGAATATATGTGTTCTGAAGCAGGAAGTGATTGAATGTGTTACAAATGTCTTTAAATTTGTGAACTTGTGGATGAAATGTACATTTTATGATGTACAAAAACTGAAGAAATAGAAATGTACCAGTGTTGAATAAAATTGAACGTCAAAATACACATCATGTCCCATAGGAATCTACTAGCATTGATGTTAAAGTTGGTCAGTTACTGTAGAAATATAAGGATTTGTTTGCACCATTCACTGAAGTAAGTTTTCAGTACTAGAAAACAAATATGTATTTCAGGTGGATGAATGTTTCTGAAAATAATCTTATGAAAAGTTGATTATAAAACCACATACATGAACATTAGTGAATTTAGGGAGTGTATAATAAGACACATGTATTTCATATTTTGAAAAATCTAGAGTGTATATATATATATATATATATATATATATATATATATACACAAATACATTGGAAAGTAGAAAATATATTCCAATCAAAATTCATCATGAAATATATATCATTCACAGATCCAAAAATATTAATTTTACTGAACATGGATTTATGTATAATGTTGCTCAACTAAAAAGCTCACTCATAGTTTGAATTTTCAGTTCCAAAAGCATTTAGGAGGAGTGATTTCTTCTCATACTTTCTATCTGCCAAGTTAGCCACCTCACAAAAATGTACGTGTATTCCAGGTAGGATTTTGTATGTGCATATAAAAATACATGTGCTGAATTGGCTACAGAAAATGGGAGACAGGAATTCACATGTGTGTTAACTTTAAAAACACATGGAGAACAATTTCAAGAAAAAAATTGACAAGATTTATAACTCCTACCCTATATCATGCAAAAGGCAAGACCAACTATTCACCATACCTCCTCTGAACTGCTTGTATTTCTATTCTGTTTGGGTTATTTTTCTCCATCATATTAGGATTAGTAGTCAGAGTCTAGTAGGGTATGCGTTAGTGTCAGAGTTTCAGTATTTCGAATGAAAAATTGCAAAATGTATCCAATGTGTATGTAAATATGTGCTACACAAAAATCTTCCCACTCTTATCCAGAACAATGTCTTGACAATACCTTCGCCCCAAGTAAGAAACAATTAGAGGAAAAGAGTTAGAAATTCCGTGAATACATATCTGGAATGGAAAACAATCAGGAGTTCACAATCTTGGAAGTGGTAGAGGAGTTTTCAAAAGTAAGGGACAGGGTAAACACTCCACAAAAATGGAATTCTGCTGGCCTAGAGACTTCTTGGGAAACTCTCTGTGAGGTTGGGCACTTGAAATATATGTTGTTGTCAGGAGCTTTAGCTTCCTTTCTAGCGAGACCATAAAAACTGGGTCTGCATCTATGTGACCTGGTGGACATTGTTTCTTTTTTTCCCAATGAACATGAGGCAGCATTGCTGAATTCTCCCTTTGTAGGTAAACTGTGGCCCCTGGGGGCTAAATGTCTCCCCATGTGGACTGTGAAGCCATATGGTCATCCTCTATTTTCGTGGTGTTTTTTGCTGCTGCACTGGAAGTTTGGTACTTGCTTCACGAAATACAAGGAGTTTAAATGGAACACAGTACGGGAGGGAGTTCTGTCACGTGTGGTGAGTCAGGGTCTGCAGGAGAATACAAGAACCAGGCTTCTATCCCACATAGCTTGCCCCCTTGACTATAGCAACCTGATTTTGAACAGCGTCCTGAAACCTCTCCATATAACAAGATGCCTTTACATATAAGGGTCTGCTGGTTTGACCATGTCAGTGACAAGCCATTTGGAAGCCAATGGCAGATCCACATGGCCCCACCACAGATGTTTTATCACACACCTGCCCACCATTGCTCTAGGCCCACTACTCAGCAGGATCCAACTTTCTGGCATCTCTGTTAAACACCATTTTAATGAAAACCAGTCAATCAAGGCACTGTCTGGTATACTCATTGTTGGAAAAAGTATAAACGGCAGCCATACCCCAGAGAAAAACCCCAACATGGCGCCTAAGGACTTCTTCTTCCTACCTTCTTCTTTTCTGAAGTGGCGCGAAAAGTTCCTGCCCGGGTGAACTCTCCCACTGGTGCCAATTTCAAATCTCGCTGGCGGGGAACCTTAGCCCCAATGAGAACTAACTCCTGGGCTCCGGAGCTGATATCTGAAAGAACTTGCCAATAAACGGGTTGCCTGCCATTTATCTAAGTCCTTTCATCTCCTCCTTAGTTCTATATAAGCACACAGCTTTTTGCAATAAAATTGGAATTCTCCCGGCGAAGTGCCTTTGAGTGGGGAGTTCTTTCATTCTGGTGCCCTGTTTGAGGATACAGGTGAGCTCTTTCCAACAAGAGCCCCGTCCCCCGTTCCGCCCAGACACTCCGTCCTGGTCCGCTCTTTTCAGACGCCAGCTTCCTGCACTCACCACTGATCTGATGTATGTAAGCTTCCCCTGACCCCAGCTGGCCAACTTCCTTCAGGCTACCGCTAGTTTTGTGACCCTGATCGTCCAGCACACTCTAGACGCCCGGTAGGGGAGAGGGAATTCCTCCCACCAAGACCTTTACTGGTCACAGTGGACCCTCTAGTGATCCGTTTCCCTTTGGGGCATGAGCGTTCTGAGTTTACACGAGAGGCTCTGTGGTTTTTCCTCCTTTGCTGCCACTGCTGCTGCCGGCTAGATTTGCTGTTTCCTGCAGGGCTGCTGTGTCTGGCTGAAGCTGCCTCTCTGCTCAGGGAAAACTGAACTCCCGTCCTAGAACTGCATTCTGCTGGAGCTGGAGTTCTGTTTTCATTACTGACTTCTTCAGCTGCGTTCGAAAACTTTCCTGACGTCAGGTTGCCCATGGCTCCAAACCCATTGGGTCTTCCAGATCGCACTTCACTGGTGACGACCAGGTAGTACCCTCTGTATTTCCTCGCGACAGCTGGTCATTTTGGGGACACCCACGTGACCCCCATTCGCCCTGAATTTCCTGGAAGCCATTCCAGCTCTGGTTTTCTCTTTGTCTCTCTCTCTTACTCTTATTCTCTCTCTCTCTCTCTCTCTCTCTCTCTCTCTCTCTCTCTCTCTCTCTCTTCAATCTCTCCCTGTGACAATGGGCACCTCTTCATCTGTACCTGAAGCCTCACCTCTCAAATGTTTAATAAAAAATCTGGCCACACTCTCCCTCACACCAGACATCAAGCCCAAACTTTTAATTAAATTCTGTACCCAAGATTGGCCTCCATATCCACTGGATAATGGCAATCATTGGCCTCCAGAAGGCTCCTTAGATCCAAACCTCCCCTGGGACCTTTTTAACTACTGCAAGCGTCTGGAAAAGTGGAGGGAGATTCCCTGGATTGAAGGTATTAGCCTTCCCACACAGCACCTTTTCTCTGCTCCTCCTGCCCTCCCCCTCAGGTCCTCTTTGCTTGCAATCCCCTCTCTTTCCCTACTTCTACTTCTGACTTCACAGATTCTTCCTCATTCAACCCAGCAGATGAACCCCCACCTTCTCCCCAGCCCCATCTGCCCCTTCTCTTCTGCAACACCCTCCTCATCCTCTGCCTGATTACATGGATCCTCAGCCTTCCATTTTATCCCCCTCCCCTCCGTCCTCTTCTGCCTGCTCCACTTCCTCCTGTTCCAAAGAGACACTCCCTTCCCCTCCCTCTCCTTCCTGTCCTCCGCCTGCCTCTCTCAGTCCTCCTTTTACCAGGTCTAAAGGACTCCTTCCCACCCCTAAGACAATCGCACCCCTTCGTGAGGTAGCTGGTCCCGAGGGTGTCATCAAAGTCCACGTGCCCTTCTCCAGGTCAGACATTACTCAGCTAGAGAGCAAGTTAGGCTCAATCACCACTAAACCCACCACTTACATTCGGGAGTTTCAATGGGTCCTGCAAGCATATAGCCTCACTCATCATGACATATACATGCTCTTGGCGAATGCACTTCTCCCCGAGGAAAGGCAATGGGTCTGGGAGCTAGCCCAAGCCCATGCTGATGAAAATCATAGGACCAATCCTGACCACCCCACGGGCTCTCATGCTGTCCCAGAGCAGGAACCCTATGGGATTACAACACCCCTGAAGGCTTACAGACTCATGACCTTTTTACATCCTGCCTCTTGGCGGGCCTGAAAAAGGCGACCCACAAGGCTGTTAACTTTAAAAAGGTGCAGGAGGTCATTCAAAGGAAGGAGGAAACACCTTCAGAATTCCTGGATAGACTAACCAAGGCCCTTCAACAGTGCACATAACTCGACCCAGAAACCCCTGATGGCCGTCATCTCTTAATGACATATGTTCTGGCCCAAAAATACTCTGATATTAAAGCCAAGCTTAAAAAGCTTGAACAGGGCCCTGCTACTCCTCAGACCGAAATCCTCGCTGTCTCTTTAAAGGTTTTTCATGGTAGAGAGGATGAAAGTGAATGCCCTAGGCAGAGAGCTGAAAATGCCAAATTCCAAATGTTGGCCCAGGTAATTCAGAGAAGGCCATCACCACGCCGTCCCAATGTGACACCCCCTGGAGCTTGCTTCAAATGTGGTAAGGATTGTCCTTCGCCGAGAACACCCTACAACCCCTGCCCAACATGCCATCAAAGGAGACACTGGGGGGCAGACTGCCCAACAACCCGGAAGGGAGGTTGGTCAGCCACCCGGCAACCCCAGCCTCTCCTGGGCTTGGCAGAGGAGGAATGATGGAGCCCTGGGCCTTCCCTCCAGACTATTACCATCAAGAATCAAGAACCTAGGGTCACCTTCCTGGTGGATGGACGCTTCATTACCTTCCTTTTGGATACTGGTGCCACTTTTTCGGTCTTGAGGGAGTATTGGGGTTCTACCACACCCTCAAAAACTCCTATTGTCGTGGTAGGAGGTAAACATATTTTCCCTCAAAATCCCTTTTGTCCTTCACTCACTCCTTTCTCGTTATGAGCCATTGCCCCATTCCCCTTCTGGAAAGGGACATACTCTCACTATTAAAAGTCACCATTCACATATCACCCCACACCTCTCCTACCTCTCATTTCCTCATGATGTTCCTAGGGGCAGATACACCTCCTCCATGCACTCTCCCACGACTATCTAAACCAGTTAACCCTGAGTTTTGGGACACAACTACACCCTTTATGGCTAAATGCAGTCCTATTCATATTGTCTTACTGGACCCATCAAGATATATTAGTCAACCATGATATCCACTCACAACCACAGCCTTCCTCGGATTAGAAGCCATCATCCAGGATTTATAATGAAAGGGGTATCTTAGGCCTACACACTCTCCTTTCAACACCCCCATTCTGGCAGTTAAGAAACCTAACGTGTCCTGCAGGCTGGTTCTAGACCTTCCCCTTGTCTACTCCTCTGTGGTCCCCATCCACCCGCTAGTGTCCAACCCTTACACCCTCCTCTCTCAGATCCCTGTCACTACTACCCACTTCTTGGTTCTAAATTTGAAACATGCATTCTTTTCTATTCCCTTGTTCTCAGAATCTCAGGATATCTTTGCTTTTACTTGCACTTACTCTCACACCCGCCATTCTCATCAGCTTACCTGGACTGTCCTCCGACAGGGATTCAGGGATAGCACCCATCTCTTTGGCCAAGTTCTTGCCCAGGACCTCACATCCTTTCACCCGACCTGTCCTGACTCTACTCTCCTTCAATATGTCGATGACCTTCTTCTATGTAGTCCCTCTGGGAACACTCTCAATCCCACACTGCTCAGCTTCTTAATTTCCTAGCAGACAAGAAAAATAGGAAGTCTCCCCACAAGGCCCAGGTTTCCCAGTCTTCTGTCACCTTTCTTGGTTTTTGCCTTACACCCAGAAAAAAGGAAATAACACTGGATAGGAGGCAACTCCTCTCTGATCTTCCAGTGCCCCATACAAAAGACAAAATACTATCATTTATAGGACTAGCAGGTTATTTTAGGGCCTGGATCCCAAATTATTCTCTTCTATACAAATCCTGTATGAACTAGCAAAGGGACCCCCTAGTGAATCTCTTGCCTCCTCCCCAAACTACCACTTGCGCAGGCTTCAACAACTTGTCTTAAAGGCACTTGCCCTTCACCTTCCTGATCTTTCAAGACCATTTCATGTATATGTCCATGAAAAAGGGAGGCAAGAACTTGGGGTCTTAGGTCAAAACTATGGGCCTACATTTGCACCTGTGGCATATTTGTCCAAGCAAATTGACCCTACCATCCGTGAGTGGGCCCCTTGCTTAAGAGCTCTGGCTTCTGGACAAATTTTACACAAAGAAGCCTCTAAGCTTACTTTTGGGGCCCCTTTAACTATCCACTCCCCACATCACTTGAAGGATCTTTTAGCTTATAAGGGCTTTCAAACCCTTCCTCCATCCAGAGTTCTGTCACTCCTCACTTCCTTTCTGGAAAACCCTAATATTACTTTCCTCCCCTGCTCTGCACATAACCCTGCCTCACTGCTCTCAATGACTCCCACGTCTAACACACCAACTCATAATTGGTTGGAAACCTTAGATGATTTCCTCCCCTGTCATTCTTCCATTTCTGAGAGACTACTAGCCAAGCCTGACCTTATCTGGTTTACTGATGGCAGTTCCTTTAGGCAGAATTGCACTCATTACTTTGGATACACTGTAGTTTCAGCCACTGAGATTATAGAGGCCAAAGCTCTGCCTTCAGGAACTACCAACCAGCAGTCTGAACTTATAGTAGCCACTCGTGCCTGCCTTCTAGCACAAGGCAAATCCCTAACCCTTTATACTGATTCAAAATATGTCTTCCATATCTTATCCCATGCTGCAATATGAAAGGAGCGAGGCCTACTTACCACCAAAGGTAATGTGATCACTAATTCGGCTCTTATAACCAATCTGATAAAGGCCTCCCACTTACCCACCCAGGTGGGAGTTGTCCATTGTAGGTCTAATTAGAAGGACGTCTCTCTTATCACTGAGGGCAATGCCAAAGCTGACCAGGCGGAACAAATGGCTGCTACCACTTCCAATGATGGACCCCCTGGGGGACATATAATGGCCACTTTAGACAGCTCATCTGAAGCCCCTACTTCTTCCAGTAAGAACAAGGATCTCTTCAAGTTCCTTCATACTCTATTCCTTTCCAATTCTCTGTCTTTGACCCTCTTTTTACAGAGCTTCTTCTCGCTCACCCTCTCTGACAAAGCCATGCTACAGAATATAGCCTCTAATTGTCAGATCTGTCAGTGGACCAACACTTATACTCCTTTAAGGCCCAAACCTTTTCCTTCCAACCAAGCCCGGGGACACATTCCCACTGCTGACTGGCAGGTAGACTTCACCAACATGCTCACAGTATGGCGCACTAAATACCTCCTTGTCTTTGTGGACACTTTCTCTGGTTGGATTGAGGCATTTCCCACTTCCAATAAAACGGCTTCCAGTGTAGCTTTAATCTTACTGACAGACATCATCCCCAGGTTTGGTATGCCCACTTCTCTACAATATGACAATGGCCCTGAGTTTATTTCTAGAATCACACAAAAGGTCTCTCAAGCCCTCTCCTTCAAGTGGCATTTCCACTGTCCATATTATCCCCAAGCTTCAGGGAAAGTGGAAAGGGTAAATTGTACTCTAAAGGAAGTCCTTACCAAATTTACAATGGAATTAAACTTAGACTGGGTCAAACTCCTTCCCTTGGATTTGCTTCGAATCAGAGCTCTCCCTAAAAACCATCTTTACTGTCTCCCTTTGAGATAATGTATGGAAGACCTCTTATACCCCCTGGGTTGGTCATTTCACAAGGACCTCTCACCCGAGATTTGTCTTTGCCTCTTTTGTATCATCTCCGCTCGGAACTCTGGAAATATCAGGACTGGCTTCATCCGGACCCAGTGTCCTCTCCAAACATTCCTCCCTTAACACCTGGGAGTCTAGTATATTATAATACCCCAGAGGAGAAAGGGACTCTTGCCCCAAAATGGGAAGGCCCCTATCCTGTCATTCTCTGTACCCCCACTGCCGCCAAACTCTCCTTACCAGACAACCGTCTAACTCCCTGGATTCACATTTCTAGGTTGAAGCCATATCACCAGGAGGCCCCACCTGCTGACGACAGGACCAACCCAGAGGAACTCCAAGAATCACCTCCTGAACCTCCCATTAACTCCTGCTCTCCACACTCATCTCACCCATTTAAGTTGCAGCTCACACGGTGTTCCATGCAGCCCAATTCCTCTTAAAAAAGTCACAATGGGCTCTCTCAACACCCTAATCTTCTGTAACTGCTTGTTTTTTGTGCTCTGCTTATTTTCTGTGCTCTATCGGGACTGGTCTTTACCCTCCTCTCCTACCATGTATTTATTCACTCTTCAGGAACGATACTCAGAACATGGCATGTAGAAGGTCCGTGCAGTGGATGCAACTACTTGCTTCATCCACAACTGCACCTCTATTTCCCTAAAATTGTCACCTTCAAGGACCTTCGTCCCTGGTAGCTGGAACTGGCTTTTCATTTGCTTCCTTTTTGATCAAACAAAAGACTATTGTCATTGGTGGCCTGAGATATATAATGGGTGCCCCTATTGGTCATGCAGGTTCCATGATGAACATGGTAGCTATTCTTACCACTCACTTGGTTACCCTAAAGTGTGGACTTCTAGTTACCTAAAGTGGGATAAAGTCTCTTTATCTGATAACAATGGATGGTATACTTTAGATATACCTGACCCCAAGGCCAAACGTTGGGACTATGTTGAGTTTGCTGTCTATGCTCGGACAACCTCAGCCAGACCCACAGGGTGGATGACAGTTGGCCGCACCCTGATTATGCCACCTAAGGCAACCATCCAGGTAGTCGAACACATTAAGGAGTCAGAATCAAAACTTTTAGATCTTATCCATAGCTCATCCACAAAGGATTCAGACCCTTCAACCCCCTCAGGTCCCCCTGACACATGGCTCAATTTGTTACACCAATCTCTTCGATTATTAAACTCCACCCCTCTTTCTGTGCCTCCTTCTCAGTGCTTTCTCTGTGCTTCACTTAGTCCCATTAGCGGCAGGAAATATTTCAGCAAAAACCTACAATTTCTCTAAGAAAGGAAAACCCCTACGTGTGACACGTATCCCACTGTGGGAAAGTTATTTCACCAATACTTTATTTGCTTTCATCTGTTTCCACCTGCCAATAATGAATCCTTTACCCATTTGTTTCTTGAGCTTAAGCACCCAATCGAGCCCTGCATTTATGCAACCTGGACATTTCCTCTGGTGTAATGGGTCTTTAAGTACCTCAACGATCAATGTCTCTGGCACCTGTTTCTTGGTTACTGTAGTTCCTCAGCTGTCTTTGTATACTCCCACCGAATTCCGACAGTTGGCCCTACCTTCCTGAACCCGTAGGGCAGTCTTTCTGCCGGTTCTGGTAGGCCTCACTTTAACAACCTCAGTGGCGGGTCTCGGACTCTCTGGTGGAGCTATAGGTCATGCTCTATGGGCATTCAAAGACCTACAACAAAAACTGCAGGAAGCACTCGATACCACTGCTGAGTCTCTGGGCTCCTTGCAGCACCAGGTTACTTCATTGGCACAAGTGGCTTTACAGAACCAAAGGGCAATTGATCTTCTCACTGCAGAAAAAGTGGGTACATGCCTATTCCTCAGAGAGGAATGTTGCTCTTATGTTAATGAATCTGGGCTGATAGAAAAAAATGTTGTTAAATTGCAGAAATTATTGACCAAATTGCTCAAACCTAGCTCCTCCAATCCCATAACAGGGTTCTTCCAATCCTATCTTGCCATGTACTTACTACCTATCTTGGGGCCCCTTATTGGGATGCTCCCTTTTTTTGCTCTCTTGCCATGCATAATGAAGTTCCTTCAAACCCAACTGCAAAAAATTTCTAATCAAAATTTCAACCAGCTTTTGCTTAGGCACTACCATCCTCTGATGACCGATGAACCCCTAACATCTCCAAGAGAACAGTTCACTCAGTGATGAAGCTCACTACCAGGCACGATGGAATGCAACGTACATCAGACAGCGGGAGGCAACGAGCTTGGAGAACATCTTAATCTGCCATCCTGGATTCATGAGTCTTTATGACCTTCTAAGCTTCCTCATGGCCCTTGGCCTCTTCTATGTCAGTCCCCCAACATGGAACTTCTGCCAAAAATTGACCTTTGCTTTAATTTTTATCTTCATTCTGTTTTTATTCGCTCTGATCTTCTTCAAGTGCTGGTGACGCCATGACCAGGCAACACTTCCAGTATTTCCTAGAGTCTCTGTTACAGGACCAGTAGCTGATACCAACAATCTCCTCCATCCAGAACTGGTTTCATGCCATCGACAACTTGTGGCATCAGGGAACTTTCATAGACTTTACCCCTACTGAAGTAGCTATCTATACCACTGGCTTTTATTTCTGGCTGCCATGATATCCCCAGACCTGGCCCCCGAGCATTTGTCCACTTCCCTTTCTAGGCCCCACAGCACCCCCACACAGCAGGCAGCAGCCAGAAATGACAAACAATTCCCCACTTTCTAAGAAAACAAAAAAAGAGGAATGTTAGGAAAAGTATAAATGGCAGCCATACCCCAGAGAAAAACCCCAACATGGCACCTAAGGACTTCTTCTTCGTACCTTCTTCTTTTCTGCAGTGGCGTTAAAAGTCCCCGCCCTTGTTAACTCTGCAGCCAGCGCCAATTTCAAATCTCACTGGTGGGGAACCTTAGCCCCAATGAGAATTAATTCCTGGGCTCCGGAGCTGATATCTGAAAAAACTTATTCTCAGAACATGAGACCAAATCACAAACCCACAACCACACCCACAAAGGCACCTCCTTCTCCCAAGTAGGTCTGTGACTATTCGGAGTGTTCTCTGACTGCTGGGCCATACTATGTTCCTCCGAAATGGCCTGTCTTGTCTCAGATCTGGTCTCCTTGGTCAACTCTGTGAAGTTGACAGGAACCAGTGGTGAGCCACTACCTTCTTTCTCAGGAAAGGCCCCTCTTCAGAGCTCTTCTGGCATTTGGACATCTTCAAATCAGTAGGTACCAAGAAAGACTGACCCTCTCCTTGGTAAATCCAAACAAGTGAGACAACTGGGACTGGGACTGGGACTGGCTCGGGGTGCCTGGCTTCCTGGATCCCAAGTTCAGAGAGTTCTAACACCAAGGAAGTGAGGTGAGGTCACTTCCTTCAGGAACTGAATGAGGTCACTGCGTTGGCAACCACTTTGTTTTAGCAGTTGCTTCTTATGGTCCCTTTAGATGGAGGCTGCCCCTACTTCCTGTGACCCTTTCATAAGTTAGAATGGGATATAATCCATAGGCTCTCAGGAACAGCTCTCCAAAAGGCCTGGTTTGGTCCGTCTCCTCTACATTAAGAAGACAGAGGCTGATTCAGACACCAAACTTCATCCTACCAGGTTGTTTTCCATGGAAGATGACTTTTGCTCTCTCAGGTCCTTCATAGCTGCCTACATCTTCTCCAGGAATCATTTCTGCACATACCTTTGAGGTTCTCATCAGGTGGAAGATCCCATACATTCCTGTATTGTAAGACCAACACTTTCATTGCTTTTCTGTAAAGTTAGATTGAGGGAACAGTGTATGGTTAGTGTTAATAACATTTTCAATTTTGATTAGGAACCATTCTGCTCGATGAACAATGGTATTGGGAACCTGTGATATTTATAAGAATATAGAGGTGAAATATATGAACGAAAAGAGAAATCTAAGTAAGATTTGAAGCCCAGAAGGTCATTGGGTTCTTGATTGGGATACTTAGCATTGAATTACGTTCTGCACAGATGTCTCAGATAAATCGATATACAATGGCATAGGACCTTGTACCTTGGATGATTGAATGTAGAAGAGAACATCCAGTCAAAAAGGGATAGTCGGTAGGATTAGGAAGACAGTAGGTAGGTTTAGGAAGAAGAGTGAATATAGGATTTGGACCAAAGTTTTTAGCAATAGGGTTTCGGTTAGAGAGTGAATGTTAGTGATAGCACATGTGAAGATTCAGTCACAATGATGAACTGGGGAAAATATGTAGGAAAGTAGATATCAATAGACACATTACAAAATCATTCAAAGTGTAAAGTGAGTGACAGCTTTAGACGTATTCAAAGGGTTGAGTTTGAATATATAATCTTTGGAAGAAACAAATATGTAGTCACCAATAGGATTTTCATTTGAGATCATTAGGCAACCTGGACATGGATGTTTTTAGTAATCCAGGATCACTTTCCATTTAGGTATGGTATAATCATAAGTGAGAACTTTGCTTTTTCTGTTCATAATATTACTGTGATAAAATGTATATGTAGATCAGGTTACATGTATTTGTTCCACCATTTCTGGGAGCAATATTTTGAAGACGTATAAATTAGTATTGGGGGTACAAAGAGGTGTACCATGTGTCTTTGAATATAGAGATAATACATGAAAAGACCATACTGTGAATAAATAATATAACTGGTTCCACTTTAAATAATGGATTGAATTGATATCTGTAACTAAGTAAGAAATCTTATATTGATATACAATCATTCTTTCCAACCACTTATACATTTAAAGGTAATATTAGGGTTATGGTTTATCATGACGGGTGTTTTGCTTCAAATATGATAAAGGAAATCAAAAATAATGTGTTTGGAAAGAAGTCTCATGAAAAGAGCAGTCAAGAAACATGGAGGAATACATGGGTTCTGAAGCAGGAAGTGATTTGAAGTTAAACAAATGCGTATAAATTTGCTAAATTGTGGATGAAATATTTATATATCCTCTGATGTGCATAAACTGAAGAAATAGTAATGTTCCAGTGTTGAATAAAAATGAACGTCAAAATGCACATCATGTCCCATAGGAATCTAATCTACTTGCATTGATGTTAAACTCGTGTCAGTTACTGTAGAAATATTATGATTTGGCTTTTTTTTTGGTGTTATAATACAATTTATTTTAGTACTAGCATGCCACAGAATGTAGAGGAAGGAACAATGGATTATTATTATCATTGTGATAATTTAAGTTTTTATATCACATTAAGCTATAATATGGCATAATATGTCTTATGAATTAGAGAAAAATTTTTTAAAAAACCCTATTATTTAAGGACCATATGCACTGACAATTTAAATGGCTTTCTCGTGATTTCAATTTCTATCAATTGTGTATTAATTGCCAAATATTTATTTTAGTACTTTTCATATTCATAATTGATATAAAGTCAATTGTTTAATTCTTCTTGTAAGTAGTTACTTATTACGGCAGGGACATTATTAATAATTCTAAATCTTTATAAGAAAAATGGTACAAAGTTATTTTCATGCAAAATTAAGAATAATTGCCTTCTCTGAATGTTTGATTGTTAATACATATAACAAAGAGCTTTTGATGAGTCTCTTCCCCAGTAAAACATAAAATGCAAAGATATAGTTGGGTATGTATGTCCAAATAAAGATAAGAAGAAATACACATTATTAGCTAGAAACAATTAAATAAAAGATGAAAAGAAAAATCCAATACATTGTACGAACTTGTCAGATGAGGTAGTATTCTGGAAGAATAGCCTAAGGCTAGACATGGTCCATGACAAAATATTAACTAAAAAAATGAAATATGAAAAATATAGGAAATGCTATGAATTTTTCATGAAGTTAGGTGAATTATCCTTTAATCTCATTTTATGTGCATTTTCAAAAGCCAAATTTCTGGTAAAATAAATTTGTGATAGTTACAACTACACAAAACAAAGTTTCTGCTTAGCAAAATGAATGCATCTCAACCCTTTTTTAGCTGATTTCTTCCCACTCAATTTTAAACCTTTATTTATTTATTTATTTATATTGGTTGTTCAAAACATTACAAAGCTCATGATATATCATCTTTGATACATTTTTCTCATTTGGTTTATAAACTCCCATTTTTTCCCCAAATAAAAATTGCAGAAACACATTGCTTACATATTCACATTTTTACATAATGGCATATTAGTGACTGTTGTATTCTTCTACCTTTCCTATCCCCTACTATCACCCCTCCCCTGCCCTCCCATCTTCCCTCTCTACCTCATGTGCTGTTGTTTAATTCTCTCCATTATTTCCGCCCCAATTCCCCTCACAACCTATTATGTGTAATTTTGTGTATCATTGAGGGTATTCCACCATTTCCATATGCTTTCTGTTCTCTCTCCCTTTCTCTCCCCCCACACGTCTTTGTATAATGTTAATCTTTTCCTCATGCTCTTCCTCCCTTTCTGTTCTTAGTTGCTCTCTTTATATCAAAGAAGACATTTGGCATTTGTTTTTTTAAGGATTGGCTAGCTTTGCTTAGCATATTCTGCTCTAATGCCATACATTTCACTGCAAATTCTATGATTTTGTAATTTTTTAGTGCTGCGTAATACCCAATTGTGTGTAGATTCCACATTTTTTTTTTATCCATTCATCTATTGAAGGGCATCTAAGTTGGTTCCACAGTCTAGCTGTTGTGAATTGTCCCGCTATGATCATTGATGTGGCAGTATCCCAATAGTACGCTGTTTTAAGATCCTCAGGGAATAGTCCAAGAAGTGTGATAGCTTGGTCAAATGGTGGATCCATTCCCAGCTTTCCCAGGAATCTCCATACTGCTTTCCAAATTGGCTGCACCAATTTGCAGTCCCACCAGCAGTGTACAAGTGTCCCCTTTTCCCCACATCCTCGCCAACACTTACTGTTGTTTGACTTCCTAATGGCTGCCAATCTTACTGGAGTGAGATGGTATCCTCGGGTGGTTTTGATTTGCATTTCTCTGACTGCTAGAGATTGTGAGCATTTTTTCATGTACTTGTTGATTGATTGTATGTCCTCCTCTGTGAAGTGTCTGTTCGGGTCCTTGGCCCATTTGTTGATTGGGTTATTTGTTACCTTACTTTTTAATTTTTTGAGTTCTTTGTATATTTTGGATATTAGGGCTTTATCTGAAGTGAGAGGGGTAAAAATTTGTTCCCAGGATGTAGGTTCTCTATTTACCTCTCTTATTGTTTCTCTTGCTGAGAAAAAAAAAAAACTTTTAGTTTAAGTAAGTCCCATTAATTTATTCTTGTTATTAACTCTTGGGCTATGGGTGTCCTATTAAGGAATTTGGAGCCCGATCCCACAGTATGTAGATCGTAGCCAACTTTTTCTTCTATCAGATGCAGTTTCTCTGATTTAATATCTAGCTCCTTGATCCAGTTTGAGTTAACTTCCTTGCTTGGCGAGAGAAAGGGATTCAGTGTCATTTTGTTGCATATCGATTTCCAATTTTTCTAGCACCATTTGTCCTTCGTATATTGCAGGTTTTTAGCCCCTTTTATCAAATATAAGAAAGTTGTAATTTTGTGGAATGGTTTCTGTGTCCTCTATTCTGTACCATTGGTCCACCTGCCTGTTTTGGTACCAGTACCATGCTGTTTTTGTTACTATTGCTTTGTAGTGCAGTTTGAAGTCTGGTATCGCTATACCTCCAGATTCAAACATCCTGCTTAGAATTGCTGTTGCTATTCTGGGTCTTTTGTTTTTCCATATGAATTTCATGATTGCTTTATCTTTTCTACAAGAAATGTCGTTGGGATTTTGATTGGCATCAATTTAAACCTGTAGAGAATTTGGGTAATATCGCCATTTTGATGATGCTAGTTGTGCCTATCCATGAATTGGGTATATTTTTCCATATTCTAAGATCTTCTTCTATCTCTTTATGTTTCTGTAGTTTTCATTTATAAATCTTTCACCTCTTTTGTTAGGTTGATTCCCAACTATATAATTGTTTTTCCAATTATCTTATTTTCTTTGAGGATATTTTGAATGGAGTGGTTTTCCTCATTTCCATTTCAGAAGTTTTGCTGCTGATATACAGGAATGCCTTTGATTTATGCGTGTTGATTGTATATCTTGCCACTTTGCTGAATTTATTTATTAACTCTAGCAGTTCCTCTGTAGACCCTTTTGGGTCTGTTAAATATATTATCATGTCATCCGCAAATAGCGATAATTTAAGTTCTTCTTTTCCTAGTTTTATGCCTTTAATTTCTTTTGTCTGTCTAATTGCTATGCCTAGTATTTCAAGAACTGAATTAAATAGAAGTGGTGATAGAGGGCATCCCTCTTGTTCCAGATTTTAGAGGGAATGGCTTCAGCTTTTCTCAATTTAGGATGATGCCAGCCTGAGGTTTAGCATATATAGCTTTTACAATCTTGAGGTAAGTTCCTGTTATCCCTAGTTTTTCTAGTGTTTTCAACATAAAGGGATGCTGAACTTTGTCGAATGTTTTTTCTGAATCTATCGATACGATCATATGGTTGTTGTCTTTAAGTCTATTGATGTGGTGAATAGCATTTATTGATTTCCGTATAATGAACCAGCCTTGCATCCCAGGGATGAATCCTACATGATCATGGTGCATAATTTTTTTGATATGCTTTTGTATTCGATTCACCAAGATTTTATTGAGAATTTTTGCATCCAAGTTTATTAGAGATATTGGTCTGTAGTTTTCTTTCTTTGAAGTGTCTTTGTCTGGTTTTGGGATCAGGGTGATATTGGCCTCATAGAATGAATTTGGAAGAGTTCCTTATTTTTCTATTTCTTGAAATAGCTTGGAAAGTATTGGTATTAATTCCTTTTTGAAGGTTTTGTAGATCTCTGCTGTATACCCATCCGGTCCATGGCTTTTTTTGGTTGGTAGTATTTTGATGGCTTCTTCTATTTCTTCCTTTGTTATTGGTCTGTTTAAATTGTGTGTGTCTTCCTGACTCAATCTGGGCAGATCACATGACTTAAGAAGTTTATTGATATCTTCACTATCATCTATTTTATTGGAACATAGGGTTTCCATATACTTTCTAATTATCTTCTTATTTCTGTAGTGTCTGTTGTGATATTGCCTTTTTCATCCCGTATGTTAGTAATTTGAGTTCTCTCTTTTCTTCTCTTCCTTAGCATGGCTAAGGGCCTGCAAATCTTATTTATTTTTTCAAAGAACCAACTTTTAGTTTTATCAATATTTTCAATTTTTTTTGTTTCAATTTCGTTGATTTCTGCTCTAATTTTAATTATTTATTGTCTTCTACTACATTTGCTGTTGTTTTGCTCTTCCATTTCTAGGTTTTTGAGGTGTAGTGTGAGTTCATTTATTTGCTGATTTTTCTTTTTTTTTTTTTTTTGAGGAAAGAACTCCAAGAAATGAATTTCCCTCTTAAAACTGCTTTCATTGTGTCCCATAGATTCCAGTATGTTGTGTCTGTATTGTCATTTGTCTCTACGAATTTTTTTATCTCCTCCTTTATGTCTTCTGTAAACCATTGATCATTCAGTAGCATGTTGTTCATTTTCCATGTGATGTAGGATTTTTCCTTCTTTCTTTTATCATTGATTTCCAGATTCATTCAATTATGATCAGATATTCTGCATGGTATTATCTCCACGACTTTATATTTACTAAGAATTGCCCTATGGCATAATATATGGTCTATCTTTGAGTAGGATCCATGTGCTGCTGAGAAGAACGTGTATCCACTTTTTGATGGTTGATATATTCTATATATGTCGGTGAAGTCTAGGTTACTGATTTTGCTGTTGAATTCTATAGTTTCTTTATTCAGTTTTTGTCTAGAGGATCTGTCTAATGGCTAGAGCGGTGTGTTGAAGTCACCCATAATTATTGTGTTGTAGTTTATTTGACTATTGAACTTGAGGCGAGTTTGTTTTATGAGTGTTGCAGCTCAATTGTTTGGTGCATACAAATTGATAATGGTTATGCATTGTTGGTGCAAGGTTCCTTTTAACAGTATATAGTGTCCTTCTTTATCCCTTTTGATTAACGTAGGTTTGATGTTGATTTTATTCGATATGAGTATGGCCACTCCTGCTTGCTTCCGAGGGTCATGTGAGTGGTATGATTTTTCCCAAGCTTTTAATTTCAGCCTCTGTATGTCTTTACCTATCATATGAGTCTCCTGAAGGCAGCATATTGTTGGATTTTTTTTTTTTGATCAAGGTTACTAGCTTATGTCTCTTGATTGGTGAGTTTAGGCCATTAACATTTAAGGTTACAATTGAAATATGATTTCTACTTCCAGTCATGTTTGTTTGTTTGTTTGTTTATTTATTTATTCATTTATTTATTTATTTTGGTTAGTTTTTACTTTTTGGTTATTTTCCTCTCCCTTTACTGAGATACCTCCTGCTGCTAGTTTCAGGCATTACTTTTCAAATCCTCTTCTTGTAGTATTTTGCTCAAAATGCTTTGCACTGCTGGTGTTCTGGCTGTGAATTCTTTTAGCTTTTGTTTATCGTGAAAGACTTAAATTTCATTGTCAAATCTGAAGCTTAATTTTGCTGGATACAGTATTCTTGGTTGGGATCCATTATTTTTGAGCGTTTGAAATACTTTGTTCCAGGATCTTCTTGCTTTCAAAGTTTGTGATGAAAAAAATCAGTCGTTAACTTAATTGGTTTACCCCTGAATGTAACCTGCCTACTTTCTCTCGTAGCTTTTAATATTCTCTCTTTGTTCTGTATGTCCTCGTTCTGGCTATTTTCATAAATATTTGTCTTGGAGTTGGTCTATTATGGTTTTGAATGCTTGGGGTCCTGTAGGCTTCCAGGATTTGGCAATCCATTCCATCTTTCATCTCTGGGAAATTTTCTAGAATTATTTCATTTAATATGTTGTCCATTCCTTTGGTTTGAATCTCTATGCCTTTTTCTATCCCGATGACTCTCAAATTTGTTTTTTTTTTTATGACATCCCATATCTCTTGAATAGATTGCTCATGGGATTTAAGCATCTTTTCTGTGTTTACTCTATTCTTTTCAAGTTGATAAACTTTGTCTTCATTATCTGACGTTCTAACTTCTACTTGATCTAGTCTATTTGTAATACTCTTCGTTTGAGTTTTTAATTTGGTTTATACTTTCCTGCATTTCTAGGATTACTGTTTGATATTTCTTTTTAATGTCTCTAACTCCTGGTAAAGCTCATTCTTTGCCATTTGAATTTGTTTGTTTATTTGATTTTCAAAATATACTTTTATTGCTTGGACTTGCTGCCTCATGTCTTCTCTAATATTCCTTTCCATCTGAGTTAGGTATGCCTTGAGTTTTTTCCCTATCCCTATTTCTGATGCTTCACGGTCCTCCTTTAGAATTTAGTTGTCCTGCGTTTTTTGCACACCTTTTTTTTCCTTGTTTTTTCATGATGTTCACGTTACTTTTCAGCTCAATTTGATTGCTGTGTTTCTGCTTTCTTCAATAGATTTGTTTTGGTTTTATATATCTCTGTTGTCTCTCTTTTGTGTTTGTAGACTATGCCTGCAAAAGTGGATTCCACTTGGAAGGAATTCCGACAGCTGAGCTCCAGTGATGTCACCTGTCTGCTATGGTGGGCCCCAGGCTCCTTGCCGGGGTGTTTGAATGGGGGGGTGGGACTGGACTGTCTCTGGTTGGTTTCACCTCCCGGTCGCTGGCGGGCGGGCGGTCTCCAGCCATCCAGTCGTGCAATCAGCGAATGGGCTGTCACCGGCGGGCGGGTGATCTCTAGCTGTCCAATTGCGCAGGCAGCCAGCGGGTGATTGGTTGCTGGTGGGCAGGCGTTCTCCAGCCTCCTAGTCACGCGTGTCTGTCCTCTGGTCCCCTGGTTTCCTCTGCGAGTCCTGATTTCCCCTGCTACACCAGATTTCCCCTGAGTGATGCCTCTTGGCAGCTCAAACTGTACTCTTTGCCTGCCGTTCCTTGGGTGTGGAGGGTGTCTATTGGGAACACTGGCACTCTATTATTTTGATTTTTTCCGCTTGCCCCACCCATTGCGCTGGCTAGACAAGTTTTGTTTTCACCGGTGATGAGAGGAAGGTTGAAGGTCAGGTGCCACTAGTTTTCCCCCCGTCTTTATGAAGGCTTTCTCTGGTAATCCCTCCCCCGGAAAGCCTAAGAGAGAATTTTTGAGAATTACCTGCTGTATGGGAGATAAGCTGAGTAACACACACCTGTTTTGTTGTTGCAATCTGTCGGAGAGTGGTGGTGGATACTTCAGCTCTCCAAGATGGTGGCCGTTGGTTTCCTCGGTGGAGTTTCGGTTGTGGGGGATAGAACTGTAACACTTTCTTCCCCATCTGAAATCCCGAACTCAGCCCCGGGCTCAGTGGTGGGTGAGCCAGCCAGATTCCACAGAATCCGCAGCAACGTTTCTCCCTGCATGCTGGTCGCTTCACGGTGGAGGCCCGCCGTCTGTAGCCACGGCATGCGCCGCACGGATCAGCCACCCCAGATCTTCGGTCGCATAGTTGGCTCTTGTTTGAGACTCAATTACAGGACCTCGGTGGTGGAAATCATTCTTCTAGGTTCCAGGCACACCCATTTTTCTGTAAGATCCTAACAAGATACTTTTTCGTCATTCTAACTCCTTATTCACATGTGAAGTTGCGCAGTACAAAGGGTGTGATGCACTCTATTCATGGCCATCTTGCAATGTCAAAATATTAGGATTTCTATGCACCATTTACTGAAGATAGTTTTCAGTACTAGTAAACCAAAATGTTATTTCAGGTGGATGAATATTTCTGAGAATAATCTTTTGAAAAGTAGATTATAAATCCACATACATGAATATGAATGAAATTTGGGAGTGCATAATAAGACACATATATTTCATATTTTGAAAAATCTGGAGGATATATATATATATATATATATATATATATATACAGACACACACAGAGAGACATTAAAAAGTAGCATTATATATGCCAATCGAAATTCATCATGAAATACATATCATCCACAGATTCAAAAATATTTATTTTACTGAACATGGATTTATGTATAATGCTATTTAAATAGGAGGATCACCCATAGGTTGAATTCTCAGTTCCAACAGCTTTTAGAAGGAGTGATATCTTCTCACAATTTCTATATGCCAAGTCAGCCACCTCACCAAAAATATACGTGTGATACCAGGTATGAATCTATATGTGCATATAAAACTACATGTGCTAAATAGGCTACAGAGAAAGGGAGACAGGAATTCACATATTTGTTAACATTAAAAAAACATGCAGAATTCTTTCAACCAAATAATTGACTAGATTCATAACTCCTACCCTATATAATGCAAAAGGCAAGTCCAACTATACACGATGCCTCCTCTGAACTGCTTGTATTTCAATTCTGTTTGGGTTATTATTCTAGTCAGAGTTTAGTAGCGTAGGGGTTAGTGTGAGGGATTCACTATTTTGACTGGAAAATTATAAAATGAATCCAATGTGTATACAAATATGTGCTACAAAAAATTGTTCCCACTGTCATCCAGAACAATGGCTTGACATTACCTAGTCCCCAAGTAAGACAAAATTAGAGGAGAAGAGTTAGAAAATCTGTGAATACATATTTGGAATAGAATATGCTAAGGAGTTTCCAAAAGTAAAAGACAGGGTAAACACTCCACAAACTGGAGCTCTTCTGGCCTAAAGACTTCTTGTGGAACTGCCTCTGACGTTGGGCACTTGAAACATATGTTGTTGTCAAGTGCTTTAGCTTCGTTTCTAGTGAGACCAATAAAGGTGGGTCTGCATCTATGTGATCTGGAGGACATGGTTTCTTATTTTCCACTGAACATGAGCAGCGGTGCTGAATTTGCTATTTGTAGCTAAACTGTGGCCTCTGGGGTCTAAGTGTCTCCCCGTGTGGACTGTGAAGCCATTTTGTGATCCTAAATTTTTCATGGTGTTTCTTGCGGCTTCACTGGGAGTTTGGTATTTGCTTCACAAAATACAAAGAGGTCAACTGGGACACAGTGCTGGAGGGAGTTCTGTCACGTGTGGTGGGTCAGTTTCTGCAGGACAATGCACCAACCATGCTTCTATCCCACATAGCTTTCCCCATTGACCATAGCAACTTGATTCTGAAACTTTCCCTGAAACTTCTCAATATTACAAGATGCCTTTACATAGAAGGGACTGCTTGCTGCACCATGTCAGTCACAAGACATTTGGAAGCTAATGGCAGATCCACATGGCCCCACCACAAATGTTTTATCACACACCTGCCCACTACTGCTCTAGGCCAAGTACTCAGCAGGCTCCAATTTATTGGCATCTCTGTTCTACACCATTTTCATGAAACTCAGTCAATCAAGGCACTGTCTGGTATACTCATGATCAGCAACAGGACATCCAAAGGTTCTCCAGTGCCACCTGGTCATGGGAATTTCAAAAATTTCTTGGTATTTATCTAGCCATTTTTGAAAGATGAAGTTGGAGGCACTGTACGTTTCAAATCAATCCAGAACCATTAAATTTTGAGGAAGCTCATGTCAATGAAAGCTATGGAGAATTCTCACAGGCAAGGCTTTCCAAAGATTGGCTAAATGGTCACGTGAATCCAGGCCCATTGAGGTCTACAATGTGAGGTCCATGTGTGTTTTGACTCTCAACTATGGCTGCCAAGTCTTTCAGAATAAAATCATGTGATATCTTGGCTGTGATTCCCAGTGCTTTGTGGAAATACAACCTGGGCATACATCTCAGTTTCCAAGGACGACTCTCATGCGTGAACTCATAACATCCCAACACAATTCATGGCAATACATCTCTGAGGTCAGTTCCAGAACTCAGTCTCTTAGGGGAATCACACCAGAGTTCATGTCAAGGTGGACCCAGTCATCTCTTCAAACCACCACACAAATGACCACAATTAAAACCAACACACTCCCACATGGCCCTCATGATCTTTCATATAAACACTCTTCATAACCTCTGGTTGAATGTTTCTATGAGGGGTGCAGACCAAGACAGTCTCCAAAATAATCTCCTTTGCCCCTAATGTGCCTAAAAACAGGGTGGCTTGGACACCCTTCCTGTGAACCTGGTGTGATCACATAGGCCTGCTGTTAATACTTCTCTGCTTCTCCAATTTGAGGACTACTGACTGTGGGGTTTAGATTCTTCGTCTGAAATGGAGACATGAGGAAACCCAAGCTCCTACGGGCTAGCCTCTGCAGGGCTTTGAAGAAATTATTTGACCCAAAGCATTCCTATTCTAACTTGATGTAGGTCTAGAACCTCACAAAGGAAGGGGAGAGACTTCACCCAGAATGACTGCTCTTTTGGCTATTTTGGTTTTTTATGCACACATGGGATCCTTCTTTAGATCCATCAGGTGCTGAGAATCTAATCCTAAGCCTCACACAGGGCCAAAAGGCTGATTCAGACACATCCTTTCCAAAGGAATTAAGCAAAAAGCTTCAGGTGATGCCCATTCATTTCCATGTGAAAACAGTTTTTTTCAGGCTTCAAAAAGGGGTGGCCTGAGGCAAAGACCTTTCAGGCATTCAGGGCAGCAGAACAATTGGTAATTAAAAGGCCCAAAGCAGGGTTTCTCCACTGAGACTCTCCTGATCACACTGATACCTGAGTTTTCTGAGATGCTCGCCATTCCCTTCAGCTATCCAGTACATGGCGATGTCACAGGGCTTGGAAGTGGTACATATATTGGACACAAAACCATGAGCCTATTCTGGAGAGTGGCCAGAATTCAGGAAGAAAGCAGAAACTTTGAAAGATAGCAAGTGTTGCCCATCGATAAGGCAAGCTGAAATCCATTCATAAATTGGGCAGGATGAATGCTGGGAAGCTTTCAACTAGACAGGACATATCAATTGATGCATTCTCTTTTCTAATGTCTACAACCATGGACACCGTGGGATACACAGACATAGAAACACTCGCCTTGTCAAACGACTTACTCGAAACAGTCTACACCAAACCAAACATACCGACTTTCCTACCTATTCTGAGAACATGAGACAAATCCACAAACTCACACCCACACCCACAAAGGCACCTCCTTCCCCGAAGTAGGTCTGTGACTATCCAGAGTTTCTCTAATTGTGGACCATATTTTATTCCCACAAAATGGCCTGTCCTGTCTCAGATCTGGTCTTTTTGGTCAACATTTTGAACTACTGAGGAGCCAGCGGTGATCCAATACCTGCTTTCTCAGTAAAGGTGACTTTTCAGAGCTTTCTGGCATTTGTCCATCCTCACATCAGTAGGTACCAAGAAAGACTAAATCTGTCCTTGGTAAATCCAAGCAAGTGAGATCCCTGGGAGTGGGACTGGGACTGGATTTTGGTGACTGGCTTCCTGGATCCCAAGTTCAGAGAGTTCTGTCACCAAGGTTGTGAGGTGAGGTCACTTCCTTCAGAAAGTGAATAAGGTCACTGCCTTGGCAACCACGTTGTCCTAACAGTTGCTTCAAAGAGTCCCATGAAATGGAGGCTGCCCCTACTTCCTGTGACACTTTCACAACTTAGAATGGTATATCAACCATAGGCACCCAGGAACAGCTCTCAACACAGGCGTGGTTGGGTCCTTCTTCTCTAAATTAAGAAGACAGAGGCTGATTCAGACACATTCCTTCATCCTGACCAAGTTTTTTACAATGAAAGATGACTTTTGCTCTCTCAGTTTCTACATAGCTGCCTACAACTTCTGCAGGGATCATTTTTGCATGGACCTTTGAGTTTCTCAGTAGTTGGAAGGAATCCTACATTTTTGTATTGTAAGACCATCTCTGTCCCTGCTCTTCTGTAAAGTTAGATTGAGGCAACAGTGTATGGTTAGGGTTAATAACAGGTTTGATTTGGGTTAGGAATCATTCAGCTGGATGAATAATGGTATTGATGACCGGCGATAATTACAAGAATATATAGGTAAAATATAAGTATGAAAACAGAAATCTATGTAAGATTTAAAACCCAGAAGTGTATTAGGACCTTGATTGTGATACTTAGCTTTGATTTATTTTCTGCACAGATGTCTCAGGTACATCGATATACAATTGCATTGGACCTTGTGCCTTGGATGATTGATTGTCAAAGATAACTTCCAGTCAAAAAGTGATAGTCGGTAAGATTAAGAAGATAGTCGGTAGTTTAGAAAGGAGAGTGAGTATAGAATTTGCACCAAAAGTTCTTTAGCTATAGCTTTTCGGGTATAGAGTAAATGTAAATGTCAGCACATGTGAAGAGTCAGCCACAATGATGAACTGGGAAAAATATGTAGGAAAATAGATATCAATAGATACATTAGGAAATCTGGCAAAGTATAGTCGTTAGTGAAAAGTTAGTAAAATAGGTAGTTGTCTCTTCATGTTTTTCTGTATACTTAACTTCCCTCCCTGCCCTCCCCAAGGAAAGTATATAAGCCCTGTTTTAGCTGTTCTCAGGACTCTCTGCTCTATTGAAGTGAGCTCTGAGCCCCAGCATGCTGGACCACCAATAAACCCTTTGCTTTTGCATGAGACAGTTTCTTAGAGGTCTCTTCGCCTGACACTCATCCGACCTTTACATATGGAGGTTCCACCGAGTTCTGGCAGCAGCGGACGAGAGACCCCAACTGGCTCCTCAAGGGATTTGTAAGGCGCCTCTTTCTGGTGTCAGGTTTCAGGTTAGAGCTTGGCAAAATGGCTGTCAATGAAGAGTGTCAGCTCTCTCTCACGGTGGCTGACAGATGTGTCACAGAGCCACAGGCCACCACCCTGAGGGACACCCCAGAGGACTCTGAAAATCAAGGAACAATAGTCTCCTCAACTCAGTGATATTTTGTTTCAGATTCGGTATTCCCAGCCCATCAGGTATTGCCAGCTACTCAGTCCTCGTCTCAGTGTTGGACGTCCATTTCCTGTCTTTATTGTCTTGTCTTGTCTGTGTCATGTGTCGTTGCTTTTACTGTTTGTGCATTTTTCATTATGGAAAAGAGCACTTCAATGCCTCTGTCCCTTACCCTTGATCACTGGACCAAATTCGGCTGAAGGGCTCAGAATCTTTCTTTTTCAGTAAACCGCTGGACCTGGCAGACTCTCTGTGCCTCAGAGTGGCCCACCTTTGGATTCGGATGGCCCTTAGAAGGATTTTTCTACTTCTCACTAATTTAAAAAGTCAGAGATATTGTCTTTCAGGAAGGGCCACATAGCCATCCAGATCAAAAGCCATATATCTTAACCCGGCATTACCTCTGCAAATCTCCTCCATGGGTGAAGCCTTTCTTTGCCCCTGCCCCCGCTCCTAATCCTTCCCCCATGATCTCTCAAACCCTCTGCTCCTCCTCCTCCTCCACCCTCTTTTCTGCCTAAGTCACAAGATTTAACTCTACTGGACTCTCATCCCTCTCCTTATCCCTTGCCCTGGTCTCCCAACCCCCAACACCCTCTAAGTGATTCCCCTGCTGCTGACTCAGCCTCTCCGCCATTGGAGGAAGCTAAGCCAGCCCAGCACCCTCCAGAAAACTCCCCCGCGGCACACACAGCCCCTCCTCCCCTGGAGGAACCTGGCCCAGCTAAAGGAACTCACCATCAATGAAAGATTGAAAACCCTGGAACTCCCGTGACGCTCCCCCTCCGTCCCTATGTGCCAATGATTGATGATGGCCATGGGGAAAAATTGAAAGCCTACCAGTATTGGCCTTTCTCCTCTTCAGACCTATATAACTGGAAAAATAACAATCCCCCCTTTTAAGAGGACCCCACTCGTGTCTCAGGTGTGGTTGATTCATAGATGTTTTCACACCAGCCTACTTGGAATGACTGCCAACAACACCTGGGGACTCTCTTCATGACAGAGGAACAAAAGAGAATCCTCCTGGAAGCTAGAAAATAATATCCTCGGACCAGAAGGGTGACTGACACCACTTCCCAACATATTCAACCCGGCTTTCCCTAGAATTGACAAAACTGGGACCCCAACACCTTTGAAGGTAGGGAGCATCTGTCCACTTATCTCCGGGCTCTAATAGCGGGTATCTTAGTGGCTGCTAGGCGACCAACTAATTTGGCCAAGGTAATAGAGTTTATTCAAGGGCCTGATGTATCTCCCTCTATGTTTCTAGAGAAAATTATGGAGGCATATAGGAGATATACTCCTTTTGATACTCAGGCAGAGGCTCAAAAGGCATCTGTCATGATGGCCTTTATTGGGCAAGCTGCCATGGATATTTAAAGAAAGTTACAACACTTAGATGGATTACAAGATATGACTTTGAGAGATTTAGTCAGAGAAGCCAAAAACGTATACTATACGAGAGAAACTGAGGAAGATAAGGAAGCAAAGGGTGGATAAAAGAAACAAAAGACAGACTAAGGAATTGACTCAGGTCCTGGTCACAACAACAAATAGGCCAGAAATAAGAAACATGGAGACAGGAAGGGATACCTGGGCCCAAACTAGAGGCCACCCCTGGCCTCAGATCAATGTGCCTACTGTAAAGAAAAAGGACACTGGGCCAAAGAGAGCCCTAGAAAGAGACAGCCACGCCAGCCAGCCATCCTGACTCTGGAGGATGACTAAGAAAGTTGGGGATCAGATCCCCTCCCCGAGCTCAGGTTAACTTTTGAAGTGGAGGGCACCCCAGTAAACATTGAAGTGGATACAGGGGCAATATACTCAGCCATTAAGGCTCCATTTTGCCCTCTATCAAATAAAAGGTCTCTAATTCAAGGGGCTAATTGCAGTAAATATCGGGCTTGGACAACTAAGAGGACCTGGGACCAGGGGAAAGGACAAATCCATCACTCCTTCCAAGTAATCCCAGAATGCCCGGCCCCATTGATAGGCAGAGTTCTGCTCACCAAGCTCCGGGCCAAAATAACTTTTAACCCTGAAGGCCCCCAAGTGGAATTTCTAAATCCTTCAGTAAAAACTCCTATATTCACAGCTCTAACTATGTCAGTAGATAATGTACATCAAATCACTCACCTTAGTTTAAAGAAACTACATTCATTTATGAAGGATCAAGAACAGAGTTTTCCACTAACCGACTCACAGTTAAAGGAAATAACTGAATGGTTAACAAAAGCCTGTCAGGTCCATCAAATGGTTAATTCTTATCCTTCCAAGCTTCTTACAGGAAAGCACCTATGAGGAACCAGACAAGGACAATTCTGGGAATTGTACTTTACTGAAATAAAGCCAGCAAGTTATGGACTTAAATATCTCCTAGTCTTTGTAGATACATTTTCAGGATGGATTGAAGCCTTTCCCACCAAAAAAAAAAAGAAAAGGAAAAAAAGAAAAAAAAAGAAACAGTGCAAATTGTGGTGAAGAAGATCCTGGGAGATATTTTTCCAAGATACGGCCTGCCTAAAGTAATAGGGTGTGATAATGGACCGGCATTCATAACCCACATAAGTCAGGGGTTAGCCAGGACCTTGGGGATTTATTGAAAGTTACATTGTGCTTATAGACCCCCGAGTTCAGGACAGGCAGAATGAATGAATAGAAACATTAAAGAGACCATAACAAAATTAAGCTTAGAGACCGGCATAAAATATTGGACTATGCTCCTGCCTTATGAACTGTTTCATGCAAGAAATACTCCCTCTGTTTCTTTGTGTAACCTCACCCCCTATGAAATTTTCTATGGTGCCCCTCCTCCAGTAAGGGACCTAACCCCAACTCTAAGACCTAACGATTTCTTTCACACCCATTTGCTTTACAGACTTAAAGCTCTTGAAAGAACTCAGGATACCTGTGAAAACAGATGGCCACTGCCTAACAACCTGGGGACGAGAGGACTCCAAATCAACATCAATTAAGATACTTCTTCTATGTAAGACGACATCAGGTGTCATCCCTGGAACCCCGCTTGAAAGGACCATACCAGGTGCTACTTATAACACCTACAGCGGTAAAGGTAGACAGAATCATTTCCTGGATCCATACCTCTCATCTCAAGCCTGCGGCCTGTTGAGACTCTGGCTGGAAACTGGAAAAGACTGGTAACCCTTTCAAATTGTGTATTCGCCATGTGGATAAAGCTATAGACTCTCCCCTTGACCACCAGTAGTCCTAACCCTCATCAGCCCGTTCAGCAGCGATGGCTGATCACAAATCCTACTGGAAAAGAATTATGGTCTATCTCGTATACAGCCCAATTAGGTAACTAGTGACCATCTCTCTACCCAGACATTTATTAGCTGGCTATACGTCTTTCCTATTGGGATATCCCTGATGAAGAGGATGCAACTAAAATTCCATTAAATCCCTTCCAAACCATAGACAATGGAAACAAACCTAATGGATGTAGGGACAAGTGAGCCAGATGCAGGTTGGCTAGCCTAGATTACTATGATTGCCTGGTGGACTATCAAAGCCACATGAAATCACGGCTGTTTGGGGGCAAAGCCGACTTCTTCTCTAAGTCATGGGGATGTGAGCATACAGGGACTGCCTGATGGATCTCAAGCTTCTCATCAATTTTTGTAGAGAAAAGGGAAAGAAAAGAGAAATTGGATGGAAATGGAAGGAGACCCTCATTGTTATACAAAATTACATATAAGAGGTTGTGAGGGGAATGGGAAAAAAATAAGGAGAGAAATGAATTACAGTAGATGGGGTAGAGAGAGAAGATGGAAGGGGAGGGGAGGGGGGATAGTAGAGAATAGGAAAGGTAGCAGAATACAACAGTTACTATTATGGAATTATGTAAAAATGTGGATGTGTAACCAATGTGATTCTGCAATCTTTGTAATGTTTTGAATAACCAATAAAAAAAATTCTGTACACAGCATTGGCCATATTACCAATTAGATAACCAAAACCAATGGCCCACAGTGGGGTCTCCAGGTCCTCAAATTCTGCGTGACATTTTTAACTTCTGCACATGCTCAAAAGGGTGAAAGGAGATTCCCCTATGTGGAGGCCTTTTCCCTCCTTCGCTCACATCCTGACCTATGTTTCTCCAATAGATCCTCACCCTTAGCCTTCTGCTCCAGTCTCTCTGCTGTCACTATCACCTCAGCAACATTATTTCTCCCCTCCAATTACTAGATCAAAAATCCAAACCTCTGCCAGTTCTCAGACCATTGCCCAATTGCTGAGGTAGCTGGTAATGAAGTACCCCTCCACCAACTCCCTCCTCTCTTCTCCTATCAGTGTCCGCACCGGATCCCACCAGGTCCTCTTACCAGCTAACCCAAATCTCAAACCAGCTGACGAGAGCCCTCAGACCCCTATCCAAGATGTAATGAAAATGGACTTAAAAGTTTCTTTGTCATCATTGAAAAAAGGTTACTCAGAATTTAAAGTCCCTTACAGGCTTTTAGTGATACTAACTCCAGTCTTCTCCTCTGCTCTACCTGTTCTACTGCTCAAGTTTTTGTTGCTAGGAAAATCCCAAACCCCTTTCCCATTATTCCTTTACATCTTTCCTTCCTCATTCTCAGATCTTCAGAACTGCTCTCAGCCCTACCTACCCCATCTGCCCCCTCTGTACCAGGCCCACCGGAAAGTCTTATCTGACCTTCTTCAGAAGTCTTCATCATGGCTGACTTTAGGACTTTCAGCAAAAGAGTCCCTATAAAAGACTTCAGAGTAGATAAAATTCCTCTTTACGTGTTGCCCTGTTCTACTTGGCCACTGGCTAAAAAATCTGCACTCCTAAGGTAGACACCCCCTTACTAGTTTTTCACAAAATATGTGTACAAGGCCTCTGGCCATGAGCTAGGGATTCACAGAGATGGCTACATTTCTAAGATACAGAAGTTACAAACTGGGCTCCATGGTAACAGCTGGCAGGGTGAAAATTAAAGGGAAGAACGAGCTCTCCCTAACCCAGGTGTCCTTGAAAAGTTAACTTGCCAAGAACAGAGGAAAAAAACAGAAAAATAAACTGCTTTTTGTGAACTTCTGCAGACTGTGAACTTCTGCGCCCCTTCCTTTACATGTTGGGTACAAAATTCTGAAACTACCTAAACTTGGGTTTCAGGGGATTTATTGATTACAACAGAAGTAATGCCCTCTGAATCTGGTTGCAAACGAATAGGACTGTTTCCCTGTCTTCGGTACTATCTTAGGCGCCTTGCCTTGTCTGTCCCTACAGCAGTATAATTCTATATACTTAAACATTTTTTATGTTTTCATGAAGTTGTCAACAGATATGATTAATTGTGTAATGGTGCAGATGTTTCCCAGAGTGCTTTATCCTGATGCATGTTCATTTGAAATTCAAATAGGGGGAAATAAAACCTGGTTCCACTGGGCACATATATCCCTCACTTTAGCCATCCTATTAGAAATAGGAGTTGCTGCAGAGGTGGGCACAAGAACCACTGCCTTGGTCCATGGGACACAACAAATGACACAATTAGAAGCAGCAATAGACCAAAACTTAAAGATATTAGAAACCTCCATCACAGCTTTGCAGAAATCTTTAACCTCTCTCTCTGAAGTTGTTTTACAGAACAGTCAAGGGTTGAGCCTCCTCTTCATGAGAGAAGGGGGCCTTTGTTCTGCATTGATGGAAGAATGTTGTGTTTATGCTGACCATTATGGAGTTGTAAAAAAATCTATGAGTAAATTAAAAGGACAACTTGATGAGTGTCAATGAGAGAGAGAGGCCAAAAAAGGGTGGTTTGAGTCTTGGTTCACACAGTCCCCCTGTTTAACTACGTATTTATCAACCCTGGCTGGTCCAATAATAATCCTCATATTATTGCTAACTATAAACTCTGTTTGTTCAACCATGTAATTTCTTTTCTCCAATCTCAAATTGGACAAGTTAAACTTATGTTAATACCCCACTAGCAGACATAAAATGTGACACCCCCCAATGATCACTTTTATGACTAAAAGTAGCCAGAAGAAAAAGTGGGGAATGAAAGGTTAATAAAATAGGCACTTGTCACTTTCTGTTTTTCTGTACGCTTAACAAAACACTGTTGAAATCTTGAGAAATGTTTGCTAATCTTGTTCCCAGAATGTGCTGTCCCCAACTGCCAAACTACAGAATGCACTCCCTCACCCGGTTACGCGCAAACTGCCCACTCGCCTTGATCCATTAATAAAAATCCCTCCCTGCCCTCTCCAAGGAAAGTATATAAGCTCTGCTTAAGCTGTTCTCAGGGCTCTCTGCTCTATTCAAGTGAGCTATGAGCACCAGCACGCTGGACCCCCAATAAACCCTTTGCTGTTGCATGAGGTATATTCTGGGTGGTCTCTTCCTCCGACGCTCACCTGACATTTACTTGGATGACTGAATGTAGAAAAGAACATCCATTCAAAACGGGATAGTCAGTAAGATTAGGAATATAGTTGGTAGGTTTAGGAAGAAGAGTGAATATAGGATTTGGAAAAAAAAAGTCCTTTAGCAATAGGGTTTCATATAGAGAGTGAATGTAAATGTCAGCACATGTGAAGAGTCAGTCACAATGATGAACTGGAGAAAACATGTAGGAAAGCAGATATCAATACAGACATCATGAAATCAGGCAAAGCATAAAGTTAGTGATAGGATTACACATTCAACATGTTTGACTTTAATTTTATAATCTAAGGAAAAAAGAAATATGTAGCCGTCAATAGGATTGACATTTGAGAGCATTAGGCAAGTGGACATGGATGATTTTAGTAATGCAGGTTCACTTTCCATTTAGGTTTTGGTACAATCATAAGTGTGACCTTTGCATTTTGTTTTCAGAATATTACTGTGATACAATGTATATGTAGATCAGGTGACATGAGTATTTCTTGTACCATTTCTGGGAGCAATATTTTGAAGACGTATAAATTAGTATTGGGGGTACAAAGAGTTGTACCCTGTGTCTATGAATATAGAGGTTTCCTGGCCTAAAGACATTTTGAGAAACTGCCTCTGAGGCTGGGCACTTGAAATATATGTTGTTGTCAGGAGCTTTAGCTTCCTTTGTTTTGAGACCATCAAAGCTAGATATGCATCTATGTGACCTGAAGGACATGTGTTCTTATTTTCCAATGAAAATGGTGCAGCAGTGATGAATTCTCTTTTTGTAGGTAAACAATGGCCATTGGGGCTAAGCGTCTCCCCGTGTGGACTGTGAAGCCCTTTGGTCATACTCCACTTTTAATGGTCTTTCTTGCTGCTACAATGGGAGTTTGGTATTTGCTTCACAAAATACAAGGAGTCCAAATTGGTCGCAGTGCTGCACGGCATTCTGTCACATGTGGTTGGTCACTGTCTGCTGGAGAACGCACCAACTAGGCTTTTACCCCACATAGCTTGCACTCTTTTCCATAGCAACCTGATTCTGAACATTGCCCAGAAACGTCTCCATATACCAAGATGCCTTTTCATATAATTGTCTGCTGGCTGCACCATGTCAGTCACAGGACATTTGGAAGCCAATGGCAGATCTACATGGCCACAGCACAGATGTATTATCACACACTTGCTAACCACTACTCTAGGCTCACTACTCAGAAGGCTCCAACTTACTGGCATCTCTGTTCTACAGCATTTTCATGAAACCCAGTCAATCAAGGCACTGTCTGGTATACTCCTGATCAGCAATAGGACATGGAAATGTTTTCCAGTGCCATCTGGTCAAGGGAATGTCCAAAATTTCATGGTATTTTTCTCGCCATTTTTCAAGGATGAATTTGGAGCCACTGTGTGTTTCCCATTCATCCAGGAACCATAAAATTTTGAGGAAGCTCATTTGAATGAAACCTCTGGAGAACTCTCACAGGCAAGGCTTCCTAAAGAGGGGGCAAAAGGTCACATGAAGCCAGGCCCATTGAGGTCTACAATGTGAGATTTATGTGTGTTTTGTCTCTTAATTATGGCTGTCAACTCTTTAAAAACAAAATCATGTAATATCCTGGATGAGATTTCCATGGCGATGTGGAAAGCCATCCTGGGCCTAGAACTCAGTTTCCAAGGGCGATTCTCATGCGTGGCCTCCTAAAATCCCAACACGACTTCATGGCAATACTTCTCTTAGTTCAGTTCCAGAACTCAGTCTTATGGGGAATCACACCAGTGTTCAAGCCCAGGTGGACCCAGTCATCTCTTCCAACCACAAACAAATGACCACAATTAAAACCAAAACACTCTCAAATGGCCTTCAGCTTCTTCCATATAGACACTCAACATAAATTATATAACTGGTACCAACTTTAAATAATGGATTGAATTGTTATCTGAAAATATACAGGAAATCTTATATTGATATACAATCATTCATTCCAAAAAGTTATACATCTAATGGTAATATTAGGGTTATGGTTTATCATGAAGAGTGTGGGAGTTTTGCTTCAAATTTTTATGGAAATCGAAAACAATGTGTTTGGAAAGAAGTCTCATGAGAAGAACAGTCAAGAAACCTGGAGGAATACATGTGTTCTGAAGCAGGAAATGATTGAAAGTGAAACAAATGCCTATTAATTTGTGAACCTGTGGATGAAATATATATCCTATGGTGTGCATAAACTGAAGAAATAGTAATGTACCAGTGTTAAATAAAATGAACTTCAAAATACATATCATGTCCCATAGGAATCTATTTGCATTGATGTTAAACTGGGTCAGCTACTGTAGAAATATTAGGATTGTATGCACCATTTACTGAAGTTACTTTTCAGTACCAGGAAACAAATATGTATTTCAGGTGGATGTATATTTCTGAGAATAATCTTGTGAAAAGTTGATTATGAATCCACATACATGAACATGAATGAATTTAGGTAGTGTATATAGGACACATATATTTTATATTTTGAAAAATTTGGAGAGTATATATATATATATATATATATATATATATATATATATATATACACACACACAAAACACAAACACAGACAATGAAAAGTAGCAATATATATGCCAATCGAAATTCTTCATGAAATATATATCATCCACTGATGCAAAAATATTAATTTTACTTAGCATGGATTTATGTATAATGTTTTTTTTTTACTAGGAGGCTCCCCCATAGGTTGAATTTTCAGTTCCAACAGCGTTTAGGAGAAGTGATCTCTTCTCACAATTTGAATCTGCTAAGTCAGCCACGTCACAAGAATATACGTGTGATACCACGTAGGATTCTATATGTGCATATAAAATACATGTGGCAAGTAGGCTACAGAGAAAGGGAGACAGGTATTCACATATTTTTTAACTTTAAAAACACATGGAGAACTATTTCATTTAAAAATTAGCTAGATTTATAACACCTACCCTAGATCATGCAAAAGGCAACTCCAACTATACACCATGCCTCCTCTGAACTGCTTGTATTTCTATTCTATTTGGGTTATTTTCCTCCATCATATTAGTATTAGTAGTCATAGTCTAGTAGGATATGGATTAGTGCCAGGGGTCCCGGCCGGCAGGACACATCAACGTGGGCATCGAACATAGTTGGGGAGGAACGAAGGGACAAGAGACAGGAGAGATGACAGCCAGACAGGAGTTCTGATCAAGCTGCAAACTTTTATTGTTCTCACAGGGTGTTTATATGCTGCCGATGGGAAAACTCTCTTATCGGCAGTTGCTGGATGTCTTCACAGGGTTAGATAACCTCAGGATATTTCAGCAAGACAGATGGCGACAGGATGTCTCAGGGAGATAGATGGTTGTGGGATATCTCCCAGGCAGGATGTCTCCCAGGGGGCTGTTTCTTGTAAGTGTCAGGCTATTCTTTGAAGGAGAACTTCCTTCTAGGCACTGACATCTCCCCCTTTCTTATATAAAATATTTGACCTACCTTACCGGCCATGTTTTTAGGGGGGGTTAGAAGCTCTGTTTGTCTAGGAGGCCTTAGAATATCTCCTGATCGGAGCAAGCATCTTTACTAGCAGATTTCGTGGTGGCCTTGGCATGTTTTTGGAGGAGATGGCCTTGAAGGGGAAGCATGCCAACCGCCATGCACCAGAGCGTGTCACTCAGAGGTCTTGTGTTTGGGGATCCGTGGATCCATCCTTTTGCAGTCCTTCCTGCACCCTCCGATATTATGGCCTAACGTCCTCACTCCATGGGTGCGTCTTCCCCCAAGCCGAAGGGCCCATGGAGACGAACCCTTATGGCAAGGGCAGAAGATGGTTTGTCAGAGCTTTTACTTATAGTTTTATGTAAGAAAGAGAGATCTGTGGGGATGTAAACTTAAGAAATAAGCCTGTGAGAAGGGTAGAACATCCTTTTAAAAGTTGACAGCATCGTCTTCCATCTCCAGATGATGATAGTGGATCTGTATGGGCTTAGAGGCCATAATATTAATGTGTTCTTTAATAAATTGTACCACACTGTTTATAATGCAGGGTCCTATGGTCACCATTAAACGTAAACCCAACAAAGGGCCTAATAGGGGAAGAAGGTAGGGTAGAAATCCATTAAGCTTAGTCCAGAGGGGATTTTCAAATAGTTCTCTTCATCTCTTTTCTAGATCTTCTTGAAGCTGCTTAAATTTAGTGCATACTACGACTGATTTATTGGCATAAAAGCAGCATCGTTCCCCTAAGGCCAATCAAATATCTCCCTGGTTAGCAGTCAGCAAATCTAAGCCTCGTCTGTTTTGAAGGAACACTTTTGCCAGGAAGTCTATTTGGTCCTACAAATCTTTAATGGTTTCTGATAGAGTTTGTACATCATTTTAAGTTGTTGAGACATGCGATGGTAAGGGTGTATAGCCGTGCCAAAGCCAGTGTACCTGTGCCCACAGCAGCTGTTATTCCAAGGCTGGCAATAAGTGGTAAGGCCTGTATCACCCGCCTCTGTCTTTTGACTAAGGTGTCTAGGCTAGAGGTTCGTCTCCTGGGACAATAGTTATATCAGGGAGTAATAAGGCAAGAACACAGCCACTGTTCCAATTCGCTGGAAGCCTGGGGAAGGCCACATTTCCTGCACACATAACAACTGTGCCATTGGGGGGACAAAGAGATGGGATGGGTGAGGAATAATTTTGTACTGTTGAGCAATTTCCAAAGGAAGCAATTCCAAAATCCATATCATAGGTATTATTCTGCATCACGCCTAAAAGACATAATGTAAAAGTGCCTATAGGCTGTACTTTAAAGGGAAATCCGGGATGGCATGTATTATCATTGTCCATAGTAGAATTAATAGGAACTGCCATAGGCATGCTTGCCCCTGTTGTCATGCAGAGCCAGCAATTACCAGCAAGGGTGGGGTTGGAATTATTAAGGAAGGAGAAGGTAGTTTGCAAAATATCTAATGTATTGGTATCTAAACCTGGGAACTGGGATTTCGGCTACATTAAGGGATGATATGTGAGCTCAGGGATTTGGGGTTTCAAAAGTTTGATTATCTGAGGATGCTTGACTGCATCAGTGGGTCCTCTACCATCAGAGACCCCTGTAGGGTCCTTAATGGGCCAGTAGGAAGTTTTTCCGACAGTGCCTTGGCACCCAGCTGACTGTAGCTTGGTGTATTTGCCTTCTCCTCCCTGGTCAAAGAGAACGGGGGTATAATGAATAGTGGTCCACCCTGCTTCATGAGTTTTAGTTAGGGAGGCTTCAAAAAATCATTCTCCCTGCTTGTTAACACAAATTGAGGCCGACACAAAACAAGAGACATGCATCGCCTGGGTATGCGTACGGGTTGCAGAACAATTTTGGAGAGCTTTACTTGTACTAGATGGAATAATCTTTGGCTTGTTAACACATACCCATTTAGGCTGATGAACTCCTCTGAATTTATGGTCAACCTCGGCACGGAGGTAAGCCACCTTAGTCATGCAGTCAGCAGTCTGGTTCCAACTAGTGGGAGCCTGAGTCCAAGATCCTCCCTTGCCTTCACGGGGGGAGGGGGGGGAAGGTACTCCATGATGTTGGAAGGTGGAGGGCCCAGGCCTCCGTGCACAAACCTGTTCAGCAGAAGTGCCTTAAGCAGGATCCTCACACAGATTGTTGGATGGATCCGAAAAAGGGGAAAATTTGTACTCAGGGAGAGGGCCTCTGTCCCCGGTTTGAGGTAAGTCATTAACCTGTTTAACCAGGCATTCTGGTAACCATCTTGGGGCTGCTAGCTCTTGGTCCAAAACACAAGCTGAGCCACATTCCCAGTTGAGGACAGGATGTGGGCATTTCCATTTATTTGTAAGGGGATTTCGCCACATAACAGGTGGCTGATCAGAATTGGAAAAGGGATGCCAGTGTGTGTCTGCAGCCGAAAGGCCTTCACTGTCTAGGGTAAGAAAAGAAAGGGCAAATAATGCATGGTTAAGGCAATGCCTGTGAGTGGTAAATACAAGGGCGGAAGCCTTAAGGCGAAATAGCCAAGTCTTTAAGGTAAGGTGGAACATTCCACAATGCCTTGGCCCTGAGGTTTGTATTGAATTCCAGTAGGATGACAAAATTGCAAGGTAGCACAAAACTGTTTAAACTTGGCACTGGTATATGGAGGACAATTATCTGTTTTAATATGTATTGGTTTACCCATTATGGAAAAGGCTGAAACAAGATGAGAAAGGACATCTTTGGTAGCCTCTCCAGAATGTGGTGATTCAAAAATAAAGCTGCTGAAGGTATCGATAGAAACGAGTATATATTTGGTTTTTCCAAATTCAGGAAAATGAGTAACATCCATTTGCCAAACCTGATTTGGCAGTAATCCTCGGGGGTTAACTGCCAAGTGTTGAATGGGGAGGGAGAGAGCGCAAGCAGGGCATTCTTTTACTATTTCTCATTTCTGTTGCCTGGTAATTTTACAAAGTAATCGAAGGCTCTGGGAATTTAGTTGGTGAAGATTGTTTAGCTCCGTGGCCTATTGAATGGAGCCACCAAAAATTGGAAAGATGGTAGGAGTTGCTGCATCAGCTTGAGCATTACCTGTGTTAGAGGGCCGGAAAGATCAGAGTGTGCCCTGATGTGTCCTAAGAAAAATGGGTGTTGTCTGGCCTGAATTAGCTGCTGAAGCTGGTGAAACAGAAAGGCCGCATTGGAAGAATCTTTAATGGCTGGTGAAATCTCCAGCAGGGGCACAGAATGAGCAATGTAGGCACTGTCTGTATGAATATTAACAGGATTATCACAAAATGTTATAAAAACTTGTGTTATGGCAAACAATTTCACAAACTGTGCTGAATGATAGACAGTATCAAAGGCTGTAGGCTGGTTATTGACAACAAAGACAACACAGCCATTACTGGAACCGTCTGTAAAGACAGTAAGGGCTTGGAACTGGGAGCCTTTTGAGTAATTTTGGGAAAAATAAATGGATGTATCTGGACAAAATGTAAAAGGGTGTCATTGGGGACGTGGTTATCAATTGTTCCCAAATGGCCTGATTGGGCAATACCCCATTCATCCCCTCTCTGTAGTAAAAATTGGGTTTGGTCATTAGTATATGGAATTAAAATATTATCAGGGTCTTTGCCAAAATGTTGTCGAGAAAGCAAACGACTTTAATAATAATAGAAGCTACCTGAGCAAGATAAACGGTAATAAACTTGGAGGATGTGGTGGATAAATGGACCCAAAGCAAGGGGAAGCCTTTATTTTTAAAATATGGATATCACTGCCAAAATTTTCCTGAGGGTATATGAGGAGTGTGTAAAAGAACCAGAACCAGAGGAAGGTTATAAGAAATTTGTGTAACAAACTGTTTGGCAATGGCCTCTGTGACTTGGTTTAATGCCTGTCATGCCTCGGGAGTAAGCTTTTGAGGGGAGGAAGGGTAGGAATCACCTCTCAAAATATCATTAAGGGGCAAAAGTACACAAGTGGATAATTTTAAATATGTTCTTAGCCATTGAATATCTCCCAGTAATTTTTGAGAATCATTAAGGGTGTGAAGATGGTTCACACGCAGTTGTATTTTATGAATTTGGATCTGATTATCTTGAAGTTTAAGGACCAAATAGGTATAAGGGTCCTGTGTTTAAACCTTATCAGGAGCTATCCGTAGTCTCAAGGTAGTGAGGGTTTTCTAAAGGTCCAAGTAACAATTATTAAGGTCATGGTAATTAGGTGCAGCAATTAAAAATTCATCCATATTATGTAAAACATAAAATTGTGGTCATCACTCTCTCACAGGGTCTACTGCTTGAACAGCTTATTTTTAGCAAAGACTAGAGCTGTTGGCCATACCTTGGGGAAGAACCTTCCTTTGAAATCTCTGCATAGGGCCGTGGAAATTAATGCAAGGGAGACTAAAGGCAAAATAGGGTCTATCCTCAGGATGTAAAGGAATGGTAAAAAAGCAAACTTTTAAGTCAATAACCATTTTACAATAGTTTTGGGAATAGCCATTGGTGTGGGAATTCGAGGCAGTAGTGCTCCCATCAGGCACATAACTTTATTACTGGCACACAAATATTGTAAAAGATGCCGCTTGTCTGATTTTTTCTTGATAACAAAAATAGGAGTAATCCATGGTGAGGTTGAGGGCTCTACATGGCCGGCTGCCAGCTGTTCCTGCACTAACATGGAGGCAGCCTCCAATTTTTTTGGGGGGTAAGGGGCCACTGATCCACCCACACAAGAGTCTGAGTCTCCCAAATAATTTTATCTGCATGGGGTACAGGAGGGTCAGCAACCGACACTAAAAATCAGAATACCCAAGTCCATATGTATTTGGTTTTTTATGGGTTTTATAGTCCCCACCAGTCCTTGTCTCAGTCTCACAAGCCCTGTACCAGGGACAAAATTTATACGAAGCATTTGATGAGTCACCATGGAATTGGGACTGGCAAGAATGACTTCCATTTGACTCAAAATATCTCGGCCCCATAGGTTAACAGGGAGGTCAGGAACAATGAAAGGAGTGACAGTCACCTTATTACCCTCTTTATCAGTAAAGCTAAGAGCCCTAGAACTGACATGGGGATTTTTTGACTCTTAACCCTTTTAGGTCATTCAAGGATGGGGTGATGGGCCAACCTGATGGCCAGTATTTGTGAGAAATAATTGTGGCATCAGCTCCAGTATCTAGAATTCCTTGGAATTCCTTTTTTTCAATAAGTAAGGTAAGGGTGGGTCTATTGTGAGAAATGGGCTGAACCCAATATACATCAGAGGAGCCGAGGGAGGCTGTCCCCCATTGTATGTTTGGGCGGTGGAAGTGCCTCCTGAATCCAAGGGAAGGAATATTAATTGTGCAAGTCTTGTTCCTGCTGGGATGGCCGCAACTCCATTAATAGCTGTTGCTAGTATTTTTATTTCTCCAGTGAAATCATTATCATTAATGCCAGGGAAGACCTGAACACCATTTAAGGTAGCAGAGGCTCTTCCAAGAATAAGGGCACTCGTATGAGATGAAGGGGGACCCATAATTCTAGTGGGTATTATCTGGTGCCCTTGCATTGAGTCTAATATTGTATCGGTGGTGGCACAGAGGTCCAATCCTGCGCTGCCTGGGGTGGCTAGTTGGAGGGAGGCAATTGTGGGGAAGAATTTTGTGGTAGGTTTGGAGTTTGGAAGGGAATAAACATTATTGCCCCTGGTTTTGTGCTGGGGGAGGTCGTGGCCAGGGGCTGGCCCCGCAGGGGGTTTCCTGAGAAGCAGGAAGAAATAGGCTGTCTGAGGCCATTTGTCTTAGATCTACACTTACTGGCCCAGTGATGACATTTACCACATCTAGAACAAAGGGTAGCTGGGGGCGGTTTAGCCCCAGTTTGAGGAGACGATATTCCTAGGCTTTGTTTGTCTTTCAGACACTTGCGTGAAAAATGGCCAGGTTGTTTACAAGTAAAGCAAGTACATGAGCCAGGATTGTGAAAGGCCTTGGTAAAGGGGGCATGTAGGGCGAGACCCATGGCATGGGCTGCACCCACCCCTGCACAGAGTCTAATAAAGTCCGAAAGTTTCCCTTTTTCCTTATGTGGTCGAAGAACATCCTGACATGCCGGGTTGGCGTTTTCAAAGGCAAGATGTTTTACAAAAGTTCTTTTGCTTTCGCTTGGTCCAAGCAAGCATTCTGCAGCTAGGTTAAGCCGGGGAACAAGGTTTCTATAAGGGTCGTTGGGTCCTTGTCAAATTTTTGCCAAAGAAGTGGTAGCCGAGCCAGTTTGAGGGAGGCATCTCCAAGCATGTAAGCAAGCCATCTGAATCTGCGCCAAAATTCCAGCAGGGAAACGTGCCTATTTAGTTTTAGTGTCAAATGCGCATAGCCCACTAGCTTAACATAAGTTCAGGATTTAGAGGAGGCCTTAGTTAATTTTTTTTGAGCAGTTTCCTGACAGTGCTCCTCGAAATCTGCATTCCATAACGGGAAATCTCCGGCACTGAGGGTAGCTCGGTCTAAAAATTTCCAATCATTGGGAGTAAGCCATTGTGCGCTGTGGATTTCTAATAAAGTCAACTTGTAGGGCACAGTGGGGCCATTGTGAGCACAAGTCTTTTTATGTTTTTCAAGAAAACGAAGGCTTAATTTTTTTGTAGACACTCTGGGTTCCTTCCTGCCTAGGGGTGAACTCCTCATCCTCTGAGTCCTGATCTCCTTGATCCATTTCCCCCACTTCCTCCTCTTGATCCTCGTCTAAGTCTTTGACCTCAGCCTGGGCAGGCTTATCTATCTGACTGCGGGTGACTGGGAAGGCGAGAACAGGCTGATGGAGTGGCTTAGAATTTGTATTAGACCGCCGTGGGCCAGCTTTCATTGACTCCGTGCCTAAGGCTAATGAACAGAGCTCAGAGTCTAGGGATCTTAATTCTTTTAAAAGTTTGATCTGTTCCCGTCTATGTTGGAGAGACTCTCACAAGGGAGCCAGGCTAGGCAAGGGAAGTGGGGAAAAATATCTGGGTTGCATTTTGCTCCTGAAAGGCTGGAGCACAAAAGGCAGGAGGGATATAGGAGGTAGGTAGATGTGTAAGTCCTATAGGCTGTGGCAGGGTCCTGAGAGGTGGCGCATCTTCTGAATGGTAGCTTGCTGCTTCTTTCTCCAAGGTAGCCTCCGTCCCAGGGGTCAATGTGTCTCTGGGATTTAAAACTCGATAAAGGTGTTTGGTAACCATTGGAGCCTTATTCATTAGGGTGGTATTTTGAGGGGGGCTAGGAAGGTTCCCAGGGTCCTGGGGAGACTGAGAAGGGTCAATGTCTATACTAACTGATGGGCATGCCGTGGGGAGACGAGAGGTGTTTTGCATAGTCTCTTCTCCAATCCTGAGAAGTTGTAAGGTACCATTGTCAAAGGGTGAACTTTTAAGAATTTCATTAATTAAGTTCCAGTAAGAAAAGGTGGGAACTGGCACTTTTTCTGGGCCAAAGGTTTCATAATAATCTTTTAAACAGTCTCTTACTCTAAGCCATCTTTTGCCATCAATGGTCACTTCAATGTGAAACCATGGACACAATTCTCCTATGTATTAGAAGAAAAATTTTAAGTCCTTTTTCTTAACACGCACCCCTCATGTCTTGAAGGACTCTTTGAGGCCTGACAAAAACAAATCATGTGACGAAACTACTTGTCCCATGGTGGGTCACTCACCGTGCGTCATCCCCACTCTCCTCCTGGATCTGTCTCTTTGTGGTGTCTGCTGAGGCAATCGCGAGCTCCACTTGATGAAGTCTTCCAGGAGGACGGGGTTCCCAATCAGTCAAAGGCTCGAGCCCCAGTCAGTGGGTGCCAGTAGTCACGGCTGGAAAGACACATCAACAGGGGCAGCAAACCTAGATGCGGAGGAATGAAGGGACAAGAGACACGAGAGATGACAAGAAGACAGGAGTTCTGATCAAGCTGCAAACTTTTATTTTTCACACAGAGGCATTTATATGCTGGAGATGGGAAAGCTCTCTTATCCAAAGTTCCTGGATGTCTTCACAAGTTGAGATAAACTCAGGATGTTTGAGGAATACAGATGGCAACAGGATGTCTCAGAGACACAGTTGGCTACAGGATGTCTCCCAGACAGGATGTCTCCATGGGGGCTGTTTCTTGTAAGTGTCAGGCTATTCTTTGAAGGTGAATTCCTTCTATGCCTGACAGTCAGGGATTCAGTATTTCAAATGGAAAATTGGAAAAAGAATCCAATGTGTATTCAGAAAAATGCCTTGACATTACCTTCATCCCATGTAAGACACAATTAGAGGAGAAGAGTTAGAAAATCTGTGAATACACATCTGGAATGGAAAATGCTCAGGAGTTCACAACCTTGGAGGTGGTATAGGAGTTTCCAAAAGTCAGGGACAGGGTAAAAACACCACAAACATGGAGCTCTGCTGGCCTAAATATTTCTTGAGAAACTTCATGTGAGGTTGTTTTTAGGAGCTTTAGCTTCCTTTATAGTGAGACGATCAAAGCTGGGTCAGCATCTATGTGACCTAGAGGACATTGTTTCTTATTTTCCAATGAACATGAGGCAGCAGTGCTGAATTCTCTCTTTGTAGGGAAACTGTGGCCACTGGTGGCTAAGTGTCTCCCAGAGTGGAATGTGAAGCCATTGGTCATCCTCCAATTTTTGTGGTGTTTCTTGCAGCTGCACTGGGAGTTTGATATTTGCTTCACAAAATACAAGAAGTTCAACTGGGAAACAGTGATGGAGGGAGTTCTGTCACGTGTGGTGGGTAAGGGTCTGCAGGAGAATGCACCAACAAGGCTTCTATCCAACATAGCTTGCCCTCTTGACCATAGCAATCTGATTGTAAACATTGCCCTGAATCCTCTCCATATAACAAGATGCCTTTACATACAAGGATCTGGGGCTTGTACCATGTCAGTCACAAACCATTTGGAAGCGAAGGGCAGATGCAGATGACCCGACCACAGATGTTTTAACACACACCAGCACACCACTGCTCTAGGCCGACTACTCAGCAGGTTCCAAATTACTGGCATCTCTGTTCTACACCATTTTCATGAAACCCAGTCAATCAAGGCACTGTCTGGTACACTGATGATCATCAATAGGACATCCAAAGGTTCTCCAGGTCCACCTGGTCATGGGAATGTCAAAAATTTAAAGGTATTTATCTAGCCATTTTTCAAGGGTGAAGTTGGAGGCACTGTGGGTTTCAATTCATTCAGGAATGATTAAATGGAGAGGAAGCTCATTTCAATGAAAGCTCTGGAGAACTATCACACGCAAGGCTTCCCAAAGACAGGCCAAAAGGTCCCATGAAGCCAGACCTATTGAGGTCTACAATTTGAGGTCCATATGTGTTTTGACTTGCAACTATGGCTGCCAAGTCTTTAAGAATAAAATCATGTGATATCCTTCCCAAGATTCCCAGTGCTCTGTGGAAAGCCAACCTGGGCATAGATCCCAGTTTCCAAGGGCGACTCTCATGCATGGCCTCCTAAAATCCCAACACAATACAAGGCAATACTTCTTTGAGGTAAGTTCCACAACTCAGTCTCTAAGGAGAATCACACCAGTGTTCAAGCCCAGGTGGACCCAGTCATCTATTCCAAGCACCACACAAATGACCGCAATTAAAATCAAGACACTCCCACATGGCCCTCATTTTCTTCCATATAGACACTCATCATAACCTCTGGCTGGAGGTTTCCATGAGGGGCACAGCCTAAGACAGTGTCCAAAATAAGCTCCCTTGCATCCATTTGCCTAAAGTCAGTGTGGCCGGGACATCCTTCCTGTGAACCAGGAGTGTTCAAAGATGCCTGCCGTTAATATTGCTCTTATTCTCAATTTTGAGGCCTACTGACTGTGGTGTTTAGATTCTTTATGTTAATTGGAGTCATGAGAAAACCCAAGAACCTATGGTCTAGTGTCTGCAGGGCTTTGAAGAACTCATTTGACCCAAAGGATCCATATTCTCAATGATGGAAGTCAGAAACCTTACAGAGGAAGGCGAGAAACTTCATCCAAAATGACTGCTCTTTTGGCTTTTTGATTTGCATGCACACATGGGATTTTTCTTTAGATCCATCAGGTGCTGAGAATCTAAGCCACAGCCTCACACAGGGCCAAGAGGCTGATTCAGACACATCCCTTTCCAAAGCAATTAGAAAGAGCCACAGGTAATGTTTATACATTTCCATTTGAAAACTGTGTTCTTCAGGCTTCAAAAAGGCATAGCCTGAGGCAAAGACCTTCCTGACATTCAGGGCAACAGAAGGATATGTAAGCAAAAGGCCCAAAGCGGGGTTTTTCCATTGAGACTTTCCTGGTCACACTGATAATCTGAGTTTTCTGAGATGCTCATCATTTCCTTCAGCTCTCTAGTACATGGCCGTATCACAGAGCGTGGAGGTGGTTCATATCTTGGACACAATACCATGAGCGTATTCTGGAGGTTGCCCATAATTCAGGTAGAGAACAGGAACTTAAGAAGATATTAGGTGTTGCCCATCCATTAGGCAAGCTGCAGACCATTCATAAATTGGGCAGAATGAATGCTGGGAAGATTTCCACTAGAAAGGACACATGTATTTATGCATTCTCTTTTCTATTGTCTACAACCATGGACACAGTGGGATACACAGACATAGAAAGACTAGCCTTGTCAAACGACTTACTAGAATCAGTTCACACCAAACCAAACAAACCGACTTTCTTACCTATTCTCAGAACATGAGACAAAACCACAAACCAATACCCACACCCACACCCACACAGACCCCCAAGTACGTCTGTGACAATACGGAGTGTCGTTTGATGGTGGGCCATAAGAAATTCCCTCATAATGGGCTGTCCTGTCTCAGATCTAGTATCTGTGGCCAAATTTGTGAATCTGTAAGGAGCCAGTGGTGAGCCACTATCTGCTTTCTCAGGAAAGGCCCCTCTTCAGACCTTCCTGGCATTTGGCCATCCTCACATAAGTAGGTACCAAGAAAGACTGACTCTGTCTTTGGTAAATCCGAAAAATTTTGACCACTGGGACTGTGACTGGGACTGGCTCTGGATGCCTGGCTTTCTGGATCCCAAGTTCAGAGAATTCCATCACCAAGGAAGTGAGGTGAGGTCACTTCCTTCAGGAACTGAATGAGGTCCATACCTTGGCAACCACTTTGTCCTAACAGTTGCTTCCAAGGGTCCCATGAGATGGAGGCTGCACCTACTTACTCTGACATTTTCACAAGTTAGAATGGTATAAAACCATAGGCACCCAGGAACAGCTCTCCACACAGGCCTGGTTTGCTGCATCTTCTTTACATTAAGAAGAGAGAGGCTGATTCTGACACAACCCGTCATCCTGACCAGGTTGTTTGCAATGAAAGATGACTTTTGCTCTCTGAGGTCCTTAATAGCTTCCTACATCTTCTCCAGGGATCATCTTTAATGACCTTTGAGGTTCTCAGCAGGTGAAAGATCCCTTAATTTCTGTCTTGTAAGACCAACTCTGTCCCTGCTCTTCTGTAAAGTTAGATTGAGGGAAGAGTGTATGGTTAGGGTTAATAACATGTTCAATCTGTGTTAGGAACTATTCTGCTGGATGAATAATGTTATTGGGAACCTACGATATTTATAAGAATATGTAGGTGAAATATATGTATGAAAACAGAAATCTAAGATTTGAAACCCTGAAGGGCATTGGGCCCTTCATTGGTATACTTAGTGTTGACTTACTTTCTGCACAGATGTCTCAGATAAATCCATATACAATGGCATAGGACCTTGTACATTGGATGATTGAATGTGGAAGAGAACATACAGTCAAAAAGGTATAGTAGGTAAGATTAGGAAGATAGTTGGTAGGTTTTGGAAGGAGAGTGAGTATAGGATTTGGAAAAAAAACTTCTTTAGCAATAGGGTTTCTGTTAGAGGGTGAAGATAAATGTCAGCACATATGAAGATTCAGTCACAATGATGAACTTTGGAAAATATGTAGGAAATCAGATAATAATAGAGACATTACAAAATCAGGGAAAGTACAAAGTGAGTGATAGGATTAGACATTTTGAACAGGGTTGAGTTTGAATATATAATCTTAGGAAGAAACAAATATGTAGTCACCAATAGGATTGACATTTGAGAGCATTAGGCAATGTGGACATGGAAGTTTTTAGTAATCCCTGTTCACTTTCCTTTTAGGCTTTGGTACAATCATAAGTGTAACCTTTGCATTTTGTGTCCAGAATATTACTGTGATAAAATGTATATGTAGATCGCCTGACATTAGTATTTCTTCCAGCATTTCTGGGAGCAATGTTTTGAAGTCCTATAAATTAGTATTGGTGGTACAAAGAGGTGTACACTGTGTCTATGAATATAGAGATAGTGCATGAATAGACCACATTGTGAATCAATAATATAACTGGTCCCACTTTAAATAATAGATTGAATTCATATCTGAAAATATATAAAAAATCTTATATCGATATACCATCATTCATTCCAACCAGCAATACATCTAATGGTAATATTAGGGTTATGGTTTATCACGAAGTTTCTTTGAGTTTTGCTTCAAAAGTGATCATGGAAATCGAAAATAATGTGTTTGGAAAGAAGTCTCATGAAAAGACCCATCAAAAACATGGAGGAATACATGTGTTCTGTAGAATAAAGTGATTGAAAGTGAACAAAATGCCTATAAATTTGCAAACTTTTGGATGAAATATATTTGCTATGATGAGCATAAACTGAAGAAATAGTAATGTACCAGTGTTGAATAAAATAAATGTCAAAATGCACAACATGTCCCATAGGAATCTACTTGTATTGATGTTAAACTGGTTCAGTTACTGTGGAAATATTAGGATTTGTATGCACCTTTCACTGAAGATAGTTTTCAGTACTAGGAAACAAATATGTATTTCAGGTGAATGAATAATTTTGAGAATACTCTTGTGAAAATTTGATTATAAATACACATACTTGAATATGAATGAGTTTAGGGAGTGTATAACAAGACATATATTTCATATTTTGAAAAATCTGGAGAGTGTGTATATATATATATACATACACAAACACACAGACATTAAAAATAGAATAATATATTCCAATTGAAATTCACCATGAAATATATGTCATCTACAGATCCAAATGTATTTATTTTATTGAATATGGATTTATGTATAATGTTCTTAAACAAGGAAGCTCACTCATAGATTGAATTTTCAGTTCCAACAGCTTTTAGGAGGAGTGATCTCTTACAATTTGTATCTGCCAAGTCAGTCACCTCACAAGAATGTACGTGTGGTATCAGGTAAGATTCTATAATTGCATGTAAAAATATATGTGCTGAATAGGCTACAGAGAAAGGGATGCCTTGACATTACAATCACCGAGACTAAGGCACAATTAGAGGAGAAGAGTTAGAAAATCTGTGAATAAATATCTGGAATGGAATATGCTCAGGAGTTCACAACCTTGAAGACGGAAGAGGAGATTTCAAAAGTAAGGGACAGGGAAAACGGTCCACAAACATGGAGCTCTGGTTCCCTAAATCCTTCTTGAGAAACTCACTTTGAGTTTGGGCACTTGAAATATATGTTGTTGTCGGGAGATTTAGCTTCCATTGTAGTGAGACAATCAAAGCTGTGTCTGCATCTATGTTACCTCGAGGACATGGTTTCTTATTTTCCACTGAATATGTGGCAGCAGTGCTGAATTTTCTTTAGTAGGTAAACTGTGGCAACGGGGGGATAAGTGTATCCACATGTGGACTGTGAGGCCATTTGGTCATCCTCCACTTTTCGTCGTGTTTCTTGCTGCTGCACTGGGATTTTGGTATTTGCTTCATGATATACAAAGAATTCAACTGTTACCCGGTGCGTGAGTGAGTTCTGTCACTTTTGGTAGGTCAGGGTCTGCAGGAGAATGCACCAACCAGGCTTATATCCCACATGACTTGCCCCCTTGACCATAGCAATCTGATTCTAAACATTGCCCTGAATCCTGTCCATATAACAAGATGCCTTTACATACAAGGGTTTGCTGGCTGCACCATGTCAGTCACAAGTCATTTGGAAGCCAATGGAAGATCCACGTGGCCCCACCACAGTTGTTTTATTGCACACCTGCCCAGCACTGCTGTAGGCCCACCTCTCAGCAGGCTCCAACTTCCTGGTATCTCTGTTCTGAACCATTTTTATGAAAACCAGTCAATCAAAGCACTGTCTTGTAATCTCATGATCAGCCACAGGATATCCAAAGATTCTCCAGTGCCACCTGGTCATGGGAAGTTTAAAATTTTCTTGGTATTTATCTACCCATTTTTCAAGGTTGAAGTTGGAGGCACTGTGTGTTTCATTTCATTCTGGAACTATTAAATGGTTAGGAAGCTCATTTCAATGAAATCTCTGCAGAAGTCTCACAGGCAAGGCTTCCCAAACAGTGGCCAAATGATCACATGAATCCAGGCCCATTGGGATCTACATTGTGACATCCATGTGTGTTTTGACTCTCATATATGGCTGCCAAGTCTTTCAGAATAAAATCATGTGGTAACCTGGCTGAGATTCCCAGTGCTCGGTGAAGAGCCACCCTGGGCCTAGATCTCATTTTACAAGGGTGACTCTCATGTGAATCCTCCTAAAATCCCAACACAATTCATGGCAATACGTCTCTGAGGTGAGGTCCACAACTCAGTCTCTAAGGGGAATCACAACAGAGTTAAAGCCAAGGTGGACCCAGTCATCTATTCCAACGGCCACACATGACCACAATTAAAACCAAAACACTCCCACATGGCCCTCATCTTCTTCCATATGGACACTCATCATTACCTCTGGCTTGAGGTTTCCATGAGGGGCACAGCCCAAGACAGTGTCCAAAATAACCTCCATTGCCCCTCATTTGCCTAAAGTCAGGGTGTCCTGGACACTCGTCCGGGGAACCAGGAGTGATCAAATAGGCCTGCTATTAATATTGCTTTGCTCCTCCAATTTGAGGCCTACTGACTGTCAGGTATAGATTCTTTATGTGATTTGGATTCTGGAGAAAACCCAAGCACCTATGGGATAGCCTCTAAAGGGCTTTGAAGAACTCATTTGATCCAAAGGTTCCTATTCTCACTTAATGGAGGTCAGGAACCTTACAGGGGAAGGCGAGAGACTTCTTCCATAATGACTGCTCTTTTGGCCAATTTAGTTTTGGATGCAAACATGGGATTTTCTTTACATCCATCATGTGCTGAGAATCTAAGCCAAAGCCTAACACAGGACCTAGAGCCTGATTCAGACATATCCCTTTCCAATGCAATTAAGCAAAGAGTCACAGGTGATGCCCATTGATTTCCATTTGAAAACTGTTTTCTTTAGGCTTCCCAAAGGGGTGGCCAGAGGCAAAGACCTTCCTGACATTGAGGGCAACAGAACAATAGGTAACCAAAGCAGTATTTCTCCACTGAGACTTTCCTGATTACACTGATATCTGAGTTTTCTGAGTTGCTCGCCATTCCCTTCAGCTATCCAGTACATGGCCATGTCACAGAGCTTGGTGGTGGTATACATCTTGGACACAAAACCATGAGCCTATTCTGGAAAGTGGCCAGAATTCAGAAAGAAAACAGGAACTTAGGAAGATATCAGGGGTTGCCCATCAATAATGCAAGCCACAGTCCATTCATAAATGGGAAGTATGAATCCGGGGAAGCTTTCTACTAGACAGGACACATCCATTGAAGCATTCTCTTTTCTAATGTCTACAACCCCTGACACAGTGGGATACACAGACCTAGAATCACTCGCCTTTTCAAACGACTTACTAGAATCAATTAACTCCAAACAAAACAAACTGCCTTTCTTACCTATTCTCAGAACATGAGACAAAACCACAAACACACACCCACACCCACAAATGCACCTCCTTCCCCCAAGTAGGTCTGTGACTATCCGCAGTGTCCTCTGACTGGTGGGCCATACTATGTTTCCATGAAATGGCCTGTTCTGTCTCAGATCTGTTCTCCTTGTCCAACTCTGTGAAGTTGACAGGAGCCAGCGGTGAGCCACAACCTGGTTTCTCAGGAAAGGGCCCTCTTCAGAGCTTTACTGGCATTTGGCCATCCTCACATGAGTAGGTACCAAGAAAGACTGACTCTGTCCTTGGTAAATCCAAACAAGTGAGATCACTGGGACTGGGACTGGGACTGGCTGTGGGTGCCTGGCTTCCTGGACACATGTTCAGAGATTTCGAACACCAAGGAAGTGAGGTGAGGTCACTTCCTTCAGGAACTGAATGAGGTCACTGCCTTGGCAAACACATTGTCCTAATTGTTGCTTCCAAGGCCCCATGAGATGGAGGCTGCCCCTACTTCCTGTGACACTTTCACAAGTTAGAATGGTATATCATCCATAGGCACTCCAGAACAGCTCTCCACACTGGCCTGTTTTGGTCCATCTTCTCTACATTAAGAAGAGAGAGGCAGATTCAGACACAACCCTTCATCCTGACCAGGTTGTTGGCCGTGGAAGGTGACTCTTACTCTCTCAGGTCCTTCATAGCTGCCTACATCTTCTACAGGGATCATTTCTGCATGGACGTTTGAGGTTCTCAGCGGGTGGAAGATCCCCTAAATTCCTGTATTGTAAGACCAACTCTTTCCCTGCTCTTCTGTAAAGTTAGATTGAGGGAACAGTGTATGGTTAGGGTTAATAACATGTTCGATTTGGGTTAGGAATTGTTCTGCTGTATGAATAATGTTATTGGGAACCTGCGATATTTATAAGACTATAGAAGTGAAATATAAGTATGAAAACAGAAATGTTCTAAGGTTGTATGGTAATTCTAGGCTTAAAATAAAAACATGTTGGAGATTTATGTGTATCATTTGTGTTGTATAATTGGACTTGTTATCAAAAAGATATGTACAGTTACATGTTACTTTTTACACTTAGATAAAATTTAAAAGTATTTTTAAGTTAATGAGAGCCTAATCTCTGTGAAGGTTTTATTGTAAAACACAAAGGTAAAATGCCCATTCATTTCTATGTGAAAACTGTTTTCTTCAGGCTTCAGGAAGGAGTAGCCTGAGGAAAAGATGTTCCTGATATTCAGGGCAACATAACAATAGGTAATCAAAAGGCCCAAAGCAGGGTTTTTCCACTGAGACTTTACTGGTCACACTGATATCAGAGTTTTCTGAGATGCATTCCCTTCAGCTATCCAGTACATGGCCATGTCACAGAGCTTGGAAGTGGTACATATCTTGTACACAAAACCATGAGCCTATTTTGGAGAGTGGCCAGAATTCAGGAAGGATACAGGAACGTAAGAAAATAATAGGTGTTGCCCATTGATAAGGCAAGCCACAGTCCATTTATAAAATGGGCAGGATGAATGCTTGGAGGTTTTCTCTTTGACAGGACACACCCATTGAGGCATTCTCTTTTCTAATGTCTACAACCATGGACACAGTGGGATACACAGACATAGAAACACTCGCCTTGTCAAAGGACTAACTAGAAACAGTTCACTCCAAACCAAACAAACCCCCTTTCCTAACTATTCTCAGAACATGAGAAAAAACCACAAACACACTCAAACACCCACGAAGTCACCTCCTTCCCCCAAGTAGGTCTGAAACTATCCAGAGTGTCCTCTGACTGGAGGGCAATACTATGTTTCCCAGAAATGGCCTGTCCTGTCTCAGATCTGGTCTCCTGGGTCATATCTGTGAAGTTGTCAGGAGACAGCAGTGAGCCTCTAACTTCTTTCTCTGGAAGGGCCCCTCTTCAGAACTTTCCTGGCATTTGGCCATCCTCACATCACTAGGTACCACAAAAGACTGACTCTGTCCTTGGCAAATCCAAACATGTGAGACCACTGTGACTGGAGCTTGGACTGGGTCTGGATGCTTGGCTTCCTGGAACCCAAATTCGGAGAGTTCCATCAACAAGGATGTGAGGTGAGGTCACTTCCTTCAGGAACTGAATGTGGTAACTGCATTTGCAACCACTTTGTCCTAACATTTGCTTCCTAGGGTCTCATAATATGGAGGATGCGCCTACTTCCTGTGACACTTTCACAAGTTCGAATGGTATAGAAACAATAGGCACCTGGGAACAGCTCTCCACACAGGCCTAGTTTGGTCAATCTTCCCTACATTAAGAAGAGAGAGGATGATTCAGACACATGCTTTTAACCTGACCGGGTTGTTTGCCATGGAAGATGACGTTTGCTCTCTCAGGCCTTTCATAGCTGCCTGCATCTTCTCCAGGGATCATATCTGCATGGACCTTTGAGGTTGTCAACAGGTGGAAGGTCCCCTACACCCCTGTATTGTAAGACCAACTCTGTCCCTGCTCTTCTGTAAAGTTGGATTGAGGGAAAAGTGTATAGTTAGGATTAATAACATGTTCGATTTGTGGTAGGAATCATTCTGTTGGATGAATAATGGTATTGGGAACCTGCAATATTTATAAGAATATACAGGTGAAATGTAATTATGAAAACTGAAATCTAGGTAAGATTTGAATACCAGAAAGGCATTGGGCCCATGATTGGGATACTTATCTTTGAATTATGTTCTGCACAGATGTCTCAGATAAATCAATATACAATGGCATAGGACCTTGTACCTTGGATGATTGATTGTTGAAGAGTTCATCCAGTCAAAAAGGGATAGTCGGTAGGATTAGGTAGATAGTCGGTAGGTTTAGAAAAAAGAGTGAGTATAGTATTTGGACAAAAAGTTCTTTAGCAATAGGGTTTCGGATAAAGAGTGAATGTAAATGTCAGCACATGTGAAGAATCAGTCACTATGATGAACTGGGGAAAATATGTAGGAAAAGAGATATCAATAGAGACATTAGGAAATCAGACAAAATATAAAGTGAGTGATAGGATTAGACATTTTCAACATGGTTGAGGTTGAATATATAATCTTGGGAAGAAACAAATATGTACTCACCAATAGAATTGACATTTGAGAGAATTAGGCATCCAAGACATGGATGTTTTTAGTAATCCATGTTCACTTTCCATTTAGGCTTCGGGACAATCCTAAGTGTGACCTTTGCATTTTGTGTCCAGAATATTACTGTGATAAAATGTATATGTAGATCAGTTGACATGAGTCTTTCTTCCACCATTTCTGTGAGCAAAATTTTGAAGATATACGAATTATTATTGAGGGTACACAGAGGTGTACCCTGTGTCTATCAATATAGAGACAATGCATGAATAGACCATACTGTGAATAAATAATATAACTGGTTCCACTTTAAACAATGGATTGAATTGATATTTGAAAGTATACAAGAAATCTTATATTGATATACAATCATTCATTCCCACCAGTTTTACATCTAATGGTAATATTAGGTTTACGGTTTATCATGACAGGTGTGTGAGTTTTGCTTCAAAAATGATAATGGAAATCAAAAATAATGTCTTTGGAAAAAAGTCTCATGAAAGGAGCAGTCAAGAAACGTGGAGGAATACATGTGTTCTGAAGCAGGAAGTGATTGAAAGTAAAACAAATGCGTATAAATTTGCTAAATTGTGAATGAAATATACATACTATGATGTGCATAAACTGGACAAATAGTAATGTACCAGTGTTGAATAAAAATGAACGTCAAAATACAATTATATCCCATAGGAATCTTCTTGCATTTATGTTAAACTGGGTCAGTTACTGTAGAAATATTAGAATTTTTTTTGGTGTTATAATACAATTTATTTTAGCACTAGCATGCCACAGAATGTCGAGGAAAGAGCAATGGATTTTTAGTTATCGCACTAGTAATCTATCATTAAATGACTATTTTGGGGAGTTTAGAAATTACATAAGGCTATGTAACATTTTTTTATTTAGCATTCATAAAAACTTAGAATTTTGGTAATATTTCTACTTTTTTATTTTTTTTTATTTTTTTCAGTTGTTGATCGACCTCATTTTATTTATTTATATGTGGTTCTGAGAATATAACCCAGTGCCTCACACATGCTAGCCAAGCATGTTACCACTGAGCCAGACACCCAGACCCTCCACATTTATCTTATAATCAAACACTCCTCTCCCTCTTCTTTACTCACTTTCTTCCTCATTTTCCCCCTTCTCTCTCTTCCTTTTTCATTTTCCCTCCATAGGAGTTTTTCTCTCATGTCATTACAAACAGTAATATGCTATGAAATTTACATTTAAGAATTTTTTTATAGTCATTCTTTTTTCTTGAGAAAATTTAATAATTATAATAACCTATAGATATATTACAATACATTTATTATACATATGTATCTATATTCATGCATATGTATTACATATGATATATATACATATATATTTAAAAGTACTTTGATTAGCCTGTTAGAAATAATATAGACCAAGTCTTTCTTAATTTTCAAGTCTTCTAGAATTAACAGCTTACAGTGAAAATCAAATAAACATATTTAAGTAAACAGGTATCATTCTTATTTATCAATACTTATCATTTAAGTTTTTATATTACATTAAGCTGTGATATGGCATATTAACTCTTATGAATTAGTGAAATTTTATTTGAACAACCTTTTATTTAAGGACCATATGCACTGACATTTTAAATGGCTTTCTTGTGATTTTAATTTCTATCAATTGCATATTTATTGCCAAATACTTATTTTATTAATTTTCATATTCATGATTGATATAAAGTCAATTGTTTAATTCTTCTTGTAAGTAGTTACTTATTACAGTAATAATTCTACATCTTTATAAGAAAAATGGTACAAAGATATTTTCATGCAAAATTAAGAATAATTGCATGCTCTAAATGTTTCATTGTTGATACATATAATAAAGAGCTTTTGATGAGTCTCTTCCCCAGTAAAACATAAAATGCAAAGATATAGTTGGGTATGTATGTCCAAATAAAGATAAGGAAAAATACACATTATCAGCTACAAACTATCAAATAAAAGATGAAAAGAACAATCCAACACATTGTACGAACTTGTCAGATGAGGTAGCCTAAGACTAGACCTGGTCCATGACAAAATATTCACGAAAAAAATGAAATATGAAAAATATAGGAAATGATATGAATTTTTCATGAAGGTAGGTGGATTATCCTTTAATCTCAATATATGTTCATTTTCAAAAGCCAGTTTTCTGGTAAAATAAATTTGTGATATTTACAACTACACAAAACAAACTTTCTGCTTATCAAAATGAATGCATCTCAACTTCTTTTTAGCTGATTTCTTCCCACTCAATTTTAAACCTTTGTTTATTTATTTTTATTGGTTTTTCAAAACATTACAAAGCTCATGATATATCATCTTTCATACATTTGACTGAAATGGGTTATGAACTCCCAATTTTCCCCAAATACGAATTGCAGAATCACATCAGTTACACATTCACATTTTTACATAATGTCACATTAGTGACTGTTGTCCTCTGCTACCTTTATTATCCCCTACTATCCCCCCTCCCCTTTCATCCTATCTTCCCTCTCTTCCTCATCTGCTTTTTCACTTCTCTCTCTTGTTCCCGCCTTTCCCCTCACAACGTCTTATATGTAATTTTGTGTAACAATGAGGGTCTCCTACCATTTCCATATGCTTTCCCTTCTCTCTCCCTTTCTCTCTCCCACTTGTCTTTGTTTAATATTAATCTTTTCCTCATGCTCTTCCTCCCTGTTCTATTCTTAGTTACCCTATTTTTATCAAAGCAGACATTTGGCATTTGTTTTTTTAAGGATTGGCTATCTTCTCTTAGCATAATCTGATTTAATGCCATCCATTTCCCTGCAAATTCTATGATTTTGACATTTTTTAGTGCTGCATCCATCGTGTATAGATGCCACATTTTTTTTATCCATTCATCTATTGAATTGCATCTAGGTTGGTTACACAGTCTAGGTATTGTGAATTGTGCCACTATGATCATTGATGTGGCAGTATCCCTTTAGTACACTCTTTTAAGATCCTCAGGGAATAGTCCGAGAAGGGCGATAGCTGGTTCAAATGGTGGATCCATTCCTAGCTTTCCCAGGAATCCCCATACTGCTTTCCATGTTGGCCTCACCAATTTGCAATCCCACCAGCGGTGTACAAGTGTCCCCTTTTCCCCACATCCTCGTAAACACTTGTTGTTGTTTGACTTCATAATGGCTGCCAATCATACTGGAGTGAGATGGTATCTTAGGGTGGGTTTGATTTGCATTTCTCTGACTGCTAGATATGGTGAGCATTTTTTCATGTACTTGTTGATTGATTGTATGTCCTCCTCGGTGAAGTGTCTTTTCAGGTCCTTGGCCCATTTGTTGATTAGGTTATTTGTTATCTTATTGATAATTTTTTTGAATTCTTTGTATATTCTGGATATTAGGGCTCTATCTGAAGTGTGAGGGGTAAAAATTTGTTCCCAGGATGTAGGCTCTCTATTTACTTCCCTTTTTGTTTCTCTTGCAGAGAAAAAAAACTTTTTAGTATAAGTAAGTCTCATTTTTTTATTCTTGTTAAGAACTCTTGGGCTATGAGCGTCCTATTAAGAAATTTGGAGCCCGACCCCACAGTACGTAGATCGTAGCCAACTTTTTCTTCTATGAAACGCAGTGTCTCTGATTTTATATCTAGATCCTTGATCCATTTTGAGTTAAATTTTGTGCATGGCGAGAGAACGGGATTCAGTTTCATTTTGTTGCATATGGATTTCCAATTTTCCCAGCACCATTTGTTGAAGATGCTATCCTTCCTCCACTGCATGCTTTTAGCCCCTTTATCAAATATAAGAAAGTTGTAATTTTGTGGATTGGTTTCTGTGTCCTCTCTTCTGTACCACTGGTCCACCTGCATTTTTCGGTACCAGTTCCATGCTGTTTTTGTTACTATTGCTTTGTAGTACATTTTGAACTCTTGTATCGCTATACCTCCAGATTCACACTTCCTGCTTACAGTTGCTTTTGCTATTCTGGGTCTTTTATTTTTCGATATGAATTTCATGATTGATTTATCTATTTCTACAAGAAATGCCGTTGGAATTTTGATTGGCATTGCATTAAACCTGTAGAGAACTTTGCGTAATATTGCCATTTTTATGATGTTAGTTCTGCCTATTCATGAACAGGGCACATGTTTCCATCTTCTGACATCTTCTTCTATTTCTCTCTTTAGATTTCTGTAGTTTTCATTATATAAATCTTTCACCTCTTTTGTTAGGTTGATTCCCAAGTATCTTATTTTATTTGAGGATGTTGTGAATAGAGTGGTTTTCCTCATTTCCATTTCAGAAGTTTTTTTTTCTGTTATACAGGAATGCATTTGATTTATGCGTGTTAATTATATATCCTGCCACTTTTCTGAATTCATTTATTAACTTTAGCCATTTCTTTGTAGACATTTTTGTGTCTGTTAAATATATTATCATGTCATCTGCAAATAGTGATACTTTAAATTCTTCTTTTTCTATTTTTATGCCTTTAATTTCTTTTGTCTGTTTAATTGCTCTGGCTAGTATTTCAAGAACTAAATTGAATAGAAGTGGTGATAGAGGGCATCCCTGTCTTGTTCCAGATTTTAGAAGGAATGCCTTCAGTTTTTTCTCCATTTAGGATGATGCTAGCCTGAGGTTTAGCATATATAGCTTTTACAATGTTGAGGTAAGTTCCTGTTATCCCTAGTTTTTATAGAGTTTTGAACATAAATGGATGCAGAACTTTGTCAAATGCTTTTCTGCATCTATCGAGATGATCATATAGTTCTTGTCTTTAAGTCTATTGATGTGGTGAATGGCATTTATTGATTTTCGTATATTGAACCATCCTTGCATCACAGGGATGAATCCTCCTTGATGATGGTGCACAATTATTTTGATATGCTTTTGTACTCGATTTGTCAGAATTTTATTGAGAATTTTTGCATCCAAGTTCATTAGAGAAATTGGTCTGTAGTATTCTTTCTTTGAAGTGTCTTTGTCTGGTTTCGGGATCAGGGTGATGTTGGCCTCATAGAATGAATTTGGAAGAGCTCCTTCTTTTTCTATTTCTTGAAAAAGCTTGAAAAATATTGATTTTAATTCTTCTTTGAAGGTTTTGTAGAAATCCGCTGTATTCCCATCCGGTCCAGTGCTTTTTTTGGGTTGGCAGTCTTTTGATTGCTTCTTCTATGTCTTCCTTTGTTATTGGCCTGTTTAAATTGTTTGTGTCTTCCTGACTCAATCTGGGCAGATCGTATGACTTAAGAAATTTAACAATACCTTCACAATATTCTATTTTATTGGAATATAGTGTTTCAAAATACTTTCTAATTATCTTCTATATTTCTGTAGTGTCTGTTGTGATATTGCCTTTTTTATCCCACATGTTAGTAATTTGAATTCTCTTTCTTCTTCTCTTCCTTAGCGTGGCTAAGGGCCTGTTGATCTTATTTACTTTTTCAAAGAACCAACTTTTAGTTTTATCAATTTTTTCAACTTTTTTTTTGTTTCAATTTCGTTGATTTCTGCTCTAAATTTAATTATTTCTTGTCTTCTACTACATTTGCTGTTGTTTTGCTCTTCCTTTTCCAGGTTTTTGTGGTGTAGTTTAAGTTCATTTATTTGTTGTTTTTTTTTTCTTTTTTTGAGGAAAGAACTCCAAGAAATGAATTTCCCTCTTAAAACTGCTTTCATTGTGTCCCATAGATTCCGGTATGTTGTGTCTGTATTGTCATTTGTCTCTAAGAATTTCTATCTCCTTCTTTATGTCTTCTGTAAGCCATTGGTCATTCAGTAGCATGTTGTTCATTTTCCATGTGACGTAGGATTATTCCTTCCTTCTTTTCTCATTGATATCCAGTTTCATTCCATTATGATCAGATATGGTGCACGGTATAATCTCCATGCCTTTATATTTACTAAGAATTGCCCTATGGCATAATATATGGTGTATCTTTGAGTAGGATCCATGTGCTGCTGAGAAGAACATGTATCCACTTGATGATGGTTGATATATTCTATATATGTCGGTTAAGTCTAGGTTATTGATTGTGCTGTTGAGTTCTATAGTTTCTTTATTCAGTTTTTGTCTAGAGGATCTCTCTAATGCCGAGAGTGGTGTGTTGAAGTCACCCATAATTATTGTGTTGTAGTCTATTTGACTCTTGAACTTGAGGAGAGTTTGTTTTATGAACGTTGCACCTCCATTGCTTGGTGCATACAAATTGATAATTGTTTTTTTCTTGTTGGTGGATGATTTCTTTTAACAGAATATAGTGTCATTCTTTATCCCTTTTGATTAACTTAGGTTTGAAGTTGATATTATTCCATATGAGTATGGCAAATCTTTCTTGCTTCCGAGGGCCATGTGAGTGTTATGATTTTTCCCAACCTTTTACCTTCAGCCTGTGTATGTCTTTTCCTATCATATGAGTCTCCTGAAGGCAGAATATTGTTGGATTTGTTTTTTTGATCCAGGTTACTAGCACATGTCTCTTGATTAGTGAATTTAGGCCATTAACATTTAAGGTTACAATTGAAATATGATTTGTACTTCCAGTCATGTTTATTTATTTATTATATTTTAGTTTGGATAGTTTTTACTTTTTTGGTTACTTTCCTCCCGCTTTACTGAGATACTTCCCACTGTTAGTTTTGGGCACTATTTTTTAACTCTTCTTCTTGTAGTATTTTGCACAAAATGCTTTGCAGTGCTGGTTTTCTGGCTGAGAATTGTTTTAGCTTTTGTTTATCGTGAAAGACTTTAATTTCATTGTCAAATCTGAAGCTTAACTTTTCTTTATATGGTATTCTTGGTTGGAATTCTTTTTTTTTTCAGCATTTGAATTACATTGTTCCAGGATCTTCTCACTTTCAAAGAATGTGATGAAAAATCAGTTGTTAACCTAATTGGTTTACCCCTGAATGTAATCTGCCTCCTTTCTCTTATAGCTTTTAATATTCTCTCCTTGTTCTGTATGTTGGCTATCTTCATAATTATATGTCTTGGAGTTGGTCTATTTTGGTTTTGAATGTTTGGGGTCCTGTAGGCTTCCAGGAATTGGCAATCCAATCCATCATTCATCTCTGGGAAGTTTTATAGAATTATTACATTTAATATGTTGTCCATTCCTTTGGTTTGAATCTCTATGCCTTCTTCTATCCTGATGACTCTTAAATTTGTTTTTTGTTTTTTTATGACATCCCATATCTTTTGAATAAATTCCTCGTGGGATTTAAGCATCTTTTCTGTGTTTACTCAATTCTTTTCAAGTTGATAAACTTTGTCTTCATTATCTGATGTTCTGACTTCTACTTGATCTAGTCTATTTGTAATATTCTCGTTTGAGTTTTTAATTTGATTTATATTTTCCTGCATTTCTAGGATTACTGTTTAATATTTTTTTTAAGATCTCTATCTCCTGGTAATGCTCATTCTTTGCCATTTGAATTTGTTTGTTTAATTCATTTTCAAAATATACTTTTATTGCTTGGACTTGCTGCCTCATGTCTTCTCTAATATTCCTTTCCATCTGAGTTCGGTATGCCTTGAGTTCTTTCCCTATCCCTGTTTCTGATGCTTCAAGGTCCTCCTGTAGATTTAAGTTGTCCTGCATTGTTTGTACTCCTTTTTTGCCCTTGTTTTTTCATGATGTTCACGTTACTTTCCAGCTCTATTTGATTGCTGTGTTTCTGCTTTATTCTTTAGATTTGTTTTGGTGTTGTATATCTCTGTTGTCTCTCCTTTGTGTTGGTAAACTATGCCTGCTAAAGTGGATTCCGCTTGGAAGTAATTCCGAAGGCCGAGCTCCAGTGATGTCACCTCTCTGCTTTGGCCGGCCCCAGGCTCCTTGCCGAGGTGTCCGAATTGGGGGGTGGGACTTGACTGTCTCTGGTTTGTTTCAGCTCTGGGTCACTGGCAGGCGGGCGGTCTCCAGCCGCCCAATTGCGCGGTTGGTCGCCAGCGGGCAGGCGGTCTCCAGCCGCCCAGTCACGCGGGCAGCAGGTGGGCTGTCGCCGTTGGGTTGGCAATCTCTAGCCACGCAGTCTCACGCTCGGTTGCCGGCGGGCGGGCATTCCTCAGCCCCCCAGTAACTCAGGCAGTGGGTGGAATGTCACGTGCAGGCCTGCGGTCTCCAGCCGCCCAGTCACAAGGGCCTGCCTTCTAGTCCTTTGGTTTCTCCTGCTTGTCCTGGTTTCTTTTTCTAGACCAGATTTCCCCTGAGTGATGCCTCTCGGCAGTTCAAACTGTACTCTGTGCCTGCCGTTTGTTGGGTGTGGAGGGTGTCTTTTGGGAACCCAAACACTCTATTGTTTTGATTTTTTCCGCTTGCCCCTCCCCCAGCACTGGCTATACACGTTTCGTTATGGCCACTGATGGTAGGGGGAGTCGAAAGTCAGGTGTCTCTAGTTTTTCTTGCGTCTTTATGCAGGCTTGCTCTGATTAACCCTCCCCCGGAAAGCCTAGGAGACATTTTATGCGAATTCCCCGCTGTATGAGAGATGAGCTGAGTAACACACATCTGTTTTATTGTTGCAGTCTATTGTAGAGGGGCGGTGGTTACTTCAGATCTCAAAGATGGTGGCCGCTGGTTTCCTTGGTGGAGTTTCTTTTATGGGGGATAGAACTATACCACTTTCTTCCCTGTCTGAATTCCCAAACTCAGCCCGGGGATCAGTGGGAGCTCAGCCGGCAGGATTCCACAGAATCCGCAGCAACATTTCTCCCTGCTTCAGGTCACTTCTCGGTGGTGCCCCGCCATCTGAAACAGCAGGCCTGGCTGCATGATTCAATCAGCCCGGATCTCTGATTGCACAGTTGGCTATTGGGAACCCCGGCACTCTATTGTTTTGATTTTTTTTTTCCGCTTGCCCCTCTCTCAGCGCTGGCTAGACAGGTTTTTTTCACCACTGATGGGAGGGGGAGTTGAAAGTCAGGTGCCTCTAGTTTTCCCCTATCTTTATGCAGGCTCCCTCTGATAATCTCTCCCCCAGAAAGCCTAGGAGAGATTTGATGCAAATTCCCCGAAGTATGGGACATGAGCTGAGTAACAGTAACAGAATAACAACATTTTATTGTTGCAATCTGTAGGGGAGTGGCTGTCGTTACTTCACCTCACCAAGATGGTGGCCGTTGGTTTCCTTCGTGGAGTTTCTATTGTGGGGGTTAGAACTGTACCACTTCCTTCCCCATCTGAAACCCTGAACTCAGCCCAGGGCTCAGTGGGGACTCTACTGGCAGAATTCCACAGAATCTGCATCAACGTTTCTCCGTGATTATTAATCGCATCTCGGTGGTGCCCTGCTGTCTGTAGCCACTGGACGGGTAGCGTGGATCAGTCAGAGAGGATCTCCGGTCGCAGAGTTGGCTCATGTTTGAGACTCATTTACCGGACCTCAGTGCTAGAAATCCTTCTTCTAGGTTTCAGTGCACCCCCATTTTGCTGTAAGTTCCTAACAAGATAGTTTTTTGTCGTTCTTAGTCGTTAGTCACCTGCGCAGTGGCGCGGTACACTGGGTATGATGCTCTCTATTCGAGGCCATCTTGCAATGTCAAAATATTATGATTTGTATGCACCATTCACTGAAGTTAGTTTTCAGTATTAGGAAACAAATATGTATTTCAGGTGGATGAATATTTCTGAGAATAATCTTGTGAAAAGTTCATTATAAATCCTCATACATGAATATGAATAATTTTAGGAAGTGTATAATAAGACACATATATTTCATATTTTGAAAAATCGGGAGAGTATATATATATATATATATATATATATATATATATATATATATACACACACACACAAACACACACACCGAGACATTAAAAAGTAGCAATATATATGCCAATCGAAATTCATCATTAAATATATAACATCCACTTATCCAAAAATATACATTTTACTGAAGATGGATTTATGCATAATGTTGGTCAACTAGTAAGCTCACCCATAGGTTGAATTTTCTGTTCCAACAGAGGTTAGGAGGAGTGATCTCTTCTCACAATTTTTATCTGCCATGTCAGCCACCTCAGAAGAATGTACATGTGATACCAGGTAGGATTCTATTTGTGCATATAAAAATACATGTGTTTAATAGGCTACAGAAAAAGGGAGAGAGGAATTCACATATTTGTTAATTTTAAAAACACATGGAGAACTATGTCAATAAACATTAACTATATTTATAACTCCTACACAATATAATGCAAAAGGGATGTCCAACTACATACCATGCCTTCTCTGAATTGCTGGTATTTGTATTCTTTTTGGGTTACTATTCTCCATCATATAAGGATTAGTAGTCAGAGTCTAGTAGGGTATGGGTTAGTGTCAGAGATTCAGTATTTCAAATGGACAATAGGAAAGTAAACCCAATGTGTTTGCAAATATGTGCTACACAAAAATCTTCCCACTCACATTAAAAACCATCCCTTGATATTACCCTCACTGGAAGAAATACACAATTAGAGGATAAGAGTTAGAAAATCTGTGAATACATACCCGGAATGGAATATGCTGAGGAGTTCACAACCTTGGAGGTGGTAGATGAGTTTCCAAAAGTAAAAGACAAGGTAAACACTGCACAACATGGAGCTCTGCAGGCCTAAAGACTTCTTGAGATACTGCCTCTGAGTTGGGACACTTAAAATGTATGTTGTTGTCGGTAGCTTTAGCATCCTATGTAGTGAGATCATCAAAACTGGGTCAACATCTATGTGACCTGGAGGACATGGTATCTTATTTTCCAATTAAAATGAGGCAGCAGTGCTGAATTCTCACTTTGTGGGTAAACTGTGGCAACTGGGGGATAAGTGTCTCTGCGTGTGGACTGTGAAGCCATTTGGTCATACTCTACTTTTCGTGGTGATTCTTGCTGCTGCACTGGGAGTTTGGTATTGGCTTAATGAAATACAAGGAGTTCAACTGGGACACAGTGCTGGAGGGAGTTCTGTCACGTGTGGTGGGACAGGGTCTCCAGGAGAATGCACCAACCAGGCTTATGTCCAACATAGCTTGCCCCCTTGACCATATCAACCTGATTCTGAACATTGCCCAGAAACCTATCCATATAACAAGATGCCTTTACATATAAGGGTCTGCTGGCTGCATCATGTCAGTCACAAGCCATTTGAAAGCCAATGGCCAATCCACATGAAACCACCAGAGATGGTTTATCTCACACCTACCCACCTTTGCTGTAGGCCCACTACTCAGCAGGTTCCAACTTACTGGTATCTCTGTTCTACACCATTTTTGTGAAACCCAGTCAATCAAGGCACTTTCTCGTACACTCATGATCAGCAACAGGATCTCCAATGGTTTTCCAGTGCCACCTGGTAATGGGAATTTCATAAATTTCATGGTATTTATCGAGCCCATTTTTTAAGGTTGAAGTTGGAGGCACTGAGTGTTTCATTTAATTCAGTAACCATTAAATGGTGAGGAAGCCCATTTCAATGAAAGCTCTGGAAGACTCTCACAGGCAAGGCTTCCCAAAGAGTTGCCAAATGGTCACATAAAGCCAGGCATATTGAGGTCTACAATGTAAAATCCGTGCGTGTTTTGACTCTCAATTATGGGTGCTAATTCTTTCAGAAAAAAATTATGTGATAACCTGGCTGAGATTCCCTGTGCTCTGTGGAAAGCCTTCCTGGGCACAGATCTCAGTTTCCAAGGGTGACTCTCATGCATGGCCTCCTAAAATCCCAACAAAACTCATGGCAATACCTCTCTGAGATCAGTTCCAGAACTCAGTCTCTAAGGGGAATCACACTAGAATTCAAGACCAGGTGGAGCCAGTCATATTTTTCAACAACCACACTAATAACCACAATTAAAACAAGAACACTTCCACATGGCCGTCATCTTCTTCCATATAGATACTCATTTTAACCTCTGGCTGGAGGTTTCCATGAGGGGCACAGCCCAAGACAGTGTCCAAAATAAGCTCCCTTGCCCCTCATTTGCTTAACGTTGGGGTGGCCTGAACACCTTCCTGTGAACCATGACTTATCAAATAGGCCTGCCGTTAATACTGCTCTGCTTCTCCAATTTGAGGACTACTGACTGTGGGGTTTAGATTCTTCATGTGAATTGGAATCATTGGAATCACCTATGGGCTAGCCTCTGAAGGGCTTTGAAGAACTCATTTGACCCAAAGGCACCCTATTCTCACTTGATAGAGGTCAGGAACCTTACAGAGGTAGGGAGAGACTTCATCCACAAAAACTGCTCTTTTGGCCATTTTGGTTTTGGATGAACACGTGGGATGTATAAGGTGCTGAGTATCTAACCACAGCCTCACACAGGGCCAAGAGGCTGTTTCAGAAACATCCATTTCCAAAGCAATTAAGCAAAGAGCCACAGGTGATGCCCATTAATTTCCATTTGAAAACAGTTTTTTTCAGGCTTCACAAATTAGTGTCCTGAGGTAAAGACCTTCCTGAAATTCAGAGCAACAGAACAATAGGTAAGCAAAAGGCCCAAAGAAGGGTTTCTCCACTGAGACTTTCCTGGTCCCACTGATATCTGAGTTTTCTTAGATTCTCACCATTCCCTTCAGCTATCCAGTACATCACCATTTCACAGAGCTTGGGGGTGGTACATATCTTGGACACAAAACCATGAGGCTATTCTGGAGAGTTTCCAGAATTCAGGAAGAAAACAGAAACTACTGAGAGCAGATGTTGCCCTTCAATAAGACAAGCTGCAGTCCATTTGTAAATTGGGCAGGATGAATGCTTGGAAGCTTTCTACTAGACAGGACACATCCATTGATGCATTCTCTTTTCTAATGTCTACAATCACTGACAGAGTGGGATACACAGACATAGAAGCACTCGCCTTGTCAAACGACTTACTGGAAACAGTCCACATCAATCCAAACAAAGAGCCTTTCCTAACTATTCTCAGAACATGAGACAAAACCACAAACCCACACACACACACTCAAAGGCACCTCCTTTGCTCAAGTAAGTCTGTGACTATCCATAGTGTCCTCAGAATGGTGGGCCATTGTATGTTCCCCCAAAATGGCCTGTCCTGTATCAGATCTGGTCTCCTTGGCCAACACTTTGAAGTTGTTAGGAGCCATGGGTGAGCCACTACCTGCTTTCCCAGGAAAAGCTCCTCTTCAGAGCTTTCCTGTCATTTGGCCATCGTCACATCAGTAGGTACTAAGAAAGACTGACTCTGTTCTTGGTAAATCAAAACAAGTGAGACCACTGGGACTGGGACTGTGACTGGCTCTTGGTGCCTGTCTTCCAGGATCAAACGTCCAGAGAGTTCCATCACCAAGGCAGTGAGGTGAGGTCATTTCCTTCAGGAACTGAAAGAGGTCACTGACTTGGCAACCACCTTGTCCTAACAGTTACTTCTAAGGGTCCCATGAGATGGAGGCTGTCCCTACTTCCTGTCACACTTTCACAGTTAGAATGGTATACCAACCATAGGTACCTGAGAACAGCTCTCCACACAGGCCTGGTTTGGTCCATCTTCTCTACATTAAGAAGGTAGAGGCTGATTCAGACACATCCCTTCATCCTGACCAGATAGTTTGCCATGGAAGATCTCTTTTGCTCTCTCAGGTCCTTCATAGCTTCCTTCATCATCTCAGGGGATCATTTCTGCATATACCTTTGATGTTCTCAGCAGGTGGAAGATCCCCTACATTCCTGTATTGTAAGACCAACTCTGTCCCTCCTCTTCTTTAAAGTTAGATTGAGGGAAAAGTGTATGTTTAGGGTTAATAACATGTTTGATTTGTGTTAGGAATCTTTCTGCCGGATGAATAATGGTATTGGGAGCCTGTGATATTTACAAAAATATATAGGTAAAATATAAGTATAAAAACAGAAATCTAGGTAAGATTGGAAGCCAGAAGGGAACTGGGCCCTTGAGTGCGATACTTAGGTTTGAATTATGTTCTGCACATGTGTCTCAGATACATTGATATACAATGGCATAGGACCTTATACCTTGGATAATTGATTGTCGAAGAGAACATCGAGTCAAAAAACTATAGTCAGTAGCATTAGGAAGATAGTCAGTAGGTTTAGAAAGAAGAGTGAGTATAGGATTTGGACCAAAAGTTCTTTAGCAATAGGGTTTCGGGTAGAGAGTGAATGTAAATGTCAGCATATGTGAAGTGTCAGTCACAATGATGAACTGGGGGAAATATGTATGAAAGCAGGTATCAATAAAGATATTACCAAATCAGGCAAAGTATGAAGTGAGTGATAGGATTAGACATTTTCAACATGTTTGAGGTTGAATATATAATCTTAGGAAGAAACAAATATGTAGTCACCAATTTGATTTACATTTGAGAGCATTAGGCAACCTGGACATGGTTCTTTTTAGTAATCCACGCTCCCTTGGCATTTAGGCTTTGATACAATCATGATTGTGACCTTCGTTTTTTGTGTCCAGAATATTCCTGTGATAAAATCTATATATAGATAAGGTGACATGAGTATTTCTTCCACCATTTCTGGGAGCAATATTTTGAAGACGTATAAATTAGTATTGAAGGGACAAAGAAGAGTACACTGTATCTATTAATATAGAGGTAATGCATTAATAGACAATACTGTGAATAAAAAGCATAACTGGTTCCAACTTTAAAAAATGGATTGAATTGAATCGTGAACATATAGAGGAAATCTTATATTGATAAACAATTATTCATTCCAACCAGTTATACATCTAATGTTAATATTAATGTTATGGTTCATCATGAAGAGTGTGTGAGTTTAGCTTCGAAATTGATTATGGAAATTGAAAATAATGTATTTGGAAAGAAGTCTCATGAAAAGACCGGTCAAGTAACATGGAGGAATACATGTGTTCTGAAGCAAGAAGTGTTTGAAAGTGAAACAAATTCCTATATATTTTAAACTTGTGGAAGAAATACATATCCTATGATGTGCAAAAACTGAAGAAATAGTAATGTACCAGTGTTGGATTAAAATGAAGGTCAATATAGACATCATGTCCCATAGGAATCTACTGGCATTGATGTTAAACTGGGTCAGTTACTGTAGAAATATTAGGATTTGTAAACACCATTGATTGAAATTAGTTTTCAGTACTGGGAAATAAATATGTATTTCAGGTGGATGAATATTTCTGAGAATTATCTTCTGAAAAGTTGATTATAAATTTATATACATGAACATGAATGAATTTAGAGAGTGTGTATAAGTCATATACATTTCATATTTTGAGAAATCTAGAGTGTATATATATATATATATTTTTAAATAAACACAAATATACATTAAAAAGTATCAATATATATGCTAATCGTAATTCATCATGTAATATACATCATTCAAAGATGCAAAATATTTATTATACTGAACATGGATTTATGTATAATATTGTTCTACTGGGAAGCTTACACATAGTTTGAATTTTCAGTTCCCACAGCGTTTAGGAGGACAGATCTCTTCTCACAATTTGTATCTGACAATTCAGCCAACTCATGAAAATGTACGTGTGATACCAGGTAGGATTCTGTATGTGCATATAAAAATACATGTGCTGAGTAGGCTACAGAGAAAGGGAGACAGGAATTCACATATTTGTGAACTTTATAAACACATGGAGGACTATTTCAATTAAAAATTGAGTAGATTTATAACACCTACCCTTAATCATGCAAAAGGGAAGTCCAACTGTACAGCATGCCTCCTCTGAACTGCTTGTATTTTTATTCTATTTGGGTATTATTCTTCATCATATTAGGATTAGTAGTCAGAGTATAGTAGGGTATGAGTTACTGTCAGGGATTCAGTATTTCGAATGGAAAATTGGAAATGGATCAATGTGTATGCAAATTAGTGTTACACAAAAATTTTCCCACTCTCATTTAGAACAATAACTTGACATTACCTTCACCCCAAGTAAGACACAATTAGAGAAAAAGAGTTAGAAAATCTTTGAATTCATACCTGAAATGGAAACTGCTCCGGATTTCACAAGCTCGGAGATGGTAGAGGAGTTTCCAAAAGTAAGGGACAATGTAAAAACTCCACAAACATGAAGATTTGCCAGCCTAAAGACGTCTGGAGAAACTGCCGCTAAGATGGACAGTTGAAATATATGTAGTTTTCAGGAACTTTAGCTTTTTTTCTAGTAAGACCATCAAACGTCTTTATGCATCTCTGTGACCTGGAGGACATGGTTTATAATTTTCCAATGAACATGAAGCAGTAGTGCTGAATTCTCTCTTTGTAGGTGAACTATGGCCACTGGGGGCTATGTGTCTCCCCATGTGGACTGTGAAGCCATTTTATCATCCTCCACTTTTTATAGTGTCTCCTGCTGCACTGAGAGTTTTGTATTTGCTTCATGAAATACAAGGAGTTAAACTTGACCACAGTCCTGGAGGGAGTTCTGTCACATATGGTGGGTCAGGGACTGCAGGAGAATGCACCAACAGGACTTGTATACCACATAGGTTGCCTCCGTGACCATAGCAACCTGATTCTGATCATTGCCCTTAAACCTCTCCATATAACATGATGCGTTTACATACAATGTTCTGCTGGCTGCACCATGTCAGTCACAAGCCATTTGGAAGACAATGGCAGATCCACATGACCCCACCACAGATGTTTTATCACACACTTAATCACCTCTGCTCTAGGCCCACTATTCTGCAGGCTCCAAATTACTGGCATCTCTGTTCTACACCATATTCATGAAAGCCTGTTAATCAAGGCACTGTCTGGTACACTCATGATCAGCAACAGGACATCCAAAGGTTCTTCAGTGCCACCTGGTCATTGGAATTTTAAAAATTTCATGGTATTTATCTAGCCAATTTTCAAGGATGAAGTTGGAGGCACTGTTTATTTCAATTCATTCAGGAATCATTCAATGTTGAGGAAGATCATTTCAATGAAAGCTCTGGAGAACTCTCACAGGCAAGGCTTCCCAAAGAGTGGCCAAAAGGTCACATGAAGCCACGCCCATTGAGGTCTAAAATTGAGGTCCATGTGTTTTTTGACTATCAAATATGGCTGCCAAGTCTTTCAGAATTAAATCATGTGATATCCTGTCTGAGATTCCCAGTGCTCTGTGGAAAGCCACCGTGGGCATAGATCTCAGTTTCCAAGGGCGACTCTCATGCGTGGTCTCTTAAAATCCCCACACAATTTATGGCAATTCTTCTTTGATATGTGTTCCAGAACTCAGGCTCTAAGGGGAATGACACCAGAGTTCAAGCCCAGGTGGATCCAGTCATCTCTTCCAACTGCCACAAGAATGACCACAATTAAAACCAAAAGACACCCACATGGCCCTCATCTTCTTAAATATAGACATTCATCATAACCTCTGGCTTGAGGTTACCATGCAGGATGCATCCCAAGAGAGTGTCCAAAATAATGTCGCTTGCCCCTCATTTGCCTAAAGTGATGGTGACATGGACACCCTTCCTGTGAACCAGGAGTGATCAAATAGGCCTGCCATTAATACTGCTCTCCTTCTCCAATTTGAGGCCTACTGACTCTCAGGTATAGATTCTTTATGTGATATGGAATCTTGAGAAAACACAAGCACCTCTGCAGGGATTTGAAGAACTCATTTGACCTAAAGGACTCCTATTCACACTTGATGGAGGTAAAGAACCTAACAGAGGAAGGCAAGAGACTCATCCACAATGAGTGATTTTTTGCCATTTTGGTTTTGATTGCACAAATGGAATCTATCTTTAGATCTACCATGTGCTGAGAATCTAAGCCACAACCTCACACAGGCCCAAAAGGCTGATTCGGACACGTCCCTATTCAAAGCAATTAAGCAAAGAGCCACATGTTATGCCCATTTATTTCCATTTGAAAACAGTTTTCTTCAGGCTTCACAAAGGGGTGGCCTGAGGCAAAGACCTTCTTGACATTCAGGGCAACATAACCATAAGTATGCAAATGAACCAAAGCAGGGTTTCTCCACTGAGAGTTTACTGGTCACACAGATATTTGAGTTTTCTAAGATGTTCCCATTCCCTACAGCTATCAAGCACATGGCCATGTCACAGAGCTTGGAGGTGGTACATATCTTGGACTCAAAACCATGGGCCTATTCTTGAGGTTTGCCGGAATTCAGGAAGAAAACAGGAACTTAGAAAGTTAGTAGGTGTTTCCCATGCATAAGGCAAGCCACAGTCCATTCCTAAATCGGGCAGGAAGAATGCTGGGAAGCATTCTACTAGACAGGACACATCCTTGATGCATTCTCTTTTCTAATGTCTACAACCACGGACAGAGTGGGAAACACAGACATAGAAGCACTCGCCTTGTCTAACGACTTACTAGAAACAGTCCACTCCAATCCAAACAAACTGCCTTTCCTACCTATTCTCAGAACATGAGACAAAACCACAAACTCACACCCACACCGACAAAGGCACCTCCTTAACTCAAGTAGGTCTGTGAATATCCAGAGTGTCCTCTGACTGGTGGACCATACTATGTTCCCCTGAAATGGCCTGACCTGTGTCAGATCTGGTCTCCTTGGCTAACTCTGTGAAGGTGTCAGGAGCCAGAGGTGAGCCACTACCTGCTTTCTCAGAAACGGCTCCTCTTTAAAGCTTTCCTGGCATTTGGCCATCCTCACATCAGTAGTTACCAAGAAAGACTGACTCTGTCTTTGGTAAATCCAAACAAGTGTGACCACTGGGACTGGGACTGGGACTGGCTATGGGTGACTGGCTTCATGAATCCCAAGTTCAGAGATTTTAATCACCAAGGAAGTGAGGTGAGGTCACTTCCTTCAGGAACTGAATGAGGTTACTGCCTTGGCAACCACTTTGTCCTACCAGTGGCTTCCAAGTGTCACATGAGAAGGAGGCTGCCCCTACTTCCTGTTACACTTTCACAAGATAGAACGGTATATCAATCATAGGCGCCCTGGGACAGCTACCCACACAGGCTGGGTTTGGTCCATTTTCTCTACATTAAGAAGAGAGAGGCTGATTCAGTCAGAACCCTTCATCCTGACCAGGTTGTTTGCCATTGAAGATGACTTTTGCTCTCTCAGGTCTTTTATAGCTGCCTTCATGTTCTTCAGAGATCATTTATGCATGTACCTTTGAGGTTTTCATCAGGTGAAAGATCTCATACAACTCTATCCCTGCTCTTCTGTAAAGTTAGATTGATGGAACAATGAATGGTTAAGGTTAACAACATGTTTGATTTGGGTTAGAAATCATTCTGCTGGATGAATGATGGTATTTGGAACCTAAAATATTTAAAAGAATATAGAGGTGAAATATAATTATGAAAACAGAAATCTAGTTTAGATTCGAAGCCCAGAATGGCATTGGGACCTTGACTGGGATAATTAGCATTGAATTATGTTATGCACAGATGTCTAAGATGAATCTATAATCAATGGCATAGGATCTTCTACCTTGGATGATTGAATGTACAAGAGAACATCGAGTCAAACAGGGATAGTCGGTAGGATTAGGAAGATAGTCGGTAGGTATAGGAAGAAGAGTGAGTATAGTATTTGAAACAAAAGTTCTTTAGCAATAGGGTTTTGGTTAGAGAGTGAATATTTGTCAGCACATGTGAAGAGTCAATCACAATGATGAACTTGGGAAATATGTAGGAAAGCAGATATCAATAGAGACATTACAAAATCAGGCAAACTATAAAGTGATAGGATTAGAATTTTTCAAAGGGTTCAGGTTGAATATATAATCTTAGGAAGAAACACATATGTAGTCACGAATAGGATTGACATTTGAGAGAATTAGGCAATGTGGACATGGATGTTTTTAGTAATCCATGCTCACTTTCCATTTAGGCTTTGGTACAATAATAAGTGTGACCTTTGCATTTGGTGTCCAGAATATTACTGTAATAAAATGTATATGTAGATCAGGTGGCATGCGTATTTCTTCCACCATTTCCGGGAGCAATATTGTGAAGACGAATAAATTAGTATTGGGGGTACAAAGAGGTGTATGCTGTGTCTATGAATATAGAGATTATGCATACATAGATCATACTGGGAAAAAATATAACTGGTTCCAATTAAATAATGGATTGAATTGATATCTGAAAATATATAGGAAATCTTATATTGATAAACAATCATGCATTCCAAAGAGTTATACATCTAATGGTAATCTTAGAGTTATGGTTTATAATGAAGGGTGTGTGAGTTTTGTTTCAAAAGTGATTACGGAAATAGAAAATAATGTGTTTGGAAAGAATTCTCATGAGAAGACCAGTCAAGAAACATGGAGGAATACATGTGTTCTCATACAGAAAGTGATTGAAAGTGAACCAAATGCCTATAAACTTCCTAACTTGTGGAATAAATATATATCCTATTATGTGCATAAACTGAAGAAATAGTAATGTAACAGTGTTGAATAAAAATGAACTTCAAAATACACATCATGTTCCATAGGAATCTACTTGCATTGATGTAAACCTAGGTCAGTTACTGTAGAATGGAAAATTGCAAAATAAATCCAATCTGGAATGGGAAATTCTCAGGAGTTCACAACCTTGGATATGGTGGAGGAGTTTCTCAAAGTAAGGGACATTGTAAACACAACACAAACATGGAGCTCTGCTGGCCTAAAGACTTCTTGAGAAACTGGCTAAGAGGTTGGGCACTTAAATTTATATTGTTGTCTGGAGCTATAGCTTCTTTTGTAGTGAGACCATCAAAGCTAGGTGTGCATCTATGTGACCTGGAGGACATGGTATCTTATTTTATAATGAACATATGGCAGCAGTACTGAATTCCCTCTTTGTAGGTAAACTGTGGCCACTGGGGGCTAAGTGTCTCCCCATGTGGACTGTGAAGCCATTTGTTCATTCTCCATTTTCGTGGTGTTTCTTGCTGCTGCACTGGGAGTTTGGTATTTGCTTAACTAAATACAAGGAGTTCAACGGGGACAAGTGCTGGTGGCTACCCCTACTTCATGTGACACTTTCACAAGTTAGAATGGTATATCAACCATAGGCACCCGGGAACAGCTCTCCACACAGGCCTTGTTTGGTCCTTCATATCTGCCTACATCTTCCCAGGGGTCATATCTGCATGGACCTTTGAGGTTCTCAGCAGGTGGAAGGTCCCCTATATTCCTGTATTGTACGACCAACTCTGTCCCGCTCTTCTGTAAAGTTAGATTGAGGGAACAGTGTATGGTTAGCATTAATAACTTGTTCAATTTGGGTTAGGAATTATTCTGAGGGATGAATAATGATATTGGGAATCTGCTATATTTATAAGAACATAGAGGTGAAATATATGTATGAAAACAGAAATCTAGGTAAGATTTGAAGCCCAGAAGGGAATTGGGCCCTTGATTGGGATACTTAGCATTGAATTACCTTCAGCAGAGATTTCTTGGATAAATCAATATACAATGGCATAAGACTTTGTACCTTGGATGATTGAATTTAGAAGGGAACATCAACTCCAAAAGGGATAGTCGGTAAGATTAGAAAGACAGTCGGTAGTTTTCGGAAGAAGTGTGAGTATAGAATTTGGAAAAAAAAAAATTCTTTAGCAACAGGGTTTCGATTAGAGAGTGAATGCCAATGTCAGCACATGTGAAGAGTCATTCACAATGATGAACTAGGGAAAAAATGTAGGAAAGCAAATATCAAGGAAGACAATAGGAAATTAGGCAAAGTACAAAGTGATTGTTAGGATTAGACATTTTCAACAGGATTGAGTTTGAATATATAATCTTAGGAAGAAACAAATATGTAGTCACCAAAGAATGACATTTGAGAGCATTAGGCAACCTGGACATGGATGTTTTTAGTAATCCATGTTCACTTTCCATTTAGGCTTTGTAAAATCATAAGTGTGACCTTTGCAGTTTTGTCAAGAATATTACTGTGATAAAATGTATATGTAGATCAGGTGACATGAGTATTTCTTCCACCATTTCCGGGAGCAATATTGAGAAGACATATAAATTAGTATTGGGGGTACAAAGAGGTGTACGCTGTGTCTGTGAATATAGAGATAATGCATGAATAGACCATACTGTGAATAAATAATATAACTGGTTCCACTTTAAATAATTCATTTAATTGATATCTGAAAATATACAGGAAATCTAATATTGATATAAAATCATTCATTCTAACCAGTTATACATCTAATGGTAATATTAGGTTATGGTTTATCATGAAGGGTGTGTCTGATTTTCTTCAAAAGGATTATGGAAATTGACAATAATGTGTTTGGAAAGAAGTCTCAAAAAATCCAGTCAAGAAACCTGGAGGAATACATGTGTTCTAAAGCAGGAAGGGATTTAAAGTGAACCAAATGCCTCTAAATTTGTGAACTTGTGGATGAAATATATATGCTATGATGGGCTAAACGTGAAGAAATAGTAATGTAGCAGTGTTGAATAGAAATGAAGTTCAAAATAGACATCATGTCCCATAGGAATCTACTTGCATTGATGTTAAACTGGGTCAGTTAATGTAGAAATGTTAGGATTTGTATGAACCATTAACTGAAGTCAGATTTCAGTAATGGGAAACAAATATGTATTCAAGGTGGATGAATATTTCTGAGAATAATCTTCTGAAAAGTTGATTATAAATCCACATACATGAACATGAATGAATTTAGGGAGTGTATATAATACACATATATTTCATATTTTAAAAAACTTGGAGAGTCACACACACACACACACAGACACACACAGACACATGCACAGACATTAAAAGTAGCAATATATATGCCAATCGCATTTCATCATGAAATATATATAATCCACATATCGAAAAATATTCATTTTGCTTAACATGGATTCATGTATAATGTTGTTCTACTAGGAAGCTGACATAGGTTGAATTTTCAGTTTCAACAGCGTTTAGGAGGAATGACCTCTACTCACAATTTTTATCTTCCAAGTCAGTAGCCTCAAAAGAAATTATGTGTGATACCAGGTAGGATTCTATATGTGCGTATAAAAACACATGTGCTGAATAGGCTACAGAGAAAAGGAAACAGGAAGTCACATATTCGTTACCTTTAAAAACACATGTAGAACTATTTCAATTAAAAATTGACAATTTTTATAATACCTACCCTTTATCATGCAAAAGGCAAGACCTAGTATACACCAGGCCTCCTCTGAACTGCTTGTATTTCTATTCTCTTTGGGTTATTTTCCTTCACCATATTAGGATTAATCGTCAAAGTCTAGTAGGGTATGGGATAGTGTCAGAGATTCAGTATTTTGGATGGAAAATAGGAAAATGAATCCAATGTGTACGCAAACATTTGCTACACAAAAATCTTCCAACTCTCATCAAGAACAATGCCTTGTCATTACCTTCGACCCTAGTAAAACACAATTAGAGGAGAAGAGTTAGAAAATCTGTGAATTCATATGTGGAATAAAATATACTCAGTAGTTCAAAAAATTGGAGGTGGTAAAGGAGTTTCCAAAAGTAAGGGAAAGTTTAAACAGTCCACACACATGGAGCTCTGCTGGCCTAAAGACTTCTTGAGAAAGTCCCTCTGAGGTTGGGCACTTGAAATATATTTTGTTGTATGGAGCTTTAGCTTCCTTTGTAGTGAGACCATCAAAGATGGGTCTGCATCTATGTGACCTGGAGGACATGGTTTCTTATTTTCCAATGAACATGAGACCGTAGTGCTGAATTCTCTCTTCCTAAGTAAACTGTGGACACTGGAACCTAAGTGTCTCCCCGTGTGAACTGTGAAGCCATTTGGTCATCCTCCACTTTTCGTGGTGTTTCTTGCTGCTGCACTGGGAGTTTGGTATTTGCATCACGAAATACAAGGAGTTCAACTGGGACACAGTGCTGGAGGGAGTTCTGTCACATGTGTATGGTCAGGTTCTGCAGGAGAATGCACCATCCAATATTCTATCTCTCATAGTTTGCCCCCGTGTCCATAGCAACCTGATTCTGAACATTTACCTTAAACCAAACCATATAACAATTTGCCTTTACATATAAGGGTCTGCTGGCTGCACCTTGTGAGTCACAAGCCATTCTATATAAATGCCACATTTTTAATCCATTCATCTAATGAAGGGAATCTAGGTTGGTTCCACAGTCTTGCAATTGTGAATTGTGCTGCTATGAACATCGATTTATCAGTATCTCTGTAGCATGCTCTTTTTAGTTCTTTAGGGAATAGACCGAGAAGGGGAATAGGTCAAATGGTGGTTCCATTCCCAGCTTTCCAAGAAATCTCCATACTGCTTTCCAAATTGGCTGCACTAATTTGCAGTCCCACCAGCAATGTACAGGTGTGCCCTTTTCCCCACATCCTCGACAGCACATGATGGCGTTTGACTTCATAATGGCTGCCGATCTTACTGCAGTGAGATGGTATCTTAGGGTGGGTTTGTTTTGCTTTTCTCTGACTGCTAGAGATGGTGAGCATTTTTTCATGTACTTATTGATTGATTGTATGTCCTCCTCTGAGAAGTGTCTGTTCAGGTCATTGGCCCATTTGTTGATTGGGTTATTCATTTTCTTATTGTTTAATTTTTTTGAGTTCTTTGTATACTCTGGATATTAGGGCTCTATCTGAAGTGTGAGGAGTAAAGATTTGTTCCAAGGATGTAGGCTCCCTATTTACCTCTCTTATTGTTTCTTTTGCTGAGAAAAATGTATTTAGTTTGAGTAAGTCCCATTTGTTGATTCTAGGGATTAACTCTGGTGCTATGGGTGTCCTATTGAGAAATTTGGAGCCCGACACCACAGTATGTAGATGGTGGCAAAAGTTTTCTTCCACCAGATGTAGTGTCTCTGATTTGATATCAACCTCCTAGATCTATTTTGAGTTAACTCTTGTGCATGGTGAGAGGAGGGGATTCAGTTTCATTTTGTTACATATGGAATTCCAGTTTTCCCAGCACCATTTGTTGAAGATGCTATCCTTCCTCCATTGCATGCTTTTAGTCGCTTTATCAAATATAAGATAGCTGTAGTTTTGTGGATTGGTTTCTGTGTCCTCTATTCTGTATCACTGGTCCACCCGCCTGTTTTGTCACCAGTACCATGCTATTTTTGTTACTATTGATCTGTAGTATAGTTTGAGGTCTGGTATCGGTATACTGCCTGATTCACACTTCCTGCTTAGAGCTGTTTTTGCTATTCTGGGTCTTTTATTTTTCCATATGAATTTCATAATTGTTTTATCTATTTCTACAAGAAATGACCTTGAGATTTTGATTGGCATTGCATTAAACCTATAGAGAACTTTTGGTAATATCGTCATTTTGATGATGTTAGTTATGCTTATCCATGAACAGGGTATATTTTTCCATCTTCTAAGATTTTCTTCTATTTCTCTCTTTAGGGTTCTGTAGTTTTCATTGTCTATGTCTTTCACCTCTTTTGTTAGGTTGATTCCCAAGTATTTTATTTATTTTTTTGATGATATTGTGAATGGAGTGATTGTCCTCATTTCCATTTCAGAGGATTTGTCGCTGATATACAAAAATGCCTTTGATTTATGCGTGGTGATTTAATATCCTGCCACTTTGCTGAATTCATTTATTACCTCTAATAGTTTCTTTGTAGACCCTTTTGGGTCTGCTAGGTATAGAATCATGTCTTTTGCAAATAGCGATAATTGGAGTTCTTCTTTTCCTATTTTAATGCCTTTAATTTCTTTAGTCTTTCTAATTGCTCTGGCCAGTGTTTCGATAACTATGTTGAACAGAAGGGGTGAGAGAGGGCATCATTGTCTTGCTCCAGATTTTAGGGGGAATGCCTTCAATTGTTCTCCATTCAGAATGATGCTAGCCTGAGGCTTAGCAAAGATTGCTTTTAAAATATTGATGTATGATTCTGTTATCCCTAGTTTTTCTAGAGTTTTGAACGTAAAGTGATGCTGTACCTTGTCAAATGCTTTTTCCAAATCTCTCTAGATGATCATATGGTTCTTATTTTTAAGTCTATTGATGTGATGAATAACATTTATTGATTTCCGTATATTGTACCAGCCTTGCATCCCAGGAATGAATCCTACTTGATTATGGTGCACATTTTTTTTTATATATATGTTTTTGTGTCTGATTCGCCAGAATTTTTTTGAGGATTTTTGCATTTTTCCTGAAATACCTTGAAAAGTATTGGTTTTTGTTCTTCTTTAAAGGTTTTGTATAATTCTGCTCTATACCCATCCGGTCCTGGGCTTTTCTTAGTTGGTAGTATTTTGATGGTTTCTTCTATTTCCTCAATTGATATTGGAATGTTTAAGTTGTCTATATACTCCTGACTCAATCTGGGCACATAATATGACTTAAGAAATTTATCAATGCCTTAACTATATTCTATTTTATTGGAGTATATTAATTCAAAATAATTTCTGATTTTCTTCTGTATTTCTGAAGTGTCTCTTTTTATATTTCCTTTTTCATTTCATATGCTAGTAATTTGAGTTCTCTTTCTTCTTCTCTTTGTTAGCATGGCTAAGGGTCTGTTGATTATATTTATTTTTTCAAAAAACCAATGTATTGTTTTGTCAATTTTTTTAATTGTTTCTTTTGTTTCGATTTCATTGATTTCTTCTCTGATTTTAATTATTTGTTGCCTTCTACTTCTTTTGCTGTTGTTTGCTCTTGTTTGTCTAAGATTTTGAGATGAAGTATGAGATCATTTATTTGTTGTTTTTTTCTTTTTCTAAGGAATGAACTCAAGCAATGAATTTTCCTCTTGGAACTGCTTTCAATGTGTCCCATAGATTCCGATATATTGTGTCTGTGTTTTCATTTATCTCTAAGAATTTTTTAATTTCTTCCTTGATGTCTTCTATAACCCATTGATCATTCAGAAACCTATTGTTCATTCTCCAAGTGATGAATGATTTTTCCTTCCTTTTTTTATCGTTGATTTTTAATTTCATTCCATTATGATCAGATAAAATGCATGGTATTATCTCTACTCCTTTTTATTGTCTAAGAATTGCCCTGTGACATAATATATGATGTATTTTTGAGAAGGATCCATGTTCTGCTGAGAAAAAGTGTAACTTCTTGATGATGGGTTGTATATTGTATATATGTCAATTAAGTCTAGGTTATTAATTGTGTTATTGAGTTCTATAGTTTCCTTATTCAACTTTTGTTTGGAAGATCTGTCCAGTGGTGAGAGAGGTGTGTTCATGTCTCCCATGATTATTGTATTGTGGTCTATTAGACTCTTGAAATTGAGAAGAGTTTGTTTGATGAACAAAGCTGCACCATTGTTTGTGGCATATATATTTATGATTGTTATGTCTTGTTGGCGTATGGTTCCCTTGAGTAGTATGTAGTGTCCTTCTTTATCCCTTTTGATTAACTTTGGCTTGAAATCTATTTTATTTGATATGAGTATGGACACTCCTGCTTGTTTCCGAAGTTCATAAGAGTGATATGATTTTTCCAAGTATCACCCTCAGTCTATGTATGTCTTTTCCTATAAAATGCGTCTCCTGTAGGCAGCATTTTGTTGGTTCTTGTTTTGTGATCCATTCTACTAGCCTGTGTCTCTTAATTGGTGAGTTTAAGCCATTAAGATTTTTGGTTATTATTGAGATATGGGTTGTTCTTCCAGCCATATTTGTTTATTTATGTTACTAAACATAGTTTGTTTTCCTCTTTGATTATTTTCCCCCCTTTAATGTCCTACCTCCCACTGTTGGTTTTCATTGGTATTTTCCATTTCCACTTCCTGTAATGTTTTGCCGAGGATGTTTTGAAGAGATGGTTTTCTAGCTGCAAATTCTTTTCACTTTTGTTTATCGTGGAAGGTTTTAATTTCATCTTCCATCTGAAGCTTAATTTCGCTGGATACATGATAATTGGTTGGAACCCATTTTCTTTCAGTGTTTGAAATATGTTATTAAAGGATCTTCTAGCTTTCAGAGTCTGTGTTGAAAGATCAGCTGTTATCCTGGTTGGTTTACCACTAACTATAATCTGCTTCCTTTCTCTTGTAGCTTTTAAAATTCTCTCCTTATTCTGTATGTAGGGTATCTTCATTACAATGTGTCTAGGTGTGGATCTCTTATGATTTTGCACGTTCGGCGTCCTGTAGACTTTTAGGATTTGGGATTTTGTCTCATTCTTCAAGTCTAGGAATTTTTCTCCTATTATTTCATTGAATAGATTGCTCACTCCTTTGGTTTGGACCTCTATACTTTCCTGTATCCCAATGACTCTTATGTTTATTCTCTTTATGTTATCCCATATTTCTTGCAGTTTTGCTCATGGTTTCTTAACAGTCTTGCTGAGCTGTATATGTTCTTTTTGAGTTGAAATACTTTGTCTTCATTGTCTGATGTTCTATCTTCTAAGTATTCTGCTCTGATGGTAGTATTCTCAATTGAGTTTTTAAGATGGTTCATTACTTCCTGCGTTTCTAAGATTTCAGTTCGTTTGTTTTTTATAACCTCTATCTCCCTGTATAGTTGATCTTTGCTACTTGGATTTTTTTATGTAATTCATTGTCGAAGTGATCTTTCATTTACTGATTTTTGCTGTCTAATGTCTTCCTTGAGATTCCAGATCACCTGAAGCATGTATATCCTGAATTCTTTATCTGACATTCCATATGCTGCATCTATTACCTCTTCTAAAGTTGAGTTGACCTGCATTGCTTGTGGTCCTTTCTTTCCTTGTCTTTTCATACAGCTTGCGTTTCTTTCTGCTTGGTGAAACTGTTGTGTTTTTGTAATTTTCCCCCTGTATATTTATATTGCTCTTGTATTGTGGAAAAGTCTCCATTGCAGGTGCGGTTGGCGGCTGTGCTGCTCCTCCAATTGGGGTGATCTGTCTACCATGCTGACCGGCTGCTAGGCCTGTTCTGCCGGTCAGTCGTACGTCTGCCTACCTTGCAGGCATGGGTGTCGGCTCTGCTCTGCCCCTACTCCAATTGGGGTTACGTGACTACCACGCCAGTGGGTCGCTGGGCCTGTTCCAGGGACAGGCGGCAGCTCTGCTCTGCACCTCTGGCTTGATGACAAATTGAGAGAGACTCAGATGTTTGTGACTCACTTTCTTTACCAGGAGACCAACTATTTCTCTCGCCGCTGGTATCGATGAAGTTTTCTCCTCCACCACTTTGTGATCACATCAGATGTCTGCCATGTTGGTATCCCATGTAAATGGCAGCATTTCATTCCCTTTGTCGGGTGACCAAAGCAACGGGTGAGTCCTGACCGGCCCTCACAAGCCCCGTCTCAATCCTGTTGCCACTGTCTATGAAGGCTCAGTTTTCATTTACCTCTACAGTATTCAGCAGGACCCAGACCAAGAAACAGTTTCCCCAGGTTCTTTAGCCCTGGGCCAGAGCAGTTCCGGGACCCGGAATTCAGCCGCTCCGGGCTCGATGTATGTTCTGATAGGAGAACGATCCAAGAAGCAATTTTCATGGGTTCTTTAGCACTGACCCTGAGTAATTTGTCTGCAAGATGAAGGCGAATGGCAGCATGAAATTACCTATTCTGTATCTGAATGAGCTGTGATCAGTCAAAAACAGGGATGGTGACATCAGCTCTCCAAGATGGTGACCGCTATCTTCCTCTGTGGTCTCACTGGTGTGGAAAACCGAATTGGACCGCTTCCTTCCCCCATTTCAAACCCAGAATTCAGCACTGAGCACAGTGATTGCCCAGATGGCAGGAGCCTGCAAAATCCACAGACTGTATCTTTGTGTTGCTCTCTCGTCGTTTCCCAGCGCGCATTGCAGACACTAGCCGTGGGGCGATTTGCTAAATAAGCAGCGTGACCCTCCGTGAGGATAAATTGCTGGTGTTTGAGTCCCTGTAGCTGGTCCTTGTGCAATGGAAATCCTTCCTGTAGGTTTTGGAGCACACCAATTTTCCTGGAAATTTCTAATAAGATAGATTTTAGCCGTTCTAACTCGTCCTTCTCCTGCAAAGTGACGCGGTACAGGTGGGTAATGAACTCCCATCGCTGCCATAATATGATCCCCTGAAGTTAGTTTTCAGTACTAGGAAACAAACATGTATTTCAGGTGGAAAAATATTTCTGAGAATAATCTTCTCAAACGTTGATTATAAATCCAAATACATGAATATGAATGAATTTAGTTAGTGTATAATAAGACACATATATTTTATATTTTGAATAATCAGCAGAGTGAATACACACACACACACACACACACACACACCTAAATACAGACATTACAAAGTAGCATTATGTATGGCAATCGAAATTCACCATGAAATATATATCATCCACAGATCCAAAAATATTGATTTTACTAAATATGGATTTATGTTGTTCAACTAGGAAGCTCACCCATAGGTTGAATTTTCAGTTCCAACAGCATTTACAAGAAGTGTTTTTTTCTAACAATTTGTATTTGCAAAGTCAGTTACCTCACAAATATGTACGTGTGATACCATGTAGTATTCTATATGTGCATATAAAAATGCATGTGCTGAATCGACTCCAGAGAAAGGGAGACAGGAATTCACATATTTGTTAACTTTAAAAACACATAGAGAACTATTTTAACTACAAATTGACAAGATTTATAACACCAACCCTTTATTATGCAAAAGGAAAGTACAACTATACACCATGCCTCCTCTGAACTGGTTGTATTTCTATTCTGTGTGGGTTATTTTACTCCATCATATTAGGATTAGTAGTCAGAGTCTAGTAGGTTTTGGGTTAGTGTCAGGGATTCAGTATTTCGAATTGAAAATAGGAAAATAAATTCAATATTTATGCAAATATGTGATACAAAAAAATGTTCCCACTCTCATCCAGAACAATGCCTTGACATCATCTTCGCTTAAAGTAAGACACAATTAGAGGACATGATTTACAAAAATCTGTGAATACATATCTGGAATGGAATATGCTCAGGAGTTCATATACTTGGAGGTGGTATAGGAGTTTCCAAAAGTAAGGGACAGGGTAAACACTCCACAAACATGGAGCTCTGCTGGCCTAAAGACTTTTGAGAAACTGCCTCTGAGTTTGGGCACTTGAAATATATGTTGCTGTCAGGAGATTTAGCTTCCGTTCTAGTTAGACCATCATAACTGGGTCTGCATCTATGTGACCTGGAGGACATTGTTTCTTATTTCCCAATGAACATGAGGCAGCAGTGCTGAATTTTTTCTTTTTAGGTAAACTGTAGCCACTGCGCACTAAGTGTCTCCTCGTCTTTACTGTAAAGCCATTTTTTCATCCTCCACTTTTTGTGGTGTTTCTTGCTGCTGCACTGGGAGTTTGGTATCTGTTTCTTGAAATACAAGGAGTTCCACTGGGACAAAGTGCTGGAGGGAATTCTGTCACATGTGGTGGGTCAGGGTCTGCGGGAGAATGCACCAAGCAAGCTTCTTTCCCACAGAGCTTGCCCCATTGACCATAGCAACTTGATTCTGAATATTGTCCTGAAACCTCTCCATATAACAAGATGCTTTTACATACAAGGGTCTGCTGGATGCAAAATGTCAGTCACAAGCCATTTGGAAGCCAATGGCAGATAAACATGGCCTCACCACAGATGTTATTTCAGACACCTCCCCACCACTGCTCTAGGCCAACTACTCAGCAGGCTCCAAATTACTGGCATCTCTGTTCTACAGCATTTTCGTGAAACCAAGTCAATCAAGGCACTGTCTGGTATACTCATAATCAGCAACAGGAATCCAAAGTTTCTCCAGTGCCACTTGGTCAAGGGAATTTCAAAAATTTGGTGGTATTTATCTAGCTATTTTTTAAGGATGAAGTTGGAGGCACTGTGGGTTTCCAATCATTCAGGAACCATTAAATGGCGAGGAAACTCATTTGAACGAAAGACATGGAGAATTATCACAGGCAAAGCTTCCCAAAGTGTGGCCAAAAGGTCACATGAAGCCAGGCTCATTGAGGTCTACAATGTGAGCTCCATGTGTGTTATGACTCTCAACTATGGCTGCCAAGTCTTTAACAATAAAATCCTGTGATATCCTGGCTGAGATTACTTATGCTCTGTGGAAAGCCACCCTGGGCCTAGATCTCAGTTTCCAAGGGTGAATCTCATGTGTGGCCTCCTAAAATCTCAACACAATTCATGGCAATACTTATCTGAGGACAGTTCCACAACTCAGTGTCTAAGGGGAATCACACCAGAGTTCAAGCCCAGGTGGAACCAGACATCTCTTCCAACCGCCACACAAATGACCACAATTAAAAACAAAAGACTCCCACATGGCACTAATCTTCTTCCATATAGACACTAATAATAACCTCTTTCTTGAGGTTTTCATGAGGGGCACAGACCAACACAGTGTTCAAAATAAGCACCCTCGCACCTCATTTGTCAAAAGTCAGGGTTGCCTGGACACCCTTCCTTTGAACACGGAATGATCATAGAGCCCTGCCTTTAATACTGCTCCACAATTCCAATTTGAGGCTTACTGACTGAGGGATTTAGATTCTTTATGTGAACTGGAGTCATGAGTAATCACAAGCACCAGTGGGCTAGACTCTGCAAGGCTTTGAAGTACTCATTTGATGCAAAGGATCCCTATTCTCACTTGATGGAGATCAGGATCCTTACAGAGGAAGGGGAGAGACGTAGTCCACAATAAATGCTTTTTGGACATTTTGGATTTGGGTGCACACATGGGATCTTTCTTTAGGTCCATTAGGTGCTGAGTATCTAAGCCACAGCCTCACACAGGGCCAAGTGGCCAATTCAGACACATCCCTTTCCAAACAATTAAGCAAAGAGCCCCAGGTTATGCCCATTCATTTCCATTTGAAAACTGTTTTCTTCAGGCTTCACAAAGGCGTGGCCTAATCAAAGACCTTCCTGTTATTCAGTGCAACAGAAGAATAGGTATGCAAAAGGCCCAAAGCAGGGTTTCTCCACAGAGACTTTACTGGTCACATTGATATCTGAGTTTTCTGAGATGCTCCAATTCCCTTCAGCTATCCTGTACATGGCCATGTCCCAGAGCTTGGAGGTGGTACATATCTTGGACACATAACCATGAGCCTATTATGGTTAGTGGCCAGAATTCAGGCAGAAAACAGGAACTTAGGAAGACAGTAGGTGTTGCCCATCCAGAAGGCAAGCCAAGTCCATCTATAAATTGGGAAGGATGAATGCTGGGAAGCTTTCTAGTAGACAGAACACATCCATTGATGCATGCTCTTTCTAATGTCTTCATCCACGAACACAGTGGGATACCCAGACATAGAAACACACTCCTTGTCAAACGACTTTCTAGAAACCATCCACTCCAAAATGAACATACTGCCTTTCCTACCTATTCTCAGAAAATGAGACAAGACCACAAACTCACACCCAACCCACAAAGGCACCTCCTTACCCCAAGTAGGTCTGTGACTATCCGGAGTGTCCTCTTACTGGTGGGCCATACTATGTTCCCAGAAATGGCCTGTCCTGTCTCAGATCTGGTCTCCTTGGCCAACTCTGTGAGGTTATTAGGAGCCAGCGGTGAGCCATTACATGGAGATGACTTTTTCTCTCTCAGGTCCTTCATAGCTGCATACATCTTCTCCAGGGATCATTTCTGTATGGACCTTTGAGGATCTTAGCATGTGGAAGATCTGCTACATTCCTATATTGAAAGACCAACTCTGTCTCTAATCTTCTGTAAAGTTAGATTGAGGGAACAGTGTATGGTTAGGATTAATAACATGTTCCATATGAGTTAGGAATCATTCTGCAGGAATGATTGGGAAGCTGCAATATTTACAAGAAAATATAGGTGAAATATTAGTATGAAAACAGAAATGTAGGTAAGATTTGAAGCCCAGAAGGGCATTGGGCCCTTGATTGGGATACTTAGATTTGAATTATTTTCTGCAGAGATGTCTCAGATAAATTCAGTATAATGGCATAGGACCATGTACGTTGGATGATGGAATGTTGAAGAGAACTTCTAGTCAAAAAGGGATAGTTGAAATTATTAGAAAGATATTCAGTTTCAGAAAGAAGAGTGAGTATAGGTTTTGGACAAAAGTTCTCCAGCAATAGGGTTTCGGATAGAGAGTGAATTTAAATGTGAGCACATGTGAAGAGTCAGTCACAATGATGAACTGGGGAAAATATGTCGGTAATAGATATCAATAGAGACATTAAGAAATCAGGAAAAGTATAAAGTGAGTGATAGGATTAGATATTTTCAACAGGGTTGAGTTTGAATATATAATCTAAGGAAGAAAAAATATGTTGTCACAAATAGGATTGACATTTGAGAACATTAGGCAACATGTACATGGATGTTTTTAGTAATCCATGCTCACTTTCAATTTAGGCTTTGGTACAATCATATGTTTGACCTTTGCATTTTGGGTCCCGAATATTACTGTGATAAAATGTATATGTAGATTGGGTGACATAAGTATTTCTTATACCATTTCTGAGAGCAATATTTTGAAGATGTATAAATTATTATTGGCGGTACAAAGATTTGTACTCTGTGTCTATGAATATAGAATTAATGCATGAATTGACAATACTGTGAATAAATAATATAACTGTTTCCACTTTAAATAATGGATTGAATTGATATGTGAAAATATACACAAAAACTTATATTGATATACAATCATTCATTCCAACCAGTTACACATCTAATTGTATAATTGCGTTATGTTTTATTATAAAGATTGTGTGAGATTTGCTTCAAAAGTGATTATGGAAATCGAAAATAATGTGTTTGGAAAGAAGTCTCATTAAAAGACCAGTAAAGAAACCTGAAGGAATACATGTGTTCTGAAGCAGTAAGTGATTGAAAGAGAAACAAATGCCTATAAATTTGTGAATTTGTGGATGAAATATATATCCTATGATGTGCATGAACTGAAGAAATATTAACGAACCAATGTTGAATAAAAATGAACATCAAAATACACACCATGTCCCATAGGAATCCAATTGCATTGATGTTAAACTGGGTCAATTACTGTAGAAATATTAGTATTTGTATGCACATTCACTGAAGTTAGTTTTAAGTACTAGAAAACAAATATGTAGTTGAGGTAAATGAATACTTCTGAGAATAATCTTGTGAAATTTTTATTATAAATCCACATACATGAACATGAATGAATTTCGGTAGTGTATATAAGACACATATATTTGATATTTTGAAAAATCTTGAGAGTGTATATATATATATATATATATATATATATATATATATATATATATATATAAACACACACCCAAAACACACACAGAGATATTAAAAAGTACCAATATATAAGCCAATCAATATTCCTCATGAAATATATAACATCCACAGATGCAAAATAATTTATTTTACTGAGCATGGATTTATGTACAATGTTGTTCTCCTAGGAAGCTCACACATAGGTTGAATTTTCAGTTCCAACTGCTTTTAGGAGGAGTGATCTTTTCTCACAATTTGTATCTCCAAGTCAGCCAAGTCACAAAAATATACGTGTGATACCAGGTAGGATTCTATATGTGCATATAAAAATACATGTGCTGAATAGGCTACAGAGAAAGGGCATATAAAAATACATGTGCTGAATAGGCTACAGAGAAAGGGAGACAGGAATTCACGTATTTGTTAACTACAAAAACCCATGGTGAACTATTTTAATTAAAAATTGACTAGATTTATAACACCTACAATTTATCATGCAAAAGGCAAATCCAACTATACACCATGCCTCCTCTGAACTGTTTGTATTTCACTTCTGTTTGCATTATTTCTCTCCACCATATTAGGGTTAGTAGTCAGAGTCTATTAGGGTATGGGTTAGTGTCAGGGATTCAGTATTTTGAATGTAAAATAGGAAAATGAATCAAATGTGTATGCAAATATGTGCTACACAAAATCTTCCTACTCTCATTCACAACAATACCTTGACACTATCTTTGCCCCAAGTAAGACAAAATAAAAGAAGAAGATTTAGAAAATCTGTGAATACATATCAGGAATGGAACATGGTTACGAGTTCACAATATTGGAGGTGGAAGAGGAGTTTCCAAAAGTAAGGGACAGGGTAAATACTGCACAAATATGGAGATCTGCCAGCCTAAAGACTTCTGGAGAACCTGCCTCTGAGATTGGCCACTTGAAGTATATGTTGTAGTCAGGACCTATGGCTTCCTTTCTAGTGAGACCACCAAAGCTGGGTCTCCATCTATGTGACCTGCAGAACATGGTTTCTTATTTTCCAAAGAACGTGAGGCAGCAAGGCTAAATTCTCTCTTTGTATGTAAACTCTTGCCACTGAAGGCTAAGTGTGGCCCCGTGTGGACTGTGAAGCCATTTGGTCATCCTCCACTTTTCATGGTGTCCTTGCTGCTGCACTGGGAGTTTGGTATTGGCTTCAGGAAATACAAGGAATTCAACTGGGTCACAGTGCTGGAGGGAGATCTGTCACGTGTTGTGTGTCAGGGTCTGCAGGAGAATGCATCAACCAGGCTTCTATCCCACATAGCTTGCCCCCTTGACCATAGCAACCTGATTCTGAAAATTGCCCTGAAACCTCTCCATTCAACAAGATGTCTTTACATACAAGGGTCTGCTGGCTGCACCATGTCAGTTACAAGCCTTTTGGCAGATCCACATGACCCCACCACAGAAGTTTTATCACAGACCTGCAAAACACTGCTCTAGGCCCACTACTCAGCAGACTTTAACTTATTTGCATCATTGTTCTACACCATTTTCATGAAACCCAGTCAATCAAGGCACTGTCTGGTACACTCATGATGAGCAACAGGAAATCCAAAGTGTACCCAGTGTCACCTGGTGATGGGAATTTCAAATTTTTATGATGTTTATCTAGCCATTTTTCAAGGATGAGGTTGGAGGCACTGTGGGATTTAATTCATTCTGGAAACATTAAAAGGTGAGAAAGCCCATTTCAATGAAAGATCTGGAGAACTCTCACAGGCAAGACTTCCCAAAGAGTGGCTAAAAGATCAAATGAAGCCAGGCCCATTGAGGTCTACAATGTGAGGTCCATGTGTTTTTTTACTCTCAACTATGGCTGTCAAGTCTTTCAGAATAAAATCATGTGATATTCTGGCTCAGATTCCCAGTGCTCTGTGGGAAGCCCCCCGGGCCTAGATCTCAGTTTCCAAAGGCCACTACAATGTGTGGCCTCCAAAAATCCCAACACAATTCATGGCAATACATCTCTGCAGTCATTTCCAGAACTCAGTCTCTAAGAAGACTCACACCAGAGTTCAAGCCAAGGTGGACCCAGTCATCTCTTCCATCAGCCAAAAAAATGACCACAATTAAAACCAAAACACTACCACATGGCTCTCAACTACTTCCACATAGACACTCATCATAACCTCTGGCTGGAAGTTTTCATGAGGGGTGCAGCTGAAGACAGTATCCAAAATATGTTCCCTACCCTCATTTGTCTAATGTCAGGGTGGCTTGACAACCTATCTGTGAACAAGGAGTGATCAATTAGGCCTGCCATTAATACTGCTCTGCTTCTCCAATTTGAGCCTTATGTCTGTGGGGTTTAGATTCTTTATGTGAATTGGAGTTATGAGAAAATCCAAGAATCTATGGGCTTGCCTCTGCAGGGCTTTGAAAAACTTTTTGAACCAAAGATACCTATTCTCACTTGATGGAAGTCAGGAACCTTACAGAGGAAGGCGAGAGACTTCATCCACAAGACTGCTCTTTTTCCATTTTGGTTTTGGATGCACACATGAGATCTTTCCTTAGATTCATCAGGTGGTGAGAATCTAAGTCACAGCCTCACACAGAGCCAAGAGGCTGATTCAGACACATCCCTTTCCACGGCAATTAAGCAAAGAGCCACAGGTGATGCTCATTATTTTCCATTAGACAACTGTTTTCTTCAGGTTTCACAAAGGGGTGGACTGAGGCAAAGACCTTCCAGACATTCAGGGCAACGGAACAATAGGTAAACAAAAGGCCCAAATCAGTGTTTCTCCACTGACACTTTACTGGTCACACTGATATCTGAGTTTTCTGAGTTCCTCTCCATTCCCTTCAGCTATCCAGTACAAGGCCATGTTATAGAGTTTGGAGGTGGTACATATCTTTTACACAAAACCATGAGCCTATTCTTGAGAGTGGCCAGAATTCAGGAAGAAAACAGGAACTTAGGAAGATAGCAGGTGTTGCCCATTCATAAGGAAAGCCGTAGTCCATTCATAAATTTGGCAGGATGAATGCTGAGAAGCTTTCTACTAGACAGAACAATTCCATTGATGCATTCTCTTTTCTAATGTCTATAACCACAGACACAGTGGAATACACAAACCCACAACCACACCCACAAAGGCAACTCTTTCCTCCAAGTTGGTCTGTGACTATCCAGAGTGTCCTCTGACTGGTGGGCCATACTATGTTCCCCAAAATTGCTTGTCCTGTCTCAAATCTGCTTTCCTTTGCTAACTCTGTGAAGTAGTCAGGAGTCAGCGGTGAGCCAATACCTGCTTTATCAGGAAAGAATTATCTTCAGAGCTTCCCTGGCATTTGGCCATCCTCACATCAGTAGGTAAGTGCCGCAACCCGGCTGGCTGGGCAAAATAACCGGGGGGGTGACGAACAACTTGGGTAGACTGATGCAGCAGGAGTGGAAGCCAATTATTGTTGAATAAGAGCGGTATTTATACATTTTACACAGCCTATCTAATTAGCATGAAATAGATACAGCAGTCAAACAATAAGGAATCTCCACACTTAATGGCTCGCTTTTGTTACTTCACAAACCACTCCCTCTGGCATTTTGATAGGCGCCATCCAGACTATTTTACAGACTCTAACATTTCTCTGGCAAAATAACAGGTGCCAATCTGACTTGTTTACAGACCTTAACAGGTAAGAAGAAAGACTGACTCTGTCTTTGGTAAATTCAAACAAGTGAGACCACTGGGACTGGGATTGGTAATGGCTCTGGGTGCCTGGCTTCCTGGATCCCAAGTTCAGAGACTTTCATCATCAAGGAAGTGAGGTGTGGTCACTTCTTTCAGGAACTGAATGAGGTAACTGCCTTGGCAACCACTTTGTCCTAACAGTTGCTTCCAAGGGTCCCATGAGATGGAGGCTGCCCCTACTTCCTGTGACACTTTCATATGTTAGAATGGTATATCAACCATACACACCCGGGAAGAGCTTTCCACACAGGCCTGGTTTGGTCTACTCTACATTAAGAAGAGTGAGGCTGATTCAGACACATTCCTTCATCCTACCAGGTTCTTTGCCATGGAGATGTCTTTTGCTCTCTCAGGTCCTTCATAGCTGCCTACATCTTCTCCAGAGATCATTTCTGCATGTACCTTTGATGTTCTCAGCAGGTGGAAGATCCCATACATTCCTGTATTGTAAGACCAACACTGTCGCTGCTCCTCAGTAAAGTTAGATTGAGGGAACAGTGTATGATTAGTGTTATTAACATGTTCGATATGGGTTAGGAACCATTCTGCTGGATGAATAATGGTATTGGGAACCTGTGATATTTATAAGAATATAGAGGTGAAATATATGTACGAAAACAGAAATCTAAGTAAGATTTAAAGCCCAGAACTTCATTTGTCCCTTGATTGGGATACTTAGCGCTGAATTACATTCTGCACAGATGTTTCAGATAAATCGATATACAATGGCATAGGACCTTTCACCTTGGATTATTGAATGTAGAAGAGAACATCCAGTCAAAAAGTGATAGTCGGTAGGATTAGGAAGATAGTCGGTAGGTTTAGGAAGAAGAATGAGTGTAGGATTTGGAACAAAAGTTCTTTAGAAGTAGGGTATCGCTAAGAGAGTGAATGTAAATATCAGCACATGTGATGAGGAAGTCACAATGATTAACTGGGGAAAATATGTAGGAAAGCAGATATCAATAGAGACATTACAAAATCAGGCAAAGTATAAAGTGAGTGACAGGATTAGACATTTTCAACATGTTTGAGTTTGAATATATAATCTTTGGAAGAAACAAATATGTAGTCACCAATAGGATTTTCATTTGAGAGCATTAGGCAACCTGGACATGGATGTTTTTAGTAATCCATGTTCACTTTCCATTTAGGTTTTGTACAATCATAAGTGTGACCTTTGCTTTTTGTGTCCAGAATATTACTGTGATAAAATGTATATGGAGATCAGGTGACATGGGTATTTCTTCCACCATTTCTGGGAGCTGTATTTTGAGGACGTATAAATTAGTATTGGGGGTACAAAGAGGTGTACCTGTGTCTATGAATATAGAGATAATTCGTGAATAGACTGTACTGTGAATAAATAATATAACTGGTTCCACTTTAAATAATGGATTGAATTGATATCTGAAACTAAGTAAGAAATCTTATATCGATATACAACCATTCATTCCAACCAGTTATACATCTAATGGTAATATTAGTGTTATGGTTTATTGTGACGGGTTTGTGCGTTTTGCTTCAAATGTGATAATGGAAATCGAAAATAATGTTTTTGGGAAGAAGTCTCATGAAAAGAGCAGTTATGAAACATGGAGGAATACATGTGTTCTCAAGCAGGAAGTGATTGAAAGTGAAACAAATGCCTATAAATTTGAGAAATTTTGATGAAACATATATGCTATGATGTGCATAAACTGAAGATAGTAATGTACCAGTGTTGAATAAAAATGAACGTCAAAATACACATCATGTCTCATAGAGTCTACTTGCATTGATGTTCAACTGGGTCAGTTACTGTAGAAATATTAGGATTTGGGGGGAATTAATAATACAATTTATTTTAGCACTAGCATGCCACAGAATGTAGAGGAAAGATCAATGGATTTTTAGTTATAGCACTAATAATCTAACATTTAGTGAGTATTTTGGATAGTCTAGAAATTACATAAGGCTATGTAACATATTTTTTTTATTTAACATTCATCAAAGCTTGGAATTTTTGTAATATTTCTTCTTTTTTCTTTTTTTATTTTTTCAGTTGTTGATTGACCTTCATTTTGTTTATTTGTATGTGGTGCTGAGAATAGAACCATGTGCCTCACACATGCTAGAAAAGCATGTTACCTCTGAGCCACAAACCCAGCCCCTCCACTTCTATCTTAACATCATACACTCATGTCCCTCTTCTTTACTCACTTTCTTCCTCATTTTCCCCCTTCTCTCCCTTCCTTTTTGGTTTCCCCTCCATATCTATTTTTCTCTCATGTCATTACAAACAGTAGTATGCTATGAAATTTAAATTTAAGACTGTTTTTTATAGTCATTCTTTTTCTTGAGAAAATTTAAAAATTATAATCACCTGATAGATATATTACAATACATTTATTATACATATGTATCTATATTCATGCATATGCATTACATATATTATATATATATATATATATATATTCAAAAGTACTTTGATTTTCCTGTTAGAAATAATATAGACCAAGTCTTTCTTAATTCTCAATTCTTCCATAATTAACATCTTACAGTGAAAATCAAATAAACATATTTAAGTAAACAGGTATCATTCTTATTTATCAATACTGATAATTTAAAGTTTTATATCACATTAAGCTGTAATGTGGCATATTAACTCTTATGAATTAGAGAAATTTTATTTGAACAACCTATTATTTAATGACCATATGCACTGACATTTTAAATGGCTTTCTTGTGATTTCAATTTCTATCAATTGTGTATTAATTGCAAATACTTATTTTAGTACTTTTCATGTTCATAATTGATATAAAGTCAATTGTTTAATTCTTCTTGTAAGTAGTTACTTATTAAAGTAGGGACATTATTAATAATACTATATCTTTATAAGAAAAATGGTACAAATTTATTTTCATGCAAAATTAAGAATAATTGTATGCTCTAGATGTTTGATTGTTGATACATATAACAAAGAGCTTTTGATGAGTCTCTTCCCCAGTAAAACATAAAATGCAAAGGTTTGTATGTCCAAATAAAGATAAGAAAAAATACACATTATCAGCTAGAAACTATTAAATAAAAGATGAAAAGAACAATCCAACACATTGTACGAACTTGTCAGATGAGGTAGTATTCTGGAAGAATAGCCTAAGACTAGACCTTGTCCATGACAAAATATTCACGAAAAAAATGAAATATGAAAAGTGTAGAAAATGCTATGAATTTTTCATGAAGTTAGGTGAATTATCCTTTAATCTCAATTTATGTGCATTTTCTGGTAAAATAAATTTGTGATATTCACAAAACAAAGTTTCTGTATAGCAAAATGAATACATCTGAACCCATTTTTAGCTGATTTCTTCCCACTAAATTTTAAACCTTTATTTATTTATTTATTTTTATTGGTTGTTCAAAACATTACAAAGCTCAAGATATATCATCTTTCATACATTTGACTCAATTGGGTTATGAACTCCCATTTTTTCCCCAAATACGAATTGTAGAATCACATCGGTTACACATTCACATTTTTACATAATGGCATATTAGTGACTGTTGTATTCTGCTACCTTTCCTATCCCCTACTATCCACCCTCTCCTCCCCTCCCATCTTCCCTCTCTACCTCATCTGCTATTGTTCAATTCTCTCCATTGTTTCCCCCTCACTTCCCCTCACAACATCTTATATGCAATTTTGTGTAACATTGAGAGTTTCCTACAATTTTCATAAGCTTTCCCTTCTCTCTCCCTTTCTCTCCCCGCATTCGTCTTTGTTTAATGTTAATCTTTTCCTCATGCTCTTCCTCCCTGTTCTGTTCTTATTTGCTCTCTTTATAACAGAGAAGACATTTGGCATTTGTTTTTTAAGGATTGGTTAGCTTCGCTTAGCATAATATGCTCTAATGCCATCCATTTCCCTGCAAATTCTATGATTTTGTCATTTTTTGTGCTGTGTAATACTCCATTGTGTATAGATGCAACATTTTTTTTATCTATTAATCTATTGAAGGGCATCTAAGTTGGTTCCACAGTCTAGCTATTGTGAATTGTGCTGCTATGATCATTGATGTGGCAGTATCCCTATAGTACGCTCTTTTAAGATCCTCAGAGAACATTCCAAGAAGGGTGATAGCTGGGTCAAATGGTGGATCCATTTCCAACTTTTCCAGGAATATCCATACTTCTTTCAAAATTGGCCTCACCAATTTGCAGTCCCACCAGCAGTGTACAAGTGTATCCTTTTCCCCAAATCCTCGCCAACACTTATTGTTGTTTAACTTCATAATGGCTGCTGATCTTACTGGAGTCAGATGGTATCTTAGGGTGGTTTTGATTTGCATTTCTCAGACTGCTAGAGATGGTGAGCATTTTTTCATGTCCTTGTTGATTGATTGTATGTCCTCCTCTGTGAAGTGTCTGTTTAGGTCCTTGGCCCATTTGTTGATTGGGTTATTTGTTATCTTATTGTTTAATATTTTGAGTTCTTTGAATATTTTGGATATTAGGGCTCTATCTGAAGTGTGAGGGGTAAAAATTTGTTCCCAGGATGTAGGCTCTCTATTTACCTCTCTTATTGTTTCTCTTCTTGAGAAAAAACTTTTTAGTTTAAGTAAGTCCCATTTGTTTATTCTTGTTATTAACTCTTGGGCTATTGATGTCTTATTAAAGAATTTGGAGCCCGACCCCACAGTATATAGATCATAGCCAACTTTTTCTTCTATGAGACGCAGTGTCTCTGATTTGATATCTAGCTCCTTGATCTATTTTGAGTTAACTTTTGTGCATGGTGAGAGAACGGGATTCAGTTTCATTTTGTTGCACATGGATTTCTAATTTTCCCTGCACCATTTGTTGAAGATGCTATCCTTCATCCATTGCATGTTTATAGCCACTTTATCAAATATAAGAAAGTTGTAATTTTGTGGATTGGTTTCTCTGTCCTCTATTCTATACCATTGGTCCACCTGCCTGTTTTGGTACCAGTACCACACTGTTTTTTTTACTCTTGCTTTGTAGTAAAGTTTGAACTCTAGTATCGCTATACCTCCCGATTCACACTTCCTGCTTAGAATTCCTTTTGCTATTCTGTGTCTTTTGTTTTTCCATATGAATTTCATGATTGCTTTATCATTTCTACAAGAAATGCCGTTGGGATTTTGATTGGCATTGCTTTAAACCTGTAGAGAACTTTGGGTAATTTCGCCATTTTGATGAATTTAGTTCTGCCTATCCATGAACAGGGTACATTTTTCCATCTTCTAAGATCTTTTTCTATCTCTCTCTTTAGGGTTCTGTGGTTTTCACCTCTTTTGTTAGGTTGATTTCCAAGTATCTTATTTTCTTTGAGGATATTTTGAATGGAGTGGTTTTCCTCATTTCCATTTCAGAAGTTTTGTTGCTGATATACAGGAATGCCTTTGATTTATGCGTGTTGGTTTTATATCCTTCATTTATTAACTCTAGCAGTTTCTTTGTAGACCCTTTTGGGTCTGTTAAATATATTACCATGTCATCCACAAATAGCGATAATTCAAGTTCTTCTTTTCCTATTTTTATGCCTTTAATTTCTTTTGTCTGTCTAATTGCTCTGGCTAGTATTTCAAGAACTAAATTGAATAGAAGTGGTGATAGAGGGCATCCCTGTCTTGTTCCAGATTTCAGAGGGAATGCGTTCAGTTTTCTCCATTTAGGATGATCCTAGCCTGAGGTTTAGCATATATAGCTTTTACAATGTTGAGGTAAGTTCCTGTTATCCCTAGTTTTTCTAGTGTTTCGAACATAAAGGGATGCTGAACTTTGTTGAATGTTTTACTACATCTATCGAGATGATCATATGGTTCTTGTCCTTAAGTCTATTGATGTGGTGAATTGCATTTATTGATTTCCGTATATTGAACCAGCCTTGCATTCCAGGGATGAATCCTACTTGATCATGGTGCACAACTATTTTGATATGTTTTTGTATTCAATTCACACGGATTTTATTGAGAATTTTTGCATCCAACTTCATTAGAGATATTGGTCTGTAGTTTTCTTTTTTGAAGTGTCTTTGTCTGGTTTTGGGATCAGGGTGATTTTGGACTCTGAGAATGAATTTGGAAGAGCTCCTTATTATTCCATTTCTTGATATAGCTTGAATAGTATTGGTATTAATTCTTCTTCGAAGGTTTTGTTGAACTCCGCTGTATACCCATCAGGTACAGGGCTTTTTTTGATTGGTAGTCTTTTGATGGATTCTTCCATTTCTTTCTTTGTTTTTGGTCTGTTAAAATTGTGTGTGTCTTCTTGACTGAATATGGGCAGATCATATGACTTAAGAAATTTATCGATATTATAACTATCTTCTATTTTATTGGAATATAGGATTTCAAAATACTTTCTAATTATCTTCTGTATTTGTGTACTGTCTGTTGTGATATTGCCTTTTTCATTCCGTATGTTAGTAATTTGAGTTCCCTCTCTTCTTCTCATCCTTAGCATGGCTAAGGGCCTGTAAATCTTATTTATTTTTTCAAAGAATCAACTTTTAGTTTTATCAATTTTTTCAATGTTTTATTTTTGTTTCAGTTTCGTTGATTTCTGCTCTAATTTTAATTATTTCTTGTCTTCTACTACATTTGCTGTTGTTTTGCTCTTCCTTTTCTAGGTTTTTGATGTGTACTGTGAGTTTATTTATTTGTTGTTTTATTGTTTTTTTGAGGAAAGAACTCCAAGAAATGAATTTCCCTCTTAAAACTGCCTTCTTTGTGTCCCATAGATTCCAGTATGTTGTGTCTGTATTGTCATTTGATTCTAAGAATTTTTTTATCTCCTCCTTTATGTCTTCTGTAACCCATTGATCATTCAGTAGAATATTGTTAATTTTACATGTGATGTAGGATTTTTCCTTCCTTCTATTCTCATTGATTTCCAGTTTCATTCCATTATGATCAGATATGGTGCATGGTATTATCTCCACGCCTTTATATTTAATAAGAGTTGCCCAATGGCATAATATATGGTCTAACTTGGAGTAGGATCCATGTGCTGCTGAGAATAAAGTGTATCCACTTGACGATGGTTGATATATTCTATATATGTCGGTTAAGTCAAGGTTATTGATTGTGCTGTTGAATTCTATAGTTTCTTTATTCAGTTTTTTATAGAGGATCTGTCTAATGGCGAGAGCGGTGTGTTGAAGTCACCCATAATTATTGTGTTGTAGTCTATTTGACTCTTGAACTTGAGGCGAGTTTGTTTTATGAGCGTTGCAGCTCAATTGTTTGGTGCATACCAATTGATAATTGTTATGTCTTGTTGGTGGATGGTTCCTTTTAACAATATATAGTGTCCTACTTTATCTCTTTTGATTAATGTAGGTTTGAAGTTGATTTTATATGATATGAGTATGGCCACTCCTGCTTGCTTCCGAGGGCCATGTGAGTGGTATGATTTTTCCCAACCTTTCACTTTCAGCCTGTGTATGTCTTTACCTATCAAAAGAGTCTCCTGAAGGCAGCATATTGTTGGATTTATTTTTTTGATCCAGGTTACTAGCCTATGTCTCTTGATTGGTGAGTTTAGATTTTTAACATTTAAGGTTACAATTGAAATATGATTTATACTTCCAGTCATGTTTATTTATTTATTTATTTTAATTTGGGTAGTTTTTACTTTTTGGTTATTTTCTTACCCCTTTACTGAGATACCTCCCGCTGTTAGTTTTGGGCACTATTTTTCAATTCCTCTTCTTGTAGTATTTTGCTCAAAATGCTTTGCAGTGCTGGTGTTCTGTCTGCGAATTCTTTTAGCTTTTGTTTATCAAGAAAGACTTAATTTCATTGTCAAATCTGAAGCTTAATTTTGTTGGATACAGTATTCTTGGTTGGAATCCATTATTTTTCAGTGTTTGAAATACATTGTTCAAAGATCTTCTCGCTTTCAAAGTCTGTGATGAAAAATCAATTGTTAACCTAATTGGTTTACCCCTGAATGTTATCTGCCTACTTTCTCTCGTAGCTTTTAATATTCTCTCCTTGTTCTGTATGTTGGCTATCTTCATAATTATATGTCTTGGAGTTTGTCTATTATGGTTTTGAATGTTTGAGGTCCTGTAGGCTTCCAGGATATGGCAATCCATTCCATCTTTCATCTCTGGGATATTTTCTAGAATTATTTCATTTAATATGTTGTCCATTCATTTGGTTTGAATCTCTATGCCTTCTTCTATCCCGATGACTCCCAATTTTGGTTTTTTTATGACATCCCATATCTCTTGAATAGTTGCTCATGGGATTTAAGCATGTTTTCTGTGTTGACTATATTCTTTTCAAGTTGACAAACTTTGTCTTCATTATCTGATGTTCTGACTTCTACTTGATCTAGTCTATTTGAAATATTCTTGATTGAGTTTTTAATTTGGTTTATAGTTTTCTGCATTTCTAGAATTACTGTATGATTTTTTAAAAGATCTCTATCTCCTGGTAAACCTTGTTCTTTGCCATTTGACTTTGGTTGTTTAATTCATTTTCAAAATATACTTTTATTTCTTGGACTTGCTGCCTCATGTCTTCTCTATTATTCCTTTCCATCTGAGTTAGGTATGACTTAAGTTTTTTCCCTATCCCTGTTTCTGATGCTTCTAGGTTCTCCTGTAGTATTAAGTTGTCCTTCATTGTTTCTACACCTTTTTTTCCTCTTGTTTTTTCATGATGTTCACGTTATTTTCTGGCTCTATTTGATTGCTGTGTTTCTGCTCTCTTCTATAGATTTGTTATGGGTTTATATATCTCTGTTTTCTCTCCTTTGTGTTGCTAGACTATGCCTGCTTAAGTGGATTTCGCTGTTAAGGAATTCTGACAGCCGAGCTCCAGTGATGTCACCTCTCTGCTATGGTGGGCCCCAGGCTCCTTGCCGGAGAGTCCGAATTGTGGGGGTGGACTGGATTGTCTCTTGTTGGTTTCAGCTCCCGGTCGCTGGAATGCCGGCAGTCTCCAGCCACCCAGTAGCGCGGGCAGCGGATGGGCTGTCGCCGGCGGGTGTGTGATCTCTAGCCACACAGTTGCGCATTCGGTCGTCGCCAGGCGAGCGTTCTCCAGCCGTCAAGACATGCCGTCAGCAGGTGGGCTGGCGCCGGCAGGAAGCTGGTCTCCAGTTGCCCAGTCACACTGGCAGCGGTCTGGCGTTCTCCAGCCACCCAGTCAGAAGGGCCTGGCCTCTAGTCCCCTGGTTTATCCTGCTAGTCCTGATTTCTCCTGCTAGACCAGATTTCTCCTGAGTGATGCTTCTCGGCAGCTCAAACTGTTCTCCGGGTCTGACGTTTGTTGGGTGGGGAGGGTGTCTATTGTGAACCCTGGAACTCTATTGTTTTAATATTTGCCGCTTGCCCCTCGCCCCGCACTGGCTAGACAAGTTTCATTTTTGCCGCTGATGGGAAGGGGAGATGAAGGTCAGGTGCCTCTAGTTTTCCCCCAGTCTTTATGCAGACTTGCTCTGATTATCCCTCCCCCAAAAGCCTAGGAGAGATTTTATGCGAATTTTCCTCTGTATGTGAGATGAGCTGAGAAACACACACCTGTTTTATTGTTGCAATCTGTCTGGGAGTGGTGGTGGTTACTTCAGCTCTCCAAGATGGTGGCTGCTGGTCTCCTTTGTGGAGTTTCCACTTTGGGGGATAGAAATGTACTGCTAACTTTCCCGTCTGAAATCCCAAATTCAGCTGGGGGCTCAGTGGATGCTCAGCCAGCAGGATTCCACAAAATCTGCAGCAACGTTTCTCCCTGCTTGTGGGTCGCTTCTCGGTGGTGCCTCACCATTTGTAGACACGGGGCAGGTCACGCGGATCAATCAGAATGGATCTCCGGTTGCACAAGTGGCTTGTGTTTGAGACTCAACTACCGGACCTCGGTGGTGGAAATCATTCTTCTAGATTTCGGTAAACACCCATTATCCTGTAAGATCCTAACAAGACAGTTTTTCATCGTTCTAACTCGTTATTCACCTGCGCAGTGGCAGGGTACACTGGGTGTGATACACTGTCTTCACAGTCATCTTGCAATGCCGAAATATTAGGATATGGATGCACCATTTACTGAAAACTGTTTCAGTACTAGGAAAAAATATGTATTTCAGGTGGATGAATATTTCTGAGAATAATTTTTTAAAAAGTGGATTATAAATCCACATACAAGAATATGAATGAATTTAGGGAGTGCATAATAAGACACAAATATTTCATATTTTGAAAAATCCGGAGAGTATATATATATATATATATATATATATATATATATACATATACACACACACACACACACAGACAATAAAAACTAGCAATATATATGTCAATTGAAATTCATCATGAAATACATATCATCCACAGACCCAAAAATATTCATATACTTAACATGGATTTATGTATAATGTTGTTCAACTAGGAGGCTTACCCATAGGTTGAATGTTCAGTTCCAACACCATTTAGGAGGAGTGATCTCTTCTCAAAATTTGTATTTGCCAAGTCAGTCACCTCACAAAAATGTACGTGTGATACCAGGTACGATTCTATATGTGCATATAAAATTACATGTGCTGAGTAGGCTACAGAGAAAGGGAGACAGGAATTTACATATTTGTTAACTTTCAAAACACACGGAGAACTATTTCAACAAAAAATTGACTAGATTTATAACTTCTAACCTATATAATGCAAAAGGCAATTCCAACTATAAACGATGCCTCCTCTGAACTGCTTGTATTTCTATTCTGTTTGAGTTTTTATTCTCTATCATATTACGATTAGTAGTCAGAGTCTAGTAGGGTAGGGGTTAGAGTCAGGGATTCAGTATTTCGAATGGAAAATTGGAAAATGAATCCAATGTGTATGCAAATATGTGCTACACAAAATCTTCCCACTCCTCCAGAACAATGGCTTGACATTATCTTCGCCCCAAGTAAGACATAATTAGAGGAGAAGAGTTAGAAAATCAGTGAATACTTATCTGGAATGGAATATGCTAAGGAGTTCACTACCTTGGAGGTGGTAGAGGAGTTTCCAAAAGTAAGGGACAGGGTGAACACTCCACAAACATGGAGCTCTGCTGGCCTAAAGACTTCTTGAGAAATTGCCTCTGAGTTTGGGCACTTGAAACATATGTTGTTATCAGGAGCTTTAGCTTCCTTTGTAGTGAGATCATCAAAGCTGGGTCTGCACCTATGTGACCTGTAAAACATAGTTTATTATTTTCCAATGAACATGAGGCAGCAGTCCTGAATTTGATCTTTGTAGGTAAACTGTGGCCACTGGGTTCTAAGTGTCTCCCTGTGTGGACTGTGAAGCCATTTGTTCATCCTCCAATTTTCATGGTGTTTCTTGCTGCTACAATGGGAGTTTGGTAATTGCTTCATGAAATACACGGAGTTCAACTGGGACACAGTGCAGGAGGGAGTTCTGTCACGTGTGGTATTTCAATTTCTGCAGGAGAATGCACCAACCATGCTTCTATATCACATAGCTTGCCCCATTGACCATAGCAAATCGATTCTTAACATTGCCCTGAAACCTCTCCAAATAACAAGATGCCTTTACTTAGAAGGGACTGCTGGCTGCATCATGTCAGTCACAAGCCATTTGGAAGCCAATGGCAGATCCACATGGCCCCACCACAGATGTTTTATCACACACCTGCCTACCACTGCTCTAGGCCCACTAATCATCAGGCTCCAACTTATTGGCATCTCTGTTTTACACAATTTTCATTAAAACCAGTCAATCAAGGCAGTGTCTGTTATACTCATGATCAGCAACAGGAAATCCAAAGGTTCTCCTGTGCCAGCTGGTCATGGAAATTTCAAAAATTTCATGGTATTTTTCTAGCCATATTTCAACAACGAAGGTGGAGGCACTGTGAGTTTCAGTTCATTCCAGAACCATTAATGTTGACGAAGCTCATTTCAATGAAAGCTCTGGAGAAATCTCACAGGCAATGCTTCCCAAAGAATGGCCAAAAGGTCAAATGAAGCCAGGCCCATTGAGTTCTACAATGTGAGGTCCATGTGACTTTTGACTCTCAACTACGGCTGCCAAGTCTTTCAGAAGAAAATTATGTGATATCTTGGCTGTGATTTCCAGTGCTCTGTTGAAAGCCACCCTGGGCCTTGATCTCAGTTTCCAAGGGCGACTCTCATGCATGGCCTCCTAAAATCCCAACACAATTAATGGCAATACTTTTCTGAGGTCAGTTCCAGAACTCAGTCTCTAAGGGGAAAAACACCAGAGTTCATGTCAAGGTGGACGCAGTCATCTCTTCCAATCACCACACTAACAACCACAATTAAAACCAAAACAATCCCACATGGCCCTCATGTTCTTTTATATAGACACTCATCATAACCTATTGCTGGAAGTTTCCACGAGGGGCGAAGCCCAAGACAGTCTCCTAAATAATCTCTCTTGCCCCTAATTTGCCTAAATTCAGGGTGGCCTGGACACCATTCCTGTGAACCAGGAGTGTTCAAATAGGCCTGCTGTTAATACTTCTCTGCTTCACCAATTTGAGGCGTATTGACTGTGCAGTTTGGATTCTTTATGTGAATTGTAGTCACGGGAAAACTCAAGCAATTTAGGGCTTTGAAGAAATGATTTGGCCTAAAGGATCCCTATTCTAACTTGATGGAGGTCAGGAACCTCACAGAGAATGGGGAGAGACTTCATCCACAATAACTGCACTTTTGGCCATTTTTGTTTTGGATGCACACATGTGATGTTTCTTTAGATTCTTCAGGGGTTGAGAATCTAAGCCACGGCCTCACACAGGGCCAAGAGGCTGATTCAGACACTTCCATTTTAAAAGGAATTAAGCAAAGATCCACAGGTGATGTCCATTCATTTCCATTTGAACCTGTTTTCTTCAGGCTTCACAAACGGATGTCTTGAGGCAAAGACCTTCCTGACATTCAGGGCAGCAGAACAATAGGTAAGCAAAAGGCCCAAAGCAGGGTTTCTCCACTGAGACTATCATGGTCACACTTATATCTGAGTTTTCTGAGATGCTCGACATTCCCTTTAGCTATCCAGTACATGGCCATGTCACAGGGCTTGGAACTGCTACATATCTTGGACACAAAACAATGAGCCTATTCTGGAGAGTAGCCAGAATTCATGAAGAATGCAGGAATTTTGGAAGATACCACATGTTGCCCATCGATCAGGCAAGCTGAAATCCATTCATAAATTCGGCAGGATGAATGCTGGGAAGCTTTCTGCTAGACAGGAGACAACAATTGATGCATTCAGTTTTCTAATATCTAAAACCATGCACATAGTGGGATACACAGACATAGAAACACTTGCTTGCCAAACGACTTACTATAAACAGTTCACTCCAAACCAAACAAACCGCCTTTCCTACCTATTCTCAGAACATGAGACAAAACCACAAACCCACACCGACAACCACAGAGGCACCACCTTCTACAAAGTATGTCTGTGACTATCCAGAGTGTCTTCTGACTGGTGGGCCAACTTATGTTCCCCGGAAAACACCAACTCTGTGAACTTGTCAGGAGCCAGCGGTGAGCCACTATCTGCTTTCTCAGGAAAGGTCCCTCTTCTGAGTTTTCCTGGCAGTTGGCTATCCTCATATCTGTAGGTACCATGAAAGACTGACTCTGTCCTTGGTAAATCCAAACAAGTGAGCCCACTGGGACTGGGACTGGGACAGGCTCTTGGTACCTTGCTTCCTGGATCCCAAGTACCGAGAGTTCCATGACCAAGGAAGTGAGGTGAGGTCACTTCCTTCAGGAACTGAATGAGGTCACTGCTTTGGCAACCACTTTGTCCTAACAGTTGCTTCCAAGGGTCCCATGAGATCGAGGCTTCTCCTACTTCCTGTGACACTTTCACAAGTTAGAATGGTATATGAACCATAGGCACCCAGGAACAGGTCTCCAAACAGGACTGTTTGTGTCCATCTTCTCTACATTATGAACAGAGAGGCTGATTCAGACACAACCCTTCATCCTGACCAGGTTGTTTGCAATGGAAGATGACGTTTGCTCTCTCAGGTCCTTCATGGCTGCCTACATCTTCTCCAGGGATCACTTCTTCATGGACCTTTGAGTTTTACAACAGGTGGAAGATTCTCTACATTCCTGTATTGTAAGACCAACTTGGTCCCTGCTCTTCTGTAAAGTTAGATTGAGGAAACAGTGTATGGTTAGGGTTAATAACAGGTTTTATTTGGGTTAGGAATTATTCTAATTGATGAATAATGGTATTGGGAACCTGTGATATTTATAAGAATATATAGGTGAAATATAAGTATGAAAACAAAAATCTAGGTAAGATTTGAAGCCCAGAAGGGCATTGCGCTATTGATTGGGATACTTAGCTTTGATATACGTTCTGCACAGGTGTTTCAGATAAATCGATAATCAATGGCATAGGACCTTGTACGTTGGATGATTGAATGTAGAAGTGAACATCCACTAGAACAGGGATAGTCGGTAGGATTAGGAAGATATTCGATAAGTTTCAGAAGAAGACTGAGTACAGAATTTGGACCAAAAGTTCTTTAGCAATAGTGTATCAGGTAGAGAGTGAATGTAAATGTCAGCACACGTGAAGGGTCAGTCACAATGGTGAACTGGGGAAAATATTTAGGTAAGCAGACATCAATAGAGACATTAGGAAATCAGGCAAAGTATAAATTGAGTGATAGGATTAGACATTTGCAGCAGGGTTAAGGTTCAAAATATAGTCTTAAGAAGAAACAAATATGTAGTCACCAATAGGATTGACATTTGAGAGCATTAGGCACACTGGACATGAATGTTTTCAGTAATCTATGCTCACTTTTCATTTAGGCTTTGATACAATCATAAGTGTGACCTCTTCTTTTTGTGTCCAGAATATTACTGTGATAAAATGTATATGTAGATTAGGTGACATGAGTATTTCTTCCACCATTTCTGGGAGCAACATTTTGAAGATGAAAAAATTAGTATTGGGGTTACAAATAGATTTACTCTGTGTCTATGAACATAGAGATAATTTATGAATAGACGATACTGTGATTAAATAATATAACTTGTTCCAACTTTAAAATTCGATTGAATTGATATCTGAAAATAAACAGAAAATCGTATATTTATATGCAATCATTCATTCAAACCAGAAATACATCTAATGGTAATATTAGGGTTATGGTTTATCATGAAGAGTGTGTCAGTTTTTCTTCAAAATGATTATGGAAATCGAAAAAAAAAGCGTTTGGAAAGAAGTCTCATGAAAAAACAATCAAGTAACCTGGAGGAATACATGTGTTCTGAATCAGGAAATGATTGAAAGTGAATCAAAATCCTATAAATTATTGAAGTTGTTGATGAAATATATATCCTATGATGTGTATAAACTGAACAAATAGTAATGTACCAGTGTTGAATAAAATGAACTTCAACATAGACATCATATCCAAGAGGAATCTAGTTGCATTGATGTTAAACTGGGTCAGTTACTGTAGAAATATTAGGATTGTATGCATCACTCACTGAAGTTAGTTTTCAGTACTAGAAAACAAATATGTAATTCAGGTGGATGAATATTTCTGAGAATAATATTGTGAAAAGTTGATTATAAATCCACATACATGAACATGAATGAATTTAGGTAGTATATGTAAGACACATATATTTCATATTTTGAAATATTTGGACAGTATATATATATATATATATATATATATATATATATATATATATATATATATATATATCCCCCCCCCACACACACACACACACACAACACACACACCCAGACAATAAAATGTAGCAATATATATGCCAATCGAAATTCATCATGAAGTATATATCATCCACAGATGCAAAAATATTTAATTTACTGAACATGGATTTATGTATAATGTTGTTCTACTAGGAGGCTCACCCATAGGTTGAATTTTCTGTTCCAACAGCATTTAGGAGGAGTGATCTCTTCTCACAATTTGTATCTTCCAAGTCAGCCACCTCACAAGAATGTACATCTGATACCAGGTAGGATTCTATATGTGCATATAAAAATACATGTGCTGAATCGGCTACAGAGAAAGGGAGACAGGAATTCACATATTTGTTAACTTTAAAAACACATGGAGAACTATTTCAATTAAAAATTAACTAGATTTATAACACCTACCCTATATCATGCAAAAGGCAAGTGCAACTATACACCATGCCTCCTCTGAACTGCTTGTATTTCTATTCTGTTTGGGTTATTTTTCTCCATCATATTAGGATTTGTCATCAGAGTCTAGGAGGGTATGGGTTAGTGTCAGATGGCCCGGCTGGCAGGACACATCAACTTGGGTGTCGATCCTAGTTGGGGATGAATGAAGGGACAAGAGACACGAGAGATGACAGCAAGACAGGAGTTCTGATCATGCTGCAAACTTTTATTATTCTCAGAGGGTATTTATATGCTGCGGATGGGAAAGCTCTCTTATCGGCAGTTGCTGGATATCTTCACAGGGTGAGATAACCTCAGGATGTTTCAGGTAGACAGATGGTAGCCGGATGTCAAAAGGAGATAGATGGCTGTGGGATGTCTCCCAGGCAGCTTGTGTCCCAGGGGGCTGTTTCTTGTGTCAGTCTATTTTTTGAAGGAGAACTTCCTTCTAGCCCCTGACATCTCCCCTTTTGTTATATAAAATATTCGACCATACATTAAAGGCCATGGATTTAGGGGGTGATAGTGGCTCTGTTTCTCTAGGATGCCTTAGAATATCTCCTGATTTGAGCGAGCATCTTTCCTAGGAGATTTCGTGTTGGCTTTGGCATGGTTTTGGAGGAGACGTCTTTGAGGGGATAGCATGCCAACCGCCATGCACCAGAGCGTGTCATTCAGAGGTCTTGTGTTTGGGGATCCGTGGATCCATCCTCCTGCAGTCCTTCCTGGACCCTCCTAACGTGCTCATTATGGCCTAACGTGCTCATTCCAAGGGTGTGTCCTCCCCCAAGCGGAGGGGCCCATGGAGAACGAACCCTTATTGCAAGGGTAGAAGATGGTTGCTCAGAGCTGTTACTTATAGTTTTCTGTAAGAAAGAGAGATCTGTGGGGATGTAAACTTAATAAGCCTGTGAGAAGGGTTGAACATTCTTTTAAATGTTGGCAGTGCTGTCTTCCATCTCCAGACCATGATAGTGGACCTGTATGGGCTTAGAAACCAAAATATTAATCTGTTCTTTAATAAATTGTACCAGCCTCTTTATAATGCAGGGGCCTATGGACACCATTAAAAGTAAACCCAACAAAGGGACTAATAGGGGAAGAAGGTAGGGTAGAAATCCATTATGCCCAATCCAGAGGGGATTTTCAAATAGTTCCCTTTGTCTCTTTTCTGGATCTTCTTGAAGCTGCTTAATTTTAATGCGTACTATGCCTGATTTATTGGCATAAAAGCAGCATCGTTCCCCTAAGGCTAAGCAAATACCTCCCTGGTTAGCTGTCAGCAAATCTAAGCCTCGTCTGTTTTGAAGGAACACTTCTGCCAGGGAATTTATTTGGTCCTGCAAATCTTTAAAGGTTCCTGATAAAGTTTGTACATAATTTATAAGTTGTTGAGACAGGCGATGGTAAGAGTGAATAGCCGTGCCTAAGCCACTGTACCTGTGCCCATAGCAGCTGTTATTCCAAGGCTGGCAATGAGTGGTAAAGCCTGTATTGCCCACCTATGTCTTTTGACTAAAGTGTCTAGGCTAGAAATTGGTAGAGGTTCATCTCCTGGGACAATAGTTATATCAGGGAGTAATAAAGCAAGAACACAACCAATGCTCCAATTCGCTGGAGCGTGGGAAGGCCGAGTTTCCTCCACACATAAAAACTGTGCCATTGGAGGGACAAAGAGATGGGGTGGGTGAGGAATAATTTTATACTGTTGAGCAATTTCCAAAGGAAGTAAGTCGAACATCAATATCATAGGTATTATTCTGCATCGCGCCTAAAAGAAATAATGTAAAAGTGCCTATAGGCTGTACTTTAAAGGGAAATCCTGGTTGGCATGTATTATCATTGTCCATGATAGAATTAATAGGAACTGCCATAGGCATGATTGCCCCTGCTGTCATGCAGAGCCAGCAATCACCAGCAAGGGTGGGGTTCGAATTATTAAGCTAGGAGTATGTAGTTTGCAAAATATCTAATGTATTGGTATCTAAACCTGGGAACTGGGATTTAGGCTACATAAAGGGATGATATGTGAGCTCAGGGATTTGGGGTTTCAAAAGTTTGATTATCTGAGGATGCTTGACAGAATAAGTGGGTCCTCCACCATCAGAGACCCCTGTAGGGGCCTTAATGGGCCAGTAGGAAGTTTTTCCAACAGTGCCTTGGCACCCAGCTGACTGTAGCTTGGTGTATTTGCCATCTCCTCCATGGTCAAAGAGAATGGGGGTATAATGAATAGTGGTCCCCTGCTACATGAGTTTTAGTTAGGGAGGCTTCAAAAAATTGTTCTCCCTGTTTATTAACACAAAGTGAAGCCGACGCATTACAAGAGACATGCATCGCCTGGGTATGCGTACAAGTTGCAGAACAATTTTGGAGAGCTTTACTTGTACTAGGGGGAATAATCTTTGGCTTGTTAACACATACCCATTTAGGCTGATGAACTCCTCCGAGATTATGGTCAACCTTGGCACGGAGGTAAGTCACCTTAGTCATGCAGTCAGCAGTCTGGGTCCAACTAGTGGGAGCCTCAGTCCAAAATCCTCCTTTGCATTCACGGGGGGGGGGGGCAAAAAGGTACTCCATGATGTTGGAAATTGGAGGTCCAAGGCCTCCGTGTTCAAACCTGTTCAGCAGAAGTGCCTTAAGCAGGATCCTCGCACAGATTGTTGGCTGTATCTGAAATGGAGGAAAATTTGTCCTCAGGGTGAGGGCCTCCGTCCCTGGGTTGAGGTAAGTAATTTACCTGTTTAACCAGGCATTCTGGTAACCATCTTGGGGATGCTTGCTCTTGGTCCAAAACACAAGCTGAGCCTCATCCCCTGATGAGGATAGGATTGGGCGTTTTCATTTATTTGTAATGGGATTGCACCACATAACAGGCGAGCGAACAGAATTGGACGAAGGATGCCAGTGTCTGTCTGTGGCCAAATGGCCTTCACTGTCTAAGGTAAGAAAAATAAGAGCAAATAATGCATGGTTAAGGCGATCCCTGGGAGTGATAAATACAAGGGCGGAAGCCTTAAGACGGGATAGCCAAGTCTTTAAGCTAAGCTGGGCAAGTTCCACATGCCTTGGCCCTGAGAGTTGTATGGAATTTCAGTAGTATGACAAAATTGCAAGGTAGCACAAAACTGTTTAAACTTGGCACTGGTATATGCAGGACATTTATCTGTTTTAATATGTATTGGTTTACCCATTACGAAAAAGGCTGAAACAAGATGAGAAAGGACATCTTTGGTAGCCTCTCCAGAATGTGGTGATGCAAAACTAAAGCCTCTGAAGGTATCTATAGAAACGTATATATATTTGGTTTTTCAAAATTCAGGAAAATGAATAACATCCATTTGCTAAACCTGATTGGGCTGTAATCCTCGGGGGTTAACTCCCAAGTGTTGAATGGGGAGGGAGACAGTGCAACCAGGGCATGCTTTTACTATTTCTCATGCATGTTGCCTGGTAATTTTCCAAAGTAATCGATGGCTCTGGGAATTTAGATGGTGAAGATTTTGTAACTCCATGGCCTTTTGAATGGAGCCAACAAAAATTGGAAAGATGGAACATGTTGCTGCATCAGCTTGGGCATTACCTTGTGTTAGAGGGCTCAGAAGGTCAGATTGTGTCATGATGTGTCCTAAGGAATATGCATGTTTTCTGGCCTGAATTAGCTGCTGAAGCTGGTGAAAGAGAAAGGGGGAATTGGAAGAAGCCATAATGGTGGGTGAAATCTCCAGCAGGGGCACAGAAAGAGCAATGTAGGCACTGTCTGTATAAATATTAACAAGATTATCAAAAAAAACTTTATGAAAACTTGTGTTATGGTGAACAATTCCACAAACTGAGCTGACTGATAGACAGTATCAAAGGTGGTAGGCTTGTTATTGACAACAAAGACTGCACGGCCATTACTGGAACCATCTGTAAAGACAGTAAGTTCTTGAGGAATGGGAGCCTTTTGAGTAATTTTGGAAAAAATAAATGAATGTAACTGGACAAAATTTAAAACGGGGTCATTGGGGATGTGGTTATGAATTGTTCCCAAAAAGCCTGATAGGGCAATACCCCATTGATCCATGTCTCTAGTGAAAATTGTAGTAAGGATTTGGTCCTTAGTATATGGAATTAAAATATTATCAGGGTCTTTGCCAAAATGTTGTCGAGAAAGCAAACGACCTTTAAAAATAAGAGAAGCTACCTGAGCAAGATAAACAGTAATAACCTTGGAGGATGTGGTGGATACAAGGACCAAAAGCAAGGGGCAGCCTTTATTTTTAAAATGTGGATCTCGCTGCCAAAATATTCCTGTGGGTGTATGAGGAGTGTGGAAAATAACCAGAACCAGAGGAAGGTTATAAGAAATTTGTGTAACAAACTTTTGGGTAATGGCTTCTGTGGCTTGGTTTAATGCATGTCATACCTCTGGAGTAAGCTTTTGAGGGGAGGAGGGGTGGGAATCACCTATCAAAATATCATTAAGGGGCAAAAGTACACAAGTGGGTAATTTTAAATATGTTCCTAGCAATTGAATATCCCCCAGTAATATTTGAAAATCATTAAGTGTGTGAAGATGGTCCACACATAGTTGTATTTTAGGAATTTGGATGTGATTATCTTGAAGTTTAAGGCCCAAATAGGTATAAGGGTCCTGTGTTTGAAACTTATCTGGAGCTATCTGTAGTCCCAAGATAGTGAGGTTTTGTAAAAGTCCAAGTAACAATTATTAAGGTCATGGGTATTAGGTGCAGCAATTAACAAATCATCCATATAATGTAAAATATAATTTTGTGCTCATCGCTCTCTCACAGGGTCTACTGCTTGAGCAACATGTTTTTGGCAAAGACTAGAGCTGTTGGCCATACGTTGGGGAAGAACCTTCCATTGAAATCTCTGCAAAGGGCCCTGAAAATTAATGTGAGGGAGACTAAAGGCAAAATAGGGTCTATCCTCAGGATGTAAAAGAATGGTAAAAAAGCAATCTTTTAAGTCAATAACCATTTTACAATAGTTTTTTGGAATCGCCACTGGTGTGGGAATGCCTGGCTGTAGTGCTCCCATCGGGTGCATAACTTTATTAATGGCACACAAATATTGTAAAAGGCACCACTTGCCTGATTTTTTCTTGATAATAAAAATAGGAGTAATCCATGATGAGGTTGAGGGCTTTACATGGCCGGCTGCAAGCTGTTCCTGCACTAACGTGGAGGCAGCCTCCAATTTTTCTTGGGTAAGGGGCCACTGATCCACCAACACAGGAGTCTGAGTCTCCCAAATAATTTTATCTGCATGGGGTACAGGAGGGTCAGGGACTGACACTAAAAATCTGAATACACAAGTCCACATGTATTTGTTTTTGTATGGGTTGTATAGGCTCCACCAGTCCTTGTTTCAGTATCCCCAGGCCTGTACCAGGAACAAAATTCATAGGAAGCATTTGATGAGTCACCATGGAATTGGGACTGGCGAGGATAACTTCCAATAACTCAAAATATCTCCTCCCTATACGTTAACAGGGAGGTCAGAATCAACGAAAGGAGTGACAGTTGACTTATTACCATCTTTATCAGTGCAGCTAATAGACCTAGAGCTGACCAGAGGATTTTTTTATTTTCCTATCCCTTTAAGGTCAGTCAAGGATGGAGTGAGGGGCTAACCTGATGGCTTGTATTTTTGAGAAATAATTGTGGCATCAGCTCCAATATCTAGAACTCCTTGGAATTTCTTTCCTTCAGTAAGTAAGGTAAGGGTGGGTCTATTGTGAGAAATGGGCTGAACCCAATACACATCAGAGAAGCCCAAGAAGGCAGTCCCCCGAGGTAGGTTTGGGTTTTGGAAATGCCTCCTGAATCCAAGGGAAGGAGAATTAATTGTGCAAGTCTTGTTCCTGCTGGGATGGTGGCAACTCCATTAATAGCAGTGGCCAGTATTTTTATTTCTCCAGTGAAATCATTATCATTAATGCCAACGAAGACCTGAACACCTTGTATGGTAGTGGAGGCTCTTCCAAGATTAAGGGCACATGTATGAGATGGAGGGGGACCCATAATTTCATTGGGTATTATCTGGGGCCCTTGCATTGGGTCTAATATTGTATTTGTGGCAGCACAGAGGTCCAATTTTGTGCTGCCTGGGGTGGCTAGTTGGAGGGAGGCAATTGTGGAGAAGGATTTTGTGGTAGGTTGGGAGTTTAGGAGGGAACAAACTTTATTGCTCCTGTGTTTGTCGTGGGGGATGTTGTGGCCGGGGGCTGGCCCCGCAGGGAGTTTCCCGAGAAGTAGGAAGAAATAAGCTGTCTGAGGGAATTTGTCTTAGATCTACACTCACTGGCCCAGTGATGACCTTTACCACTTCTATGGAAAACGGTAGCTGGGGGCGGTTAAGCCCCAGTTTGAGGAGACGCTATTCCTAGGCTTTGTTTGCCTGTGGGACACTCACATGCAAAATGGCCAGGTTGTTTACAAGTAAAGCAAGTACGTGAGCCAGGATTGTGAAAGGCCTTGGTAAAGGCGGTCCCTAAAGCCAGACCCATGGCATGGGCTGCACCCACGTCTGCACAGAGTCTAATAACTTCAGAAAGTTTCCCTTTATCCTTATGTGGTTGAAGAACATTCTGACATCCTGGGTTGGCATTTTTAAAGGCAAGATGTTTTACATAGGTGCTTTCACCTTCGCTTGGTAAATCCTATAGGCTGTGGCAGGGTCCTGAGAGGTCGCGGGTGTTCTGAATGGTAGAGAGCTGCTTCCTTCTCCAAGATAGCGTCCTCCCCAGGGGTCAATGTGTCTCTGGGATTTAAAACTGGATAAAGGTGGTTTTTAATCATTGGAGCCTTATTAATTAGGGTCATATTTTGAGGGGGACCAGGAAGGTTCTCAGGGTCCTGGGAAGACTGAGAAGGTTCTATGTCTATACTAATGATGGGCATGCAGAGGGGGGATGAGAGGTCTTTTGCATAATCTCTTCCCCAATCCTGACAAGTTGTAAGGTACCATTGTCAAAGCGAAAACTTTTAAGAATTTCATTAATTAAGTTCCAGTAAGAAAAGGTGGGAACTGGCATTTTTTCTGGGCCAAATGATTCATAATAATCTTTTAAACAGTCTCCTACTCTAAGCCATTTTTGCCATCAATGGTCCCTTCAAGAGGAAACCATGGACACAATTCTCCTATGTATGAAAATAAAAATTTTAAGTCCTTTTTCTTAACATGTGCCCCTCATGTCTTGAAGGACTCCTTGAGGCCTGAAATAAACAAATCATATGACGATACTGCTTGTCACATGGTGCGTCACTCACCGTGCATCATCCCCACCTTCCTCCTGGATATGTCTCCGGGTGGTGTCTGCTGAGGCGATCGTGAGCTCCTCTTGACCAAGTCTTCCAGGAGGAAGGGGTTCCCCCTCAGTCAAAGGCTTGAGCCCCAGTCGGTGGGCGCCAGATGTCCCGGCCGGCAGGACACATCAACGTGGTCAGCGAACCTAGATGGGGAGGAATGAAGGGACAAGAGGCATGAGAGATGAGAGCAACACAGGAGTTCTGATCAAGCTGCAAAATTTTATTGTTCACACATGGGTATTAATATGCTGGATATGGGAAAGCTCTCTTATCAGCAGTTCCCGGATGTCTTCACAAGGTGAGATAACTTCAGGATGTTTCTAGAAGAAAGATGGCCACAGGATGTCTCAGGGACATATATGGCTACAGGATGTCTTCCAGACAGGATGTCTCCTGGGGGCTGTTTCTTGTAAGTGTCAGGCTGTTCTTTGAAGAAGAATTCCTTCTACCCCTGACAGTCAGGGATTCAGTATTTCGAATGGAAAATTGGAAATGAATCCAATGTGTAGGCAAATATGTGCAACCCAAAAATCTTCCCACTCTCATTCAGAACAATGCCTTGACATTTTCTTCACTCCAAATAAGACATAATTAGAGGAGAAGAGTTAGAAATCTGTGAATACATATCGGTAATGGAAAATGCTCAGGAGTTCACAACCTTCGAGGTTGTAGAGGAGTTTCCAAAAGTAAAGGACAGGGTAAAAACTCCAAAAACATGGAGCTCTGCTGGCCTAAAGACTTCTTGAGAAACTGCCTCTGAGATTGGGCACCTGAAATTTGTGTTGATGACAGGAGCTTTAGCTTCCTTTGTAGTGAGACCATCAAAGCTGGGTCTGCATCTATATGACCTGGAGGACATGGTTTCTTTTTTTCCTATGAACCTGAAGCAGTAGGGCTGAATTCTCTCTTTATAGGTAAACTGTTGCCACTGGGGGCTAAGTGTCTTGCAGTGTGGACTGTGAAGCCATTTGGTCATCCTCCACTTTTCGTGGTGTTTCTTGCAGCTGCACTGGGAGTTTGGTATTTGCTTCACAAAATACGAGAAGTTCAACTGGGACACAGTGATGGAGGGAGTTCTGTCATGTGTGGTGGGTAAGGGTCTGCAGGAGAATGCACCAACCTGGCTTATATCCCACATAGCTTGCCCCCTTGACCACAGCAATCTGATTCTAAACATTGCCCTTCAACCTGTCCATATAACAAGATGCCTTTACATACAAGGGTATGGGGGCTTCACCATATCAGTCACAAGGCATTTGAAAGCCAATGGCATATCCACATCAGCCCACCACAGATGTTTTAACACACACCTGCACACCACTGCTCTAGGCCGACTACTCATCAGGCTCCAAGTTACTGGCATCTCTGTTCTACACCATTTTCATGAAACCCAGTCAATCAAGGCACTGTCTGGTACATTCATGATCAGCAATAGGACACCTAAAGGTTCTCCAGTGCCACCAGGTGATGGGAATTTCCAAACTTTAATGATATTTATCTAGGCATTTTTCATGGATGAAGTTGAAGGCACTGTGGGTTTCAATTTATTCAGGAACCATTAAATGGAGAAGAAGCTCATTTCAATGAAAGCTCTGGAGAATTCTAACAGGCAAGGCTTCCCAAAGACAGGCTAAAAGGTCACATTAAGCCAGGCATTTGAGGTCTACAATGTGAGGTCCATGTGTGTTTTGAGTTGCAATGATGGCTGCCAAGTCTTTAAGAATAAAATCATGTGATGTCCTTCCTGAGATTTCCAGTGCTCTTCGGAAAGCCTCCCTGGGCCTAGATCTCAGTTTCCAAGGGCGACTCTCATGCGTGGCCTCCTAAAATCCCAACACAATACATGGCAATACTTCTTTGAGGTCAGTTCCAGAACTCAGTCTCTAAGGGGAATCACATAAGGGTTCAAGCCCAGGTGGACATAGCCATGTCTTCCAACGGCCACAAAAATGACCACAATTAAAACCAAAACACTCCCACATGACACACCTGATGCAAAGACCTTCCTGACTTTCAGGGCAACAGAAGAATCGGTAAGCAAAATGTCCAAAGCAGGGTTTTTCCAATGAGGCATTCCTGGTCTCACTGATATCTGAGCTTTCTGAGATGCTCGCTATTCCCTTCAGCTATCCAGTACATGGCCATGTCACAGAGATTTGAGGTGGTACATATATTTGACACAAAACTATGAGCCTATTCTGGAGAGTGCACACAATTCAGGAAGAAAACAGGAACTTAAGAAGTTAGCAGGTGTTCCTCATCGATAAGTCAAGCCGCAGTCCATTCATGAATTGGGCAGGATGAAAGCTGAGAAGCTTTCTACTAGACAGGACTCACCAATTGATGCATTTTCTTTTCTAATGTCTACAACCAGGGACACAGTGGTATAAACAGACATAGAAACACTCGCCTTGTCAAATGACTTACTAGAAACAGTTCCCTCCAAACCAAACAAACCGCCATTCCTACCTATTCTCAGAATATGAGACAAAACCACAAACCCACACCCACACCCACAAAGACACCTCCTTCCCCCAAGTAGGTCTGTGACTATCCGGAGTGTCCTCTGACTGGTGGGCCATACTATGTTCCAATGAAATGGCCTGTCCTGTCTCAGATCTGGTCTCCTTGGCCAACTCTGTGAAGTTGTCAGGAGCCAGCAGTGAGCCACTACCTACTTTCTCAGGAAAAGCCCCTCTTCAGAGCTTTCCTGGTTTTGGCCGTCCTCACATCAGTAGGTAGCAAGAATGACTGACTCTGTCCTTGGTAAGTCCAAACAAGTGAGACCACTGGGACTGGGACTGCCTCTTGGTGCCTGGCTTCTTGGATACCAAGTTCAGAGAGTTCCATCAACAAAGAAGTGAGGTGAGGTCACTTCCTTAAGAAACTGAATCAGATCACTGCCTTGGTAACCACTTTGTCCTAACAGTTGCTTCCAAGACGACCATGAGATGGAGGCTGCCCCTACTTTCTGTGACACTTTCACAAGGTAGAATGGTATATCAACCATAGGCACCTAGGAACAGCTCTCCACACCAACCTGGTTTGGTCCATCTTCTCTACATTAAGAAGAGAGAGGCTGATTCATAAACAACCTTTCATCCTGACCAGGTTGTTTTCCATGGAAGCTGACTTTTGCTCTCTCAGGTCCTTCATAGTTGTCTACATCTTCTCCAGGGATCATTTCTGCATGGACCTTGAGGTTCTCAGGAGGTGGAAGATCCCCTACATTCCTGTATTGTAAGACCAACTCTGTCCCTGCTCTTCTGTAAAGTTAGATTGAGGGAACAGTGTATGGTTAGGGTTAATAATATGTTCAATTTGAATTAGGAATCATTCTGCTGGATGAATAATGGTACTGGGAACCTGCGACATTTATAAGTATATATAGGTGAAATATATGTATGAAAACAGAAATCTAAGTAAGATTTGAAGTGCAGAATGGGGATGGGCCCTTGATTGTGATACTTAGCGTTGAATTATGTTCTGCACAGATGTCTGAGATAGATCGATATACAATGGCATTAGACCCTGTACCTTGGATTATTGAATGTATAAGAGAACATCCAGTCAAAAAGGGATAATGGGTAGGATTAGGAAGATAGTCAGTAGGTTTAAGAAGAAGAGTGAGTATAGGATTTGGAACAAAAGTTCCTTAGCAATAGGGTTTGGATTAGAGTGTGAATGTAAGTGTCAGCACAATTGAAGAGTCAGTCACAATGATGAACTGCGGAAAGTATGTAGGAAAGCTGATATAAATAGAGACATTATGAAATCAGGAAAAGTATAAAGTGAGAGATAGGATTAGATATTTTCAACAGGGTTGAGTTTGAATATATAATCTTAGCAAGAAACAAATATGTTGTCACAAATAGGATTGAATTTTGAGAGCATTAGCCAAACTTGATATGGATGGTTTTAGTAATCCATGTTCACTTTATATTTAGGCTTTGGTGCAAACATAAGTGTGACCATTTCTTTTTGTGTCCAGAATATTACTCTGATAAAATGTATATGTAGATCAGATGACATGAGTATTTCTTCCACCATTACTGGGAGCAAAATTTTGAAGACGTATAAATTAGTATTGGGTTTACAAAGAGGTGTACTCTGTGTCTATGAATATAGAGACAATGCATGAATAGACAATAGTGTGAATAAATAATATAACTGGTTCCACTTTAAATAATGGATTGATTTGATATCTGAAAATATATAAGAAATCTTATATTGATATACAATCATTCATTCCAACCAGTTATACATCTAATAGTAATATTAGGGTTATAGTTTATCATGAAGGGTGTGTGAGTTTTGCTTCAAATTTGATTATGGAAATCGAAAATAATATGTTTGGAATGAAGTCTCATGAAAAAACCAGTCAAGAAACATGGAGGATTACATGTGTTCTAAAGCAGAAAATGATTGAAAGTGAAACAAATGCCTATAATTTTGCTAACGTATGGATGAAATATATATCCTATAATGTGCATAAACTGAAGAAATTGTAACATACCAGTGGTGAATAAGAATGAACATCAAAATACACATCATGTCCCATAGGAATCTACTTGCATTGATGACAAACTGGATCAATTATTCTAGAAATATTAGGATTTGTATCCACCATTCACTGAAGTTATTTTTCATTTCTAGGAAAAAAATATGTATTTCAGGTGGATGAATATTTCCGTGAATAATCTTGTGAAATGTTAACTCTAAATCCACATACATGAATATGAATGAATTTAGGGAGTGTATAATAAGACACATATATTTTATATTTTAAAAAAATTTAGTGTGTGTGTGTGTGTGTGTGTGTGTGTGTGTATATATATACACACACACAGACACACACACACACACACACACACAGACATTAAAAATTAGCAATACATATGCCAATCGAAATTCACCATGAAATATATATCATCCACACATCCAAAAATATTCATTTTACTGAACATGGATTTATGTATAATGTTGTTCAACTAGGAAGCTCACCCACAGTTTGAAATTTCAGTTTCAACAGCGTTTAGGCGGAGTGATCTATTCTCACAATTTCTATCTGCCAAGTCAGCCACCTCACAAGAGTGTACCTGTGGTACCAGGTAGAATTCTATATGTGCTGAAGAGGCTACAGAGAAAGGGAGACGGGAATTCACATATTTGTTTACTTTAAGTACCCATGGAACTATTTCAATTAAAAATTAACTTGAATTATAACACCTACACTTTATCATGCAAAAGCCAAGTCTAACTATACACCATGCCTCCTCTGAAATGCTTGCATTTCTATTCTGTTTGGGTTATTTTACTCCATCATATTAGGATTAGTAGTAAGAGTCTATTAGGGTATGGGTTAGTGTCAGTTATTCAGTATTTCAAATGGAAAATAGGAAAATAAATCCAATGTGTATGCAAATATGTGCTCCAAAAAATTCCCACTATCATCCAGAACAATGCCTTGACAATATCTTCGCCCCTAGTAAGACACAATTAGAGAAGAAGAGTTAGAAAATCTGTGAATACATACCTGGAATGGAAAATGTTCAGGAGTTCACAACCTTGGAGGTGGTAGAGGAGTTTCCAAAAGTAAGGGACAGTGTAAACACTCCACAAACATGGAGCTATGCTGGCATTAAGATTTCTTGAGAAACTGCCTCTGAGGTTGGACACTTGAAGAATATGTTGTTGTCAGGAGCTTTAGCTCCCTGTGTACGGAGACCATCAAAGCTGGGTCTGCATCTATGTGACCTGGAGGATATGGTTTCTTATTTTCTAATGAACATGAGGAAGCAGTGATGAATTCTCTCTTTGTAGATAAACTGTGGCCACTGGGGGCTAAGTGTCTCCCTGTGTGGACTTTGAAGCCATTTGGTCATTCTCCAATTTACGTGGTGTTTCTTGCTGCTGCACTGGGTGTTTTGTATTTGCTTCACAACATACAAGGATTTCAAATGGGTCACAGTGCTGGTGGGAGTCCTGTAAGGTGTGGTGGGTCAGGGTCTTCAGGAGAATGCACCAACCAGGCTTCTATCCCACATTTCTTGCTCCCTTGACCATAGCAACCTGATTCTGAACATTGCCCTGAAACCTGTCCATATAACCAGATGCCTTTTCATATAATTTTCTGCTGTCTGCACCAAGTCAGTCACAAGCCATTTGGAAGCCAATGACACACCCACATGGCCACACCACAAATATATTATCAGACAACTGCACACCACTGCTCTAGGCCCACTAATCAGCAGGCTCCAACTTACTGGCATCTGTGTTCCACACCATTTTCAAGAACTCCAGTCAATCAAGGCACTGTCTGGTACACTCATGAGCAGCAATAGGACATCCAATGGTTCTCCAGTGCCACCTGGTCATTGGGAATTTCAAAAATTTCATGGTATTTATCTATCCATTGTTCAAGAATGAAGTTGGAGGCACTTTGGGGTTTCCATTCATCCAAGAACCATTAAATGGTGAGGAAGCTCATTTCAATGAAAGCTCTGGAGAACTCTCACAGGCAAGGCTTTCCAAAGAGTGGTCAAAATGTCATATGCAGACAGGCCCATTGAGGTCTAAAATGTGAGGTCCATGTGTGTTTTGACTCTTAACTATGGCTGCCAAGTCTTTCAGAATAAAATCATGTGATATCCTGGTTGAGATTCTCAGTGCTCTGTGGAAAGCCACCCAGGGCCCAATCTCAGGTTTCAAGGGTGACTCTCATGCGTGGCCTCCTACAATCCCAACACAATTAATGGCAATACTTCTCTGAGGTCAGTTCCAGAACTCAGTCTCGAAGGAGAATCACACCCGAGTTCAAGCCCATGTGGACCCAGTCATATCTTCCAACCGCCACACAAATGACCACAATTGATACCAAAACATTCCCACATGACCCTCATCTTCTTCCATATAGACACTCATCATAAACTCTTGCTGGAGGTTTCCATGAGGAGCGCAGCCCAAGGCAATGTCCAAAATATGCACCCTTGCCCGTCATTTGCCTAAAATGAGGGTGGCCTTGACACCCTTCCTGTGAACCAGGAGTGATCAAATAGGCCTGCCTTTAATACTGCTCTGCTTCTCCAATTTGAGGCCAACTGACTGTCACTTATAGATTCTTTATGTGATTTGGCATCATGGGAGAACCCAAGCACTTCTGCAGGAGTTCAAAGAACTCATTTGACCCAGAGGATCCTATTCTCACTTGATGGAGGTTAGGAACCTAACAGAGGAAGGCAAGAAACTTCATCCACAATGACTGATATTTTTACCATTTTCGTTTTCAATACACACATGGGAACTTTCTTTATATCCATCAGGTGCTGAGAATCTAATCCATAGCCTGACCCAGAGGCAAGCAGCTGATTCAGACACATACCTTTCGAAAGCAATTAAGCAAAGCACCACAGGTGATGCCCATTCATTTGCATTTAAAAACTGTTTACTTCAGGCTTCAAAAAGGAGTGGCCTGAGGTAAGGACCTTCCTGACATTCAGGGCAACAGAAAAATAGGTAAGCAGAAGGCCCAAAACAGTGTTTCTTCACTGAGACTTTCCTGGTCACACTGATATCTGAGTTTCCTGAGATGCTCGCCATTCCATTCAGCTATCCAGTACATGGCCATGTCACAGAGCTTGGAGGTGTTGCATATCTTGGACACAAAACCATGAGCCTATTCTGGGTAGTGGCCAAAATTTAGGAAGAAAACAGGAACTTAGGAAGATAGTAGGGGTTGCCCATCCATAAAGCAACGTGCAGTCCAGTCATAAATTGGGTAGGATGAATGATGGAAAACTTTCTTCTAGATAGGACATATCCATTGATGCATTCTCTTTTCTTATGTCTACAACCACGGACACAGTGAGATACACAGATATACAAACACTCACCTTGTCAAACGACTTTTTAGAAGCAGTCCACTCCAAACCAAACAAATCGCCTTTCCTGCCTATTCTCAGAACATGAGACAAAACCACAAACTCACACCCACACCCACAAAGGCACTTCCTTCCCCCAATATGTCTGTGACAATCCGGAGTGTCCTCTGACTGTGGACCATATTGTTACCCTAAACTGGCCTGCCCTGTCTCAGATCTGGTCTCCGTGGCCAAATCTGTGAAGTTGTCAGGAGCCAGCGATGACCAACTACCTGTTTTCTTAGGAAAGGACCCTCTTCAGAGCTGTCCTGGCATTTGGCCATTCTCACATCAGTAGGTACCAAAAAAGACTCTCTCTGCCCTTGGTAAAACCAAACATGTGATCCCACTAGGACTGTTACTGGGACTGGCTCTGGATGCCTGCCTTCCTGAATCCCAAGTTCAGAGAGTTCCATCACCAAGTAAGTTAGGTGAAGTCACTTTCTTCATGAAATGAATGAGGTCACTGCCTTGGCAACCACTTTGTCCTAACAGTTGCTGCCAAGGGTCTCATGAGATGGAGGCTGTTCCTACTTTCTGTGAGACTGTCACAAGTTAGAATGGTATATCAACCATATGCACCGGGGAACTTCTCTCCATACAGGCCTGCTTTGGTCCATCTTCTCTACATTAAGAAGAGAGAGGCTGATTCAGACACATCCTTTCATCCTGTCCAGGTTCTTTACCATGTCAGAAGACTTTTGCTCTCTTTGGTACTACATAGCTGCCTACAACTTCTCCAAGGATCATTTCTGCATTGACCTTTGAGGTTCTCAGCAGGTGGAAGATCCCCTACATTCCTGTATTGTAAGACCAACTCTATCCCTGCTCCTCTGTAAAGGTAGATTGAGGGAACAGCGTATGGTTAGGGTTAATAACAGGTTCGAATTCAGTTGGGAATCATTCTGCGGGATGAATAATGTTATTGGGAACCTGCGAAATTTAAAAGAATATATAGGTGAAATATAAGTTTGAAAACCCAAATCTATGTAAGTTTTGAAGCCCAGAATTTTATTGGGCCCTTGGGTAGGATACTTAGCTTTGAATTATGTTCTGCACAGATTTCTCTGATTAATCGCTATGCAATGGCATAGGACCTTTACCTTGGATGATTGAATGTCGAAGAGAACATGCAGTCAAAAAGGGATAGTCGATAGGATTAGGAAGATAGTCAGTAGGTTTAGAAAGAAGAGTGAGTATAGGATTTGGACAAAAACTTTTTTAGCAATAGGGTTTCGGGTAGGGAGTGAATGTAAATGTCAGCACATGTGAAGAGTCATTCACAATGATGAACTGGGGAAAATATGTAGGAAAGTAAATATCAATTGAGACAAAAGAAAATCAGGCAAAGTATAATGTGAGTTATAGGATTAGACATTTTCAACAGGGTTGAGGTTGAATATATAATCTTAGCAAGAAACAAATATGTAGTCACCAATTGGATTGACATTTGAGAGCATTAGGCAACCTGGACATGGATGTTATTATTAATGCATGCTCACTTTCCAATTAGGCTTTGGTACAATCATAAGTGTGACCTTCGCATTTTGTGTCCATAATATTACTGTAATAAAATATATATGTAGATCAGGTGACATGAGTATATCTTCCACCATTTCTGGGAGCAATATTTTGAAGACGTATAAATTAGTATTGGGGGTACAAACAGGTGTACCCTGTTTCTATGAATATACAGATAATGCATGAATGGAACATACTCTGAATAAAACCTATACTCATTCCACTATAAATAATGGATTGAATTGATATCTGAAAAAATACAGGAAATCAAATATTGATATACAGACATTCATTACAACCAGTTATACATCAATGATAATATTAGTATTAGGATTTTCATGAAGAGTGTGTGAGTTTTGCTTCAAAATTGATTATGGAAATCGAAAATAATGTGTTTGGAAAGAAGTCTCATGAAAAGAGCAGTAAAGAAACATGGAGGAATACATGTTTTCAGAAGCAGGAAGTGATTGAAAGTGAAACAAATTCCTATATATTTTTGAACTTTTGGATGAAATATATATATTATGATGTGCATAAACTGAAGAAATAATAATGTCCCACTGTTGAATAAATATGAACGTCAAAATACATATCATGTCCCATAGGAATCTACTTGCATTGATGTTAAACTGGGTCAGTTACTGTAGAAATATTAGGATTTGTATACACCATTCACTGAAGTTAGTTGTCAGTACTAGGAAACAAATATGAATTTCAGGTGGATGAATAGTTTGGAAAATAATCTTGTGAAAAGTTGATTATAAATCCACATAAATGAATATGAATGAATTTAGGGCGTGTATAATAATTCACATATATTACATATTTTGAAATATCTGGAGAGTATATATATATATATATATATATATATATATATATAGAGAGAGAGAGAGAGAGAGAGAGAGAGAGAGAGACAGAGAGAGAGACATTAAAAACTAACAATATATATGCCAATCAAAATCCATCATGAAATATATATCATCCACAGATCCAAAAATATTCATTATACTGAACATGGATTTATGTATAATGTTGTTCAACTAGAAAGTTCACCCATAGTTTGAAATTTCAGTTCCAATAGCATTTACGAGGAGTGATCTCTTCTCACAATTTGTATCTGCCAAGTCAACCACCTCACAAGAATGTACGTGTGGTACCAGGTAGAATTCTATATGTGCATATAAAAATACATGTGCTTAATAGGCTACAGAGAAAGGGAGAAAGGAATTCACATATTTGTTAACTTTAAAAACACATGGAGAACTATTTCAAAAAAAATTTGCAAGATTTATAACTCCTACCCTATATTATGCAAAAGGCAAGTCCAAGTATACACCTTGCCTCCTCTGAACTGCTTGTACTTCTTTTCTGTTTTTTGTTATTTTTCTCCATCATATTAGGATTAGTAGTCAGAGTCTAGTTTGGAATTGGTTAGGGTTAGAGATTCAGTGTTTTAAAGGGAAATTGAAAAATGAATCCAATGTCTATGCAAATATGTGCTACCCCAAAATCTTCCCAGTCTCATCCAGAACAATGAATTGACATTATCTTTTTCCAAAGTAAGATACAGTTAGAGGAGAAGAGTTAGAAAATCTGTGAATACATATCTGGAATGGAATTTGCTCAGGAGTTCACAACCTTGGAGGTGGTAGCAGAGTTCAAAATAGTAAGGCAAAAGGTAAACACTCCTCAAACATGGAGCTCTGCTGGCCTAAAAATTTCTTGAGAAACTGCCTATGAGGTTGGGCACTTGAAATACATGTTGTTTTCAGGAGATTTAGTTCTTTTATAGAGAGACCATCAAAGCTGGTTCTGCATATATGTGTCCTGTAAGACATGGTTTCTTATTTTTCATTGAACATGTGGCAGCAGTGCTGAATTCTTTTTTTGTAGCTAAACTGTGGACACTGGGGCTAAGTTTCTCCCTGTGCTAACTGGGAAGACATTTGTTCATCCTCCACTTTTAGTGGTGTTTCTTGCTGCTGCACTGGGAGTTTGGTATTTGCTTCACGAAATAAAGGAGGTCAATTAGGACACATTGTTGGAGGGAGTTCTGTCACGTGTGGTGGGTGAGGGTTTGCAGGAGAATGCAATAACCAGGCTTCTATCCCACATAGCTTTCCCCCTTGACCATAGCAACCTGATTCTGAACATTTCCCTGAAACCTCTCCATATAACAAGATGCCTTTACCTATTGGGTCTGTTGGATGAAACCATATCAGTCACAAGCCATTTGGACGCCAATGGCAGTTCCACGTGGCCTCACCACAGATGTTTTGTCACACATCTGCTCACCACTGCTCTAGGCCCACTAATCAGCAGGCACCAACTAACTGGCATCTCTGTTCTACACCATTTTTATGAAACCCTGTCAATCAAGGCACTGTCTGGTATACTCATGATCAGCATCAGGACATCCAAAGGTTTTCCAGTGCCAACTGGTCATTGAAATTTCAAAAATTTCATGGTATTTATCTAGCCATTATTCAAGGAAGAAGTTGTAGTCACTGTGGGTTTCAATTCATTCAGGAACCATTAAATGTTAAGGAAGCTCATTTCAATGAAAGCTCTGGAGAACAATCACAGGCAAGGCATCCCAAATAGTGGCCAAAAGGTCACATGAAGCCAGGCCCATTGAGGTCTACAATGTGAGGTCCATGTGTGTTTTGACTCTCAACTATGGCTGCCAAGTTTTTCAGAATAAAATCATGTGATATCCTGGCTGAGATTCTCAGTGTTCTGTGGAAAGCCACCCTTGGCCTAGATCTCAGTTTCCAAGGGCGACTCTCATGCGTGGCCTCCTAACATCCCCACACAATTCATGGCAATACTTCTCTGAGGTCAGTTCTACAACTCAGTCTCTAAGGAGTATTACACCAGAGTACAAGCCGAGGGGGACCCAGTCATCCCTTCCAACTGCCACACAAATTACCAAAATTAAAACCAAAACATTCCCACATGGCCCTCATCTTCTTCCACATAGACCCTCATTATAACCTCTGGCTGGAGATTTCCATGAGGGGTGCAGCGCAAGAGAGTGTCCAAAATAAGCTCCCTTGGCCCTCATTTGCCTAAAGTCAGGGTGGCCTGGACACCATTCCTGTGAACCAGGAGTGATCAAATAGGCCTGCCATTACAACTACTCTGCTTCTCCAATTTGAGGCCTACTGACTGTGGGGTTTAGATTCTTTATGTGAAGTGGAATCATGAGAAAACCCAAGCACCTCTGCATGGCTTTGAAAAACGCATTTGACCCAAAGGATCCCTATACTCACTTGATGATTGTCTGCAACCTAATAGAGGAAGGAGAGAGACATAATCCACAATGACTGAATTTTGCCATTTTAGTTTTGGATGCACACATGGGATCTTTCTTTTTATCCATCAGGTGCTGAGAATATAAGCCACAGCCTCACACAGGGCCAAGAGGCTGATTCAGACACATCCCATTCAAAGCAATTAAGCAAAGAGCCACGGGTGATGCCCAATCATTTCCATATGAAAACTGTTTTTTTCATGCTTATCAAAGGGGTGGCCTGAGGCAAAGACCTTCCTGTCATTCAGTGAAACAGAAAAATAGGTAAGCAAAAGGCACAAAGCATGGTTTCTCCACTGAGACTTACCTGGTCACACTGATATCTGAGTTTTCTAAGAAGCTCGCCATTACCTTCAGCTATTCAGTACATGGCCATGTGACAGAGCTTGGGGTGGTACCTATCTTGGACACAAAACCATGAGACTATTCTGCAGATTGGTCAGAATTCAGGAAGAAATCTGAAACTTAGGAAGATAGTAGGTGTTGCCCATCGATAAGGCAACCTGTAGTGCAGTCATAAATTGGGCAGGATGAATGCTGGGAAGCTTTCTACTAGACAGGACACATTCATTGATGCATTCTCTTTTCTAATGTCTACAACCACGGACACAGTGTTATACACAGACATAGAAACACTTGCCTTGTCAAAAGACTATCTAGAAACAGTCCACTGCAAACCAGACATACCAGCTTTCCTACCTATTCTAAGAAAATGAGACAAAACCACAAACTCACACCCACAAACACAAAGCACCTCCTTCCCCCAAGTAAGTCTCTGAATATCCAGAGTGTCCTCTGACTAGCGGGCCCTACTATGTTCACCCGAAATGGCCTGTACTGTGGCAGATCTGGTCTCCTTGGCCAACTCTGTGTAGTTGTTAGGAGCCAGCGGTGAGTCACTACCTACTTACTAAGGAAAGGCTCGTCTTCAGAGCTCTCCTGATATTTGGCCATCCTCACCTCAGTAGGTACCAAGAAAGACAGAATCTGTCATTGGTAAAACAAAACAAGTGAGCCCACTGGTACTGGGACTGGGACTGGCTCTGGATGCCTGGCTTCCTGGATCCCAAGTTCAGAGAGTTCCATCACCAAAGAAGTAAGGTAGGTCACTTCCTTCAGGAACTGAATGAGGTCAATGCCTTGGCAAACACTTTGTCCTAATAGCTGCTTCCAAGGGTCCCATGAGATGGAGGCTGCCCCTACTTCCTGTGACAATGTCACAAGTTAGAATGGTATATCAACCATAGACAGAAGGGAACAGCTCTCCACACAGACCTTGTTTGGTCCATCTTCTCTACATTAAGAAGAAAGTGGCTGATTCAGACACACCCCTTCATCCTGACAAGGTTGTTTGCCATGGAAGATGACTTTTGCTCTCCCAGGTCTTTCATAGCTGCCTACCTCTTTTCCAGGGATCATGTCTGCATGGACCTTTGAGGTTCTCAGCAGGTGGAAGATCCCCTACATTCCTGTATTGTAAGACCAACTCTGTCCCTGCTCTTCTGTAAAGTTAGATTGAGGGAACAGTGTATGTTTAGGGTCAATAACATGTTGGATTTGGTTTAGGAATCATCCTGCAGAATGAATAATGGTATTTGAAACTGCGATATTTACTAGAATATATATGTGAAATATAAGTGTGAAACTAAAAATCTAGGTAACATTTGAAGCCCAGAAGGGCATTGGACCCTTGATTGTGATACTTAGAATAAAATTACATTCTGCACAGAGGTCTCAGATAGATCAATATACAATGGCATAAGACCTTGTACCTTGCTTGATTGAATGTAGAAGAGAATATCCAGTCAAAAAAGGATAGTCGGTAGGATTAGGAAGATAGTCGGTAGGTTTAGAAAAAGAATGAGTATAGGATTAGGAACAAACGTTTATTAGCAATAGGTTATCGATTAGAGTGTGAATGTAAATGTCAGCACATGTGAAGAGTCAGTCACAATGATGAACTGGGGAAAATATGTAGGAAACAGATAGAAATAGAGCCATAATGAAATCAGGCAATGTATAAAGTGAGGGATAGGATTAGACATTTTCAGTAGGGTTGAGTTTGAATATATAATCTTAAGAAGAAACAAATATGTAGTCACCAATAGGATTGATATTTGAGAGCATTAGGCAAGCTGGACATGGATGTTTTTAGTAATCCATGTTTACTTTCCTTTTAGGCTTTGGTACAAACATAAGTGTGAGCTTTGCATTTTGTGTTCCGAATATTTCTGTGATTAAATGTATAAGTAGATCAGGTGACATGAGTATTTCTTCCAACATTTCAGGGAGCAATATTTTGAAGACATATAAATTAGTATTGGGGGTATAAAGAAGTGTACACTGCGTCTATGAATATAGAGATATTGCATGAATAGACCATACTGTGAATAAATAATATAACTTGTTCCACTTTAAATAATGGATTGAATTTTTATCTGAAAATATATAAGAAATCCTATATCGTTATGTAATCATTAATTCCAACCAGTCATACATCTAATGGTAATATCAGAGTTATAATTCATCATAAAGTTTATGTGAGTTTTGCTTCAAAAGTGATTATGGAAATTGAAAGTAATGTGTCTTGAAAGAACTCTCATGAAAAGACCTGTCAAGAAACATGGAAGAATACATGTGTCCTGAAGCAGGAAGTGATTGAAAGTGAAACAAATTCCTGTAAATTTGCGAACTTGTGGGGAAATCTTAAGAGCCCCTCCCAGCTCTCCCTTGAGCGCGATAGCCAGACCGAGGGAATTAGGAGTGGCACGGGACTCGTGGTGCAGACCTCCAGGCCACCGCTCCCACCAGTGCTGAAAACTGAAGTCTCTTGCTCCAGCTTCCGGGGGCATGGATTCCGGAGTGCAAGCAAATTCGCTGGGGGTTCTCAGGCCTAAGCTCTACAAACTTAGGGTCTGAGGGAGACAAACAGGGAGAGTGTTCCCAGGCGTTCATGAAAACAGGGCTCCTAGGAGCAGCAGACCTGGCATGTAGCCAGTATTGTGGTGAGTGTCACAGGTGAGTGGGGCCTGGCTTGAGGAAACACAAAAGAAGGCCCTAGGCACTCAGGATTGGACACCCCCCCAGTCTGGGAGGAAGAGCTGCTGCACAGTGATTGGTTCCCACTTATTGAAAGGAGAAGCTTGGCCCAGTGGGCACAGCTCTACCTACTGGAAAAGAAGTTTATTGCAATCTATGACTGCATTTATTGTTATTATTATTATTTTAATTTGTTTTTTTTTGTTTTTTTTTTGTTTTTTTTGTTTTCTTTTATTTTCATTTTTTTGTTGCTGTTCTTTAACTTTTAAAAAATGTTTTAATTTTTTTTATTTTATTTTATTTTTTTTTCCGGTTCATGATGACCATCTGAGAACACAAATTTATTGCTTTTATTTTCCAAAATCCTCATAAAAGAACTTAAACACTATAAAAATAATCACACGGTATTACCATAAAACAACAAATGAAAGGGAAAAAAACGTACTGGATCTCACCATTATGTATACACACAACACACACCTGCACAATCCCCCCAAACTAAAAGTAAATAGCGGAAAGATCAGTAGAGTGGAGGGAAGGGAACAGAAAGAGGGAGGAAAGGAGAAAAAGAGGAAGTACTGGGGACAGAATTAGAGCAAATTATATTTCATGCTTTTATAATTATGCCAAAATGAATCTTAATGTTATGTATAATCTTAATGTTATGTATAAAAAGAACCAATTAAAAAAAGAAATATGATAGTATACCAGTGCTGTGTAGAGCCAATAAAAAAAATACCTATACATAAACTAAAAAAAATGTGAATTTTAAGAATAAACTGGAGTGGGCTAGAGTTGTGGCTCAGTGGTAGAGCACTTGTCTAGCATGTGTGAGGCACTGGTTGGATTCTCAGCACTGCATATAAATTAATTAATTAAATAAGGATCCATCAACAACTAAAAAAACTAGTAAAAAAGAATAAATTATAAAAAATAAATGAAAGTGTGTAGAAAATGTCATTTGAAGTAAAAATACAAAATCAGCTCTAAGTTGTTTGCAACACAAACACACAAGTTAAGTGGTGTTTGAAAATACAGGGAGCAAAAGCTATTGTATAAAAATTTTATTGATAATTCCAGAACATCTATTATTAATATCAATGTAAAATATGTATTTTAAGTGAAAGAACCTTTAATAAGACAGCAATTGTGTTAATTAATTAAAGAATCTAAAAATTAGATGAAAATATGATTTGTTTTTATTCAATGAAGCAAGATTAAATGTTTGAAATATGATTTTAAGGAGAAATATAGGCACCACAATAAGTTTTAGGAATTTTGTGGATACAAAGATAATTAACTTAGGACAACTTACTATGATAAATGAGTTTACTTTAGTAGAAAAATAGAATTTCCTCTCTGGAAACTGGGCACCCCTAATCCCCAAATCCCAAATCCAAAATGCCAAATCTAACGTGTTTTAGTACTGGAATGTGACAAGTGAAAAGTTTCCTACTTGGCTTCATTTGACAGTTTACAGTCAAAATGCAGGTATACTAAAAATGTTGTATGAAATTTCCTCCAGGCTATGGGTCTAAGGCATGTATGAAATATAAATGAATTTCATATTTACACTTGAGTCTTATCCCCAAGATTATGTGTGTATAAATATTCCATAATTCCAAAAAAATCCAAAATCTGAAATGCTTCTTGTTCTAAGGATTTTTGATAAACAATACTTAACCTATATACAATTGTTTCCCCCACAACAAATAAACAACTTTAATAAGGTTAAAAACTTTCCAAAAATAAAATTTAAACATACTACAAAGCAAATAAATAACACATGAAATAATAAATTTTTTGGTGACTTAACAACTGGAAACTGTTTCATTTAACTTGCCCCTGGATCATAGATAAACTTCAAAATTATTTTCTTTCTTTTTTTTTAAATGGCAAAATAATTTTATTTTATTTTATTTTTTTATTGGTTGTTCAAAACCCTACAAAGCTCTTGACATATCATATTTCATACATTAGCATACATTAGCTTCAAGTGAGTTATGAACTCCTTTTTTTAAACCAAGTAGAGATTGCAGAATCACATGGGTTACACATCCACATTTTTACATAATACCATACTAGTAACTGTTGTATTCTGCTGCCTTTCCTTTCCTCTACAATCCCCCCTCCCCTCCCCTATTTTGTTATTATTATTTTTTAAAATTTTAATTTTAATTTTATATTATCATTATCATTTTTAAAAAAATCATTTTCATTCTTTATTTTCTATTTTTTCTATTGTATTTCATTTCTTTTCAATTTTCTTATTTCCCATTCCTTGCATTCTACCTGCCTACTCTCATTCTCTTTAGTGACTTTTTCCCTTCCCTTCTAAAATCTTTCCTCCCAAGCATCAAATAAATTTATAAGAGTAAACAGTAACTCAGCAGTCAAACAGAACAAGAAGTAACATGAGCAGCATAAACAAGCAAGGAAGAAAAGGAGAACAAACAACGAAGAACACCCTAAATATTCAGGAGGACCAGGATTCATCAGAAAAGTGGTCATATAAAGAACTCAAGGAATACCTTAGACAGATGGAATGGAAACTTAAAGAAGATACGAGACAGAAAATCCAAACAGTAAAAGAAAACATTGAAAATGAATTACATAAACATATAAAAGAAAAAATTAAGCATCTTTATCAGTGGATAGAGATTATAAAAAAAAATCAAACAATAATTCTAGAAATGAAGGAAATGATAAACCAAATTAAGAACTCCATTGAGAGTATCACTAACAGAGTGGAGCAAGTAGAAGCCAGAACGTCAGATAATGAAGACAAAATATATCATCTTGAAACGAGTCCAGCCAACTCAGAAAGGCTGGCAAAAAAATCACAAGAAAAACATCCAAGAGATTTGGGATAACATAAATAAAACCACACTTACGAGTCATCAGGATAGAGGAAGGTACAGAGACTCAAACCAAGGGAATGAGAAAACTGCTGAATAAAATAATTACAGAAAACTTTCCAGAAATAAAAAAGGAAATGGATATACAAATTGTAGATGCATACAGGACAAGAGCACACAAAATCACAGTAGACGAATGCCAAGACACATTGTTATGAAGATATCCAATATACAGAACAAAGAGAAAATAATAAATCTACAAGAGAATGGAGGCAGAATACATTCAGTGGTAAACCAATAAGGTTAACAACGGATATTTGATCACAGATGCTGAAAGCGAGAAGATCCTGGAAAAACGTATTTCAAACACTGAAAGACAATGGATGCCAACCAAGAATTATGTATCCAGCATAATTAACCATCAGGTATGACAATAAAATAAGAATCTTTCATGATAAACAAAAGCTAAAAGAATTTGAAGCCAGAAAACAAGCTTTACAAAGCGTCTTGAGCAAAACACTACACAAGAAAGAAATGAAAAACAACAACCAAAACCATCAGTGGGAAGTACCTTGGTAATGACAGAGGCAGGGTGAAAGCTTATCATGGAGAAACAAACTAAATTTAAAAAAAAGATAAATAATCAAACATGGCTGGCAGTACAAACCATACATCAATAGTAACTCTGAATATAAATGGCTTCAACTCTCCAATAAAGCGACATAGGCTGGTAACTTGGATTAAATAAACAAATCCAACAATATGATGCCTCCTGGAGACACATCTGAAATGCAAAGACACACAGGCTGAAGGTGAAAGGTTGGGAAAAAATACACCATGCACACTTATCCTCATAAGCAAGCAGGGGTGGACATCCTCATATCAAATAAAATCGACTTCAAGACTAAGTTAATCAAAAGGGATAAGGAAGGACATTATATACTGTTAAAAGGAACCATTCACCAACAAGACATAACAATTATCAATATTTATGCACTAAATAATGGTGCTACGATGTTCATGAAACAAATTCTCCTCAAGCTCCAAAATGAAATAGACCTCAACACAATAATTATGGGTGACTTCAACACACATCTATCACCATTGGACAGATCCTCCAAACAAAAGTTGAATAAAGAAAGTATAGAACTCAATATCACAATCAATAACCAACATGTAACTGACATATATAGAATATATCAACCATCATCAAGTGGATATACTTTTTTCTCAGCAGCACATGGATCCTTCTCAAAAAAATACCATATATGATGCCATAGGGCAACCCTCAGTAAATATAAAGGTGTGGAGATAATAACATGCATTTTATCTGATCATAATGGAATGAAACTGGAAATCAATGATAAAAGAAGAAAGGAAAAATTCTACATCACATGGAAAATGAACAATATGTTACTGAATGATCAATGGGTTACAGAAGACATAAAGGAGGAAATCAAAAAATTCTTAGAGATAAATGTAATTATAGACACAACATATCGGAATCTATGGGACACAATGAAAGCAGTTTTAAAAGGGAAATTCATCGCCTGGAGGTCATTCCTGAAAAAAAAGGAAAAACCAACAAATAAGTGAGCTCACACTTCATCTCAAAGCCCTAGAAAAGGAAGAGCAAAACAACAGCAAATTTAGCAGAAGGCAAGAAATTATTAAAATCAGAGTGGAAATCAACGAAATTGAAACAAAAGAAACTATTGAAAAAATTAACAAAACTAAAAGTTGGTTCTTCGAAAAAATAAATAAGATCAACAGACCCTTAGCCATGCTAAAGACGAAAAGAAGAGAAAGAACTCAAATTACTAACATATGGGATGAAAAAGGCAACATCACAACAGATGCTACAGAAATACAGAAGACAATTAGAAATTATTTTGAAAACCATTATTCCAATAAAATAGAAAATAGTGAAGACATCGATAAATTTCTTAAGTCATATGATTTGCCCAAACTGAGTCAGGAGGATACACACAATTTAAACCGACCAATATCAATGGATGAAATAGAAGAAGCAATCAAAAGACTACCAACCAGGAAAAGCCCAGGAACGGATGGCTATACAGCGGAGTTTTACAAAACCTTTAAAGAAGAATTAATACCAATACTTTTCAAGTTATTTCAGGAAATAGAAAAAGAGGGAGCTCTGCCAAATTCATTTTATGAGGCCAACATCACCCTAATTCCAAAACCAGAAAAAGACACCTCAACGAAAGAGAACTACTGACCAATATATCTGATTAACCTAGATGCAAGAATCCTCAATAAAAATCTGCCTAATCGAATACAAAGGCACATCAAAAAAATTGTTCACCAGGATCAAGTAGGATTCATCCCTGGTATGCAACGATGGTTCAATATACGAAAATCAATAAATGTTATTCATCACATCAATAGACTTAAAGATAAGAACCATATGATCATCTCGATAGATGCAGAAAAAGCATTTGACAAAGTACAGCATCCCTTTATGTTCAAAACATTAGAAAAATAAGGATAACAGGAACTAACCTCGACATTGTAAAAGCTATCTATGCTAAGTCTCAGGCTAGCATCATTATGAATGGAGAAAAATTGAAGACATTCCCTCTAAAATCTGGAACAAGACAGGGATGCCCTCTGTCACCACTTCTATTCAATATAGTTCTCAAAACACTGGCCAGAGCAATTAGACAGACGAAAGAAATCAAAGGCATAAAAATAGGAAAATAAGAACGAAAATTATCACTATTTCCTGGAGACATGATTCTATACATAGAAGACCCAAAAGGGTCTACAAAAGATCTACTAGAACTAACAAATGAATTCAGCAAAGTGGCAGGATATACAATCAAAACGCATAAATCAAAGGCATTTCTGTATATCAGCGACAAACCTCCTGAAACAGAAATGAGGAAAAACACTCCATTCACAATACCCTCAAAAAAATTAAATACTTGAAAATCAACCAAACAAAAAAGGTGAAAGACTTATACAATGAAAACTACAGAACCCTAAAAAGAGAAGTAGAAGAAGATCTTAGAAGATGGAAAAATATACCCTGTTCCTGGATAGGCAGAACTAACATCATCAAAATGGCGAAATTACCAAAAGTTTTCTATAGGTTCAATGCAATGCCAATCAAAATCCCAATGGCATTTCTTGTAGAAATAGATAAAGCAATCATGGAATTCATATGGAAAAATATAAGACCCAGAATAGCAAAAGCAATTCTAGCAGGAAGTGTGAATCAGGCGGTATAGCGATACCGGACTTAAAACTATACTACAGAGCAATATTAACAAAAACAGCATGGCACTGGTACCAAAACTGGCAGGTTGACCAATGGTACAGAATAGAGGACACAAAGACTAATTCACAAAGATACAACTATGCTATATTTGATAAAGGAGCTAAAAGCATGCAATGGAGGAAATATAGCATCTTCAACAAATGGTGTTGTAAAAAATGGAAATCCATATGCAACAAAATGAAACCGAATCCCCTCCTCTTGCCATGCACAAAAGTTAACTCAAAGTGGATCAAGGAGCTAGATATCAAATAAGAGACTCTGCATCTGATACAAGAAAAAGTTGGCTCCGATCTACATAATGTGGGGCCGGGCTCCAAATTCCTTAACAGGACACCCATAGCAGAAGAGTTAATAACAAGAATCATCAAATGGGAGTTACTTAAACTGAAAAGTTTTTTCTCAGCAGGATAAAAAATGAGAGAGGTAAATAGGGAGCCTAAATTATGGGAACAAATTTTTACTCCTTACACTTCAGATAGAGCCCTAATATCCAGAGTATACCAAGAACTCAAAAAATTAGACAATAAGATGATAAATAACCCAATCAAAAAATGGACCATGGACCTGAACCGACACTACTCAGAGGAGGACATACAATCAATCAGTAAGTAAATGAAAAAATGCTCACCATCTCTAGCAGTCAGAGAAATGCAAATTAAAATCACCCTAAGAAACCATCCTACTCTAGTAAGATTGGCAGCCATTATGAAGTCAAACAACAAGTGCTGGCGAGGATGTGGAGAATAGGGTACACTTGTACATTGCTGGTGGGACTGCAAACTGTTGTGGCAAATTTGAAAAGCAGTATGGAGAATCCTGGGAAAGCTGGGAATGGAACCACCATTTGACCCAGCTATTGCCCTTCTCAGACTATTCCCTGAAGACCTTAAAAGAGCATATTACAGGGATACTGCCACATTGATGTTCATAGCAGCACCATTCAAAATTGCTAGACTGTGGAACGAACCCAGATGCCCTTCAGTAGATGAATGGATAAAAAAATGTGGCATTTATACACCATTGAGTATTATGCATCATTAAAAAATGACAAAATCATTGAATTTGCAGGGAAATGGATGGCACTAGAGCAGATTATGCTTAGTGAAGCTAGCCAAACCCTAAAAAACAAATAAAAATGTCTTCTTTGATATAATGAGAGCAACTAATAACAGAGCAGGGAGGAAGAGCAGGAAGAAAAGATCAACATTAAACAGAGACATGAGGTGGGGGTCGGAAAGAGAGAGATAAAGGAAATTGCATGGTAATGGAGGGAGACCCTCATTGTTACACAAAATTACATATAAGAGGTTGTCAGGGGAATGGGAAAATTAACAAAGATATAAATGTATTAAAGTAGATGGGGTAGAGAGAGAAGATGGGAGGGGAGTGGGGATACTAGAGGATAGAAAATGTAGCAGAATACAACAGTTACTAATAGGGCATTATAAAAATGCAGATGTGTAACACATATGATTCTGCAATCCGTATTTGGGATAAAAATGGGAGTTCATAACCCACTTGAATCTAATGTATGAAATATAATATGTCAAGAGCTTTGTAATGTTTTGAACACCCAATTAAAAAAATAAAAAAATAATATGAAATAAAATAATTGAAAAAAAAACACATGGAGAAATATTTCACTCTCTTCCAGAACAATGCCTTGACATTACCCTCGCCCCAAGTAATACATCATTAGAGGAGAAGAGTTAGAAAATCTGGGAATACATAGCTGGAATTTAATATGCTCAAAAGTTCACAACATTGGAGGTGGTAGAGTAGTTTACTAAAGTAAGGGACAGGGTAAACACTCCACAAATATGGAGCTCTGCTGGCCTAAAGTCTTCTTCAGAAACTGCCACTGAGGTTGGGCACTTGAAATATATGTTGTTGTCAGGAGCTTTAGATTCCTTTGTAATGAGAGCATCAAAGCTGGGTCTGCATCTATGTGACCTGGAGGACATGGTTTCTTATGTTCCAATGAACATGAGTCAGCAGTGCTGAATTCAATCTTTGTAGGTAAACTGTGGTCACTGGGGGCTAAGTGTCTCCCCGTGTGGACTGGGAAGCCATTTGGTCATCCTCCACATTTTGTGGTGTTTCTTCCTGCTGCACTGGTAGTTTGGTATTTGCTTCACAAAATACAAGGAGTCCACCTGGGACAAAGTGTTGGAGGGAGTTTCTCACGTGTGGTGGGTCAGGGTCTGCAGGAGAATGCACCCACCAAGGTTCTATCCCAAATAGCTTGCCTCTTGACCATAGCAACGTGATTCTGAACATTGCCCTAAAACCTCTACAAATAAAAACACGCCTTTACATATAAGGGTCTGCTCGCTGCACCATGTCAGACACAAGCAATTTGGAAGCCAATGGAAGATCCACATGGCTCCACCACAGATGATTTATCACACACCTGCCGACTGCAGCTCTATGCCCACTACTCAGCAGGCTCCAAATTACTGGCATCTCTGCTCTACACCATTTTCTGGAAACCCAGTCCATCAGGCACTGTCTGGTATACTCATAGTCAGCAACAGGATATCCAAAGGTTCTCCAGTGCCACCTGGTCATGGAAATTTAAAAAAATTTCACAGTATTTATCTAGCCATTTTTCAAGGATGAAGTTGAAGGCACTGTGGGTTTCACTTCATTCAGGAACCATTAAATGGTGAGGATGCTCATTTCAATGAAAGCTCTGGAGAACTCTCATAAGCATGGCTTCCTAAAGAGTGGCCAATGATCACATGATGCTAGGCACATTGAGGTCTACAATGTGAGGTCCATGTGTGTTTTCACTCTCAACTATGGCTGCCAAGTCTTTCAGAATAAAATTATGTGATACCCTGGCTGAGATTCCAAGTGCTCTGTGCAAAGCCAACCTGGGCCTAGATCTCAGTTTCCAAGGGCAAATCTCATGCGTGGCCTCCTAAAATCCCAACTCAATTCATGGCAATACTTCTCTGAGGTCAGTACCTCAACTCAGTATCTAAGGGGAATCACACCAGAGTTCAAGCCCAGGTGGACCCAGTCGTCACTTCCAACCACCACCCAAATGACCACAATTAAAACCAAAACACTCCCACATGACCCACATTTTCTTCCATATAGACACTCATCATAACTTCTGGCTGGAGGTTTCCATAAGGGGCTCCGCCCAAGCCAGTGTCAAAAATAAGCTCCCGTGCCCCTTAATTTGACTAAACTGAGGGTGGCTGTACACACTTCCTGTGAACAAGATGTGATCAAATAGGCCTGCCATTAATACTGCTCCGCTTCTCCAATTTGAGGACTACTGACTGTGGGTTTTAGATTCTTTATGTGAACTGGAGTCATGATAAAACCCAAGCACCTATGAGATAGAATCTGCAGGGCTTTGAGGAACTCATTTGAGACAAAGGATCCCTATTCTCACTTGATGGAGGTCACGAACCTTACAGAGGAAGACGAGAGACTTCATCCACAATGACTGCTCTTTTTGCCACTTTGGTTTTGGATGTACACATGGAATCTTTCTTTAGATCCATCAGGTGATGAGAAACTAAGCAACAGCCTCACACAGGGCCAATGGTCTGAATGAGACACATCTTTTTCAAAGCAATTAAGCAAAGAGCCACAGGTGATGCCCATTCATTTCCATTTGAAAACTGTTTTCTTCAGGCTTCACAAAGGGGTGGCCTAAGGCAAAGACCTTCCTGACATTTAGGGCAACAGAACAATAGGTAACCAAAAGGCCCAAAGCAGGGTTTCTCCACTGAGTCTTTAATGGTCATAGTGATTTCTGAGTTTTCTGTGATGCTCGCCATTCCCTTCAGCTGTCCAGTACATGGCCATGTCACAGAGCTTGGAGGTGGTATATATCTTGCACAAAAAACCATGAGCCTATTCTAGAGAGTGGCCAGAATTCAGGAAGAAAAGTGGAACTTAGGAAGATAGCAGGTGTAGCCAATTGATAAGGCAAGCCGCAGTCCATTCATAAATTGTGCAGGATGAATTCTGGGAAGCTTTCTACTAAACAGGACATATCCATTGATCCAATATCTTTTCTAATGTCTACAACCATAGATAACAGTGGGATACACAGACATAGAAACACTCGCCTTGCCAAACGACTTACTAGAAACAGTTCACTCCAAACCAAACAAACCGACTTCTCTGCCTATTTTCAGAACATGAGACAAAACCACAAAACCACAACCAAACCTACAAAGGCACCTCCTTCTGCCAAGTAGGTCTTTGACTATCTTGAGTGTCCTCTGACTTATGGGCCATACTATGTTCCCCGAAATGGCCACTCCTGTCTCAGATTTGGACTCCATGGCCAACTCTATTTAATTGTCAGGAGCCAGCTGTGAGCCACTACCTGTTTTCTCAGGAAAGGCCCCTCTTCAGAGATTTCCTGCCATTTGGCCATCCTCACATGAGTAGGTACCAAGAAAGACTGACTCTGTCCTTGGTAAATCCAAACAAATGAGACCACTCAGACTGGAACTGGCTCTGGCTTTTTTGCCTGAATTCCTGGATCCCAAGATCAGAGAGTTCCATCACCAAGGAAGTGAGGTGAGGTCACTTCTTTCAGAAATTGAAAAATCTGTGGAAAGCAACCCTGGGCCTAGATCTCAGTTCCAAGGGTGACTCTTATGCATGGCCTCCTAAAATCCCAACAAAATTCAATGCAATACTTCTCTAAGGTCAGTTCCACAACTCAGTCTCTAAGGGGAATCACACCAGAGTTCAAGCCCAGGTGGACCCAGTCATTTCTTCCAACCGCCACACAAATGACCAAAATTAAAACGAAAAGACTCCCACATGGCCCTCATCTTCTTACATATTGTCATTCATCATAATGTCTGGCTGAAGATTTTCATGAGGGGCGAAGCCCAAGAAAGTGTCCAAAATAAGCTCACTTGCCCCTCATTTGCCTAAAGTCAGGGTGGCCTGGACACCCTTCTTGTGAACCAGGAGTGATCAAATAAGCCTGTCATTAATAATGCTCTGTTTCTCCAATTTGAGGCCTACTAATTTTCAGGTATATATTCTTTGTGATTTGGAGTCATGCAAAACCCCAAGCACCTCTGCCGGGCTTTGAGGAGCTCTTTTGACCCAAAGAATCCATTTTCTCACTTGACAGAGGTCAGGAACCTAACAGAGGAAGGCAAGAGACTTCATCCACAATGACTGATCTTTTTGCCATTATGGTTTTTGATGCACACATGGGATCATTCTTTAGATCCATCAGGTGCTGAGAATGTAAGACACAGCCACACACAGGCCAAGAGGCTAATTCAGCCACATCCCTTTCCAAAGCAATTAAGCAAAGAGCCACAGGTGATGCCCATTCATTTCCATTTGAAAACTCTTTCTTCAGGCTTCACAAAGGGGTGGCCTGAGACCAAGTCTTTCCTGACATTCAGTGCAACAGAACAATAGGTAAGCAAAAGGCCCAAAGCGGGGTTTTTCCACTGAGACATTTCTGTTCACACTGATATCTGAGTTTTCTGAAAGGCTGGCCATTCTCTTCCGCTATCCAGTACATGGCCATGTCACAGAGCTTTTAGTGGTGTATATCTTGGACACAAAACCATGAGCCTATTCTGGAGAGTGGCCAGAATTCAGGAAGAAAACAGGAACTTAGGAAGATAGAATGTGTTGCCTCTCGATAAGACAAGCTGCAGTCCATTCATAAATTGGGCAGGATGAATTATGGGAAGATTTATAGTAGACTGGACGCATCCATTAATGCATTCTCTTTTCTAACGTCTACAACAATGGACACAGTGGGATACACAGACATAGAAACACTCGCCTGGTCAAACGACTTACTAAAAACAATCCACTCCAAACCAAACAAACCAACTTTCCTACCTGTTCTCAGAACATGGCCTGACCTCTCTCAGATCTGCTTTCCTTGTCCAACTCTGTGAAGTTGTCAAGAAAAAGGGGTGAGCCACTACCTGCTTCTTCTGGAAAGGTCCCTCTTCAGAGCTCTCCTGGCATTTGGCCATCCTCACATCGGTAGGTACCAAGAAAGACTGACTCTGTCCTTGGTAAATCCAAACAAGTGAGTCCACTGGGACTGGGGCTGCCTCGGGGTGCCTGGATTCTTGGATACAAAGTTCAGAGAGTTCCATCACCAAGGAAATGAGGTATATCACTTTCTTTGGAACTGAATGAGGTCACTGCCTTGGCAACCACTTTGTCCTAACAGTTGCTTCCAAGTGTCCCATGAGATGGAGGTTGCCCCTACTTCCTGTGACACTTTCACAAGGTAGAATGGTATGTCAACCATAGGCACCCAGCAGCAGCTCTCCACACAGGCCTGGTTTGGTCCATCTTCTCTACAATAAAAAGAGAGAGGCTGATTCAGACACATCCCTTCATCCTGACCAGGTTGTTTGCCATGGAAGATGACTTTTGCTCTCTCAGGTCCTTCATAGCTGCCTACATCTTGGACCTTTGAGGTTCTCAGCAGGTAGAAGATCGCCTACATTCCAGTCTTATAAGACCAACTCTGCAAAGTTGTCTCAGACAATTTGATATACAATGGCATAGGACCTTGTACCTTGGATGTTTGAATGTAGAAGAGAACATCCAATCCAAAGGGATAGTCAGTAGAATTAGGAAGATAGTCGGTAGGTTTAGGAAGAAGAGTGAGTGTAGGATTGGGACTAAAAATTCTTTAGCTATAGGGTTTCGGATAGAGAGTGAATGTAAATGTCAGCACACATGAAGAGTCAGTCACTATGATGAAATTGCGAAAATATGTAGAAAAGCAGATATCAATAGAGACATTATGAAATCAGGCAAAGTATTAAGTGAGTGATAGGAGTAGACATTTTCACCAGGGTTGAGTTTGAATATATAATCTTAGGAAGAAACAAATATGTAGTAACCAATAGGATTGACATTTGAGAGCATTAGGCAACCTGGACAAGGATGTTTTTAGTAATCCATGATTTCTTTCCATTTAGTCTTTGGTACAATCATAAGTGTGACCTTTACATTTTTTGTCCAGAATATTACTGTGATAAAATCTATATGTAGATCAGGTGACATGAGTATTTCTACTACCATTTCTGGGAGCAATATAATGAAGACGTAAAATTTGTATTGGGGGTACAAAGAGGTGTACCCTGTGTCCATGAATATAGAGATTAAGCATGAATACACCATACTGTGAATAAATAATATAACTGGTTCCAACTTTAAATAATGGATTGAATTGATATCTGAAAATATACAATAAATCTTATATTGATATATATTCATTCATTCCAACCAGTTATACATCTAATGGTAATATTAGTGTTTTGATTTATCATGAAGAGTGTGTGAAGTTTGCTTCAAAAGTGATTATGGAAATCGAAAATAATGTGTTCGGAAAGAATTCTCATGCAAAGACCAGTCAAGAAATATGGAGGAATACATGTGTTTTGAAGCAGGAAGTGATTGAAAGTGAAACAAATGCCTATAAATTTGCTAAATTTTTTATGAAATATATATCCTATGATGTGCATAAACTGATGAAATTGTAATGTACCAGTTTTGAATAAAAATTAACGTAAAAATACACATCATGTCCCATTGGAATCTACTTGCATTGATGTTAAACTTGGTCAGTTACTGTAGAAATATTAGGATTCGCGTGCCTCATTCACCGAAGTTAGTTTTCTTTTTTTTTTTAAATTTTTTATGGTTGTTCTAAACATTATTTATTTCTTGATATATCATATTTCACACTTTGATTCAAGTAGGTTATGAACTCCCATTTTTACCCCGTATACAGAATGCAGAATCACATCAGTTACACATCAATTGATTGACACATTGCCATACTAGTGTCTATTGTATTCTGCTGCCTTTCCTATCCTCTACTATCCCTCCTCCCCTCCGCCCACTTCCCCTCTCCTCTCTCTACCCCCTCTACTGTAATAAATTTCTCCCTTTTGTATTATTTTTCCCTTTCCCCTCACATCCTCTTTTATGTAATTTTGTATAACCCTGAGGGTCTACTTCCATTTCCATGCAATTTCCCTTCTCTCTCCCTTTCTCTCCCACCTCTCATCCCTATTTAATATTAATCTTCTTCTCATGCTCTTCATCCCTACTCTGTTCGTAGTTACTCTCCTTTTATCAAAGAAGGCATTTGGCATTTGTTTTTTAGGGATTGGCTAGCTTCACTTTGCATAATCTGCTCTAATGCCATCTATTTTCCTGCAAATTCTATGATTTTGTCATTTTTTAAAGCAGAGTAATACTCCATTGTGTATAAGTGCCACATTTTTCTTATCCATTCTTCTATTGAACAGCATCTAGGTTGGTTCCACAGTCTTGCTATTGTGAATTGTGCTGCTATGAACATCAATGTAGCAGTGTCCCTGTAGCATGCTCTTTTAGGGTCTTTAGGGAATAGACCGAGAAGAGGAATAGCTGGGTCAAATGGTAGTTCCATTCACAGCTTTCCAAGAAATCTCCATAATGCTTTCCAAATTGGCTCTACCAATTAGCAGTGCCTCCAATAATGTACAAGTGTACCTGTTTCTCCACATCCTCACCAGCACTTGTTGTTCTTTGACTTCATAATGGCTGCCAATCTTACTGGAATGAGATGGTATCTTAGGGTGGTTTTGATTTGCATTTCTCTGACTGCTGGGGATGGTGAGCATTTTTTCATGTACTTGTTTTTTGATTGTATGTACTTCTCTGAGAAGTGTCTGTTCTGGTTCTTGGCCCATTTGTTTATTGGGATATTTGTTATCTTATTGTCTATTTTTTTGAGTTCTTTGTATACTCTGAATATTAGGGCTCTATCTGAAGTGTGAGGAGTAAAGATTTGTTCCCAGGATTTAGGCTCCCTATTTACCTCTCTTATTGTTCCTTTTGCTGATAAAAAACTTTTTAGTTTGAGTAAGTCCCAATTGTTGATTCTAGTTATTAACTCTTGTGCTATGGGTGTCCTATTCAGGAATTTGGAGCACGACCCCACAGTATGTAAATCGTAGCCAACTTTTTCTTCTATCAGACGCCATGTCTCTGATTTGATATCAAGCTCCTTGATCCATTTTGAGTTAACTTTTGTGCATGGCGAGAGAAAGGGATTCAGTTTCATTTTGTTACATATGGATTCCAAGTTTTCCCAGCACCATTTTTTGCAGATGCTATTTTCCTTCATTGCATGCTTTTAGCCCCTCCATCAAATATAAGATAGTTGTAGTTTCCTGGCTTGGTTTCTGTGTCCTCTATTCTGAACCATTGGTCCACCCGCCTGTTTTGGTACCAGTACCATGGTATTTTTGTTACTATTTTTCTGTAGTATAGTTTGAAGTCTGGTATCGCTATGCCGCCTGATTCACACTTCCTGCTTAGTGTTGTTTTTGTTATTCTGTGTCTTTTATTTTTCCATATGAATTTCATGATTGCTTTCTCTATTTCTAGAAAAAATTCCGTTTGGATTTTGATTGGCATTGCATTAAACCTATTGAGAACTTTTGGTAATATCACCATTTTGATGATATTAGTTCTGCCTATCCATGAACAGGATATATTTTTACATCTTCTAAGATCTTCTTCTATTTCTCTCTTTAGGGTTCTGTAGTTTTCATTGTATAAGACTTTCACATCTTTTGTTAGGTTGATTCCTAATTATTATTATTTTTTTTAGGATATTGTGTATGGAGTGGTTGTCCTCATTTCTATTTCAGAGGATTTGTCGCTGATATGCAGGAATGCCTTTGATTTATGCATGTTGATTTTATATCCTGCCACTTTGCTGAGTTCATTTATTAGCTCTATTAGTTTCTTTGTAGACCCTTTTGGGACTGCTAGACATAGAATCATGTGATCTGATAATTTAAGTTCTTCTTTTCAAATTTTTACGCCTTTTATTTCTTTCGTCTGTCTAAATGCTCTGGCTAGTGTTTCGAGAACAATGTTGAACAGAAGTGGTGAGAGAGGGCATCCCTGTCTTGTTCCAGATTTTAGAGAGAATACCTTCAATTTTTCTCCATTCAGAATGATGCTAGCCTGAGGCTTAGCATAGATTGCTTTTACAATATTGAGGTATGTTCCTCTTATCACTAGTTTTTCTAGAGTGTTGAACATAACAGAATGCTGTACTTTATTGAATGCTTTTTTTGCATCTACCGAGATGATCATATGGTTCTGATTTTTAAGTCTATTGATGTGGTGAATAACATTTATTGATTTCCGTATATTGAACCAGCCTTGCATCACACGGATGAATCCTACTTGATCAGGATTCACAATTTTTTTGATATGTTTTTGTATCCAATTCGCCAGAATTTTATTGAGGATTTTTTCATGTAGGTTCATTAGAGATATTGGTCTGTAGTTTTCTTTCTTTGAAGTGTCTTTGTCTGGTGTAAGAATCAGGGTGATCTTGGCCTCGTAGAATGAATTTGGAAGATCTTCCTCTTTTTCAATTTCCTGAAACAGCTTGAAAAATATTGGTATTTGTTCCTCTTTAAAGGTTTTGTTAAACTCTGCTGTATACCCATACGGTCCTGGGCTTTTCTAAGTTGGTAGTGGATTGATGGTTTCTTCTATTTCCTCAATTGATATTGGTCTGTTTATGTTGTCTATATCCTCCTGACTCAATATGGGCAGATCATATGACTTAAGAAATTTATCGATGCCTTCACTGTCTTCTATTTGTTTGGAGTATAAGGATTAAAAATAATTTCTGATTATCTTCTGTATTTCAGAAATATCTGTTGTGATATTTTCTTTTTTAATCCCTTATGCTAGTAACTTGAGTTCTCTCTTCTTCTCTTTCATAGCATGGCTAAGGGTCTGTCAATTTTATTTATTTTTTCAAAGAACCAACTTCTACTTTTGTCAAGTTTTTTCAATTGTTTCTTTTGTTTCAATTTCATTAATTACAGCTTTGATTTTAATTATTTCTTGCCTTCTACTTCTTCTGCTGTTTCTTTTGTCTTCTTTTTCTAGGATTTTGAGATGAAGTATGAGATCATTTATTTATTGGTTGTTTCTTTTTTTAAGGAATGAACTCCAAGCAATGAATTTTCCTGTTAGATCTGCTTTCAATGTGTCCCATAGATTCCGATATGTTGTGTCTGTGTTTTCATTTATCTCTAAGAATTTTTAAATTTCCTCCTTGATGTCTTCTATAACCCATTGATCACTCAGTAACCTATTGTTCATTCTCCAAGTGATGCATGATTTTTCCTTCTTTCTTTTATCATTGATTTTTAGTTTCATTCCATTATGATCAGATAATATGCATGGTATTATCTGTACTCATTTATATTGTCTAAGAGTTGCCCTGTGACATAATATATGATCATTTTTTAGAAGGATACATGTGCTGCTGAGAAAAAAGGTAACTGTTTGATGTTGGGTGTTATATTCTACATATCTCAAATAAGTCTAGGTTATTAATTGTGTTATTGAGTTCTATAGTTTCCTTATTCCTTATTCCTTGTTTGGAAGATCTGTCCAGTGGTGAGAGAGGTGTGTTCATGTCTCCCATGATTACTGTATTGTGGTGAATTAGACTCTTGAACTTGAGAAGAGTTTGTTTGATGAACATAGCTGCACCATTGTTTGGGGCATATATATTAATGATTGCTGTCTCTTGTTGGTGTATGGTTCCCTTGAGCAGTATGTAGTGTCTCTCTTTATCCCTTTTGATTAACTTTGGCTCAAAATCTATTTTATTTGATATGAGTATGGACTCTCCTGCTTGTTTCCGAAGTCCATATGAGTGATATGATTTTTCCCAAACTTTCACCGTCAGTCTATGTATGCATTTTCCTATCAAATGCATCTCCTGTAGGCAGCATATTGTTGGGTCTTGTTTTTTTTTCCATTCTACTAGCCAGTGTGTCTTCATTGGTGAGTTTAAGCCATTAACATTTAGGGTTATTATTGAGATATGGGTTGTTCTTCCAGCCATATTTGTTTATTTATGTTACTAAACATGGTTTGTTTTCCTCTTTGATTATTTTCCCCCCTTTAATGTCCTACCTCCCACTGTTGGTTTTCATTGTTATTTTCCATTTCCTCTTCCTGCAATGTTTTGCCGAGGATGTTTTGAAGAGATGGTTTTCTAGCTGCAAATTCTTTTCACTTTTGTTTATCGAGGAAGGTTTTAATTTCATCTTCCATACTGAAGCTTAATTTCGCTAGATACACATTTCTTGGTTGGAACCCATTTTCTTTCAGTGTTTGAAATATGTTATTCCAGGATCTTCTAGCTTTCAGAGTCTGTGTTGAAAGATCAGCTGTTATCCTGATTGGTTTACCCTTAAACGTAATCTGCTTCCTTTCTCTTGTACCTTTTAAAATTCTCTCTTTTTTCTGTTTGTTGGGCATCTTCATTATAATGTGTCTAGTTGTGGCTCTCTTATGATTTTGCACATTCGGCGTTCTGTAGGCTTCTAGGACTTGGGATTCTGTTTTATTTATCAAGTCTGGGAAGTTTTCTCGTATTATTTCATTGAATAGGTTGCTCATTCCTTTGGTTTGGACCTCTATACCTTCCTGTATCCCAATGACTGTTAAGTTTGGCCTCTTTTTGTTATCCCATATTTCTTGGATATTCTGCTCGTGGTTTCTTAACAGTCTTGCTGAGTGGTCTATGTTCTTTTCAAGTTGAAATACTTTGTCTTCATTGTCTGATGTTCTATGTTCTAAGTGTTCTACTCTCCTGGTAGTATTCTCAATTGAGTTTTTAAGTTGGATTATTCCTTCCTGCAATTCTAGGATTTCTGTTTGTTTGTTTTTACAACCTCTATCTCCCTATATATTTGATCTTTTGCTTATTGGATTTGTTTATGTAATTCATTGTCGAAGTGATCTTTAATTGTCTGATTTTGTTGTCTAATGTCTTCCTTGAGACTACAGATCATCTAAAGCATGAGTATCCTGAATTCTTTATCTGACATTCCATCTGATGCAGCTATTACCTCTTCTAAAGTTGTGTTGACCTGCATTGCTTGTGGTCCTTTCTTTCCTTGTCTTTTCATACTGCTCGCGTTTCTCTCTGCTTGTTGAAACTGTTTTGTTTTGGGCAGTGGCTCTGCTCTGCCCCTATTCCTATTGGGGTGACCTAACAACCACGCTGGTGGGCCGCTGGGCTTGTACTGGGCGCGGGAGAAGGCTCTGCTTTGCCACTACTCCAATAGGGGTGCCGTGTCTACCACACCAGAGGGTCGTTGGGCCTGTTCTGGGCATAGGCGGTGGCTCTGCTCTGCCCCTACTCCAATTGGGGTGACGTGACTACCACGCCTGCTGGTTGATGGGCCTGTTCCGGGCACGGGCGGCAGATCTGCTCTGTCACTACTCCAATTGGGATGACATGACTACCACGCCTGCAGGTCGGTGGGCCTGTGCCGGGCATGGGCGGCGGCTCTGCTCTGCCCCTCTGGCTTGAAGACAAAGTGAGAGAGACTCGGGTGTTTGTGACTCACTTTTTTTACCAGGAGACCAACTGTTTCTGTCACCGCTGGTATCGATGAAGTTATCTCCTCCACCACTTTGTGATGACATCAGATCTCTAACATGTTGGTATCCCATGTAAATGGCAGCATTTCATTCCCTTTGCCGGATGACCAAAGCAATGGGTGAGTGCTGACCAGCCCTCACAAGCCCCGTCTCAATCCTGTTGCCACTGCCTATGAAGGCTAGGTAGGTATTTACCTCCACAGTATTCAGCAAGACCTAGACCGAGAAGGAGTTTCCACGGGTTCTTTAGCCCTGGGCCTGATCAGTTCCAGGAGCCAGAATTCGGCCGCTCTGGGCTTGTTGTATGTTCTGATAGGAACAAGCCTGAGTAATTTGTCTCCGAGACACAGGCGAATGGCAGCCTGAGATTACCTGTTCTATAGCTGAATGAGCTGCTATGAGTTGAAAACAGGAATGGTGACGTCAGCTCTCCAAGATGGTGGCCCCTGGCTTCCTCTGTGGTCTGACTGGTGTGGAAAACCGAATTGGACCGCGTCCTTTTCCGGTCTCAAACCCAGAATTCAGCAATGAGCACAGTGATTGTACAGCTGGCAGGAGCCCACAGAATCCGCACCACTGAATATTTGTGTTGCTATCTCATTGTTTGCCAGCATGCGCCACAGACTCTAGCCGCAGGGCGATTTGCTGAATAAGCAGCATGACGCTCCATGCGGACAAATCACTCACGTTTGAGCCCCGTAGCTAATCCTCATGAGATGGAAATACTTCCATTAGGTTTTGGAGCACCCAAATTTTGCTGGAAATTCGTCATTCTCTTGCACAGTGATGCTGTATATGGGGTTGATGCACTCCTTTCGCTGCCATCATATGATCCCCTGAAGTTAGTTTTCAGTACTGGAAATGAATATGTATTTCAGGTGGATGAATATTTCTGAGAATAAACTTGTGAAAAGTTGATTATAAATCCACATACAAAAATATGAATGAATTTAGGGAGTGTAAAATAAGACAAATACATTTCATATTTTGAAAAATCTGGAGAGTGAATATATATATATATATATATATATATATATATATATATAGATAGATAGATAGATAGATACACACACAGAGAGAGACATTAAAAAGTAGCATTATGTATGCCAATTGAAATTCACCATGAAATATATATCATCCACAGATCCAAAAATACTCATTTTCCTGAACATCAATTTATGTTGTTCAACTAGAAAGCTGACCCATATGTTGAATTTTCAGTTCCAACAGCGTTTAGTAGGAGTGATCTTTTCTTACAGTTTGTATCTGCCAAGTCAGCCACCTCACAAAATGTATGTGTGATACCAGGTAGAATTCAATATGTGCATAAAAAAATACATGTGCTGAATAGACTACAGAGAAAGGGAGACAGTTATTCACATATTTGTTAACTTTTAAAACACATAAAGAACTGTTTCAATTAAAATTTGCTAGATTTATAGCACCTACCATTTATCATAGAAAAGGCAAGTCCAACTATACACCATGCCTCCTGTGAACCTCTTGTATTTCTATTTTGTTTGGGTTATTTTTCTCCATCATATTAAGATTTGAAGTAAAAGTCTAGAAGGGAATTTGTTAGTGTCAGGGATTCAGTATTTCGAATGGAAAATTGGAAAATGTATCCAATGTGTATGCAAATATGTGCTACACAAAAATCTTCCCACTCTCATTCAGAACAATGCCTTGGCATTACCTTCGCCCCATGTAAGACACAATTAGAGGAGAAGAGTTAGAAAATCTGTGAATACATACCTGTTATAGAAAATGCTCAGGAGTTCACAAATTTGGAGGTGGTAGAGGAGTTTCCAAAAGTAAGGGACAGGGTAAACACTCCACAAACATGAAGCTCTGCTGGCCTAACATCTGGAGAAACTACCTCTGAGGGTGAGCACTTGAAATATATTTTGTTGTCAGGAGCATTAGCTTCCTTTGTAGTGAGACCATCAAAGCTGGATCTGCATCTATGTGACATGGATGACATGGTTTCTTATTTTCCGATGAACATGAGGCAGCAGTGCTGAATTTTCTCTTTGTAGGTAAACTGTGGCCACTGAGGGCAAGTGTCTCCTCATCTGGACTGTGAAGCCATTTGGTCATCCTCCACTCTTTGTGGTGATTTTTGCTGTTGCACTAGGAGTGTGGTATTTGCTTCATGAAATAAAAAGAGTTCACCTGGGACACAGTGCTGTAGGGAGTTCTTTCAGTTGTGGTGGGTTGGGTTCTGTTGGAGAATGCACCAACCAGGCTTCTATCCCACATAGCTTGCAACATTGACCATAGCAACCTGATTCTGAACATTGCCCTGAAACCTCTCCATATAACAAGATTCTTTTACATATAAGGGTCTACTGGCTGCAAAATGTCAGTCACAAGTTATTTTGACACCAATGGCAGATAAACATGGCCACACCAGAGATATTTTATCACACACCTGCCCACCACGGCTCTAGGAACACTACTCAGCAGGTTCCAACTTACTTGCATCTCTGTTATACACCATTTTCATGAAACCCAGTCAATAAAGGCAATGTCTTGTATTCTCATGATCAGCTAGAGGACATCCAAAGGTTCTCCTGTGACACCTAGTCTTGGGAATTTTAAAAATTTCATGGTATTCATCTAGCCATTATTCAAGGAAGAAGTTGTAGGCACTGTGGGTTTCAATTCATTCATTAACCATTAAATGTTGAGTAAGCTCATTTCAATGAAAGCTCTGGAGAACTCTCAGAGGCAAGGCTTCCCAAAGGGTGGCCAAAAGGTCACATGAAGCCAGGCCCATTGAGGTCTACAATGTGAGGTCCATGTGTGTTTTCACTCTCAACTATGGCTGCCAAGTCTTTCAGAATAAAATCATGTGATATCCTGGCTGAGATTCCCTTTGCTCTGTGGAAAGCCAACTTGGGCGTAGATCTCACTTTCCAAGGGCGACTCTCATGCATGGCCTTCTAAAAGCCCAACACAATCCATGGCAAAACTTCTCTGAGGTCAATTCCAGAACTCAGTCTCTATGTTGAATCACACAAGAGTTCAAGCCCAGGTGTACCCAGTCATCTCTTCATACCGCCATACAAATGTTCACAGTTAAAACCAAAACACCCCAACATGGCCCTCATCTTCTTCCATGTAGACACTCATCATAACCTCCGGCTGGAGGTTTCCATGAGGTACACAGCCCACGTCCATGTCCAAAATAAGCTCCCTTGCCCCTCATTTGCCTAACATCAGAGTTGCCTGGACTGCCTTCCTGTGAAACAGAAGTGAAAAAATAGGCCTGGCGTTAATACTGCTCTACTTCTCCAACTTGAGGCCTACTGAGTGTGGGGTTTAGATTCTTTATGTAAATTCATATTTTTTGTTGTTGTACTTTAACTTTTTAATATGTTTTCATTTTTTAAATATTTTTATTTTATTATTATTATTATTTTAAACTTTAATTTACATCTTTTAAATGATCATTATTTTTAAATTTTTTTCTTTCTTTCTTTCTTTTCTATTTTTTCTTTTGTCTTATCATTTCTTTTCAATATTCTGATTTCCCCTTCCTCGAATTCTACCTGCCTACTCTCATTCTCTTTAGTGACTTCTTCCCTTTCCTTCTAATATCTTTTCTTCCAAGCATCAAATAAATTTATAAGAGTAAGCAGTAACTCAACAGTCAAACAGAGCAAGAAGTAACATGAGCAGCACAAAAAATTAAGGAAGAAAATAAGTACAAACAACGAAGGACAGCCAAAATATTCAGGAGGACCTATAGTCTTCAGAAAAATGGTCATATAAAGAACTCAAGGAATACCTTAGACAGATGGAATTGAAACTTAAAGAGGATACGAGACAGCAAATCCAAACAGTGAAAGAACACATTGAAAATGAATTACATAAACAGATAAAAGAAGAAGTTATGCATCTTTATCAGGAGATAGAGATTATAAAAAAATCAAACAATAATTCTAGAAATGAAGGAAACGATAAACCAAATTAAAAAGTCAATTGAGAGTATCACTAACACTGTGGAGCAAGTAGAAGACAGAATGTCAGATAATGAAGACAAAATATATCATCTTGAAATGAATCTAGCCAACACAGAAAGGCTGGTAAAAAATCATGAGTAAAACATCCAAGAGATATGGGATAACATAAAAAAAAAATTAATGAGTCATCTGGATAGGTACACAGATTCAAACCAAGGGAATTAGTAATCTTTTGAATGAAATAATTACAGAAATATTTCCAGAAATACAAAGTAAATGGATATACAAATTGGACATGCTTACAGGACACGGAGCACACAAAATCACAGTAGACCAACACCAAGACACATTGTTATGAAGATATCCAATATACAAAACAAAGAGAAAATATTAAAAGCTCTAAGAGAAAGGAGGCAGATTACATTAAGGGGTAAACCAATAAGGTTGAGAATGGATTTTTCATCACAGTCGCTGAAAGCGAGAAGATCCTGGAACAACGTATTTCAAACACTGAAAGACAATGAATGCCAAGCAAGAATTCTGTATCCAGCAAAATTAAGCTGCAGGTATGACGATGAAATAAAAATATTTCATGATAAACAAAAGGTAAAAGAATTTGTAGCCAGAAAACCAGCATTGCAAAGCATCTTGAGCAAAACAATACACGAAGAAGAAATGAAAATCAACAACCAAAACCATCAGTGGGAAGTGCCTCAGTAATGACTGAGGGTGGGGGAAAAGCTAATCATGGAGAAACAAACTAAATTAAAAAAAAAAAAAGATGAATCATCAATCATGAGCGGCAGTACAAACCATATATCAATAGTGACTCTAAATGTTAAGGGCTTAAACTCTCCAATAACGCGACATAGGCTGGTAACTTGGATTAAAAATGAATCCAACAATATGTTGCCTCCAGGAGACACATCTGAATGGAAAAGACATACACAGGCTGAAGGTGCAAGTTTTGGAAAAAATATACCATGCAACGCTCCCCATAAGCAAGCAGGGGTGGCCACGCTCATATCGAATAAAATCGACTTCAAGACTAATTTAATCAAAAGGGATAAGAAAGGACATTATATACTGTTAAAAGGAACCATTCATCAAGAAGACATAAAAATTATCAATATTTATGCACCAAATAATGGCGCTGCAATGTTCAAAAAACAAATTCACCTCAAGTTCCAGAATGAAATAGACCACAACACAATAATTATGGGTGACTTCAACACACCTCTCTCACCATTGGACAGACCCTCCAAACAAAAGTGAATAAAGAAACTATAGAACTCAATATCACAATCAATAACCTAGACTTAACTGACATATATCGAATATATCAATCATCATCAAGTGGATATACTTTTTTCTCAGTAGCACGTGGATCCTTCTCAAAAAGAGACCATATATTATGTCATAGGGCAACCCTCAGTAAATATACAGGGGTTGAGATAATACCATGAATTTTTTCTGATCATAATGGAATGAAACTGGAAACCAATGATAAAAAAAGGAAGGAAAAATCCTACATCACATGGAAAATGAACAATATGTTACTGAATGATCAGTGGGTTACAGAAGATATAAAGGAGGAAATCAAAAAATTCTTAGAGATACATGAAAATACAGACACAATATATCAGAATCTATGGGACACAATGAAAGCAGTTTTAAGAGGGAAATTCATCTTCTGGAGGTCATTCCTGAAAAATGTAAAAACGAACAAATAAATGAGCTCACACTTCAACTCAAAGCCCTAGAAAAGGAAGAGCAAAACAATAAAAAATGTAGCAGAAAGCAAGAAATAATTAAAATCAGAGCAGAAATCAACGAAATTGAAACAAAAGAAACTATTGAAAAAATTAACAAAACTAAAAGGTGGTTCTTCGAAAAAATAAATATGTTCGACAGACCCTTAGGCATGCTAATGAAGAGAAGAAGAGAGAGAACTCAAATTACTAACATATGGGATGAAAAAGGCAATATTACAACAGATGCTTCCGAAATACAGAAGACAATTAGAAATTATTTAGAAAACCTATATTCCAATAAAATAGAATATAGTGAAGACATCGATAAATTTCTTAAGTCATATGATATTCCCAGACTGAGTCATAAGGATACACACAATTTAAACAGACCAATGTCAATGGATGAAACAGAAGAAGCAATCAAAAGACTACAAACCAAGAAAAGCCCAGGAACGGATGGCTATACAGCGGAGTTTACAAAACATTTAAAGAAGATTTAATACCAATACTTTTCAAGTTATTTCAGCATAGAGAAAAAGAGGGTGCTCTTCCAAATTCATTCTATGAGGCCAACATCATGCTGATTCCAAAATCAGTAAAAGACACCTCAAAGAAAGAAAACTACAGACCAATATATCTGATGAACCTACATGCAAAAATCCTCAATAAAACTCTGGTGAATCGAATACAAAGGCACATCAAAAAAATTATGCACCATGATCAAGTAGGATTCATAGCTGGGATGCAAGGATGGTTCAATATATGGAAATCAATAAATGTTATTCACCACATCAATAGACTTAAAGATAAGAACCATATGATCATCTCGATAGAAGCAAAAAAAGCATTTGACAAAGTACAGCATCCCTTTATGTTCAAAACATTAGAAAAAATAGGGATAACAGGAAGTAACCTCGACATTGTAAAAGCTACCTATGCTAAGCCTCAGGCAAGCATCATTATGAATGGAGAAAAATTGAAGGAATTTCTTCTAAAATCTGGAACAAGACAGGGATGCCCTCTCTCACCACTTCTATTCCATATAGTTCTCGAAACACTGGCCAGAGCAATTAGACATACTAAAGAAATAAAAGGCATAAAAATAGGAAAATAAGAACGCAAATTATCACTATTTTCGGGTGACATTATTCTATACATAGAAGACACAAAAAGGTGTACAAAAACTACTAGAACTAAAAAATGAATGACCTGCGACCCACCGGCAGGTCAGGCCCAGAAACCTGCAGAGGGGCACAGCTGCCCCACCCACCTGCAAGGTAGGCGATACCGTGACCACTGACAAAACAGTCCCAGTGGCCGTCTGACACATCACCCCGGTTGGGGGAGGGGCAGAGCCACCACCAGCACCTGTTAGGTAGACAGACCTGCAAACGACAGACAGAACAGGCCTAGCGGCCAGCGGAGGTGCAGAGCCGCTGCTCACGCCTGCAAGGTAGGCGAACCTGTGACCACAGAAAGAACAGGCCCACCGAAAGTAGAGGCACAGCAGCCTGCCGGCGTAGTAGGCACATTGCCCCAATTGGAGGAGGGGCAGAACCACCACCAAAGCCTGCGAGGGAGACTTTGCAACTATACAAGAGCAATATAAATATATAGGGGGAAAATCAATAACACAACAGTTTCACCAAGCAGAAAGAAACACGATCAGTATGAAAAGACAAGGAAAGAAAGGACCACAAGCAATGCAGGTCAACTCAACTTTAGAAGAGGTAATATCTGCAGCAGATGGAATGTCAGATAAAGAATTCAGGATATACATGCTTCAGATTATCTGGAGTCTCAAGGAAGACATTAGACAGCATAATCAGACAATGAAAGACCACTTCAACCACTTCGAAAATGAATTACATAAACAAATACAAGAAGCAAAAGATCAATTATACAGGGAGATCAAGGTTATAAAAAACAAACAAACAGAAATCCTGGAAATGCAGGAAACAATAAACCAAATTAAAAACTCAATTGAGAATACTACCAGCAGAGTAGAACACTTAGAAGATAGAACATCAGAAAATGAAGACAAAGTATTTCAACTGGAGAAGAACATAGACAGCTCAGCAAAGCTGTTAAGAAGCCATGAGCAGAACATTCAAGAAATATGGGATAACATAAAGAGACCAAACTTAAGAGTCATTGGGATACAGGAAGGTATAGAGTTCCAAACAAAAGGAATGAGCAATCTATTCAATGAAATAATACGAGAAAACTTCCCAGACTTGAAGAATGAGACAGAATCCCATATCCTAGAAGCCTACGGGACGCCGAATGTGCAAAATCATAAGAGATCCACACCTAGACACATTATAATGAAGATGCCCAACATACAGAATTAGGAGAGAATTTTAAAAGCTACAAGAGAAAGGAAGCAGATTACATTTAGGGGTAAACCAATCAGGATAACAGCTGATCTTTCAACACAGACTCTGAAAGCTAGAAGATCCTGGAATAACATATTTGAAACACTGAAAGAAAATGGGTTCCAACCAAGAATTTTGTATCCAGCAAAATTAAGCTTCAGTATGGAAGATGAAATGAAAACCTTCCATGATAAACAAAAGTGAAAAGAATTTGCAGCTAGAAAACCATCTCTTCAAAACATCCTCGGCAAAACATTGCAGGAAGAGGAAATGGAAAATAACAATGAAAACCAACAGCGGGAGGGAGTACAGTAAAGAGGGGGAATAATCAAAGAGGAAAACAAACCATGTTTAGTAACATAAATAAACCAATATGACTGGAAGAACAACCCATATCTCAATAATAACCCTAAATGTTAATGTCTTAAACTCACGAATTAAGAGACACAGGCTAGTAGAATGGATCACAAAACAAGACCCAACAATATGCTGCCTTTAGGAGACGCATTTGATAGGAAAAGACATACATAGACTGAAGGTGAAAGGTTGGGAAAAATCATATCACTCTTATGGACTTCGGAAACAAGCACGAGTGTCCATACTCATATCAAATAAAATAGATTTCAAGCCAAAGTTAATCAAAAGGGATGAAGAGGGACACTACATACAGCTCAAGGGAACCATACACCAACAAGACATCACAATCATAAATATATATGCCCCAAACAATGGTGCAGCTATGTTCATCAAACAAACTCTTCTCAAGTTCAAGAGTCTAATAGACCACCATACAATAATTATGGGAGACTTCAACACACCTCTCTCACCACTGGATAGATCTTACAAAGAAAAGTTGAATAAGGAATCTATAGAACTCAATAACATAATTAATAACCTAGACTTAATTGACATATATAGAATATACCACCCAAGATCAAGCAGTTACACTTTTTCTTAGCAGCACTTGGATCCTTCTCAAAAATAGATCATATATTATGTCACAGGGCAACTCTTAGACAATATAAAGGAGTAGAGGTAATACCATGCATCTTATCTGAACATAATGAAATGAAATTGAAAATCAACGATAAAAGAAGTAAGGAAAAATCATGCATCAATTGGAGAATGAAAAATAGGTTACTGAATGATAAATGGGTTATAGAAGACATCAAGGAGGATATTAAAAAATTCTTAGAGATAAATGAAAACACAGACACAACATATCGGAATCTATGGGACACATTGAAAGCAGTTCTAAGAGGAAAATTTATTGCTTGGAGTTTATTCCTTAAAAAAAGAAAAAAACCAACAAATAAATGATCTAATACTTCAACTCAATGTCCAAGAAAAAGAAGAGCAAAACAACAGCAAAAAAGTAGAAGACAAGAAATAATTAAAATCAGAGCAAAAATTAATGAAATTGAAACAAAAGAAACAATTGAAAAAATTGACAAAACTAAAAGTTGGTTCTTTGAAAAAATAAATAAAATTGACAGACCCTTAGCCACGCTAATGAAGAGAAGAAGAGAGAGAACTCAAATTACTCGCATATGGGATGAAAAAGGCAATATCACAACAGACACTTCAGAAATACAGAAGATTATCAGAAATTATTTTGAATCCTTATACTCCAATAAATTAGAAGATAGTGAAGGCATCGATAAATTTCTTAAGTCATATGATTTGCCCAGATTGAGTTAGGAGGATATTGACAACCTAAACAGACGAATATCAACTGAGGAAATAAAGAAACCATCAAAAGACTACCAACTAAGAAAAGCCCAGGACCGGATGGGTACACAGCAGAGTTTTACAAAACCTTTAAAGAGGAACTAATACCAATACTTTTCAAGCTATTTCAGGAAAATGAAAAACAGGGAGAACTTCCAAATTCATTCTATGAGTCCAACATCACCCTGATTCCTAAACCAGACAAAGACACTCCAAAGAAAGAAAACTACAGACCAATATCTCTAATGAACCTAGATGCAAAAATGCTCAATAAACTTCTCGCGAACCGGATACAAAAACATATCAAAACAATTGTGCACCATGATCAGGTAGGATTTATCCCTGGGATGCAAGGTTGGTTCAATATACGATAATCAATAAATGTTATTCACCACATCAATAGGCTTAAATATAAGAACCATATGATCATCTCGATAGATGCGGAAAAAGCATTCGACAAAGTACAGCATCCCTTTATGTTCAAAACTCTAGAAAAACTAGGGATAACAGGAACATACCTCAATATTGTAAAAGAAATCTATGCTAAGACTCAGCCTAGCATCATTCTGAATGGAGAAAAACTGAAGGCATTCCCTCTAAAATCTGGTACAAGACAGGCATGCCCTCTCTCACCACTTCTGTTCAACATAGTTCTCGAATCACTGGCCAGTGCAATTAGACAGACAAAAGAAATAAAAGGCATAAAAATAGGAAAAGAAGAACTCAAATTATCACTATTTGCAGATGACATGATTCTATACCTAGCAGACCCAAAAGGGTCTACAAAGAAACTATTAGAGCTAATAAATGAATTCAGCAAAGTGGCAGGATATAAAATCAACACGCATAAATCAAAGGCATTCCTGTATATCAGCGACAAATCCTCTAAAATATATATGAGGACAACCACCCCATTCACAATATCCTCAGAAAAAATAAAGTACTTGGGAATCAACCTAACAAAAGAGGTGTAAGACTTATACAATGAATACTACAGAACCCTAAAGAGAGAATTGAAGAAGATCTTAAAAGATGGAAAAATATACCCTGTTCATGGATAGGTAGAATTAACATCATCAAAACGGCGATATTAACAAAAGTTCTCAATACGTTTAATGCAATGCCAATCAAAATCCCAATGGCATTTCTTGTAGAAATAGAGAAAGCAATCATGAAATTCATATGGAAAAATAAAAGACCCAGAATAGCAAAAACATTGCTAAGCAGGAAGTGTGAATCCATCGGTATAGCTATACCAGACTTCAAACTATACTACAGAGCAATAGAAACAAAAACAGCATGGTACTGGTACCAAAACAGGCGGGTGGACCAATGGTACAGAATAGAGGACACAGAAACCAATCCACAAAACTACAACTATCTTATATTCGATAAAGGGGCTAAAAGCATGCAATGGAAGAAGGCTAGCATCTTCAACAAATGGTGTTGGGAAAACTGGAAATCCATATGCAACAAAATGAAACTGAATCCCTTTCTCTCACCATGCACAAAAGTTAACTCAAAGTGGATCAAGGAACTTGATATCAAATCAGAGACATGGCGTCTGATAGAAGAAAAAGTTGGCTATGATCTACATACTGTGGGGTCGGGATCCAAATTCCTAAATAGGACACCCATAGCACAACAGTTAATAACTAGAACCAACAATTGGGACTTACTCAAACTAAAAAGTTATTTTCTGAGCAAAAGAAACAATAAGAGAGGTAAATAGGTAGCCTACGTCCTGGGAACAAATCTTTACTCCTCACACTTCAGACAGAGCCCTAATATCCAGAATATACAAAGAACTAAAAAAATTAGACAATGAGATAACAAATAACCCAATCAACAAATGGGCCAAGGACCTGAACAGAAATTTCTCAGAGGAGGACATACAATCAATCAAGAAGTATATGAAAAAATGCTCACCATCTCTAGCAGTCAGAGAAATGCAAATAAAAACCACCCTAAGATACCATCTCACTCCAGTAAGATTGGCAGCCATTAGGAAGTCAAACAACAACAAGTGCTGGCGAGGATGTCAGGAAAAGTGTACTGTTGTACATTACTGGTGGGACTGCAAATTGGTGCGCCCAATTTGGAAAGCAGTATGGAGATTTCTTGGAAAGCTCGGGATGGAACCACCATTTGATCCAGCTATTCCCCTTCTTGGTCTATTCCCTAAAGACCTAAAAAGAGCACACTATAGGGCCACTGCTACATCCATGTTCATAGCAGCACAATTCATAATAGCAAGACTGTGGAACCAACATAGATGTCCTTCAATAAAAGAATGGATAAAAAAATGTGGCATTTATACACAATGGAATATTACTCTGCATTAAGAAATGACAAAATCATAGAATTTGGAGGGAAATGGATGGCATTAGAGCAGGTTATGCTAAGTGAAGCTAGCCAATCCCTTAAAAACAAATGCCAAATATCTTCTTTGATATAAGGAGAGTAACTAAGAACAGAGTAGGGACGAAGAGCATGAGAAGAAGGTTAACATTAAACAGGGATGAGAGGTGGGAGGGAAAGGGAGAGAGAAGGAAAATTGCATGTAAATGGAAGGAGACCCTGAGGGGTATACAAAATTAGATACAAGAGGAAGTGAGGGGAAAGGAGGAAAAATATAAGGGGGAGAAATGAATTACAGTAGAGGAGGTAGAGAGAGAAGAGGGGAGGGGAGGGGGGAGGGGGGATAGTAGAGGATAGGAAAGGCAACAGAATACAACAGTCACCAGAATGGCAATATGTAAATCAATGGTTGTGCAATTGATGTGATTCTGCAATCTGTATATGGGGTAAAAATGGGAGCTCATATCCCACTTGAATCAAAGTGTGAAATATGATATATCAAGAACTATGAAATGTTTTGAACAACCTACAATGAAATTAATTAAAAAAAAAACCAGCATGGTACTGGTACCAAAACAGGCGGGTGGACCAATGGTACAGAATGGAGGACACAGAGATTAATCCAAAAAGCTACAACTATTTTATATTTGAGAAAGGAGCTAAAAGCATGCAATGGAGGAAATATAGTATCTTCAACAAATGGTGTTGGGAAAAATGGAAATCCATGTGCAACAAAATGAAACTGAATTCCTTTCTCTCGCCATGCACAAAAGTTAACTCATAGTGGATCAAGGTGCTAGATATCAAATCAAAGACTCTGTGTCTGATAGAAGAAAAAGTTGGCTCTGATCTACATATTATGGGGTCGGGCTCCAAATTCCTTTATATGACATGCATAGCACAAGAGTTAATAACAAGAATCAACGAATGGGACTATTTAAACTGAAAAGTTTTTTATCAGCAAGAGAAAGAATAAGAGAGGTAAATAAGGAGCATACATCATGGGAACAAATTTTTACTCCTCACACTTCAGATAGAGGCCTAATATCCATAATATACAAAGAACTCAAAAAATTAGACAATAAGATAACAAATAACCCAATAAACAAATGGGTCAAGGACTTGAACAGACACTTCTCAGAGGAGGACATACAATCATTCATCAAGTATATAATAAAATGCTCACCATTTCTAGCAGTCAGAGAAATTCAAATCAAAATCACCCTAAGATACCATCTCACTCCAGTAAATTGGTAGCCAATATGAAGTCAAACAACAACAAGTGCTGGCAAGGATGTGGGGTAAAAGATACTCTTGTACATTGCTGGTGGGACTGTAAACTGGTGTGGCCAATTTGGAAAGCAGTATGGAGATTCCTGGGAAAGCTGTGAATGGAACCACAATTTGACTCAGCTATTGCCCTTCTCTGACTATTCCCTGAAGACCTTAAAAGAGAGTAATACAGGGATACTACCACTTGGATTTTCATAGCAGTACAATTCACAATTGATACACTGTGGATCCAACCCAGATGCCCTTCAATAGATGAATGGATAAAAAAAATGTGGCATTTATACACTATGGAGTATTACGCAGCACTAACAAATGACAAAATCATAAAATTTGCAGAAAAATGGATGGCACTGGAGCAGATTATGCTTAGTGAAGATAGCCAATCCCTAAAAAATAAATACCAAATGTCTTCTTTGATATAATGAGAGCAACTAAGAACAGAGCAGGGAGCAATAGCAGGAAGAAAAGATTAACTTTAAACAGAGACATGAGGTGGGAGGGTAAGTGAGAGAAAAGGGAAATTGCATGGTAATGGAGGGAGACCCTCATTGTTACACAAAATTACATATTGTTGTGAGTGTAATGGGAAAATAAACATGGAGTGAAATAAATTACAGTAGATGGGGAAAAAAGAGAAGATCAGAAGGAAGGGGAGGGGAGATAGTAGAGTATAGGAAAGGTAGCAGAATACAACAGTAGCTAATAGGGCATTATGTAAAAATGTGGATGTGTAATCGATGTGATTCTGTAATCTCTATTTGGGCTAAAAATGGGAGTTCATAAGCCACTTGAATCTAATGTATGAAATATTATATGTCAAGAGATTTTTAATGTTTTGAGCAACCAATAAAAGAAAAAAAAGTAGCAATATATATGCCAATCGAAATTCATCATGAAATATATATAATCCACAGATCGAAAAATATTCATTTTACTGAACATGGATTAATGTATAATGTTATTCAACTAGGAAGCTCACCCATAGGTTGAATTTTCAGTTCCAACAGCATTTAGGAGGAGTTATCCTTTCTCACAATTTGCATCTGCCAATTCAGTTACCTCACAAGTATGTACGTGTGGTACCAGGTAGAATTCTATATGTGCATATAAAAATACATGTGCTGAATTGGCTACAGAGAAAGGGAGACAGGAATTCACATATTTGTTAATTTTAAAAACACATGTAGAACTATTTCAACAAAAAAATGACTAGATTTATAACTCCTACACTATATAATGCAAAAGGCAATTGTAACAATACACCATGCCTCCTCTGAACTGCTTGTATTTCTATTCTGTTTGGGTTATTTTTCACCATCATATTAGAATTATTAGTCAGAGTATAGTAGGGTATGTGTTAGTTTCAGGGCTTCAGTATTTCAAATAGAAAATTGAAAAATGAATCGAATGTGTATGTAAATATGTGCTACACAAAAATCTTCCCACTCACATTCAGAACAATGCCTTGATATTACCTTGGCCCAAGTAAGACACAATTAGAGTAGAAAAGTGTGAAAATCTGTGAATACATATCTGGAATGGAATATGCTCGGGAGTTCACAACCTTGGTGGTGGTAGAGGCGTTTCCAAAAGTAAAGAACAGTGTAAACACTCCACAAACATGGAGCTCTGCTGGCCTAAGACTTCTTGGAAAACTGCCTCTGAGGTTGGGCACTTGAAATATATGTTGTTGTCATGAGCTTTAACTTCCTTTGTAGTGAGACCATCAAAATGGGTCTGCATCTATGTGACCTGGAAGACATGGTTTCTTATATTCCAATGACCATGAGGCAGCAGTGCTGAATTCTCTCTTTGTATGTAAACTGTGGCCACTGGAGGCTAAGTGTCTCCTCGTGTGGACTGTGAAGACATTTGGTCATCCTCCACTTTTCTTGGTGTTTCTTGCTGCTGCACTGGGAATTTGGTATTTGCTTCACCAAATACAAGGAGTTCTACTAGGATACAGTGCTGAAGGGAGTTCTGTCACGTGTGGTGGGTCAGGGTCTGCAGGAGAATGCACCAACCAGGCTTCTATCCCACACAGCTTGCCCCAATAACCATAGTAAACTGATTCTGAACATTGCCCTGAAACCTCTCCATATAAAAAATGCCTTTACATATAAGTGTCTGATTTCTGCACTATGTCAGTCATAATCGATTTGGAAGCCAATGGCCGATCCACATGGCCCCACCATGGTGTTTTATCACACACCTGCCCACCACTGCTCTAGGCCCACTAATCAGCAGGATACAAATTACTGGCATCTCTGTTCTACACCATTTTCATAAAACCCAGTAAAACAAGGCATTCTCTGGTATACACATGATCAACCACAGGACTTCCAAAGATTCTCCAGTGCCACATGGTCATGGAAATTTCAAAAATTTAATGGTATTTATCTAGCCATTTTTCAAAGATTAAGTTGGAGGCACTGTGGGTTTCAAATCATTCAGGAACCATTAAGTGTTGAGAAAGCTCATTTCAATGAAAGCTCTGGAGAACACTCACAGGCAAGTCTTCTCAAAGAGTTGCCAAAAGGTCACATGAAGCCAGGCAAATTGAGGCCTACAATGTGAGGTCCATGTGTGTTTTGACTCTCAACTATACCTGCCAATCTTTCAGAATAAAATCATGTGATATCCTGGCTGAGGTTCCCATTGTTTTGTGGAAAGACACCCTGGGCCTAGATCTCAGTTTCCATGGGTGAGTCTCATGCATGGCCTTGTAAAATCCCAACACAATTCATGGCAACACTTCTCTGAGTTCAGTTCCAGAACTCAGTCTCTAAGGGGAATCACGTCAGAGTTCAAGCCCAGGTGGAACCAGTCATTCCTTCCAACCACCACAAAAATGACCACAATTAAAATCAAAACACTCCCACAGGGCCCTCATCTTCTTCCATATAGACACTCATCATAACCTCTGGCTGGAGATTTCTATGAGGGGCACAGCCTAAGAAAGTGTCCAAAATAAGCTCACTTGCCCCTCATTTGCCTAAAATCATGGTGGCCTGGACACTCCTCCTGTGAACCTGGAGTGATCAAATATTCCTGCTGTTAAAGTGTTCCGCTTCTCCAATTTGAGGCCTACTGGCTGTGAGGTATAGATTCTTTATGTGATTTGGAGTCATGAGAAAACCCAAGCACATATGGGCAAGCCTCTGCAGGGATTTGAAGAACTCATTTAATCCAAAGAATCCCTATTCTCACTTAATGGAGGTCAGGAACCTAAAACAAGAAGGCAAAATATTCATCCACAATGACTTCTCTTTTGGCCATTTCGGTTTGGGAAGCACATGGGATTTTTCTTTAGATCCATTGCGTGCTGAGAATCTAAGTCACAGCCTCACACAAGGACCAGAGACTGATTCAGACACATCCCATTCCAAAGCAATTAAGCAAAGAGCCACAGGTGAAGCCCATTCATTTCCATATGAAAACAGTTTTCTTCAGGCTTCACAAAGGGTTGGCATGAGGCAAAGACCTTCCTGACATTCAGGGTAATTGAAACACAAGTAAGCAAATGGCCCAAAAAGGGTTTCTTCATTGAGACTTTACTGGTCACACTGATATCTGAGTTTTCTGAGATGCTCTCAATCTCTTCAGCTATCCAGTACATGGCCATGTCACAGAGCCTTGTGGTGTTACATATCTGGGACACAAAACCATGAGCGTATTCTGTAGAGTGGCCAGAATTCACGAAGAAAACAGTAACTTAAGAAGACAGTAGGTGTTGCCCATCCATAAGGCAAAGTGAAGTCCATTAATCTATTGGGCAGTATTAATGTGGGGAAGCTTTCTACTAGAGAAAACAAATCCATTGATGCATTCTCTTTTCTAATGTCTACAACCACGGATACAGTGGGATACACAGACATAGAAACCCTCACAATGTCAAAGGACTTACTAGAAACAGTCCACTCCACACCAGAAAAAACGCCTTTCCTACCTATTCTCAGAACATGAGAAAAAAACCACAAACTCACACCCACAACGGCAAAGCCACCTCCTTCCCCCAAGAAGGTCTGTGACTATCCAGAGTGTCTTCTGACTGGTGGGCCATATTATGTTCCCCCGAAATGGCCTGTCCTCTCTCAGATCTGGTCTCCTTGGCCAACTATGTGAAGTTGTCAGGAGACAGCGGTGAGCCACTACCTGCTTTCTCAGGGAAGGTGCCTCTTCAGAGCTCTGCTGGCAATTGGCCATCCTCACATCAGTAGGTACCAAGAAAGACTGACTCTGTCCTTGGAAAAAGCAAACAAGTTAGCCCAATGGGACTAGGACTGGGACTGGCTCTGGGTGCCTGGCTTCCTGGATCCCAAGTTCAGAGAATTCAATCACCAAGGATGTGAGGAGAGGTCACTTCCTTCAGGAACTGAATGAGGTCACTGCCTTGAAAACCACTTTGTCCTAACAGTTGCTTCCAAGGGTCCCATGAGATGGAGGCTGCCCCAACATCCTCTGACACATTCAGAAGTTAGAATGGAATATCAACCTTAGGCACCCAGGTACAGCTCTCCACACAGGCCTGGTTTCTTCCAACTTCTTTACAATAAGAAAAGAGAGGCTGACTTAGACCCATCAATTCATCCTGACCAGGTTGTTTGCCATGGAAGATTTCTATTGCTCTCTCAGGTCCAACATAGCTGCATAAATCTTCTCCAAGGATCATTTCTCCATGGATCTTTGAGGTTCTCAGAAGGTGGAAGATCACCTACATTCCTATATTGTAAGACCAACTCTGTCCCTGCTCTTCTGTAAGTTATATTGATGGAACAGTGTATGTTTAGGGTTAATAACATGTTTGATTTGGGTTAGGAATCATTTTGCGGGATGAATAATGGTATTAGCAACCTTCGATATTTACAAGAGTATATAGGTGAAATATAAGTATGAAAGCAGAAAATTAGGAAAGATTTGAAGCCCAGAAGGGAATTGGACCCTTAAGTGGTATACTTAGCTTTGAGTTATGTGCTGCACAGTTGTCTCAGATAAATCAATATACAATGGCATAGGACCTTGTACCTTGGATGATTGAATGTTGAAGAGAACATCCAGTCAAAAAGCAATATTCAGTACGATGAGGAAGGTAGTCGTTAGGTTTAGAATGAAGAGTGAGTATAGGATTTGGACAAAAAGTTCTTTAGCAATAGGGTTTCGGTTAGAGAGTGAGTGTTAATGTCAGCACATGTGAAGAGTCAGTCACAATGATGAACTGGGGAAAATATGAGGGAGAGCAGATATCAATAAAGACATTAGGAAATCAAGCAAAGTACAAAGTGAGTGATAGGATTAAACATTTTCAACAGGCTTGAGGTTGAATATATAATCTTAGGAAGAAACAAATATGTAGTCACCAATAGGATTGACATTTGAGAGCATTAGGCTACCTGGACATAGATGTTTTTAGTTATCCATGCTCACTTTCCATTTAGGCTTTGGTACAATTGAAAGTGTGACCTTTGCTTTTTGTGTCCAGAATATTTCTGTGATAAAATGTATATGTATATCACGTGACATGAGTATTTCTTCCACCATTTCCAGGAGCAATATTTTGAAGACATATAAATTTGTATTGGGGTACAAATAGGTATACCCTCTGTCTATGAATATAGCAATAACACATGAATAGACCATACTGGGAATAAATAATATAACTGGATCCACTTTAAATAATGGATTGAATGGATATCTGAAAATATATAAGAAATGTTATAAAGATGCACAATGAATCATTCCAACCAGTTATATATCTAATGGTCATCTTAGGGTTATGTTTTATCATGAAGGATGTGTGAGTTTTGCTTAAAAATTGATCATGGAAATTGAAAATAATATATTTGAAAAAAGTCTCATGAAAAGACCAGTCAAGAAACATAGGGAAATACATGTGTTCTGGAGCAAGAAGTGATTGAAAGTGAAACAAATGCCTATAAATTTGCTAAGTAGTGGATGAAATATATATCCTATGATGTGCATAAACTGAAGAAATAGTAATGTACCAGTGTTGAATAATAATTAATGTCAAAATACACATCATGTCCCATAGGAATCTACTAGCATTGATGTTAAACTAGGTCAGTTAATGTAGAAATACTAGAATTTGTTTGCACCTTTCACTGAAGTTAGTTTTCAGTACTAGGAAACAAATATGTATTTCAGGTGGATGAATATTTCTGAGAATAATCTTGTGAAAAGTTGATTATTAATCCACATACATGAACATGAATGAATTTAGGGAGTGTATATAAGACACATATATTTCATATTTTGAAAAATCTGGAGATTTATTTTGTATATATATATATATATATATATATATATATATATATATATATATATATACACACACACACACAAACACACACACAAACAAAGACATTCAAAAGTAGAATTATATATGCCAATCGAATTTCACCGTGAAATATATATCATCCACAGATCCAAAAATATTCATTTTACTGAACATGGATTTATGTATAATGTTATTCAACTAGGAAGCTCACCATTAGCTTGAATTTTCAGTTCCAACAGCATTTAGGTGGAGTAATCTCTTCTCACAATTTGTATCTGCAATGTCAGGCACCTCACAAAAATGTACGTGTGATATCAGGTAGGATTCTATATGTGTATATAAAAATTAATGTGCTGAATAGGTTACAGCGAAAGGGAGATAGGAATTCACATATTTGTTAACTTTAATACACATATAAAACTATTTCAATTAAAAAATGACTAGATTTATAACACCTACCTTTTATCTTGCAAAAGGCAAGTCCAATATACACCATGCCTCCTCTGAACTGCTTGTATTTCAATTCCGTTTGGGTTATTTTTCTCCAACATATTAGTATTTGTAGTTAGCGTCTAGAAGGGTATGGGTTATTGTCAGGAATTCAGTATTTCAATTGGAAAATTGGAAAATGAATCCAATGTGTATGCAATTATGTGCAGCACAATATTCTTCCCACTCTCATCCAGAACAATGGCTTGACATTAACTTCGCCCCAAGTAAGACGCAATTAGAGAAGAAGAGTTAGAAATTCTGTGAATACATATCTGGAATGGAAAATGCTCAGGAGTTCACAACCTTGGAGGTGGTAGAGGATTTTCCAAAAGTAGGGGACAGGGTTGATCACCCAACATGATCTTTCATTAAAATTGTGAGCCATCTTGCCACAAAGTCATGAAAAGATAATTTTTGCTTTACTATAAATTACTGCAAATTCTGAACCTGCTTAGAATGCCTGACCATGTTTTGAACTCACCCATGCCTGGCTCTCTGACCAGATAACAGCCCTCTCTGAAACTTTAATGACACCTCATAAATATTCGCCTTCCCTGGCCAGACAATGACCCTCTCTGAGGCTCTAATGGTCCTCATAAATTCTGATGCTGGGGCCAGAAAATCAAATGTAAACTACAATTAGTGTGATGCTTGTCAAAGTTCTGTTTTCTGTAACCCCCCTTTTGTGTAACTTTCTGGGCTATAAAGCTGGGCTGTAGGAAAGGTGGGGTTGCTGTCTTGTTCCCGCCATTTTGAGAGGGAGAGGCAGCCTGGCTGGTTGAAATATTAAGCTTGCCTTAATTTGATTTTAATTGGACTCAGTGGTCTTTTCTTGTGTCCTGGACTAACATTTTGGAGTTCCCCAGCAACATGACCCGACCAGATCACAAAGCCAGACTGCTGGAAATTCTGAAGCTGGCCTATCCTCCAGGACTCCAGGCTGGAGAGACAAGTTCCAAGGCCTTGGAATGAGCCTTCAGTCCGTGGATCACTGCAGTGAACCATCACACTAAAACTATTATCAAGCACCTGGTGGAGGAGGCCTTCATAGGTAAGAGGCGCCTTTATAACATCTGATATCCGGTTAAGGGAGTACTCTTCTGATGACAGAGAGGTGGCCTGGGAAGGCTCACATATACTCCTGTCCGGGACAGTAATAGGAATCCTTCTTTCCTCTGTTCTTTTCTGTAGGGAATACCTCTGAAAGTGTAGAGAGGTGCCCACTGGCACGCAGGAGCTCCTACCCCGGAGCTTTAGCAAGACGCTGCATTGCTCCTCTGGTTTTCTGTTTATTCGCCGAGTTTCTGTTTTTTTTTTGTGTTTTGTTCTGTGTTCTAAATGTTTTTTATTTGTTTGTTTTTGTGCGTTTTGTTGTGTGATTTCTGTGGTAAAAACTTAAGGATATTGGACGTGAAAATGGGTAATAAAGCATGTAAGCCTGTCACCCCTTTGGACTGTGTTTTAAAGAAATGTGATGCACTATACCCCCCTTTGTTAAGCAGGATGAGAGAAGCCCCTAGCTGGCTGTCTGGAGCACACCCACTGCAGAGGGCAATGCCTGCTGGAGACCTAATACCTGAGTATCTCCCAGGTTAACAAGTGAAGCTCCTTTAAAACCCCTTGTCCCTCCAGATCAAGAGAGTCACAACTTTGGACAGAGTCCCCTGTTTTTATCCTTTGTTAGCAAAGCAGTAAACCTCCCTTTTACTTTTTCTCAAACCCTGTCCTTATATTAAATTGGTATTAATTGGCTTCAAGGTCCAGAACCGAAATTTAAGTTACGAATTTTGATACCCCCCCGACCCCGGAATTTTTGAGAGCTGACTACTGAAATGTTAGGAGATTCAGCATGCTTGGGGTGGAACAAAACCAGAGGAGCTAATCCTGTAAGTAAAAGACGGGACTGAGGGACTCCCAGCAGCTGCCGAAGTCCTGTTGCTTCAGTAAATTCCCTCCTTCCTTCCCTGCACTGTAAGTATTGTGCCACCTCTGTTTTCTTAAAAAAGAGAAAAAGAAAAAGGAGACACTAAATGCAGTAAAGTCACCATGGAGACCTTTGATATTACATTTCAGGTTGCCCCTCTGTGAAAACATCTGATGCCCTTGTGGGGACATCTATCATGCCACTGGTGTAGGAGATTTTTCTCTTATCTGGTGTTTTAAAGGCTTCTGTCCTGTCAGCCATAGTCTGGAGCTCCTTTCTGTCTGTCTTTTGTCTTTGTTTCTGGCCATTTAAGACATGTGCAATAATGTGTTGATATTATAAATTGTTTCTTGGGAATGATCTTAGCTGAATGTGTGTCTAAATGATGATGTTTTATTGTAACAATATGGTATCTGGATGGGTTTTTGTAGCATTGCTCAATCTTGCAGTTAAAAGTCGGGTATAGGTAATTTTTTAGTTTATGATTTCAGATAATTCATGCCAGAGAACTTAAATACTTAAAATGGAAAACTAAAGAATTCTACTTCCAAGTTGGCAAGTAACTTCCCAATCATTTAGTCTTTTTTTTTCACCAATTTTTAATTGGGTAGCCTGGGAAAATGTCACAGTGTGTCAGTGCATTAATTTGGACAAGGATAGTAAATCATAGTATGGTATCTGTTGACAAAACAAGATGTTAAGGTATAAAATTTTGAATTGTATCTTAAAATTGTATCATAATTTTCAACATCCTCACCTGAAAATTATCGTTAAAGTGCCTTAGGCCTGAGGTGTCCGCTCAGAATAGCAGTTTTGTCCAGCTCCTTCCAGAACTCAGCCAGGACTTATGTTGAAATGTAAATGAAAGAAGCCTGCAAGCTCAGTAGGAGACTGATCTGATGTCTAAGTGGGAAAAAAAAAGGTAAATCGTATGGTATTTACTAATTACTGGCCATTCATTTTTTCTAGGACTCTCATTTTTTTCCTTAGATTCTGTATTTTTTTTTTGAGCTCATTATTTTGATCCTAGAGAACTAGGTTAATATTTTTCTCATCAGTTCTATCTTTGACCAACAGTGGAGTTCTGAAACATTACAATGGAGATTTCACCTGTGAAAAGCTACAAGGCCTTACTATTATTATTTGTGCACACTTTTGTTATGTGTTGTATGTCCATATATCTATATGTTCGTATATCATATATATGATATACAAATTAACATATATAAGGAGCGATCATTAAAAAAAAGCACTCATAAAAACAAATTTTAAAAAGTGGATTCGAAGATCTTTAATTCACGTGCGTTAAAAGGTTCACTTTAAATTTGGATAAACAAATAACAATAAATGTCTTTAAATTTAAGCTTACAAGTTTTTCTAGCTGCTCAAAAATCTAATAAAATATTAATGTCTATAAAATGTCTAATATGCCTTGGTTCTAGGACTTTTCCTTTAACAAAAAAATGGTTTACACTGTTCAATACATTTCTCTAATATTTTGATAAATAAGTGAAGTAAATTTGATATGGGATTACTCATTCATGAGTACTTTTGTTAGATATCTGATTGATTTACTAAGGTCTGTATAAGTTTGTTCTAAAGTCTGTATAAGATTGTAAAAATCAGTCATGTGATAAAGCGACACAAATTTCTAAAAACAAAAGTTTACCCATAACATTGTGTTTATTTTTATTTTTCTAGAGCAAGCAACCATAAAAATTAAACAACTGATTAAATAAGAACTGTTATTTTAGAGCACTGTACTGGAATTTCTTTAAAAGCTAAATTTGGTTAATGTAAAAACATCAATGTCATTGTGATGCTATTAATGTGCTCATATCTTCCAGGTATACAAGTCTGTAAGGTAGAAACTTTAAAAGAGCATTACATCAAGCTGGTGTTCTGAAGTTGTATGGTAAAAATATATATATATATATATATATATATATATATATATATATATATATATATATATATATATATATATATATATACTGGGGATTTATTTACTTGTTATCAATAAGATATGTAAAATTTATGTTATTTTACATTGGGGAAAAATTTAAATATATTTTTAAGTTAATGAGCGCCTAATCTATGTAAAGGTTAAAAACTTTTAGCCTTTCTTTAATTCATGTTTTAAATGTGATATCATATGGTGTTAGCTAATGTTCATGTGACCTCAAACAATTTATGTAAACTGTGTAAGATGATATTTAAAAAAAAAAGATCAGCTTTAGAACTAAAAGACTTAAGATTTATATAGAGTCCTGCCTTACCTGAGATAAGGCTCTGTGTCTCATCTTACAACATGTGAGAATAACTACGAAAGCAGTAGGTCAGATGTTATTTAATTTAAAGTTACGTTCAGAAGTTTTTTTTTTTTTTTTCTGTCAAGATTACTAGGATCTCAAAAAGGTGATATAATTTATAACTCAGCCAAAAATTCAGGGTAGCTATTACACGAACTAAGTATTTTTACTCTTGTTAATTTTATTTTGTAATTTCCTTATAAGTTAACTAAAGATTCCCTGTTAGTGTTTTACAAAAGAGTTGCTTTTGAACACAACATTGGTTAATTTAAGATAATAAGGCATCACCTACAAGACAGAAAAATACAGATCCCAAATAATAAAAAGATAAATAATTTTAAATTATAGACATTAAAGCACAGTACTCTTAATATAAGGCTGTTAATATTTATTTGCTGGATGTTTAAGATTAGGATTTAAAATTTAATTTAAATGAAAAGGGACAATAAAACAAATTTTGGCTCTTGCCCTCTGAGTCAGTTTGTATACAGGGAACAGGAGACTTCTCTAAAGAACTTTGCAACTCTCAGCCACATAAACTCCTGATCAGGAAGATTAATGAGGCCACTGGAGAACAGAAAGCCAATCAGTGCATTTTCTACGAAGAAGAGAGTCATCAGAGAAGGGAGATATTCCTGATGCTTCTGAGAGAAGCCACATGGTCAAGCAAGACCTGGAATCACCTAGCGCAAATGGCACTAGCAGAACTGAGAAGCTGCTCTCAAGTTTCCCCAGAAATGACTCCCATCAAATCTCAGCTGACTGTTAACAATAGATAGAAACAAAAGTCAGTTTTACTGCTTCATCTTAAACTCTTAGCAAAGACAGATAAACCCAAAATACAGCCATTCCTGGGCATTTTAAATAATAATAGTTATAATAATATTTTAACGTATACACTTTATGGTAGCCTCCCAAAATAAGTAAGACTGGAGGCTACAAAGAAGGATTCTCAGAGAGGAATGCCTGATGAGAATAAAAAGAGACTATCAAGAGGAGCTACCAGAGGCAGAAGTTTTTTGTTTAAGGCCTACAGATATTCCTAACCTACACAGGTAGGCTTGGTGTTTGCTAGTATGATTATCCAGCCCTGACTAACAGAATTAAAGGTTTCTCTATTACACACAGAGGTCATACTAGTAAAAGGAATTTGCAAGATCAGATGACATTAAATTATTAAACTGTATCTTATGGGGTGGGACAACTGTGACACTAAAAGTTAAATATTAAGTTGAAAGTCCTGATAACTGGGGATATTGAAGACAGATGAGGGGACATCTATACAGTGACTTGTTTCAGCAGCTGTAACATTTATTCAGTACTCATGGTTTTTGTTTCTCTCATAGAAGAACCCATCCCCAGATGACTTTACAAACTGTTCCACCACAACCAGACTTCAAGCCGAACTGACTTCTAAAAGGCAACTCATGTCCCTCATGCTGTGCCCCCTCATGTCACCCTCTCTCAGCTCAGAAGAAGCCAAAAAGAGTGACGCCACTCTTCTTACAACAATGGAGCCAAAAATAAATAGACTTTCATTTTAAGTAATTAATTAAGTCAGGTAAAATCAGGGAGACTGGTTTTGTGTGAGTTCAAAAAATATGGAGACTGTTACGTGAGGTATTAAAATTCCCTCAGTGCTCTTCCCCTACCCTATCAAAGATTTGAAAGGGACACATTAGAAAAGGGGGGAATGATAGACCCAACCTGATCTTTTATTAAAATTGGGATCCATCTTGCCACAAAGCCATGAAAAGAAAATTTTGGCTTAACTATAAATTACACAAAATTCTGAACCTGCTTGCAATGCCTGCCCGTGGCCTTGAACTCACCCATGCCTGGCTCTTTGACCAGGAACAGCCCTCTATGAAACTTTATTGACACCTCATAAATACTGGCCTTCCCTGGCCAGACAATGACCCTCTCTAAGGCTCTAATGGTCTTCATAAATTCTGATGTTGGGGCCAGCAATATATATATATATATATATATATATATATATATATATATATATATATATATATATATATATATATAAACTACGATTAGTTTGATGCTTGTCAAAGTTCTGATATTTTAACCCCCCTATAGTGTAAAATTCTGGGTTATAAACCTGTGCTGTAGGAAATTTGGGTGGCTGTCTTGTTCCCACTGTTTTGGGAGGGAGAGGCCACCTGGGCAGTGGAAAATATAAGCTTGCTTTAACTTGATTTTAATTGGAGTCAGTGGTCTTTTCTTGCATCCTGGTCTAATAGGTAAATGCTATCAAACATGGAGCTCTGCCAGCCTGAAGACTTCCTTAGAAACTGCCTCTGACGATGGGCACTTGACATATATGTTGTTGTCAGGAGCTTTAGCTTTCTTTCTAATGAGACCATCAAAGCTGGATCTGCATCTATGTGACCTGGAGGACATGGTTTCTTGTTTTTCAAAGGACATGAGGCAGCAGTGCTGAATTCACTCTTTGTAGGTAAACTGTCGCCACTGAAGGCTAAGTGACTCCCCGTGTGGACTGTGAAGCAATTTGGTCATCCTCCACTTTTCGTGGTGTTTCTTGCTGCTGCACTGGGAATTTGTTATTTGCTTCACAAAATACAAGGAATTCAGCTGGGACACAGTGCTGGAGGGAGTTCTTTCACATGAGATGGGTCAGGGTCTGCAGGAGAATGCATCAACCAGGCTTCTATCCCACATAGCTTGTCCCCTTGACCATTGCACCTGATTCTGAACATTGTCCTGAAACATCTCCATATAACAAGATGCCTTATATGGAGAGTTATCAGACATATAAGTGATTCCTGGCTGCACAATGTCAGCCACAAGCCATTTGGAAGTCAATGGCAGATACACATGGCCCGACCACAGATGTTTTATCACACACCTGCACACCACAGCTCTGGGCCCACTACTCAGCAGGCTCCAACATACTGGTATCTCTGTTCTACATCATTTTCATGAAACCTAGTTAATCAAGGCACTGTCTGGTACACACTTCATCAGCAAGAGGACATTGAAAGGTTCTCCAGTGCCACCTGGTCATGAAAATTTCAAAAATTTCATGGTATTTATCTAGCCATTTTTCAAGGATGAAGTTGGAGAAATTGTGGGTTTCAATTCATTCAGGAACCATTAATGTTTGAGGAAGCACATTTCAAGGAAACTCTGGAGAATTCTCAGAGGCAAGGCTTCCCAAAGAGTGGCCAAAAAGACACATGAAGCCAGGCCCATTGAGGTCTACAATGTGAGGCCCATGTGTGTTTTGACTGTCAACGATGGCTGCCAAGTCTTTCAGTATAAAATAATGTGATGCTCTGGCAGAGATTGACAATGCTCTGTGGAAAGCCACCCTGGGCATTGATCTCAGTTTCCAAAGGCAACTCTCATGCGTGGTCTCCTAAAATCCCAACACAATTCATGGCAATACTTCTCTGAGGTCAGTTCCTGAACTCAGTCTGTAAGGGGAATCACACCAGAGTTCAAGCCCAGGTGGACCTAGGCATCTCTTCCAACCACCAAACAAATGACCACAATTAAAACCAAAACACTCCCAAATGGCCCTCATCTTCTTCCACATAGACACTCTTCATAACCTCTGGCTGGAGGTTTCCATGAGGGGCACAGCCCAAGACAGTTTTCCAAATGAACTCCCTTGCCCCTCATTTGCCTAAAGTCAGGGTGGCCTGGACTCCCTTCCTGTGAACCAATAGTGATCAAATAGTCCTGCTCTTAATACTGCTCTGCTTCTCTAATTTGAGGCCTACTGACTGTCTGGTATATATTCTTTATGTGAATTGGTGTCATGAGAAAACACAAGCCCTTATGTGCTAGCCTCTGTAGGGCTTTGAAGAACTGATTTGACACAAAGGATCCCTATTCTCACGTGATGGAAGTCAGGAAGCTTACAGAGGAAGGTGAGAGACTTCATCCACAATGACTGCTCTTTTGGCCATTTTCGTTTTGCATGCACACTTGGAAACTTTCTTTAGATCCATCAGGTGCTGAGAATCTAAGCCACTGCCTCACACAGGGCAAAGAGGCTGATTCAGCCACATCTCTTTCCAAAGCAATTAAGCAAAGAGCCACAGGTGATGCCCATTCATTTCCATTTGAAAACTCTTTTTTTCTGGCTTCACAAAGGGGTTTCCTGAGGCAAAGATCTTCCTGACATTTAGGAAAACAGAACAATAGGTAAGCAAAAGGCCCAGTGCAGTGTTTTTCCACTGAGACTTTAATGGTCACACTGATATGTGAGTTTTCTGAGATGCTTCTATTCTCTTCAGCTATCCAGTACATGGCCATGTCACAGAGCTTGGAGGTGGTACATATCTTGGAAACCAAACCATGAGGCTATTCTGGAGAGTGGCCAGTATTCAGGAAGAAAACAAGAACTTAGGAAGATAGTAGGTGTTGCCCATCCATAAGGCAAGCCTCTCTCCATTCTTAAATTGTGCAGTATGAATGTTGGGAAGCTTTCTACTAGACAGGACACAACCATTGATGCATTCGCTTTTCAAATGTCTACAACCACAGATACAGTGGAATGCACAGACATAGAAACACTCGCGTTGTCAAACGACTTTCTACAAACATTCCAGTCCAAACAAACAAACAGTCTTTCCTACCTATTCTCAGAAAAGAGACAAAACCACAAACTCACACCAACACCCACAACGGCACCTCCTTCCCCCAAGTATGTTGGTGAATATATTGAGTGTCCTCTGACTGGTGGTCCATACTATGTTCCCCCAAAATGACCTGTTCTGTCTTAGATCTGGTCTCCTTCGCCAACTCTGTGAAGTTGTCAGGAGCCATGGTTGAGCCATTACCTGCTTTCTCAGAAAAGGCTCCTCTTCAGGTCTCCTGGCATTTGGCCATTATCACTTCAGTAGGTACCAACAAAGACTGACTCTGTCCTTGGTAAATCCAAACAATTGAGACCACTGGGACTGGGACTGGGACTTACTCTGGGTGCCTGGCTTCCTGGATCCCAAGTTCAGAGTGTTCCATCACCAAGGAAGTGTGTACTGATATTTGCTTCTAAGGGTCCCAGGAGATGGAGACTGCCCCTACTTTCTGTGACAGTTTCACAAGTTAGAATGGTATATCAACAATAGGCACCCAGGAACAGCTCTTCTCACAGGCCTGGTTTGGTCCATCTTCTCTATATTAAGAAGAGAAAGGCTGATTCAGATACATCTCTTCATCCTGACCCGGTTGTTTAACATTGAAAATGACTTTTGCTCTCTCAGGTCCTTCATAGCTGCCTTCTTCTCCATGTATCATTTCTGCATGGACCTTTGAGGTTCTCATCAGGTGGAAGATACCCTACAATCCATTATTGGAAGACCAACTCTCTCCCTGATCTTCTGTAAAGTTAGATTGAGGGAACAGTGTATGGTTAGGGTTAACAACATGTTCGATTGGGTTAGGAATAATTCTGCAGGATGAATAATGGTTATGGGAACATGTGATATTTACAAAATATACAGTTGAAATATAGGTATGAAAACAGAAATCTAGGTAAGATTTGATGCCCAGAAGGGCATTGGGCCCTTGATTGGGATACTTAGCTTTGAATTAATTTCTGCACAGATGTCTCAGATAAATCAATATACAATGGTATAGGATATTGTACCTTGGATGATTGAATGTCGAAGAGAACATGCAGTCAAAAAGGGATAGTCGGTAGGATTAGAAAGATAGACGGTAGTTTTAGAAAGATGAGTGAGTATAGGATTTGGACAAAATGGTCTTTAGCATTAGGGTTTCATGTAGAGAGTGAATGTAAATGTCAGCACATGTTAAGAGGCAGTCACAATGATGAACTGGGGAAAATATATATCAATAGAGACATTAGGAAATCAGGCAAAGTATAAGGTGAGTAATAGGATTAGACATTTTCAACAGGTTTGAGGTTGAATATATAATCTTAGGAAGAAACAAATATTTAGTCACCAATAGGATCCACATTTGAGAGCAATAGGCAAACTGGACATGGATGATTTTAGTAATCCATGTTCAATTTCCATTTAGGCTTTAGTACAATCATAAGTGTGACATTTGCTTTTTGTTTCCAGAATATTACTGTGATAAAATGTATATGTAGATCAGGTGACATGAGTATTTCTTTCACCATTTCTAGGAACAGTATTTTGAAGACGTGTAAATTAGTATTTTGAATACAAATAGGTGTACACTGTGTCTATGAATATAGAAATAATGCATGAATAGACCATACTGTGAATAAATAATATAACTGGTTCCAACTTAAATAATGGTTCAAATTGATATCTGAAAATATACAGGAAACCTTATATTGATATATATCCATTCATTCAAACCAGTTATACATCTAATGGTAATATTAGGGTTATGGTTTATCATGAAGAATGTGTGAGTTTTGCTTCAAAAGTAATTGTGGAAATCGAAAATAATGTGTTTGGAAAGAAGTCTCATGGAAAGACCAGTCATGTAACCTGGAGGAATACATGTGTTCTGAAGCAAGAAGTGATTGAAAGTGAAACAAAAGCCTTTAAATTTGTGAACTTGTGGATGAAATATATATCTTATGATGTGCATAAACTGAGGAAATAGTAATGTACAAGTGTTGAAAAAAAATGAACGTCAAAATACACATCATGTCCTATAGGAATCTACTTGCATTTATATTAACCTGGGTCAATTAGTGTAAAAATATTAGGATATGTATGCACAGTTCACTGAACTTTAGTTTTCAGTACTAGGAAACAAATACATATTTTAGGAGGATGAATATGTCTTAGAATAATCTTATGAAAAGTTGATTATAAATACGCACTTAAATATTAATGAATTTAGGGAGTACATAATAAGATACATTTATTTCATATTTTGAAAACTCTGGAGAGTGTATATATATAAATATATATACATATACATTAAAATACACACACAGAAATTAAAAAGTATTAATATACAAGCCAAATGAAATTCACCATGAAATATATATCATCCACAGATCTAAAAATATTCATTTTACTGAACATGAATTTATATATAATGTTGTTCAGCTAGGATACTCACTCATAGGTTGAATTTTCATTTCCAACAGTGTTCAACAGGAGTGATCTCTTCTCACAAATTGTATCTGCCAAGTGAGCCACCTCACAAGAATGTACATGTGGTACCAGGTAGGATTCTATATCTGCATATAAAAATATATGTGCTGAATAGGCTACAGAGAAATGGAGACATGAATTCACATATTTGTTAACTTTAAAAACACATGGAGAAGTGTTTCAACAAAAAATTGACTAGATTTAAAACTCCTACCATATATAATGCAAAAGGAACGTCCAAATGTAAACCTTGCATCCTCTGAACTACTTGTATTTCAATTTGGTTTGGTCTATTTTTATTCATCATATTAGGATTTGTAGTCAGAGTCTAGTAGGGAGTGGGTTACTATGAGGGATTCAGTATTTTGAATGAATAATTGGAAAATGAATCCAATGTGTATGCAAATATGTGCTACAAAAATATCTTCCCACTCTCATCCAGAACAATGCCTTGACATTACCTTAGCCCCAAGTAAGATACAATTAGAGGAGAAGAGTTAGAAAATCTAGGAATACATATCTGGAATGGAAAATGCTCTGGAGTTCACAACACTGGAGGTGGTAGAGGAGTTTCCAAAAGTAATGGAGACTGTAAAAACTCCACAAACATGGAAGTGTGCAGGCCTCAAGACATCTGGGAAACTGTCTTTGAGCTTGTACACTTGAAATATATGTTGTTTTCAGGAGCTTTAGCTTCCTTTTTAGTGAGACCATCAAAGCTGTGTATGCATCTGTTACATGGAGGACACGGTTTCTTATTTTCCAATGAACATGAGGTAGCAGTGCTGAATTCTCTCTTTTTGGGTTTACTGTGGCCACTGGGGTCTAAAAATCTTTCCGTGTAGACTGTGAAGCCATTTGGTCATTCTCCAATTTTGTTGTGTTTCTTGTTGCTGCACTGGGAGTTTGGTATTTGCTTCACAAAATACAAGGAGTTCCACTGGGACACAGTGCTGGAGGGAGTTCTGTCACGTGTGGTGTGTAAGGGTCTGCAGGAGAATGCACCAACCAGGCTTCTACGCCACATTGCTTGCCCCCTTGACCGTAGCAACTTGATTCTGAACATTGCCCTGAAAACTCTCCATCTAACAAGATGGCTTAATATACAAAGGTATGCTGGCTGCACCATGTCAGTCACAAGCATTTGGAAGCCAAAGTAAGATCCACATGACACCACCACAGATGTTTTATCACACAACTGCACACCACAGCTCTGGGCCCACTACTCAGCAGGCTCCACCATACTGGCAGCTCTGTTCTACACCATTTTCATGAAACCCAGTCAAGGAAGGCACTGTCTGGTACACTCTTGATCAGCAACAGGACATCCAAAGGTTCTCCAGTGCCACCTGGTCGTGGAAATTTCAAAAATTTCATGGTATTTATCTAGACATTTTTCAAGGATGAAGTTGGAGAAACTGTGGGTTTCAATTCATTCAGGAACCATTAAATTTTTAGGAAGCACATTTCAAGGAAAACTCTGGAGAATTTTCAGAGGCAAGTCTTCCCAAAGAGTGGCCAAAAGGCCACATGAAGCCAGGCCCATTGAGGTCTACAATGTGAGGTCCATGTGTGTTTTGACTGTCAACAATGGCTGCCAAGTCTTTCAGAATAAAATCATGTGATGTCCTGGCTGAGATTGACAGTGTTTGGTGAATAGCCACCCCAGGCTTAGATCTCAGTTTCCAATGGCGACTCTCATGCATGGCCGCCTAAAATCCCAACACAATTAATGGCAATACTTCTCTGAGGTCAGTTCCAGAACTCAGTCTTTAAGGGGAATCGCACCAGAATTCCAGCCCAGGTGGACCCAGGATTCTCTTCTAACCACCAACAATTGACCACAATTAAAACCAAAAAACTCCCACATGGCCCTCATCTTCTTCAACATAGACACTCTGAATAACCTCTAGCTAGAGGTTTCCATGACGGGCACAGCCCAAGACAGTGTCCAAAATAAGCTCCCTTGCCCCTCATTTGCCTAAAGTCAGAGTGGACTAGACACCATTCCTGTGAACCAAGAGTGATCAAATAGCCCTTCTTTAATACTGCTCTGCTTCTCCAGTTTGAGGCCAACTGACTGGTATAGATTCTTTATGTGAATTGGTGTCCTGAGAAAACCCAAGAACCTATTGGCTAGCCTCTGCAGAGCTTTGAAGAACTGGTTTGACCCAACGGATCCCTATTCTCACTTGATGGAGGTCAGGAAGCTTACAGAGGAAGGCGAGAGACTTCATCCACAATGACTGCTCTTTTGGCCATTTTGGTTTTGGATGCACACTTGGAAATTTTCTTTAGATCCATCAGGTGCTGAGAATCTAAGCCACTGCCTCACAGAGGGCAAAGAGGCTGATTCAGCCACATCCATTTCCAAAGCAATTAAGCAAAGAGCCACAGGTGAAGCCCATCCTTTTCCATTTGAAAACTGATTTCTTCAGGTTTCACACAGGGGTGGCCTGAGGCAAACACGTTCCTGACATTCAGGACAACAGAACAATAGGTAAGCAAAAGTCCAAAGTAGTATTTCTCCACTGAGACTTTACTGGTAGCACTGATATCTGAGTTTTCTGAGATGCTCTCATTCCCTTCAGCTATACAGTACATGATCAGTGGCAGTGGAGGTGGTACATATCTTGGAAATAATACCATGAGGCTATTCTGGAGAGTGGCCAGTATTCAGGAAGAAAAGAGGAACTTAAGAAGATAATAGGTGTTGCCCATCCATAAGGCAAGCAGCTCTTTATTCTTTAATTTGGCAAGATGAATGCTGGGAAGCTTTCTACTAGACAGGACACAACCATTGATGAATTCTCTTTTCAAATGTCTACAAAAACGGATTCAGTGGTATACACAGACATAGAAACACTCGCGTTGTCAAACGACTTTCTAGAAACATTCCAGTCTAAACAAACAAACCGCCTTTCCTACCTATTCTCAGAACATGAGACAAAACCACAAACTCACACAGACACCCACAATGGAATCTCCTTCCCCCAAGTATGTCTGTGAGTATCCTGAGTGTCCTCTGACTGGTGGGCCATACTATGTTCCACCAAAATGGCCTGTCCTATCTCAGACCTGGACTTCTTTGCCAACTCTGTGAAGTTGTCAGGAGCCATGGTTGAGCCACTACCTGCTTTCTCAGAAAAGGCCCCTCTTCAGAGCTCTCCTGGCATTTGGCCATTCTCACTTCAGTAGGTACTAAGAAAGACTGATTCTGTCCTTGGTAAATCCAAACAAATGAGACCACTGGGACTGGGACTGGGACTGGCTCTGGGTGCCTGGCTTCCTGGATCCCGAGTTCAGAGAGTTCCATCACCAAGGAAGTGTGATAGGTCACTTCCTTCACGAACTGAATGAGGTCACTGGGTTGGCAACCACTTTTTCCTAACAGTTGCTTCCAAGGGTCCCATGAGATTGAGGCTGACCATACTTCCTGTGACACTTTCACAAGATAGAATGGTATATCAACCATAGGCACCCGGGAACAGCTCTCCACACAGGCCTGGTTTGGTCGATTTAATCTACATTAAGAAGAGAGAGGCTTTCAGACACATCCCTTCATTTTGACCAGGTTGTTTTACATGGAAGTTGACTTTTGCTCTCTCAGGTCTTTCATAGGTGTCTACATCTTCTTCAGGGATCATTTCTGCACGAAACTTTGAGGTTCTCAGCAGGAGGAAGATCCCCTACATTCCTGTATTGTAAGACCAACAATATCCTTGTTCTTCTGTTAAGTTATATTGAGGAAATATTGCATGGTTAAGGGTAATAACAGGTTCGATTTGGTTTAGGAATCATTCTGCAGGATGAATTATGGTATTGGGAACCTGCGATATTTACAAGAATATACTGGTGAAATATAAGTATGAAAACAGAAATCTAGGTAATATTTGAAGTCCAGAAGGGCATTGGGTGGCCTGAACACCCTTCCTTTGAATCAGGAGTGATCAAATAGCCCTGCCGCTAATACTGCACTGCTTCTCCAATTTGAGGCTTACTGACTGTCAGGTATAGATTCTTTATGTGATTTGGAGACATGAGAAAACCCAAGCACCTATTGTCTCATGCCACAGCAAATGGTTTATTGGGGGTCCAGCATGCTGGGGCTCAAAGCTCACTTCAGAGGAGGAAAGAACAAAGAGCCCCGAGAACAACTTGAGAAGAGATTATATACAATATTTAGACAGTGCAGGGACTTTATATACATCATAGCCTCCTTTAGCAAATATCATATACTGTGGGAAAATCAAATAACAACTCTAAAACATGATTAGCACATTCATTGGCGGGAACAGTTTGGGCAGGGGGTGATTGGTCAGCCCTGAGAAGGGGTATACATTTAAACTGATTGTTTGAAGCACTGAGATGTATACGTGCTGAGATGCACGGTTTCTGGAAAGGGGTTTTTAAGTAACTAGGTGGTCAGGAAAGATTTCAACACATCTAATGGGCAGTTCCGGGAATTGTCTTCACTGACACAGGAATTTCAGGTTCTGAGCACAGCTTGTAAACTTTACAAAACCTGTTTCTTTACGTTTCAATTTTAATTTCTTTAATTCTTTCATTTCTCCTTTTTCTGCCTACTTTTAATTTTAAAAGTAATGAATCATAATTTTTGTGGGGTCTCACATTCTATTTCTGCCAGTGAAGTGTATTTCTGTCTGATTACCATGAGTTTTACCTGCCCAATCTGAGCCTGGAGAAAGGAAACTATGAGGTTAAGCAAACAAGGTCCCACAGTTATCAACACCATAAGCATGATCAGGGATCCAGCTAAGGCTGATAGGAGTGTAGTTAACCAGGGGGACAAGGTAAACCATGACTCAAACCACACTTGTTGAATCTCCCTTTCTCTCTGGTGCTCTTCAAGGCATTTTCTCAATTTACTCATGGATTATTTTACAACTCCAGTATGGTCAGCATAAAAACAGCATTTTTCTCTCAGTACAGCACAGAGGCCCCCCTCCCTTATTAAATGGAGGTCTAATCCTCACCTGTTCTGTAAAACAACTTTAGAGAGAGAGGTTAAGGATTCCTGCAAAACTGTGATGGAGGTCTCTAACGTCTTCAAGTCTTGATTTATTGCTGTTTCTAATCAGGCCATTTGTTGTGACCCATGGATCATATCAGCTGTTCCTGTACCCACTCCTGCAGCAGCTCCTAGCCCCAATAGGATGGCTAGAGTAAGGGACACTGGCTCCCAGCAAAATCGGGTTGTTTGTCCACCTAGTAGACCTTCAAAGGATTCTGGATCATGATAGAGCACCCTGGGGAGTATCTGCACCATTACACAATAATGTACAGAGCTGTCAAATACCTGGGCTGAAATGCAAGGAGTTCTGACTGTGTGGAGTTCAGTACCATAAAGGTTCCTTTAATTAGTTCCCAGGGGGAGGAGTCAGTTGTACTCTGGACTGGGGAAGTAGGCAAAGACGGAAACTGCGAAGTATGAGATGGTAGAGGGGTTTTGGTAGATCTAGGCATGGGAGGTTTAGGAGGCTTAATTCCTGACTTGAATGGATTGGGCCCTATTGCTGTGGAATTTTCTTCCTTTTTAAGCCGGATGGTGAACCAGAGACCAAAGTCATAACCAGGGCCATTAATATAGAATCGCATTCCCCAAGTATTTCCCATAGGCCATGTTGTTCTGAGGTAGCCCCTTCCTTTGGAAGTGAAAGTTATATTGAGGGGGTAACATAGACTATTTTTTCCACAGCAAGTTTTTGACACCACTTGGATAGCGGCACATTTATTGGGATCAATCCAGATGTCATTTCATCCTACCGAATCATACTGTCTGGGGAGTTTGGGTTTCACAATGTAGCTCCCGTGTGTTCACAACCCCAAGATCTACAATAAAAGTCACTGGGTCCTCCACAGGTTTGGGCCTGTTTGCGATTTCAGAAATCAGCTGGGCACACTTAATAAACAAGACTGGCTAGTTTACACCTGAGCTGGGGAGATGACATCAATAATTCATGGGGTAAGTTGGTCTATGTTGCCCTGGTTTGGGCTTTAGTGGGATCTGTGTGGGGTCCACTATGTCAGGGAGATCCCAGTCAGAGAGGCCTATGGCAAGCTGACAAATGTCCGGGTGGAGAGATGGCCACCAAGTCCATAAGGGGGCTGTATGTGAAATAGACCACACTACTTGCCCAGTAGGATTTATAACTTGCCATTGTTGCTGAACAGGCGATGGGGATTAGGACTGCTGGTGGTCAGGGGAAGAATCCATAGCCCTACCCACACCACAGACATGCAACTTGAGAGGGTTACCAGTCTGTTCCAGTTTCCAGCCAGAGTATGGACAGGGCACAGGATTGAGATGGGAGGCATGGATCCAGGAAGTGATCCCATCCACTTTCACCACTGTAGGTGTTATAAGCAGCACCTGGTATGGTCCTTTCCAGCAGGGTTCCAGGGATGACACCCGATACTGTCTCATGTAGACGAAGTCTCCCACTTGATATCGATGTGGAGTTCCCTCGTCTCCAGGATGATAAGCAGTGGCCAACTGTTTCCACAGGTATCGCTGGGTGCTGGGTTTGTTCAAGGGCTTTAAGTCTGTCTAGCAAGGGTGTGTGAAAGGAATCATTAATCTAAGAGTTGGGGTTAGGTCCCTTAATGGAGGAGGGGCACCGTAGAGAATTTCATAAGGGGTGAGGTTACACAAAGGGGCGGAGTGGTATTTCTTGCACGAAAAAGTACATGAGGTAGGAGCATAGTCCAATTTTTTATGCCGGTCTCCAAGATTAATTTCGTTAAGTCTCTTTGATGGTTCTATTCATCGTTTCTACCTGTCCTGAGCTCTGGGGTCTATAAGCACAATATAACTTCCAATTAATCCCCAGGGTCCTGGAAAATCCCTGACTTACCTGGGCCACGGATGCCGGTCCGTTATCAGACCCTATTACCTTAGGCAGGCTGAACCTTGGAAAACTGTCTTCTAGGATCTTTTTGACCACCATCTGAGCTGTTTCTTTCTTCATGGGGAAGGCTTCGACCCATCCTGAAAAAGTATCTACAAAGACTAGGAGATATTTAAGTCCATACCTTGCTGGCTTAATTTCAGAAAAGTCCACTTCCCAGAATTGTCCTGGTCTGGTTCCTCGTATGCGCTTCCCTGCAGGAATCTTGGATGGGAAAGTATTAACTAATTGGAAGACTTGAAAAGCTCTAGTCACCTGCTCAGCTATTTTTTTCCTCTTTGAGTCAGTCAATAATAAGTCCTTTCTTCGGTCCTTTAAGAGTGCCTTTAACTTCTTTGAGCCTAAGTGGTTGAGCTGGTGTACGTCTTTGACATAAAGGTGGGCTTTTTGAAATTGTAAACTTGGCTCTGTAGGGTCCCAGATTTCTGTATCTGTCTCCTCAGATGATAAGTTGCCTGAATGTTCCGGGGCGGCCAAGTCTCCTGATTTTTGTTCCCCCCGGTGTGGAAAAAGTTAACAGAGTCACTCCGTTTAGGGCTGCCAATTAAGCTTCCTCATCTGCCCTTCTGTTTCCAACTGCCACAGGGTTGTTTCTCTTCTGGTGCCCGGGACAGTCCACTATAGCTAGTTCCTTATGGCCCTGCACTGCTGAGCCAAGGTGGAGGATCTCATCTTTATTTTTTATTTTTTTCCCGGCAGAGGTTAATAGCCCGCATTGTTGGTAAATAGTCCCGAGCATATGAACAGTGGCAAATGCATAGTGGCTATCAGTTTATATGGTGGCCCTTTTCCCTGTTGCTACTTCCAATGCTTTCATAAGGGCAATCAGTTCTGCTTTTTGGACTGATGTCCCTTCTGGGAGACCAGAGTATCAGATGAAATCAGTTTTGCTAACTGCTGCTGCTCCAGCCCGCCGCTTACCATCTTGGAGGAAGCTGCTGCCATCCGTAAACCATACGACTTCAGGGCGAGGCAGTGGCTGATCCTTCAAGTCTTGTTGTATACTGGTTTCCTTGCCAGTATGTGTTGACACTCATGAGTGACGGGTCCTGATGATTATTCTGGCAGCAGTGTAGGTGGGTTGAGTGGAGCAGGGGGTCCCAGCGTTATTCTGTCTTTGTCAAGCAAGAGGCTCTGGTAGTGGTTTATTCTGGAGTTTGATTGCCACCTCTCTGGAGGCTAACAGATGATGCTCTCCAGGGCATGGGGGGCTATAATGGTTAGCTTCTGTCCCAACGTTAATTAATGAGCATCTTTTATTAGAAGGGCTGCCGCTGCTATAGCACTTAAGCAATGGGGCCACCCGCTAGCCAATGGGTCCAGTTTTTTGGATAAATACGCTACTGGCTTTTTCCAAGGTCCCAAAGACTGAGTGAGCACTCCCCGTGCTATTCCTTTCTTTTCCTCGATATAGAGAGTGAAGGGTTTTCTACATCTGGGAGTGCTAAGGCCGGAGCAGATAGCAGCACCTTTTTTTGACATTATCAAAAGCTTGTTGGTGCTCAGGGGTCCATTGGAAGTGGGCATCCCCCTTTATCAGCGGGTATAAAGGGGCAGCCAGAGATGCGAACCCAGGAATCCATAACCTGCAAAAGCTGGCAGTCCCAAGAAACTCTCTGAGTTTTCTCTTATTAGATGGGGGCAGTATCTGCAAAACGGTTTTTTTTTCTGGGCTCAGGGAGCCATCGTTTGCAACCCCTAAGAGAAAAACCCAGGAAGATTACTTCTTGCTGACAAGTTTGGGCCTTTTGGCAGAAGCCATATATCCAAGCCGAGCAAGCTCGAAAAATAGTGCTTGGGTCCCAGACTCATAGGTCTCCTTGGTGTTGGCTGCCAGTAGAAGATCATCCACTATTGGAGTAGGGTGACTTTGGGGTGTGCAGTTTTGAAGTCATTGATGTCTCTGTGGAGGGCTTCATCAAAGAGAATGGGGGATTTTTTGAACCCCTGTGGGAGTCTAGTCCAGGTTAGTTGGCCAGATGTTCCAGGTTCTGGGTCTATCCACTCTAAAGCTAACAGCAACTGACAGTCCTTATGTAGAGGCGAGCAGAAGTAAGCATCTTTTAAGTCCAGCACAGTGTACCATTTCTGCTCCGGATTCAGAGTGCTAAGCAAATTATATGGATTGGGTACTGTGGGGTGAATGTCCTGCACTCTGTTGTTTATCTCTCTTAGGTCTTGAACAGGACGGTAGTCCCCAGTTCCTGGCTTTCTTACTGGTACCGGGGGGTGTTCCAGGCTGATTGACAGGACCTTAGGACCCCAAGACCCAGGTATTTATGAATATGGGGCCTTATCCCATCCTTAGCTTCTTTGCTTAGAGGATATTGTTTAACACTAATTGGAGACGCAGAGGCTTTTAATTCTACTACTATTGGAGGTTGTTGATGGCTAGACCTAACCCAGCAGTTTCTGCCCAGGCATTAGGATAATCTTTTATCCATTTCGGGGGTAGTTTGCCTGTTTGATCAGTCCTAGGGGGCGCGAAGAGTTGATGTTCATCTTCTACAGACATAGTCAAAGATGTTACTATGGGAGTTAATACTGCAGGCTTTAGAACCCCCACTTGGGGACCATTAGGGTTAAAGGTTATTCTAGTCCAGAGTTTGGTAAGCATATTCCTGCCCATCAATGGGGCCGGGCATTCTGGGATTACTAGGAAAGAGTGGTGGACTTTTTCCTTTCCAAGGTCCATATTCATCTTAGTTGTCCAAGCCTGATATCTACTGCCATTAGCCCCTTGAACTAGGGACGATTTAATTGATGGGGGGCCAGTGAAGTCTTAAGGGCTGAGTATACTGCTCCTGTAATCACTTCAAAGTTCACTGTGTTCCCCTCAACTTCAAATGTTACTCTGAGCTGGGGGAGGGGATCTGAGCCCCGAATTTCCTAGTCCTCTTCTAGAGTCAGCACGGCGGGCTGGCGTGGCTGCTTCTTTTGGGGGCACTCTTTGGCCCAGTGTTCTTTTTTATTACAGTGGGCACATTGATTTGAGGCCAACGGCAGCCTTTGGCGTGGGCCCAGGTATGCCTTTATGTATCCCTGCTTTTTAACTTCTGGCCTATTTGCTGCTGTGACCAGAACCTTAGGCAATGCTTTACTCTGCCATTTGCTTCTTTCCTCCTTCTTTTGTTCCCTTTCCTTCTCTCTCCTCTATTCCCTTTCCTCCTCAGTTTCTCTCTTATAATATACTTTCTCAGCTTCTCTGACTAAATCTCTTAAGGTCATATCTTATAATCCATCTAGACGTTGTAACTTTCTCTTAATATCTAGGGCAGTCTGCTCGATAAAGGCCATTGCAACAGATGGCTTTTGGTCTTCTGCCTGAGGATCAAAAGGAATATATTTCCTATACGCTTCCATAATTCTCTCCAGAAACATAGAAGGAGACTCATTAGGCCCTTGGATAATCTCTCTTACCTTGGCCAAATTAGTCGGCCCTCTGGCGGCCGCTCAGAGATCCACTATTAGAGAACGGCGATAAGTGGACAGATGCTACCTACATTCAAAGGTGTTGGCGTCCCAGTTGGGTCGGTTCATGGGCCCGTAGGGACAGAGAGGGAGCATCACTGGGGCTTCCGAGTTTTATATTATTTATCTCCTGCGGGTTCCTTTAGGTGGCCCAGCTTCCTTCAGGGGAGCAGGGTCTGCTGCTGCTGCGGGGAAGTCCCCTGGAGGGCTTGGGTCTGGCCCAATTGCCTCTAGCGGCAGAGAGGCTGAGTCAGCGGCTGGAGGATCATCTGGAACATGTTGTGGGTTGGGGAGTGAGGGTAGAGGATAAGGAGAGAGAGGAGTGTCCAGTCTTGTGACTCAGAATGGAGGGAAGAGGGGGAGGAGCAGAATGTTGGACTGATAAGATAGTGGGGGAAGGGGTATATGGCTGTTAATCTGGGTGGCCAAGTGGCCCCGGTGAAAGACAATATCTCTGACTTTTTGGATTAGAGGGAAGTGGAAGGATTCTTCTCGGGGCCATCCGACTCCTAGGATGGGCCATTCTGAAGCACAGAGAGTCTGCCAGATCCGGCATTTTACTGAAAAAGAAAGATTCTTGGTACTTGAGCGAACATGAGTCCAATGATCAAGGTTAAGGGACAGAGGCACTGAAGTGCTTTGTCCCATAATGTCCCATAATGGGAGTTACTCAAACAGGGACAGTGAATACACAAACGTGACACAGACAAAGACAAACAGTAAAGGTTTAACATGAGTCCAAGAAAAAGATTAGAACTGAGTAACTGGCCAAACCTGATGGGTTAGACAATAAAGACAGACAGTAAACTCAACATGAGTTCCTGACAATGAACAAAACTGAGTAGCCAGCAAAACCTGATGGGCTGGAAAACCGAATCCTGAAGCAAAAAATAACCGAGTTGAGGAATCTACTAATCCTCAATTTCCCGAGTCCTCTGGAGTTTCCCCCAGGGACGTGGCCTGTGACTCTGTGACACATCTGTCAGCCACCATCGCAGAGAGCTAATGTTCTTCACCGACAGCCATTTTGCCAAGCCCTAACCTGAAACCCGAAACCAGAAAGAGGCACCTGAATTACTCTGAAAGGAGTCCATTGGGGTCTTTTGTTCGTCACTGCTGGATTTCTCAGCTAGGGCCTCCAGATGAAAAGGTGGGCCGAACGTCGGAGGAAAAGACCACCAAGAGAATTTCTCATGAAACAGCAAAGGGTTTATTGGGGGTCCAGCATGCTGGGGCTCAGAGCTCACTTCAGAGGAGCAAATAACAAAGAGCCCCAAGAACAACATGAGCAGATTTTATATACATTCTTTAGAGAGGGCAGGGACTTAACATACATCCTAGCTTCCTTTAGCAAATCACCGTATACTGTGGGAAAATCAAATAACAACTCTAAAACATGATTTGCACATTCATTGGTGGGAACAGTTCAGGCAGGGGGTGATTGGTCAGCCCTGAGAAGGGGTATACATTTAAACAGATTGGTTGAAGCCCTGAGATGTATATGTGCTTAGCTGCACGGTTTTTGGGAAGAGGTTGTTAAGTAACTAGGTGGTCAGGGAAGATTTCAACACACATCTAATGGGTAGTTCCGGGAATTGTCTTAACTGCCACAGGAATTTCAGGTTCTGCGTGCAGCCTGGAAACTTTACAGAACCTGTTTCTTTACGTTTCAATTTCAATTTCTTTTATTTTTTCAGAACCTTACAAAGGAAGGCAAGAGACTTCATCAACAATGACTGCAATTTTGGCCATTTTGGTTTTGGAAGCAGACATGGGATCATTTTTAGATCCATACGGTGCTGGTAATCAAAGCCACAGCCTCACACAGGGCCAAGAGGCTGATTAAGACACATCCCTTTCCAAAGCAATTACTTCTCTGAGGTCAGTCACTGAACTCAGTCTCTGAGGGGAATCACACCAGAGTTCAAGCCCAGGTGGACCCAGTCATCTCTTCCAAACTCCACACAAATGACCACAATTAAAACCAAAACACTCCACCAAGGCCCTCATCTTCTTCCATATATACATTCATCATAACCTCTGGCTGGATGTTTCCATGAATGGCACAGCCAAAGAGAGTTTCCAAAATAAGGTCTCTTTCCCTTCATTTGCCTAACCTCAGGGTAGCCTGGACACCATTTTGTGAACCAGGATTGATCACATAGGTCTGCCATTAATACTGCTCTGCTTCTCCAATTTGAGGCCTACTGACTGTCAGGTATAGTTTCTTCATGTGATTTGGAGTCATGAGAAAACCCAATCATCTCTACAGGGCATGAAAGAACTCATTTGTCCCAAAGGATCCCTATTCTCACTTGATGGAGGTCAGGAACCTAAAAGAGGAAGGTGAGAAACTTCATACACCATGACTGATCTTTTTTGCATTTTGGTTTTGGATGCACACATTGGATTTTTCTTTAGATCCAACTGGTGCTGAGAATCTAAGCCACTACCTCACACAGGGCAAAGGGGCAGATTCAGACACATCCCTTTCCAAAGCATTTAAGCAAAGAGCCACAGGTGATGCCCATTTATTACCATTTGAAAACAGTTTTCTTCAGGATTCACAAAGGGCTGGCCTGAGGCAAAGACCTTCCTGACATTCATGGCAACAGGCAAATAGGTTAGCAAAGGGCCCAAAGCAGGGTTTCTCCACTGAGACTTTCCTGGTCACACTGATATCTGAGTTTTCTGAGATGCTCGCATTCCCTTCAGCTATCCAGTACATGGCCATGTCACAGAGCTTGGAGGTTGTACATATCGTGGACACAAAACCATGAGCCTATTCTGGAGACTGGCCAGAATTCAGGAAGAAAACAGGAGCTTAGGAAGATAGTAGGTGTTGTTAACTAGATTTATAACACCTACACTATATCATGCAAAAGGCAAGTCCAAATATACACCATGCCTCCTCTGAACTGCTTGTATTTCTATTCTGTTTGGGTTATTTTTCTCCATCATATTAGGATTAGTTGTCAGAGTGTAGTAGGGTATGGGTTAGTGTCAGTTGTCCCGGCCGGCGGGACACATCAACGTGGGCAAGAAACTTAGTTGGGGAGGAATGAAGGGACAAGAGACACGAGAGATTACAGCAAGACTGGAGTTCTGATCATGCTGCAAACTTTTATTGTTCTCACATGGAAATTTATATGCTGTGGATGGGAAAGCTCTCTTATCGGCAGTTGCTGGATGTCTTCAGAAAGTGAGATAACCTCAGGATGTTGCCGGAAGACAGATGGCTGCAGGATGTCTCAGGGAGATAGATGGCTGCGGGATGTCTCCCAGGCAGGATATCTCCCAGGGGGCTGTTTCTTTTCAGTGTCAGGCTATACTTTGAAGGAGAACTTCCTTCTAGCCCCTGACCTCTCCCCCTTTCTTATATAAAATATTTGACCATATCTTACCGGCCAATGTTTTAGGGGGTGATAGAGGCTCTGTTTCTCTAGCAGGCCTTTGAATATCTCCTGATTTGAGAGAGCATGTTTACAAGATTTTGTGGTGGCCTTGGCATATTTTTGGAGGAGACGGCTTTAAAAGGGAAGCATGCCGACCGCCATGCACCAGAGCGTGTCACTAAGAGGTCTTCTGTTTTGGTATCCGTGGATCCATCCTCCTGCAGTCCATCCTGCATCCTCCGTTATTATGGCCTAACGTCCTCACTCCATGGGTGCATCCCCCCCCCCAAGTGAAGGGGCCCATGGAGGACGAACCCTTATGGCAATGGCAGAAGATGGTTGGTCAGAGCTGTTACTTATAGTTTAATGTAAGAAAGAGAGATCTGTGGGGATGTAAACTTAAGAAATAAGCCTGTGAGAAGGGTAGAACATCCTTTTAAATGTTGGCAGCGTGGTCTTCCATCTCCAGGTGATGATAGTGGACCTGTATGGGCTTAGAGGCCAAAATATTAATCTATTCTATAATAAATTGTACAAGCCTGTTTATAATGCAGGGTCCTATGGACACCATTAAAAGTAAACCCAACAAAGGGCCTAATAGGGGAAGAAGGTAGGGTAGAAATCCATTAAACCCAGTCCAGAGGGGATTTTCAAAAAGTTCCCTTCGTCTCTTTTCTAGATATTCTTGAAGCTGCTTAATTTTAGTGCGTACTATGACTGATTTATTGGCATTAAAGCAGCATCGTGCCCCTAAGGCCAAGCAAATACCTCCCTGGTTAGCTGTCAGTAAATCTAAGCCTTCTCTGTTTTGAAGGAACACTTCTGCCAGGGAGTCTACTAGGTCCTGCAAATCTTTAATGGTTCCTGATAGAGTTTTTACATCATTTATAAGTTGTTGAGACAGGCGACGCTAAGAGTGTATAGCCATGCCTAAGCCAGCTGTACCTGTGTTCACAGCAGCTGTTATTCCAAGGCTGGCAAAGAGTGGTAAGGCCTGTATTGCCCGCCTGTGTCTTTTGACTAAGGTGTCTAGACTAGGAATGCATAGAGTTTTGTCTCCTGGGACAATAGTTATATCAGGGAGTAATAAGGCAAGAACACAGCCAACGGTCCAATTCGATGGAAGCCTCAGGAAGGCCGAGTTTCCTCCACACATAAAAACTGTGCCATTGGAGGGACAAAGAGATGGGTTGGGTGAGGAATAGTGTTGTACTGTTGAGCAATTTCCAAAGGAAAAAACTCCAACATCAATATCATAGGTATTATTTTGCATCGCGCCTAAAAGACATATTGTAAAAGTGCCTATAGACTGTACTTTAAAAGGAAATCTGGGTTGGCATGTATTATCATCGTCTATGATAGAATTAATAGGAACTGCAATAGGCATGATTGCCCCTCTTGTCATGGAGAGCCAGCAATCACCAGCAAAGGTGGGGTTGGAATTATTAAGCAAGGAGAAGGTAGTTTCCAAAATATCTAATATATTGTTATCTAAACCGGGGAGCTGGCATTTTGGCTATATTAAGAGATGATATGTGAGCTCAGGGATTTGGGGTTTCAAAAGTTTGATTATCTGAGGATGCTTGACAGCATAAGGGAATCCTCCACCATCAGCGACCCCTGTAGGTGCCTTAATGGGGCAGAAGGGGGGTTTACCAACAGGGCCTTGGCACCCAGCTGACTGTAGCTTGGTGTATTTGCCTTCTCCTCCCCGGTCAAAAAGAACGGGGGTATAATGAATAGTGGTCCCTCCTGCTGCCTGAGTTTTAGTTAGGGAGGCTTCAAAAAATTGTTCTCCCTTCTTGTTGACACAAATTGAGGCCGACGCATAACAAGTGGCATGCATCGCTTGGGTATGCGTTCAAGTTGCAGAACAATTTTAGAGAGCATTACTTGTACTAGGGGGAATAATCTTTGGCTTGTTAACACATACCAATATAGGCTGATGAACTCCTCTGAGTTTATGGTCAACCTCGGCCCGGAGGTAAGCCACCTTAGTCACGCAGTCAGCAGTCTGGGTCAAACTAGTGGGAGCCTGAGACCAAGATCCTCCCTTGCGTTCACAGGGAGGGCCAAAAAGGTACTCCATGATGTTGGAAGGTGGAGGGCCAAAGCCTCCGTGTACAATCCTGTTCAGCAGAAGTGCCTTAAGTAGGATCCTCACACAGATTGTTGGCTGCATCTGAAAAAGAGGAAAATTTGTCCTCAGGGTGAGGGCCTCCATCCCCGTGTTGAGGTAAGCCATTAACCTGTTTAACCAGGCGTTCTGGTAACCATCTTGGGGCTGCTTGCTCTTGGTCCAAAACACAAGCTGAGCCTCGTCCACAGATGAGGACAGGACCTGGGCCTTTCCATTTATTTGTAAGGGGATTGTGCCACATAACAGGTGGGCGAACAGAATTGGACGAGGATTGCCAGTGTCAGTCTGCAGCCGAATGGCCTTCATTGTCTAGGGAAAGAAAAATAAGGGCAAATAATGCATGATTAAGGCGATGCCTGTGAGTGGTAAATACAAGTGCAGAAGCATTAAAGCGGGTTAGCCAAGTCTTTAGGTAGGGTGGGCACGTTCCACAATGCCTGAGCCTTGTATGGAATTCCAGTAGTATGACAAATTTGCGAGGAAGCACAAAACTGTTTAAACTTGGCACTGGTATATGCAGGACCATTATCTTTTTTTTAATATGTATTGGTTTACCCATTACGGAAAACACTGAAACAAGATGAGAAAGGACATCTTTGATAGCCTCTCCAGAATGTGGTGATGCAAAAATAAGGCCGCTGAAGGTATCTACAGAAACGTGGATATATTTGGTTTTTCCAAATTCAGAAAAATGAGTAACATCCATTTGCCAAAACTGATTGGACAGTAATCTTCGGGGGTTAACTCCCAAGTGTTGAATGGGGAGGGAGACAGGGCAACCAGGGCATGCTTTTACTATTTCTCGTGCCTGTTGCCTGGTAATTTTACATAGTTATCTAAGGTTCTGGGAATTTAGATGGTGAAGATTGTGTAAATCCGTGGCCTTTTGAATGGAGGCAACAAAAATTGAAAAGATGAAACGAGTTGCTGCATCAGCTTTGGCATTACCTTGTGTTAGAGGGCTGGGAAGATCAGAGTGTGCCCTGATGTGTCCTAAGAAAAATGGGTGTTGTCTGGCCTGAATTAGCTTCTGAAGCTGGTGAAACCGATGGGCCACATTGGAAGAAGCCTTAATGGTGGGTGAAATCTGAAGCAGGGGCACAGAATGAGCAATGTAGGCACTGTATGTATAAATATTAACAAGATTATCAAGAAATGTTTTAAAAACTTGTGTTATGGCAAACAATTCCACAAACTGTGCTGAATGATAGTATCAAAGGTGTTAGGTTGGTTATTGACAACAAAGACTGCTCGGCCATTACTGGAACCGTCTGTAAAGACAGTAAGGACTTGAGGAATGGGAGCCTTTTGAGTAATTTTGGCAAAAATAAATGGATGTAACTGGACAAAATATAAAAGGGGGTCATTGGGGAGGTGGTTATCAATTGTTCCCAAAAAGCCTAATAAGGCAATATGCCATTCATTCTCTGTCTGTAGTAAAAATTGGGTTTGGTCTTTAGTATATGAAATTAAAATATTATCATGGTCTTTGCCAAAATGTTGTCGAGATAGCAAACGACATTTAAAAATAATAGAAGCTACCTGAGCAAGAAAAACAGTAATAACCTTGGAGAATGTGGTGGGTAAATGGACCCAAAGTAAAGGCAGCATTTATTTCTAAAATGTGTATTTCGCTGCTGAAATATTCCTGTGGGTGTATGAGGAGTGTGTAAAATAACCAGAACCAGAGGAAGGTTATAAGAATGCTCTGTAAAAAACTGTTTTGCAATGGCTTCTGTGACTTGGTTTAATGCCTGTCATGCCTCGGGAGTAAGCTTTTGAGGGGAGGAGGGGTGGGAATCACCTCTCAAAATATCATTAAGGGACAAAAGTATACAAGTGGGTAATTTTAAATATGTTTTTAGCCATTGAATATTCCCCAGTAATTTTTGAAAATCATTAAGGGTGTGAAGATGGTCCACCCATAGTTGTATCTTAGGAATTTGGATCTGATTATCTTGAAGTTTACGGACCAAATAGGTATAACAGTCCTGTGTTTTAACCTTATTAGGAGCTATCTGTAGTCCCAAGGTAGTGAGGATTTTGTAAAGGTCCAAGTAACAATTATTAAGGTCATGGTTATTAGGTGCAGCAATTACAAATCATCCATATAATGTAAAATATAAATTTGTGGCCATAGCTCTCTCACAGGGTCTACTGCTTGAGCAACATATTTTTGGCAAAGACTAGGGCTGTTGGCCATACCTTGGGGAAGAACCTTCCATTGAAATCTCTGCATAGAGCCCTGAAAATTAAGGTGAGGGAGACTAAAGGCAAAATAGTGTCTATCCTCAGGATGTAAAGGAATGGTAAAAAAAAAAAACAATCTTTTAAGTCAATAATCATTTTACAATAGTTTTTGGGAATAGCCACTGGTGTGGGAATGCCTGGCTGTAGTGCTCTTATTCGGCACATAGGTTTATTAATGGCACACAAATATTGTAAAAGGCACCACTTGCCTGATTTTTACTTGATAACAAAAATTGGAGTATTCGATGGTGAGGTTGAGGGCTCTACATGGCCGGCTGCCAGCTGTTCCTGCACTAACATGGAGGCAGCCTCCAAATTTTCTTGGGTAAGGGACCATTGATCCAACCACACAAGAGTCTGAGTCTCCCAAATAATTTTATCTCCATGGGGTACAGGAGAGTCAGAGACTGACACTAAAAATCCGAATACCCAAGTCCATATGTATTTCTTTTTTGTATGGGTTTTATTGGCTCAACCAGTCCTTGTCTCAGTCTCCCAAGGCCTATACCAGGGACAAAATAAATACGAAGCATTTGATGAGTCACCATGGAATTGGTACTGGCATGAATAACTTCCATTTGACTCAAAATATCTCGGGCCCATAGGTTAACAGGGAGGTCAGGAACAATGAAAGGAGTGACAATTCCCTTATTACCCTCTTTATCAGTCCAGCTAAGAGCCGTAGAGCTGACCAGAGGATTTTTTGACTGTCCTATCCCTTTAAGGTCAGTCAAGGATGGGGTGAGGGCCCAAGCTGATGACCAATATTTTTGAGAAATAATTGTGGCATCAGCTCCAGTATCTAGAATTCCTTGGAATTCCTTTCCTTCAATAAGTAAGGAAATGGTGGGTCTATTTTGAGAAACGGGTTGAACCCAATTTACATCAGAGCAGCCCAAGGAGGCAGTCCCCCGCGGTAGGTTTGGGTGGTTAAGTGTCTCCTGGATTCAAGGGAAGGAGTATTAATTGTGCAAGACTTGTTCCTGCTGGAATGGCCAAAACTCCATTAATAGCTGTGGCCAGTATTTTTTTTCTCCAGTGAAGTCATTATTATTAATGCCATGGAAGACCTGAACACCATGTAAGTTAGTAGAGGCTCTTCCAAAAATAAGGGCACAGATATGAAATGGAGGGGGACCCATAATTCCAGTGGGTATTATCTGGGGCCCTTGCATTGAGTCTAATATAGTTTCAGTGGTGGCACAGATGTCCAATCCTGCGCTGCCTGGAGTGGCTAGTGGGAGGGAAGCAATTGTGGAGAAGAATTTTGAGGTAGGTTGGGAGTTTGGAAGGGAAAAAGTCTTATTGCCCCTGGTTTTGTCCTGGGGGATGTCGTGGCCCGGGGCTGGCCCCGCAGGGAGTTTCCCAAGAAGCAGGAAAAAATAGGCTGTCTGAGGGCATTTGTCTTAGATCTACACTCACTGGCCCAGTGATGACCTTTACCACATCTAGGGCAAAGGGTAGCTTGGGGCGGTATAGCCCCAGTGGAAGGAGATGCTATTCCTAGGCTTTCTTTGCCTGTCGGACACTTGCGTGCAAAATGGCCAGGTTGTTTACAAATAAAGCAAGTACGTGAGCCAGGATTGTGAAAGGTCTTGGTAAAGGTGGCACCTAGGGCAAGACCCATTGCATGAGCTGCACCTACCCCTGCGTAGAGTCTAATAAAGTCAGAAAGTTTCCCTTTATCCTTATGTGGTTGAAGAACATCCTGACATGCCGGGTTGGCGTTTTCAAAGGCAAGATGTTTTACAAAAGAGCTTTTGTTTTCACTTGGTCCAAGCAAGCATTCCACAGCTAGGTTAAGCCTGGGAACACAGTCGCTATAAGGCTCGTCGGGCCCTTGTCGAATTTTTGCCAGGGAAGTGGTAGCCGAGGCTTTTGAGGGAGGTGTCTCCAAGCATGTAAGTCAGCCATCTGAATCTGCATCAAAAGTCCAGCAGGGAAATGTGCCTGTTTAGTTTTAGTGTCAAAAGGCTCATTGCCCACTAGCTTAACATAAGTCCCGGACTTAGAGGAGGCCTTAGTTAAAATTTTTTGAGCAGTTTCCCGACAGTGCTCTTTGAAATCTGCATTCCATAACAGAAAGTCTCTGGCACTGAGGGTAGCTTGGTCTAAAAATTTCCAATCATTGGGAGTAAGTCATTGTGTGCTGTGGCTTTCTAATAAAGCCAACATGTAGGGTGCGAAGGGGCCATAGTGAGCACAAGCCTTTTTAAGTTTTTCAGGAAAATGCAGGCTTAATTTTTTGTAGACTCTGGGTTCCTGCCTGCCTAGGGCTGAACTCCTAATCCTCTGAGTCCTGATCTCCTTATTCCATTTCTCCGCTTCCTCCTCTTGATCCTCGTCTAAGTCTTTGACCTCAGCCTGGGCAGGCTTATCTATCTGACTGGTGGTGACTGGGAAGGCGAGCACAGGTTGATGGAGTGGCTTCGCCTTTGTATTAGACCACTGTAGGCCAGTTACTTTGACTCCATACCTAAGGCTAATGAACAGAGCTCAGAGTGAAGGGATCTTAATTCTTTTAAAGGTTGGATCTGTTCCTGTCTATGTTGGAAGGATGCTCACAAAGGAGCCAGTTTAGGCAAGGGAAGTGGGGAAAAAATATCTGGGGGGGGGGCATTTGTACCCTGAAGGGCCAGAGCACAAAAGGCAGGAGGGATATAGGAGGGGTTGGATGTGTAAGTCCTATAGGCTGTGGCAGGGTCTTGAGAGGTGCAGGGTCTTCTGAATGGTAGCGAGCTGCTTCCTTCTCCAAGGTAGCTTCCTCTACAGGGGTCAATGAGTCTCCGGAATTTAAAACTGGATAAAGGCAGTTGGTAACCATTGGAGCCTTAATCATTAGGGTGGTATTTTGAGGGGGACCAGGAAGGTTCCCATGGTCCTGGGGAGCCTGAGAAGGGTCTATGTCTATACTAACTCATGGGCATGCCGAGGGGATACGAGAAGTATTTGCATAGCCTCTTCCCCAACCTCGACAAGTTTTAAGGTACCATTGTCAAAGGGTGAACTTTTAAGAATTTCATTAATTAAGTTCCAGTAAGAAAACGTGGGAACAGGCACTTTTTCTGGGCCAAAGGATTCATAATAATCTTTTAAACAGTCTCCAACTCCAAGCCATCTTTTACCATCAATGGTCCTTTCAAGAGGAAACCATGGACACTGCTCTCTTATGTATGAAAAAAAAATTAAGTCTTTTTTCTAAACACGCGCCCCCATGTCTGCAAGGACTCCTTGTAGCCTGACAAAAACAAATCATGTGACGAAACTGCTTGTCCCATAGTGGGTCAATCACCGTGCGTCATCCCCACGCTCCTCCTGGATCTGTCTCTCGGTGGTGTCTTCTGCAGTTATTGCAAGCTCCGCTTGACCAAATCTTCCAGGAGGACGGGGTCCCCCTCAATCAAAAGCTCAAGCCCCAGTCGGTGGGCGCCAGATGTCCCAGCCGGCAGGACACATCAACGTGGGCAGTGAACCTAGATAGGGAGGAATGACGGGACAAGAGACACGAGAGATGACAGCAAGACAGGAGTTCTGATCAAGCTGCAAACTTTTATTGTTCACACAGGGGTATTTGTATGCTGGATGTGGGAAATCTCTCTTATCGGCAGTTCCTAGATGTCTTCACAAGGTGAGATAACCTCAGGAAGTTTCAGAAAGACAGATGGCCGCAGGATGTCTCAGGGAGACAGATGGCTACAGGATGTCTCTCAGACAGGATGTCTCCTGGTGGCTGTTTCTTGTAAGTGTCAGGCTATTCTTTGAAAGAGAATACAATTCCTTCTACCTCTGACAGTCAGGGATTCAGTATTTCGAATAGAAAATTGGAAAATGAATCCAATGTTTATGCAAATATGTGCTACCCAAAAGTCTTCCCACTCTCATTCAGAACAATGCCTTGACATTACCTTCACCCCAAGTAAGACATAATAAGAGAAGAAGAGTTAGAAAATCTGTGAATACACATCTGGAATGGAAAATTCTCAGTAGTTAACAACCTTGGAGGTGGTAGAGGTGTTTCGAAAAGTAAGGTACATGGTAAAAACTCCACAAACATGGAGCTCTGTTGGCCTAAAGACTTCTTGAGAAACTGCCTCTGAGGTTGGGCACTTGAAATATATGTTGTTGTCAGGAGTTTTAACTTCCTTTGTAGTGAGACCATCAAATATGGGTCTGCATCTGTGTGACCTGGAGCACATGGTTTCTTATTTTCCAATAAACCTGAGGCAGCAGGGCTGAATTCTCTCTTTGTAGGTAATTTGTTGCCATTTGGGGGCAAAGTGTCTCCCAGTGTGGACTTTGAAGCCATTTGGTCTTCCTCTACTTTTCATGGTGTTTCTTGCAGCTGCATTGGGAGTTTAGTATTTGCTTCACGAAATACGAAGAGGTCAACTAGGACAGAGTGCTGGAGGGAGATCTGTCACGTGTGTTGGTTAAGGGTCTGCAGGAGAGTGCACCAACCAGGCTTCTATCCCACATAGCTTGCCCCCTTGACAATAGCAATCTGATTCTAAACATTGCCCTGAAACCTCTCCGTATAACAAGATGCCTTTACATACAAGGGTATGGGGGCTGCACCATGTCAGTCACAAACCATTTGGAAGCCAATGGCAGATCCACATGACCCCATCACAGATGTTTTAACAAACACCTACACTCCACTGCTCTAGGCCGACTACTCATCGGGCTCCAAATTACTGGCATCTCTGTTCTACATGATTTTCATGAAACCCAGTCAATCAAGGCATTGTCTGGTACACTCATGATCATCTATAAGACATCCAAAGGTTCTCCACTGACACCTGTTCATGGGAATTTCAAAAATTTAATGGTATTTATCTAGCCTTTTTTCAAGGATGAAGTTTGAGGCACTGTGGGGTTTAATTCATTCAGGAACCATGAAATGGAGAGGAAGCTTATTTCAATGAAATCTCTGGAGAATTCTAACAGGCAATGATTCCCAACGACAGGCTAAAAGGTCACATTAAGCCAGGCATTTGAGGTCTACAATGTGTGATCCTTTTGTGCTTTTACTTGCAACTATGGCTGCCAATTCTTTAAAAATAAAATCATGTGATATCCTTCCTGAGATTCCCAGTGCTCTGTGGAAAGCCACCCTGGGCCTTGATCTCAGTTTCCAAGGGCGACTCTCATGCGTGGCCTCCTAAAATCCCCACACAATACATGGCAATACTTCTTTGAGGTCAGTTACATAACTCAGTTTCTAAGGGGAATCACACCAGTGTTCAAGCCCAGGTGGACCCAGTCATCTCTTCCAACGGCCACAAAAATGACCACAATTAAAACCAAAACACTCCCACATGGCCCTCATCTTCTTCCATATAGACACTAATCATAACCTCAGGCTGTAGGTTTCCATGAGGGCCAAAGCCAAAGACAGTATCCAAAATAAGGTCCCTTTCCCCAATTTGCTTAAAGTCAGTGTGGCAGGGAGACCCTTCCTGTGAACCAGAAGTGATGAAAGAGGCCTGCCCTTAATACTGCTCTGATTCTCCATTTTGTGGCCTAATTACTGTGGGGTTTAGATTCCTTATGTTAATTGGGGTCATGAGAAAACCCAAGCACCTATGGCCTAGCCTCTGTAGTGATTTGAAGAACTCATTTGACCCAAAGGATCCCTATTCTCAAAGATGGAGGTCATGAACCTTACAGAGGAAGGTGAGAGACTTCATCCATAATGACTGCTCTTATGGGTATTTTGGTTTTGGATGCACACATGGGATTTTTTTAGATCCATTAGGTGATGAGAATCTAAGCCACAACCTCACACAGGGCCAAGAAGCTGATTCAGACACATGCCTTTCCAAAGCAATTAAGCAAAGAGCCAAAGGTGATGCCCATTCATTTCCATTTGAAAACTCTTCAGTCTTCACAAAGGGGTGGCCTGAGGCAAAGACTTTCCTGACATTAAGGGCAATAGTACAATAGGTAAGCAAAAGGCCCAAAGCAGGGTTTCTCCACTGAGACTTTCCTGATCACACTGATATCTGAGTTTTCTGAGATGCTCACCATTGCCTTCAGCTATCCAGTACATGGCCATGTCACAGAGCTTAAAGGTGGTACATATCTTGGACACAAAACCATGAGCCTATTCTGGAGTTTGGCCAAAATTCAGAAAGAAAATAGGATCTTAGGAAGATATTAGGAGTGGCCGATCCATATGGCAAGCCGTAGACCATTCATAAATAGGACAGGATGAACACTGGTAAGATTTCTACTAGATAGGACATATGTATTGATGCGCTCTCTTTTCTAATGTCTACAACCACGGACACAGTGCAATACACAGACATAGAAACACTCGCCTTGTCAAAAGACTTACTAGAAACAATTCACACCAAACCAAACAAAACGACTTTCCTACCTATTCTCAGAACATGAGACAAAACCACAAACCCACACCCACACCCACACCCACACAGACCCCCAAGTAGGTCTGTGAAAATATGGAGTGTCCTTTGACTGGTGGGCCACAATATATTCCCCCATAATGGGCTGTTCTCTCTCAGATCTGGTCTCCGTGTCCAACTCTGTGAAGCTGTTAGGAGCCAGTGGTGAGCCACTACCTTCTTTCTCAGGAAAGGCCCCTCCTCAGACCTTCCTGGCATTAGGCCATCCTCACATCAGTATTTACCAAGAAAGACTGTCTCTGTCCTTGGAAAATCCAAACAAGTTTGACCACTGGGACATGAACTGGGACTGGCTCTGGGTGCCTGACTTCCTGTATCCCAAGTTCAGAGAGTTCCATCACCAAGGAAGTGAGGTGAGGTCACTTCCTTCAGGAACTAAATGAGGTCACTGCCTTGGCAACAACTTTTTCCTAAAAGTTGCTTGTAAGGGTCCCATGAGATGGAGGATGCACCTCCTCGCTCTGACATTTTCACAAGTTAGAATGGTATATCAACCATAGGCACCCGGGAACAGCTCTCCACACAGGCCTGGTTTGGTCCATCTTCTCTACATTAAGATGAAAGAGGCTGATTCAGACACATCCCTTCATCCTGACCAGGTTGTTTACCATGGAAGTTGACTTTTCCTCCCTCAGGTCCTTCATAGCTGCCTACATCTTCTCCATGGATCATTTCTGCATGGACCTTCGAGGTTCTCAGCAGGTGGAAGTTTCCCTACACTCCTGTATTGTAAGACAAACTCTGTCCCTGCTTTTCTGTAAAGTTAGATTGAGGGAACAGTGTATGGTTAGTGTAATAACAGGTTCGATTTGGGTTAGGAATCATTCTGCGAGATGAATAATGGTATTGGGAACCTGCGATATTTATTAAATTGTATTGGTAAAATATATGTATGAAAACAGAAATCTAGGATTTGAAGCCCAGAAGGGCATTGGGCCCTTGATTGGGATACGAAGTGTTGAATTAGGTTCTGCACAGTTGTCTCAGATAAATCCATTTACAATGGCATAGGACCTTGTACATTGGATGATTGAATGAGGAAGAGAACATCCAGTCAAAAAGGGATAGTCGGTACGATTAGGTAGATAGTCGGTAGGTTTAGGAAGAAGAGTGAGTACAGGATTTGGACGGAAATTTCTTTTTTTTTTTTTATTGGTTGTTCAAAACCCTACAAAGCTCTTGACATATCATATTTCATACATTAGCATACATTAGCTTCAAGTGAGTTATGAACTCCCTTTTTTGCCCCAAGTACAGATTGCAGAATCACATGGGTTACACATCCACATTTTTACATAATACCATAATAGTAACTGTTGTATTCTGCTACCTTTCCTATCCTCTACTATCCCCCCTCCCCTCCCCTCCCATCTTCTCTCTCTACCCCTTTTACTGTAATTCATTTCTCACCTTGTTTATTTTCCCATTCCACTTACAACCTCTTATATGTAATTTAGTATAACAATGAGGGTCTCCCTCCGTTTCCATGCAATTCCCCTTTTCTCTCCCTTTCCCTCCCACCTCATGTCTCTGTTTAATGTTAATCTTTTCTTCCTGCTCTTCCTCCCTGCTTTATTCTTAGTTGCTCTCATTATATCAAAGATGACATTTGGTATTTGTTTTTTAGGGATTGGCTAGCTTCACTAAGCATAATCTGTCCTAGTGCCATCCATTTCCCTGCAAATTCCAAGATTTTGTCATTTTTTAGTGCTGCGTAATACTCCATGGTGTATAGATGTCACATTTTTTTAATCCATTCATCCATTGAAGGGCATCTGGGTTGGTTCCACAATCTAGCTATTGTAAATTGTGCTGCTATGAACATCGATGTGGCAGTACCCCTGTAATACGCTCTTTTAAGGTCTTCAGGGAATAGTCCGAGAAGGGTAATAGCTGGGTCAAATGGTGGTTCCATTCCCAGCTTTCCCAGGAATCTCCATACTGCTTTCCAAATTGGCCGCACCAATTTGCAGCCCCACCAGCAATGTACAAGAGAACCCTTTTCCCCACATCCTCGCCAGCACTTGTTGTTGTTTGACTTCATAATGGCTGCCAATCTTACTGGAGTGAGATGGTATCTTAGGGTGGTTTTGATTTGCATTTCTCTGACTGGTAGAGATGATGAGCATTTTTTCATGTACTTGTTGATTGATTGTATGTCCTCCTCGGAGAAGTTTCTGTTCAGGTCCTTGGCCCATTTGTTGATTGGGTTATTTGTTATCTTATTGTCTAATTTTTTAAGTTCTTTGTATATTCTGGATATTAGGGCTCTATCTGACGTGTGAGGAGTAAATTTTGTTCCCATGATGTAGGCTCCCTATTTACTTCTCTTATTGTTTCTTTTGCTGTGAAAAAACTTATTAGTTTAAGTAAGTCCCATTTGTTGATTCTTGCTATTAACTCCTGTGCTATGGGTGTCCTATTAAGAAATTTGGAGCCCGACCCCACTATATGTAGATCGTAGCCAACTTTTTCTTCTATCAGACGCAGAGTCTCTGATTTGATATCAAGGTCTTTGATCCATTTTGAGTTAACTTTTGTGCATGGTGAGAGGAGGGGGTTCAGTTTCATTTTGTTGCATATGGATTTCCAGTTTTCCCAACACCATTTGTTGAAGATGCTATCCTTCCTCCATTGCATGCTTTTAGCCCCTTTATCAAATATAAGATAGTTGTAACTTTGTGGATTGGTCTCTGTGTCCTCTATTCTGTACCATTGGTCCACCCGACTGTTTTGGTACCAGTACCATGCTGTCTTTGTTACTATTGCTCTGTAATATAGTTTGAAATCCGGTATCGCTATACCGCCTGATTCGCACTTTCTGCTTAGAATTGCTTTTGCTATTCTGGGTCTTTTATTTTTCCATATGAATTCCATGATTGCTTTATCTATTTCTACAAGCAATGCCTTTGGGATTTTGATTGGCATTGCATTAAACCTATATAGACCTTTTGGTAATATCGCCATTTTGATGATGTTAGTTCTGCCTATCCATGAACAGGGTATATTTTTCCATCTTCTAAGATCTTCTTCTACTTCTCTCTTTAGGGTTCTGTAGTTTTCATTGTATAAATCTTTCACTTCTTTTGTTAGGTTGATTCCCAAGTATTTTATTTTTTTTGAGGATATTGTGAATGGAGTGGTTTTCCTCATTTCCATTTCAGAAGTTTTGTTGCTGATATACAAGAATGCCTTTGATTTATGCGTGTTGATTTTATATCCTGCTACTTTGCTGAATTCATTTATTAGTTCTAGTAGTTTTTTTGTAGACCCTTTTTGGTCTTCTATGTATAAAATCATGTCATCCACAAATAATGATAATTTAAGTTCTTCTTTTCCAATTTTTATGCCTTTAATTTCTTTCATCTGTCTAATTGCTCTGGCCAGTGTTTCGAGAACTATATTGAATAGAAGTGGTGATAGAGGGCATCCCTGTCTTGTTCCAGATTTTAGAGGGAATGCCTTCAATTTTTCACCATTCAGAATGATGCTAGCCTGAGGCTTAGCATAGATAGCTTTTACAATGTCAAGGTAAATTCCTGTTATCCCTAGTTTTTCTAATGTTTCGAACATCAAGGGATGCTGTACTTGTCGAATGCTTTTTCTGCATCTATCGAGATGATCATATGGTTCTTATCTTTAAGTCTATTGATGTGGTGAATAACATTTATTGATTTCCGTATATTGAACCATCCTTGCATCCCAGGGATGAATCCTACTTGATCATGGAGCACAATTTTTTTGATGTGCCTTTGTATCCGATTCGCCAGAATTTTATTGAGGATTTTTGCATCTAGGTTCATCAGGGTTATTGTTCTGAAGTTTTCTTTCTTTGATGTGTCTTTGTCTGGTTTCGGAATCAACGTGATGTTGGCCTCATAGAATGAATTTGGAAGAGCTCCCTCTTTTTCTATTTTCTGAAATAACTTGAAAAGTATTGGTATAAATTCTTCTTTAAAAGTTTTGTAAAACTCCGCTGTATACCCATCCGGTCCCGGGCTTTTCTTGGTGGGTAGTCTCTTGATTGCTTCTTCAATTTCATCCATTGGTATTGGTCTGTTCAAATTGTGTGTATCCTCCTGACTCAGTCTGGGCAAATCATATGTCTTAAGAAATTTATCGATGTCTTCACTATCTTCTATTTTATTGGAATATAGGTTTTCAAAATAATTTCTAATTGTCTTCTGAATTTCTGTAGCATCTGTTGTGATATTGCCTTTTTCATCCTGTATGTTAGTAATTTGAGTTCTCTATCCTCTTCGTTAGTATGGCTAAGGGTCTGTCAATCTTGTTTATTTTTTCGAAGAACCAACTTTTAGTTTTGTTGATTTTTTCAATAGTTTCTTTTGTTTCAATTTTGTTGATTTCCGCTCTGATTTTAATTATTTCTTGCCTTCTGCTGCATTTGCTGTTGTTTTGTTCATCCTTTTCTAGGGCTTTGAGATGAAGTGTGAGCTCATTTATTTGTTGGTTTTTCCTTTTTTAGAGGAATGACCTCCAGGCGATGATGGTTAGGGTAATAACAGGTTCGATTTCGGTTAGGAATCATTCTGCACGATGAATAATGGTATTGGGAACATGCGATATTTATTAAATTATATTGGTAAAATATATGTATGAAAACAGAAATCTAGGATTTGAAGCCCAGAAGGGCATTAGGCCCTTGATTGGGATACGTAGTGTTGAATTAGGTTCTGCACAGATGTCTCAGATAAATCCATTTACAATGGCATAGGACCTTGTACATTGGATGATTGAATGAGGAAGAGAACATCCAGTCAAAATGGGATAGTCGGTACGATTAGGTAGACAGTCGGTAGATTTAGGAAGAAGAGTGAGTACAGGATTTGGACGGAAATTTCTTTAGCAATAGGGTTTCAGTTAGAGAGCGAATGTAAATGTCAGCACATATGAAAATTCAGTCACAATGATGAACTTTGAAAAATATGTAGAAAAGCAGATAATAATAGAGACTTTACAAAATCAGGCAAAGTATAAAGTGAGTGATAGGATTAGACATTTTGAACACTGTTGAGTTTGAATATATAATCTTAAGAAGAAACAAATATGCAGTGACCATTAGGATTGACATTTGAGAGCATTAGGAAACCTGGACATGGATGCTTTTAGTAATCCATGTTCACTTTCATTTTAGGCTTTGGTACAATCATAAGTGTGACCTTTGCATTTTTTGTCCAGAATATTACTGTCATAGAATGTATATGTGGATCAGATGACATGAGCATTTCTTCAAGCATTTCTGGAAGTAATGTTTTCAAGACCTATAAATTACTATTGCGGGTAAAAGAGGTGTACCCTGTGTCCATGAATATAGACATAATGCATGAATAGACCACATTTTGAATAAATAATTTAACTGTTCCCACTTTAAATAATGGATTGAATTAATATATGAAATATTATAAGAAATCTTGTATTTATATAATATCATTCATTCCAACCAGTAATACATCTATATGTAATATTAGGGTTATGATTATCATGAAAGGTGTGTGAGTATTGCTTCAAAAGTGATCATAGAAATCTAAATTAATGTGTTTGGAAAGAAGTCTCATAAAAAGACCAGTCAAGAAACGTGGAGGAATACATGTGATCTGAAGAAGAAAATGATTGAAAGTGAAACAAATGCCTATAAACTTGCGAACTTGTGAATGAAATATATATCCCATGATGTGAATAAATTGAAGAAATAGTAATGTACCAGTGTTGAATAAAATGAACATCCAAATACACATCATGTCCCATAGGAATCTACTTGCATTGATGTTAAACTAGGTCAGTTACTGTAGAAATATTAGGATTTGTATGCACCATTCACTAAAGTTAGTTTTCAGTACTAAGAAACAAATATGTATATCAGGAGAATGAATATTTTGAGAAAACTCTTGAGAAAATTTGATTATAAATCCACATACTTGAATATGAATGAGTTAAGGGAGTGTATAATAAGACACATATTTCATATTTTGAAAAATCTGGAGAATATATATATATATATATATATATATATATATATATATATATATATACACACACACACACACAAACACACACAGACATTAAAAATAGCATAATATATGCTATATGAAATTCACCATGAAATTTATATCATCCAGAGATCCAAAAATATTTATTTTATTTAACATGGATTTATGTATAATGTTGTTCAACTAGGAAGCTCACGCATAGGTTGAATTTTCAGTTCTAAAGCGTTTAGGAGGAGTGATCTTTTAAAATTTGTATCTGCCAAGTCAGCCACTTCACAAAAATGTACGTGTGGTATCAGGTAAGATTCTATAATTTCATGTAAAAATACATGTGCTGAATAGACTACAGAGACAGGGAAACAGGAATTCACATATTTGTTAACTTTAAAACACATGGAGAAATATTTTAACAAATAATTGACTAGATTTATAACTCCTACCCTAAATAATGCAAAAGGCAATTCCACTATACACCATGCCTTCTCTGAACTGCTTGTATTTCTATTTATTTTGGTTTATTTTTCTCCATCTTATTAGGATTAGTTGTCAGAGTCTAGTAGGGTAAGTGTTAGTGTGAGGTATTCAGTATTTTGAAAGGAAAATTGGAAAATGAATCCAATGTGTATGTAAATATGTGGTACACAAAAATCTTCCCACTCTCATCCAGAACAATGCCTTGACATTACAATCGCCCAGAGTAAGACACAATTAGAAGAGAAGAGTTAGAAAATCTGTGAATAAATATCTGGAATGGAATATGCTCAGGAGTTCACAACCTTGGAGGAGGTAGAGGAGATTCCAAAAGTAAGGGACAGTGTAATCATTCCAAAAACATGGAGCTCTGCTGGCGTAAAGACTTCTTGAGAAACTGCCTCTGAGGGTGGGCACTTGAAATATATGTTGTTGTCGGGAGCTTCAGCTTCGTTTGTAGTGAGACCATCAAATCAGCGTCTTCATCTATGTGACCTGGAGGACATGGTTTCTTATTTTCCCTGAACATGAGTCAGCAGTGCTGAATACTCTCTTTGTAGGTAAACTGTGGACACGAGGGGCTAAGTGTATCCACATGGGCCTGTGAAGCTATTTGGTCATTCTCCACTTTTCGTGGTGTTTCTTGCTGCTGCACTGGGATTTTGGTATTTGCTTCACGAAATACAAAGAATTCAACTGTTACTCTGTGCGTGAGGGGGTTCTATCACGTGTGGTGGGTCAGGGTCTGCAGGAGAATGCACCTAACAGGCTTATATCCCACATAGTTGCCCCCTTGACCATAGCAACCTGATTCTAAATATTTCCCTAAAACCTCTGCATATAACAAGATGCCTTTACATTGAAGGGACTGCTGGCTGCACCACATCAGTCACAAGCCATTTGGAAGCCAAAGGCAGATCCACATGACCACACCGCAGATGTTTTTTCACACACCTGCCCACCAATGCTCTAGGCCCACTCCTCAGCAGGCTCCAACTTCCTGGCATCACTGTTCTGCACAATTTTTATGAAAACCAGTCAATCAAGGCACTGACTGCTATTCTTATGATCGGCCACAGGATATCCAAAGAATCTCCAGTGCCAACTTGTCATGGGAATTTTAAAAATTTCATGATATATTGACCTAGCCATTTTTCAAGGATGAAGTTGGAGGCATTCTGGAACTATTAAATGGTGAGGAAGCTCATTTCAATGAAATATCTGGAGATCTCTCACAGGAAATACTTCCCAAAGAGTGGCCAAAAGGTCACATGAATCCAGGAACATTGAGGTCTACAATGTGAGGTCCATGTGTGTTTTGACTCTCAAAAATGGTTGCCAAGTTTTTCAAACAAAATCATGTGATATCCTGGCTGAGATTTCCAGTGCTCTGTGAATAACTACCCTGGGCCTAGATCTCAGTTTCCAAGGGCGACTCTCAAGCGTGGACTCCTAAAATTCCAACACTATTCATGGCAATACTTCTCTGAGTTCAGTACGAGAACTCAGTCTTTATGCAGAATCCCACCAAAGTTCAAGCCAAGGTAGACCATGTAATCTCTACTAACCGCCACAAAAATGACTACAATTAAAACCAAAACACTCCCACATGGCCCTCATTTTCTTCCATATAGACACTCATCATAACCTCTGGCTGGAGGTTTCCGTGAGGGGTGCAGCCCAAGACAGTGTCCAAAATAAGCTTCCTTGCCCCTCATTTGCCTAAAGTCAGGGTGGCCTGGACACCCTTTCTGTGAACTAAGAGTGATCAAATAGGCCTGCCGTTTATTTTGCTCTGCTTCTTAAATTTGAGGCCTACTGATGGTGGCATTTAGATTCTTCATGTGAATTGGAGTCATGAGAAAACCCAATCACCTATGGGCTAGAATCTGCAGGGCTTTGAAGAACTTATTTGACCCAAAGGAGTCCTATTCTCACTTAATGGAGGTCAGGAACCTTACCACGGAAGGAGAGAGACTTCATCCACAATGATTGCTCTTTTGGACATTTTGCTTTTGGATGCAGACATGGGATCTCTCTTTAGAACCATCAGGTGCAGAGAATCTAAGCCACAGAATTACACAAGGCCAAGAGGCTGATTAAGACATATCCCTTTCCAAAGCAATTAAGCAAAGAGCCACAGTTGATGCCCCTTCATTTACAGTTGAAAACTTTTCTTCAGGCTTCAAAAAGGGTGGCCTGAGGCAAAGACTTTCCTGACATTCAGGGCAACAGAACATTAGGTAAGGAAAAGGCCCAAAGCATGGTTTCTCCACTGAGTCTTTACTGGTCACACTGATATCTGAGTTTTCTGAGATGCTCGCCATGCCCTTCATTTAACCAATACATGGCCGTGTCACAGAGCTTGGAGGTGGTACATATCTTGGACACAAAACCATGAGCCTATTCTGGAGAGTGGCCAGAATTCAGGAAGCAAACAGTAACTTAGGAAGATAGCAGGTGTTGCCGATCCATAAGGCAAGCCGCAGTCCATTCATAAATTGGGAAGGATGAATGCTGGGAAGCTTTCTACTAGACAAGACTCATCCATTGATGCATTCTCTTTGCTAATGTCTACAACCACTGACACAGTGAGATACACAGACATAGAAACACTCGCCTTTTCATACGACTTTCTGGAAACACTTTACTCCAAACCAAACAAACCGCCTTTCAGACATATTCTCAGAGCATGAGAAAAAAACCACAAACCCACACCCCCAGCCAGATAAGCACCTCCTTCCTCCAAGTAGGTTTGTGACTATCCGGAGTGTCCTCTGACTGATAGGCCATACTATGTTCCCCCGAAATGGCCTCTCCTATCTCACATCTGGTGTCCATGGCCAATTCTGTGAAGTTGTCAGGAGCCAGCAGTTAGCCACTGCCTTCTTTCTCAGGAAAGGCCCCTCTTAAGAGCTTTCCTGTCATTTGTCCATTCTCACATCAGTAGATACAAAGAAAGCCTGACTCTGTCCTTGTTATATCAAACAAGTGAGACCACTAGGTCTGGGACTGAGACAGGCTCTAGGTGCCTGGCTTCCTGGATCCCAAGTTCAGAAAGTGCCATGAACAAAAAAGTGAGGTGAGGTAACTTCTTTCAGGAACTGAATGAGGTTACTGCCTTGACAACCAGTTTGTCCTAACACATGCATCCAAGTGTCCCATGACATGTAGGCTGACCGTATTTCTGTGACACTTTCACAAGTTAGAATGGTATATCAACCATAGGAACCTGGGAACAGCTCTCCACACAGGCCTCATTTGGTCCATCTTCTCTAGATTAAGAAGAGAGAGGCTGATTCAGACAAAAGCCTTCATCCTGACCAGGTTGTTTGGCATGGAAGATGACTTTTGATCTCTCAGGACCTTCATACCTGCCTACATCTTCTCCAGGGATCAATTCTGCATGGACCTTTGAGGTTCTCAGCAGGTGGACAATCCCCTACTTTCCTGTATTGTAAGACCAACTCTGTCCCTGCTCTTTTGTAAATGTAGATTGAGGGAACAGTTTATGGTTAGGGTTAATTGCATGTTTGTTTTGGGTTAGGAATCATTTTGCTGGATGAATAATGGTATTGGGAATCTGTGATATATATAAGAACATAGAGTTGAAAAATATGTATGAAAACAGAAATGTAGTAAGATTTAAAGTCCATATTGGCATTGGGCCTTTGATTTGGATACTTAGCTTTGAATTACGTTCTGCAGTGATGTCTCAGATAAATTGATTATCAATGACATAGGACCTTGTACCTTGGATGATAGATTGTAGAAAAGAACATCCACTCAAACAGGGATAGTCCATAGGATTAGGAAGATAGTCGGTAGGTTTTGCAAGAAGTGTGAGTACAGGATATGGACCAAAAGTTCTTTATCAATAGGGTTTCGGTAATAGAATGAATGTCAATGTCAGCACATGTGAAGAGTCAGTCACATAGGTAAACTGGGGAAAATATGTAGGAAAGGAAACATCAATAGAGACAGTAGGAAATCAGGCAAAGTATAAAGTGAGTGATAGGATTAGACATTTTAACAGGGTTGATGTTGACTATATAATCTTCGAAGAAACAAATATGTAGTCACCAATAGGATGGACATTTGAGAGAATTAGGCAACCTAGACATCAATGTTTTAGTAATCCATGCTCCCATTCAATTTAGGCTTTTATACAAACATATGTGTGATCTTTGCATTTTGTATCCAAAATAGTACTGTGATAAAATGTATACGTAGATCAGGTGACATAAGTATTTTTTCCACCATTTCAGGGAGCAATATTTTGAAGATGTATAAATTAGTATTGCGGGTACAAAGAGGTGTACCCTGTGTCTATGAATATAGAGATAATGCATGAATAGATGATACTGTGAATAAATAATATAACTGATTCCACTTTAAATAATGGATTAAATTGATATCTTAAAATATATAAGAAATCTTATATTGATACACAGTCATTCATTCCTATCAGTTATACATCTAATGGTAATATGAGGGTTATGGTTTGTCATTAAGGGTGTGTGAGTTTTGCTTCAAAAGTAATTATGGAAATCGAACATAATGTGTTTGTAAAGAAGTCTCATGAAGAGACTAGTCAAGAAACATGGAGGAATACATGTGTTCTGAAGCAGGAAGTAATTGAAAGTGAAACAAATTGATATAAATTAGCGAACTTGTGGATGAAATATATATCACATGGTGTGCATAAACTGAAGAAATAGTAATGTACCAGTGTTGAATACAAATGAACGTCAAAATACATATCATGTCCCATAGGAATCTACTTGCATTGATGTTAAACTTGGTCAGTAACTGTAGAAATATTAGGATTTGTATGCATCATTCACTGAAGTTAGTTTTCAGTACTAGGAAACAAATATGTATTTCAGGTGGATGAATATTTCTGAGAATAATCTTGTGAAAAGTTGATAATAAATCCACATACATGAACATGAATAAATTTTGGGAATGTATAATAAGACACATAAATTTCATATTTTCAAAAATCTGGAGAGTGTGTGTATATATATATATATATATATATATATATATATATATATAGATAGATATAGATATAGATATAGATATAGATATATATAGATATATAGATATATAGATATATAGATATATATAGATACATATATATACATATGCCTATATATATACACACACACACACTCACACAGACATTAAAAAGTAGCAATATATATGCCAATCGAAATTTATTATGAAATATATATAATCCACACATCCCAAAATATAGTTTTTACTGAACATGGATTTATATATAATTTTGTTCAGCTAGAAAGGTCACCAATAGTTTGAATTTTCAGTTCCAACAGCATTAAAAGGAGTGATCTCTTCTCACAATTTGCATCTGCCAAGTCAGCAACCTCTCAAGTATATACATGTGATACCAGGTAGGATTCTATATGTGCATATAAAAACACATGTGCTGAATAGGCCACAGAGAAAGGGAGAGAGGAATTCACATATTTGTTAACTTTAAAAACACATGGAGAACTGTTTTAATTAAAAATTGAGTAGATTTATAATTCCTACCCTATATAATGCAAAAGGCAAGTCCAATTATACAACATGACTCCTCTGAACTGCTTGTATTTCTATTCTGTTTTGGTTATTATTCTCCATCATGTTAGGATTAGTAGTCAGAATCTAGTGGGGTATGTGTTAGTGTCCAAAATAAGCTCTCTTACCCCTCATTTGCCTAAAGTCATGGGTGCCTGGACACCCTGCATTTGAACCAGGAGTGATAAAATAGGACTGCAGTTAATACTGCTCTGCTTCTCCATTTTGAAGCCTACTGCCTGTCAGGTATAGATTCTTTATGTGATTTGGAATAATGAGAAAACCCAAGCACTTCTTTAGGGCTTTGAAGATTTCATTTGAACCAAATGATCCCTATTCTCACTTGATGTAGGTCAGGAACATAACAAAGGAAGGCAAGACACTTCATCCACCATAACTGATCTTTTTGCCATTTTGGTTTGGATGCACACATGGGATCTTTCTTTAGATCCATCAGGTGCTGAGAATCTAAGCCACAACCTCACACGGTCCAAGAGGCTGATTAAGACACATCCATTTCCAAAGAACCTAAGCAAAGAGCCACAGGTGATGACCATTCATTTTCATTTGAAAACTGTTTTCTTCAGGCTTCACAAAGGGGTGGCCTGAGGCAAAGACCTTCCTGACATTCAGGGCAACAGAAACATAGGTAAGAGAATGGCCCAAAGCAGGGTTTCTCCACTGAGAATTTCCTGGTCACACTGATATCTGAGTTTTCTGAGATGCTCGCCATTCCTTACCGCTATCCAGTACATGGCCATGTAACAGAGCTTGGAGGTGGTACATATCTTGGACACAAAACCATGAGCCTATTCTGCAGAGTTGCCAGAATTCAGGAAGAAAACAGGAACTTAGGAAGATAGTAGGTGTTGTCCCTCCATAAGGCAAGCTGCAGTTCATTCATAAATTGGGCAGGATGAATGCTGGGAAGCTTTCTACGAGACAGGACATATCCATTGATGCATTCTCTTTTCTAATGTCTACAACCACGGACACAGTGGGATACACAGGCATAGAATCACTCACCTTGTCAAAAGACTTACTAGAAACAGTCCATTCCAAACCAAACAAACTGTCTTTCCTACCTATTCTCAGAACATGAGACAAAACCACAAACTGACACTCACACTCACAAAGGCATCTCCTTCCCGCAGGTAGGTCTCTGACTATCTGGAGTGTCCTCTGTCTGTTGGGCCGTATTATGTTCCAATGAAATGTCCTGTCCTGTCTCAGATCTGTCTCCTTTGCAAACTCTGTGAAGTTCTCAGGAGCCAGCGGTGAGCCACTAATTGCTTTCTCAGGAAAGGCCCCTCTTCAGATCTGTCCTGGCATTTGGCAATCCTCACATCAGTAGATACCAAGAAATACTGACTCTGTCCTTGGTACATCCAAACAAGTGAGCCCACTGGGATTGGGATTGGGACTGGCTCTGGCAGCCTGGCATCTTGGATCCCAAGTTCAGAGAGTTACATCACCAAGGAAGTGAGGTAGGTCACTTTCTTCAGGAAATGTATGAGGTCACTACCTTGGCAATCACTTTGTTTTAACATTTGCTTCCAAGGGTCCCATGAGATAGAGGCTGCCCCTACTTTCGGTGACAATTTCACAAGATAGAATGGTATAACAAACATAGGCGCCTGGGAACATCTCCCCACACAGGACTGGTTTAGTCCATCTTCTCTACATTTAGATAGAGAGACTGATTCAGACACATGCCTTCATCCTGACAAGGGGGTTTGCCATGCAAGATGACTTTTGCTCTCTCAACTCCTTCATAGCTGCCTACGTCTTCTCCAGGGATCATTTCTGCATGGACCTTTGAGGATCTCAGCAGGTTTAAGAACCCCTACATTCCTGTATTGTAAAAGCAACTCTGTCCCTGCTCTTCTGTAAAGTTTGATTCAGGGAAGAGTGTATGGTTACGGTTAATAAAAGTTCAATTTGGGTTAAGAAACATTCTACAGCATGAATAATGGTATTGGGAACCTGTAATATTTACAAGAATGTAAAAGTGAAATATAAGAATGAAAACAGAAATCTAGGTAAGATTTGAAGCCCAGAAGGGCATTGGGCCTTTGATTGGGATACTTAGCTTTGAATTATGTTCTGCAGAAATGTCTCAGATAAATCAATGTTCAATGGCATAGGACTTTGTACCTTGAATGATGGAATGTCAAAGAGAACTTCTAGTCAAAAAGGGATAGTCGGTATTATTAGAAAGATAGTCTGTAGGTTTAGAACTAAGAGTGAGTATAGGATTTGGACCAAAAGTTCTTTTGCAATAGGGTTTCTGGTAGAGATTGAATGTAAATGTGAGCACATGTGAAGAGTCAGTCACAATGATAATCTGGGGAAAATATGTAGGAAAGCAGATATCAATAGAGACATTAGGAAATCAGGCAAATGAAAAAGTGAGTGATAAGATTAGACATTTTCAACGGGCTTGAGGTTGAATATATAATCTTAGGAAGAAACAAATATGTAGTCAAGAATAGGATTCACATTTGAGAGCATTAGGCAAACTGGACATGGAAGTTTTTAGTAATCCATGTTCACTTTCCATTTAGGTTTGGTAAAATCATAAGTGTCACCTTTGCGTTTTGTGTCCAGAATATTACTGTGATAAAATGTATATGTAAATCAGGTGACATGTGCATTTCTTCCACCATTTCTGGGAGCAATATTTTGAAGACGTATAAATTAGTATTGGGGGTACAAAGAGGTGTATCCTGTGTCTATGAATATAGAGATAATGCATGAAAAGACCATACTGTGAATAAATAATATAACAGGTTCCACTTTAAATAATGGATTTAATTGATATCTGAAACTAAGTAAGAAATCTTATATTGATATACAATCATTCATTCCAGCTAGTTGTACATCTAATGGTAATATTAGGGTTTGGTTTATCATGATGGGTGTGTGAGTTTTGCTTCAAATGTGATAATGGAAATCGAAAATAATGAGTTTGGAAAGAAGTCTCATGAAAAGAGCAGTCAAGAAACATAGAGAAATACATGTGTTCTGAAGCAGGAAGTGACTGAAAGTGAAACAAATGCGTATAAATTAGCGAACTTGTGGATGAAATATATATCCTATGATGTGCATAAACTGAAGAAATAGTAATGTTCCAGTGTTGAATAAAAATGAATGTCAAAATACACATCATGTCCCATAGGAATCTACTAGCCTTGATATTAAACTGGGTCAGTTACTATAGAAATATTAGATTTTTTTTTTTTTGGTGTTATAATAGAATTTATTTTACCAGTAGCATGCCACAGAATGTTGAGGAAAGAGCAATGGATTTTTAGTTATCGCACTAATAATCTAACATTTAATGACTCTTTTGGATAGTCTAGAAATTACATAAGGCTATGTAACATAATTTTTTTAATTTAACATTCATAAAAGCTTGGAGTTTTGGTAATATTTCTACTATTTTATTTTTAATTTTTTCAGTTGTGATTGACCTTCATTTTGTTTATTTGTATGTGGTGCTTAGAATAGAACCCAGTGTCCCACACATGCTAGAAAAGCATATTACCACTGAACCACAAACCCAGCCCCTCCACTTTTATCTTTATATCGAACATGCCTCTCCCTCATCTTTACTCACTTTCTTCCTCATTTTCCCCCTTCTCTCTCTTGCTTTTTCGTTTTCCTTTCATATCTGTTTTTCTCTCATGTCATTACAAACAGTAGTATGCTATGAAATTTAAATTTAAGACTGTTTTTTATAGTCATTGTTCTTTTCTTGAGAAAATTTAATAATTATAATCACCTGATAGATATATTAAAATAAATTTTTATACATATGTATATATATTCATGCATATGCATTACATATTATATATATATACATACATATACATTTAAAAGTACTTTGATTAGCCTGTTAAAAATAATATAGACCAAAACTTTCTTAATTCTCAAGCCTTCCAGAATTAACATCTTACAGTGAAAATCAAATAAACATATTTAAATAAACAGGTATCATTCTTTTTATCAATACTGATAATTTAAAGTTTTATATCACATTAAGCTATAATACGGCATATTAAATCTTATGAATTAGAAAAAGTTTTTTGAATAACCTATTATTTAAGGACCATATGCACTGACATTTTAAAGGCTTTCTTGTGATTTCAATTTCTATCAATTGTGTATTAATTGCCAAATGCTTATTTTAGTACTTTTCATATTCATAATTGATATAAAGTCAATTGTTTAATTCTTCTTGTAAGTAATTACTTATTACAGTAGGGACATTATTAATAATTCTAAATCTGTATAAGAAAATAGTACAAAGATATTTTCATGCAAAATTAAGAATAATTGTGTGCTCTAAATGTCTGATTGTTGATACATATAACAAAGAGCTTTTGATGAGTCTCTTCCCCTTTAAAACATAAAATGCAAAGATATTGTTGGGTATATATGTGCAAATAAAGATAAAGAAAATACACATTATCAGCTAGAAACTATTAAATAAAAGGTGAAAACAACAATCCAACACATTGTACGAATTTGTCAGATGAGGTAGTATTCTGGAAGAATAGCCTAAGGCTAGACCTGGTCCATGACAAAATATTCACGAAAAAAAAGAAATATGAAAAATATAGAAAATGCTATGAATTTTTCATGAAGGTAGGTGAATTATCCTTTAATCTCAATTTATGTGCATTTTCAAAAGCCAATTTCCTGGTAAAATAAATTTGTGATAGTTACAACTAAACGAAACAAAGTTTCTGCTTAGCAAAATGAATGCATCTCAACCCATGTTTAGCTGATTTCTTCCCACTCAAATTTAAACCGTTATTTATTTATTTATTTCTATTGGTTGTTCCAAACATTACAAAGCTCATGATATATCATCTTTGATACATTTGACTCAAATGGGTTATGAACTCCCATTTTTTCCACAAATATGAATTTCAGAATCACATTGGTTACACATTCACATTTTTGAATAATAGCATATTAGTGACTGTTGTATTCTGCGACCTTTCCTATCCCCCACTATCCCCCCTCCCCTCCCCTCCCATCTTCCCTCTCTACCTCATCTGCTGTTGTTCAATTCTCTCCATTGTTTCCCCCCAATTTCCCCTCAAATCCTCTTATATGTAATTTTGTGTAACATTGAGGGTCTCCTACTATTTCCATATGCTTTCCCTTCTCTCTCCCTTTCTCTCCCCCAACTCGTCTTTGTTTAATGATAAACTTTTCCTCATGCTCTTCCTCGATGTTCTGTTCTTAGTTGCTCTTTTAATATCAAAGAAGACATTTGGCATTTGTTTTTTTAAGGATTGGCTAGCTTCGCCTAGCATAATCTGCTCTAATGCCATCCATTTCCATGCAAATTCTATGATTTTGTCATTTTTTAATGAAGAGTAATACTCCATTTTGTATAAAAGCCACATTTTTTTTATCCATTCATTTATTGAAGGGCATCTAGGTTGGTTCCACAGTCTAGCTATTGTGAATTGTGCAGCTATGATCATTGATGTGGCAGTATCTCTACAGTACGCTCTTTTAAGATCCTCAGGAAATAGTCCGAGAAGGGTGATAGCTGGGTCAAATGGTGGATCCATTCCCAGCTTTCCCAGGTATCACCATAGTACTTTCCAAATTGGCCTCACCAATTTGCAGTCCCACCAGCAGTGTACAAGTGTACCCTTTTCCCCACATTCTCACCAACACTTATTTTGTTTGACTTCATAATGGCTGCCGATCTTACTGGAGTGAGATGGTATCATAGGGTGGTTTTGATTTGCATTTCTCTGACTGCTAGAGATAGTGAGCATTTTTTCATGTACTTGTTCATTGATTGAATGTCCTCCTCTGTGAAGTGTCTGTTCAGGTCCTTGGCCCATTTGTTGATTGGGTTATTTGTTATCTTATTGTTTATTTTTTTTTGAGTTCTTTGTATATTCTGGATATTAGGGCTCTATCTGAAGTGTGAGGGGTAAAAATTTGTTCCCAGGATGTAGGCTCTCTATTTACCTCTCTTATTGTTTCTCTTGCTGAGAAAAAAAAATTAGTTTAAGTGAGTCCCATTTGTTTATTCTTGTTATTAACTCTTTGGCTATGGGCATCCTATTAAAGAATGTGGAGCCCGACCCCACAGTATGTAGATCGTAGCCAACTTTTTCTTCTATTAGACGCAGTGTCTCTGATTTGATATCTAGCTCCTGGATCCATTTTGAGTTAACTTTTGTGCATGGTGAGAGAGAGGGATTCAGTTTCATTTTGTTGCATATGGATTTCCAATTTTCCCAGCACCATTTGTTGAAGATGCTATCTTTCCTCCATTGCATGTTTTTAGCCCCTTTATCAAATATAAGAAAGTTGTAATTTTGTGGATTGGTTTCTGTGTCCTCTATTCTATACCATTGGTCCAGCTGCCTGTTTTGGTACCAGTACCATGATGTTTTTATTACTATTGCTTTGTAGTACAGTTTGAACTCTTGTATCGCTATACCTCCAGATTCACACTTCCTGCTTAGAATTGCTTTTGGTATTCAGGGTCTTTTGTTTTTCCATATGAATTTCATGATTGCTTTATCATTTCTACAATAAATGCCGTTGGGATTTTTATTGGCACCGATTTAAACCTATAGAGAACTTTGGGTAATATCAACATTTTGATGATGTTAGTTCTGCCTATCCATGAACAAAGTACATTTTTCCATTTTCTAAGATCTTTTTCTATCTCTCTCTTTAGGGTTCTGTAGTTTTCATTATATCAATCTTTCACCTCTTTCGTTAGGATGATTCCCAAGTATCTTATATTCTTTGTGGATATAGTGAATGGAGTGGTTTTCCTCATTTCCATTTCAGAAGTTTTTCTGCTGATATACAGGAATGCCTTTGATTAATGCGTGTTGACTTTATATCTTGCCACTTTGCTGAATTCACTTATTAACTCTAGCAGTTGTTTGTAGACCCTTTTGAGTCTGTTAAATATATTATCATGTCATCTGCAAATTGCGATAATTTAAGTTCTTCTTATCCTATTTTCATGTCTTTAATTTCTTTTGTCTGTCTAATTGCTCTGGCTAGTATTTCAAGAACTAAATCGAATAGAAGTGGTGATAGAGGGCATCCCTGTCTTGTTCCAGATTTTAGAGGGAATGCCTTCAGTTTTTCTCCATTTACGATGATGCTAGCCTGAGGTTTAGCATATATAGCTTTTACAATGTTGAGGTAAGTTCCTGTTATCCCTAGTTTTTCTAGTGTTTGAACATAAAGGTAGGCTGAACTTTGTCGAATGTTTTTTCTGCATCTATCAAGATGATCATATGGTTCTTGTCTTTAAGTCTATTGATGTGGTGAATAGCATTTATGGATTTCCGTATATTGAACTAGCCTTGCATCCCTGGGATGGATCCTACTTGATCATGGTGCACAATTTTTTGATATGCTTTTGTATTACATTCACCAGGATTTTATTGAGAATTTTTGCATCCTAGTTTATTAGAGATATTGGTCTGTAGTTTTCTTTCTTTGAAGTGTTTTTGTCTGGTTTCGGGATCAGGGTGATTTTGGCCTCATAGAATGAATTTGAAAGAGCACCTTCATTTTCTATTTCTTGAAATAGCTTGAAAAGTATTGGTATTAATTCTTCTTTTAAGGTTTTGTAGAGCTCCGCTCTATACCCATCTGCTCCAGGGCTTTTTTTGGTTCGTAGTCTTTTGATGGCTTCTTGTATTTCTTCCTTTGTTATTGGTCTGTTTAAATTGTGTGTGTCTTCCTGACTCAATCTTGGCACATCGTATGACTTAAGAAATTTATTGATATCTTCACTATCTTCTATTTCATTTGAATATAGGGTTTCAAAATACTTTCTAATTATCTTCTGAATTTCTGTAGTGTCTGTTGTGATAATGCCTTTTTCATGCCGTATGTTAGTAATTTGAGTTCTCATTCTTCTTCTCTTTGTTAGCATGGCTAAGGGCCTGTCGATCTTATTTATGTTTTCAAAGAACCAACTTTTAGTTTTATCAATTTTTTCAATGTTTTTTTTTTGTTTCAATTTCGTTGATTTCTGCTCTAATTTTAATTATTTCTTGTCTTCTACTACATTTGCTGTTGTTTTTCTTTTCTTTTTCTAGGTTTTTGATGTGTAGTGTGAGTTCATTTATTTTATTTTATTTTATTTTTTTGAGGAAAGAACTCCAAGAAATGAATTTCCATCTTAAAACTGCTTTCATTGTGTCCCATAGATTCCAGTATGTTGTGTCTGTATTGTCATTTGTCTATAAGAATTTTTTATATCCTCCTCTATGTCTTCTGTAACCCATTGATCATTCAGTAGAATATTGTTCATTTTTCCATATGATGTAGGATTTTTCCTTCCTTCTTTTATCATTTATTTCCAGTTTCATTCCAATATGATCAGATATGGTGCATGGTATTATCTCCAAGCCTTTATATTTACTAAGGGTTGCCCTATGGCATAATATATGAACTATCTTTGAGTAGGATCCTTGTGCTGCTGAGAAGAACGTGTATCCACTTGAGGATGGTTGATATATTCTATATATGTTGGTTAAGCCCAGGTTATTTATTGTGCTGTTGAATTCCATAGTTTCTTTTTTCAGTTTTTGTCTAGAGGATCTTTCTAATGGCGAGATCAGTGTGTTGAAGTCACCCGTAGTTATTGTGTTGTAGTCTATTTGACTCTTGAACTTGAGGAGAGTTTGTTTCATGAGCATTGCAGCTCAATTGTTTGGTGCATACAAATTGATAATTGTTATTTCTTGTTGGTGGATGGTTCCTTTTAACAGTACATAGTGTCCTTCGTTATCCCTTTTTATTAACGTAGGTTTGAAATTGATTTTATTTGATGTGAGTATGGCTACTCCTGCTTGCTTCCGAGGGCCATGTGAGTGGTATGATTTATCCCAACCTTTTACTTTCAGCCTGTGTATGTCTTTACCTATCATATGAGTCTCCTGAAGGCAGCAGACTGTAGGATTTGTTTTTTTGATTCAGGTTACTAACCTATGTCTCTTGATTGGTGAGTTTATGCCATTAACATTTAAGGTTACAATTGAAATATGATTTTTACTTTCATTCATGTTTATTTATTTATTTATTTTTAGTTTGGCTAGTTTTTACTTTTTGGTTATTTTCCTCCCCCTTTACTGAGATACCTCCTGCTGTTAGTTTGGGGCACTATTTTTCAATTCCTCTTCTTCTAGTATTTTGCTCAAATGCTTTGCAGTGCTGGTGTTCTTTCTGCAAATTCTTTTAGCTTTTGTTTATCGTGAAAGACACTAATTTCATTGTCAAATCCCAAACTTAATTTTGATGGATACAGTACTCTTGGTTGGAATCCATTATTTTTCAGCGTTTGAAATACATTGTTCCAGGATCTACTCGCTTTCAAAGTTTGTGATGAAAAATCAGTCGTTAACCTAATTGGTTTACCCCAGAATGTAATCTGCCTCATTTCTCTTTTAGCTTTTAATATTCTCTCCTTGTTCTGTATGTTAGCTATCTTGATAATTCTATGTCTTGGAGTTGCTCTATTATGGTTTTGAATGTTTGAGGTCATGTAGGCTTCAAGGATTTGGCAATCCATTCCATCTTTTATCTCTGGGAAGTTTTCTAGAATTATTTCATTTAATATGTTGACGATTCCTTTGGTTTGAATCTCTATGCCTTCTTCTATCCTGATGACTCTCAAATTTGTTTTTTTATGACATCCCATATCTCTTAAATAGATTGCTCATGGGATATAAGCATCTTTTCTGTGTTGACTATATTCTTTTCAAGTTGATAAACTTTGTCTTCATTATCTGATCTTCTGACTTCTACTTAATCTAGTCTATTTACAATATTCTCGTTTGAGTTTTTAATGTGGTTTATATTTTTCTGCATTCCTAGGATTACTGTTTGATTTTTTTAAGAACTCTGTCTTTTGGTAAAGCTCGTTCTTTGCCATTTGAATTTGTTTGTTTAATTCATTTTCAAAATATTCTTTTATTGCTTGGACTTGCTGCCTCATGTCTTCTCTAATATTTCTTTCCATCTGAGTTAGGGATGCATTGAGTTTTTTCCTTATCCCTGTTTCTGATGATTCTAGGTCCTCCTGTAGAATTAAGTTGTCCGGCATTATTTGTACACCTTTTTCCCTTGTTTTTTCATGAAGTTCACATTACTTTCCAGCTCCGTTTGATTGCTGTGTTTCTGCTCTCTTCTATATATTTGTTTTGGTTTTATATATCTCTATTGTAGCTCCTTTGTGTTGGTAGACTGTGCATGCTAAAGTGGATTCCACTGGGAAGGAATTCCGACGGCCGAGCTCCAGTGATGTCACCTCTCTGCTATGGTGGGCCCCAGGCTCTTTGCCCGGGTGTTCGCATGGGGGTGTGGGACTGTACTGTCTCTGTTTGTTTTCAGCTCCTGGTCGCGGGTGTGCAGGCGGTCACAAGCTGTCCAGTCACGCAGTCAGCGGGTGGGCTGTCACCGGCGGTTGTGCGATCTCTAGCCACCCATTATGGCGGGCATATGGCAGGTGATTGGTCGCTGGTGGGCAGGCGGTCTCCAGCCGTCCAGTCGCACCTGCAGCGGGCCGGCAGTTGCCGGCAGGCGAGCGTTCTCCAGGCGCCCAGTCACGCGGGCCTGGCCTCTAGTCCCCTGGTTTCTCCTGCTAGTCCTGGTTTCTCCTGCTACACCAGTTTTTCCCTGAGTAATGCCCTCGGCAGCTCAAACTGTACTCTGGCCTGCCGTTTCTTGGGTGTGGATTGTGTCTATTGGGAACCCCAGCACTCTATTGTTTTTTTTTTTCCGTTTGCCCCTTCCCCATCGCTGGCTAGACAGATTCTGTTTTCACCACTGATGGGAGGGGGAGTAGAAGGTCAGGTGCCTCTAGTTTCCCCCTCCATCTTTATTCAGGCTATCTCTGATAATCCCTCCCCTGGAAAGCTTAGGAAAGATTTTATGCAAATATCCTACTGTATGGGAGATGAGCAGAAAACACACAACTGTTTTATTGTTGCAATCTGTCGGAGAGTGGCGGTGGTTACTTCAGCTCTCCAAGATGGTTGCCGTTGGTTTCCTTGGTGGAGTTTCCGTTGTGGGGGATAGAACTGTAGCGCTTCCTTCCCTGACTGAGATCCCGAACTCCGCCTGGGGCTCAGTGGGGGGTCAGCCGGCAGGATTCCACAGAATCTGCAACAACGTTTCTCCCTGGATGCTAGTCGCTTCTCGGTGGTGCCCCGACGTCTGTAGCCACGGGGCGGGCCCCACGGATCAGTAAGCCCAGATCTCCAGTTGCATATTTGGCTCGCGTTTGAGACTCAATTACCGGACCTCGTTGGTGGAAATCATTCTTTTAGGTTTCGGTGCACACCCATTTTTCTGTAAGATCCTAACAAGATAGTCTTTTGTCATTCTAACTCGTTATTCACCTGCAATGTGGCGTGGTACACTGGGTGTGATGCACTGTATTCGCGGCCAACTTGCAATGTCGAAATATTAGGTTTTGTATGCACCATTTACTGAAGATAGTTTTCAGTACTAGGCAACCAATATGTATTTCAGGTTGATGAATATTTCTGAGAATTATCTTTTGAAAAGTTGATTATAAATCCACATTCATGATATGAATGAATTTGGGGAGTGCACAATAAGGCACATATATTTCATATTTTGAAAAATCTTGAGAGTATATATATATATATATATATATATATATATATACACAGAGAGACATTACAATGTAGCATTATGTATGCCAACCGAAATTTATCGTGAAATACATATCATCCAGAGATCCAAAAATATTAATTTTACTGAACATGGATTTATGTATAATGTTGTTCAAATAGGAGACTCAGCCATAGGTTGAATTTTCAGTTTCAACAGAATTTAGGAGGAGTGATATCTTCTCACAATTTGTATCTGCCAAGTCAGCCACCTCACAAAAATGTACGTGTGATACTAGGTAGGATTTATATATGCATATAAAAATACATTTGCTGACTAGGCTACAGAGAAAGGGAGACATAAATTCACATGTTTGTTAACTTTAAAAACACATGGAGAACTATTTCAACAAAAAAAATTGACTAGATTTATAACTCCTACCCTATATAATGCAAAAGACAAGTCCAAGAATACCAAACATGCCTCCTCTTAACTGCTTCTATTTCTATTCTGATTGGGTTATTATTTTCCATGATATTACGATTAGTAGTCAGAGTCTAGTAGGGTAGGGGTTAGTGTCAGGGATTCAGTATTTCAAATGGAAAATTGGAAAATGAATCCAATGTGTATGCAAATATGTGCTACACAAAAATGTTCCCACTCTCATCAAGAACTATGGCTTGACATTACTTTTGCCCCAAGTAAGACACAATTAGAGGAGAAGTGTTAGAAAATCTGTGAATACATATCTGGAATGGAATATGCTCAGTAGTTCACAACACTGGAGGTGGTAGAGGAGTTCCCAAAAGTAAGGGATAGGGTAAACACTCCACAAACATGGAGCTCTGCTGGCCTAAAGACTTCTTGAAGAACTGCCTCTGAGGTTGGGCACCTGAAAAATATGTTGATTTCTGGAGCTTTAGCTTCATTTGTAGTGAGACCATCAAAGCTGGGTCTACATCTATGTGACCTGGAGGACATGGTTTCTTATTTTCCAGTGAAGATGAGGCAGCAGTGCTGAATTTGCTCTTTGTAGGTAAACTGTGACCACTGGGGACTAAGTGTCTCCCCATGTGGACTGTGAAGCCATTTGGTCATCCTCCAAATTTCATCGTGTTTCTTGCTGCTACACTGGGAGTTTACTATTTGATTCAAAAATACAAGGAGTTCTAGTGGGTCACAGTGCTGGAGGGAGTTCTGTCACATGTGGTGGGTCAGTTTCTGCAGGAGAATGCACCAAACATACTTCTAGCCCACATATATTGCCCCATTGACCATAGCAACTTGATTCTGAACATTGCCCTGAAATCTCTCAGTATTACAAGATGCCTTTATATAGAAGGGACTGCTTGCTGCACCATGTCAGTCACAAGCCATTTGGAAGCCAATGGAAGTTCCACAGGCCCCACCACAGATGTTTTATCACACACCTGACCACCACGGCTCTAGGCCCACTACTCAGCAGGCTCCAACTTATTGGCATCTCTGTTCTACACGATTTTCATGAAACCGAGTCAATCAAAGCACTGTCTGGTATACTCATGATCAGCAACAGGACATCCAAAGGTCCTCCATTGCCACCGGGTCATGGGAATTTCAAAAATTTTATGGTATTTTTGTAGCCATTTTTCAATGATGATGTTGGAGGCACTGTGGGTTAAAATTCACTCCAGAACCATTAAATGTAGAGGAAGCACATTTCAATGAAAGCTTTGGAGAATTCTCACAGGCAAGGCTTCTCAAAAAGTGGCCAAATGGTCACATGAAGCCAGTCCCATTGAGGTCTACAATGAGGTCCATGTGTGTTTCGACTCTCAAATATGGCTGACAAGTCTTTCAGAATAAAATCACGTGATATCTTGGCTGTGATTCCCAGTGCTCTGTTGAAAGCCACCCTGCACATAGATCTCAGTTTTCAAGGGGGACTCTCATGCATGGCCTCCGAAAATCCCAACACAATTCATGTCAATAATTCTCTGAGTTCAGTTCCAGAACTCAGTCTCTAAGGGGAATCACACCAGAGTTCATGTAAAGGTGGACCCAGTCATCTCTTCCAAACACCAAACAAATGGCCACAATTAAAACCAAAACACTCCCACATGGCCCTCATGATTTTTCATATAGACACTCATCATAACCTCTGGCTGGATGTTTCCATGAGGGGCGAAACCCAAGACAGTCTCCAAAATAATCTCCCTTGCCCCTTAATAGCCTAAAATCAGGGTTGCCTGGACACACTTCCTGTGAACTAGGAGTGATCAAATAGGCCTGCTGTTAATACTTCTCTGCTTCTCCAATTTGAGGCCTACTGACTGTGGGGTTTATTTTTTTATGTGAATTGGAGTCATTATAAAACCCAAGCACATATCGGCTAGCTTCTGCAGGGCTTTGAAGAAATCATTTGACCCAAAGGATCCCTATTCTCACTTGATGGAGGTCAGGAACCTAAAAGAGGAAGGGGAGAGACTTCATCCACAATGACTGCTCTTTTGGCCATTTTGGTTTTGAATGCACACATGGGATCATTCTTAAGATACATCAGGTGGTGAGAATCTAAGCCATTGCCTCAAACAGGGCCAAGAGGCTGATTCAGACACATCCATTTTCAAAGCAATTAAGCAAAGAGCCACAGGTGATGCCCATTCATTTCCATTTGAAACCTGTTTTCTTCAGGCTTCACAAAGGGGTGGCCTGAAACAAAGACCTTCCTGACATTCAGGGCAACAGAACAATAGGTAAGCAAAGCAGGGTTTCTCCACTGAGACTTTATTGGTCACACTGATATCTGAGTTTTCTGAGATGCTCGCCATTCCTTTCAGCTATCCAGTACATGGCCATGTAACAGGGTTTGGAAATGGTACATATATTGGACACAAAACCATGAGCCTATTCTGTAGAGTGGCCAGAATTCAGGAAGAACGCACAAACTTTGGAAGATAGCGCGTGTTGCCCATCGATAAGGCAAGCCAAAATCCATTCATCAATTTGGCAGAATAAATGATGGGAAGCTTTCTACTAGACAGGACACATCAATTGATGCATTATCTTTTCTAATGTCTATAACCATGGACACAGTGGGATACACAGACATAGAAACACTCGCCTTGTCAAATGACTTACTAGAAACCGTTCACTCAAAACCAAACAAACCGCCTTTTCTATCTATTCTCAGAACATGAGGCAAATCCACAAACACACAGCGACAACCACAGAGGCACCTCCTTCCCCAAAGTAGGTCTGTGACTATCCAGAGTGTCCTCTGACTGGTGGGCCATTGTATGTTCCCCCGAAATGGCCTGTCCTGTCTCAGATCTGGTCTCTTTAACCAACTCTGTGAAGATGTCAGGAGCCACTGGTGAACCACTATCTGCTTTCTCAGGAAAGGCCCCTCTTTAGAGCTTTTCTGGCTTTTGGCCATTCTCATATCAGTAGGTACCAAGAAAGACTGACTCTGTCCTTGGTATCTCCAAACAAGTGAGACCACTGGGACTGGGACTGGGACAGGCTCTGGGTGCCTGTCTTCCTGCATCCCAAGTTCTTAGAGTTCCATCACCAAGGAAGTGAGGTGAGGTCACTTCCTTCAGGAACTGAATGAGGTCACTGCCTTAGCAACAACTTTGTCCTAACAGTTGCTTCCAAGGGTCCCATGAGATGGAGGCTGCCCCTACGTCCTGTGACACTTTCACAAGTTAGAATGTATATCAACCATAGGCACCCAGGACCAGCTCTCCAAACAGGACTGTTTGAGTCCATATTCTAATGGGTGGCACTAGAGCAGATTATGCTTAGTGAATCTAGCCAATCCCTAAAAAACAAATACCAAATGTCTTCTTTGATATAATGAGAGCAACTAAGAATAGAGCAGGGAGGAAGAGCAGGAAGAAAAGATTAACATTAAACAGAGACATGAGGTGGGAGGGAAAGAGAGAGAAAAGGGGAATTGCATGGAAATGGAGGGAGACCCTCATTGTTATACTAAATTACATATTAGAGGTTGTGAATGGAATGGGAAAATAAACAAGGTGAGAAATGAATTACAGTAGATGGGGTGGACAGAGAAGATGGGAGGGGAGGGGAGGGGGGATAGTAGAGGATAGGAACGGTAGCAGAATATAACAATTACTAGTATGGAATTATGTAAAAATGTGGATGTGTAACCGATGTGATTCTTCAATCTGTATCTGGGGTAAAAATGGGAGTTCATAAATCACTTGAAGCTAATGTATGCTAATGTATGAATATGTTATGTCAAAATATTTGTAAGGTTTTGAACAACCAATAATAAAAAAAAGAACAGAGAGGCTGATTCAGTAACAACCTTTCATCCTGACCAGGTTGTTTGCCATGGAAGTTGACTTTTGCTCTCTCAGGTCCTTCAGTGGTGACTATATCTTCTCCAGGGATCACTTCTGAATGAAACTTTGAGTTTTTCAACAGGTGGAAGATTCCCTACATTCCTCTATTTTAGGACCAACACTGTCCCTGCTCTTCTGTAAAGTTAGATTGAGGGAACAGTGTATCGTTTCTCTTAATAACAGGTTTGATTTGGGTTAGGAATCATTCTGCTTGATGAATAATGGTATTGGGAACCTGTGATATTTATAAGAATATATAGGTGAAATATAAGTATGAAAACAGAAATCTAGGTAAGATTGGAATCCCACAAGGGCATTGCGCTCTTGATTGGGATACTTAGCTTTGATACATGTTCTGCATAGATGTTTCAGATAAATCAATAATCAATGGCATAGGACCTTGTACCTTGGATGATTGAATGTAGAAGTGAGTATCCACTCAAACTGGGATAGTCGGTAGGATTAGGAAGATATTCTGTAGGTTTCAGAAGAAGAGTGAGTACAGGAATTGTAACAAAAGTTCTTTAGCAATAGGGTATCACATAGACAGTGAATGTAAATGTCAGCACATGTGAAGTGTTAGTCAAAATTGTGAACTGGTGAAAATATTTAGGAAAGCAGACATCAATAGAGACATTAGGAAATCAGGGAAAGTATAAAGTGAGTGATAGGATTAGACATTTGCAACAGGGCTGAGGTTGAATATATAGTCTTAGGAAGAAACAAATATGTTGTCATAAATAGGATTGACATTTGAGAGCATTAGGCAACCTGGACATAAATGTTTTTAGTAATCCATGCTCACTTTCCATTTAGGCTTTGGTACAATCATAAGTGTGACCTCTGCTTTTTGTGTCCAGAATATTACTGTGATAAATGCATACGTAGATCAGGTGACATGAGTATTTCTTCCACCATTTCTGGGAGCAACATTTTGAAGACGAATAAATTAGTATTGGGGTTACAAATAGATGTACCCTGTGTCTATGAATGTAGAGATAATGCATGAATAGACCATACTGTGAATAAATAATATAATTGGTTCCAACTTTAAATAAAGGATTGAATTGATATCTGAATATATACAGAAAATCTTATATTGATATACAATTATTCATTCCAACCAGTAATACATCTAATGGTAATATTAGGGTTATGTTTTATCATGAAGAGTGTGTGAGTTTTGCTTCAAAATGATTATGGAAATCAAAAATAATGTGTTTGAAATGAAGTCTCATGAAAAGACCAGTCAAGAAACCTGGAGGAATACATGTGTTCTGAATCAGTAAATGATTGAAAGTGAATCAAATGCCTATAAATTTGTGAACTTATGGATGAAATATATGTCCTATGATGTTCGTAAACTGTAGAAATTCTATTGTACCAGTGTTGAATAAAATGAACTTCAAAATACACATCATGTCCCATAGGAATCTACTTGCATTGATGTTAAACAGGGTCAGTTAATATAGAAATATTAGGATTGTATGCACCATTCACTGAAGTTAGTTTTCAGTAATAGGAAACAAATATGTATTTCAGGTGGATGAATATTTCTGAGAATAATCTTGTGAAATGTTGATTATAAATCCACATACATGAACATGAATGAATTTAGGTAGTGTATATAAGACACATATATTTATGAACATGAATGAATTTAGGTAGTGTATATAAGACACATATATTTTATATTTGGAAAAATTTGGAGAGTATATATATATATATATATATATATATATATATATATATATATTAAAAAACACACACAGACAATAAAATGTAGCAATATATATGCTAATCGAAATTCTTCATGAAATGTACATCAGCCACAGATGCAAAAATATTTATTTTACCGAACATCGATTTATGTATAATGTTGTTCTACTAGGAGGCTCACCCATAGGTTGAATTTTCAGTTCCAACAGAGTTTAGGAGGAGTGATCTCTTCTCACAATTTGTATTTGCCAAGTCAGACACCTCAGAAGAATATACATGTGATACCAGGTAAGATTCTATATGTGCATATAAAAATACATGTGCTTAATTGGCTACAGAGAAAGGGAGACAGGTATTCACATATTTGTTAACTTTAAAAACATGTGGAGAACTATTTCAGTTAAAAATTAGCTAGATTTATAACACCTACCCTATATCATTCAAAAGGCAAGTCCAACTATACACCATGCCTCCTCTGTACTGCTTGTATTTCCATTCTGTTTGGATTATTTTTCTCCATCATATTAGGATTAGTAGTCAGAGTCTAGTAGGTTATGGTTTAGTGTCAGGTGTCCGGGCCGGCTGGACACTTCAACGTGGGCGTTGAACCTTGTTGGGGAGGAATGAAGGGACAAGAGTGATGAGAGAAAACAGCAAGACAACAGTTCTGATCATGCTGAAAACTTTTATAGTTCTCACAGTGTATTTATATGTTGCGGATGAGAAAGCTCTCTTATCGGCAGTTGCTGGATTTCTTCACAGGGTGAGATAACCTCAGGATATTTTAGGAAGATGGATAGCCGCAGGATGTCTCAGGGTGATAGATGGCTGCGGGATGTCTCCCAGGCAGGAAATCTCGCAGGGGTCTATTTCTTGTAAGTGTCAGGCTATTCTTTGAAGGAGAACTTCCTTCTAGCCCCTGACATCTTCCCCCTTTCTTATATAAAATATTTGACCATACCTTACAGGCCAATGTTTTAGGGGGTTATAGAGGCTCTGTTTCTCTAACACGCCTTAGAATATCTACTGATCTGATCGAGCATGTTTACTAGGAGATTTCGTGGTGGCCTAGGCATGTTTTTTAAGGAGACGGCTTTGAGGGGGAAGCATGCCAACTGCCACGCACCAGAGCGTGTCACTCAGAAGACTTGGGTTTTGGGAACCATGGATCCATCCTCCTGCAGTCCTTCCTGCACCCTCTGTTATTATGGCCTAACGTCCTCACTCCATGGGTGCGTCCTCCCCCAAACAGAGGGGCCCATGGAGGACGAACCCTTATGGCAAGGGCAGAAGATGGTTGGTCAGAGCTGTTACTTAGAGTTTTATATAAGAAAGCGAGATCTGTGGGCATGTAACCTTAAGAAATAAGCTTGTGAGGAGGGTAGAACATCCTTTTAAATGTTTGCAGCACGGTCTTCCATATCCAGGCGATGATAGTGGACCTGTAGGGGCTTAGAGGCCAAAATATTAATCTGTTCTTTAATAAATTGTAACAGCCTGTTTATAATGCAGGGTCGTAGGGACACCATTAAAAGTAAACCCAACAAAGGGCCTAATAGGGGAAGAAGATAGGGCAGAAATCCATTAAGCCCAGTCCAGAGGGGATTTTCAAATATTTCCCTTCGTCTCTTTTCTAGATCTTCTTGAAGCTGCTTAATTTTAGTGCATACTATGCCAGAATTATTGGCATAAATGCAGCATCGTTCCCCTAAGGCCAAGCAAATACCTCCCTGGTTAGCTGTCAGCAAATTTAAGCCTCGTCTTTTTTGAAGGAACACTTCTGTCAGGGAGTCTATTTGGTCCTGCAAATCTTTAATGCTTCATGATAGAGTTTTTATCAGTTGTTACTGATAGAGTTTATAATTTGTTGAGACAGGCGATGGTAAGAGTGAATAGACGTGCCTAAGCCAGTGTACCTGTGCCCACAGGAACTGTTATTCCAAGGCTGGCAGATTGTTGGCTGCATCTGAAAAAGAAGAAATTTTGTCCTCATGAGGAGTCCCTCTGTCCCTGTTTTGAGGTAAGTCATTAACCTGTTTAACCAGGAGTTCTGGTAACCATCTTGGGGCTGTTTGATCTTGGTCCAAAACATAAGCTGAGCCTCCTCCCCAGATGAGGACAGGATCTGGGCCTTTTTATTTATTTGTAAGGGGATTGTGTCACATAACAGGTGGGCGAACAGAATTGGACGAGGGATGGCAGTGTCTGTCTGCTGCCGAATGGCCTTCATTGTCTAGGGTAAGAAAAATAAGGGCAAATAATGCATTGTTAAGGCGATGCCTGGGTGTGGTAAATACAAGGGAGGAAGCCTTAAGGAGGGTTAGCCAAGTTTTTAAGTTAAGGTGGGCAAGTTCCACAATGCCTTGGCCCTGAGGGTTGTATGGAATTCCAGGAGTATGACAAATTTGCAAGGTAGCACAAAACTGTTTAAACTTGGCAATGGTATATGTAGGATAAATATCTGTTTTAATATGTATTGGTTTACCCATAACAGAAAAGGCTGAAACAAGAAGAGAAAGGACATCTTTGGTAGCCTCTCCAGAATGTGGTGATGCAAAAATAAAGCCGCTGAAGGTATCTACAGAAATGTGTATATATATTTGGCTATTACAAATTCAAGAAAATGAGTAACATCCATTTGCCAAAACTGATCGGGCAGTAATCCTCGGGGATTAACTCCCAAGTGTTGAATGGGGAGGGAGACAGCGCAACTAGGGCATGCTTTTACTATTTCTCGTGCCTGTTGCCTGGTAATTTTACAAAGTAATCAAAGGCTCTGGAAATTTAAATGGTGTAGATTGTGTAACTCCGTGGCCTTTTGAATGGAGCCAACAAAAATTGGAAAGATGGAACGAGTTGCTGCATCAGCTTGGGCATTACCTTGAATTAGAGGGCTGGAAAGATCAGAGTGTGCCCTTATGTGTCCTAAGAAAAATGGGTGTTGTCTGACCTGAATTAGCTGCTGAAGCTGGTGAAACAGAAAGGCCGCATTGTTAGAAGCCTTAATGGGGGGGTGAAATCACCAGCAGGTGCACAGAATGAGCAATGTAGCCACTGTCTTTATAAATATTAACAGGATTATAAAAAATGTTATAAAAACTTGTGTTATGTCAAACAATTCCACAAACTGTGGTGACTGATAGACAGTATCAAAGGTGGTAGGCTGGTTATTGACAACAAAGACCGCTCGGCCATTACAGGAACCGTCTGTAAAGACAGTAAGGGCTTGAGGAATGGGAGCATTTTGAGTAATTTCAGGAAAAGTAAATGGATGTAACTGGACAAATTGTAAAGGGGGGTCATTGGGGAGGTGGTGGTCAATTGTTCCCAAAAGCCTGATAGGGAAATACCTCATTCATCCCTTGTCTCTAGTAAAAATTGGGTTTGGTCCTTAGTATATGGAATAAAAATATTATCAGGGTCTTTGCCAAAATGTTGTAGAGAAATCAAATGACCTTTAAAAATAATAGAAGCTACCTGAGCAAGATAAACAGTAATAACCTTCGAGGATGTGGTGGGTAAATGGACCCAAAACAAGGGGCAGTCTTTATTTTTAAAATGTGGATCTCGCTGCCAAAATATTCCTGTGGGTGTATGAGGAGTGTGTAAAATAACCAGAACCAGAGGAAGGTAATAAGAAATTTGCGTAACAAATTGTTGGGCAATGGCTTCTGTGACTTGGTTTAATGCCTGTCATGCCTTGGGAGTAAGATTTTGAGGGGAGGAGGGGTGGGAATTACCTCTCAAAATATCATTAAGGGTCAAAAGTACACAAGTGCATAATTTTAAATATGTTATTAGCCATTGAATATGCCTCAGTAATTTCTGAAAATCTTTAAGGGTGTGAAGATGGTCCACACGTAGTTGTATTTTAGAAATTTGGATCTGATTTCTGTAGAATTTTAAGGCCCAAACTTTTATAAGAGTCCTGTGTTTGAACCTTATTAGGAGCTATCTGTAGTCCCAAGGTAGTGAGGATTTTGTAAAAGTCCAAGTAACAATTATTAAGATCATGGGTATTAGGTGCAGCAATTAACAAATCATCCATGTAATGTAAAATATAAATTTGTGGCCCTCGCTCTCTCAGAGGGTCTACTTCTTGAGCAACGTATTTTTGGCAAAGAGTAGTGATGTTGGCCATACCTTGGGGAAGAACCTTCCATTGAAGTCTCTGCATAGGGCCCTGAATATTAATGCAAGAAAGACTAAAGGCAAAATAGGGTCTATCCACAGGATGCAAAGGAATGGTAAAAAAGCAATCTTTTAAGTCCATAACCATTTTACAATAGTTTTTGGAAATAGCCACTGGTGTGGGAATGTCTGGCTGTAGTGCTCCCATCGGGAGTATAACTTTATTAATGGCACACAAATCTTGTAAAAGGCGCCACTTGCCTGATTTTTTCTTGATAACAAAAATAGGAGTGTACGATGGTGAGGTTGAGGGCTCTACATGGCGGGCTGCCAGCTGTTCCTTCACTAACATGGAGGCAGCCTCCAAATTTTCTTGGGTAAGGGGCCACTGATCCACCCACACAAGAGTCTGAGTCTCCCAAATAATTTTATCTCCATGGGAACAGGAGGGTCAGGAACCGACACTAAAAATCCAAATATCCAAGTCCATATGTATTTTTTTTTATGGGTTGTATAGGCTCCACCAGTCCTTGTCTCAGCCTCCCAAGGCCTGTACCAGGGACAAAATTCATACGGAGCATTTGATGAGTCACCATGGAATTGGGACTGGCAAGAATAACTTCTATTTGACTCAAAATATCTCCAGCCCATAGGTAAACAGGGAGGTCAGAAACAACGAAAGAAGTGACAGTTCCCTTATTACCCTCTTTATCAATCCAGCTAAGAGCAGTAGAGCTGACCAGAGGATTTTTTGACTTTCCTATCCCTTTAAGGTCAGTCAAGGATGGGGTGAGGGGCCAACCTGATCGCCAGTATTTTTGAGAAATAATTGTCGCATCAGCTCCAGTAACTACAATTGCTTGGTATTCCTTTCCTTCAATAAGTAAGGTAAGGGTGTGTCTAATATGAGAAATGGGATGAACCCAATATACCTCAGAGGAGCCCAAGGAGGCAGTCCCCCACAGTAGGTTTGGGAGGTGGAAATGCCCCTTAATCTAAGGGAAGAAGTATTAATTGTGCAAGACTTTTTCCTCCTGGGATGGCCGCAATTCTATTAATAACTGTGGCCAGTATTTTTATTTCTCCAGTGAAATCATTATCATTAATGCCAGGGAAGACCTGAACACCTTGTAAGGTAGTAGAGCCTCTTCCAAGAATAAGGGCACATGTATGAGATGGAGGGGCACCCATAATTCCAGTTCATATTATCTGGGGCCCTTGCATTGAGTCTAATATTGTATCAGTGGTGGCACAGAGGTCCAATCCTGCACTGCCTGGAGTGGGTTGTTGGAGGGAGCCAATTGTGGAGAAGGATTTTGAGGTAGGTTGGGAGTTTGGGAGGGAACAAACCTCATTGCCCCAGGGAGTTTCCTGAGAAGTAGGAAGAAATAGGCTGTCTGAGGGCATTTGTCATTGATCTACACTCACTGGCCCAGTGATGACCTTTACCATATCAAGGACAAAGTGTAGCTGGGGTCGGTTTAGCTCCAGTTTGAGGAGACACTATTCTTACTCTTTATTTGCCTGTCGGACACCTGCGTGCAAAATGGCCTGGTTGTTTACAAGTAAAGCAAGTACTTGAGCCAGTATTGTAAAAGGCCTTGGTAAATGCGGCACTAATTTGAGACCCATGGCATGGGCTGCACCCACGCCTGCACAGATTCTAATAAAGTCAGAAAGTTTCCCTTTATCCTTATGATGTCGAAGAACATCCTGACATGCCGGGTTGACATTTTCAAAGGCAAGATGTTTTACAAAGGTGCTTTCGCTTTCGCTTGGTCCAAGCAAGCATTCCACAGCTAGGTAAAGCCGGGGAACAAAGTCGCTATAAGGCTCGTCGGGCCCTTGTCGAGTTCTTGCCAGGGAAGTGATAGCCGAGGCCCTTTCAGGGAGGCGTCTCCAAGCAACTAAGCCAGCCATCGAAATCTGCGCAAAAAGTCCAGCAGGGAAACGTGCCCGTTTAGTTTTAGTGTCAAAAGTTGCATTGCCCACTAGCTTAACATAAGTCCAGGATTTAGAGGAGGCCTTTGTTAATTTTTTTTTGAGTAGTTTCTGACAGGGCTCTTTGAAATCTGCATTCCATAGCAGGAAGTCTCTGGCACTGAGGGCAGCTAGGTCTAAAAATTTCCAATCATTGGGAGTAAGAAATTGTGTGCTGCAGCTTTCTAATAAAGCCAACGTATAGGGCACAGTGGGGCCATAGTGAGCACAAGCCTTTTTAAGTTTTTCAAGAAAATGGAGGCTAAAATTTTGTAGACACTCTGGGTTCCTTCCTGCCTAGGGGTGAACTCCTCATCCTCTAAGTCCTGATCTCCTTGATCCATTTCCCCCACTTCCTCCTCTTTTTCCTCTTCTAAGTCTTTGACCTCAGCCTGGGCAGGCTTATCTATCTGACTGGTGGTGACTGGAAGGCAAGCACAGGCCGATGGAGTGGCTTCGCCTTTGTATTAGACCACTGTGGGCCAGCTTGTGTTGACTCCATTCCTAAGGCTAATGAAGAGAGCTCAGAGTCAAGGGATCTTTATTCTTTTAAAAATTGGATCTGTTCCCGTCCATGTTGGAGAGACTCTCTCAAGGGAGCCAGGTTAGGCAAGGGAAGTGGGGAAAAAATATCTGGGGGGACATTTGGCCCCTGAAGGGCCAGAGCACAAAAGGCAGGAGGGATATAGGAGGGAGGGGAATGTGTAAGTCCTATAGTCTGTGGCAGGGTCCTGAGAGGTGGAGAGTCTTCTGAATGGTAGCGAGCTGCTTCCTTCTCCAAGGTAGCCTCCTTCCCAGGGGTCAATGTTTCTCCGGGATTTAAAACTGCATAAAGGCGGTTGGAAACCATTGGAGCCTAATTCATTAGGGTGGGATTTTGAGGAAGATCAGGAAGGTCCCAGGGTCCTGGGGAGACTAAGAAGGGTCTATGTCTATACTAACTGATGGGCATGCCGAGAAGGGACGAGAGGTCTTTTGCATAGTCTCTTCCCCAATCCTGACAAGTATTAAGGTACCATTGTCAAAGGGTGAACTTTTATGAATTTCACTAATTTATTTCCAGAAAGAAAAGGTAGGAACAGGCACTTTTTCTGGGCCAAAGTATTCATAATAATCTTTTAAAGTGTCTCCTACTCTAAGCCATCTTTTACCATCAATGGTACCTTCAAGGGGAAACCATGGAAAACATTCTTCGATGTATGAAAAGAAAAATATTAAGTCATTTTTCTTAACACGTGCCCCCCCATGTATTTAAGGATTCCTTGTGGCCTGACAAAAACAAATCATGTGACGAAACTGCTTGTCCCATGGTGGGTCACTCACTGTGCGTCATCCCCACTCTCCTCCTGGATCTGTCTCTCAGTGGTGTCTGCTGAGGCAATCGCGAGCTCCACTTGTCCAAATCTTCCAGAAGGACAGGGTTCCCCCTCAGTCAAAGGCTTGAGCCCCAGTCATTGGGCGCTAGTTGTCCTGGCCTGCAGGACACATCAACGTGGGTAGCAAACCTAGATGGGGAGGAATGAAGGGACAAGAGACACGAGAGATGACAGCAAGACAAAAGTTCTGATCAAGCTGCAAACTTTTATTGTTCACACAGAGGAATTTATATGCTGGAGATTTGAAAGCTCTCTTATCAGCAGTTCCTGGATGTCTTCACAAGGTGAGATAACCTCAGGATATTTCAGGAAGACAGATGGCCACAGGATGTCTCAGGAACACAGATGACTACAGGATGTCTCCCAGACAGGATGTCTCCCTGGGGGCTGTTTCTTGTAAGTGTCAGGCTATTCTTTGAAGGAGAATTCCTTCTACCCCTTACAGTCAGGGATTCAGTATTTCAAATGGAAAATTGGAGAAAGAATCCAATGTGTATGCAAATATGTGCTACCCAAAAATCTTCCCACTCTCATCCAGAACAATGCCTTGACATTACCTTCACCCCAAGTAAGACACAATTAGAGGAGAAGAGTTAGAAAATCTGTGAATACACATCAAGAATGGAAAATGCTCAGGAGTTCACAACCTTGGAGGTGGTAGAGGAGTTTCCAAATGTAAGGGAGAGGGTAAAACTCCACAAACATGGAGCTCTGCTAGACTAAAGACTTTTTGAGAAACTGCCTCTGAGGTTGGGCACTTGAAATATATGTTGTTGTCAGGAGCTTTAGCTCCCTTTGTAGTGAGACCATCAAGCTGGGTCTGCATGTATGTGACCTGGAGGACATGGTTTCTTATTTTCCAAAGGACATGAGGCAGCAGTGCTGAATTCTCTCTTTGTAGGTAAACTGTTGTCACTGAGTGCTAAGTGTCTTCCAGTTTGGAAGCCATTTGCTCATCCTCCAATTTTGTTGTGTTTCTTGCAGTTGCACTGGGAGTTTGGTATTTGCTTCATGAAATACGAAGAGTTCAACTGGGACACAGTACTGGAGGGAGTTCTGTCACATGTGATGGGTAAGGGTCTGCGGGAGAATGCACCAACCAGGCTTCTATCCCACATAGCTTGCCCCCTTCACCATAGCAATCTGATTCTAAACATTGCACTGAAACCTCTCCATATAACAACATACCTTTACATACAAGGGTCTGGGGGCTGCACCATGTCAGTCACAAACCATTTGAAAGCCAATGGCAGATCCACATCACCCAACCACAAATGTTTTAACACACACCTTCACACCACTTCTCTAGGCCGACTACTCAGCAGGGTCCAAATTACTGCCATCTCTGTTCTACACCATTTTCATGAAACCCAATCAAACAGGCACTGTCTGTTATACTCGTGATCATCAATAGAACATCCAAAGATTCTACAGTGTGAAGTGGTCATGGGAATTTCAAAAATTTCATGGTAATTATCAGACATTTTTCAAGGATGAAGTTGGAGGCACTGTGGGTTTCAATTCATTCAGGAACCATTAAATGGAGAGGAAGCTCATTTCATTGAAAATTCTGGAGAATTCTAACAGGCAAGGCTTCCCAAAGACAGGCAAAAAGGTCACATAAAGCCAGGCGTTTGAGGTCTACAATGTGTGGTCCATGTGTGTTTTGACTTGCAACTATGGCTGCCAATTCTTTAAGAATAAAATTATGTGATATTCTTCCTGAGATTCCCAGTGCTCTGTGGAAAGCCACCCTGGGCCTAGATCTCAGTTTCCAAGGGCAACTCTCATGTGTGGCATCCTAAAATCCCAACACAATACATGGCAATACTTCTTTGAGGTCCATTCCAAAACTCAGTCTCTAAGGGGAATCACACCAGTGTTCAAGACCAGGTGGACCCATCATCTTTTCCAACAGCCACAAAAATGACCACAATTAAAACCAAAACACTTCCACATGGCCCTCATCTTCTTTCATATCGACACTCATCATAACCTCAGGCTGTAGTTTTTCATGAGGGGCACAGGCAAGGACAGTATCCAAAATAAGGTCCCTTGCCCACATTTGCCTAAAGTCAATGTGGCTGGGAAACCCTTCTAGTGAACCAGGAGTGATCAAAGAGGCCTGCCCTTAATACTGCTCTGATTCTCCATTTTGAGGGGTAATGAATGTGGGGTTTAGATTCTTTATGTTAATTGGAGTCATGAGAAACCTATGAACGTATGATCTAGTCTCTGCAGGGCTTTGAAGAACTCATTTGACCCAAAGGATCCCTATTCTCATAGATGGACATCAGGAACCTTACAGAGGAAGGTGAGAGACTTCATCCACAATGACTGCTCTTTTGGCTCTTTTGGTTTTGGATGCAAACGTGGGATCCTTCTTTAGATCCATCAGGTGCTAAGAATCTAAGCCATAGCCTCACACAGGGCCAAGAGGCTGATTCAGACACATCCCTTTCCAAAGCAATTAAGCAAGGAGCCACAGATGATGCCCATTCATTTCCATTTGAAAACTCTTTTCTTCAGGCTTCCCAAAGGGGTGGACTGAGGCAAAAAACTTCCTGACATTCAGAGCAACAGAACAATAGGTAATTAAAAGTACCAAAGCAGGGTTTCTTCACTGAGACTTGTCAGAAGCCAGTGGTGAGCCACTATCTGTTTTCTCATACAAGCCCCCTCTTCAGAGCTTTCCTGGCATATGGCCATTCTCACATCTGTAGGTACCAAGATAGGCTGACTCTGTCCTTGGTAATTCAAAACTAGTGACACCACTGGGAGTGGGACTGGGACTGGCTCTGTGTGCCTGGCTTCCTGGATGCCAATTTCCATCACCGAGGAAGTGAGGTGAGGTCACTTCCTTCAGGATCTGAATGAGGTCACTGCCTTGGCAACCACTTTGTCCTAACAGTTGCTTCCAAGGGTCCCATGAGGTGGAGGCTTCCCCTACTTAATGTGACAATTTCACAAGTTAAAATGGTATATCAACCATTGGCACCCGGGAACAGCTCTCCATACAGGCCTGATTTGGTCCATCTTCTCTACATTAAGAAGAGAGAAGCTGATTAAGACACAACCCTACATCCCAACCCTACATCCTGACCAGGTTGTTTGCCATTGAAGATGACTTGTGGTCTCTCATGTCCTTCATAGCTGCCTACATATTCTCCAGGGATACTTTCAGCATGGACCTTTGAAGTTCTCAGCAGGTAGAGGATCCCTACATTTCAGTATTATAAGACCACCTCTGTCCCTGCTCTTCTGTAAAGTAAGATTGAGGGAACACTGTATGTTTAGGGTTAATAACAGGTTCAATTTGGATTAGGAATCATTTTCTGGATGAATAATGGTATTGGCAACCTGTGAAATTTATAAGAATATAGAGGTGAACTGTGTGTATGAAAATAGAAATCCAAGTAAGATTGGAAGCCCAGAAGTGCATTGGGCCCTTGATTGTGATACTGAGCATTGAATTACATTCTGCACAGATGTCTCAGATAAATTGATATACAATGGCATAGGACATTGTACCTTGGATGATTGAATGTAGAAGCGAACATCCGGTCAAAAAGGGATAGTCAGTAGGAATAGGAAGATAGTAGGTAGGTATAGGAAGAAGGGTGAGTGTATGATTTGGAACAAAATTTCTTTAGCAACAGGGTTTCGGATAGAAAATGAATTTAAATGTCAGCACATGTGAAGAGTCTGTCACAATGATGAAGTGGGAAAAATATGTAGGTAAGCAGATATCAATAGAGACATTATGAAATCAGGGTTGAGTTTGAATATGCAATCTTAGGAAGAAACAAATATGTAGTCATCAATAGGATTGACATTTGAGAGCATAAGTAATCTTGGACATGGATGATTTTAGTAATCCATGTTAATTTTCCATTTTGGCTTTGGTACAATCATAAATGTGAACTTTGAATTTAGTGTCCAGAATATTTCTGTGAATAAATGTATATGTAGATCAGGTGACATGAGTATTTCTTCTACCATTTCTGGGAGCAATATTGACTGACTACTTCTGATTGATAGGTACAGATTCTTTATGTGAATTGGAATCATGAGAAACCCAAGCACCTCTTCAGGGATTGAAGAACTCATATGACCCAAAGGATCCCTATTCTCAATTGATGGAGGTCAGGAATCTAACAGAGGAAGGGAAGATACTTCATCCAAAATGACTGAAATTTTTGCCATTTTGGTTTTGGATGCACACATGGGATCTTTCTTTAGATCCATCAGGTGCTGAGAATCTAAGTCACAGCCTCACACAGGGCCAAGAGGCTGATTCAGACACATCCCTTTCCAAAGAAATTTAGCAAAGAGCCATAGGTGATGCCCATTCATTTCCATTTGAAAACTGTTTTCTTCAGGCTTTACAAAGGGTTGGCCTGAGGTAAAGAACTTCCTGACATTCAGGGCAACAGAAAAATTGGTAAGCAAAAGGCCCAAAGCAGGGTTTCTGCACTGAGACTTTCCTGGTCACACTGTCCCTGCTCTTCTGTAAAGTTAGATTGAGGGAACAGTGTATGGTTAGGGTTAATAACACGTTCGATTTGGGTTGGGAATCATTCTGCAGGATGAATATTCGTACTGGGAATCTGCAATAATTACAAGAATATATAGGTAAAATAAAAGTATGAAAACAGAAATCTAGGCAAGATTTGAAGCTCAGATGGGCATTGGGCCCTTGAGTGGGTTACTTAGCTTTGAATTATGTTCTGCACAGATGTCTCAGATAAATCGATATACAATGACATAGGACCTTGTACCTTGGATGATTGAAAGTTGAAGAGAACATCCAGTCATAAAGGGAAAGTCCATAGGTTTAGGACGATAGTCTCTAGGTTTAGAAACAACAATGAGTATAGGATTTGGACCAAACGTTCTTTAGCAATTGGTTTTCAATAAGAGAGTGAATGTAAATATCAGCACATGTGAAGAGTCAGACACAATGATGAAATGGGGAAAATATGTAGGAAAGCAGATATCAATAGAGACATTAACAAATCAGGCAATGTATAAAGTGAGGGATAGGATTAGACATTTTCAACAGGGTTGAGTTTGAATATATAATCTTAGAAAGAAACAAATACATAGGATTTATCAATAGGATTTACATTTTAGAGCATTAAGCAACCGGGACATGGATATTTTTAGTAATCCATGCTCACTTTCCTTTTAGGCTTTGCTACAATCGTAAGAGTGACTTTTGCTTTCTGTGTCCAGAATATTACTGTGTTAAAATTTATATGTAGATCAGGTGACATGAGCATTTCTTCCACCATTACTGGGAGCAATATTTTGAAGACGTATAAATATTGAGGGAACAAAGTGGAGTACCCTGTGTCAATGGATATAGAAATAATGTATGAATAGACGATACTGTGAATAAATAATATAACTGGTTCCAACTTTAAATAGTGGATTGATTTGATATCTGAAAATATACTGGAAATCTTAAACTGATATTCATACATTCACTACAACCAGGTATACATCTAACGGTAATATTAGGGTTATGGTTTATCATGAAGAGTGTGTGAGTTTTGCTTCAAATATGATTATGAAAATCAAAAATAATGTGTTTGGAAAGAAGTCTCATGACAAGACCAGTCAAGAACACTGGAGGAATAAATGTGTTCTGAAGCAGGAGGTGATTAAAATTGAAACAAATGCTTATAAATTTGTGAACTTGTGGATGAAAGATATATCATATGATGTGCATTAACTGAAGAAATAGTAATGTACCACTGTTTAATAAAAATGAACCGCAAAATACACATCATGTCCCATAGGAAAATGCTTGCATTGATGTTGAACTTGGTTTTACTGTAGAAATATTAGGATTTGTGTGCACCATTCACTGAAGTTAGTCTTCAGTACTAGGAAACAAATCTGTATTAAAGTTGGATGAATATTTCTGAGAATAATCTTGTGAAAAGTTGATCATAAATCCACATACATAAATATGAATGATTTTAAGGAGTGTATAATAAGATTCATGTATTTCATATTTTGAAAAATTTGGAGAGTATATATATATATATATATATATATATATATATATATATATAAATAAATATATACACACACACACACACACACACACACACACACACAGAGAGAGGCAGACATTTAAACTAGCAATATATTTGCCAATTGAAATTCATCATGAAATATGTAACATCCACAGGTGCAAAAATATTGATTTCACTGAAAATGGATCTATATATAATATTGTTCTAATAACAAGCTCACCCATAGGTTGAATTCTCAATTCCAACAGTGTTTAAGAGGAGTGATCTCTTCTCATAACTTGTATATGCCTAGTCAGCAACCTCACAAAAATGTACGTTTGATAACAGGTAGGATTCTATATGTGCATATAAAAATACATGTGCTGAATAGTCTACAGAGAAAGGAGACACCAATTTGTTGAGAGCCACAGCTTAAGGGGCCCCATCAAACTTCCAGTTACCAGCAACATTCCCCTGTGAGATGATTATTGGCTCACAGCGGCCCCAGCAACATCTAGCTGATTGGCTCCTCTGTGGTGATGCACAATGGAGATGCTCATTGAGCTTTTTCCCCGCTCTTTCCGACTGCCAGCTGATGATTGGCTCACAGCAGCCCCAGCAACATCAAGCTGATTGGCTCCTCTGCCATGATGCACATTGGGCAGTTTCCCTGCCCTTTCAGACCACAGAGCTGCTCATTGTGGGACTTTTTTGGCTCCACCCACCTGACCCAGCCATATGGCCTCAAGAGCAGGAGGATTGTGGGAGGTGGAGAGGCTTGTGGGTGTGACAGAAACTTTGCAAGGAAGCCAGTGGTGGCAGTTGGGCTCTGAGGGTTTTTCCTAAGGAGCTGTTTTGCTTGGCGTGTGTGGTTCTAAAAATAAACTTTGTTTCTTTTGAAAAGTCGCTCTTGAATCGTGCCCAGCCAGACTGCAGCATTTGGTGGCTCGCACGGGGAGCCACTGAGGGTAAGTGATAAGGTAAACTGCTAGCCCCTGAGGGAAGGGCAAGAGGATCGGTAGCCATTTTAAGATTCCTCTTTTGTTTTGCTTCACTTTTGTTGCCTGTCCATGGAGATGAGTGAGATGGATGAAAAACCGCTCACATCTGAGAAAAAAATTATTTACTTCTGAGGAACAGATAGGGAGAAAGGACGGATGCACATGTCAGTAGGATATAAAGGCTATAATGACTTTTTGTTTTTCCCTTTTTATTTTATTCTGTCTCGGTTTTGTTTGGCATCGTCTTGTTGGGTTGTATTATAGTAGAAATACAGGATCAGAAATTAGTAAAAAAACAAACTGAAAGAGTGTTAAGTAAATTGTTAGAGGAAGGAGGCACCTCAGTAAAGTCAAGAACAGTCAGGGCATACGTTGATACAATACAAAAATGTAGCCCATGGATTTTTAAGGAGTTGTTAAATATACCATAATGGAACCATCATGGTGAAGATTTAAAAGGGGGGAAAAGAACAGCCCAGGGACTCTGACAGTTGGCACATTGCCATTGAGGACGTTTATATCTTGTTTGCTTAGTCCAAAGGCTTCAGATCAGACAAAGAGGAACAAAGCTTAGGTCAGAAAAAGCCATCAGGGGCAAAGTTACAAAAGGAGACTGCTACTAACAACTTTCAATAACTAGAGGGTGTAAGTGTCCAACCAACAGCACCTCCTCTACAGGAGACTGTTACTAACACATTTCTATCACCAGAGTATGTAAATGTCCAAATAACAAGGCCACCTCCATATGCTAGGAGGCCCCCAAACCCCGCAGTTGATAGTTCGGTTCCTGAGACAGGATCTCAAGTATTAACATGCCCTGTATTTGAGGTAGGAGGGCAGCGAATTCACCATGCTTTAAATTTCAAAATAGTGAAGCAGCTAAAAGGGGCTGTAACAACCTATGGTCCTCAAGTACCCTTCATTGTAAGCTTGGTCGAATCCATTAACAACTTGAAAATGATGCCAGTAGATTGGGCTAATATGTGTAAAGCTGTGCTAAATGGAGGTCAATACCTTTTATGGAAGGTTGCCAATGAGGAATTTTGCAAGGAGACGGCTAGGTGAAATGCAGAAGCTGGTTATCCTCCGAGAAATCTAGATATGTTGTTAGGAAAGGGACCTTATGAGGACCAGCAGCAACAAACTGCATATGATCCTGGCGTATACGCACAAATTGCTGCAGAGGCGGTTAGGGCATGGAAGACTTTACAAGGACATAGAGGTTTACAAGGTCAATTATCTAAGGTAACACAAGGAGCTAATGAATCTTACACTGAATTTGTAGATAGGCTTATTCAAACAGCTACCAGAGTTTTGGGGAATACAGAACAAGCAATGCCATTAATAAAAAACTGGCTTATGACCAAGCGAATCGTAGGTGCAGAGATATCACTAGACCATGGAAACATGAAGATTTAAACACATATATTAAATTATGTAAAGACATTAATGAATAAGAGGAAGTCATGGCAGCTGCAGTAAAACAGGCTTTAGATGCCAGAGACATCAATGAACAAGGGCAATTTGTGGCAGCTGCATTAAACAGGCTTTAGATGCAAGGCCAGGAACATGCTACAATTGTGAACAAACAGGACATTTTAAAAGGAATTGCTCCATAGGAAGAGGGTTTAACAAAAATAGGTACCAAAGGAGTAGAATACTGGGTATTTGCCCACGATGCCGTAGAGGGAGACATTGGGCTAATGAATGCCGTTCTCAAACCACCATAGAGGGTACTTCATTATCAAAAACGAACAAGGACTAGCTGTTTATCCACGATATCATGGAGAAAGGCACCGGGCTCCATTGCCAAAAAATGGACAGGGGAGCCCAATGCTCTGGGGCCCAAAACCACAAATATACGGAGCACTGGAGGAACCCAGCAACCCCATCAGTGTAGTGCCCAGGACACATTGTGCATCAGACTCCTCATCAGACAAATCAGAGGGAGCGCAGGGTTAGACATCTGCACCTCCGTCAGATCAGTACTAACTGTAGAGATGGGGGTTCAAATCATTCACACATGGTGAAAGGACCTCTTCTCAAAGGAACAGTAGGCTTATTATTGGGACGCAGCTCTTCTAATCTAAAAGGACTTATGATAAGTCCTTGGGTAATTGATCCCGATTATGAAGGTGAAATAAAATTTATAGCCAGTTCTCCAAAGGACATATCAGTAATTTCACCAGGAGATAGAATAGCACAGTTACTAATAATACTCAGTCTGCATCATAAATTTTCCAGTCGTGCTGTAGAAAGAGGTTCCAAGGGATTAGGCTCCACAGGTGTAGATTTGGTTATGCTTTCTTTAAATTTAGATTCTCGCCCCAGGCTAAAACTAAATATTCAAGGACATGAATTTAATGGGCTACTTGATACAGGTGCAGATGTTAGCATTGTCTCTCATCAAGAATGGCCAAAACATTGGCCATTACAACAATACACTCAAACACTTTGAGACCTAGGAGTGGCAACTAATCCCCATAGAAGTGCAATGGTATTGGATTGGAAGGATCCTGAAGAATGTGAAGGAACTATACAGCCATATGTATTGGATAATCTTCCCGTAAATTTATGGGGATGAGATGTCCTAGATCAATTAGGTTTGACATTAACAAATAACATCAATCAAAATGTACCCACTATTATGGCTAGAGAAGGTTTTAGGAAAGGAAAAAGATTAGAAAAACAAGAACAAGGTATAGCAGCACCAATACAAATAGACCAAGCAACAGACAGACATGGGTTGGATTTTCAGAAAGGGCCACTGAGACAATAAAAATTACTTGGAAATCAGAAAGACCAGTATGGCTTCTTCAGTGGACCCTGACTAAAGAAAAGATACAAGCAGCCCAGTTCCTGGTCAAACAACAATTAGCGGAAGAACATATACAACCTTCTGTATCTCCCCATTATACTTTCATTTCTGTCATCAAAAAGAAATCTGGTAAATGGAGATTATTGCAAGATTTAAGAGCCATTAATAATGAGATGGTTATTTTGGGACCTGCTCAATCAAGGATTCCTCAATTGTCTGCTTTGCCAAAAACTTGGTATGTTTTAGTTATACATATTAAAGATTGTTTTTTTTTTCATTTCCAATTCTTCTTGAGGATAGTCCAAGTTTTGCATTTACTATCCCTGCACTGAATCATGAAGGTCCTGATCAGAGGTATGAGTGGAAAGTACTCCCTCAAGGGATGGCTAACAGCCCAACTATTTGTCATATTTATGTTAACAAAGTAATCCAGCCACTTAGAAATCAAAATCCTGAACTACAAATATTTCACAATATGGATGATATGTTATTAGCACACAAGTTAAAAACCCATTGCTAGAATGTTGTGCCACACTTACAAACTTATTAAAAAATTATAATCTAGGGATATCAATTGATAAAATACAATTAAATTTTCCAATTAATTATTTAGGAGTTCTATTATCCTCAACCATGGTCAGTCCACCAAAAATTCAAATACGAGTAGATCAACTCAAATCAATTAATGACTTTCAGAAGTTATTAGGAGACATTAATTGGATAAGGCCTTATCTAGGTATACCAACAGGAGAGTTGGGACCTATATTTGATATCCTAAAAGGTCCATCTGATCCAAATTCACCCAGAATTTAACGCCTGAAGCAATAAAGGCATTAAAAATCATTGAAACATATATGGGAAATATGCATTTGGATAGATTTGATAAAATAATGCCTTTATTATTTATTGTGCTACCAACAAAAAATATTCCTACAGGAGTATTTTGGCAAGAAGGTCCATTATTATGGATACATTTATCTTATTCTTCTAACACTATTATTACTAGGTGTCCTGAGGCTGAGGGACAATTAATACTCATAGGAATAAAAGCAGCAAAGGGAGTGTTTCGAATTTCTCCCAATAAAATTATTACTCCATACACTATGAATCAAATTGATGAATTAGCTAATGAGTTAAATACTTGGGCAATAATCATGTGTAAATCTAATGTTTTATTTGATCACCACTTACCATCTAATCTTTTATTGTCTTTTGGGTCATTGCATCCTGTAATTTTTCCAAAAATTAGAAGAAAACTCCTATCATGAATGCTCCAAATATATTCACTGATGGGTCAAATAATGGTAAAGCAGCAATAGTTACACCTGATCAAATTTTTACATTTTTAGCACCCCAAAAATCAGCTCAAAAGGTAGAGCTTAATGCAGTATTATAAGCTTTTGTGATGTTTAAAGATTCTGTGTTTAATTTATTTTGCAATAGTCAGTATATAGTTAATGCTATAGTATCTCTTGAAGATGCTGGTAGGATTTCCCCTTCCTCTACTGTTTTCTCTTTCCTTTCCAGTATACAAAGTCTAATCTGGGACAGAAAATATCCATTCTTAATAGGACATATCTGGGCACATACAGGATTGCCTGGAGCCCTTAGTTTGGGCAATGATTTAGCAGGTAAAACTACACATGACATACATACATATTTTCTGTACACTAGAAGAAGCTATAAATTTTCATAAAAAGTTCATTATCAATGCTAATACTTTACAAAAGCATTTTAAAATAACTAAGGAACAAGCTAGACAAATAATAAAACAATGTCAAAATTGTGTGAACATTTTACCACATTTTAATCTTAGAGTCAATCGTAGAGGATTGATACCTTACCATATATGGCAGATGGATGTCACACACTTGCCAGAATTTGGAAAATTAAAATATTTGCATGTTACAGTTGATACTTCTTCTGGATTTTTGATGGGCTCCCTTCATGGGGGAAAAAAACTAAAGATGTTATAGCTCATTGCTTACAAAATTTTGCCACTGTGGTCATTCCAAAGCAGTTAAAAACTGATAATGCCCCCGGTTATACTTCTACCTCTTTTAAACCATTTTGCTCATCCTTTGGCATTACTCATATATCAGGAAACCCATACAATCCACAGGGACAAGCCATAGTTGAAAGAGCACATCACACTATTAAAATGTACTCATTAAAGTAAGAAGACAGAATTGGGAAGGGATATAAATTCCCCAAAGATAAACTTAAAATAACCCTTTTTACTCTAAACTTTTTAAATTTGGATTTTCAGGACTTAGTGCTGCAGAAAGGCATAAGTGTCCAAAAAATGTGTATATGCCCGAGGTACTTTGGAAGGATATTCTAACAGGACAATGGAAAGGTCCTGACCCATTAATTTTCTGGAGTTGGAGGTCTGTTTGTGGGTTTCCACAGGAAGAACAGCAGCCGATTTGGATTCCAGAGAGATTAACTAAGATCCCGACCCAGTGATTGCCTGGAGTCGGGGGTCTGTTTATGTGTTTCCACAGGGAGAACAGCAGCCGATTTGGATTCCAGAGAGATTAACTGAAGCGATTTCGATAGACCAAAATAAGATGATTTGGCTCAAATCCATAACAGCTGATATCCAAAACTCCAGTTTGGCTATCCTTACATCTGCGACAGAACAGGGATGCTTTTTTCAATATCTATTTTATTATTGCCCTTTCTCAAATCATGAAGTTCTCTTTTGTTTTTTTGAGCTCATACAGACCTAGGTTAATGTTTTGCTTATCAGTTCTATTTTTTGACTGTAGAGTTTTTAAACATTGCAATGATGATTTCACATGTAAAATGTTATAAGGCCTTTACTGTTATATTATGTGTTGTATGTATTTATTATGTGTGCACACTTGTGTTTTGTGTTATATATTTGAATGTGCGTATGTCCATATATCACATATGATGAGTGCTAATGAAATAATATATCCATTTTTTTTTTTATTCAAGTGAATTAAATTGTTTAATTTAAATTGGGTAAACAACTGTTCAGGATTGTTTTAATATGTGAAAAAATAGGAGGTTAACAGACGTGTTTGTTTACTTTCACTTTTCCTTTTCATTATATTTAATTATTCTCTTCAAGATAACGTAAATTGTTAAGAAAATTGTTTTCTTTTAGTGCCTTCAGGAATGTTACAGAATTTTTTCTTTAGCCATTATTGCCAGAATTCCTATCTTCATCCCAGTGCCGGTGAAGACAAAGATAAAATCAATCTACAGATTCTGCAATAGCCATCACTGAACTGCTTGTAGAACTTGCCTGGATTATGTATCACTTGTATGCATTGTGAACTCACTTGTATGCATTGTGAACTATCTGCTGGTGCAGCGAATTGTGGCAGTGTTGGGGTACTTATGCTGATGCTGTCATCAGTGATAGAATTTTTCCAATAGGAGCAATCAATTGACTTGGTGTATCTTCCCTATTGTCACTTGATAGAGGTCAGGAAACTTACAGAGGGAGGCGAAAGACTTCATCAGCAATGACTGCTCTTTTGGCAATTTTGGTTTTGGATGCACACATGGGATTTTTCTTTAGATCTATCAGGTTCTGAGAATCAAAGCCACAACCTCACACAGGGCCAAGAGGCTGATTCAGACACATCCCTTTCCAAAGTAATTAAGCAAAGAGCCACAGGTGATGCCCATTCATTTCAATTTGAAAACTGTTTTCTTCAGGCTCCACAAAGGGGTGGCCTGAGGCAAAGACATTCCTAACATTCAGGGCAAGGGAACCATAGGTAAGCAAATTGCCCAAAGCAGGGTTTCTCCACTGAGACTTTTCTGGTTACACTGATCTCTGAGGTTTCTGAGATGTTCCCATTCCCTTCAGCTATCCAGTACATGGCTATGTCACAGAGTTTGGAGGTGGTACATATCTTGGACACAAAACCATGAGCCTATTCTGGAGAGAGGCCAGAAATCAGGAGGTGAACAGGAACTTAGGAAGATAGTAGGTGTTGTCTATCCATAAGGCAAGCCACAGTCCATTCATAAAAAGGGCAGAATAAATGCCTGGAAGCTTCCTACTAGTCAGGACACCTCCATTGATGTATTCGCTTTTCTAATAACTACAACCACGGACACAGTGGATACACAGACATAGAAAAACTCGCCTTCTCAAACGACTTACTAGAAACAGTCGACTCCAAACCAAACAAACAACCTTTGCTACCTATTCTCTGAACATGAGACAAAACCACGAACTCACACCCACACCCACTAAGGCACCTCATTCCCACAACAAGGTCTGTGACTATCCGGAGTGTCCTCTGACTGGTGGACCATACTATGTTCCCCCAAAATGGCCTGTCCTTTATCAGATCAGGTCCCTTTTGCCAACTCTGTTAAGTTGTCAGGAGCCAGCAATGAGCCACTACCTGCTTCCTCAGGAAAGGCCCCTCTTCAGAGTTCTCCTAGCATTTGGTCATCCTCACATCAGGAGGTACCAAGAAAGACTGACTCTGTCCTTGGAAAATTCAAACAAGTGTGCCAACTGGGAATGGGACTGGCACTGGCTCTGGGTGGCTGGCTTCCTGGATCCCAAGTTCAGAGAGTTCCATCACCAAGGAAGTGAGGTAGGTCACTTCCTTCAGGAACTGAATGAGGTCAATACCTTGGCAACCACTTTGTCCTAACAGTTGTTTACAAGGGTCCCATGAGATGGAGGCTGACCCTACTTTCTCTGACTCAGTCATAAGTTAGAATGGTATATCAACCACAGGCACCATGGAACAGCTCTCCACACAGGCCTGGTTTTGTCCATCTTCTCTACATTAAGAACAGAGCGACTGATTCAGACACAATACTTATCCTGACCGGTTTTTTTGCCATGGAAGATGATTTTGTGCTCTTAGGTCCTTCATAGCTGCCTAAGTCTTCTCCAGGGATCATTTCTGCATGGACCTTTGAGGATTTCAGCAGGTGGAAGATGCCCTACATACCTGTATTGTAAGACCAACTCTGTCCCTGCTCTACTGTAAAGATAGATTGATGGAACAGTGTATGCTTAGGGTTAATAACAAGTTTGATTTGGCTTAGGAATCATTCTGTGCAATGAATAATGGTTTTGGGAACCTGCGATATTTACAAGAATATATAGGTGAAATATAAGTATGAACACAGAAATCTAGGTAAGATTTGATGCCCAGAAGTGCATTGGGCCCTTGATTGAAATACTCAGCTTTGAATTATATTCTGCACAGATGTCTCAGATAAATTGATATACAATGGCATAGGACCTTGTACCTTGGATGATTGAATGTCAAAAAGAACATCCAGTCAGAAGGATAGTCAGTAGGATTAGGAAGATATTCATAGGTTTAGAAAGCAGAGTGAGTATAGGATTTGAACCAAACGTTCTATAACAGTAGGGTTTCGGGTAGAGAATGAATGTAAATATCAACACATGTGAAGAGCCAGTCACATTGATGAACTCTGGAAAGTATGTAGGAAACCATATATCAATAGAGACATTAGGATATCAGGCAAAGTATAAAGTACGTGATAGGATCAGGCATTTTCAACAGTGTTGAGGTTGAATATATAATCTTAGGAAGAAACAAATATGTAGTCACCAATAAAATTGACATTTGATAGCATTAGGCAACCTGGACATAGATGTTTTTAGTAATCCATACTCACTTTCCATTTAGACTTCGGTACAAACATAAGTGTGACCTTTGCATTTTGTGAAAGAAGTCTCATGAAAAGACCAGTCATGAAACCCTGTGGAAAACATGTTTTCTGAATTAGGAAGTGATGAAAAGTAAAACAAAATGCCTATAAATTTCTGAACTAGTGGATTAAATATATATCCTATCATGTGCATTAACTGAAGAAAAAGAAATGTACCAGTATTGAATAAAAATGAATGACAAAATACACATCACGTCCCATAGGAATCTACTTGCATTGATATAAAACTGTGTCAGTTACTGCAGAAATATTAGGATTTGTATGCACCATTTACTGTTAGTTTTCAGTAATAGGAATCAAATATGTAGTTCAGGTGGATGAATATTTCTCAGAATAATCTTGTGAAAAGTTGATTATTAATCCACATACATGAATATGAATGAATTTACGGAGTGTATAATAAGACACATATATTTCATATTTTGAAAAATCTGTAGAGTGTGTGTGTATATATATATAAACATACACACACACACACACACACACACACGCACGCACACAAACAGACATTAAAAAGTAGCAATATATGCCAATTGAAATTCACCACGAAATATATGTCATCCACAGATCCAAATAAATTTGTTTTACTGAACATGGATTCATGTATAATTTTATTGTACTAGGAAGCTCATCAATAGTTTGAATTTTCAGTTTCAACAGCATTTAGGAGGAGTGATCTCTTCTCACAATTTGTGTCTGCCAAGTCAGCGACCTCACAAGAATGTACGTGTGGTACCAGGTAGGATTCTATATGTGCATATAAAAATACATGTGCTGAATAGGATACAGAGAAAGGTAGACAGGAATTCACATATTTGTTAACTTTAAAAACACATGGAGAATCATTTCAACAAAACATTGACTAGATTTATAACTCCTACCCTATATAATGCAAAAGGCAATTCCAATGATACACCATTCCTCCTCTGAACTGCTTGTATTTCTATTCTGTTTGGGTTAATTTTCTCCATCATATTAGAATTAGTAGTCAGAGTCTAGTTGGCATGGGTTTGTGTCAGGGATTCAGTATTTTGAATGAAAATTTGGAAAATGATTCCAATGTTTATGCAAATATATGCTACAAAAGTATCTTCCCACTCTCATCCATAACAATGCCTTGAGATTACCTTGGCCCCAAGTTAGACACAATTAGAGGAGAAGAGTTAGAAAATCTGTGAATACATATCTGGAATCAAATATGCTCACGAGTTCACAAACTTGGAGGTGGTAGAGGAGATTCCAAAAGTAAGGGACAGGGTAAACACTCCACAAACATGGAGCTCTGCTGGACTAAAGACTTCTTGAGGAACTGCCTCTGAGGTTGGGCACTTGAAATATATGTTGTAGTCAGGAGATTCAGCTTCCTTTGTAGTGAGACCATCAAATCTGGGTATGCTTCTATGTGACCTGGAATACATGATTTCTTATTTTCCAATAAACATGAGGAAGCTGTATTTAATTTTCTGTTTGTAGGTAAACTGTGGCCACTGGGGGCTAATTGTCTACTCTTGTGGACTCTGAAGCCATTTGGTCATCCTCCAGTTTTCCTGGTGTTGCTTGCTGCTGCACTGGGAGTTTCGTATTTGCTTCACGAATTACAAGGAATTCACCTGGGACAAAGTGCTGGAGGGAGTTCTGTCACCTGTGGTGAGTCAGGGTCTGCAGAAGAATGTACCAACCAGGCTTCTATTCCACATAGCTTGCCTCCTTGACCATAGCAACCAGATTCTGAACATTGGCCTGAAACCTCTCCATATCACAAGATACCTTTACATAGAAGCGTCTGCTGGATGCATCATGTCAGTCACAAGCCAATTGGAAGCCAATGGCAGATCCACATGGCCCCACCACAGATGTTTTTTTATCACACACCTGCCCATCACTGCACTAGGCCCACTACTCAGCAGGGTCCAACTTCCTGGAATCTCTGTTATACACCATTTTCATGAAACTCAGTCAATCAAGTCACTGTCCTGCATAATCATGTTCAGCAACAGGACAACCAAAGTTTCTCCAGTGCCATCTGGTCATGGGAATTTCAAAAATTTCATGGTATTTATCTAGCAATTTTTCAAGGATGAAGTTGGCAGCATGTGGGTTTCAATTCATTCAGGGACCATTAAATGTTGTGGAAGTTCATTTCAAATGAAGTTCTGGAGAACTCTCACAGGCAAGGTTTCCCAAAGATTGGCCAAAGGGTCACATAAATCCAGGCCCATTGAGGTCTACAATGTAACGTCCATGTGTGTTTTGACTCTCAACTAAGACTGCCAAGTCGTTAAGAATAAAATCATGTGATATCAAGCCTGAGATTCCCAGTGGTCTCTGGAAAGCCACCCTGGGCCTAGATCTCAGTTTCCAAGGGTGACTCTCATGCTTGGCCTTCTAAAATCCCAACTCAATTCATGGCAATACTTCTCTAAGTTCAGTTCCTGTACTCAGTCTCTAAGGGAATCACACCAGAGTTCAAACTCAGGTGGACTCAGTCATCCCTTTCAACTGCCACAAAAATAACCACAATTAATACCAAAACACTCCCACATGGCCCTCACCTTCTTCCATATAGACACTCATCATAACCTCTGACTGTAGATTTCCATGAGGAATGCAGCCCAAGACAGTGTCCAAAATACGCTTTCTTGCCCCTCATTTACCTAAATTCTGAGTGACCTGGACACCCTTCCTGTGAACCAGGAGTGATCAAATAGGCCTGCCGTTAATACTGATCCACTTCTCAAATTTGAGACCTACTGACTGTTGGGTTTAGATTCTTTATGTGAATTGGAGTCATGAGAAAACCCAACCACCTATGTGCTAGCCTCTGCAGGGAATTGAAGAACTCATTTGACCTAAAGGATCCCTATTCTCACTTGATTGATGTCAGAAACCTTACAGAGGAAGGCGAAAGACTTCATTCACAATGACTGCTCTTTTGCTATTTTGGTTTTGGATGCACACATGGGATCTTTCTTTAGATCCATCAGTTGCTGAGAATCTAAGCTACAGCCTAACACAGGGCCAAGACGCTGATTCAGACACATCTCTTTGCAAAGCAATTAAGCAAAGAGCCACAGCTGATGCCCATTCTTTTTTATTTGAAAAAGGTTTTATTCAGACTTCACAAAGCGTTTTCCTTAGGCAAAGACCTTCCTGACATTCAGGGAAACAGAACAATAGGTAAGCAAAAGGCCCAAAGCAGGGTTTCTCCAATGAGACTTTACAGGTCACACTGGTATGTGAGTTTTCTGAGATGCTCGCCATTCACTTCAGGTATTCAGTACATGGCCATGTCACAGAGCATGGAGGTGGTACATATCTTGGATACAAAACCATAAGCCTATTATGGAGAGTGACCAGATTTCTGGAAGAAAACAGGAACTTAGGAAGATCGTAGGTGTTGCCCATGATTATGGCAAGCCGCATTCTATTTAAAAATTGGGCAACATGAATGCTGGTAAGCTTTCTAAAAGACAGGACACATCCATTGATGCTTTCTCTTTTCTAATATCTACAATCACGGACACAGTGGGATACAGCGACACAGAAACACTCGCATTGTCAAATGGACTTACTAGAAACAATTCCCCCCAAACCAAACAAACCTCATTTCCTACCACTTCTCAGAACATGAGCCAAAACCACAAACCCACACCCACACCCACAAAGGCACCTCTTTCCTCCAAGTAGGTTGTGACTATTTGGAGTGTCCTCTGACTGTGGGCCATTCTAGGTTCCCCCAAAATGGCCTGTCCTGTCTCAGATTTTGTGTCCTTTGCCAAGTCTCTGAAGTTGTCAGGAGCCAGCAGTGAGCCACTACCTGTTTTCTCAGGAAAGGCCCCTCTTCAGAGTTTTCCTGCCATTTGGCCATCCTAACATCAATAGGTACCAAGAAAGACTGACTCTGTCCTTGGGAAATTCAAAAAGTAAAACCACTGAGACTGGGACTGGGGCTGTCAATGTTTGACTGGCTTCCTGGATCGCAAGTTCACAGAGTTCCATCACCAAGGAAGTGAGGTGAGGTCACTTCCGTCAGGAACTGAATGAGTTCACTGCCTTGGCAACCAATCTGTCCTAAGAGTTGCTTCCAAGCTTCCCATGAGATGGAGGCTGCCCCTGCTTCCTGTGACCCTTTCACAAGTTAGAATGGTATATCACCCATAGGCACCCAGGAGCAGCTCTCCACACAGGTATCATTTGGTCCATCTTCTCTACATTAAGAATGGAGAGGCTGATTCAGACAGAACCCTTCACCCTGACCAGGTTGTTTTCCATGGAAGATGACTTTTGCACTCTCAGGTCCTTCAGAGTTGCCTACATCTTCTCCAGAGATTATATCTGCATGGACCTTTGAGGTTATCAGCAGGTGGAAGATTCCCTATATTCCTGTATTGTAACACCAACTCTGTCCCTGCTCTTCTGTAACGTTAGATTGAGGGAACCATGTATGGTTAGGGTTAATAACATGTTTGATTTGGGTTAGGAATCATTATGCTGAATAAATAATGGTATTGGGAACCTGAAATATGTATAAAAATATATAGGTGAAATATATGTATAAAAACAGAAATCTAAGTAACATTTGAAGCCCAGAAGGGCACTGGGCCCTTGATTGGGATACTTAGCTTTGAAAAAATTGATATACAATGGCATAGGAGCTTGTACTTTGGATCATAGAATGTAGAAGAGAACATCCAGTCAAAAAGGATAGTCGGTAGTGAAAGGTTAATAAAATAGGTACTTGTCACTTACTGTTTTTCTGTATGCTTAACAAAACACTGTTGAAATCTTGAGAACTGTTTGCTAATCTTGTTCCCAGAATGTGCTGTCCCCAACTGCCAAAGTGTAGAATGTACTCCCTCACCCGGTTGCATGCAAACCGACCACTCGCCCTGACCCATCAGTATACTTCCCTCCCTGCCCTCTCCAAGGAAAATATATATGTTCTGCTTAAACTGTTCTCAGGGCTCTCTGCTCTATTCAAGTGAGCTCCGAGCCCCAGCATGCTGGACCCAGAATAAACCCTTTGCTGTTGGATAAGAGTCTGTTAGTGGTCTCTTCCTTCCATGCTCACCCGACCTTTACATATGGAGATTCCACCGAGTTTTGGCAGCGGCGGACAAAAGACCCTAACGGGTTCCTCTTGGGTTAAGTAAGGTGCCTCTTTCTTGTTTCAGTGTTAAGGTTAGTGCTGGGCAAAATGGCTGTCGATGAAGAGCGTGAGTTCTCTCCGATGGTGGCTGACAGACGTGTCACAGAGCCACAGGCCACGTCCCTGGGGAACTTCCCAAAGACTCTGGAAATCGAGGAACAATAGTCTCCTCGACTCAGTAATATTTTGTATCTGATTTGGAATTGCCAGCCCATTGGGTTTTGCTGGCTACTCAGTCCTGGTCTCAGTTTTGGATGTCCATTGAATGTCTTTATTGTCTTGTCTTGTCTGTGTCGTGTGTCTTGCATTCACTCTTTGTGTATCTTTCATTATGGGACACAGCACTTCAATGCCCCTGTCCCTGACCCTTGATCACTGGACCAAAGTCCGCTTAAGGGCTCAGAATCTTTCTTTTTTAGTTAAACGCTGGACCTTTCAGAATCTCTGTGCCTCAGAATGGCCCACCTTTGAATTTGGATGGCCCCTAGAAGGATCTTTCTACTTCCCACTAATTTAAGAATTCAGAGATATTGTCTTTCACCCGGGCACACATAGCCATCCGGATCAACAGCCATATATCTTAACTTTGCTGGACCTCTGCAAATCTCCTCCTCAATGGGTGAAGCCTTTCTTTGTCCCTTCCCCTGCTCCTACTCCTTCCCCCATGATCTCTCAAACCCTCTGCTCCTCCTCCTCCTCCACCCTTTGTAATCCCTGAGTCAAAAGATTTGACTCTTCTGGACTCTCTTCCCCCTTATTATACCCTGCCTTCGTCCCCCAACCACCAACACCCTCTAAGTGATTCCCCTGCAGCTGACTCAGCCTCTCTACCACTGGAGGAATCTAAGCTGGCCCAGCGCCCTCCAGATAACTCCCCCGCAGCACACACAGCCCCTCCTCCACAGGAGGAAGCTAGCCCAGCTAAGGAAACTTGATGGTGGTGAATGATTGAAAACCCTGGAACTCCTGTGATGCTCCCACTATGTCTCTACAGACCATTGATTGACGAAGGCCATGGGGGGAAAATGCAAGCCTACAAATATTGGCCTTTCTCCTCTTCCGACCTATATAACTGGAAATATAACAATCCCCCTTTTTCCGAGGACCCCACAGGGCTCACAGGTCTGGTTGAGTCATTGATATTTTCACATTTGCCTACTTGGGATGACTGTCAACAATTCCTAGGGACTCTCTTCACGACAGAGGAACAAAAGAGAATCTTCCTGGAAGCTATAAAAAAATGTCCTCCGACCAGATTGGAGAGTGATACATCTTCCCAACTTAATCAAAGCTGGTTTTCCTTTGAAACAACCCAACTGGGACACCAACACCATTGAAGTTAGAAAGCATCTGTCCACTTATCGCCAGGTTCTAATAGTGGGCATCCGAGTGGCCACTAGGCGACCAACTAATTTGGCCAAGGTAATAGAGATTATTCAAAGGCCTGATGAATCTCCCTCTATGTTTCTAGAGAGAATTATGGAGGCAAGTAGGAGATATACTCCTTTCGATCCTCAGGCAGAGGATCAAAAGGCATCTGTCATGATGGCCTTTATTGGGCAAGCTGCCCTGGATATTAAAAGAAAGTTACAGTGCTTAGATGGATTACAAGATATGACTTTGAGAGATTTAGTCAGAGAAGCCAAGAAAATATACCTTAAGAGAGAAACTGAGGAAGAGAATGAAGCAAAGTGAGGATAAAAGAAACAACAGACAGAATAAGGCGTTGACTAAGGTCCTGGTCACAACAACAAAAGGGCCAGAAATTAAGAAACAGGGAGACAGGAAGGGATACCTGGTCCCATGCCAGAGGCCACCCCTGGCCTCAGATCAATGTACCTACTGTACAAAAAAAAGGACACTGGGCCAAAGAGTGCACTAGAGAGGGACAGCCACGCCAGTCAGCCATTCTGACTCTGGAGGATGACTATGAAAGTCGGGGCTCAGATCTCCTCCCCGAGTTCAGGGTAACTTTTGAAGTGGAGGGGACCCCAGTAATCTTTGAAGTGGATAAAGGGGCAATATACTCATCCCTAGTGTCACATTGGGCCCTCTATCAAATAAAAGGTCTCTAGTTCAAGGGGCTAATGACAGTAAATATCGGGCTTGGACAACTAAGAGGATCATGGACCTGGGGAAAGGAAAAATCCATCACTCCTTCCTAGTAATCCCAGAATTCCTAGCCCCATTGATGGGCAGAGATCTGCTCACCAAGTACCGGGCCAAAATAACTTTTAACCCTGAAGGCCCCCAAGTGGAATTTCTAAATCCTTCACTAAAAACTCCTATAGTCACAGCTCTAAATATGTCAACTCACTCACCTTGGTTCAAAGAAACTGCAGGTATTTCTGAAGTATCAAGAACAGAGTTTTCCACTAACTGACTCACAGCAAAAAGAAATAACTAAATGGGTAAAAAAAGCCTGTCGAGTCCATCAATTGGTAAATGCTTACCCTTCCAAGCTTCCTGCAGGAAAGCACCTACGAGGAACCAGACCAGGACAATTCTGGGCAGTTGACTTTACTGAAATTAAGCCAGCAAGGTATGGACATAAATATCTTCTAGTCTTTGTAGATACATTTTTAGGATGGATTGAAGCCTTCCCCACTAAAAGAAAAAAAAAAAGAAACAGTGCAAATGGTGGTCAAGCAGATCCTGAAAGACATTTTTCAAAGATACGGCCTGCCAAAGGTAATACGGTCTGATAATGCACCGGCGTTCGTGGCCCAAGTAAGTCAGGGGTTAGCCAGGAACCTGGGGATTCATTGGAAGTTTTATTGTGCTTACAGACCCTAGAGTTCAGGACAGGTAGAAAGAATGAATAGAACCATTAAAGAGACCTCAACAAAATTAAGCTTAGAGACCAGCATAAATGATTGGACTATGCTCATGCCTTATACAATGTTTCGTGCAAGAAATACGCCCTCTGTTTCTTTGAGTAACCACACCCCCTGTGAATATCTAGGGTGCCTCTCCTCCAGTAATGGACCAAAGCCCAACTCTAAGACCTAACGATCCCTTTCACACCCCCTTGCTTGACAGACTTAAAGCTCTTGAAAGATCTCAGTGATACCTGTGGAAAAAGCTGGCCACTGCCTACCAAACTGGGGACGAGGGGACTCCACATCGATATCAAGTAAGAGATTCATCTACGTAACATGATATCAGGTGTCATCCCTGGAACCCCACTGGAAAGGACCATACCAGGTGGTACTTATAACATCTACAGTGGTAAAGGTAGACGGAATCACTTCCTGGATCCTTGCCTCTCATCTCAAGCCTGCGCCCTGTCCACACTCTGGCTGGAAACTGGAAAAGACTGGTAACACTTTCAAATTGCATATTCACCATGTGGATAAGCCTATAGACTCTCCCCTTGGCCACAAGTAGTCCTAACCCTCATCAGCCCGTTCAGCAGCGTTGGCTGATCACAAATTCTACTGGAAAAGAAGTATAATCTATCTCGCATACAGCCCACTTAGGGACCTGGTGACCATCTCTCCACCCAGACATTTGTCAGCTGGCTATAGGTCTTTCCTAATGGGATATCCCTGATGAAGAGGATCCCACTAAAATTCCATTAAATCCTTCCTTACCATAGATAATGGAAACAAACATTATGGATGTAGGGACACACGAGCCAGATGCAGGTTGGCTAGCCTAGATGACTGTGTTTACCCGGCCGACTGTCAAAGCCATAAACAGCCATGGCTGTGTGGGGGAAAAGCCGACTTCTTCTGTAAGTCATGGGGATGTGAGCATACAGGGGCTGCCTGATGGAACCCAAACTCCGCATTAAATTCAGTACACAGCATTGGCCATATTACGAATTAGAAAACAAAAACTGATGGCAACCAGAGGGGACTCTAGATCCTCAAATCCTGTGTGACCTTTTTAACATCTGCTGGTGCTCAAAAGGGTAAAAGGAGATTCCACTATGTAGAGGCCTTTTCCCTTCTTTGCTCACATCCTGAACTATGCTTATCCAATAGATCCTCACCTTCAGCCTTCTGCTCCAGAGTCTCTGCTGTCACTCCCACCTCAGCAACCTGATTTCTCCACTACAATTATTAGATCAAAAACCCATATCTCTGCTGGTTCTCAGACCATTGCCCCCTTGCTGACGTAGCAGGTACTGAGGTACCCCTCCACCCACTCACTCCTCTCTTCTGCTGTCAGTGCCTGCACCGGGTCCCACCAGGTCCTCTTACCAACTAACCCAAAGCTCAAACCAGCTGAGGAGAGCCCTCAGACCCATATCCAAGATGTAATGAAAATGGCCTTTAAAGTTGCTTTGTCATCACTGAAAACAGTTTACTAAGATTTTAAAGTCCCTAACATGTGTTTTGGGATACTCACAACCATCTTCTTCTTTGCTCTACCTGTTCTACTGCTCAAATATTTGTTGCTAGGAAAATTCCAAACCACTTTCCAATTATTTTTTTTACATCTCTCTTTTCTCATTCTCAGATACTCTGAGCTGCTCTCAGCCCCACCTTCTCCGTCTTACCCCTCTGTACCAGGCCCACAGAAAAGTCTTTAACTGACCTCCAGAAGTCTTCACCATGGCTGACTTTAGGACTTTCAGCAAAAGAGTCCCTATAAAAAAGTTCAATGTAGTTAAACTTCCTATTTTCATGTTGCCCTGTTCTACTTGGCCACTGGCTAAAAAAATTACCACTCCTAATCAAGACACCCCCTTACTAGTTTTTCACAAAAATATGTGAACAAGGCCTCTGGCCTTGACATGGGGCTTCACAGAGATGGCTACATTTCTAAGTTAACGAAGTTAGCAACTGGGCTCCGTGGTAACAGCTGGCAATGGGAAAATAAGAAAGGGAAGAAAAAGCTCTTTCCCTCCCAGGTGTCCTTGAAAAGTTAACTTGCCCAGAACCGAGGAAAAAACAGAAACAAAACTGCTTTTTTCAACTTCTGCAGACTGTGAACTTCTGAGCCCCTTCCATTACATGTTGGGTACAAAATTCTGAAACTACCTAAACTTGGGTTTCAGAGGATTACTTGATTACAACAGAATCAATGCCCTCTGAATCTGGTTGCCACCAAATAGGACTGTTTCCCTGTCTTCAGTGCTATCTTAGGTGAGTTGCCTTGTCCGTCCCTACTACAGCATGATTCTATATACTTAAACATTGTTAATGTTTTCATGAAATGGTCAACAGATGTGATTAATTGTGTAATCGTGCAGATGTTTCCCAGAGTGCTCTATCACAATGCAGGTTCATTTGAAGATCAAATAGGGGGGCATTCAACCCGGTTCCACTGAAAATATATATCCCTCAACTTAGCCATCATATTAGGAATAGAAATTGCTGCACTGGTGGCCACGGGAACCACTGCCTTTGTCCATGGGACTCAACAAATGACCCAACAAATGACAGCAATAGACCAAAACTAAGATATTAGAAACCTCCATCAGAGCTTTGCATGAGTCTTTTACCTCTCTCTCTGAAGTTGTTTTTCAGACCACTCGAGGGTTGGACCTCCTTATCATGAGAGAAGGGGCATCTGTGCTGCATTGAGAGAAGAAAGTTGTTTGTATGCCGAGCATACTGGAGTTGTAATAAAATCTAAGAGTAAATTAAAAAGATTCCTTGAAAAGCATCAAAGAGATAGAGAGGCCCAAAAAAGGTGGTTTGAGTCTTGGTTCACACACTCCTCCTGGTTAACTACGTTTTTATCAACCCTGGCCGGTCCAATAATAATCCTCATATTATTGCTAACTATTAAACCCTGTTTTCTCAAACGTGTAATTTCTTTTCTCCAGGCTCCAATTGGACGAGTTAAACTTATGGTAATACCCCACTAGTATACATAGAATGTGACACCCCCCAATGATCATTTTTATGATTAAAAGTAGCCAGAAAAAGAAGTGGGGAATAAAAGGTTAATAAAATAGGTACTTGTCACTTCCTGTTTTTCTGTATGCTTAACAAAACACTGTTGAAATCTTGAGAAATGCTTGCAAATCTTGTTCCCAGTATGTGCTGTCCCCAACTTCCCAACTGCAGAATGTGCTCCCTCACCCAGTTGCACGCAAATCGCCCACTCGCCCTGATCCATCAATAAACTTCCCTCCCTGCCCTCTCCAGGTAAAGTATATAAGCTCTACTTAAGCGATTCTCAGGGCTATCTGCTCTATTCAAGTGAGCTCTGAGAACCAGCATGCTGGACACTCAATAAACCCTTTGCTGTTGCATGAGATAGTCTGTTGGTGGTTTCCTCCTGCGAAGCTCGCCCGACATTTACTATAATGATTGAAAGTAGAAGAGAACATCCAGTCAAAAAGGGATTGTTGATAGAAATAGGAAGATAGTACGTTTAGGAAGAAGTGTGAGTATAGGATTTGGAACAAAAGTTCGTTAGCTACAGGGTTTCAGTTACAGAGTGATTGTTAAAGTCAGCACAGGTGAAGAGTCAGTCACAATGATGAACTTGGGAAAACATGAAGTAAAGCAGATATAAATAGAGACATTACAAAATAAGGCAAAGTATAAAGTGAGTGATAGGATTAGACATTTTGAACAGGGTTGAGTTTGAATACATAATTTAGGAAGAAACAAATATGTAGTCACCAATAGGATTGACATTTCAGAGCATTAGGCAAATTTCAGGTGGATGAATATTTCTGAGAATAATCTTGTGAATAGTTGATTATAAATCCACATACATGAACATGAATGAATTTAGGGAGTGTACATAAGACACATATATTTCATATTTAGAAAAATCTGGAGAGTACACACAGACAAAAAAAGTAGCAATATATGTCAATCAAAATTCATGATAAAATATATATCATCCACAGATCCAAAAATATTCATTTTACTGAACATGGATTTATGTATAATGTTGTTCAACTAGGAAGCTCACCCATTGTTTCAATATTCAGTACCAACAGGGTTTAGTAGGAGTGATCTCGTCTCACAATTTGTATCTGCCAAGTAAGCCAAATCACAAGAACAAACGTGTGGTACCAGGTAGGATTGTATATGTCCATATTAAAATACACATGCTGAATAGGCTACAGAGAAAGGGAGACAGGAATTCACATGTTTGTTAACTTTAAAAATACATGGAGAACTATTTCAACAAACAATTGACTAGATTTATAACTCCTACTCTGTATCATGCAGAAGGGAAGTCCAACTATACACCGTGCCTCCTCTGAACTACTTGTATTTCTATTCTGTTTGGGTTATTTTTCTCCATCATATTAGGATTAGTAGTCAGAGTCTGGTAGGGTATGGGTTAGTGTCAGGGATTCAGTATTTTGAATGGAAAACAGGAAATTGAATCCAATGTGTATGCAAACATATGCTACAGAAAAATCTTTCCACTCTCATCCAGAACAATGCCTTGACATTACCTTCGCCTCAAGAAAAACACAATTAGAGGAGAAGAGTTAAAAAATTTGTGAATACCTATCTGGATTGGAAAATGCTCCCGATTTCACATCATTGGAGTTGGTAGAGGAGTTTCTAAAAGTAATGGACAGGGTAAACACTCCACAAACCTCGAGCTCTGCTGGCCTAAATATTTTTGAGGATCTGCCTCTGAGGTTGAGCACTTGAAATATATGCTGTTGTCAGGAGCTTTAGCTTACTTTGTAGTGAGACCATCAAAGCTGGGTCTGCATCTATGTGATCTGGATGACATGGTTACTTACTTTCCAATGAAATGAGGCAACAGTGCTGAATTCTCTCTTTGTAGGTAAACTGTGGCCTCTGAGGGCTAATTGTCTCTTCGTGTGGACTGTGAAGCCATTTGGCCATCCTCTAATTTTCGTGGTGTTTTTGCTGCTGCTCTGGGAGTTTGGTATTTGCTTCACAAAATACGAGTTCAAATGGGACACAGTACTGGAGGAGTTCTGTCAGGTGTGGGGGGAAGGGTCTGGAGGAGAATGCACCAAACAGTATTTTATCCCACGTAGCTTGCCCCCTTGACAATAGCAACATGATTCAGAACATTGCCCTGAAACCTCTCCATATAACAAGATTCCTTTACATATAAGGGTCTGCTGGCTACACCATGTCAGTCACAAGCCATTTGGAATCCAATGGTAGATCCTCATGGCCCTACCACTGATGTTTTATCAAACACCTGCACACCACTGCTCTGGGCCACTACTCAGCAGGATCCAACTCACTGGCATCTCTGTTCTAAACCATTTTCATGAAACCCAGTAAATCAAGGTACTGTCTGGTATACTCATGATCAGCAACAAGACATCCAAAAGTTTTCCAGTGCCACCTGGTCATGGGAATTTCAAAAATTTCATGGTATTTATCTAACCATTTTTCAAAGATGAAGTTGGAGTCACTGTGGGTTTCAATTTATTCAGGAATCATTAAATGGTGAGGAAGCTCATTTCAATGAAAGCTCTAAAGAACTCTCACAGGCAAGGCTTCTGAAAGAGTGCCCAAAGAGGCCACATAAAGCCAGTCCCATTGAGGTCTACAAGGTGAGGCCCATGTGTGTTTTGACTCTCAACTCAGCCTGCCAAGTCTTTAATAATAAAATCATGTTATATCCTGGCGGAGATTCCCAGTGCTCTGTGGAAAGCCACCCTGGGCCTAGATCTCAGTTTCCAATGGCAACTCTCATGCATGGCCTACTAAAATTCCAACAAAATTCATGGCAATATTTCTCTGACTTTAGTTCCACAACTCAGTCTCTAAGGGGAATCACACCAGAGTTCAAGCCCAGGTGGACACAGTCATTTTTTCCAACCGACACACAAATGACCAAAATTATAACCAAAACACCTCCACATGACACTAATCCTCTTCCATGTAGAGACTCATCCTCACCTCTGGCGAAGGTTTCTATGAGGGGCGCAGCCAAAGACAGTTTCCAAAATAAGCTCGCTTGCCCCTCATTTGCCTAAAGTCAGGGTGGCCTGGACACCCTTCCTGTGAACCAGGAGTGACAAAATAAGCATGCCTTTAATACTGCTCTGTTTCTCCAATTTGAGCCCTACTGATTTTCAGATATAGATTCTTTATTTCATTTGGAGTCATGTGAAAACCCAAGCACCACTGCAGGGCTTGGAAGAACTCATTTCATCCAAAGAATCCCTATTCTCACTTGATAGAGGTCATGAACCTAACAGAGGAAGGCAAGTGACTTCATCCACAATGATTGATCTTTTTGCAATTATGGTTTTGGATGGACACAAGCGATCATTCTTTAGATCAATCAGGAGCTGAGAATCTAAGTCACAGCCACACATAAGACCAAAAGGCTAATTCAGCCACATCCCTTACCAAAGCAATTAAGCAAAGAGCCACAGATGATGCCCATTCATTTCCATTTCAAAACTGTTTTCCTCAGGCTTCACAGAGGGGTGGCCTGAGGCAAAGACCTTCCAGACATTCAGGGCAACAGAAAAATAGTTAAGCAAAAGATCCAAAGTAGGGTCTCTCCTCTGAGACTTTCCTGGTCACACTGATATTTGACATTCAGGGCAACAGAACAATAGTTAAGCAAAAGATCCAAAGTAGGGTCTCTCCACTGAGACTTTCCTGGTCACACTGATATCTGAGTTTTCTGAGAATCTCGCCATTCTCTTAAGCTATCCAGTACATGGCCATGTCACAGGGCTTGGAGGTGGTACATATCTTGGAAACAAAACCATGAGCCAATTCTGGAGAATGGCCAGAATTCAGGAAGAAAACAGGAACTTAGGTAGAAAGCAGGTGTTGCCCATGGATAAGACAGGTTGCATTCCATTCATTAATTGGCCAGGATGAATTATGGGAAGATTTATACTAGACTAGACATATATTAATGCATTATCTTTTCAAATGTCTACAACAACGGACACAGTGAAATACACAGACATAGGAACACTAGTCTGGTCAAACGACTTACTAGAAATAGTCCACTGCAAACGAAAAAACCGACTTTCCTACCTATTCTCAGAACATGAGACAGAACCACAAACACACACCCACTCCCACAAAGGCACCTCCTTCCCTCAAGTAGGTCTGTGACTATCCAAAGTGTTCTCTGACTTGTGGGCCATACTATCTTCTCCCAAAATGGCCTGTCCTCTATCAGATCTGGTTTCCTTGGCCAACTCTGTGAAGGTGTCAGGAAAAAGTGGTGAGCCACTACCTGCTTTCTCAGGAAAGGTCCCTCTTCAGAGCTCTCCTCCATTTGTCCTTCCTCACATCAGTAGGTACCAAAAAAGACTGACTCTGTCCTTGTTAAATCCAACCAAGTGAGCCCACTGATACTGGGACTGGGACTGCTTCTGGGTGCCTGACTTCTTGGATACCAAGTTCAGAGAGTTCCATCACCAAGGAAATGAGGTATGTCACTTTCTTTGGAACTGAATGAGGTCACTGCCTTGGCAAACACTTTGTCCTAAGAGTTGCTTCCAAGGGTCCCATGAGATGGAGCTGGCCTCTACTTCTTGTGACACTTTCACTAGTTAGAATGGTATATCAACCAGAGGAACCTGGGAACAGCTCTTCACCCAGGCCTGGTATTGTCCATCTTCTCTACAATAAGAAGAGAGAGGCTGATTCAGACACATCCCTTCATCCTGACCAGGTTGTTTGCCATGGAAGATGACTTTTGCTCTCTCAGGTCCTTTATACCTGCCTAAATCTTCTCCAGGTATCATTTCTGAATGGACCTTTGAGGTTCTCGCAGGTGGAAGGTACCCTAATTTCCTGTATTGTAAGAACAACTCTTTCCCTGCTCTTCTGTAAAATGAGATTGAGGGAACAGTGTATGTTTCGGGTTAATAACAGGTTCGATTTCAGTTAGGAATCATTCTGTGCGATGAATTATGGTATTGGGTACCTACGATATTTATAAGAATATAGAGTTGAAATAAATGTACAAAAACAGAAATCTAAGTAAGATTTGAAGGCCAGAAATCATTCGGCCCTTGACTGGGATACTTAGCTTTTAATTATGTTCTGCAAAGATGTCTCAGATAATTCAATAATAAATGGCATAGGACCTTGTACCTTGGATGATTGAATGTAGAAGAGAACATCCAGTCAAAAAGGGATAGTAGGTAGGATTAAGAAGATAGTCAGTAGTTTTAGGAAGAAGAGTGAGTATAGGATTTGTATCAAAAGTTCTTTCCTAATAGGGTTTTGGTTAGAGGGTGAATGTTAATGTCAGCACATATGAAGAGTGAGTCACTATGATGAGCTTGGGAAAATATGTAGAAAAGCAGATATCAATAGAGACATTATGAAATCATGCAAAGTATAAAATGAGTGATAGGATTAGACATTTTCTACAAGGTTGAGTTTCAATATATAATCTTATGAAGAAACAAATATGTCGTCACCAATAGGATTGACATTTGAGAGCATTAGGCAACCTGGACATGGATGTTTTAGTAATCCATGTACAATTTCCCTTTTGGCTTCGGTACAGTCTTAAGTGTGACCTTCACATTTTTAGTTCCAAATATTACTGTGATAAAATGTTTATGTAGATCAGGTGACATGAGTATTTCTACCACCTTTTCTGGGAGCAATATATTGAAGACATAAAATTAGTTTTGGGGGTACAAAGAGGTGTACCCTTTGTCTATGAATATAGAGATAAAGCATGAATAGACCATAATGTGAATAAATAATATAAGTTGTTCCAAATTTAAATTATGTATTGAACTGATATCTGAAAAATTACAGGAAATCTTATATTGATATACAATCATTCATTCCAACCAATTATACATCAAATGGTAATATTAGTGTTTTGGTTTATCATGAAGAGTGTGTGAGTTTTGCTTCAATAGTGATTATGGAAATTGAAAATAATGTGTTTGGAAAAAATTCTCATGAAAAGACCAGTCAAGAAACCCTGACAATACATGTGTTCTGAAGCAAGAAGTGATTAAAGTTGAAACAAATGCCTATAAATTTGTGAACTTGTGGATGAAATGTATATCCTATGATGTGCAAACCCTGAAGAAATAGTAATGTACCAGTGTTGAATACAAATGAACGTCAAATTACATATCATGTGCCATAGGAATCTACTTGCATTGATGTTAGACTGGGTTAGTTACTGTAGAATTATTAGGATTTGTATGCACCATTCACTGAAGTTAGTTTTCAGTACTAGGAAACAAACATGTATTTCAGTTAAATGAATATGTCTGAGAATAATCTTGTGAAAAGTTGATTATAAATCCAAGTACATGAACATGAATGAATTAAGAGAGTGTATATAAGACACATATTTCATATTTTGAAAAATCTACAGAGTGTATGTATATATACAAAAAAACCACAAATAGACATTAAAAAGTAGCAATATACATGCCAAACAAAATTCATCATTAAATATATATTATCCACAGATGCAAAAATATTTATTTTACTGAACATGAGCTTATGTATAATGTTGTTCTACTAGGAAGCTTGTAGGTTGAATTTTCAGTTCCAACAGCGTTTAAGAGGAGTGAACTCTTCTCACAATTTGTATCTGCCAAGTCAGCCACCTCCCAAAAATGTACATGTGATACCTGGTAGGATTCTATATATGTATATAAATATACATGGGTGAAATGGCTACAGAGAATTGGAAACAAGAATTCACATATCTGTTAACTTTAAAAACACATGGAGAACTATTTCAATTAAAAATTGACTAGATTTATAACTCCTACCTTATATAATGCAAAAGGCAAGTCCAAATATACAACATGCCTCCTCTGAACTGCTTGTATTTATATTTGTTTGGGTTATTTTTCTCCTTTTTATTAGGTTGAGTAGTCTGAGCCTAATAGGTTCGGGTTAGTGTCAGGGATTCACTATTTCAATAGGAAAATTGAAAAATGAATCCAATGTGTATGCAAATATGTGCTGCATAAATATCCTTCCACTCTCATCCAGAGCAATGCCTTGTCAATACCTTTGCCCCAATTAAGACACAATTGGAGGAGAAGAGTTAGAAAATCAGTGAATACATATCTGGAATGGAAATGCTCAGGAGCTCAGAATCTTGGAGGTGGTAGAGGAGTTTCCAAAAGTAAGGGACTGGGTTAACACTCCACAAACATGGAGCTCTTCTGGCCTAAAAACTTTTTGAGAAACTTTCTGTGAGGTTGGGCACTTGAAAAATATGTTGTTGTCAGGAGATTTGACTTCTTTGCGTGAGACCATCAAAGCTGGGTCTGCATTTATGTGACCTGGAGGACATGGCTTCTTATATTCCAATAAAGATGAGCAGCAGTGCTGCATTATCTCTTTGTAGGTAAACTGTGACCACTGGGGACTAAGTTTCTCCCCATGTGGACTGTGAAGCCATTTGGTCCTGGTCCACTTTTTGTCGTGTTTTTGCTACTGCACTCGGAGTTTGGTATTTGCTTCATGACATACAAGGAGCTAAACTGGGACACAATGCTGGAGGGAGTTCTGTCACGTGTGGTGTGCCAGGGTATGCAGGAGAATGCACCAACCAGGCTTCTATCCCTCATAGCTTGCCCCATTGCCCCCTTGTCCATATCAACCTAATTCTCAACATTGCCCTGAAACCTCTCCATATAACAAGATGCCTTTACATATAAGGGTCTGCTGGCTGAACCATGTAAGTAACATGCCATTTGGAATACAATGGTAGATCCTCATGACCCTACCACTGGTGATTTATCACACACCTGCCCAAAACTGCTCTAGGCCCACTACTCAGCAGGCTCTAACTTACTGGCATCTCTGTACTACACCATTTTCATGAAACCCAGTCAATCAAGGCACTGTCTGGTATACTCTTGATCAGCAATAGGACATCCAAAGGTTCTCCAGTGCCACCTGATCATGGGAATTTCAAAATTTTCATGGTATTTATCTAGCCATTTTTCAAGGATGAAGTTGGAGGCACTGTGGCTTTCAATTCATTCAGTAACCATTAAATGTTGAGGAAGCTCAATTCAATAAAAGTTCTGGAGAACTCTCACAGGAAAGGCTTCTGAAAGAGTGCCAAAATGGTCACATGATGCCAGGCCCATTAAAGTCTACAATGTGAGGCCTATGTATTTTTCGACTCTCAAATATGGCTGCCATGTCTTTGAGAATAAAATCATGTGATATCCTGGCAGAGATTCCCAGTGCTCTGTGGAAAGCCACCCTGGCCCTAGATCTCAGTTTACAAGGGCGACTCACATGCGTGGCCTCCTAAAATCCAAACAAAATTCATGGCAATACTTCTCTGAGTTCAGTTTCACAACTCAGTCTCTAAGGGGAATCACACCAAAGTTCAAGCCCAAGTGGACCCAGTCATTTCTTCCAACCGCCAAACAAATGGCCAAAATTAAAACCAAAACATTCCCACATGGCCCTCATCTTCTTTCATATAGTCACTCATCGTAACCTCTGGCTGGAGTTTTCCATCAGGGGCACAGCCCAAGACTGTGTCCAAAAAAAGCTCGCTTGCCCCTCATTTGCCTAAAGTCAGGGTGGCCTTGACAGCCCTCCTGTGAACCAGAAGTGATCAAATAAGCCTGCCGTTAATACTTCTCTGTTTCTACAATTTGAGGCCTACTGACTTTCAGGTATAGATTCTATATGTGATTTGGAGTCATGCGAAAACCCAAGCACCTCATCAGGGCTTTGAAGAACTCATTTGACCCAAAGAATCCCTATTCACACTTGATGGAGGTCAGGAACCTAACAGAGGAAGAGGAGAGACTTCATCCACAATGACTGATTTTTTGCCATTATAGTTTTGGACGCACACATGGGATCATTCTTTATATCCATCATGTGCTGAGAATCTAAATGACAGGCACTAAGAAGGCCAAGAGGCTAATTCAGCCACATCCATTTCCAAAGCAATTAAGCAAAGAGCCACAGGTGATGCCTATTCATTTCCATTTCAAAACTATATTCTTCAGGCTTCACAATGGGGTGCCCTGAAGCAAAGACCTTCCAGATATTCAGTGTAACAAAACAGTACTTAAGCAAAAGGTCCAAAGCAGGGTCTCTCCACTGAGAGTTTCTTGGTCACACTGATATCTGAGTTTTCTGAGATGCTCGCCATTCTTTTCAGCTATCCAGTACATGACCATGTCACAGAGCTTGGAGGTGGTACATATCGTGGACACAAAACCATGAGCCTATTCTGGAGACTGGCCAGAATACAGGAAGAAAACATTAACTTGGGAAGATAGCAGGTGTTTCCCTTCGATAAGACAAGCTGCAGTTCATTCATATATTGGGCAGGATGAATTTTGGGAATATTTATACTTTAAAGGACACATTCATTAATGCATTTTCTTTTCTAATGTTTACAACAACGGACACAGTGGAATACACAGACATGGAAATACTTGCCTTGTCAAACGACTTACTAGAACAGTCCACTGAAAACCAAAACCAAAAAAAAAACAACAAAAAAAACGCCTTTCCTACCAATTCTCAGAACATGAGACAGAACCACAAACCCATACCCACTCCCACAAAGGCAGCTCCTTCCCCCAAGTATGTCTGTGATTAGAAGGAGTGTCCTATGACTGGTGAGCCATACTATGTTCTCCCAAAATGGCCTGTCCTCTTTCAGATCTGGTTTCCATGGCCAACTCTGTGAAGTTGTCAGGAAAAAGTGGTGAGCCACTACCTGCTTTCTCAGGAAAGGTCCCTCTTCAGAGCTCTTCTGGCATTTGGCCATCCTCACATCAGTAGGTACCAAGAAAGATTGATTTTGTCCTTGGAAAACCCAAACAAGCGAGTCCACTGGGACTGGAACTGGGACTGCCTCTGGGTGCCTGGCTTCTTGGATACCAAGTTCAGAGAGGTCCATCACCAAATAATGAGGTATGTCACTTTCTTTGGAACTGAATGAGATCACTGCCTTGGAAACCACTTTTCCCTAACAGTTGCTTCCAAGGGTCCCATGAGATGGAGCCGGCCCCTACTTCCTGTGACACTTTCTCAAGTTAGAATGAAATATCAACGATAGGTACCCAGGAACAGCTGTACACACAGGTCTGGTTTTGTCAGTCTTCTCTACAATAAGAAGAGAGAGGCTGATTAAGACACATCCCTTCATCCTGACCAGGTGTTTTGCCATGGAAGATGAGTTTTGCTCACTCAGGTCCTTTATACCTGCCTACAACTTGTCCAGGTATCATTTCTGCATGGACCTTTGAGGTTCTCAGCAGGTGGACTGTCCCCTTCTTTCCTGTATTGTAAGAACAACTCTGTCCCTGCTCTTCTGTAAAATGAGATTGAGGGAACAGTGTATGTTTCGGGTTAATAACAGGTTCGATTTGTGTTAGGAATCATTCTGTGTGATGAATAATAGTGTTGGGGACCTTCGATATTTACAAGAATATGGAGGGTAAATATAAGTATGAGAACAGAAATCTAGGTATGATTTGAAGCCCAGAAGGGCATTGAGCCCTTGATTGGGATAATTAGCTTTGAATTATGTTCTGCAAAGATGTCTCAGTTAATTCAATACACAATGGCATAGGACTTTGTACCTTGGATGATTGAATGTAGAAGAGAACATCCAGTCAAAAAGGGATAGTCAGTAAGATTATGAAGCTAGTCGGTAGGTTTAGGAAGAAGAGTGAGTATTTGATTTGGACAAAAGTTCTTTAACAATAGGGTTTCGGTTAGAGAGTGAATGTAAATGTCAGCACATATGAAGAGTCAGTCACTATGATGAGCTGGGAAAAAATGTAGAAAAGCAGATATCAATAGAGACATTATGAAATCAGGCAAAGTATAAAGTGAGTGATAGGATTAGACATTTTCAACAGGGTTGAGTTTGAATACATAATCTTTGGAAGAAAAAAATATGTAGTCACCAATAGGATTGACAGTTAAGAGCATTAGGCAACCTGGACATAGATGTTTTTAGTAATCCATGTTCACTTTTCATTTAGTCCTTCGTGCAATCATAACCGTGACCATTACATTATTTGTCCAGAATATTACTGTGAAAAAATGTATATGTAGATCAGGTGACATGAGTATTTCGTCCACCATTTCTGGGAACAATATATTGAAGACGTAAAATTAGTATTGGGGGTACAAAGAGGTGCACCCTGTGTCTATGAATATAGAGATAAAGCATGAATAGACAATACTGTGAATAAATAATATAACTTGTTCCAACATTAAATAATGGATTGAACTGATATCTGGAAAATTACAGGAAATCTTATATTGATATACAATCATTCATTCCCACCAATTATACATCTAATGGTAATATTAGTGTTTTGGTTTATCATGAACAGTGTGTGAGTTTTGCTTCAAAAGTGATTATGGAAATTGAAAATAATATGTTTGGAAAGAAGTCTCATGAAAAGACCAGTCAGGAAACCTGGAGGAATGCATATATTGTAAAGCAGGAAGCGATTGAAATTCAATCAAATGCCTATAAATTTGCTAATTTGTGGATGAAATATATATTCTATGATGTGCATAAACTCATGAAATAGTAATGTACCATTGTTGAATAAAAATGAACGTCAAAATACACATCATGTCCCATAGGAATCTACTGGCATTGATTTTAAACTGTAGAAATATCAGGATTCTCGTGCATTATTCACCGAATTAAGTTATCTCTTTTTTTTAATTTTTATATATGGTTTTTCAAAACATTACATAGTTCTTGATAAATAATATTTCACACTTTGATTTATGTGGGTTATGAACTCCCATTTTTGCCCCGTATACAGATTGCAGAATCACATCAGTTACACATCCATTGATTCATATATTGCCATACTAGTGTCTGTTGTATTCTGCTGCCTTTCCTATCCTCTACTATCCCCCCTCCCCTCCAGTCTCCTCCCCTCTTCTCTCTCTACCCCCTATACAGTAATAAATTTCTCCTCCTTGTATTATTTTTCCCTTTCCCCTCACTTCCTCTTGTATGTAATTTTGTATAACCCTGAGGTTCTCCTTCCATTTTCATGCAGTTTCCCTTCTCTCTCCCTTTCCCTTCCACCTCTCATCCCTGTTTAATGTTAATCTTCTTCTCATGCTCCTCGTCCCTACTCTGTTCTTAGTTACTCTCCTTATATCAAAGAAGACATTTGGCATTTGTTTTTTAGGGATTGGCTAGCTTCACTTAGCATAATTTGTTCTAATGCCATCCATTTCCCTGCAAATTCTATGATTCTGTCATTTTTTAATGCCGAGTAATACTCCATTGTGTATAAATGCCACATTTTTTTCATTCATTCTTCTATTGAAGGGCATCTAGGTTGGTTCCACAGTCTTGCTATTGTGAATTGTGCTGCTATGAACATCGATGTAGCAGTGTCCCTGTAGCATGCTCTTTTTAGGTCTTTAGGTTTTAGACCGAGAAGGGGAATAACTGGGTCAAATGGTGGTTCCGTTCCCAGCTTTCCAAGAAATCTCCATACTGCTTTCCCATTTGCCTGCACCAATTTGCAGTCCCACCAGAAATATACAAGTGTACCTGTTTCCCCAGATCCTCACCAGCACTTGTTATTGTTTGACTTCATAATGGCTGCCAATCTTACTGGAGTGAGATGGTATCTTAGGGTGGTTTTGATTCACATTTCTCTGACTGCTGCAGATGGTGACCATTTTTTCATGTACTTGTTGATTGATTGTATGTCCTCCTCTGAGAAGTGTCTGTTCAGGTTCTTGGCCCATTTGTTGTTTGGGTTATTTGTTATCTTATTGACTAATTTTTTGAGTTCTCTGTATACTCTGGATATTAGTGCTCTATCTGAAGTGTTAGGAGGAAAGATTTGTTCCCAGGATGTGGGCTCCCTATTTTCCTCTCTTACTGTTTCTTTTGCTGAGAAAAAACCTTTTTAGTTTGAGTAAGTCCCATGTGTTGATTCTAGTTATTAACGCTTGTGCTATGGGTGTCCTATTGAGGAATTTGGAGGCGACCCCACAGTATGTGGATCGTAGCCATCTTTGTCTTCTATCAGACACCATGTCTCTGATTTGATATCAAGCTCCTTGATCCATTTTGAGTTAACTTTTGTGCATGGCGAGAGAAAGGGATTCAGTTTCTTTTTGTTACATATGGGTTTCCAGGTTTCCCAGCACCATTTGTTGAAGATGCTATCATTCATCCATTGCATGCTTTTAGCCCCTTTATCAAATGTAAGATAGTTGTATTTTTTGGATTGGTTTCTGTGTCCTTTATTCTGTACCATTGGTCCACCCACCTGTTTTGGTACCAGTACCATGCTATTTTTGTTACTATTGTTCTGCAGTATAGTTTGAAGTCTGGTATCGCTATACCGACTGATTCACACTTCCTGCTTAGTGTTGTTTTTGCTATTCTGGGTCTTTTATTTTTCCATATGAATTTCATGATTGCTTTCTCTATTTCTACAAGAAATGCCGTTGGGTTTTGATTGGCATTGCATTAAACCTATAGAGAACTTTTAGTAATATCGCCATTTTGATGATGTTAGTTCTGTCTATCTATGAACAGGGTACATTTTTACATCTTCTAATATCTTCCTCTATTTTTCTCTTTAGGTTTCTGTAGTTTTCCTTGTATAAAACTTGCACCTCTTTTGTTAGGTTGATTCCCAATTATTTTTTTTTTTAGTATATTGTGAATGGAGTGGTTGTCCTCATTTCCGTTTCAGAGGATTTGTCACTGATATTCAGGAATGTCTTTGATTTATGAGTGTTGATTTTATATCCTGCCACTTTGCTGAATTCATTTATTTGCTCTATTAGTTTCTTTGTAGACCCTTTTGGGTCTGCTAGGAATAGAATCATGTCATCTGCAATAGTGATAATTTAAGTTCTTCTTTTCCTATTTATATGCCTTTAATTTCTTTCATCTCTCTAATTTCTCTGGCCAGTGTTTCGAGAACTATGTTGAACAGAAGTGGTGAAAGAGGGCATCCCTTTCTTGTTCCAGATTTTAGGGGGAATGTCTTCAATTATTCTTCATTCAGAATGATGCTAGCCTGAGGCTTAGCAGAGATTGCTTTTACAATATTGAGGTATGTTCCTGTTATCCCTAGTTTTCCTAGAATTTTGAACATAAAGGGATGCTGTACTTTGTCGAATGCTTTTTCTGCATCTATCGAGATGATCATATGGTTCTTATTTTTAAGTCTATTGATGTGATGAATAACATTTATTGATTTCTGTATATTGAACCAGCCTTGCATCCCACGGATGAATCCTACTTGATCATGGTGCACAATTTTTTTGATATTCTTTTGTATCTGATTTGCCAGAATTTAATTGAGGATTTTTGCCTCTAGGCTCATTAGAGATATTGGTCTGTAGTTTTCATTCTTTCAAGTGTCTTTGTCTGGTGTAGGAATCAGAGTGATGTTGACCTCATAGAATGAATTTGGAAGTTCTCCCTCTTTTTCAATTTCCTGAAATAGCTTTAAAAGTATTGGTATTAGTTCCCCTTTAAAGGTTTTGTAAAACTCTGCTGTATACCCATCAGGTCCTGGGCTTTTCTTACTTGGTAGTGTTTTGATGGTTTTTTCTATTTCCTCAATTGATATTGGTCTGTTTAGGTTGTCTATATCCTCCTGACTCAATCTGGGCATATCATATGACTTAACAAATTTATCGATGCCTTCACTGTCTTCTATTTTATTAGAGTACAAAGATTCAAAATAATTTCGGATTATCTTCTGTATATCTGATATATCTGTTATGATATTGTCTTTTTCATCCTGTATGCTAGTAATTTGAGTTCTCTCTCTTTTTGTCTTAGTTAGCATGGCTAAGGGTCTGTAGATTTTTTTTATTTTTTCAAAGAACCAAATGGGTTGATGTGTCTGCTGTGCTTGCAGGCCGCTAGTCCTGTTCCGCTGGTGAGTTGCAGGTCTGCCTACCTTGCGGGAGCGGCTTTGGCCCTACTGCAATTGGGGTGTCGTGACTACCATGCTGGCAGATCGCTGGGCCTGTTCCTGGTGCGGGCAAAGACTCTGCTCTGCCCCTACTCCAATTGGGTTGACGTGACTACCACGCCGGTGGGCCGTTGTGCTTGTACTGGGCGCGGGAGAAAGCTCTGCTCTGCCACTACTCCAATTGGGGTGTCATGTCTACCATGGTGGCAGGCCGCTCGGCCTGTTCCGAAGGTCAGTCACAGGTCTGCTTTTGTGGCGGGCGCGGGGGGCGGCCTGCTTGGCCCCTACTACAATTTGGGTGACGTGACTACCACACCAGCTGGTGGCTGGGCCTAATCTGGGCGCAGGCAGTGGCACTGCTCTTTCCCTACTCCATTTGGGGTGACGTGGGTACCACACCTGCGGGCCTGATGAATCTTCCTCTATGTTTCTAGAGAGAATTACGGAGGCATATAGGAGATATACTCCTTTCGATCCTCATGCAGAGGATCAAAAATCATCTGTCACAATGGCCTTTATTGGGCATGCTGCCTTGGATATTTAAAGAAAGTTACAATGCTTAGATGGATTACAAGATATGACTTTTAGAGATTTAGTCAGAGAAGCCGAGAAAGTATACTATAAGAGAGAAACTGAGGAAGAGAAGGGAGCAAAATGAGGATAAAAGAAACAAAAGACAGACTAAGGAGTTGACTAAGGTCCCGGTCACAATAACAAAAAGGCCAGAAATTAAGAAACAGGGAGACAGGAAGGGATACCTGGTCCCACGCCAGAGGCCACCCCTGACCTCAGATCAATGTGCCTACTGTAAAGAAAGAGGACACTGGGTTCAAGAGTGCCCTAGAAAGAGGCAGCCACGCCAGCCAGCCATTCTGACTCTTCAGCATGACTACGAAAGTCGGGGCTCAGATCCCCTCCCTGAGCTCAGCGTATGTTTTGAAGTGGAGGAGACACCAGTAAACTTTGAAGTGGATACAGGGGCAATAAACTCAGCCCTTAAGGCCCCATTGGGCCCTCTATCAAATAAAAGGTCTCTAGTTCAAGGGGCTAATGGCAGTAAATATCGGACTTGTATAACTAAGAGGATCATGGACCGGGGGAAAAGAAAAATCCATCACTCCTTTTTAGTAATCCCAGAATGCCTGGCAGACTTTTGCTGTACGTCATGGGGATGTGAGCATACAGGGGCTGCCTGATGGAACACAAACTCCTCATCAAATTCAGTACACAGCATTGGCCATATTACCAATTAGATAACCAAAACCGATGGCCCCCAGAGGGGTCTCTTGATCCTCAAATTCTGCGTGACCATTTTTTTTAAAGAGAGAGGTGAGAGAGAGAGAGACAGAGAGAATTTTTAATATTTATTTTTTAGTTTTTTGCTGGACACGACATCTTTGTTTGTATGTGGTGCTGAGGATCGAACCCGGGCCGCACGCATGCCAAGCGAGCGTGCTACAATTGAGCCACATCCCCAGCCCTGTGTGACCTTTTTAACTTCTGCAAGTGCTCAAAAGGGTGAAAGGAGATTCCCCTATGGGCATGCCTTTTCCATCCTTCACTCATATCCTGAACTATGCTTATCCAATCAATCCTCACATTCAGCCTTGTGCTCCAGAGTCTCTGCTGTCACTCTCACCTCAGCAACCTGATTTCTCCCCTCCAATTATTAGATCAAAAACCCAAATCTCTGCTGGTTCTCAGACCATTGCCATCTTGCTGAAGTAGCAGGTAATCAGGTTCCCATCCACCGACTCACTCCTCTCTTCTCCTGTCCGTGCCCACCCTGGGTCCCACCAGGTCCTCTTACCAGCTAACACAAAGCTGAAACTAGCTGAGGAGAGCCCTCAGACTCCTATCAAAGATGTAATGAAAATGGCCTTTAAAGTTGCTTTGTCATCACTGAAAACAGTTTACTAAAAATTTAAAGTCCCTCACATGCATTTTGGGATACTCACTCTTGTCTTCCCCTCTGCTCTACCTGTTGTACAGCTCAAGTATTTGTTGCTAGGAAAATCCCAAACCCCTTTCCCATTATTCTTTTACATCTCTCCTTCCTTATTCTCAGATCCTCGGAGCTGCTGTCAGCCCCACCTTCCCTGTCTTCCCCTTCTGTACCAGGCCTACAGAAAATTCTTAACTGACTATCTACAGAAGTCTTCACCATGGCTGACTTTAGGACTTTCAGCAAAAGAGTCCCTATAAAAGAGTTCAATGTAGATAAACTTCCTATTTTAGTGTTGCCTTGTTCTACTTGGCCACTGGCTAAAAAAATAAGCACTTCTATGCTAGACACCCCATTACTTGTTTTCCACAAAATATATGAACAAGGCCTCTGGCCATGAGCTGGGGCTTTACAGAGATGGCTATATTTCTAAGATAAAGAAGTTACCATCAGGGCTCCATGGTAACAGCTGTCAGGGGCGAAAAATAAGAAAGGTAGGAAAAAGCTCTTTCCCTCCCAGGTGTCCTTGAAAAGTTAACTTGCCCAGAACTGAGGTAAAAACAGAAACAACAACGGCTTTTTTGAACTTCTGAAGACTGTGAACTTCTGAGCCCCTTCCCTTACATGTTGGGTACAAAATTCTGAAACTACCTAAACTTGAGTTTCAGGAGAATAATTGATTACAACAGAAGCAATGCCCTCTGAATCTGGTTGCAACCAAATAGGACGGTTTCCCTGTCTTCGTTGCTATCTTAGGTGCCTTGCCTTGTCCGTCCCTACAACAGCATAATTGTATATAATTAAACATTGTTTATGTTTTAAAGAAATTGTCAACAGATGTGATTAATTGTGTAATGGTGCAGATGTTTCCCAGAGTGCTCTGTCATGATGCAGGTTCATTTGAAAATGAAATAGAGGGGCATACAACCCGTTTCCACTGGGAACATATATCCCTCACTTTAGCCATCCTATTCGGAATAGGAGTTGCTTCAGGGGTGGGCACAGGAACCACTGCCCTCGTCCATGGGACACAACAAATGACCCAATTAGAAGAAGCAATAGACCAAAACTAAGATATTAGATACCTCCATCAGAGCTTTGCATGAATTTTTAACCTCTCTCTCTGAAGTTGTTTTACAGAACAGGCGAATGACACAAAACACACACACACACACAGAAAAAAAAATAGCAAAATATATGTGCATCAAAATTTTCATAAAATATATATCATAAAAAGATCCAAAAATATTCATTTTACTGAACATGGATTTATGTATAATGTTGTTCAACTAGCAAGCTCACCCATTGGTTGAATATTCAGTTCCAACACGGTTAAGTAGGAGTGATCTCTTCTCACAATTTGTATCTGCCAACTCATCCACCTCACAAGAATGTATGTGTGGTACCAGGTATGATTCTATATATCCATATAAAAATATATGTGCTGAATAGGCTACAGAGAAAGGGAGACAGGAATTCACAATTTTTTAACTTTAAAAACACATGGAGAACTATTTCAACAAAAAATTGACTAGATTTAACTCCTACTCTGTATCATGCAAAAGGCAAGTCCAAATATACACCATGCCTCCTCTAAACTGCTTGTATTTCTATTCATGGCAATACTTCTCTGAGTTCAGTTCCAGAACGCAGTCTTTAAGGGAAATCCCAACAGAGTTCAAGTCCAGGTGGACCAAGATATTTCTTACAACCACCACACAAATGACCACAATTAAAAACAAAACACTCAAACATGGTCCTCATCTTCTTCCATATAGTCACTCATCGTAACCTCTGTCTGGAGGTTTCCATGAAGGGCTCACCCAAAGACAGTGTCCAAATAAACTCCCTTGCCCCTCATTTGCCTAAAGTCATGTTGGCCTGGACACCCTTTCTGTGAACCAGGAGTGATCAAATAAGCCTCCCGTTAATACTGCTCTGTTTCTCCAATTTGAGGCCTACTGACTTTCAAGTATAGATTCTTTATGTGATTTGGAGTCATACAAAAACCTAAGCACCTCTGCAGTGATTTGAAGAACTCATTTGACCCAAGGAATACCTATTCTCACTTGATGGAGGTCAGGAACCTAACAGAGGAAGACGAGAGACTTCATCCACAATGACTGATCTTTTGGCAATTATGGTTTTGGATGCACACATGGGATCATTTTTAGATCCATCAGCTGCTGAGAATCAAAGTCACAGCCACATACAAGGCCAAGAGTCTAATTAAGACACATCCCTTTCCAAAGCAACTAAGAAAGAGCCACAAGTGATGCCCATTCATTTCCATTTGAAAACTGTTTCCTTCAGGCTTCACAAAGGGGTGGCCTGAGGCAAAGACCTTCCTGATATTCAGGGCAAAAGAACAATAGGTAAGCAAAAGGCCAAAAGCAGGGTATATCCACTGAGACTTTCCTGGTCACACTGATATCTGAGTTTTCTGAGATGCTGGCCATTCCCTTCAGCTATCCTGTACATGGCCATGTCACAGACCTTGGAGTTGTTGCATATCTTGGACACAAAACCATGAGCCTATTCTGGAGAGTGGCCAGAATTCAGAAGAAAACAGGGACTTAGGAAGGTAATAGGTATTGCTCATCCATAAGGCAAGCCGCACTCCATTCATAAATTAGGCAGGATGCATAATGGGAAGCTTTCTACTAGACAGGACACATCCATTGTTGCATTCTCTTTTCTCATGTCTACAACCACGGACACAGTGGGATACACAGACATAGAAACACTCATTTTGTCAAACGACTTACTAGAAATAGTTCACTCCAAATCAAACAAACCGCCTTCCCTACCTATTCTCAGAATATGAGACAAAACAACAAACCCACACTCACAAAGGCACCTCCTTCCCTCAAGTAGGTCTGTGACTCTCCGGAGTTAACTCTGACTGGTGGGCCATATTATGTTCCCCCGAAATGGCGTGTCCTCTATCAGATCTGCTTTCCTTGACCAACTCTGTAAAGTTGTCAGGAAAAAGTGGCGAGCCACTACCTGCTTTCTCAGGAAAAGTACCTCTTCAGTGCTCTCCTGGTATTTGGCTATACTCACATCATTAGGTACCGAGAAAGACTGACTCTGTCCTTGGAAAATCCAATCAAGTGAGCCCACAGGGACTTGGACTGGGATTGCCTCTCGGTGTCTTGGTTCTTGGATAGCAAGTTCAGAGAGTTCCATCACCAAGGAAATTAGATATGTCACTTTCTTTGGAACTGAATGAGGCCACTGCCTTGGCACCCCTTTTTTCTAACAGTTGCTTCCAAGGGTCCCATGAGATGGAGGCTGCCCCTACTTCCTGTGACACTTTCACAAGTTAGAATGGTATATCAACCATAGGCACCCGTGAACAGCTTTCCACACAGGCCTGATTTGGTCCATCTTCTCTACAATAAGAAGAGAGAGGCTGATTAAGACACATCCCTTCATCCTGACCAGGTTGTTTGCCATTGAAGATGACTTTTGCTCTCTCAGGTCCTTCATAGCTGCCTATAACTTTTCCGGGTATCATTTATGTATGGACCTTTGAGGTTTTCAGCAGGTGGAAGGTCCCCTACTTTCCTGTATTGTAAGAACAACTCCGTCCCTGTTCTTCTGTAAAATGAGATTGAGGGAACAGTGTATGTTTAGGGTTAATAACAGGTTCAATTTGGGTTAGGAATCATTCTGTGCGATGAATAATGGTATTGGCAACCTGTGAGATTTACAAGAATGTAGAGGTGAAATATAAGTATGAAAATAAAAATCTAGATATAATTTGAAACCCAGAACGGCATTGGGCCCTTGATTGGGATACTTAGCTTGAATTATGTTCTCTAAAGATATCTCAGATAATTCAATATACAATGGCATAGGACCTTGTACCTTGGATGATTGAACGTAGAAGAGAACATCCAGTAAAAAGGGATAGTCAGTAGGTTTAGAAAGATTGTCGGTAGGTTTAGGAAGAAGAGTGATTATAGGATTTAGACCAAAAGTTCTTTAGCAATATGGTTTCGGTTAGAGAGTGAATGTAAATGTCGGCACATATGAAGAATCAGTCACTATGATAAACTGGGAAAATATGTAGAAATGCAGATATCAGTAGAGACATTATTGCATCAGGCAAAATATAAAGTGAGTGATAGGATTAGACATTTTCAACAGGGTTGAGTTTGAATATATAATCTTAGGAAGAAACAAATATGTTGTCACCAATAGGATTGACATTTGAGAGCATTAGGCAGCATGGACATGGATGTTTCTATTAATCCATGTTCACTTTCCTTTTAGGCTTTGGTACAGTCATAAGTGTGACCTTTACATTTTTTTTCAGAATATTATTGTGATAAAATGTATATGTAGATCAGGTGACATAAGTATTTCTTCCACCATTTCTGGTAGCAATATATTGAAGACGTAAAATTAGTATTGGGGGTCCAAAGAGGTGTACACTGTGTCTATGAATATAAAGATAAAGCATGAATAGAACATACTGTGAATAAATAATATAACTTGTTCCAACTATAAATAATGGATTGAACTGATATCTGAAAAATTACAGGAAATCTTATATTGATATACAATCATTCTTTCCAAAATGGTATACATATAATGGTAATATTAGTGTTTTGGTTTATCACGAAGGGTGTGAGTTTTACTTCACCAGTGATTATGGAAATCGAAAATAACTTGTTTGGAAAGAAGCGTCATGAAAAGACGAGTTCAGAAATCCTGATAATACTTGTGTTCTGAAACAGGAATTGATTAAAGTTGAAACAAATGCCTGTAAATTTGTGAACTTGTGGATGAAATATATATCGTATGATGTGCAAAAACTGAAGAAATAATAATGTACCAGTGTTGAATACAAATGAACCTCAAATTACATATCATGTCCCATAGGAATCTACTTGCATTGGTGGTAAACTGGGTCAGTTACTGTAAAATTATTAGAATTTGTAGGCACCATTCACTGAAGTTTGTTTTCAGTACTAGGAAACAAATATGTATTTCAGGTGGATGAATATTTCGGAAAATAATCTTGTGAAAAGTTGATTATAAATCCATATACATGAACATGAATGAATTTAGAAAGTGTATATAAGACACATATATTTTATATATTGAAAAATCTGAATAGTGTGTGTGTGTATATATATATATATACACACACACACACACAAACTACACACAGACATTAAAAAGCAGCAATATATATGAAAATCAAAATTCATCAGTAAATATATATCATCCACAGATGCAAAAATAATTATTTTACTGAACATGAGTATATGTATAATGTTGTTCTACTAGAAAGCTCCCCTATAGTTTGAATCTTCAGTTCTAACAGCGTTTAAGAGGAGTGATCTCTTCTCACAATTTGAATCTGCCAAGTGAGAAACCTCACAAAAATGTACATGCGATTCCTGGTAGGATTCTATGTGTGCATATAAATATACATGTGTGAATTGGCTACAGAGAAAGGGAAACAGTATTTCACACATTTGTTATCTTTAAAAACACATGGAGAACTATTTCAAATAAAAATTGACTAGATTTATAACTCCTACCTTATATAATGCAAAAGGCAAGTCCAACTATACAAGATGCCTCCTCTGAACTGCTTGAATTTCTATTCTGTTTGGGTTATTTTTCTCCATTATATTAGGATGAGTTGTCTGATTCTAGTAGGTATGGGTTAGTGTCAGGGATTCAGTATTTCAAAAGGAAAATTGGAAAATGAATTCAATGTGTAAGCAAATATGTGCTTCACAAATATCTGTTAAGGTCTGATATCCTCTCACTCTCATCCAGAAAAATGCCTTGACATTACCTTCACCCCAGGTAAAACATAATTAGAGGAGAAGAGTTAGAAAATCAGTGAATACATATCTGGAATGGAAAATGCTCAAGAGTTCATAACCATGGAGGTGGTAGAGGAGTTTCCAAAAGTAAGGGACAGGGTAAACACAACACAAACAGAGAGCTCTGAGAGCCTAAAAACTTTTTGAGAAAATGCCTCTGAGTTTGGGCACTTGAAATATATGTTGTTGTCAGGAGATTTGGCTTCTTTAGTAGTGAGACCATCAAAGCTGGTTCTGCATCTATGTGACCTGAAGGACATGGTTTCTTATTTTCCAATGAAGATGAGGCAGCAATGCTGAATCCTCTCTTTGTAGGTAAACTGTGACCACTGAGGACTAAGTGTCTCTCCGTGTTGACTGCGAAGCCATTTGGTCCTCCTACACTTTTTGTGGTGTTTTTCCTGCTGCACTGGGAGTTTGGTATTTGCTTCACGAAATACCAGGAGCTCAACTGGGACATATTGCTGGAGGGAGTTCTGTCACGTGTGTTGGGTCAGGGTCTGCAGGAAAATGCACCAACCAGGCTTCTATCCCTCCTAGCTTGGCCCATTGCCCCCTCGTCCATATCAACCTGATTCAGAACATTGACCTGAAACCTCACCATATAACAAGATGCCTTTACATATAAGGGACTGCTGGCTGCACCATGTCAGTCACAAGCCATTTGGAATCCAATGGTAGATCCTCATGGCCCTACCACTGATGTTTCATCACACACCTGCCCACCACTGCTCTAGGCCCACTACTCAGCAGGCTCCAACTTACTGGCATCTCTTTTCTACACCATTTTCATGAAACCCAGTCAATCAAGGCATTGTCTGGTATACTCATGATCAGCAACAGGACATCCAAATGTTCTCCAGTGCCACCTGGTTGTGGGAACTTCCAAAAATTCATGGTATTTATCAAGCCATTTTTCAAGGATGAAGTTGGAGAAACTCTGGGTTTCAATTCATTCAGGAACCACTAAATGTTGAGAAAGCTAATTTAAATGAAAACTCTGGAGAACTCTCACAGGCAAGGCTTCCCAAAGAGTGGGGAAAAGGTCACATGAAGCCAGGCACATTGAGGTGTAAAATGTGAGGTCCATGTGTGTTTTGACTCTCAACTATGGCTGCAAGTTTTTCACAATTATATCATGTGATATCCTGGCTGAGATTCCCAGTGCTCTGTGGAAAGCCAGATCTCAGTTTCCAAGGGCAACTCTCATGCGTGGCCTCCTAAAATCCCAAAACAATTCATGGCAATACTTCTCTGAGGTGAGTTCCAGAACTCAGTCTCTATGGGGAATCACACCAGAGTTCAAGCCCAGGTGGACCCAGACATTTCTTCCAACCGCCACACAAATGACCACAATTAAAACCAAAACACTCCCACATGGCCCTCATCTTCTTCCATATAGTCACTCATCATGACCTCTGGCTGGAGGTTTCCATGAGGGGTGCAGCCATTGGTAGTGTCCAAAATAAGCTCACTTGCCCCTCATTTGCCTAAAGTCAGGGTGGCCTGGACACTCTTAATATGAACCAGGAGTGGTCAAATAAGCCTGCCGTTCATGCTGCTCTGTTTCTCCAATTTGAGGCCTACTGACTTTCAGGTATGGAATATTTATGTGAAATAGAGTCATGAGAAAAGCCAAGCACCTCGGCAGAGATTTCAAGAACTCATTTGACCCAAAGGATCAGTATTCTCACTTGATGGATGTCAGGAACCTAACAGAAGAAGGCGAGAGACTTCATCCACAATGACTGATCTTTTGGCCATTTTGGTTTTGGATGCGCACATGCGATCATTCTTTGGATCCATCATGTGCTGAGAATAAAAATCACAGCCACATACAAGGCCAAGAGGCTAATTCAGACACATCCCTTTCCAAAGCAATTAAGCAAAGAGCCACAGGTGATGCCTATTCATTTCAAATTTAAAACTGTTTTCTTCAGGCTTCACAAAGGAGTGGCCTGAGGCAAAGACCTTCCTGACATTCAGGGCAACAGAACATAAGGTAAGCACAAGGCCCAAAGCAGGGTTTCTCCACTGAGACTTTCCTGGTCACACTGATATCTGAGTTTTCTGAGATGATCTCCATTCTCTTCAGCTATCCAGTATATGGCCATGTCACAGAGCTTGGAGGTGGTACATATCTTGGACACAAATCCCTGAGCCTATTCTGGAGTCTGGCCAGAATTCAGGAAGAAAACAGGAACTTAGGATGATAGCAGGTGTTGCCCATCGATAAGACAAGGTGCAGTCCATTCATAAATTGAGCAGGATGAATTATGGTAAGATTTATACTAGACAGGACACATCCATTAATGCATTCTCTTTTCTAATGTCTACAACAATGGACATAGTCGGATACACAAACATAGAAACACTCACCTTGTCAAATGACTTACTCGAATCAGTCCACTTCAATCCAAACAAACCGCCATTCCTAGCTTTTGTTAGAACATGAGACAAAACCACAAACCCACACCCACTCCCACAATGGCACCTCCTTCCCCCAAGTAGATCTGTGACTATCTGGAGTGTCCTCTAACTGCTCGGCCATACTATTTTCCTTCGAAATAGTCTGTCCTCTCTCAGGTCTGGTTTCCTTGGCTAACTCTGTGAAGTTGTCAGGAAAAAGTGGTGAGCCACTACTGGCTTTCTCAGAAAAGGTACCTCTTCAGTGCTCTCCTGGCATTTGGCCATCATCACATTAGTAGGTACCAAGAAATACTGACTCTGTCCTTGGTAAATCCAAATAAGTGAGACCACTGTGACTGGGAATGGGATAGCGTCTGGGTGCCTGGCCACTAGGATACAAACATCATAGAGTTCCATCACCAAGGAAATGAGGTATGTCACTTTCTTTGGAATTGAATGAATGAGGTCACTGCCTTGGCAACCAGTTTGTCCTAACACTTGCTTCCAAGGGTCCCATGAGATGGAGGCTGCTTCTACTTCCTGGAACACTTGCACAAGTTAGAATGGTATATCAACCATAGGCACCTGGGAACAGCTCTCCACACAGGTCTGGTTTAGTCCATCTTCTCTAACATAAGTAGAGAGAGGCTGATTCAGACACATCCCTTTATCCTGACCAGGTTGTTTGCCATGGAATAGGACTTTTGCTCTCTCAGGTCTTTCATACCTCCCTACAACTTCTCCAGGTATCATTTCTGCATGGACTTTTGAGGTTTTCAGCAGGTGGAAGGTCCCCTAAATCCATGTATTTTAAGAACAACTCTGTCGCTGCTCTTCTGTAAAATGAGATTGAGGGAACAGTGTATGTTTAGGGTTAATAACAGGTTCAATTTGGGTTAGGAATCATTCTGTGCAATGAATAATGGTATTGGGAACTTGCGATAATTACAAGAACATAGAGGTGAAATATAAGTATGGAAACAGAAATCTAGGTATGATTTGAAGCACAGGACCTTGTACCTTGGTAGATTTAATGTAGAAGAGAACATTCAGTCAAAAATGGATTGTCGTTAGGATTAGGAAGATAGTCGGTAGGTTTAGGAAGAAGAGTGAGTATAGTATTTGGACCAAAAGTTCTTTAGCAATAGGGTTTTGGTTAGAGAATGAATGAAAATGTCAGCACATATGAAGAGTCAGTCACAATGATGAACTGGGGAAAATAAGTAGGAAAGCAGGTAGTATCAATAGAGACATTATGAAATCAGGCAAAGTATAAAGTGAGTTATAGGATTAGACATTTTCAACAGGGTTTAATTTGAATATATAATCATTGGAAGAAACAAATATGTTGTCACCAATAGGATTGACATTTGAGAGCATTAGGCAACCTTCACATGGATGTTTTTAGTTAAACATTTTCACTTTTCTTTTAGGCTTCGGTACAATCATAAGTGTGACCTTTACATTTTTTGTTCAGAATTTTACTGTGATAAAATATATATGTGGATCAGGTGACATGAGTATTTCTTCCACCATTTCTGGGAGCAATATTTTGAAGACATATACATTAGTGTTAGGGGTACACAGAGGTGTACCCTGTGTCTATGAATATAGAGATAATGCATGAATAGACCATCCTGTGAATAAATAATATAACTGGTTCCACTTTAAATAATGAATTGAATTGATATCTAAAAATATATAAGAAATCTTATATTGATATATATATATATATATATATATATATATATATATATATATATATACATACACACACACACACACGCACACGCACAGACATTAAAAAGTAGCAGTATAAGAGATCCAACATGGTGGCGGACATGGAGAAATCAAGTATCTGACCTCATTAGCTGCGCAGGCATAGGGAGTCGTAAACTGTCTAAATGCTGTTTGTTCAGAATCACTAGGCAATGCTGACCTGACGTGGATCTGGTGCGAACAGTCTGGGCCCCTGAGAAAACACACAGAGCCCGGATCGGCTGCATAGAAGCTCAGATTTGCCTGCTTCTTGTGACTCAGAACTAACGATCCCTCTGAAATAACTGGTCGGCCCTTCTGAATTTACAGAGGTAAAAGGCCACTGGATTGAAATGGGGCTTTGGAGACACAGTCAGGACCCATCCATTGCATTGGTCACCTGGCAAAAGGAACGAATGGTCACCATTTGCATGGGATACCACAGTGGAAGAGAACTGATGTCATGGGCAGAGGAGATAACTTCATTGAAACCAGTACGACAGGTGTGTAATTCCCTATGCATCTCTCTCCACACAGCGGGGAAACATTAAGGGCCCCTCCCAGCTCTCCCTTAAGGGGCCCTCCCAGGTCTCCCGTGAGAAAGATGGCCAGACCGAGGGAATCATGTGTGCTGTGGGATTGTGGCGTGAAATTCCTGGCTACCGCTCCTACCAGTGCTGACAACTGAGGTCTCTTACACCAGCTAATGTGGGCATGGATACCAGAGAGCAAGCAAATTCGCTGGGGGTTCCCAGCCCCAAGCTCTACAAACTTAGGGTCTGAGGGAGGCAAACAGGGAGAGAGTGCCAAGCGTTGATGACAACAGGGCTACCAGGAGCAGAGACCTGACGTGTAGCAAGTATTGTGGTGAGCGTCACAGTTGAGCGGAGCCTGGCTTGAGGAAACACTAGAGAAGGTCTTAGGCACTCAGGATTAGAGACCCGCCCAGTCTGGGAGGAAGAGCTGCTGCACAGTGATTGGTTCCCACCTATTGAGAGGAGAAGCTTGGCCCAGTGAGCACAGCTCCACCTACTGGAAGAGAAGTTAATTGAACTCTATGACTGCATGTATTATTATTATTATTATTTTATTTTTATTTTTTTTCTTTCATTTAAATTTTTTGTGTTGTTCTTTAAATTATTTTAATGTTTTTATTTTTTTTAATTTTACTATAATTATTATTATTTTAAATTTTAATTTTCATTTTTTAATTATCATTATTATTTTAAAAAAAATTTATTTCTTTCTTTATTTTCTATTTTTTTCTTTTGTCTTTTCATTTCTTTTCAATTTTCTTATTCCCCCATCCTTGAATTCTACCTGCCTATTCTCATTCTCTTTAGTGACTTCTTCCCATCCCTTCTAATATCTTTCCTCCCAAGCTTCAAATAAATTTATAAGAATTAGAAGTAACTCAGCACTCAAACAGAACAAGAAGTAACATGAGCAGCATCAAAAAGCAAGAAAGAAAAGGAGTACAAACAATGAAGGATAACCTAAATATTCAGGAGGACCTAGAATTATCAGAAAAATGGTCATATAAAGAACTCAAGGAATACCTTAGATAGATGAAATGGAACCTAAAGAGGATACGAGAGAGCAAATAAATACAGTGAAAGAACACATTGAAAATGAATTACATAAACAGATAAAAGAAGAAGTTAATCTTCTTTATCAGGAGATAGAGATTATAAATATTCAAAGAATAATTCTAGAAATGAAGGAAACGATAAACCAAATTAAAAACTCAATTGAGAGTATCACTAACCATGTGGAGGAAGTAGAAGACAGAATGTCACATAATGAAGACAAAATATATCATCTTGAAAAGAGTCTAGCCAACACAGAAAGGCTGGTAAAAAAATCACGATAAAAACATCCAAGAGATATGGTATAACATAAAAAAACCAAACTTATGAGTCATCTGGATAGAGGAAGGTACAGAGATTCAAACCATGTGAATGAGTAACCTGTTGAATGAAATAATTACAGAAAATTTTCCAGAAATAAAAAAGGAAATGGATATACAAATTGAAGATGCTTACAGGACACAGAGCACACAAAATCACAGTAGACCAACGCCAAGACACATTGTTATGAAGCTATCCAATATACAGAACAAAGAGAAAACATTAAAAGCTTCAAGAGAAAGGAGGAAGATTACATTCAGGGGTAAACCAATAAGGTTAGCAACCTATTTTTCATCACAGACCCTGAAAGTGAGAGGATCCTGGAACAACGTATTTCAAACATTGAAAGACAATGGATGCCAAACAAGAATTCTGTATCCAGCAAAATTCAGCTTCAGGTACGACAACGAAATAAAAATCTTTCATGATAAACAAAAGCTAAAAGAATTTGCAGCCAGAAAACCACCATTGCAAAGTGTCTTGAGCAAAACACTACACGAGAAAGAAATGAAAAACAACAACCAAAACCATCAGTGGGAAGTGCCTCAGTAAAGACAGAGGGCGGGGGAAAAGCTAATCATGGAGAAACAAAGTAAATTTTAAAAAGCGATAAATATTCAAACATGGCTGGCAGTAGAAACCATATATCAATAGTAACTCTAAACATTAATGGCTTAAACTCTCCAATAAAGCAACATAGGCTTGTAACTTGGATTCAAAAAACAAATCCAACAATATGTTGCCTCCAGGAGACATATCTGAATGGAAAAGACATACACAGGCTGAAGGTGAAAGGTTGGGAAAAAATATACCATGCACACGGTCCTCATAAGCAAGCAGTGGTGGCCATCCTCAAATCGAATTAAATCGACTTCAAGACTAATTTAATCAAAAGGGATAATGAAGGAAATTATATACTGTTAAAAGGAACCATTCACCAACAAGACATAAAAATTATCAATATTTACGCACCATTAAATGGTGCTGTGACGTTCATAAAACAAATTCTCCTCAAGTTCAAGAATCAAATAGCCCACAACACAATAATTATGGGTGACTTCAACACACCTCTCTCACCATTGGACAGATCCTCCAAATAAAAGTTGAATAAAGAAACTATAGAACTCAATATCACAATCAATAACATAGACTTAACTGACATATATAGAATATATCAACCATCATCAAGTGGATATAATATTTTTTAGCAGCACATGGATCCTTCTAAAAAATAGACCATATATTATGCCATAGAGCAACCTTCAGTAAATATAAAGGGTGGACTTAATACCATGAATTTTATTGGATTATAATGGAATGAATCTGGAAACCAATGAAAAAGAAGGAAGGAAAAATCCTACATCACATTGAAAATGAACAACATGTTACTGAATGATTAATGTGTTACAGAAGACATAAATGAGAAAATCAAAAAATTCTTCAAGATAAATGAAAATACAGAAACAACATATCGGAGTCTATGGGACACAATGAAAGGTGTTTTAAGAGGGAAATTCACCACCTTGACGTCATTCCTCAAAAATAGGAAAGAACAACAAATAAATGAGCTCACACTTCATCTCAAAGCCCTAGAAAAGGAAGAGCAAAACAACAGCAAATGTAGCAGAAGGCAAGAAATAACTAAAATCAGAGCGGAAAACAACAAAATTGAAACAAAAGAAACTATTGAAAAAATTACAAAACTAAAGCTTGGTTCTGCAAAAAATAAATAAGAAGGATAGACCCTTAGCATCCCTTTATGTTCAAAACATTTGAAAAACTAGAGATAACAGGAATTTACCTCGACATTGTAAAAGCTATCTATGTTAAGCCTCAGGCTAGCATTATTCTGAATGAAGAAAAATTGAAGCATTCCCTCTAAAATCTGGAACAAGACAGAGATGTCCTCTACCACCACTTCTATTCAATATAGTTCTCGAAACACTGGCCAGAGCAATTAGACAGATGAAAGAAATAAAAGGCATGAAAATAGGAAAAGAATAACTTAAATTATCACTACTTGCAGCTGATATGATTCAATATATAGAAGACCCAAAAGGGTCTACAAAAAAAACTACTAGAAGTAAGAAATGATTTCAGCAATGTGGCAGGATATAAAATCAACATTCATAAGTCAAAGGCATTTCTGTATATCAGTGACAAAACTTCTGAAACGGAAATGAGAAAAAAAAACACTCCATTCACAATATCCTCAAAAAATAAAACTAAAATCCTTGGGAATCAACCTAACAAAAGAGGTGAAAGATTTATACAATGCAAACTACAGAACCCTAAAAAGAGAAGTAGAATAAGATCTTAGAAGATGGAAAAATATACACTGTTCATGGATAGGGAGAACTAACATCATCAAAATGGTGATATTCCCAAAAGTTCTCTATAGGTTTAATGTAATGCCAATCAAAATCCTAATGGCATTTCTTGTAGAAATAGAGAAAGCAATCATGAAATTCATATGGAATAATAAAAGATCCAGAATAGCAAAAGCAATTCTAACCAGGATGTGTGAATCAGGCGGTATAGCGATACCAGATTTCAAACTAAATTTCAGAGCAATAGTAACAATGACAGCATGGTACTGGTACCAAAACAGGCGGGTGGACCAATGGTATAGAATGGAGGACACAGAGATTAATCCACAATGCTACAACAATCTTCTATTTGATAAAGGAGCTAAAAGTATGCAATGGAGGAAGGATAGCATCTTCAACAAATGGTGCTGGAAAAACTGGAAATCCATATGTAACAAAATGAAACTGAATCCCTTTCTCTTGCATGCACAAAAGTTCATTCAAAATGGATCAAGGGCCTTGATATCAAATCAGAGACATGGCGTCTGATAGAAGAAAAAGTTGGCTACGATCTACATACTGTGGGGTCGGGCTTCAAATTCCTCAATAGGACATCCATAGCACAAGAGTTAATAACAAGAGTTAATAACTAGAATCAACACATGGGACTTACTCAAAGCAAAAAGTTTTTTCTCAGCAAAAGAAACAATAAGAGAGGTAAATAGGGAGCCTAAATTCTGGGAACAAATCTTTACTCCTCACACTTCAGATAGAGCCCTAATATCCAGAGTATACAAAGAACTCAAAAAATTAAACAATAAGATAACAAATAACCCAATCAACAAATGGGCCGAGGACCTCAACAGACATCTCAGAGGAGGACATATAATCAACAAGTACATGAAAAAATGCTCACCATCTCCAGTAGTCAGAGAAAGGTGAATCAAAACCACCCTAAGATACCATCTCACTCCAGTAAGATTGGCAGCCATTATGAAGTCAAACAACAAGTGTTGGTGAGAATGTGGGGAAACAGGTACACTTGTACATTGCTGGTGAGACTGCAAATTGGTGCATCCAATTTGGAAAGCAGTATGGAGATTTCTTGGAAAGCTGGGAATGAAACCACCATTTGACCCAGCTATTCCCCTTCTTGGTCAATTCCCTAAAGACCTAAAAAGAGCATGCTGCAGGGACACTGCTACATCGATGTACATAGCAGCACAATTCACAATAGCAAGACTGTGGAACCAACCTATATGCCCTTCAATAGATGAATGGATTAAAAAATGTGGCATTTATACAGAATGTAGTATTACTCTGCATTAAAAAATGACAAAATCATAGAATTTGCAGGGAAATGGATGGCACTGGAGCAGATTATGCTAAGTGAAGCTACCCAATCCCTTCAAAACAAATGCCAAATGTCTTCTTTGATATAAGGAGATTAACTAAGAACAGAATAGGTATGAAGAGGATGAGAAGAAGATTAACATTAAAACAGGGATGAGAGGTGGGAGGGAAAGGGAGAGAGAAGGGATATTGCATGGAAATGGAAGGAGACCCTCAGGGTTATACAAAATTACATACAAGAAGAAAGGGAATAATAATACAAGGGGGAGAAATTTATTACTGTAGACGGGGTAGAGAGAGAAGAGGGGAGGAGAGGGGAGGGGAGGGGGGATAGTAGAGGATAGGTAAGGCAGCAGAATACAACAGACACTAGTATGGCAATATGTGAATCAATGCATGTGTAACTGATGTGATTCTGCAATCTGTATACGGAGTAAAAATGGGAGTTCATAACCCACTTGAATCAAAGTGACAAATATGATGTATCAAGAACTATGTAATGTTTTGAACAAGCATAAATAAAAATTTTAAAAAAAGAAAACTAACTTCGGTGAGTGATGCACGTGAATCCTAATATTTTTACAGTAACTGACCCAGTTTAACATCAATGGAAGTAGATTCCAATGGTACATGATGTGTACTTTGACGTTCATTTTTATTCAACACTGGTACATACTATTTCCTCAGTTTATGCACATCACAGGATATATATTTCATCGACAATTTAGCAAATTTATAGGCATTTGTTTCACTTTCAATCACTTCCTGCTTCAGAACACATGGATTCCTCCATATTTCTTGACTGGTAATTTCATGAGACTTCTTTCCAAACACATTATTTTCGATTTCCATAATCACTTTTTAAGCAAAACTCACACACACTTCATGATAAACAATAACCCTAAGATGACAATTAGATATATAACTGGTTGGAATTATTGATTGTATGTCAATATATGATTTCTTATATATTTTCAGATAACAATTCAATCCATTATTTAAAGTGGAACCAGTTATATTATTTATTTACAGTATGTTCTATTCATGCATTATCTCTATATTCATAGACACAGGGTACACCACTTTGTACCCCCAATACTAATTTATATGTCTTAAAATATTGCTCACAGAAATGGTGGAAAAAATACTCATGTCACATGATCTACATATATATTTTATCACAATAATTTTCTGGGCACAAAATGCAAAGGTCACACTTATGATTGCACCAAATCCTAAATGGAAGTTGAATATGGATTACTAAAAACATCCATTTCCAGTTTGCATAATGCTTTCAAATGTCATTTCTATTGGTGACTACATATTTGTTTCTTCCTAAAATTATGTATTCAATCTCGATCCTGTTGAAAATGTGTAAACCTATCATTCACTTTACAATTGCCTGATTTTGTAATGTCTCTATTGATATCTTCTTTCCTATATTTTACGCAGTTCATCATTGTGACTGACTCTTCGCATGTGCTGACATTTACATTCACTGTGTAAATGAAACCGTATTGCTACAGAACATTTGATCCAAATTTTATACTCACTCTTCTTCCTAAACCTACCGACTCTCTTCCTAATCCTACCGACTATCCAAATTTGAGTGGATGTTCTCTTCTACAATCAATCTTCCAAGGTACAAGGTCCTATGCCATTGATTATCAATTTATCTGAGACAAACGTGCAGAACATAATTAAAAGCTAAGTATCCCAATAAAGGGCCTCATTCCCTTCTGGGCTACAAATCTTACCTAGATTTCTGTTTTTATAATTATATTTCACCTCTATAGTTTTATAAATATCGCAGGTTCCCAATACCATTATTCATCAATCAGAATGATTCCGAACCCAAATTGAACATGTTATTAACCCTAACCATACACTGTTCCCTCAATCTAACTTTACAAAAGAGAAGGGACAGGGTTCGTCTTGCAATACAGCAATGTAGGGGATCTGCCACCTACTGAGAACCTCAAAGGTCCATGCATATTTGATCCCTGGAGAAGATGTAGGCAGCTATGAAAGACCTGAAAGACCAAAACAACCTGGCAAACAACCTGGTCAGGATGAAGGGTTGTGTCTGAGTAAGCCTTTCTCTTCTTAATGTAGAGAAGATGGACCAAATGAGGCCTATGAGGAGAGCTGTTCCGCAAACTGGTGCGGCCAATTTGGAAAGCAGTATGGAGATTCCTGGGAAAGCTTGGAATGGAACCACAATTTGACCCAGCTATTGCCCTTCTTGGACTATTTCCTGAAGACCTTAAAATAGTGTAACTCTGGGATACTGCCACATCGATGTTCTTAGCAGTACAATTCACAATTGCTGCACTGTGGACCCAACCTAGATGCCCTTCAATAGATGAATGGATAACAAATGTGGCATTTATACACCATGGAGTATTACGCAGCACTAAAATATGACAAAATCATGGAATTTTCAGGGAAATGGATGGTAATAGAGCAGATTATGCTTAGTGAAACTAGCCAATCCCTAAAAAACAAATACCAAATGTCTTCTTGGATATAATGAGAGCAACTAAGAACAGAGCAGGGAGGAAGAGCAGGAAGAAAAGATTTACATTAACAGAGACATGAGGTGGGAGGGAAAGGGAGAGAAAAGGGAAATTGCATGGTAATGAAGGGAGACCCTCATTGTTATACAAAATTACATATAACAGGTTGTGAAGGGAATGGGAAAATAAACAAGGAGAGAAATTAATTACAGTAGATGGGGTAGAGAGAGAAGATGGGAGGGGGAAAGAGGGGGGATCATAGAGTATAGGAAAGGTAGCAGAATACAACATTAACTAATAGGGCATTATGTAAAAATGTGGATATGTAACCAATGTGATTCTGCAATCTTTATTTGGGGTAAAAATGGGAGTTCATAACCCACTTGAATCTAATGTATGAAATATGATATGTCAAGAGCTTTGTAACGTTTTGAACAACCAAAAAAAGAAAAAAAGTAGCAATATATATGCCAATCGAAATTCATCATGAAATATATATAATCCACAGATGCAAAAATATTCATTTTACTGAACATGGATTTATGTATAATGTTATTGAACTAGGAAGCTCACCCATAGGTTGAATTTTCAGTTTGAACAGCGTTTAGGAGTAGTGATCTCTTCTCACAATTTGTATCTGCCAATTCAGCCACCTCACAAGTATGTACGTGTGATACCAGGTAGGATTCTCTATGTGCATATAAAAATACATGTGCTACAGAGAAAGGGAGACAGGATTCCCATATTTGTTAACTTTAAAAACACATGTAGAATTATTTCAACAAAAAATTGACTAGATTTATAGCTCCTATACTATATAATGCAAAAGGCAATTCCAACTACACACCATGCCTCCTCTGAACAGCTTGTATTTCTATTCTGCTTGGGTTATGTTTCACCATCATATTAGGATTATTAGTCAGAGTCTAGTAGGGTATGGGTTAGTGCCAGGAATTCAGTATTTCAAATGGAAAATTGGAAAATGAATCCAATGTGTATGCAAATATGTGATATACAATAATCTTCCCACTCTCATCCAGAACAATGCTTTGACATTACCTTTGCCCCAAGTAAGACACAATTAGAGGAGAAGAGTTAGACATTCTGTGAATACTTATCTGGAATGGAAAATGCTCAGGAGTTCACAACCTTGGAGGTGGTAGAGGAGTTTCCAAAAGGAAAGGACAGGGGTGATCACTCAACCTGATCTTTCATTAATATTGGGAGCCATCTTGCCACAAAGCCATGGAAAGATAATTTTTGCTTTACTATAAATTACTGCAAATTCTGAACCTGCTTGGAATGCCTGCCCATGCCTTGAACTCACCCATGCCTGTCTTACTGACCAGATCACAGCCCTCTCTGAAACCTTACTGAAACCTCATAAATATTGGCTTTCCCTGGCCAGACAATGACCCTCTCTGAGGCTCTAATGGTCCTCATAATTTCTGATGCTGGGGCCAGCAAATAAAAAATGTAAACTACAATTAGTGTGATGCTTGTCAAAGTTCTGTTTTCTGATACTCCCTTTTTGTGTAACTTTTTGTGCTATAAAGCTGGGGTGTAGGAAAGGTGGGGATGCTGTCTTTTTCCCGCCGTTTTGAGAAGGAGAGTCAGCCTAGCCGGTTGAACTAATAAGCTTGCCTTAATTTGATTTTAATTGGAGTCAGTGGTATTTTCTTGCATCCTGGTCTAACATTTTGGAGTTCCCCAGCGAGATGACGTGACCAGATCATAAGACCAGACTGCTGGAAATTCTGACGCTGGCCTTTCCTCCAGGGCTCAGGGCTGGAGAGCCAAGTTCCAAAGCCTTGGAGTGAGCATTCGGTCCAGGGAGCACTGCAGTGAACCATCGCACTAAAACTATTAGAAAGCACCTGGTGGAGGAGGCCTCCATAGGTAGGTGGTGCCTTTATAACATCTGATATCCGGTTAAGGGAGATGTCTTCTGATGACAGAGAGGTGGCCTGGGGAGGCTCACATGTACTCCTGTCCAGGACAGTAACAAGAATTGTTCTGTCCTCTGTTCTGTTCTGTATGGAATTTCTCTGAAAGGGTAGAAAGGTGCAGCCGGGCACGCAGGAGCTCCTACCCCGGCGCTTCAGCAAGACATTTCATTGCTCCTCTGTTTTTCTGTATCTTCACCAGGTTTCTGTTTCTTTGTGTTTTGTTCTGTGTTCTATATGTTTTTTTGTTTGTTTGTTTTTGTGCATTTTGTTGTGTGATTTCTGTGGTAAAAACTTAAAGATATTGGACGTAAAAATGGGTAATAAAGCAAGTAAGCCTTACACCCTTTGGACTGTGTTCTAAAAAACTGTGTTGAAGTTTACCCCCCTTTGTTAAGCAGGATGAGAGAAGCCCCTAGCTGGCAGCCTGGAACTCACCCACTGCAGAGGGCAATGCCTGCTGGCCACCAAAGAACAGAGTATCTCCCAGGTTAACAATGGAAACTCCTTTAAAACCCCTTGTTGCTCCAGTTCAAGAGAGTCACAACCTTTGGGAAGAGTCCCCTGTGTTTCCGCTTTGTTAGCAAAGCAGTAAACCTCCCTTTTTATTTTTCTCAAACCCTGTCCTCATTATTAAATAGGTATTAATTCGCTTCAAGGTCAGAAACCGAAATTTAAGTTACAAATTTTGATAACCCCCCGACCCTGGAACTTTTTGAGAGCTGACTACTGAAATGTTAGGAGATGGAGCGAGATTGGGGTGGAACCAAACCAGAGGAGCTAATCCTATAAGTAAAAGGAGGGACTGAGGGACTCCCAGGATCTACCAAAGCCCTGTTGCTTCAGGGAATTCCTTCCTTCGTTCCCTGCACTGTAAGGATTATGCCACCTCTGTCTTTTAAAAAAAAAGAAAAAGAAAAAGGAGACACTAAATGCAGTAAAGTCACCATGGAAACCCTTGATATTACATTTCAGGTTGCCGTCTGTGAAAACATCTGATCCCCTTGTGAGGACATCTATCCTGCCACTGGTGTAGGAGATTTTTCTCTTATCTGCTCTGTTTTTAAGGCTTCTGTCTGTCAGCCATAGTCTGGAGCTCCTTTCTGTCTGTCTTGTGTCTTTGTTTCTGGCCCTTTAAGACATGTGCAATAATGTGCTGATATTATAAATTGTTTCTTGGGAATGATATTAGTTCAATGTGTGTCTAAATGATGATGTTTTATTGTAACAATCTGGTATCTGGATGGGTTTTTGTAGCATTGCTCAATCTTGCAGTTAAAAGTCGGGTTTAGGTAATTGTTTAGTTTTTGATTTCAGATAATTCATGCCAGATAACTTAAATGCTTAGGATGGAAAACTAAAGCACTCTACTTCCAAGTTGGCAAGTAACTTCCCAAACATTCAGTTTTATTTTTCACCAATTTTGAATTGGGTAGACTGAGAAAATATCACAGTGTGTACCAGTGCATTAATTTTTAACAAGGATAGTAAATCATATTATGGTATCTGTTGACAAAACAAGATGTAAAGATATAAAATTTTGTGAATTTCATCTTAAAATTGTATCATAATTTTCAACATCCGAACCTCAAAATTATGGTTAAAATGCCTTAGGCCTGAGGTGTCTGCTCAGAATAGCAGTTTTACCCTGCTCCTTTCAGACCTCAGCAAGGACTTTTGTTGAAATGCAAATGAAAGAAGCCTGCAAGCTCAGTAGGAGACTGATCTGAGGCCTAAGGCAGGAAAAAAGGTAAATTGTATGGTATTTACTAATTACTGGCCAGTCATTTTTTCTAGGATTCTTATTTTTTTCCTTAAATTCTGTATTCTTTTTTTGAGCTCATGATTTTGATCCTACAGACCTAGGTTAATGTTTTTCTGATCAGCTCTATCTTTGACCAACAGTGGAGTTTTTGAAACATTGCAATGGAAATTTCAACTGCAAAAAGCTACAAGGCCTTTACTATTATTATGTGTGCACACTTTTGTTAGTGTTGTATGTCTTTATATACATATATCCGTATATCATATATATGTTATACAAATTAACACATATAAGGAGCACTCATAAAAAAAGCACTCATATAAACAAATTTTAAAACGTGGATCCAAAGATCTTAAATTCTTATGATTTAATTGGTACAATTTAAATTGGATAAACAGATAAAAATAAATGTCTTTAAATTTAACCTTACAAGTTTTTCTAGGTGTTCAAAAATCTAATAAAATATTAATGCCGACAAAAGGTCTAATATGCCTTGGTTCTAGAACTTTTTCTTCAACAAAAAATGGTACACTGTTCAATACATTTGTCTAATATTTTGATAAATAAGTAAAGTAAATTTGATATGGGATTACTCATTCATGAGTACTTTTGTTAGATATCTGATTGATTTACTAAGGTCTGTATAAGTTTGTCCTAAAGTCTGTATATGATTGTAAAAATCAGTCATGTGTTAAAGAGACAAAAATTTCTCAAAACATAAGTTTACCCATAACATTGTGGTTATTAAGTTTTATTTTTCTAGAGCAAGCAACCATAAAAATTAAACAACTGATTAAATAAGAACTGTTATTTTAGAGCATTGTACTGCCATTTCTTTAAAAGCTAAACTTGGTTAATGTAGAAACATCAATGCAATTGTGATGCTATTAATGTGCTCATATCTTCCAGGTATACAAGTCTGTAAGGTAGAAACTTTAAAAGAGCATTATATCAAGGTGGTGTTCTGAAGTTGTATGGTAAAATATATATATATATATATATATATATATATATATATATATATATATATATATATATATATATATATATATTGGGATTTATTTACCTGTTGTCAATAAGATATGTAAACTTTTATGTTACTTTTTATATTGGGGAACAATTTAAATGTATTTAAGTTAATGAGAGCCTAATCTATGTAAAGGTTAAAAATTTTTTTAATTCATGTTTTAAAAGCTATATCATACGGTGTTAGCTAATGTTCATGTGACCTCAAATAATTTATGTAAACTTTGTAAAATGATATTTAAAAAACAAAGATTAGCTTTAGAATTAAAACACTTAAGATTAATAAAGTGCCCTGCCTTACCTGAGATAAGGCTCTGTGTCCCATCTTATTATGTGAGAATGACTGCGAAAGCAGTAGGTCAGATGTTATTTCATTTAAAGTTATTTTCAAAAGTTTTTTTTTTTTCCTGTCAACATTACTAGCATCTCAAACAGAGGATATAATGTATAACTCAGCCAAAAATTTTAGGGTAGCTATTACACGAACTAAGTTTGTTTACTGTTGTTAATTTTATTTTGTAATTTCCTTATGGGTGATATAAAGATTCCCTGTTAGTGTTTTACAGCAGTGTTGCTTTAAGAACACAACATTGGTTAATTTAAGATAATTAGCCATCACCTACAAGACAGACAGAATAATACAGATCCCAAATAATAAAAAGATAAATAATTTTAAATTATAGACATTAAAGCCCAGTATTCTTTATATAAGTCTGTTAAAATTTATTTGATGGATGTTTAAGATTAGGATTTAAAATTAAAGTTATATGAAAAGGGACAAGAAAACCAATATTTGGCTCTTGCCCTCTGAGTCAGTCTGTATCCAGGGAACAGCGGACTTCTCTAAAGAGCTTTGCAACTCTGAACCGCATAACCTCCTGATCAGGGAGATTAATGAGACCACTGGAGAACAGAAAGCAAATCAGTGCATTTGCTACGAAGAGGAGAGTAATCAGAGAAGGGAAACATCCCTGATGCTTCCGAGGGAAGCCACATGGTCAAGCAAGACCTGGACCCACCTAGCGCAAATGGCACTAGCAGAACTGAGAAGCTGCTCTCAAGTTTCCCCAGGAATGACTCCCATAAAATCTCAGCTGACTGTTCAGAATAGATAGAAACAAAAGTCAGTTTGACTGCTTCATCTTAAACACTTAGAAAAGACAGTTAAAAACAAATTACAGCCATCTCTGGGCATTTTATATAATAATAGTAATAATAATATTTTAAGGTATACACTTTATGTTAGCCTCCCAAAATAAGTAAGACTGGAGGCTACAAAGAAGAATTCTCAGACAGGAATGCCTGATAACTATAAAAAGAGGCTATCAAGATTATCTGCCAGTGGCAGAAGTTTTTAGTTTAAGGCCTACAGATATTCTTAACCTAAACACATAGGCTTGGTATTTGTTAGTATGATTATCCAGCAATGAGTAAGAGAATTAAAGGTTTCTCTATTAGACACAGAGGTCATACTAGTAAAAATATTTTGCAAGATCAGATGACATTAAATAATTAAACTGAATCTTATGGGGAGGGACAAATGTAACACTAAAAGTTAAATATTAAGTTGACAGTCCTGATAACTGGGGATATTAAAGACTGGTGAGGGAACTTCTATACAGTGACATGTTCCAGCTGCTGCAACATTTATTAAGTACTCATGTTTTTTTGTTTCTCTCATAGAAGAACCCATTCCCAGATGACTTTACTACCTGTTCTTCCCCATCCAGACTTCAAACCTAACTGACTTCTAAAAGGCGACTAATGTCCCTCAGGCGGTGCCCCCTCACGTCACCCTCTCTCAGCTCAGAAGAAGTCTAAATGAGTGACGCCTCTCTTCTTACAACAATGGAGACAAAAATAAATAGAATATCAATATAAGTAATTAATTAAGTCAGGTAAAATCAGGGAGACCTGTTTTTGGGTGAGTTCAAAAAATCGGGAGACTATTACCTGAGGGATTAAAATTCCCACAGTGCTCTTCCTACCCAATCAATTATATGAAAAAAACACATTAGAAAAGGGGGGAATGATTGACCCAACCTGATCTTTTATTAAAATTGGGAGCCATCTTGCCACAAAGCCGTGAAAAGATAATTTTGGCTTAACTATAAATTGCAGCAAGATCTGAACCTGCTTGGAAAGCCTGCCCGTGCCTTGAACTCACCCATGCCTGGCTTTCTGACCAGATAACAGCCCTCTCTGAAACTTTGTTGACACCTCATTAATATTGGCCTTCCTTGGCCAGACGACACTCTCTGAGGCTCTAATGGTCCTCATAAATTCTGATGTTGGGGCCAGCAAACAAAAATGTAAAATACCATTAGTGTCATGCTTGTCAGAATTCTGTTATTTTTAACCCCACTTTTGTGTAACTTTCTGGGCTATAAAGCTGGGCTGCTCTCCTGTTCCCAACGTTTTGGGAGGGAGAGGCAGCCAGGGTGGTGGAAATAATAAGCTTGCTTTAATCTGATTTTAATTGGAGTCAGTGGTCTTTTCTTGCAACCTGGTCTAAAAGGTAAACACTACACAAACCTGGAGATCTTCCGGACTAAAGACTTCTTGAGAAACTGCCTTTGACGATGGGCACTCGACATATATGTTGTTGTTAGAAGCTTTAGCTTCCATTCAAATGAGACCATCAAAGCTGGGTCTACATCTATGAGACCTGGATGATATTGTTTCAATTTTTCCAAAGAACATGAGGAAGAAGTGCTGACTTCTCTCTGTAGGTAAACTGTGGCCACTGAAAGCTAAGTGTCTCTGCATGTGGACTGTGAAGCCATTTGGTCATCCTCCACTTTTCATGGTGTTTCTTTCTACTGCACTGGGAGTTTGGTATTTGCTTCATGAAATACAATGACTTCAACTGGTACACAGTGATGTAGGGAGTCCTGTCACGTGTGGTGTGTCAGGGTCTGCAGGAGAATGCACCAACCAGGCTTCTATCCCACATAGCTTGACCCTTTGACCATAGCAACCTGATTCTGAACATTGCCCTGAAACGTCTCCATATAACAAAATGCCTTTTATGGAGAGGTTTCAGACATATAAGTGATTCCTGTCTGTAACATGTCAGCCACAAGTCATTTGGAAGTCAATGGCAGAATCACATGTCCCGACCACAGATGTTTTATCACACAGCTGCACACAACAGCTTTTGGCCCACTACTCAGCAGGCCCCAACATACTGGCATCTCTATTCTATTTCATGGTATTTATCTAGCCATTTTCAAAGATGAAGTTGGAGAAACTGTGGGTTTCAATTCATTAAGGAACCATTAAATTTAGAGGAATCACATTTCAATGAATAATCTAGAGAACTCTCACAGGCAAGGGTTCCCAAAGACTGGCCAAAAGGTCACATGAAGCCAGCCCCATTGAGGTCTACAATGTAAGGTCCATGTGTGTTTTGACTCTCAACTATGGCTTCCAAGTCTTTCAGAAAAAAAATCATGTGATATCCTGGCTGAGATTCCCAGTGCTCTGTGGATAGCCACTCTGGGCTTAGATCTCGGTGTCCAAGGGCGACTCTCATGTGTGGCCTCCTAAAATCCCAACACAATTCATGGCGATACTTCTCTGAAGTCAGTTCCATAACGCATTCTCTAAGAGGAATCACACCAGAGTTCAAGCCCAGGTGGAACCAGGCATCTCTTACAACCACCACACAAATGACCACAATTAAAACTAAAACACTCCCACATGCTCCTCATCTTCTTCCACATAGACACTCATCATAAACTCTGGCTGGAGGTTTCCATGAAGGGCACAGCCCAATACACTGTTCAAAATAAGCACCCTTGCCCCTCATTTGCCTAAAGTCAGGGTGGCCTGAGCTGGGGAAGATGATATCCATAATTCATGGGGTAAGGTGGTCTATGTTGCCCTGGTTTGGGTTTGAGTGTGATCTGTGTGAAGTCCTCTATGTCAGGGAGATCCCAGTCAGAGAGGCCTATGGCAAGCTGACAAATGTCCAGGTAGAGAGATGGCCACCAAGTCCATAAGAGGGCTGTATGTGAAATAGACCACACTACTTGCCCAGTAGGATGTATAGCTGCCATTGTTGCTGAACAGGCTGATGGGGATTAGGACTGCTGGTGGTCAGGGGAAGAATCCATAGCTTTACCCACACGACGGACACGCAACTTGAGAGGGTTACCAGTCTGTTCCAGTTTCCAGCCGGAGGCTGGACAGGGCGCAGGCTTGAGATGGGTGGCATGGATCCAGGAAGTGATTCCATCCACTTTCACCACTGTAAGTGTTATAAGCAGCACCTGGTATTGTCCTTTCCAGCGGCGTTCCAGGGATGATACCTGATGCCGTCTCACGTAGACGAAGACTCCCACTTGATATCGATGTGGGGTTCCCTCGTCTCCAGGCTGATAAGCACTGGCCAACTGTTTCCACAGGTATCGCTGGGTGCTGTGTTTGTTCAAGGGCTTTAAGTCTGTCAAGCAAGGGGGTGTGAAAGGAATCATTAAGTCTCAAAATTGGGGTTAGGTCCCTTACTAAAGGAGGGGCACCATAGAGAATTTCATAAGTGGTGAGTTTACACAAAGAGGCAGAGGGTGTACTTTTTGCACGAAACAGTGCTTAAGGTATGAGCATAGTCCAATTTTTTTATGCAGGTCTCCAAGCTTAATTTCTTTAAATTCTCTTTGATGGTTCTAATCATTTTTTCTACCTGTCCTGAGCTCTGGCATCTATAAGCACAATGTAACTTCCAATTAATCTTCAGGGTCCTGGTGAATCCCTGACTTACCTGGGCAACAAATGCCGGTCCATTATTGGACCCTATTACCTTAGGCAGGCCGAACCTTGGAAAAATGTCTTCTAGTATCTTTTTGAGCACCGTCAGAGCCGTTTCTTTCTTCATGGGGAAGTCTTCAACCAATCCTGAAAGAGTATCTACAAAGACTAGGGGATATTTAAGTCCATACCTTCCTGGCTTAATTTCAGGAAAAGTCCACTTCCCAAAATTGTCCTGGTCTGGTTCCTCGTAAGCGCTTCCCTGCAGGAAGCTTGGATGGGTAAGCATTAACTAATTGGCAGACTTGACAAGCTCTAGTCACCTTCTAAGCTATTTCTTTCCTCTGTAAGTCAGTCAATAATAAATCCTTTCTTCGGTCCTTTAAGTGTGCCTATAACTTCTTTGAGCTTAAGTGGGTGAGCTAGTGTACGTCTTTGACATAAAGGTGGGCTTTTTGAAATTGTAAACTTGGCTCTGTAGGGTCCCAGAGTTCTGTATCTGTCTCCTCAGATGATAAGTTGCCTGAATGTTCCAGTGTGGCCAAGTCTCCTGAATGTTGATCCCCCTGGTGTGGAAAAAGTTAACAGAGTCACTCCATTTAGGGCTGCCAATTAAGCTTCCTCATCTGCCCTTCTGTTTTTAACTGCAACGAGGTCGTTTCCCTTCTGGTGCCCTGGACAGTGCACTATAGCTAGTTCCTTAGTGCCCTGCCCTGCTGAGAGAAGGTGGAGAATCTCAACTTTGTTCTTTATCTTTTTTCCCAGTGGAGGTTAATAGCCCCCTTTGCTGGTAAATAGCCCTGTGCACATTAGCATTGCCAAATGCATAGTGGCTATCAGTGTATATGGTGGCCCTTTTGCCTGTTGCTAGTTCCAATGCTTTCGTAAGGGCAATCAGTTCTGCCATTTGGACTGATGTCTCTTCTGGGAGACCAGAGGATCAGATGACATTAGTTTTGCTAACTACTGCTGCTCCAGCCCACCACATACCATCTTGGAGGAAGCTGCTCTCTTTCGTAAACCATACGACTTCAGGGTGAGGCAGTGGCTGGATCCTTCAAGTCTCGTCCTATACTGGTTTCCTCTGCCAGTATGTGTTGACACTCATGAGCGACAGGTCCTGATGATTCTTCTGGCAGCCAGGTTGAGTGGAGCAGAAGGTCCAAGAGTTATTCTGTCTTTGCTAATCCAGAGGCTCTGGTAGTAGTTTATTCTGGAGTTTGATAGCCACCTATCTGGAGGTTGACAGATGATGCTCTCCAGGGCATGGGGGGCTATAATGGATAGCTTCTGTCCCAACGTTCATTAATGAGCATCTTTTATTAGAAGCGCTGCCGCTGCTATAGCTCTTAAGCAACGGGGCCACCCAGTAGCCACTGGGTCCAGTTTTTTTGATAAGAATTCTACCGGCCTTTTCCAAAGTCCCAAAGTCTAAGTGAACACTCCCCATGCTATTCCTTTCTTTTTCTCGATGTAGAGAGTAAAGGGTTTATCTATATCTGGGAGTGCTAAGGCTGGAGCAGATAGCAGCACCTTTTTTTGACATTATCAAAAGCTTGTTGGTGCTCAGGGGTCCATTGGAATTGGGCATTCCACTTTATCAGCGAGTATAAAGGGGCAGCCAAAGAGGCGAACCCAGGAATCCATCACCTGCAAAAGCCAGCAGTTCCAAGAAACTCTCTGAGTTGTCTCTTATTAGATGGGGTTGGTATCGGCACAATGGTTTGTTTTCTGTTCTCAGTTAGCCATCATTTGCCACCCCTAAGAGAATAACCCAGGAAGATTACTTATTGCTGACAAATTTGGGCCTTTTGGCAGAAGCCCTATATCCAAGCCGAGCAAGCTCGGATAATAGTGCTTGGGTCCCAGACTCATAGTTTTCCTTGGTGTCCGCTGCCAGTAGCAGATCATCCACATATTGGAGTAGTGTGACTTCGGGGTGTGCAGTTCTGAAGTCGTTTATGTCCCTGTGGAGGGCTTCATCAAAGAGAGTGGGGGGGGTTTTGAACCCCTGTGGGAGTCTAGTCCAGGTTACTTGGCCAGATGTTCCAGTTTCTGGGTCTATCCACTCGAAAGCAAACAGCAACTGACTGTCCTTATGTAGGGGCAAGCAGAAGTAAGCATCTTTTAAGTCCAGCACAGTGTAGCATTCCCGGTCCAGATTCAGAGTGCTAAGCAAATTATATGGATTGGGTACTGTGGGGTGAATGTCCTGCACTCTGTTGTTTATCTCTCTTAGGTCTTGAACAGGACTGTAGTCCCTAGTTACTGGCTTTCTTACTGGTAGCAGGGGGGTATTCCAGGCTGATTGACAGGGCCTTAGGACCCCAAGGGCCAATTATTTCTGAATATGGTGACTTATCCCATCCTTAGCTTCTTTGCTTAGAGGATATTGTTTAACACTGATTGGAGAGGCAGAGGCTTTTAATTCTACTACTATTGGAGGTTGTTTTATGGCTAGACCTAACCCAGCAGTTTCTGCCCAGGCATTAGGATAATCTTTTATCCATTTCTGTTGTAGTTTGCCTCTTTGATCAGTCCTAGGGGGCACGAAGTGTTGATGTTCATCTTCTACGGACATAGTCAATTCTGTGACTATGGGAGTTTTTACTGAAGGTTTTAGAACATCCACTTGGGGACCATCAGGGTTAAAGGTTACTCTAGCCCCGAGTTTGGTAAACAGATCCCTGTGCATCAATGGGGCTGGGCATTCTTGGATTACTAGGAAAGAGTGGTGGACTTTTCATTTTCCTACTTCCATAATCCTCTTAGTTGTCCAAGCCCGATAAGTAGTGCCATTAGCCCCTTGAACTAGGGACCATTTATTTGATATGGGGCCCAGTGAAGCCTTAAAGGCTGAGTATACTGCTCCTGTATCCACTTCAAAGTTCACTGGAGTCCCCTCCACTTCAAATGTTACCCTGAGCTCGGGGAGGGGATCCGAGTCCTGACATTCCTAGTCCTCTTCTAGAGTCAGCATGGCGGGCTGCCGTGGCTTCTTCTTTATGGGGCACTCTTTGACTCAGTGTCCTTTTTCTCTACAGTAGGCACATTGATCTGAGGCCAGGGACAGCCTTTGGCGTGGGCCCAAGTATCCCTTTCTGACTCCCTGCTTTTTAATTTCTGGCGTATTTGCTGCTGTGAAGAAAATCTTAGCCAATCTTTTGTCTGCCTTTTGCTCCTTTCATCCTTTTTTTGTTCCCTTTCCTTCTCTCTCCTCTGTTCCGTGTCCTCCTCAGTTTCTCTCTTATAATATACTTATATACTTATAATATATACTTATAATATATATCTTATAATATACTTTCTCAGCTTCTCTGTCTAAATCTTTTAAGGTCGTATTTTGTAACCCATCTAGACATTGTAACTTTCTCTTAATATCTTGGGCAGCCTGCTCAATAAAGGCCATTGAAACAAAAGCCTTTTGGTCATCTGCCTGAGGATCAAAAGGAGTATATTTTCTATATGCTTCCATAATTCTCTCCAGAAACATAGAGGGAGACTCATTAGGCCCTTGGATTATCTCTCTTACCTTGGCTAAATTGGTCGGCTCTCTGGCGGCCACTCTGAGACCCGCTATTAGAGCCCGGTGATAAGTGGACAGATGCTTCCTACCTTCAAAGGTGTTGGGGTCCCAGTTGGGTTGGTTCATGGGCCCATAGGGATGGAGAGAGAGCATCACAGGGGCTTCTGAGTTTTCTATTATCCATTGCCGGTGGGTTCTTTTAGGTTGCCCATCTTCCTCCAGGGGAGGAGGGGTTGCTGCTGCTGTGGGGAAGTCCCCTGGAGGGCTTGGGTCTCGCCCAATTGCCTCTAGCAGTGGAGAGGCTGAGTCAGCGGTGGGAGGATCATCAGGAACTGTGTTGGGGGTTGGGGAGGGAGAGTAGACAATAAGGAGGGGGTGGAGTGTCCAGTCTTGTGACTCAGGGAAAATGGAAGGAAGAGGGAGAGGAGTGGAAAGTTTGAATGATAGGAATGTGGGGGAAGGAGTATATGGCTGTTGATCTGGGTGGCCACGTGGCCCCGGCTGAATGACAATATCTCTGAATTTTCGGATTAGAGGAAAGTGGAAGGATTCTTCTGGGGCCATCTGAATTCGAGGATGGGCCATTCTGAAGCACAGAGAGTCTGCCAGGTACGGTGTTTTACTGAAAAAGAAAGATTCTGGGCCCTTGAGCGGACATCAGTCCAATGATCAAGGGTCAGGGACAGAGAAGAGGAAGTGCTTTGTCCCATAATGGGAGTTACTCAAACAGGGACAGTGAAGACACAAACACAACACAAAGACAAACAGTAAACGTTTAACATGAGTCCAAGACAAAGATTTGAACTGAATAACTGGAAAATATTGATGGGTTAGACAATAAAAACAGACAGAAAACTCAACATGAGTTCAGAACAATGACCAAAACTGAGTTACCGGCAAAACCTGATGGGCTGGCAAATCAAATCCTGAAGCAAAACATAACCGAGTTGAGGAAACTACTATTCCTCGAATTCCCTAGTCCTCCGGAGTGTCCCTCAGGGACGTGATCTTGGCTCTGTGACACGTCTGTCACACCATAGGAGAGAGCTAATGCTCTTCACCAACAGCCACTTTGCCACGCCCTAGCCTGAAACCCGAAACCAGAAAGAGGCACCTTACTTACCCCGAGAGGACTCCCTTGAGGTCTTCCATTCACCTCTCCCGGATATCTCACCTGGGGCCTCCAGATGAAAAGGTGCTGCGAACATCAAAGGAAAAGACAACAAAGAGGATTTCTCATGCATCAGCAAAGGGTTTATTGGGGGTCCAGAATGCTAGGCCTCAGAGCTCCCTTCAGAGGAGCAAAGAACAAAGAGCCCCGAGACCAACTTGAGCAGAGTTTATATACATTCTTTAGAGAGCTCAGGGACTTTACATACATCATAGCCTCCTTTAGGAAATCATCATGTACCACGGGAAAATGAAATAAAAACTCTAAAACATGATTAGCACATTCATTGGCGGGAAAAGTTGGGGCAGGGGGTGATTGGTCAGCCCTCAGAAGGGGTATACATTTAAACTGATTGGTTGAAGCCCTGAGATATATACGTGGTGAGATGCACGGCTTCTGGGAAGGGGTTGTTAAGTAACTAGGTGGTCAGGGAAGATTTCAACACACATCTAATGGGCAGTTCCAGGAATTGTCTTAACTGCCACAGGAATTTCAGGTTCTGAGTGCAGCTTGGAAACTTTACAAAACCTGGTTCATCACATTTCGATTTCAATTTCTTTTATTCTTTCAGAACCTTACAGTGGAAGGTGAGAGACTTCATTCACAATGACTGCTCTTTTGGCTATATTGGTTTTGGATGCACACATGGGATCATTTTTTTGATCCGTCTGTTGCTGATAATCTAAGCCACAGCCTCACACAGTGCCAAGAGCCTGATTAAGACACATCTCTTTCCAAAGCAATTACTTCTCTGAGGTCAGTTTCAGAACTCAGTCTCTGAGGAGAATCACACCAGTGTTCAAAACCAGGTGGACCCAGTCATCTCTTCCAACTGCCACACAAATGACCACAATTAAAACCAAATCACTCTCACATGGCACTCAACTTCTTACATATATACACTCATTATACCCTTTGGCTAGAGGTTTTCATGAATGGCGCAGCCCAAGAGAGTGTCCAAAATAAGCTCCCTTGCCCCTCATTTGCCTAACCTCAGGGTGGCCTGAACACCCTTCCTGTGAACTAGGATTGATCACATAGTTCTTCCTTTAATACTGCTCTGCTTCTCCAATTTGAGGCCTACTGACTGTCAGGTTTAGATTCCTTATGTGATTTGGAGTAATTAGGAAACCAAAGCAACTTTGCAGCGCTTGAAAAACTTATTTGACCCAAATGATCCCTATTCTCACTTGGTGGAAGTCAGGAAACTTACAGAGGAAGGCGAGAGACTTCATCCACAATGACTGATCTTTTTGCCATTTTGGTTTTGGATGCACACATTGCATCTTTCTTTAGATCCATCAGGAGCTGATAATCTAAGCCACAGCCTCACACAGAGCCACAAGGCTGATTCAGACACATACTTTTCCAAAGCAGGTAAGCAAAGAGCCACAGGTGATGCCCATTCACTTCCATTTGAAAACTTTTTTCTTCAAAATTCACAAAGGGGTGGCCTGAGGCAAAGACCTTCCTGACTTCAGGGTAACAGAACAATAAGTCAGCAAATCTCAATGCAGGGTTTCTCCACTGAGACTTTACTAGTCACAATGATATCTGAGTTTTGTGAGATGCTTGCAATTCCCTTCAGCTATGCAGTACATGGCCATGTCACAGAGCTTGGATGTGGTACATATCTTGGACAAAAAAACATGAGCCTATTCTGGAGAGTGGCCAGAATTCAGGAAGAAAACAGGAACTTAGGAAGATAGTAGGTGTTGCCCATCGAAAAGCAACCAACAGTCCTTTCCTAAAATGGGCAGGATGAATTCTGGGAAGCTTTCTACTAGACAGGATACATCCATTGATCTATTCTGCTTTCTAATATGTACAACCAAGGACACAGTGGGATACACAGACACAGACACACTCGCCTTGTCAAAGGACTTTCTAGAAACAGTCCACTCTAAACCAAACAAACCACCTTTCCTACCTATTCTCAGAACATGAGACAAAACCCCAAACTCACACCCACACTCAAAAAGTCACCTCCTTCCCCCATGTAAGTCTGTGACTATCCAGAGTGTCCTCTGACTGGTGGTCCATACTATGTTCCCCCAAAATGGCCTGTCCTGTCTCAGGTCTGGTCTTCTTGTCCATCTCTGTGAAGTTGTATGGAGCCTGTGCTGACCACTACCTGCTTTCTCATTAAAGGCCCATCTTCAGAGCTCTACTTGCATTTTGTCATCCTCAAACCATTACATACCAAGAGAGACAGACTCTCTCCTTGGTAAATCCAAACAAGTAAGTCCACTGGGAATGGGACTGGGACTGGCTCTGTGTGCCTGGCTTCCTGGATCCCAAGTTCAGAGATTTACATCACCAAAGAAGAGAGGTAGGTCAATTCCAACAGGAAGGGAATGAGGTCACTGCCTTGGCAACCACTTTGTCCTAACACTTGTTTCCAAGGGTCCCTTGAGATGGAGGCTGCCCCTACTTTCTGTGACACTTTCAGAAGTTAGAATGGTATATCAACCGTAGACACCAAGGAGAAGCTCTCCACACAGGGTTGGTTTGGTCCATCTTCTTTATATCAGTAGGAGAGAGGCTGATTCAGACTCATCACTTCATCCTGAACAGGTGGTTTGCCATGGAAGATGACTTTTGCTCTCTCAGGTCCTTCATAGCTGCTACATCTTCTCTAGGGATCATTTCTCATCAAACTTTGAGGTTCTCAGCAGGTGAAAGATCCCCTACATTCCTGTATTGTAAGACCAACTCTGTCCCTGCTCTTTTGTGAAGTTAGATTGAGGGAACAGTGTATGGTTAGGGTTAATAACATATTCTATTTGGGTTAGGAAACATTCTGCGGGATGAATAATGGTATTGGGAACCTGCGATATTCACAAGAATATATAGGTGAAATATAAGTATGAAACCTGAAATCTAGGTACGATTTGAAGCCCTGAAGGGCAATGGGCCCTTTAGTGAGATACTTTGCTTTGAATTATGTTCTGAACAGATATCTCAGATAAATCGATGTGCAATGGCAAAGGACCTTGTACCTTGGATGATTAAATGTCCTAGAGAACATCCAGTCAAAAAGGAATAGTCGGCAGCATTAGGAAGGTAGTCAGTAGGTTTAGAAAAAAGAGTGAATATAGGATTTGAACGAAAGTTTCATTAGCAATAGGGTTTTGGGTAGAGAGTGAATGTAAATATGAGCACATATGAAGAGTCAGTCACAATGATGAACTGGGGAAAATATGTAGGAAAGCAGATATCAATAGAGACATTAGGAAATCAGGCAAAGTATAATGTAATAGGGTTAGACATTTTCAACATGGTTGAGGTTGAATATATAATCTTAGGAAGAAAGAAATATGTTGCCTCCAATAGGATTGACATTTGAGAGCATTAGGCAACCTGGACATGGTTGCTTTTAGTAATCAATGCTCACTTTCCATTTTGCTTTGGTGAAAGGTTAATAGGCACTTGTCACTTCCTGTTTTTCTGTATGCTTAACAAACCACTGTTGAAATCTTGAGAACTGTTTGCTAATTTTGTTCCCAGGATGTGCTGTCCTCAACTGCCAAACTGCAGAATATACTCCTTCACCCGGGTGCACGCAAACCGCACACTCACCCTGACCCATCAATAAATTTCCCTTTCTGCCCTCTCCAAGAAAAGTATATAAGCTCTGTTAAAGCTGTTCTCAGGGCTCTCTGCTCTATTCAAGTGAGCTCTGAGCCCCAGCATGCTGGACCCCCAATAACCTCTTTGCTGTGGCCGAGTGAAAATGCTATACTGTTCTGTACTTAAAAGATGCTTTCTTTTGCTTGCCTCTGCATAAAGATAGTCAGTTGCTGTTTGCTTTCGAGTAGGTAGACCCAGAAACCGGAACGTCTTGTCAACTAACTTGGACTAGACTTCCACAGGGGTTCAAAAACTCCCCCACTCTCTTTGATGAAGCCCTTCACAGACATCTCTACAACTTCAGAACTATGCACCCCGAAGTCATTCTGCTTCAATATGTGGATGTCCAGCTACTGGCAGCCAACACCAAAGAAAACTGTGAGTCTGAGACCCAAGCACTATTATCTGAGCTTGCTCAACTTGGGTAGAGAGCTTTGGACAAAAAGGCCCAAATTTGCAAGCAAGAAGTAATCTTCCTGGGGTATTTCCTTAGGCGCGGTAAATGATGGCTCACTGAGCCCAGAAAACAAACCGTTGTGCAGATACCACCCCCATTTAACAGGAGACAACATAGAAAGTTTCTTGGGACTGCTGGCTTTTGCAGGTTATGGACCTGAGTTTGTGTTCTTAGCTGCTCCTTTATACCCGCTGTTAAATGAGAATGCCCAATTCCAATGGACCCTTGAGCACCATCAAGCTTTTGATAACATCTAAGAACACTGACACTGAACTCCTCAACTTCACTGAGCCCAGCCTGCAATTTCAGAAAGCCCTACACTACATTAAAAATGTACATCAACTCAATCAACTTGGTTCAAAAAAACTGCCGGCATTACTGTAGGATCAAGAACAGAGTTTTAGACTAATTCACTCACAGTGAAAGGAAATAATTGAATGGGTAACAAAAGCCTGTCAGTTCTGTCAATTGGTTAATGCTTACCCTTCCAAGCTTCCTGCAGGAAAGCACCTATGAGAAACCAGACCAGGACAATTCTGGAAAGTGGACGTTACTGAAATTAAGCCAGCAAGGTATGGACTTAAATATCTCCTAGTCTTTGTAGATACATTTTCAGGATGGATTGAAGCCTTTCCCACCAAAAAAAAAAGAAAGAAAAGAAAAGAAAACCGGCACAAATTGTGGTCAAGAAGATCCTGAAAGATATTTATCAAAGACACGTCCTGCCTAATTTAATATGGTCTGATAATTGAACAGCCTTCATGGGCCAGGTAAATCAGGGGTTAGCCAGGACCCTGGGGAATAATTGGAAGTTACATTGTGCTTATAGACCCCAGAGCTCAGGACACTTAAAAAAAATAAATAGAACCATTAAAGAGACCTTAACAAAATTAAGCTTAGAGACCGGCATAAAAGATTAGACTATGCTCCTGCCTTATGCACTGTTTCATGCAAGAAATACTCCCTTTCTTTCTTTGTGTAACCTCACCCCTTATGAAATTCTCTATGGGGCCCTTCCTACACTAAGAGACCTAACCCCGACTCTAAGACCTAAGGATCCCTTCCACACACCCTTGCTTGACATACTTAAATCTCTTGTAAGAACTCAGCTATACCTGTGGAAACAGCTGGCCACTGCCTTCCAACCTGGGGACGAGGGGAATCCACATTGATATCAAGAAAGAGACTTCCTCTACATAAGATGACATCAGGTGTCATCCCTGGAACCCCGCTGGAAAGGACCATTCCAGGTGCTACTTATAACACCTACAGGAGTAAAAGTAGAGGGAATCACTTCCTGGATCCATGCCTCTCATCTCAAGCCTGTGCCATGCCCAGACTCTGGCTGAAAACTGGAAAAGACTGTTAACCCTTTCAAATTGCATATTCGCCACGTGGGTAAGGCTATAGACTCTCTCCTTGGCCACCCGTAGTCCTAACGCTCATCAGTCCCTTCAGCAGCGATGGCTGATCACAAATACTACTAGACAAGAAGTATGGTCTATCTTCCATACAGGCCCCTTAGGGACCTGGTGGCCATCTCTCCACCCAGACATTTGTCAGCTGGCTATAGGTCTTTCCTATTAGGATATCCCTGATGAAGAGGATCTCACTAAAATTCCATTAAATCCTTTCCGTACCATAGATAATGGAAACAAACATTATGGTTGTAGGGACAGGCAAGCCAGATGCAGGTTGGCTAGCCTATATTAGTATGTTTGCCAGGCAGACTATCAAAGCCACAAACCGCCACGGCTGTGTGGGGGAAAAGCCGACTTCTTCTGTATGTCATGGGGATTTGAGCATACAGGGGCTGCCTGGTGGAACCCAAAATCCTCATCAAATTCAGTACACAGCATTGGCCATATTACCACTTAGAAAACCCAAACTGATGGCCAACAGAGGAGTCTCTAGATCCTCAAATTCTGTGTGACCTTTTTAACTTCTGCAAGTGCTCAAAAGGGTGAAAGGAAATTCCCCTATGTGAAGGCCTTTTTCCTCTTTCGCTCACATCCTGAACTATGCTTCTCCAATAGTTCCTCAAACTCAGCCTTCTGCTCCAGACTCTCTGCTGTCAGTCCCACCTCAGCAAACCTGATTTCTCTTCTCCAATTACTAGATCAAAAACCGAAACCTCCGCCGGTTCTCAGAGCATTGCCCTCTTGCTGAGGTAGCAGGTACTGAGGTACCCATCCAGCCACTCACTTCTCTCTTTTCCTGTCAGTGCCCACACCGGGTCCCACCAGGTCCTCTTACCACTTAACCCAAAGCTCAAACCAGCTTAGGAGAGCCCTCAGACCCCTATCGAAGATGTAATGAAAATGGCCTTTAAAGTTGCTTTGTCATCACTGAAAACAGGTTACTAAGAATTTAAAGTCCCTCACAGCCTTTTTGGGATACTCACTCCCGTCTTCCTTTCTGCTCTACCGATTCTACTGATCAATTTATGTTGCTAGGAAAATCCCAAACCCCTTTCCCATTATTCCTTTACATCTCTCCTTCCTTATTCTCAGATCCACGGAGCTGCTCTCACCCCCCGCCTTCCCCGTCTTCCCCCTCTGTACCAGGCCCACAGAAAAATCTTCACTGAACTTCTCCAGAAGTCTTCACCATGGCTGACTTTAGGAATTTCAGCAAAAGTGTCTGTATAAATGAGTTCAGTGTAGATTAACTTCCTCTTTTTCTGTTGCCCTGTTCTACTTGGCTACTGGCTGGAAAAATCAGCACTCCTAAGCTAGACACCCCCTTAATAGTTTTTCACAGAATATGTTAACAAGGCCTCTGGCCTTGAGCTGGGGCTTCACAGAGATGGCTACATTTCTAAGATAAAAATTTACAAACTGGGCTCCATGGTAACAGTTGGCAGGGGGATAAAAGAAAAGGAAAAAAATGCTCTCTGCCTCCCAGGTGTCCTTGAAAAGTTAACTTGCCCACAATAAAGGAAAAAACAGAAAAAAAAGCTTCTTTTTGTGAATTTCTGCAGACTGTGAACTTCTGAGTCCCTTCTCTTTCATGTTGGGTACAAAATTCTGAAACTACCTAAACTTGGGGTTCAGGATGTTAATTGATTACAACAGAAGCAATGCCCTCTGAATCCGGTTGCAACCAAATAGGACTGTTTCCCTGTCTTTGGTGCTATCTTAAGTGCCGTGCCTTGTCCGTCCCTACAACAGTATAATTCTATATACTTAAACATTGTTCATGTTTTCATGAAATGGTCAACAGATGTGATTAATTGTGTAATGGTGAAGATGTGTCCCAGATTGCTCTATAATGACCCAGGTTCATTTGAAGTTCAAACACGGGGGCATACAACCCGGTTCCACTGGGAACATATATCCCTCACTTTAGCCATCATATTAGGAATTGGAGTTGCGGCAGTGGTAGTCACAGGAACCACTGCCCTGCTCCATGGTACACAACAAATGACCCAAATAGAAGCAGCAAGAGACCAAAACTTAAAGATAATAGAAACCTCCATCACAGCTTTGCAGGAATCTTTAACATGTCTCTCTGAAGTTGTTTTACACACCAGTTGAGAGTTGGAACTCCTCTTCATGAGAGAAGGGGGCCTTTGTGCTGCATTGATGTAAGAATGTTGTTTTGATGCCGACCATACTGAGGTTGTAAAAAAAACCTTTGAGTAAAATAAAAGGATGCCTTGAAAATCGTCAACGAGAGAGAGAGGCCCAAAAAGGGTGGTTTGAGTCTTGGTTCACACAGTCCCCCTGCTTATCTACGCTTTTATCAACCCTGGCCTGTCCAATAATAATCCTCATATTATTGCTAACTATAAAACCCTGTTTGCTCAACCATGTAATTTCTTTTCTCCAAGCTCAAATTGGATAAGTTAAACTTATGGTAATACCCCACTAGCAGACATAGAATGTGACACGTCCCAATAATCACTTTTATGATTAAAAGTAGCAAGAAGAAGAAGTGGGGAATGAAAGGTTAATAAAAAAGGTACTTGTAACTTCCTGTTTTTTGTATGCTTAACAAAACACTGTTGAAATATTGAGAACTGTTTGTAATCTTGTTCCCAGATTGTGCTGTCCCCAACTGCCAAATTGCAGAATGTATTCCCTCACCCAGTTTCACACTAACCACCCACTCGCTCTGACCCATCAATAAATTTCCATCCCTGCCCTCTCCAAGGAAAGTATATAAGCTCTGCTTAAGCTGTTCTCAGGGCTCTCTGCTCTATTCATGTGAGCTCTGAGCCCCAGCTTGCTGGACCCCCAATTAACCCCTTGCTGTTGCATGAGACACTATCTTGGTGATCTCTTCCACCGACGCTTGCAGGAACATTACTTGGATGTTTGAATGTGGAAGAGAAAATCCAGTCATAAACGGATAGTCGGTAAGATTAAGAAGATATTCGGTAGGTTTAGGAAGAAGAGTGAGTATAGGATTTGGAAAACAATATCTTTAGCAATAGGGGTTCGGTTAGAGAGTGAATGTAAATGTCAGCACATGTGAACAGTCACAATAATGAAGTGGGAAAAATATGTAGGAAAGCAGATATCAATAAAGACATTACGAAATCAGGCAAAGTATAAAGTGCGTGATACGATTAGACATTTTCAACAGAATTGAGTTAGAATATATAATCTTAAGAAGAAACAAATATGTAGTCACCAATAGGATTGACATTTGAGAGCATTAGGCAACTTTGACATGGATGTTTTTTGTAATCCATGCTCACTTTCCATTTAGGCTTTGGTACAATCAAAAGTGTGACCTTTACATTTGTCTCCAGAATACTACTGTGATAAAATGTATATGTAGATGTGGTGACATGAGTGTTTCTTCCACCATTTCTGGGAGCAATATTTTGAAGACATATAAATGGGTATTGGGGGTACAAAGAGGTGTACACTGTGTCATTGAATATAGAGATAATGCATGAATAGACCATAAGTGAATAAATAATATAACTGGTTCCACATTAAATAACGGATTGAATAGATATCTGAAAATATATAAGAAATCTTATATTGATATACAATCATTCATTCCAACCAATGATACATCTAATATTAATATTAGGGTTACGGTTTATCATGAAGATATGTTAGTTTTGCTACAAAAGTGATTATGGAAATCGAAAATAATGTGTTTGGAAAGAGTCAGTCATAATGCTGGCAATATGTAAACAAGGCCTCTGGCCTTGAGCTGGGGCTTCACAGAGATGGCTACATTTCTAAGATAAAGAAGTTACCAACTGGGCTCCATGGTAACATCTGGCTGAGAGAAAAAAAAAGAGAAGAAAATAGCTCTGCCCCATTCCCGGTATCCTTAAAATGTTAACTTGCCCAGAACAGAGAAAAAAAAAAAACAGAAACAAAAACTGCTTTTTATAAACTTCTGCAGATTGTGAACTTCTGAGCCCCTCCCATCCATGTTGGGTACAAAATTCTGAAACAATTTAAACTTGGGGTGCAGGGGATTAAATGATTACAACAGAAGCAATGCCCTCTAAATCCGGTTGCAACCAAATAGGACTGTTTCCGTGTCTTCAGTGCTATCTTAGTTGCCTTACCTTGCCTTGTCCATCCCTTTTCTCATGAAAAGACCAGTCGAGAAACATGGAGGAATGCATGTGCTCTGAAGCAGGAAATGATTGATAGTGAAACAAATGCCTATTAATTTTCTAACTTGTGGATGAAATATATATCCTATGATGTGCATAAATTGAAGAAATAGTAATCTACCAGTGTTGAATAAAAATGAACGTCAAAATACACATTATGTCCGATTGGAATCTACTTGCATTGATGTTAAACTGGGTCAGGTACTGTAGAAATATTAGGATTTGTGTGCACCATTCACTCAAGTTACTTTTCAGTATAGGAAAGAAATATGTTTTTATGGTTAATGAATATTTCTGAGAATAATCTTTGGAAAGTTGATTATAAATTTACATATATGAATATGAATGAATTTCGTGAGTGTAAAATAAGACACATATTTCATATTTTGAAAAATCTGGAGAGTGTATATATATATATATATATATATATATATATATATATATATATATATGTGTGTGTGTGTGTGTGTGTGTGTGTGTGTGTGTGTGTGTGACTAAAGTCACGGTGGCCTGGACACCCTTCTTGTGAACCAGGAGTGATCAAATAAGTCTGCCATTAATACTTTTCCACTTCTCCAATTTGAGGCCTTCTGACTTTGGCGTTTAGATTCTTTATGTGAAATGGAGTCAAGAAAAAACCGAAGCACTTATGGATTTGCCTCTGCATGGTTTTGAAGAATTCATTTGACCCAAAGGATCCCTATTCCCCTTGATGGAGGTCAGGAACTTTACAGAGAAAGGCGAGAGACTTCATCTACAATGATGCGAATTTTTGCCATTTTGATTTTGTATGCACACATGGGATCTTTCTTTACATCCATCAGGTGTTGGTAATCTAAGCCACAGCCTCACACAGGGCCAAGAGACTGATTCAGACACATCCCTTTCCAAAGCAGTTAAGCAAAGAGCCACAGGTGATGCCCACTCATTTCCATTTGAAAACTGGTTTCTTCAGGCTTCAGAAAGGGGTGGCGTGAGGCAAAGCCCTTCCTGACATTCAGGGCAAAAGAACAATAGGTAAGCAAAAGGCCCATAGCAGGGTTCCTCCACTGAGACTTTACTGGTCACACTGATATCTGAGTTTTCTGAGATGCTCGCCATTCCCTTCAGCTATCTAGTACATGGCCATATCACAGAGCTTGGAGGTGGTAAATATCTTGGACACAAAACCATGAGCCTATTCTTGAGTGTAGCCAGAATTCAGGAAGAAAATGGGAACTTAGGAAGTTTGTAGGTGTTGCCCTTTGATAATGCAAGCCACAATCCATTCATAAATTGGGCAGGATTGATGCTGGGAAGCTTTCTACTAAACAGGACACATCCATTGATGCATTCTCTTTTCTAATGTCTACAACAACAGACACATTGGGATACACAGACATAGAAACACTTGCCTTGTCAAACGACTTACTAGAAACAGTTCACTCCAAACCAAACAAACCGCCTTTCTTACCTTTTCTCAGAACATGACATAAAACCACAAACACACAACAAAAAACACAAAGGCAACGCCTTCCCCCAAATAGGTCTGTGACTATTCGGAGTGTACTCTCACTGGTGAGCCTTACTATGTACCTCCAAAATGGCCTGTCCTGTCTCAGATCTGGTCTCTTTTGCCAACTCTGTGAAATTGTCAGAAGCCCGTGGTGAGCCACTACTTGCTTTCTCTGGAAAGGCCAGTCTTCAAAGCTTTCCTGGCATTTGGCCATCTTCACATCAATAGATACCAAGAAAGACTGACTCTGTCCTTACAAAATCCAAACAAATGAGCCCACTGGGACTGGGACTAGGACTGGCTCTGGGTGCCTGGAATCCTGGATCGCAAGTTCAGAGAGTTCCATCACCAAGGAATAGAGATGAGGTCACTTCCTTCAGGAACTGAATGAGGTCACTGCCTTTGCAACCACTTTTTCCTAACTGTTGCTTCCAAGGGTCCCATGAGATAGATGCTGCCCCTATTTCCCGTGACCCTCTCACCAGTTAGAATACTATATCACCCATAGGCACCCGTGAACAGCTCTGCACACAGGCCTGGATTGGCCCATCTTCTGTACATTAGGAACAGAGACACTCAGTCAGACACAACCCCTCTCCAGACAGGGTTGTTTTCCATGGAAGATGACTTTTGCTCTCTGAGGTCCTTAATAGCTGCCTACATCTTCTCCAGGGATTATTTCTGCATGGACCTTTGAGGTTTTCAGCAGGTGGTATATCCCCTACATTCCTATATTGTAAGACCAACACTTTCCCTGCTCTTTTATAAAGTTAGAATGAGGGAATAGTATATGGTTTGGGTTAATTATATGTTCGATTTGGGTTAGGAATCATTTTGCTGGTTGAATAATGGTATTGGAAATCTGTGATATTTATAAAAATATAGAGGTGAAATATATGTATGAAAACAGAAATCTAAGTAATATTTGAAGCCCAGAAACGGATTGGGCCCTTGATTGGGAGACTTAGCTTTGAATTATGTCCTGCACAGATGTCTCAGATAAATCAATACACAATGGCATCGGACCTTGTACCTTGAATGATTGAATGTCGAAGAGAACGTCCATTCAAAAAAGGATAGTCAGTAGGATTTGGGAGATAGTTGGTAGATTCAGAAAGAAGAGTGAGTATAGGATTTGGACCAAAAGTTATTTAGCAATTGGGTTTCAGGTAGAAAGTGAATGTAAATGTCAGCACAAATGAACAGTCAAAATGATGAACTGGGAATTTATGAAGGAAAGCCGATATCAATAGAGACATTAGGATATCAGGCAAAGTAAAGTGAGTGATAGGATTAGACATTTTCAACAGGGTTGAGTTTGAATATATAATCTTAGAAAGAAACAAATATGTAGTCAACAATTGGATTGACATTTGAGAGAATTAGTCAACCTGGACATGGATGTTTTTAGAAATCCATGCTCACTTTAAATTTAGGCTTTGGTACAATCATAAGTGTGACCTTTGCTTTATTTTCCAGAATATTACTGTGATAAAATGTATATGTAGATCAGGTGACATGAGTATTTCTTCCACCATTTCTAGGAACAATATTTTGAAGACGTATAAATGAGTATTGGGGGTAGAAAGTGGTGTAGTATCTGTCTAAGAATATAGAGATAATGCAAGAATAGACCATACTGTGAATAAATAATATAATTGATCCGCTTTAAATAATGGACTGAGTTGATATCTGAAAATATACAGAAAATCTAATGTTGATACAAAATCATTCATTCCAACCAGTTATACTTCTAATGGTAATATTAAGGTGATATTTCATCATGAAGAGTGTGTGAGTTATGCTTCAAAAGTGATTATGGAAATCGAAAATAATGTGTTTAGAAAGAAGTCTTGTTAAAAAACATGGAGGAATACATGTGTTCTGAAGAATGAAGTTATTGAAAGTGAAACAAATGCCAATAAATTTGCTAACTTGTGTATGAAATATATATCTTATGATGTGCATAAACTGAAGAAATAGTAATGTACAAGTGTTGACTAAAAATGAACATCAAAATACACATCACGTTCCATAATTATCTACTTGCATTGGTGTTAAACTGGGTCAGTTACTGTAGAAATATTAGGATTCGTATGCACCATTCACAGAAGTTAGTTTTTATTTCTAGGAAACAAATATGTATTTCAGGTGGATGAATATTTCTGAGAATAATCTTTGGAATATTTGATTATAAATCCAAATACATGAATACGAATAAATTTAGGAAGTGTACATTGAGACCCATATATTTCATATTTTGAAAAACTTGGAGAGTGTACACACACACACACACACACACACACACACACAGACATTAAAAAGTAGCAATATATATGGAAATCGAAATTCATCATGAAATGTATATCATCCACTGATCCAAAAATATTCATTATACTGAACATGATTTTATTTATCATGTTGTTCATCTACGAAGCTCACCCATAGGTTGAATTTTCAGTTCCAACTGTGTTTAGGTGGAGTGATCTCTTCTCCCAATTTGTATCTGCAAAGTCAGCCACCTCACAAGAATGTACATGTGATAACAGGTATGATTCAATATGTGCATATGAAATAACATGTGCTGAATTGGCTACAGAGAAAGGCAGAGAGGAATTCATCTATTTGTTAACTTTAAAAACACATGGAGAACTATTTCAACAAAATATTGACTAGATTTATAAGTCCTACCCTGTATAATGCAAAAGGCAAGTCCAGCAATACACTATGTCTCGTCTAAACTGCTTGTATTTCTATTCGGTTTGGGTTATTTTTCTCCATCATATTAGAATTAGTAGTCAGAGTCTAGTAGGGTATGCGTTAGTGTCAGGCATTCAGCATTTTGAATTGAAAATAGGAAAATGAATCCAATGTGTATGTAAATATGTGCTTCACAAAAATCTTCCCACTCTAATCCAGAACAATGCCTTGACTTTACCTTCACTCCAAGTAAAATACAATTAGAGTGGACGAGTTAGAAAATCTGTGAATACATATCTGGAATGTAATATGCTCAAGAGTTCACAACCTTGAAGGTGGTAGAGGAGTTTCTAAAAGTAAGGGACAGGTAAATACTCCACAAAAATGGAGCTCTTCTGGACTAAAGACTTCTGGTGAAACTGCCTCTGAGTTTGGGCACTTGAAATATTTGTTGTTGTCAGGAGTTTTAGCTTTTTTTGTAGAGAGACCATCAAAGCTAGGTATGTATCTAAGTGACCTGGAGGACATGGTTTCTTATTTTCTAATGAACATGAGGCAGCAGTGCTGAATTCTCTCTTTGTAGGTAAACTGTGGCCACTGCGGGCAAACTCTTTCCATGTGGACTGTAAAGCCATCTGGCCATCCTCCACTTGTCGATGTGTTTCTTGCTGCTGCAATGTGAGTTTGGTATTTGCTTCACAAAATACAAGGAGTTAAACTGGGACACAGTGCTAAAGGGAGTTCTGTCACGTGTGGTGTGTCAGGTTCTGCAGGATAATGAACCAACCAGGCTTCAATCCCACATAGCTTGCATCCTTAACCATAGCAATCTGATTCTGAACATTGCCCTGAAAACTCTCCACATAACAAGATGCCTTTACATAGAAGGGTCTGCTGGGTGCACCATGTCAGTCACAAGCCATTTGGAAGCCAATGGCAGATCCACATTGCCCCACCACAGATATTTTATCACACAACTGCACACGACTTTTCTAGGCCCATTTCACATCAGGCTCCAACTTACTGGCATCTCTGTTCTACACCATTTTCATGGTCATGGGAATTTCAAAAATTTCATGGTATTTATCTAGCCATTTTACAAGAATGATGTTGGAGGCACTGTGTGTTTAACTTCATTCAGGAACAATTAAATGGTGAGGAAGCTCATTTCAATGAAAGCTCTGGAGAAATCTCACAGGCAAGGCTTCCAAAGAGTGGCCAAAATTTCACAGGAAGCCAGACCTATTGCTGTCTACAATGTGAGGTACATGTGTGTTTTGACTCTCAACTATGGCTGCCATGTCTTTCAGAATAAAACCATGTGATATCCTGGATTAGATTCCCAGTGCTCTGTGGAAAGCAAACCTGGGCCTAGATCTCGGTTTCCAAGGGCGACTCTCATGCGTGACCAACTAAAATCCCAACATATTTCATGATAACACTTCTCTAAGTCAGCTCTAGAACTCAGTCTCTAAGGGGAATCACACCAGAGTTCAGCCCAGGTATACCCAGTCATATCTTCCAACTACCACACAAATGACCACAATTAAAACCAAAACACTCGCACATGGTCCTCATTTTCTTCCATATATACACTCTCATACTACGCTCTGTCTGGAGGTTTCCATGAGTGGCGAAGTCCAAGACAGTGTCCAAAATAAGCTTTCTTTCCCTTCATTGCCTAAAGTCATGGTGGCCTGGACACCCTTCCTGTGAACCAGGTGTGATCAAATAGGCCTGCCCTTAATACACCTCTGCTTCTCAAATTTGAGGCCTACTGACTGTCAGGTATAGATATTTTTATGTGAATTGGAGTCATGAGAAAACCCAAGAACCAATGTGCTAGACTCTCCAGGGCTTTGAAGAACTCATTTGACACAAAGGATGCGTATTCTCACTTGATGGAGTTCAGTAGACTTACAAAGGAAGGCAAGAGACTTCATCCACAGGGACTGCTCTTTTGGCCATTTTGGGTATGGATTCACACACGGAATGATCCATCAGGTGATGAGAATCTAAGCCACAACCTCACACAGGTCCAAGAGGCTGATTCAGAAACATTATCAGGATCAATCACTTGATTTTTTCCTCTGTCTAACTAGCTAGAGAGACCTTCTCTTTTAATTGAATTTTTATCTCTGTCTGACTAGCTCAAGAGACCTTCTCTTTTACTTGAATATTTCTACTATAACTATAATACAACCCAAGAAGATAAAATTATTACTCCATATACTATGAATCAAATTGATGATTTAGATAATTAGTTAAATACTTGGGCAGTAATCATGTGCAAATCTAATGTTTCATTTGATAACCACTTACCATATAATCCTTTATTGTCTTTTTGGTCATCACATCATGTAATTTTTCCAAAAATGACAAGAAAAACACCTATTATAAATGCTACAAATATATTCACTGATGGGTCAAATAATGGTACAGCAGTAATATTTACACCTGATCAAACTTTTACATTTTTAGTACCCAAACAATTAGCTCAAAATGTAGAGATTAATGCAGTATTACAAGCTTTTGTGATGCTTAAAGCATCTGTAATTAATTTATTTTCCGATAATCAGTATATAGTTAGTGCTATAGTATCACGTGAAGATGGTAGAAGGATTTCCCCTTCCTCTACTATTTTCTCTTTGCTTTCGACTATACAAAGTCTAATCTGGGACAGGAAAGATCCGTTTTTTATAGGATATTTCAGGACACATACAGGATTGCCTGGAGCCCTTAGTTTGGGCAATTATTTAGCAGATAAAACAACACATGACATTCATACATATTTTCTATACATATTTTCTTGTAGAAGAAGCTACAAATTTTCATAAAAAGTTCCATGTCAATGCTAATACTTTACAAAAGCGTTTCAAAGTAACTAAGGAACAAGCTAGACAAATAATAAAACAATGTCAAAATTGTGTGACCTTTTTACCACAAGTTAATCTTGGAGTCAATCCTAGAGGATTGATACCTAACCATATTTGGCAGATGAACGTCCCAAACTTGCCAGAATTTGGAAAATTAAAATATTTGCATGTTACAGTTGATACTTCTTCTGGATTTTTGATGGGCTCCCTTCTTGCTGGAGAAAAAAACTAAAGATGTTATAGCTCATTGCTTACAAAATTTTGCCACTGTGGGCGTTCCAAAAGAGTTAAAAACAGATAATGCCCCTGCTTATATTTCTACTTCTTTTAAACAATTTTGCTCATCATTTGGCATTACTCATATAACAGGAATCCCATACAATCCACAGGGAGAAGGCATAGTTGAAAGAGCACATGAAACTATTAAAACGTACATATTAAAGCAAAAAGAACAAATTGGGAAGGGGTATATATTCCCCAAAGGTAAACTTAAAATAACCCTTTTACTCTAAACTTTTTAAATTTGGGTTCATCAGGGCTTAGTGCTGCAGAAAGGCATATATGTCCAAAAAATGTACATAAGCCCAAGGTACTTTGGAAGGATATTCTAACAGGACAATGGAAAGGTCCTGACCAAGTAATTGTCTGGAGTCCGGCGTCTGTTTTTGTGTTTCCACAGGGAGAACAGTAGCCAATTTGGATTCCAGAGAGATTAACTAAAGAGATTTCTACAGACCAAAAATAAGATGATTTGGCTCAAATCAATAAGAGCTGATATGCAGAACTCCAGTTTGGCTGTTCTTACATCTGTGACAGAACCAGAATGTTTTTTTCAAATCTATTTTATTATTCCCCTTTCTCATATCATGAAGTTTTATTTTGTTTTTTTTTAGCTCATACAGAACTAGGTTAATGTTTTGCTGATCAGTTCTATTTTTGGACAATAGAGGTTTTAGACATTGCAATGGAGATTTCACCTGTAAAAAGTCATAAGGCCTTTAACATTATGCATTTGTTGTATGTATTATATTATGTGTGCACTTGTGTTTTGTGTTATATGTTTGATTTCACATCTTTTCTGTGTTGACTATATTCTTTTCAAGTTGATATACTTTGTCTTCATTATCTGATGTTCTGACTTCTACTTGATCTAGTCTGTTTGTAATATTCTCATTAGCACTTTTAATCTGATTTACGGTTTCTTGCATTTCTATGATTACAACTTGATTATTTTTTAACACCTCTATCTCCTGATAAAGCTCATTCTTTGCGGATTTAATTTGTGTGGTTAGTTCCTCTTCAAAATATACTTTCAATGCTTGGATTTGCTGTCTCATGTCTTCTCTAATATTCCGTTCCATCTGAATTAGGAATGCCTTGATTTCTTTCCCTGTCCATATTTCTGATTCTTCTAGGTCCTCCTGTATATTTAGATTGTCCTGCATTGTTTGTAACCCCTTTTTCCCTTGTTTTTTCATATTGTTCACGTTGCTTTCCAGCTCTGTTTGACTGCTTTGTAACTGCTTTCTCCTATACATTTGTTTTGGCTTTGTATATCTCTGTTGTCTCTCTTTTGTGGTGGAAGATTATGCCTAAAAATTTTGGGCTTTGTTGTACTTTAAAGCTGATTCATTCAATTCATATAAGGCTTCTAGGTTCTGTATGCATATAATGATTTGCTGTTTGTTCTTAGGACTATATGTTTAGGTTGGGTGCTCTGGTGGTACAATGGTTAGTATGTCTCGGCTATTTTAGAAGATTGCTCCACTGAAGGTGGATACTACCAGGCAATTGGATCAGGGTGTTGGTAGTAGCTAGGTATTTAGGAGTCTTATAGACAGCCTCGAGACATTCACCTATTTGCATTTAGACAATTACACACAATGGAAGATGTAATGCTTGGAATGAGAGTTGGGGGGTAGGAGAATGAAGGTGCTCTTAAAAAGAAAAAAAGGATAGAGGGAGAGATAGATTAGAGGGGAATGAAAAGAACAATAAAACTTGAAATGGGATAGAAAGAGAGAAGGAAAAGGGGGGAAAGGAACAGGGAGAGAAGAAGGAGAGAAAAAAATATCAACAACAGCAACAACAACAAAAAAAAAATTAAAGTCTTAGAGATCCACCTTCTTCTCTTCCAGTAGGCGGAGCTGTGCCTTCCAAGCGGAGTGTCTGCTCTCTACCTGCCGATAGCTATCCCTGTAGGGCGTCTTCTGGGGGTCTCTCAGACTTGTCAGTCCAGAGTCATTTCACTTTTCCAGCTCTTAACCCCCTTCCTCCTGTCAGCCTGCCAGCCAGGTCCTGTTCCCCAGAAGTGATTCTCCAGAGATCTAGTTACACTTGCAGACCCACCGAGTGCCCCTTTTAAGCCTCAGTGCTGTGGTAAACTGGCGGATAAGACCTTAGGGGTCACCACTGGTGATATGGGGGCCTTGGGTTCTGGGCTCCCCTCTGCTTCCCTACGGACACGACCCCTGAGAAGTCAATGAAATTTCCTGGCTGCTTGTATCAGTATGGGGAGTCACACACCTGCTAAAGTGGATTATGAAGGGAAGGAATTTCGCCGGCCGAACTCCGATGATGTCACCTCTCTGCTATGGTGGGCCCCAGGCTTCTTGCCGCATTGACCGAGGGGAGGGGTGGGACTGGTCCGGCCCGGTTCACCTCAGCTCCTGGCGCATGGAGGCTTGGCTAAAGACTTCTTCCTGCCAAGCTGTGTCTCGGCGTCTAGCAGGACCCAGTCACTTTGGCTGCGGGCCGGTGGACGGATCTGCAGCTGTGCCCACGGAGCGCAGACTGTGGCTGGTGAATCTCGAACTCCGCGTCTAGTGGCAGGGTCCCACTCGTCCGGGTCACACAGACGCTTCAAAAAAATTCTTGTAGCTTCCGGGCAGTCTCCCTTCAGTGGAATTTTGCTAGGAGAATCTCCATTGGTAGAATCCAAGAGTTATCCTTGCAACTTTATGACCCCATCACTGGGAGTGCATTAAAAGCCCAGCCTCTCTGCCCGCCGCCATGTTGGATCCACCTTTTCTTTTCATTATATTTAATAATTCTCTTCTAGACAATGTAAATTGTTAAGAAAATTGTTTTCTTTTAGTGCCTTTTGGAATGTTACATAATTCTTTCTTTAGGCATTGTTGCCAGAATTTCTATCTTCATCCCAGTGCATGTGAAGTCAAAGATAAAACCAATCTACAGCTTCTGCAATAGCCATCACTGAACTGCTTGCAGAACTTGCCTGGACTATGTATCACTTGTATGCATTGTGAACTCACCTGCCTGCATTGTGAACTATCTGTTGGTGCAGTGACGTGTGGTAGTGTTGGGGTATTTCTCTGATGATGTCATCGGTGGTACAATTTTTTCAAAGAGAGCCATCAATTGCCTTGGTGTATCTTCCTCCCTTCTGCTTGTCATGGTTGTTCAGCTAAAATTAGGGGGCCAACAGAGATGAGGCAAAGAGCCTCACCCGCCCGCTGGTACAAAGACCTCTCCACAGGTGTGGATGTATACTGGACCTGTAGTCAGTGACGGGTAAGATCCAATTACAATGGTACCAATCTAAGACAGGAGGCTGACACCTTGAGGTCAGGTCATTCGATAATGGGTAAGGACCATATGTACTATTGGACAACCTAAGGCAGGCACGGACCCTAAGCCACATGCTTGTTGTTTAAACAGAGAGGGTTAGATGTTGAGAGCCACAGCCCAAGGGGCCAAAGCAAACTTTCAGACTGCCAGCTGATGGTTGGCTCACAGCGGCCCCAGCAACATCTAGCTGATTGGCTCCTCTGCGGTGATGCCCATTGGGCTGTTTCCCCACCCTTTCAAATTATGGAGCTGCTTTTTGGGGGACTTTTTTGGCTCTGCTCAAACAACCCAGCCAATCGACCTCATGAGCAGGAGGAGAGGGGAGGTTGAGAGCTTGTGGGAAGGCGGTGGTGGCAGTTGTGCTCTGAGTGTTTTTCCCGAGGAGCTATTTTTTGGCGTGTGTGGTTCTAAAAATAAAGTTAGCTTTTGACAAGTGGCTCCTGAATTGTGCCCAGCCAGACTGTGTCAATCCTAAATTGATGGAGCAAAATAACCAAAATAGAATAGAAATACAAGCAGTTCAGAGGAGGCATGGTGTATAGCTGGACTTACCTTTTGTATGATAAAGGGTAGGTGTTATAAATCAAGTCAATATTAAATTGAAGTAGTTCTCCATGTGTTTTAAAGATAACAAATCCGTGAATTCCTGTCGCCCTTTATCTGTATCCTATTCAGCACATGTATTTTTGTATGCACATATAGAATCCTACCTGGTATCACATGTACACTTTTGTGAGGTGGCTGACTTGGCAGATACAAATTGTCAAAAGAGATCACTCCTCCTGAACGTTGTTGGAACTGAAAATTAAAACTACGGGTGAGCTTCCTAGTTGAACAAGATAATATATAAATCCATGTTCAGTAAAATGAATATTTTTGGATCTGTGAAAGATATATATTTCATAATAAAATTCGATTGGCATATATATCGCTACCTTTTAATGTCTGTGCATGTGTGTGTGTGTGTGTGTGTGTGTGTATATATATATATATATATATATATATATATATATATATATATACACACTCTCCAGATTTTTCAGAATATAAAATATATGTGTCTTATTATACAATCCCTAAATGCATTCATATTCATGTATGTGGATTTATAATCAAATGTTCACAAAATTATTCTCAGAAATATTCATCCACCTCAAATACATATTGTTTCCTAGTACTGAAATCTAAATTCAGTGAATGGTGCATAGAATTCCTAATTTTTCTACAGTATCTGACCCACTTTAACATCAATGCAAGTAGATTACTATGGTACATGATGTGTATTATGACATTCATTTTTATTCAACAATGTTACATGACTATTTCTTCAGTTTATGCACATCATAGGATATATATTTCATTCACAAGTTTTCAAATTTATAGGCATTTGTTTCACTTTCTATCACTTCCTGCTTCAGTACACATGTATTCCTCCATGTTTTTTGACTGGTCTTTTCATGAGACTACTTTTCATTTTAGATTTCAATAATCACTTTTGAAGCAAACCTCACACACTCTTCATGACAAACCATAACCTTAATATTACCATTAGATCTATAAATGGTTGTAATGAATGTATGTATATCAATATAAGATTTCCTGTATATTTTCAGATATCAATTCAATCCATAATTTAAAGTTGGAACCAGTTATATTATTTATTCACAGTATGGTCAATTCATTCATTTTATCTATATTTGTAGACACAGGGTAGACCTATTTGTACACCCAATACTAATTTATACATCTTCAAAATATTGACCACAGAATTGGTGGAAGAAATACTCATGTCACCTGATCTACATATACCCTTTATCACAGTAATATTCTGGACACAAAATGCAAAGTTCACACTTATGATTGTACCAAAACCTAAATGGAAAGTGAGCATGGATTACTAAAAACATCCAAGTCCAGATTGCCTAATGCTCTCAAATGTTAATCCTATTGGTGCTAAATATTTGTTTTTTTCTAAGATTGTATATTCAACATCTACCACGTTGAAAATGTCTAATCCTATCAATCAATTTATACTTTGCCTGATTTCTTCATGTCTCTATTGATATCTGCTTCCCTATATATTTTCCCCAGTTAATCATTGTGACTGACTCATCACATGTTCTGACATTTACATTCATTCTCTATGAGAAACCCTATTGCTAAAGAACTTTTGGACCAAATCCTATACTCACTCTTCTTCCTAAACTTACTGACTATCTTTCCAATCCTACCGACTACCCTTTTTAAGTGGATGTTTTCTTCTACATTCAATCATCCAATTTACAAGGTCCTATGCCATTGTTTATCGATTTATCTGAGACATCTGTGCAGAAGGTATTTCAAAGCTAAGTATCCCAATCAAGGACCCAATGCTCTTCTGGGCTTCAAATCTTACCTAGACTTCTGTATTCATACTTATATTTCATCTGTATATTCTTGTAAATATCACAGGTTCCCAATGCCATTATTCATCATGCAGAATGATTCCTAACCCAAATCGAACCTGTTATTACCCTAACCATACACTGTTCCCTCAATCTAACTTTACAGAAAAGCAGGGACAGAGTTGGTCTTACAATCAGGAGTGTAGGGGATCTTCCACCTGCTGAGAACCTCAAAGGTCAATACAGAAATGATCCATGGAGAAGATGTAGGCAGCAATGAAGGACCTGAGGGAGGAAAAGTCAACTTCCATCGCAAACAACCTGGTCAGGGTGAAGGGATGTGTCTGAATCAGCCTCTTTCATCTTAATGTAGAGAAGATGGACCAAACCAAGCCTGTGTGGAGAGCTGTGCCCAGGTGCCTATGCTTGATATACCATTCTAACTTGTGAAAATGTCACAGCAAGTAGGTGCACCCTCCATCTCATGGGACCCTTGGAAGCAACTGTTAGGACAAAGTGGTTGCCAAGGCAGTGACTTCATTCACTTCCTGAAGGAAGTTACCTCACATAACTTCCTTGGTGATGGAACTCTCTAAACTTGGGATTCAGGAAGCCAGGCAACCACAGCCAGTTCCAGTCCCAGTTCCAGTTGTCTCACTTGTTTGGGTAAACCAAGGACAGAGTCAGTCTTTCTTGGTACCTAGTTATGTGAGGATGGCCAAATGCTAGGAAAGCTAAGAAGAGGGGCCTTTCCTGAGAAAGAAGGTATTGGCTCACCAGTGACTTTTGACAACTTCACAGAGTTGGCCAAGGAGACCAGAACTGAGACAGCACAGTGCATTTCGTGGAAATATAGTATGTACCACCCATCATAGGACACTCCGGATAGTCACAGACCTACTTTGGGAAAGGTGGTGTCTTTTTGAGTGTGGGTGTGAGTTTGTGGTTTTGTCTCATGTTCTGAGAATATGTAGGAAAGGTGATTTGTTTGGTTTGGAGAGGACTGTATCTAGTATGTCCTCTGACAAGGTGAGTGTTTCTATTACTGTGTATCCCACTCTCTCCGTGGTCTTAGTATTAGAAAAAGAATGCATCATGGATGTGTTCTGTCTAGTAGAAAGCTTCCCAGCATTCATACTGCCAATTTATGAATGGACTGCGACAAGCCTTATCAATGGGCAAAACCTACTATCTTTCTAAGTTCCTGTTTTCTTCCTGAATTCCGGACACTCTCCAGAATAGGCTCAAAGTTTTGTGTCCAAGCTATGTAGCACCTCCAAGCTCTGTCACATGGCAATGTACTGGATAGCTGAAGGGAAGTGGAGCATGTCAGAAAACTCAGATATCAGGAAACTCAGATACCAGGAAAGTCTCAGTGGAGAAACCCTGCTTTGGGCCATTTGCTTACCTATTTTTCTGTTGCCCTGAATGTAAGGAAAGTCTTTGGCTCAGGCCACCCCTTTGTGAAGCCTGAAGAAAACAGTATTCAAATGGAAATGAGTGGGCATCACCTGTGGCTCTTCGCTTAATTGCTTTGGAAATGGATGTGTCTGAATAAGCCTCTTGGCGCTCGGTGAAGCTGGGGCTTAGATTGTCAGCACCTGATGGATCTAAAGAAATATCCCTTGTGTGCATCCATAACCAAAATTCGAAAAGATCAGTCATTGTGGATGAAGTCTCTCACCTTCCTCTGTTAGGTTCCTGACCTCCATCAAGTGTGATTATTGACCCTTGAGTAAAATGAGTTTTTCAAAGCCCTGCAGATGTGCTAGTGTTGTCTCATGACTACAAACCACATAAGAATCTATACCTGACAGTCAGTAGGCCTCAAATAGTAGAAGCAGAGCAGTATTAATGGCAGGCCTATTTGATCACTCCTGGTTGACAGGAAGAGTGTGCAGGCCACACTTACTTTAGGCAAATGAGGGGCAAGGAAGCTTATATTGGACACTGTCTTGAGCTGCGCCACTTATGGAAACCTCTAGCCAGAAGTTATGATGAATATCTATATGGAAGAAAATGAGGGCCATGTGGGAGTGTTTTGGTTATAATTGTGGTCATTTTTGTGGCAGTTGGAAGAGATGACTGGGTCCACCAGGGCTTCACTCTTGGGTGATTCCCCTTATAGACTGACTTCTGGAACTGACCTCAGAGTAGTATTGCCATGAATTGAGTTGGGATTTTAGGAGGCCACGCATGAGATTCACCCTTGGAATCTGAAATCTAGTCCCAGGTTGGTTTTCCACAGAGCACTGTGAATCTCAGCCAGGATATCACATGATTTAATTATGAAAAACATGGAAGCCATAGTTGAGAGTCAAAACACACATGGACCTCACATTGTACAGTTCAATGGGCCTGGCTTCATGTGACCTTTTGGCCACTCTTTGGGAAGGCTTTCCTGTGAGTGTTGTCCAGAGATTTCATTGAAATGAACTTCCTCACCATTTAGTGGTTCCTGAATGAATTGAAACCCACAGTGCCTCCAACTTCATCCTTGAAAAGTGGCTAGATGAATACCATCAAATTTTTGAAATTCCCATGACCAGGTGGCACTGGAGAAACTTTGGATTTCCTGTTGCTGATCATGAGTATACAATACAGTGCCTTGATTGACTGGGTTTCATGAAAATGTTGAAGAACAGTGATGCCAGTAAGTTGGAGCCTCCTGAGTAGTGGGCCTAGAGTAGTGGTGTGCAGGTGTGTGATAAAACATCTGTGGTGGAGTCATGTGGACCTTCCATTGGCTTCCAAATAGCTTGTGACTGATATAGTGTAGCCAGCAGACCCTTATATGTAAATGCATCCTGTTATATGGAGAGTTTTCAGGGCAATGTTCAGAATCAGGTTGCTATGGTCAAGGGGCCAAGCTATGTGGGATAAAGGCCTGGTTGGTGCATTCTCTTGCAGACCCTGACACACCACACGTGACAGAACTCCCTCTAGCACTTTGTCCCAGTTGAAATTTTGTATTTCATGAAGCAAATACCAAACTCCCAGTACAGCAGCAAGAAACACCATGAAAATTGGAGGATGATCAAATGGTTTCACAGTCCTCACAGGGAGACACATAGCCCCCAGTGGCCACAGTTTACCTACAAAGAGAGAATTCAGCACTGATGTCTCATGTTCATTGGAAAATAAGAAACAAGATCTTTCAGGTCACATAGATGCAGATCCAGCTTTAATTGTCTCACCACAAATGAAGATTAAGCTCCTGACAAAAACATATATTTCAAGTGCCCAACCTCAGAGGCAGTTTCTCAAGAAGTCTTTAGGCCAGCAAAGCTCCATTTTTGTGGAGGGTTTACCCTGTCCATTACTTTTGTAAACTCCTCTACCACCTCCAAGTTTGTGAACAACTGGGCATATTGCATTCCATATATATATGCACAGATTTTCGAACTCTTCTCCTGTAATTGTGTCTTACTTGGGGCAAAGGTAATGTCAAGGCATTGTTCTGGATAAGAGTGGGAAGATTTTTCAAAGCACATAATTACATACACATTGGATTCCTTTTCCAATTTTCCGTTGGAAATACTGAATCCCTGACACTAACCCTTAGCCTACTAGACTCTGACTACTTATCCTAATATGATGGAGAATAATAATCCAAACAGAATAGAAATACAAGCAGTTCAGAGGAGGCATGGTGTATAGTTGAATTTGCCTTTTGCATTATGTAGTGTAGGAGTTATAAATCTAGTCAACTTTTGTAGAAATTGTTCTCCATGTGTTTTTAAAGTTAACAAATATGTGAATTCCTGTCTCCCTTTCTCTGTAGCCTATTTGCACATGTATTTTTATATGCACATATAGAATCCTACAAGGTACAACACGTACATTCTTGTGAGGTGGTTGACTTGGCAGATACACATTGTGAGAAGAGATCACTTCTCCTAAATGCTGTTGGAAGTTAAAATTCGAACTCTGTGTGAGCTTCCTAGTTTAACATTATACATAAATCCATGTTCAGTAAAATGAATATTTTTGAATCTGTGGATGATATATATTTCATGGTGAATTTCAATTGGCATATATATTGCTACTTTTTAATGTCTGTGTGCATGTGTGTGTGTATGTGTGTGTGTGTGTGTGTGTGTGTGTGTGTGTATATATATATATATATATATATATATATACAAACTTTCCAGATTTTTCAAAATATGAAATACATGTGTCTTTTTATACATTTCCTAAATTCATTCATATTCATATATGTGAATTTATAATCAACTTTTCACAAGATTATCGTCAGAAATATTCATCCACCTGAAATATGTATTTGTTTCCTAGTACTGAAAACTATCTTCAGTGAATGGTGCCTACAAATCCTAAAATTAATACAGTAACTGACCCAGGTTAACATCAATGCAAATTGATTCCTATGGGACATGATGTGTATTTTGACGTTCATTTTTATTCAAAACTGGTACATTACTATTTCTTCAGTTTATGCACATAATAGGATATATATTTCATCCACAAGTTCGCTAATTTAGAGGCATTTGTTTCACTTTCAATCACTTCCTGCTTCAGAACACATGTATTTTTTCATGGTTCTTGACTGGTCTTTTCATGAGACTTCTTTCGAAACATATTATTTTTGATTTCCATAATCACTTTTGAAGAAAAACTCACACACCTTTCATGATAAACCATAACCTTGATTTTACTATTAGATGTATAACTAGTTGGAATGAATGTATGTATATCAATATAAGATTTCTTATATATTTTAAAATATGAATCCAATGCATTATTTAAAGTGGACCAGTTATATTATTTATTAACAGTATGGTCTATTCATGCATTAGCTCTATATTCATAGACACAAGGTACACCTCTTTGTACCCCCAATACTAACTTATTAATCTTCAAAATATTGCTCCCAGAAATGATGGAAAAATTACTCATGTCACCTGATCTACATATACATTTTATCACAGTAATATTCTGCAGACAAAATGCAAGGTTCACACTTATTATTGTACCAAAGCCTAAATTAAAAATGAACATGGATTACTAAACACAGCCATGTCCAGGTTGCCTAATGCTCTCAAATATCAATCCAATTAGTGACTACATATTGGTTTCTTCCTAAGATCATATATTCAAATTCAACCCTGTTGAAAATGTCTAATCCTATCACCCACTTTATATTTTGCCTTATTTCGTAATATCTCTATTGATATCTGTTTTCCTACATATTTTCTCCGGTTCACTATTGTGACTGACTCTTCACGTGGGCTAACATTTACATTCACACTCTAAACAAAACCCTATTGATAAAGAATATTTTTTTTTTCCAAAACCTATACTCATTCTTCTTCCTAAACCTAACAACTATCTTCCTAATCCTATCGACTATCCCTTTTTGACTGAATGTTCTTTTCTACACCCAATCATCAAAGTAAACACTGGGCGAGCTTCGGAGGAAGAGACCACCACAAGACTATCTCATGCAACAGCAAAGGGTTTATAGGGGGTCAGCATGCAGGGGATCGGAGCTCACTTGAATAGAGCAGAGAGCCCTGAGAAGAGCTTAAGCAGAGCTTATATACTTTCTTTGGGGAGGGCAGGGAGTGAAGTTTATTGATGGGTGAGGGAGAGTGGGCGGTTTGCATTCAACAGGGTGAGGGAGTACATTCTGCAGTTTGGCATTTGGGGACAGGACATTCTGGGAACAAGATTAGCAAACAGTTCTCAAGATTTCAACAGTGTTTTGTTAAGCATACAGAAAAAAAAGTGACAAGTACCTATTTTATTAATCTTTCATTCCCCACTTCTTCTTCTAGCTACTTTTAATCATAAAAGTGATCATTGTGGGGTGTCACATTCTATGTCTGCTAGTGGGGTATTACCATGAGTTTAACTTGTCCAAATTTGAGCTTAGAGAAAAGAAATTACACGGTTGAGCAAACAGGGTTTTATAGTTAGCAATAATATGGAGATTATTATCAGACAGGCCAGGGTTGATAAAAAAGTAGTCAAACAGGGGGACTCTGTGAACCAAGACTCAAACCACTTTTTTTGGTCCTCTCACTCTCTCATTGACAGTCTTCAAGGTGTATTTTTAATTTAATCATATTTTTTTTTACAACTCCATTATGCTCGGAATAAACACAACATTCTTCCCAGGAAATGACAAATACCTATTTTATTAACCTTTCACTTCCGACTATCCCTTTTTGACTGGATGTTCTCTTCGACATTCAATCATCCAAGGTACAAGGTCCTATGCCATTGTATATTGATTAATCTGACAAATCTGTGCAGAACCTAATTCAAATCTAAGTATTCCAATCAAGGGCAAATTGCTCTTTTGGGCTTCAAATCTTACCTAGATTTCTGTTTTCATACATATATTTCACCTATATATTCTCATACATATCGCAGGTTCCCAATACCATTATTCATCCAGCAGAATTATTCCTAACCCAAATCACACATGTTATTAACCCTAACCATACACTGTTCCCTCAATCTAACATTACAGAACAGCAGGGACAGAGTTGGTCTTACAATACAGGAATGTAGTGGATCTTCCACCTGCTGAAAACCTCAAAGGTCCATGCAGAAATGATCCCTGGAGAACATGTAGGCAACTATGAAGAACGTGAGAGAGCAAAAGTCATCTTCCATGGAAAACAACCTGGTAAGGATGAAGGGTTGTGTCTCATTCACCCTCTCTCCTTAATGTAGAAAAGATGGACCAACAAAGGCCTTTGTGGAGAGCTGTTCCCGGGTTCCTATGGTTGAGATACCAATCTAACTTGTGAAAGTGTCAGAGGAAGTATGGAAGCAACTGTTCGGAAAAAGTGGTTGCTAAGGCAGTGACGTCATTCAGTTTCTGAAGGAAGTGACCTCACCTCACTTCCTTGGTGATGGAACTCTCTGAACTTGGGATCCAGGAAGCCAGGCATCCAGAACCAGTCCCAGTCCCAGTACAGTGGGATCACTTGTTTGGATTTACCAAGGACAGAGTAAGTCTTTTTTGGTACCTACTGATATGAGGATGGACAAATGCCAGGAAATTTTGAAGACTGGCCTTTCCAGAGAAAGCAAGAAGTGGCTCACCGCGGGCCCCTGATATTTCACAGAGTTGGCCATGGAGACCAGATCTGAGACAGGACAGGCCATTTCTGGGGAACATAGTATGGCCCACCAGTCAGAGGACACTCTGGATAGTCACAGACTTACTTTGGGGAAGGAGGTGCCTTTTTCAGTGTGGGTGTGAGTTTGTGGTTTTGTCTTATGTTCTGAGAATAGGTAGGAAAGGCGGCTTGCTTGGTTTGGAGTGGAATGTTTCTAGAAATTCTTTTGACAAGGCGAGTGTTTCTATGTCTGTGTATCCCACTATGTCTGTGGTTGTAGACATTAGAAAAGAGAATGCATCAATGGATGTGTCCTGTCTAGTAGAAAGCTTCCCAGCATTCATCCTACCCATTTTAGGAATGGACTGCAGGTTGCCTTATCAATGGACAACATGTACTGTCTTCCTAAGTTCCTGTTTTCTTCCTGAATTCTGGCCACTCTCCACAATAGGCTCATGGTTTTGTGTCCAAAATATGTACCACCTCCAAACTCTGTGACGTGGCCATGTAATCCATAGCTGAAGGGAATGGCAAGCATCTCAGAAAACTCAGATATCAGTGTGACCAGGAAAGTCTCAGTAGAGAAACCCTGCTTTGGGCCTTTTGCTTACCTATTGTTCTCTTGCCCTGAATGTCAGGAAGGTCTTGGGCTCAGGCCACCCTTTGTGAAGCCTGAAGAAAACAGTTTTAAAATGGAAAGGAATGGGCATCACCAGTGGCTCTTTGCTTAATTACTTTGGAAAGGGATGTGTCTGAATCAGCCTCTTGGCCCTGTGTGAGGCTGTGGCTTAGATTATCAGCATCGGATGGATCTAAAGAAAGATCCAATGTGTGCATCCAAAACCAAAATGGCAAAAAATCAGTCATTGTGGGCGAAGTCTCTTGCCTTCCTGTGTTTGGTTCTTGACCTCCATCAAGGGAGTATTGGAATTTTTGTGTCAAATGAATTCTGCCAATCCCTGCAAAGGTGCTTGGGTTTAATAATGACTCCAAATCACATACTATACCTGATAGTCAGTAGGCCTCAAATTGGAGAAGTAGAGCAGTATTAATGGCAGAACTATGTGATCAATCCTGGTTCACAGGAAGGGTGTCCAGGCCACCCTGAATTTAGATAAATGAGGAGAAGGGAGCTTATTATGGACACTCTATTGGGCTGTGCCATTTAAGGAAACCTCCAGCCAGAGATTATGATGAGTGACTATATGGAAGTAGATGAGGGCCATGTGGGATTGTTTTGATTTTAATTGTGGTAACTTGTGTGGCTTTTGGAAGAGATGACTGTGTTCACCTGGGCTTTAACACTGGCGTGATTCTCCTAGAAGACTGAGTTCTGTAACTGACTTCAGAGTAGTAATTGCTTTGGAAATGGATATGTTTTAATCAGCCTCTTGGCCCTGTTTGAGGCTGTGGCTTAGATTATCAGCACCAGATGGATCTAAAGAAAGATCCCATGTGTGCAGCCAAAACCAAAATGGCCAAAAGAGCAGTTATTGTCGATGAACTCTCTCGCCTTCCTCTGTAAGGTTCTGAAAGAATAAAAGAAATTGAAATTGAAATGTAAAGAACCAGGTTTTGTAAAGTTTCCAAGCTGCACTCAGCACCTGAAATTTCTGTGGCAGTTAAGACAATTCCCGGATTTGCACATTAGATGTGTGTTGAAATCTTCCCTGAGGACCTAGTTACTTAACAGCCCCTTCCCAGAAACCATGCAGCTCACCACGTATACATCACAGTGCATCCACCAATCAATTTAAATGTATACCCCTTCTTACGGCTGACCAATCACCCCCTGCCCAACCTGTTCCCGCCAATGAATGTGCTAATCATGTTTTAGAGTTGTTATTTGATTTTCCCGCGGTATATGATGATTTGCTAAAGGAGGCTATGATGTATGTAAAGTCCCTGCCCTCTCTAAAGAATGTATATAAACTCCGCTCAAGTGGTTCTCGGGGCTCTTTGTTCTTTGTTCCTCTGAAGTGAGCCCTGAGCTCCAGCACGCTATACCCCCAATAAACCCTTTGGTGTTGCATGAGAAAGCCTGTTGGTGGTCTTTTCCTCCGATGTTCGCCCCACCTTTTCATCTGGAGGCCCCAGGTGAGATATCCGGAGCAGCGGACGAAAGACCCCAAGGGACTCCTCTCGGGGTAAGAAAGGCGCCTCTTTCTGGTTTCGGGTTTCAGGTTAGGGCTTGGCAAAGTGGCTGTCGGTGAAGAGCATTAGTTCTCTCTGACAGTGGGTGGCAGACGTGTCACAGAGCTACTGGCCACGTCCCTGGGGGACACTCCAGAGGACGAGGGAAATCAAGGAATATTAGTTTCCTCAACTCGGTTATATTTTGCTTCAGGATTCGGTTTGCCAGCCCATCAGGTTTTGCTGGCTACACAGTTTTGTTCATTGTCCCGAACTCATGTTGAGTTTACTGTCTGTCTTTATTGTCTAACCCATCAGGTTTTGCCAGTTCCTGAGTTCTAATATTTGTCTTGGACCCATGTTAAACGTTTACTGTTTGTCTTTGTTTGTGTTGCGTTTGTGTCTTCACTGTCTTTTTTTGAGTAACTCCCATTATGGGACAAAGCACTTTCACGCTTCTGTCCCTGACCCTTGATCTTTGGACTGATGTCCGCTCAAGGGCCCAGAATCATTATTTTTCAGTTAAATGTCAGACCTGGCAGACTCTCTGTGCTTCAGAATTGCCCATCCTCAAAGTCGGGTGGCCCCCAGAAGGATCCTTCTACTTCAATCTAATCCGAAAAGTCAGAGATATTTTCTTTCAGCCGGAACCACGTGGCCACCCAGATCAACAGCCATATACCCCTTCCCCAGGATCCTATCATTCAAACCTTCCTTTCCCTCCCCATCTTCCCCCCATTCTTCCTGAGTCACAAGACTGGACAATCCTCCCCCTCCTTATCCTCTGCCCTCGCTCCCCAACCCCCAACACATTCCAGATGATTCTCCCTCCACTGACTCAGCCTCTCCGCCACTAGAGGCAATTGGGCCAGACCCAAGCCCTCCAAGGGACTTCTCCGCAGCAGCAGCAGCCCCTCCTTTTCTGGTGGAAGCTGGGCCACCTAAAGAAACCCGCCAGCTACGGAAAATAGAAAACTCAGAAGCCACTGTGATGCTCCCTCTTCATCCTTATGGGCCCATGAACCGACCAAACTGGGATCCCAACACCTTTGAAGGTTGGTAGCATCTTTCCACTTATCACAGGGCTCTAATAGCGGGGCTCCGAGTGGCCGCCAGAGGGCCGACTAATTTGGCCATGGTAAGAGAGATAATCCAACGTCCTAATGAGTCTCCCTCTATGATTCTGGAGAGAATTATGGAAGCATATAGGAAATATACTTCTTTTGATCCTCAGGCAGAGGACGAAAAAACATCTGTTGCAATGGCCTTTATCCAGTTTTGATTCTGACTCCTTAATGTGTTCGACTACATGATTGGTTGCCTTAGGTGGCGTAATCAGGGTGCGGCCAACAGTCATCCACACTGTGGGTCTTGCTGAGGTTGTCCGAGCAAAGACAGAAAACTCAACATAGCCCCAACGTTTGGCCTTGGGATCAGGTATATCTGAAGTATACGATCCATTGTTATCGGATGAAGAGCCTTTATGCCACTTTAGGTAACTAGAAGTCAACCCTTCAGAGTAGCCAAGTGAGTGGTAAGAACAGCTACCACGTTCATCATGGAACCTGCATGACCAATAGGGAAACCCATTATATATCTCAGGCCACCAATGACAATAGTCTTTGGTTTGATTAAAAAGGAAGCAAATAAAAGGCCAGTTCCAGCTACCAGGGACGAAGGTCCTTGAAGGTGACAATTTTAGGGAAATAGAGGTGCAGTTGTGGATGAAGCAAGTAGTTGCATCCACTGCGCGGACCTTCTGCATGCCATGTTCTGAGTATCGTTCCCGAAGAGTGAATAAATACATGGTAGGTTAGGAGGGTAAAGACAAGTCCCAACAGAGCACAGAAAAAAAGCAGAGCACAAAAAACAAGCAGTTAGAGAAGACTAGGGTGTTGGGAGAGCTCATTGTGCCTTCTTTAAGAGGAATTGGGCTGCAGGGAACACCGTGTGAGCCGCAACTTAAATGGGTGAGATAGGTGTGGAAAGCAGGATTAAAGGGGAGCTTCAGGAGGTGATTCTTGGAGTTCCTCTGGCATGGTCCTGTGGTCAGCAGGTGGGGCCTCCTGGTGATATGGCTTCAACCTAGAAATGGGAATCCAGGGAGTGAGACGGTTGTCTGGTAAGGAGAGTTTGGCGGCGGTGGGCGTACAGAGAATGAAAGGATAGGGGCTTTCCCATTTTGGTGCAAGAGTCCCTTTCTCCTCTGGGGTATTATAATAGACTAGACTCCCAGGTGTTAAGGGAGGAGTGTTTGGAGAGGAGACTGGGTCCAGAAGAAGCCAGTTCTGACATTTCCAGTGTTCAGAGCGGAGATGAAACAAGAGAGGCAAAGACAAATCTCGGGTGAGAGGTCCTTGTGAAGTGACCAACCCAGAGGGTATAAGAGGTCTTCCATACATTATCTCAAAGGGAGACAGTAAAGATGGTTTCTTAGGGAGAGCTCTGATTCGAAGCAAAGCAAAGGGAAGGATTTTGACCCAGTCTAAGTTTAATTCCATTGTCAATTTGGTAAGGACTTCCTTCAGAGTATGATTTACCCTTTCCACTTTCCCTGAAGCCTGGGGGTAATATGGACAGTGGAAATGCCACTTGAAGGAGAGGGCTTGAGAGACCTTTTGTGTGATCCTAGAAATAATCTCAGGGCCATTGTCATATTGTAGGGAAGTGGGCATACAAAACCTAGGGATGATGTCTGTCAGTTAGATTGAAGCTACAGTGGAAGCCTTTTTATTGGAAGTGGGAAATGCCTCAACCCAAACAGAGAAAGTGTCCACAAAGACAAGGAGGTATTTAGTGTGCCATACTATGGGCATGTTGGTTAAGTCTACTTGCCAGTCAGCAACGGGAATGTGTCCCCGGGCTTGGTGGAAAGGGAAAGGTTTGGGCCTTAAAGGAGTATGAGGTTTGGTCCGCTGACAGATCTGACAATTAGAGGCTATATTCTCTATCATGGCTATGTCAGAAGGGTTGAGGGAGAAGAAGCTCTGTAAAAAAAGGGTCAAAGACTGAGAATTGGAATGGTGTAGAGTATGAAGGAACTTGAAAAGATCTTGTTCTTACTGGAAGAAGTAAGGGCTTCAGATGAGCTGTCTAAAGTGGCCATAATATGTACCCCATAGGGGCCATAATTGGAAGTGGTAGCAGGCATTCGTGGCGCCTGGTCAGCTTTGGCATTGCCCTCAGTGATAAGAGAGCCGTCCTTCTGATGGGACCTACAATGGACAACTCCCAACTGGGTGGGTAAGTGGGAGGCCTCCATCAGATTGGTTATAAGAGCCGAATTAGTGATCGCATTACCTTTGGTGGTAAGTAGGCGTCGCTCCCTTCATATTGAAGCATGGGATAATAAGATCTGGAAGACATATTTTGAATCAGTATAGAGGGTGAGGGATTTGCCTTGTGCTAGAAGGCAGGCATGAGTGGCTGCTATAAGTTCAATCTGCTGGTTGGTAGTTCCTGAAGGCAAAGCTTTGGCGTCTATAATCTCAGTGGCTGAAACTACAGCATATCCAGAGTAATGAGTGCCGTTCTGCCTAAAGGAACTGCTGTCAGTAAACCAGATAAGGTCAGGCTTGGTGAGTGGTTCCTCAGAAATGGAAGAATGACAGGGGAGGAAATCTTCGAAGGTTTCCAAGCAATTATGAGTTGGTGTGTTAGACGTGGGAGTCATTGGGAGCAGTGAGGCAAGGTTCAGTGCAGAGCAGGGGAGGAAAGTAATATTAGGGTTTTCCAGAAAGGAAGTGAGGAGCGACAGAACTCTGGATGGAGGAAGGGTTTGAAGGCCCTTATAAGCTGAAAGATCTTTCAAGTGATGTGGGGAGTGGATAGTTCAAGGTGCCCCAAAACTCAGCTTAGAGGCTTCTTTGTGTAAAATTTGTCCAGCAACCAGAGCTCTTAAGCAAGGGGCTCACCCACGGATGGTAGAGTCTAGTTTCTTGGAAAATATGCCACAGGTGCAAATGTAGGCCCATAGTTTTGACCTAAGACCCCAAGTGCTTGCCCCCCTTTTTCATGGACATATAGATGAAATGGTCTTGAAAGATCAGGAAGGTGAAGGGCAGGTGCCTTTAAGAGGAGTTGCTGAAACCTGCGGAAGTGGTAGATGGGGGAGGAGACAAGAGATTCACTAGGGGGTCCATTTGCTTGGTCATACAGGGGTTTGGATAGAAGAGAATAATTTGGGATCCAGGCCCTAAAATAACCTGCTAATCCTAGGAATGATAGTATTTTGGCTTTCATATTGGGCACTGGAAGATCAAAGAGGAGTTGCCTCCTATCCAGTGTTATTTCGTTTTTCCCGGGTCTAAGGCAAAAACCAAGAGAGGTGACAGAAGAATGGGAAACCTGGGCCTTGTGGGGAGACTCCCTATATCCCTTGTCTGCTAGGAAATTAAGAAGCTGAGCGGTGTGGGATTGAGAGTGTTCCCAGAGGGACTACATAGAAGAAGGTCATTGACATATGGAAGGAGAATAGTGTCAGGACCGGTCGGGTGAAAGGATGTGAGGTCCTGGGCAAGAACTTGGCCAAAGAGATTGGGGCTATCCCTGAATCCCTGTGGGAGGACAGTCCAGGAAAGCTGATGAGAATGGTGGATGTGAGAGTCAGTCCATGTAAAAGCAAAGATATTCTGAGATTCTGAGAACAAGGGAATAGAAAAGAATGCATCTTTTAAACCTAGGACCGAGAAGTGGGTAGTAGTGGCAGGGATCTGAGAGAGGAGGGTGTAAGGGTTGGGCACTAGCGGGTGGATGGGGACCACAGAGGAGTTGACAAGGAGAAGGTCTTGAACCAGCCTGTAGGACACTTTAGGTTTCTTAAGTGCCAGAATGGGGGTGTTGAAAGGAGAGTGTGTAGGCCTAAGATACCCCTTTCATAATAAATCCTGGATGATGGGTTCTAATTCGAGGAGGGCTGTGGTGGTGAGTGGATATTGTGATTGACTAATATATCTTGAAGGGTCCCGTAAGACAATATGAATAGGACTGCATTTAACCATAAGGGGTGTAGTTGTGTCCCAAACCTCAGGCTTAACTGGTTTAGAGAGTCATGGGAGAGTGCATTAAGGAGGTGTATCTGCCCGTAGGAACATCATGAGGAAATGAGAGGTAGGAGAGGTGTGGGGTGATATGTGAATGGTGACTTTTAATAGTGAGAGTATGTCCCTTCCCAGAAGGGGAATGGGGCAATGGCTCATAACGAGAAAGAAGTGAGTGAAGGACAAAAGGGATCCCTGCATATAACATGATGGGGGGGTTTGAGGGAAAATCTGTTTACCTCCTACCCTGACAATAGGAGTTTTTGAGGGTGTGGTAGAACCCCAATACTCCCTTAAGACCGAAAAAGTGGCACCAGTATCCAAGAGGAAGGTAATGAAGCATCCATCCACCAGGAAGGTAAACCTAGGCTCTTGATTCTTGATGGTAATAGTCTGGAGGGAAAGCCCAGGGATCCGTCAATCCTCCTCTGCTAAGCCCAAGAAAGGCTGTGGTTGCCTGGCGGCTGACCAACCTCCCTTTCGGGTTGTTGGGCAGTCTGCCCCCCAGTGTCCCCTTTGATGGCATTTTGGGCAGGGGTTGTAGGGTGTCCTCAGTGAAGGACAATCCCTGGCCCAATGTCCCTCCTTACCACATTTGAAGCAAGCTCCCGGGGGTGTCATATTGGGATGGCGTGGTGATGGCCTTCTCTGAATGACCTGGGCCAACATTTGGAACTTGGCATTTTCAGCCCTCTGCCTACGGCATTCACTTTCATCCTCTCTATCATAAAAAACCTTGAAAGCGACAGCGAGGATTTTAGTCTACGGAGTAGCAGGGCCCTGTTCAAGCTTTTTAAGCTTGGCTTTAATGTCAGGGTAGCTTTGGGCCAGAACATATTTCATTAAGACATGACGGCCATCAGGGGTTTCTGGGTTGAGGTTTGTGTACTGTTAAAGGCCTTGGTTAGTCTATCCAGGAATTCTGAAGGTGTTTCCTCCTTCCTTTGAATGACCTCCTGCACCTTTTTAAAGTTAACAGCCTTGCGGATGGCCTTTTTCAGGCCCGCCAAGAGGCAGGATGTAAAAAGGTCACTAGACTATAAGCCTTCAGGGGTGTTGTAATCCCATAGGGGATCCTGCTCTGGGACAGCATGAGGGCCTGTGGGGTGGTTAGGATTGGTCCTATGATTTTCATCAGCATGGGCTTGGGCTAGCTCCCAGACCATTGCCTTTCCTCAGGGAGAAGTGTATTGGTCAAGTGCATGTAGATGTCATTATGAGTGAGACTATATGCTTGCAGGACCCATTGAAACTCCCGAATGCAAGTGGTGGGGTCAGTGGTGAATGAGCCTAACTTCCTCTCTAGCTGAGTAATGTCCGACATGGAGAAGGGCACTTGGACTCTGATGACACCCTCGGGACCAGCTACCTCACAAAGGGGTGCGATTGTCTTGGGGGTGGGAAGGAGTCCCTTAGACCTGGTAACAGGAGGACTGAAAGAGGCAGGAGGCGGACAGGAAGGAGAGGGAGGGGCAGGGAGTGTCTCTTTGGAAGAGGAGGAGGTGGAGCAGGCAGAAGAGGGCGGAGGGGAGGAGGATGAAATGGAAGGCTGAGGATCCCTGGAATCAGGCAGAGGAAGAGGAGGGTATAGTGGGAGAGAAGGGGCAGATAGGACTGGGGGATAAGGTGGGGGTTCATCTGCTGGGTTGAATGAGGAAGAATCTGTGAAGTCAGGAGTAGACGTAGGGGAAGAGAAGGGTTTGCAAACAAGGAGGACCTGAGAGGGAGGGCAGGAGGAGCAGCGACAGGGTGCTGTCTGAGAAGGCTAAAACCTTAAATGCAGGGAATCTCACTCCACTTTTTCAGATGCTGGCAGTAGTTAAAAAGGTCGCAGATGAAGTTTGGATGTAAGGAGCCTTCTGGAGGCCAATGATTGCCATTATCCAGTGGATATGTAGGCCAATCTTGGGTACAGAATTTGATTAGAAGTTTGGGCTTGATGTCTGGTGTGAGGGAGAGTGTGGCCAGATTTTTTATTAGACATTTGAGAGGTGAGGCTTCAGGTACAGATGAAGAGGTGCCCATAGTCACAGGGAGAGAAGGAAGACAGAGAGAGAGAGAGAGAGAGAGAGAGAGAGAGAGAGAGAATAAGAGTAAGCGAGAGAGACAAAGAGAAAACCCGGGCTGGAACGGCTTTCAGGAAGCTCAGGGCGAACGGGGGTCAGGTGGGCGTCCCCAAAATGACCAGCCGTCATGAGGAAATACAGAGGGCACTACCTGGGCGTCACCAGTGAAGTGCGATCAGTGAGACCCAATGGGTTCGGAGCCACGGGCAACCTGACGTCAGGAAAGTTTTTGAACGCAGCGGAAAAAGTCAGTAATGAAAACAGAACTCCGGTTCCGGCAGAATGTAGTTCCAGGACGGGAGTTCAGTTTTCCCCGAGCAAAGAGGCAGCTTCAGCCAGACACAGCAGCCCCGCAGCAAACAGCAACTCTAGCCAGCAGTGGCAGCGGCAGCAGAGGAGAAAAAACCACAGAGCCTCTTGTGTAAACTCAGAAGCCTCACGCCCCAAAGGAAAACGGATCACCAGAGGGTCCACTGCGACCAGTAAAGGTCTTAGTGGCAGGAATTTCCTGCCCCCTACAGGGCGTCGAGAGTGTGCCGGAAGATCAAGGTCACAAAACCAGTGGTAGCCCGAAGGGAGTTGCAGAGCCAGGGTCAGGGGAGGCTTACATATATCAGATCTGTGGTGGGTGCAGGAAGCTGGCGTCTGAAAAGAGCGGACCATGGCGGAGTGTCTCCAGGGGAGCAGGGGACAGGGCTCTTGTTAGAAAGAGCTCACCAGTATCCTCACATGGGGCACCAGAATGAAAGAACTTCCCACGCAAAGGCACTTCGCTGGGAGAATTCCAATTATATTGCAAAAAGCTGTGTGCTTATATAGAACTAAGGGGAAGATGGAAGGGCTTAGATAAATGGCAGGCAAACCACTTATTGGTTAGTTCTTTCAGATATCAGCTCTGGAGCCCAGGAATTAGTTCTTATTGGGGCTAAGGTTCCCCACCAGCGAGATTTCAAATTGGCGCCAGCAGGAGAGTTCACACGGGTGGGAACATTTGGCACCACTGCAGAAAAAAGAAGGTAGGAAGAAGAAGTCCTTAGGCACCATGTTGGGGTTTTTCTCTGGGGTATGGCTGCCGTTTATACTTTTCCCAACAATGAGTATACCAGACAGTGCCTTGATTGACTGGTTTTCATGAAAATGGTGTTTAACAGAGATGCCAGAAAGTTGGATCCTGCTGAGTAGTGGGCCTAGAGCAATGGTGGGCAGGTGTGTGATAAAACATCTGTGGTGGGGCCATGTATATCTTTCATTGGATTCCAAATGGCTTGTGACTGACATGGTGAAGCCAGCAGACCCTTATATGTAAAGGCACCTTGTTACATAGAGAGGTTTCAGGACATTGTTCAGAATCAGGTTGCTATGGTCAAGGGGGCAAGCTATGTGGGATAGAGGCCTGGTTCTTGTATTCTCCTGCAGACCCTGACCCACCACACGTGACAGAAATCCCTCCTGCACTGTGTCCCCGTTGAACTCCTTGTATTTCATGAAGCAAATACCAAACTCCCAGTGCAGCAGCAAGAAACACCATGAAAATAGAGGATGACTATATGGATTCAACATCCACACAGGGAGACATTCAGCCCCCAGGGGCCACAGTTTACCTACAATGGAAAATTCAGCACTGCTGTCTCATGTTCATTGGAAAATAAGAAACCATGTCCTCCAGGTCACATTGATGCAGACCCAGCTTTTATGGTCTCACTAGAAAGGAAGCTAAAGCTCCTGACAACAACATATATTTCAAGTGCCCAACCTCACAGGCAGTTTCTCAAGAAGTCTCTAGGCCAGCAGACCTTCAAGTTTTTGGAGGGTTTACCCTGTCCCTTACTTTTGGAAACTCCTCTACCACTTCCAAGTTTGTGAACTTCTGATCATATTCCATTCTAGATATGTATTCACGGATTTTCTAACTTTTCTCCTCTGATTGTGTCATACTTGGGCCGTAGGTGTTGTCAAGGCATTGTTCTGGATGAGAGTGGGAAGATTTTGGTGTAGCACATATTTACATACACATTGGATTCATTTTTCAATTTTCCATTCAAAATACTGAATCCCTGACACTAACACATACCCTACTAGACTCTGACTACTAATCCTAATATGATGGAGAAAAATAACCCAAACAGAATAGAAATACAAGCAGTTGAGAGGAGGCATGGCGTATAGTTGGTCTTGCCTTTTGCATGATATAGGGTAAGAGTTATAAATCTTGTTAATTTTTTGTTGAAATAGTTCTCCATGTGTTTTTAAAGTTAACACATATGTGAATTTCTGTCTCCCTTTTTCTGTAGCCAATTCAGCACATGTATTTTTATATGCACATATAAAATCCTACCTGGTATCACACGTACATTTTTGTGAGGTGGCTAACTTGGGAGATACAAAGTATGAGAAGAGATGACTCCTCCTAAATGTTTTTGGAACTGAAAATTCAAACTATGAGTGAGCTTCTTAGTTGAAAAACATTATACATAAATCCATGTTCAGTAAAATTAATATTTTTGGATCTGTGAATGATATATATTTCATGATGAATTTTGATTGGCATATATATTGCTACTTTCTAATGTATCTGTGTGATATATATATTTTCAAAATATGAAATATATGTGTCTTATTATGCACTCCCTAAATAATTCACTGATGTTCATGTATGTGCTTTTATAATCAACTTTTCATAAGACAGTTTTTAGAAATATTCATCCACCTGAAATACATATTTGTTTCCTAGTACTGAAAACTCACTTCAGTGAATGGTGCAAACAAAGCCTTATGTTTCTACAGTAACTGACCCAATTTAACATCAATGAAAGTAGATTTCTATGGGACATGATGTGTATTTTGATGTTCATTTTAATTCAACACTGGTACATTACTATTTCTTCAGTTTTTATACATCGTAGAATATACATTTCATCCACAAGTTCACAAATTGAAAGACATTTGTAACACATTCAATCACTTCCTGCTTCAGAACACATGTATTCCTCCTTGTTTTTGACTGGTTATTTCATGAGACTTCTTTCCAAACACATTATTTTCGATTTCCATAATCAATTTTGAAGCAAAACTCACACACACTTTATGATAAACTACAACCCTAATATTACCATTAGATATATAACTGGTTGGAATGAATGTATGTATATCAATATAAGATTTCCTGTGTATCTTGGGATATCAATTTATTCCAATTTCTAAATTTGGAAACAGTTATATTATTTATTCACAGTATGGTCTATTCATGCATTCTCTCTATATTCATACACACATTGTACACCTATTTGTGCCCCCAATACTAATTTATATCTCTTCAAAATATTGCTCTCAGAAATGGTGCAACAAATACTCATGTCACCTGATCTACATATACATTTTATCACAGTAATATTCTGGCCACAAAATGCAAAGTCACACTTACGACTGTACCAAAGCCTAAATGGAATATGAGTATGGATTATGAAAATCACCCATGTCCAGGTTGCCTAATGCTCTCAAATGTCAATCCTATTGGTGACTACATATTTGTTTCTTCCTAAGATTATTTATTCAAACTCAAGCCTGTCGAAAATGTCTAATCCTATCAATCACTTTATCATTTGCTGATTTTCTAATGTCTCTATTGATATCTGCTTTCCTACATATTTTCCCCAGTTCATCATTGTGACTGACTCTTCACATGTGCTGACATTTACATTTTCTCTCTACCCAAAACCCTATTGCTAAAGAACTTTTTGTCCAAATCATATACTCACTCTTTTTCCTAATCCTACCAACTATCTTCCTAATCCTACCAACTATCCTCTTTTGACTGGATGTTCTCTTTGACATTCAATCATCCAAGGTACAAGGTCCTATGCCATTGTGTATACATTTATCTGAGACACATGTGCAGAACATAATTCAAACCTAAGTATCCCAATCAAGGATCCAAAGCCCTTCTGGGCTTCAAATCTTACCTAGATTTCTGTTTTCATAAATATATTTCCCCTCTATATATTCTAATAAATATTGCAGGTTCCCAATAACATTATTCATCCAGCAGAATGATTCCTAAGCCAAATCAAACATGTTATTAACCCTAACCATACTCTGTTCCCTCAATCTAACTTTACAGAAAAGCAGGGACAGAGTTGGTCTTACAATACAGGAATGTAAGAAATCTTCCACCTGCTGAGAAATGAAAAGGTCCATGCAGAAATGAACCCTGGGGAAGCTATAGGAAGCTATGAAGGACCTGAGAGAGCAAAAGTCATCTTCCACGACAAACAACCTGGTCAGGATGAAGGGGTGTGTCTGAAGCAGTTTCTCTTTTCTTAATGTAGAGAAGATGGACAATACCAGGCCTGTGTGGAGAGCTGTTCCCGGGTGCCTATGTTTGATATACCATTCAAACTTGTGAAAGTGTCACAGGAAGTAGGGGCAGCCTCCATCAATTGGGACACTTGGAAGCAACTATTAGGACAAAGTGGTTGCCAAGGCAGTGACCTCATTCAGTTCCTGAAGGAAGTGACCTACATCACTTTCTTGGTGATGGAACTCTCTGAACTAGGGATCCAGGAAGACAGGCACCCAGAGGCAGTCCCAGTCCCAGTCCCAGTGGCCTCACATGTTTGGATTTACCAAGGACAGAATGAGTCTTTCTTGGTAACTACTGATGTGAGGATGGCCAAATGCCAGGAAGGTCTGAAGAGGGGTCTTTCCTGAGTAAGCAGGTAGTGTCTCACCACTGGCACGTTACAACTTCACAGTGTTGGCCAAGGAGTCCACATCTGACATAGGAAAGTCCATTTTGGAGTAACATACTATGGCCCATCAGTCAGAGGACACTCCGGATAGTCATAGACCTACTTGGGGGAAGGAGGTGACTTTTTGGGTGTGGGTGTGAGTTTGTGGTTTTGTCTCATGATCTGAGAATAGGTAGGAAAGTCGGTTTGTTAGGATTGGAGTGGACTGTTTCTAGTAAGTCTTTTGACAATGCGAGTGTTTCTATGTCTGTTTATCCCACTGTGTCCGTGGTTGTAGACATTAGAAAAGAGAATGCATCAATGGATGTGTCCTGAATAGAAGAAAGCTTCACAACATTCATCCTGCCCAATTTATGAATGGATTTTGTCTTGCCTAATGGATGGGCAACAACCACTGTCTTCCTAAATTCCTGTTTTCTTCTTGAATTCTGGCCACTCTCCAGAATAGGCTCATGGTTTTGTTTCCAAGACATGAACCACCTCCAAGCTCTGTGACATGGCTATGTACTGGATAGCTGAAGGGAATGGGATCATCTCAGAAAACTCAGATATCATTTTAGAAACCCTGCCTTGGGCCATTTGCTTACCTGTTGTTCTGTTGCCCTGAATGTCAGAAAGGTCTTTGCCTCAGGCCACCCCTTTTTGAAGCCTGAAGAAAACGGTTTTCAATGGAAATTAATGGGCATCACCTGTAGATCTTTGCTTAATTGCTTTGGAAAGGGATGTGTCTGCATCAGACTCTTGGCCATGTTTGAGGTTGTTCAATAGATTTTCAGCACCTGATGCATCTAACGAACAATTACATGTGTGCTTCCAAAACCAAAATGGCCAAAAAAGCAGTCATTGTGGACGAAGTCTCTCCCTTCCTCTGTAAGATTACTGATCTCCATCAAGTGAAAATAGGGATCCTTTTTGTCAAATGAGTTCTTCAAACCCTGCAGAGGATAGCCCATAAGTGCTTGGGTTTTCTCATAATTCCAATTCACATAAAGAATCTATACCCGAGAGTCAGTAGGCCTCAAATTGGAGAATCAGAGCAGTATTTACGGCAGTCTCATTTGATAACTCCTGGTTCTCAGAAAGGGTGTCCAGGCAACCCTGACTTTAGGCAAATGACGGGCAAGGGAGGTTATTTTGTACACTGTCTTGGGCTGAGCCCCTCATGGAAACCTCCAGCCACAGGTTATGATGAGTGTCTATATGGAAGAAGATGAGGGCCTTGTGGGAGTGCTTTGGTTTTAATTGTGGTCATTTGTTTGGTGGTTGGAAGTGATGACTGGGTCTATCTGGGCTTGAACTCTGGTGTGATTCCACTTATAGTCTGAGTTCTCGAACTGATCTCAGAGAAATATTGCCATAAACTGTGTTCAGATTTTAGGAGGCCACGCATGGGATTCTCCCTTGGAAACTGAGATCAAATACAAGGGTGGCTTTCCACAGAGCCTCGGAATATCAGCTAGAATATCACATGATTTTATTCTGAAAGATTTGGCAGCCATAGTTGACAGTCAGAACACCCATGGACGTCACATTAAAGACCTCAATGGGCCTGGCTTCATGTGACCTTTTGACCACTCTATGGGAAGACTTGCCTGTGAGATTTCTCCAGAGAATTCATTGAAAACAGCTTCCTCACCATTTAATATTTCCTGAATGAACTGAAACCCACAGTGCCTCCAACTTCATCCATGAAAAATGGCTAGATAAATACAATGAAATCTTTGAAATTCCCTTAACCAGGTGGCACTGGAGAACCTTTAGCTTTCCTACAGGCAGCTTAATAGCCCAGAAAATTACACAAAAGGGGGTTTACAGATAACAGAACTCTGACAAACATCACACTAATGGCAGTCTACATTTTTTTTGCTGTCCCTACATCAGAGTTCATGAAGACCATTAGAGCCTCAGAGAGGGTTGTTGTCTGGCCAGAGAAGGCAAATATTTATGATGTGTCACTAAAGTTTCAGAGAGGGCTGCTATCTGGTCAGAGAGCCGGGCATGGGTGAGTTCAAGGCGTGGGCAGGCATTCCAAGCAGGTTTAGAATTTGAAGTAATTTATGGTAAAGCCAAAATTATCTTTTCATCACTTTTTGGCAAGATGGCTCCCAATTTAAATTAAAGATCAGGTTGGGTCTATCATTCCCGCCTTTTCTTTGTGTCCCTTTCAAATCTTTGATAGATTACGGGAAGAGCACTGAGGAAATTTTAATCCCTCAGGTAAGAGTCTCCAAATTTTTAGAACTCACCCAAAACCGATCTCCCTGATTTTACCTGACTTAATTAATTACTTATATTGATAGTCTATTTATCTTTCTCTCCATTGTTATAAGAAGAGTGGTGTCACTCATTTTTTCTTCTTCTGACCTGAGACAGGGTGACGTGAGTGGGCATGGGATGAGGGACATGAGTTGCCTTTTAGAAGTCAGTTGAGGGACATGAGTTGCCTCTTAGAAGTCAGTTCGGTTTGAAGTCTGATTGGGGAAGAACAGGTTGTAAAGTCATCTGGGGATGGGTTCTTCTATGAGAGAAACAAAAACGATGAGTACTGAATAAATGTTGCAGCAGCTGGAACATGTCACTGTATGGAAGTTCCCTCACCAGTCTTTAATATCCCCAGTTATCAGGACTATCAAATTAATATTTAACTTTTAGTGTTACAGTTGTCCCTCCCCGTAAGATACAGTTTAACAATTTAATGTCATCTGATCTTGTAAAATCCTTTTTTTTGTATGACCTCTATGTCTAATAGAGAAACCTTTAATTCTGTTACTCAGGGCTGGATAATTGTACTAGCAAACACCAAGCCTACTGTGTAGGTTAGGAATATCTGCAGGCCTTAAATTAGAAATTTCTGCCTGTGGCAGCTCTTCTTGATAGTCTCTTTTTATAAGTATCAGGCATTCCTGTCTGAGAATTCTTCTTTGTAGCCACCAGTCTTACTTATTTTGGGAGGCAAACATAAAGTGCATACCTTAACATTATATTATTATTATTATTATTATTATTATTATTATTATTATTATTATTATAATTTAAAATGCCCAGGAATGGATGTATTTTGTTCTTAACTGTCTTTGCTAAGTGTTTAAGATGAAGCAGTCAAACTGACTTTTGTTTCCATCTATTGTTAACAGTCAGCTGACCTTTTATGGGAGTCAATTCTGGGGAAACTTGAGAGCAGATTCTCAGTTCTGCTAGTGCCATTTGCGCTAGGTGGGTCCAGATCTTGCTTGACCATTTGGCTTCCCTCGGAAGCATCAGGGATGTCTCCTTTCTTTGATGACTCTCCTCTTCGTAACAAATACACTGATTGGCCTTCTGTTCTCCAGTGGTCTCATTAATCTCCCTGATCAGGAGGAGGTTATGTGGCTCAGAGTTTCAAAGCTCTTTAGAGAAGTCCCCTGTTCCCTGGATTCAGACTGACTCATAGGGCAAAAGCCAAATATTGGTTTTCTTGGCTCTTTTCATTTAACTTTAATTTTAAATCCTAATCTTAAACATCCAGCAAATAAATTTTAACAGCCTTATATTTAGAGTACTGGGCTTTAATGTCTATAACTATATAATTATCTTTTTATTAATTGTTATCTCTATTATTCTGTCTGTATTGTAAGTAATGACTTATTATATTGAATAAATCCATGTTGTGTTCTTAAAGCAACACGTTTGTAAAACAGTAACAGAGAATCTTTAGATCACTTATAAGAAAATTTCAAAATAAAATTAACAAAAGTAAAAATACTTAGCTTGTGTAACAGCTACCCTGAATTTTTTGGCTGAGTTATACATTATATCCCCTGTTTGAGATCCTAGGAATATTGATCTTAAAAAAAAACAACTTTTTAACATAACTTTAAAGAAATATTATCTAACCTACTGGTTTCGTAGTCATTCTCACATGTAGTAAGATGGGACACAGAGCCTTATCTCAGCTAAGGCAGGGCCCTTTATAAATCTTAAGTATTTTAGTTCTAAAGCTAATCCTTATTTTTAAATATCATTTGACAAAGTTTACATAAATTGTTTGAGGTCACATGAACATTAGCTAACACCATGATATCACATTTAAAACATGAATTAAAGAAAGGCTGAAAGTGTTTAACCTTTACATTGATTAGGCTCTCATTAACTAAAAAATACATTTAAATTGTTCCCCAATGTAAAAAGTAACATAAAAGTTTACATATCTTATTGATAACAGGTAAATAAATCCCCAATATATTTTTTACCATACAACTTCAGAGCACCAGCTTGATATAATGCTCTTTTAAAGTTTCTACCTTACAGACTTGCATACCTATAAGATATGAAAACATTGATAGCATCACAATTACATTGATGTTTCTACATTAACCAAGTTTAGCTTTTAAAGCAATGGCAGTACAGTGCTCTAAAATAACAGTTCTTATTTAATCAGTTGTTTAATTTTTATGGTTGCTTGCTCTGGAGAAAATAAAACTTAATAAATACAACGTTATGGGTAAACTTATGTTTTAAGAAATTTTTGTCTCATTAACACATGACTTATTTTTATATTCTTATACAGACTTTAATAAGAACTAATTCAGACCTTAGTAAATCAATCAGATATCTAAGAAAAGTACTCATGAATGAGCAATCCCATATCAAATTTACTTTACTTATTTATCAAAATACTAGAGAAATGTATTGACAGTGTAAACCATTTTTATGTTGAAGGAAAGGTCCTAGAACCAATGCATATTAGACATTTTGTAGATATTAATATTTTATTAGATTTTTGAACACCTAAAAAAATTGTAAGCTTAAATTTAAAGACATTGATTTTTATCTGTTTATCCAATTTAAATTGAAACATTTAAATCACGTGAATTAAAGATCTTTGGATCTCCTATTTAAATTTGTTTTAATGAGCGCTTTTTTATGAGCGCTCCTTGTATATGTTAATTTGTGTATCATATATATGATATACGGACATATGCATATGTAGACATACAACACATAACAAAAGTGTGCACACATAATAATAGTAAAGGCCTTGTAGCTTTTCTCAGGTGAAATCTCCATTGCAATGTTTCAAAAAGTCTACAGTTGGTCAAAGATAGAACTGATCTGAAAAACATTAACCTAGGTCTGTATGCTCAAAATCATGAGCTCAAAAAAAAAAAAAAGTATCTAAGGAAAAAAAAAAGAGTCCTAGAAAAAGTGACTGGCTAGTAATTAGTAAATACCATACAATTTACCTTTTTTTTCCCTTAAGCCTCAAATCAGTCTCCTACTAAGCTTTCAGGCTTCTTTCATTTACATTTCAATATAAATCATGGCTGAGGTCTGGAAGGAGCAGGAAAAACTGCTATTCTGAGCAGACACCTCAGGCCTAAGGCATTTTAACCATAATTTTGAGGTTCGGATGTTGAAAATTATGATACAAATTTAAGATACAATTCACAAAATTTTATATCTTTACATCTTGTTTTGTCAACAGATACCATTCTATGATTTACTATCCTTGTCCAAATTAATGCAGTGGTACACACAGTGACATTTTCCGAGGCTATCCAATTCAAAATTGGTGAAAAAAAAGACTGTATGATTGGGAATTTACTTGCCAACTTGGAAGTAGAGTTCTTCAGTTTTCCATACTAAGTATTTAAGTTCTCTGGCATGAATTATCTGAAATCATAAACTAAACAATTACCTAAACCCGACTTTTAACTGCAAGATTCTGCAATGCTTCAAAAACCCATTCAGATACCAGATTGTTAAAATAAAACATCATCATTTAGACACACATTCAGCTAAGATCATTCTTAAGAAACAATTTATAATATCAACACATTATTGCACATGTCTTAAAGGGCCAGATACAAAGACACAAGACAGACAGAAAGGAGGTTCAGACTATGGCTGTCAGAGAGAACCGTTTAAACCAGAGCAGATAAGAGAAAAATCTCCTACACCAGTGTGCACCATAGATATCCACAGGGGGGGGACCACATGTTTTAACAGAGGGGAAACCTGAAATGTAAAATAAAGTGTCTCCATGGTGACTTCACTGCATTTAGTGTCCCCTTTTTCTTTTTCTCTTTTTTAACAAGACAGAGGTGGCATAATTCTTACAGTGCGGGGAGGAAGGAGGTAATTCCCTGAATCAACAGGGCTTTGGCAGCTGCTGGGAGTCCCTCAGTCCCTCCTTTTACTTACAGGATTAGCTCCTCTTGTTCAGTTCCACACCAAGCATGCCTCATCTCCTAATATTTCAGTAGACAGCTCTCACAAAGTTCCGGGGTGGAGGGCGGGTACCAAATTTGTAAATTAAAGTTCGATTCCTCAACTTGACGCCAATTAATACCAATTTAATAATGAGGACTGAGTTTTGAGAAAAAGAAAAAGGGAGGTTTATTGCTTTGTGAACAAAGGAGAAACACAGGGGACTCTGCCAAAGGTTGTGACTCTCTTGATCTGGAGTGACAAGGGGTTTTAAAGGAGTTTCACTTGTTAACCTGGGAGATGCTCAGTTCTTAGGTCCCCAGCAAGTATTGCCCTCTGCAATGGGTGTGCTCCAGGCAGCCAGCTAGGAGCTTCTATCATCCTGCTTAACAAAGGCGAGTAAAGTTCATCGCAGTTCCCTAAAACACAGTCCAAAGGGGTGTCAGGCTTACTCTCTTTATTACCTATTTTTACGTCCAAAATCCTTAAGTTTTTACCACTGAAATCACACAACAAAATGAACAAAAACAAACAAACAATCAAAAAAATAGAACACAAAACAAAACACAAAAATCAGAAACCATGCGCCTAAACAGAAAAACAGTGGAACAGTGCAACATCTTGCTATAGCTCCAGGGTAGGAGTGCATGCGTGCCCGTCGGCCCCTCTCTACAGTTCCAGAGGAATTCCCTACAGAACAGAGGACAGAACGATTCCGGTTACTCTCCTGGAAAGGAGTATATGTGAGCCTCCCCAGGCCACATCTCTGTCATCAGAAGAGATCTCCCTTAACCGGATATCAGATGTTATAAAAGCCCCACTTACCTATAGAGGACTCCTCCACCAGGTGCTTGCTAATAGTTTTAGTGCAAAGGTTCACTGCAGTGCTCCCCGGACTAAAGGCTCTCTTCCTAATATAGAGAAGATGGACCAAATCAGGCCTGTGTGGAGAGCTGTTTCTTGGTGCCTATGGTTGATATACCATTCTAATTTGTGAAAGTGCCACAGAAAGTAGGGTAAGCCTCCTTCTCATGGTACGCTTGAAAGCAACTGTTTGGAAAAAGTGGTTGCCAAGGCAGTGACCTCATTCAGTTCCTGAAGGATGCAACCTCACCTCACTTCCTTGGTAATGGAACTCTCTGAACTTGGGATGCAGGAAGCCAGGCACACAGAGTCAGTCCCAGTCCCAGTCCTAGTGGTCTCACTTGCTTCAATTTAACAAGGACAGAGTCAGTCTTTCTTGGTACCTACTGATGTGAGGATGGCCAAATGCCAGGAGTACTCTGAAGAGGGGCCTTTCCTAAAAAAGCAGGTAGTGGCTCACAGCTGGCTCCTGACCACTTGACATAGTTGGATATGGAGACCAGATCTGAGACAGGATAGGCCATATCTGGGGAACATAGTATGGCCCAGCAGTCAGAGGACACTCCGGATAGTGAGAGACCTATTTGGGGGAAGGAGGTGCCTTTTTGGGTGTGGATGTGTGTTTGTGGTTTTGCCCCATGTTCTGAGAAGAGGTAGGAAAGTCGGTTTGTTTGGTTTGGAGTGAACTGTTTCTAGTAAGTTGTTTGACAAGGCGAGTGTTTCTATGTCTGTGTATCCCACTGTGTCCGTGGTTGTAGACATTAGAAAAAGAGAATGCATCAATGGATGTTTCCTGTCTAGTAGAAAGTTTCCCAGCATTCATCCTGCCCAATTTATAAATGCACTAGGGCTTGCCATAACGATTGGCAACACCTGCTATCTTCCTAAGTTCCTGTTTTCTTCCTGAAATCTAGCCACTCTCCAAAATAGGCTCATGCTTTTGAGTCCACGATATGTACCACCTCCAAGCACTGTGACATGGACATGTACTGGATAGCTGAAGGGATTGGCAAGCATCTCAGAAAACTCAGATATCAATGTGACCAGGAAAGTCTCAGTGGAGAACCCCTGCAATGGGCCTTTTGATTGCCTATTTTTCTGTTGCCCTGAATGGCAGTAAGTTCTTTGCCTGAGGCCACGCCTTTGTGAATCCTGAAGAAAACAGTTTTCAAACGGAAATGAATGGGCACCACCTGTGGCTATTTGCTTAATTGCTTTGTAAAGGGATGTGTCTGAATCAGCCTCTTGGTCCTGTGTGAGCCTGTGGCTTAGATTCTCAGCACCTGATGGATCTAAAGAACGATCCCATGTGTGGATCCAAAATCAAAATGGTCAAAAATCAGTCACTGTGGATGAAGTGCCTCACATTCTTCTGTAAGGTTCCTTACCTACATCAAGTGAGAATAGGGATCCTTTGAGTCAAATGAGTTCTCCAAAGCCCTGCAGATGCTAGCCCATAGGTTCTTGGGTTTTCTTATGAATCCAATTCAAATAAAGAATCTAAACCCCACAGTCAGTAGGCCTCAAATTGGAGAACAGAGCTGTATTAATGGCAGACATATTTGATAACTCCTGGTTCACAGGGAGGGTGTCCAGGCCACCCTGACTATTGGCAAATGAGGGGAAAGGGAGCTTATTTGGGACACTGTCTTGTGCTGCACCTCTCATGGAATCCTCTTGCCAGAAGTTATGGTGAGTGTCTATATGGAAGAAGATGAGTGCCATGTAGGAGTGTTTTGGTTTTAATTGTGGTCATTTGTGTGGCGGTTGGAAGAGATAATTGGGTCCACCTTGGCTTGAACTTCGGTGTGATTCCCCTTAGAGTCTGTGTTTTGGAATTGACCTCCGAGAAGGTATAAGGTCCTATGCCATTGTATATCCATATTTCTGGGACATCACTACAGAATGTAATTCAACGCTAAGTATACCAATCAAGGGCCCAATGAACTTCTGGGCTTCAAATCTTACCTAGATTTCTGTTTTCATACTTATATTGAAAGGTTAATAAAATAGGTACTTGTCACTTCTTGATTTTCTGTATGCTTAACAAAACACTGTTGAAATCTTGAGAACTGTTTGCTATTCTTGTTCCCAGAATGTGCTGTCCCCAACTGCCAAACTGCAGAATGTACTCGGTCAACCAGTTGCACGCAAACCGCCCACTTGCACTTACCCATCAATAAACTTTCTTTCCTGCCCTCTCCAAGGAAAATATATAAGCACTTCTTAAGCTGTTCTCAGGGCTCTCTGCTCTATTCAAGTGAGCTCTGAGCCCTTGCATGCCGGACTCCCAATAAAGCCTTTGCTGTTGCATGAGACAGTCTCTTGGTGGTCTCTTCCACCCACCCTCGCCCGATCTTTACATCTGGTGGCCCCAGTGAGATCCGGCAGCCGCAGATGAAAGACCCCCAACGGGCTCCTCTGGGGATAAATAAGGCCCCTCTTTCTGGTTTCAGGATTCAGGTTAGGGTTTCACAAAATGGCTATTGGTAAAGAGCGTGAGCTCTCTCCCATGGTGGCTGACACACATGTAGCAGAGCCACAGGCCATGTCCCTGGGGGATGAACTCATGAAATCGAGGAACAATAGTCTCCTTTATTCAGTGATATTTTGTTTCGGATTCGGTATTGCCAGCCCATCATGTTTTGCCGGCTACTCAGTCATGGTCTCAGTATTGGACGTCCATTGCCTGTCTTTATTGTCTTGTCTTGTCTGTGTCTTGTGTCATTGCTTTTATTGTCTGTGTATATTTCATTATGGGACAGAGCACTTCAATGCCTCTGTTCATGACCCTTGATCACTAGACCAAAGTCTGCTTAAGGGCTCAGAATCTTTCTTTTTCAGTAAAACGCCGGATCTTGCAGATTCTGTGTCTCAGAATGACCCAACTTTGTAGTCAGATGGCCCCTAGAAGGATCTTTCTACTTCGCACTAATTTGAAAAGTTCGAGATATTGTCTTTTAGCCGGGGCCACGTAGACGTCCAGATGAACAGCCATATATCTTAACTTGTCAGGACCTCTGCAAATCTCCTCCTCCAAGGGTGAAGCCTTTCCTTGTCCCTGCACGGACTCCTACTCCTTCCCCCATGATTCTATCTCTTTAACTCTCTGCTCCTCCTCCTGCACCCTCTGTTCTCCCTGAGTCTCAAGACTCTACTGGACTCTCCTCCCCCTCCTTATCCTCTGCCTTCATCCCCCAACTGCCAACACCCTCTAAGTGATTCCCCTGCTGCTGACTCAGCCTCTCCACCATTCAAAGAAGCTAGGATGGCCCAGCGCCATCCAGATGACAGTCCCGTGGCACACAGAGCCCCTCCTTCCCTGGAGGAAGCTGGCCCGGCTAAAAGAACTCAGAGAACTCGCCAACGTTTTTACACCTGCCTACTTGGGATAACTGCCAACAACTCCTAGGGACTTTCTTTATGACAGAGGAATAAGAGAAAAACCTCCAAGAAGCTAAAAAAAAAAATATCCTCGGACCTGATTGGCGACCAACACAACTTCCCAACATAATCAAAGCCAGCTTACCCTTAAACCAACCCAACTGGAACCCCAACACCTTTGAAGATAAAGAGCATCTGTCCAATTATTGCCTGGCTCTAATAGCAGGTCTCCAAGGGGCTGCTATGTGACCAACTAATTTGGCCATGGTAAGAGAAATTATTCAAAGGCCTGATGAATCTCCCTCTTTGTTTCTAGAAAGAATTATGGAGGCATATAAAAGATATACTCCTTTCGATCCTCAGGCAGCGGATCAAAATTCATCTGTAACAATGGCCTTAATTGGGCAAGCTGCCATGGATATTTTAAAAATTTAAAAGAGAGATTTAGTCAGAGAAGCTGAGAAAGTATACTATAAGAGAGAAATAGGGAGAAAGAAAGGGAGCAAAGGAAGGATGAGAGAAGCAAAAGACAGACTAAGGGATTGACCAAGATCCTTGTCACAACAAGAAAGAGGCCAGAAATTAAGACGTAAGGTGACAGTAAGGGTTACCTGGGGCCATGCCAGAGGCCACCCCTGGCCTCAGATCAATGTGCCTACTGTAAAAAAAAAAGGACACTGGGCCAAAAAATGCCCTATAAAGAGACAGCCACGCCAGCCAGCCATTGTGACTCTGGTGCATGACTAAGAAAGTTGGGGCTCAGATCACTTCCCCTAGCTCAGGGTAACTTTTGAAGTGTAGCGGACCCCAGTAAACTTTGAAATGAATACAGGAGCAGTATACGAAGCCCTTAAGGCCCCATTGGGCCCTCTATCAAATAAAAGGTCTGTAGTTCAAAGGGCTAATGGCAGTAAATATCGGGCTTAGACTACTAAGAGGACCATGGACCTAGGTAAAGGAAAAATCCATCACTCCTTCCTAGTAATCCAGGAATGCCTGGACCCATTGATGGGCAGAGATCTGCTCACCAAGCTCTTGGCCTAAGTAACTTTTAAACCTGAAGGCTACCAAATGAAATTTCTAAATCCTTTAGTATAAACTCCTATAGTCACGGCTTTAACTAAATTAGTAGAAGATGAACATCCACTCTTCACACCCCCCAAGACTGATCAAACAGGCAAGCTACGCCAGAAATGGATAACAGATTACGCAGATGCCTGGGCAAAAACTGCTGGGTTAGGCCTGGCCGTGAAACAACCTCCAATAACAGTGGAGTTAAAAACCTCAGCCTCCCCAATTAATGTCAAATAATATCCTCTAAGCAAAAAAAGCTAAAGATGAGATAAGGCCCCATATTCAGAAATATCTGACCTTAGGCGTCCTAAGGCCCTGTCAATTGGCCATGAACACTCCCCTGCTACTAGAAAAAAAAAGCCAGGAACCGGGACAATCGCCCTGTTAAATACCTAAGAGAGATCAACAACAGAGTGCAGGACATTCACCCCACGGTACCTAATCCGTACAATCTGCTTAGCACTCTGAACCCTGAGCGGAAATGGTATACTGTTCTGGACTTAAAAGATGCTTTCTTTTGCTTGCCTCTGCATAAAGATAGTCATTTGCTGTTTGCTTTCGGGTGGGTAGACCCAGAAACCTGAACATCTGGTCAACTAACTTGGACTAGACTCCCACTGGGGTTCAAAAACTCCCCCACTCTCTTTGGTGAAGCCCTCCACAGAGATCTCAGCAATTTCAGAACTACGCACCCCAAAGTCACCCAGCTTCAATACGTGAATGACCTGCTACTGGCAGCCAACACCAAGGAAAACTGTGAGTCTGGGACCCAAGCACTATTATATGAGCTTGCTCAACTCGGGTATAGAGTTTCGGCCAAAAAGGCCCAAATTTGCTGGCATGAAGTAATCTTCCTGGGCTGTTTCCTTAGGGGCAGTAAACGATGGCTCACTGAGCCCAGAAAACAAACCATTGCCTAGATACCACCCCCATCTAACAGAAGACAACTCAGAGAGTTTCTTGGGACTGCTGGCTTTTGCAGGTTATGGATACCTGGGTTTGCGTTTTTAGCTGCTCCTTTATACCCGGTGTTAGAGGGAGATGCCCAATTCCAATGGACCCCTTATCACCAGGAAGTTTTTTATAATATCTATGTACACTGACACTGAACACCTCAACTTCACTGAGCTCAGGCTGCAATTACAGAAAGCCCTACACTACGTTAAAAATGTACACCAACTCACTCACCTTGGTTCAATGAAACTGCAGGCATTCCTGTAGGATTAAGATCAGAGTTTTCCACTAACCGACTCACAGCGAAAGAAAATAACTGAACGGGTAACAAAAGCCTTTCGATTCCGTCAATTGGTTAATGCTTACCCTTCCAGTTTCCTAGAGGAAAGCACCTATGAGGAACCAGAAAACGACAATTTTGGGAAGTGGACAATAGTGAAATTAAGCCAGCAAGGTATGGACTTAAATACCTCCTAGTCTTTGTAGATACATTTTCAGGATGGACTGAAGCCTTCCACACATACACACACACACAAAAAAAAAAAAAAAAAAAAAAAAAAAAAACTGCACAAATGAATTTCAAGAAGATTCTGAAAGATATTTTTCCAAGATACGGTCTGCCTAAGGTAATAGGGTCTGATAATGGACTGGTGTTCATGGCCCAGGTAAGTCAGGTGTTAACTGGGACCCTGTGGATTAATTTTAAGTTACATTATGCTTATATACCCCAGAGCTCAGGACAGGTAGAAAAAATAAATAGAACCATTAAAGAGACCTTAAAAAAATTAAGCTTAGAGCCCGGCATAAAAGATTGGATTATGCTCCTGCCTTATGCACTGTTTCATGCGAGAAATATTCCCTCTCTTTCTTTGTGTAACCTCACCCCCTATGAAATTCTCTATGATTCCCATCATCCAGTAAGGGACCTAACCCCAACTATAAGGCCTAACGATCACTTCCACACCCCCTTGCTTGACAGACTTAAAGTCATTGAAAGAACTCAGCGATACCTGTGGAAACAGCTGGCCACTGCCTACCAACCAGGGGAGGAGGGGACTCTAAATCAATATCAAGTAAGAGACTTCGTCTACATAAGACAACATCAGGTGTCATCCCTGGAACCCCACTGGAAAGGAACATACCAGGTGCTACTTATAAAACCTAAAGTGGTAAAAGTAGACGGAATCACTTTTTGAATCCATGCCTCTCATCTCAAGCCTTCGCTGTGTCCAGACTCTTGTTGGAAACTGGAAAAGCCTGGTAACCATTTCAAATTGCGTATTCGCTATGTGGATAAGACTATAGACTCTCCCCTTGGCCACCAGTAGTTCTAACCCTCATCACCCGGTTCAGCAGCAATGGCTGATCACAAATCCTACTAGACAAGAAGTATGGTCTATCTCGCATACAGGCCCCATAGAGACCTGGTGGCCATCTCTCCACCCAGACATTTGTCAGGTCGGTATAGGTCTTTCCTATTGAGATATCCCTGATGAAGAGGATCCCACTAAAATTCCATTAAATCTCTTCTGTACCATAGATAATGGAAACAAACATTATGGATGCAGGGACACGCGAGACAGATTCAGGTTGGCTAGCCTAGATTACTATGTTTGCCTGGCGGACTATCAAAGCCACAAACAGCCACGGCTGTGTGGGGGAGAAGCCGACTTCTTGTTTAAGTCAAGGGAATGTGAGCATACAGGGGCTGCCTGGTGGAACCCAAACTCCTCATCAAATTCAGTACACAGCATTGGCCATATTACCAATTAGACAACCAAATACTATGGCCCCCAGAGGGTTCTCTAGATCCTCAAATTCTGAGTGACATTTTTAACTTCGGCAAGTTCTCAAAAGGGGGAAATTTCCCTATGTGGAATCCTTTTTCCTCTTTTGCTCACATCCTGTACTATGCTTCTCCAATAGTTCCTCACCCTCAGCCTTCTGCTCTAGACTCTCTGCTATCACTCCCATCTTAGCAACCTGATTTCTCCTCTCCAATTACTAAATCAAAAACCCAAACCTCCGCTGGTTCTCAGAACATTGCCCCGTTGCTGAGGTAGCAGGTACCGAGGTACCCCTTCACCCACTCACTCCTCTCTTTTCCTGTCAGGGCCTGCACTAGGTCCCACCAAGTCCTCTAGCAAGCTAACCCAAAGCTCAAACCAGCTGAGAAGAGCCCTCAGACCCCTATCCACGATGTAATGAAAATGGCATTTAAAGTTGCTTTGTCATCACTGAAAAGAGGTTTCTAAAAATTTAAAGTCCCTCAAAGGATTTTTGGAATATTTACTCCCATCTTCCCCTCTGCTCTACCTGTTCTAATGCTCAAGTTTTGTTCTAGGAAAATCGCAAACCCCTTTACCATTTTTCTTTTACATCTCTCTTTTCTCATTCTTAGATCCACGGAGCTGCTCTCAGCCTCGACTACCCCGTCTTCCCCCTCTGTACCAGGTCCACAGAAATGTCTTAAATGACCTTCTCCAGAAGTCTTCACCAAGGCTTACTTTAGGTCTTTCAGCAAAAGAGTCCCTCTGAAAGAGTTCAATGTACATAAACTTCCACTTTTCGTGTTGCCCTGTTCTACTTGGCCACTGGCTGGAAAAATCACCACCCCTAAGCTAGACACTGCCTTTCCAGTTTTTCACAAAATATGTGAACAAGGCCTCTGGCCTTGAGCTGGGGCTTCACCGAGATGCCTACATTTCTAAGATAAAAAAGTTAGCAACTGGTCTCCATGGTGACAGCTGGCAGGGAGAAAAAAAAGAGACTAAAAAGCTCTCCCCTTCCAAGGTGTCCTTGAAAAGTTAACTTGCCCAGAACAGAGGAAAAAAAAAACAGAAACAAAAACTAATTTTTGTGAATTTCTGCAGACTGTGAACTTCTGAGCCCCTTCCCTTACATGTTGGGTACAAATTCTAAAACTACCAAAACTTGGGGTTCAGGGGATTAATTGATTACAACAGAAGCAATGCCCTCTAAATCCGGATGCAACCAAATAAGAATGTTTTCCTCACTTTGGTGCTATCTTAGGTGCATTTTCTTGTCCATTCCTAAAACAGTATAATTCTATACACTTTAACATTATTTATGTTTACATAAAATGGTCAATAGATGTGATTAATTATGTAATGATGCAGATGTTTTTCAGAGTGCTCTATCATGACGTAGGTTCATTTAAAGTTCAAATAGGGGGGCATACAACCCGGTTCCACCGGGAACCTGTATCCCTCACTTTGGCCATCCTATGAGGAATAATAATTGCTGAAGGGGTGGGCATAGCAACAACTGCCCTAGTCCATGAGACACAACAAAGACACAATTAGAAGCAGAAATAGACCAAAACTTAAAGACATTAAAAACCGACATCACAGCTTTACAGGAATTTTAACCTCTCTCTCTCTGAAGTTGTTTTACAGAGCAGGCGAGTGTTGGACCTCCTCTTCATGAGAGAAAGTTGCCTTTTTGCTTGCATTGAGGGAAGAATGTTTTTTTTATGCCGACAATACTGGAGTTGTAAAAGAATCTATGAGTAAATTAAGAAAACGACTTGAAGAGCGTCAAAGAGAGACAGAGGCCCCAGAAGGGAGGTTTGATTCTTTGTTCACATAGTCAACCTGGTTAACTATGCTTTTATCTGCCATGGCCGGTCCATTTATAATCCTCATATTATTGCTAACGGTAGGACCCTGTTTGCTCAACCGTGTAGTTTCCTTTCTAAACCAAATCGAACATGTTATTAAACCTAACCATACACTCTTCTCTCAATCGAATTTTACAGAAAAGTGGGGACAGAGTTGGTCTTAAAATACAGGAATATAGAGGATCTTCCACCTGCTGAGAAACTCAAAGGTCCATGGAGAAATGATCCCTGGAGAAGATGTAGGCAACTATGAAGGACCTGAGACAGCAAAAGTCTTCCATGGCAAACAACCTGCTCAGGATGAAGGGATGTGTCTGAATCAGCCACTCTCTTCTTAATGTATAGAAGATGGACCAAAGCAGGCATTTGTTGAGCTGCTCCTGCATGCCTATGGTTGACATACCACTGTAACTTGTGAAAGTGTCACAGTAAGTAGGGGCAGCCTCCTTCTCATGGGAACCTTGGAAGCAACTGTTAGGACAAAGTTGTTGCCAAGGCAGTGACCTCATTCCGTTCCTAAAGGAAGTGACCTCACCTAACTTCCTTGGTGATGGAACTCTCTGAACTTGGAATCCAGGAAGCCAGGCACAAAGAGCCAGTCCCAGTCCAAGTCCCAGTGGTCAAACTTATTTTGATTTACCAAGGACAGACTCAGTCTTTCTTGGAACCTACTGATGTGAGGATGGCCAAATGCAAGGAAAGCTATGAATAGGGGCATTTCCTGAGAAAGCAGGCAGTGGCTCACCGCTGGCCCCTGACAACTTCACAGAGTTGGCCAAGGAGACCAGATTTGAGACAGAACAGGCCATTTCCAGAGAACATAGTATGGCCCACCAGTCAGAGGACACTCCGGATAGTCACAGACCTCCATGGGGGAAGGAGGTGCCTTTGTGGTGTGGGTGTGGGTTTGTGGTTTTGTCTCATGTTCTGAGAATAGGTATGAAAGGTGGTTTGTTTTGTTTGGAGTGAACTGTTTCTACTAAGTCGTTTGACAAGGTGAGTGTTTCTATGTCTGTGTATCCCACTATGTCCGTGGTTGTAGACATTAGAAAGGAGAATGCATCAATGAATATGTCCTATCTAGTAGAAAGCTTCCCAGCATTCATCCTACCCTATTTATGAATGGACTGCAGCTTGCCTTATTGATGTGCAACACCTGGTATCTACCTAAGTTCCTGTTTTCTTCCTGAATTCTCGCCACTCTCCAGAATAGGCTCATGGTTTTGTGTTTAAGATATGTACAACCTTGAAGCTCTGTGACATGACCATGTACTGAATAGCTGAAGGGAATGGCGAGCATCTAAGAAAACTCAGATATCAGTGTGACCAGGAAAGTCTCAGTAAAGAAACCCTGCTTGGGGCCTTTTGTTTACCAATTCTTCTGTTGCCCTGAATGTCAGGAAGGTCTTTTCCTCAGTCCACCACTTTGTGAAGCCTGAAGAAAACAGTTTCCAAATGGAAATGAATGGGCATTACCTGTGGCTCTTTGCTTAATTGCTTTGGAATGGATGTGTTTGAATCAGCCTATTTGCCTTGTGTGAGGGTGTGGCTTAGATTCTCAGCTCCTGATGGATCTAAAGAAAGATCCCATGTGTACATCCAAAACCAAAATGGCCAAAAAAGCAGTCCTTGTGGATGAAGTCTCTCGCCTCTTCTGTAACTTTCCTGACCTCCATCAAGTCAGAAAAGGGATCCTTTGGTTCAAATGAGTTCTTCAAAGCCCTGCAGAGGCTAGCCCATAGTTGCTTGGGTTTTCTCAAGACTCCAATTCACATAAGGAATCCAAACCCCACAGTCAGTTGGCCTCAAATTGAAGAAGCGAAGCAGTATTAATGGGAGGCCTATTTGATCTCTCCTGGTTCACAAGAAGGGTGTCCAGGCCACCCTGACTTTAGGCAAATTAGGTGCAAGAGAGCTTATTTTGGACACGGTCTTGGGCTGTGCCCCTCATGGAAAACTTTTGCCAGAGGTCATTATGAGTGTCTATATGGAAAAAGATGAGCGCCACGTTGGAGTGTTTTGTTTTAAATTGTGGTCATTTGGGTGGCGGTTGGAAGAGATGACTTGGTCCACATGTTCTTGAACTCTGGTGTGATTCCCTTAGAATCTGAGTTCTCAAACTGACCTCAGAGAAGTATTGCCATGAATAGTGTTGAGATTTAAGGAAGCCAGGCATGAGTGTCGCCCTTGGAAACTAAGTTCTAGGCACAGGATGGCTTTCCAAAGAGCACTAGGCCTCTCAGCCAGGATACCACATGATTTTATTCTGAAAGATTTGGCACCCAGAGTTGAGAGTCAAAACTCATATGGACCTCACATTGTAGACCTCAATGGGAATAATATCATGTGATCTTTTGGCCACTCTTTGGGAAGCCTTACCTGTGAGTGTTCTCCAGAGCTTTCATTGAAATTAGCTTCCTAAAAATTTAATGGTTCCTGAAAGAATTGAAACTCACAGTGCCTCCAACTTCATCCTTGAAAAATGGCTAGAAAAATACCATAAAATTTTTGAAATTCCCATCACCAGGTGGCACTGGAGAACATTTGGATGTCCTGTTACTGATCATGAATATACCAGACAGTGCCTTGATTGACTGGGTTTCATGTAAATGGTGTAGAACAAAGATGCCAGTAAGTTGGACTCGGTTGAGTAGTTGGCCTAGAGCAGTGGTGGGCAGGTATGTGATAAAACATCTGTGGTGGGGCCATGTGGATCTTCCATTGGCATCCAAATGGCTTGTGACTGACATGGTGCAGCCAGCAGAACCTTCCATGTAAAGGCAACTTGTTATATGGAGAGTTTTCAGGACATTGTTCAGAATCAGGTTGCTATGGTCAAGGGGGCAAGCTATGTGGGATAGAATCCTGGTTCTTGTATCCTCAAGCAGAACCTGACCCACCACACATGACAGAACTCCCTCTTGCACTGTGACCCAATTGAACTCCTTTTATTTCGTGAAGCAAATACCAAACTCCCAGTGCAGCAGGAAGAAACACCATGAAAATGGAGGATGACCATATGGCTTCACAGTGCACATGGGGAGACCTTTAGCCCCCAGTGGCCACAGTTTACCTAAAAAGAGAATTTAGCACTGCTGCCTCATGTTCATTGGGAAATAAGAAAGCATGTCCTCCAGGTCTCATAGATGCAGACCAAGCTTTTATGGTCTCACTAGAAAGGAAGCTAAAGCTCCTGACAACAACATATTTTTCAAGTGCCCAACCTCACAGGCAGTTTCTCAAAAAGTCTCTATGCCAGCAGACCTCCATGTTTGTGGAGTGTTTACCCTTTCCCTTACCTTTGGAAACTCCTCTGCCACTTCCAAGGTTGTGGGCTCCTGAGCATATTCCATTCCAGATATTTGTTCACAGGTTTTCTAAATCTTCTCCTCTAATTGTGTCTTACTTGGGGCGAAGGTATTGTCAAGGCATTGTTCTGAATGAGAGTTGGAAGATTTTTGTGTAGCACATATTTACATACACATTGGATTCATTTTTCAATTTTCCATTCGAAATACTGAATCCTTGACACTAACCCATACCCTACTAGATTCTGACTACTAATTCTAATATAATGGAGAAAAATAACCCAAACAGAATAGAAATACTAGCACTTCAGAGGAGGCATGGTGTATAGTTGGTCTTCCTATTTGCATGATATAGGGTTGGAGTTGTAAATCTTGTCAATTTTTTGTTGAAAGAGTTCTGCATGTGTTTTTAAAGTTAACACATATGTGAATTCCTGTCTCCCTTTTTCTGTAGCCAAATCAGCACATGTATTTTTATATGAACATATAGAATCCTACCTGGCATCACACCTGTATTCTTGAGAGGTGGCTAACTTGGCAGATACAAAGTGTGAGAAGAAATCACTCCTCCTAAACGCTTTTGGAACTGATAATTCAAATTATGAGTGAGCTTCTTAGTTAAAAAACATTATACATAAATCCATGTTCAGTAAAATTAATATTTTTGGATCTGTGGATGATATATATTTCACGATGAATTTTAATTGGCATATATATTGCTACTTTTTAATGTCTCTCTGTGTATTTTGTATATATATATATATATATATATATATATATATATATATATAACACTCTAGATTTGTCAAAATATGAAATATATGTATCTTATTATACACTCCCTAAATTCATTCATGTTCATGTATGTGGTTTTATATTCAACTTTTCATAAGATTATTTTCAGAAATATTCATCCATCTGAAATACACATTTGTTTTATAGTATTGAAAACTCACTTCAGTAAATGGTGCAAACAATTCCTTATATTTTTAGAGTAACTGACCCACTTTAACATCAATGCAAGTAGATTCCTATGGGACATGATGTGTATTTTGACGTTCATTTTTATACAACACTGGTACATTACTATTTCTTCAGTTTTTGTACATCATAGAATATACATTTCAGCCACAACTTCATAAATTTAAAGAAATTTGTAACACATTCTATCACTTCCTGCTTCAGAACATATGTATTCCTCTTTGTTTTTGACTGGTCATTTCATGAGACTTCTTTCCACACACATTACTGTCGATTTCCATAATCAATTTTGAAGCAAAATTCACACACTCTTTATGATGAACCATAACCGTAATATTACCATTGGATGTATAAATGGTTGGAATGAATGTATGTATATCAATATATGATTCCCTGTGTATTTTCAGATATCAATTTATTCCAATTTCTAAAGTTTGAACCAGTTGTATTATTTATTCGCAGTATGGTCTATTCATGCATTATGTCTATATTCATACACACATGGTACACCTCTATGTACCCCCAATACTAATTTACACCTCTTCAAAATATTGCTCCAAGAAATGGTGGTAGAAATACTCATGTCACCTGATCTACATATACATTTTATCACAGTAATATTCTGGCCACAAAATGCAAAGTCACACTTACGATTGTACCAAAGCCTAAATGGAATGTGAGTATGGATTATGAAAATCACCCATGTCCAGGTTGCCTAATGCTCTCAAATGTCAATCCTATTGGTGACTACATATTTGTTTCTTCCTAAGATTATATATTCAATCACAAGCCTGTTGAAAATGTCTATTGGTATCACTCATTTTATACTTTGCCTGATTTCCTTATGTCTCTATTGATACCTGCTTTCCTACATATTTTCCCCAGTTCATCATTGTGACTAACTCTTAACATGTGCTGACATTTACATTTTCTCTCTACCCAAAACCCTATTGCTAAAGAACTTTTTGTCCAAATCCTATACTCACACTTTTTTCTAATCTTACCAACTCTCTTCGTAATCTTACCAACTCTCCCTTTTTGAATGGATGTTCTCCTCAACATTCAATCATCTAAGGTACAAGATCCTATGCCATTGTGTATAGATTTATCTGAGACATCTGCACAGAACATAATTCAAAGCTAACTATCCCAATCAAGGACCCAATGACCTTCTGGGCTTTAAATCTTACTGAGATTTCTGTTTTCATACATATATTTCACCTCTATAATCTTATAAATATCGCAGGTTTCCAATACCATTATTCATCCAGCAGAATGATCTTAACCCAAATCAAACATGTTATTAACCCTAAACATACACGATTCCCTCAATCTACCTTTATAGAAGAACAGGGACAGAGTTGGTCTTACAATACAGGAATGTAGTAGATCTTCAACCTGCAGAGAACCTCAAAGGTCCATGCAGAAATTATCCCTGGAGAAGATATAGGCAGCTATGAAGGACCTGAGAGAGCAAAAGTCATCTTCCATGACAAACAACCAGGTAAGGATGAAGGGATGTGTCTGAAGCAGTCTCTCTCTTCTTAATGTAGAGAAGATGGACCAAACCAGGCCTGTGTGGAGAGCTGTTCCCTGGTGCCTATTGTTGATATTCCATTTTAACTTGTGAATGTGTCAAAGGAAGTAGGGGCAGCCTCCATCTCATGGACCCTTCGAAGCAACTGTTAGGACAAAGTGGTTGCCAAGGCAGTGATCTCATTCAGTTCTAGAGGAAGTGACCTACGTCACTTTCTTGTTGATGTAACACTCTGAACTTTGGATCCAGGAAGCCAGGCACCCTGAGGCAGGCCCAGTCCCAGTTGCAGTGGTCTCACATGTTTGGATTAACCAAGGACAGAGTCAGTCTTTCTTGGCAACTACTGAATTGAAGATGTACAAATGCCAGGAAAGCTCTGAAGAGGGGCTTTTTTTTGATAAAGCAGGCAGTGGCTCACTGCTGGCTCCTGACAAATTCACAGTTTTGGCCAAGGAGACCAGATCTGACATACGACAGCCCATTTCAGGGGAACATAGTATGGTCCACCAGTCAGAGGATGCTCCGGATAGTCACAGACCTACTTGGGGAGAGAAGGTGCCTTTTTGGGTGTGTTTGTGTGTTAGTGATTTTGTCTCATCTTCTAAGAATATGTAGGAAAGTCGGTTTGTTTAATTTGGAGTGGCCTGTTTCTATTAAGTGCTTTGAGAAGGTGAGTGATTCTGTGTACCCCACTGTGTCCGTGGTTGTAGACAATAGAAAAGAGAATGCATCAAAGGATGTGTCCTGTCTAGTAGAAATCATCACAGCATTCATCTTGTCCAATTTATGAATGGACTGCAGCTTACCATATAGATGGGTAACACCTACTACCTTTCTACATTCCTGATTTCTTCCTGAATTCTGGCCACTCTCCCATAGGCTCATGGTTTTGTGTTCAAGATATGTATCTCCTCCACAATCTGGGACATGGCCATGTACTGGATAGCTGAAGGGAATGGTGAGTATCACAGAAAACTCAGATATCAGTGTGACCAGGAAAGTCTCAGTGGAGAAACTCTGCTTTGGGTATTTGCTTTTCTATTGTTCTGTTGCCCTGAATGTAAGGAAGGTCTTTGCCTAAGGCCACACCTTTCCAAGGCCTGAAAATATCAGTTTTCAAATGGAAATAAATGGGCATCACCTGTGGATCTTTGCTTAATTGCTTTGCAAAGGGATATGTCTGAATCCACCTCTTAGTGCAGTGTGAGTCCATGGCTCAGATTCTCAGCCCTGATGGATCTAAAGAAAGATCCCATGTGTGCATCCAATTCCAAAATGGCCAAAAGAGCAATCATTGTGGATGAAGTCTCTTGCTTTCCTCTGTAAGGTTCCTGATCTCCATCAAGTGAGAAGAGGGATCCTTTGGGTCAACTGAGTCCTTCAAGCCCTGCAGAGGCTAGCCCATAGGTGCTTGGGTTTTCTCATGACTCCAAATCACATAAAGAAACTATACCTGACAGTCACTATGCCTCAGATTGGAGAAGCGGAACAGTATTAATGGCAGGCATTATGATCAGCCCTGGTTCACAGGAACAGTGTCCAGAAACACTGACTTTAGACAAATGAAGGGCAAGGGAGTTTATTTTGACATTGTCTTGTGCTGTGTGCCTCATGGAAACTTCCAGCCAAGGTTATGATTAGTGTCTATATGGAAGAAGATGAGGGGCATGTGTGAGTGTTTTGGTTTTAATTCTGGTCATTTGTGTGGCGGTTGGAAGAGATGACTGTGTCACCCGGGATTGAACTCTGGTGTGTTTCCCCTTAGAGACTGACTTCTGAAACTGACCTCAGAGAAGTATTGCCATGAATTGTGTTGGGATTTTAGGAGGCCACGCATGAGAGTCGCCCTTGGAACCTGAGATCTAGGACCAGGGTGGCTTTTCACAAAGAACTGGGAATCTCAGCCTGGATATCACATGATTTTATTCTGAAAGACTTGGCAGCCATAGTTGAGAGTCAAAACACATAGGACCTCACATTGTAGACCTCAATGGTCCTGGCTTCAAGTGACCTTTTGTCCACTCTTTGGAAAGCCTTGCCTGTGAGAGTTCTCCAGAATTTTCTTTGAATTGAGCTTTCTCAACATTTAATGGTTCCTGAATAATTGAAATTCACAGTGCATCCAATGTCATCCTTGAAAAATGGCTAGATAAATACCATGAAATTTTTGAAATTCCCATGACCAGGTGGCACTCCAGAAACATTCGATGTCCTATTGCTTATTATGAGTGTACCAGACAGTTCCTTGATTGACAGGGTTTTCTGAAAATTGTTTAGAACAGAGATGCCAGTAATTTGTAGCCTGCTGAGTAGTGGGCGTAGAGCAGTGGTGGGCAGGTGTGTGATAAAATATCATGGTGGGTCCATGTGGATCTGCCATTGGCTTCCAAATGGCTTGTGACTGACATAGTGCAGACTTCAGACCCTTATATGTAAAGGCATCTTGTTCTATGGCGAGGTTTCAGGGCAATGTTCAGAATCAGGTTGCTATGGACAAGGGAGCAATCTTTGAGAGATAGAAGCCTGGTTTGTGCATTTTCTTGCAGACCATAACCCACCACACGTGACAGAACTCTCTCCAGCACTGTTTCCCAGTTGAACTCCTTGTATTTCGTGAAGCATGTACCAAAATCCAAGTGCAGCAGCAAGAAACACCACGAAAAGTGGAGGATGACCAAATTGTTTCACAGTCCACACGGGGAGAAAATAAACCCCCAGGGGCTACAGTTTATCTACAAAGAGAGAATTCAGCAGTGCTGCCTTGTGTTCATTGGAAAATAAGAAACTTTGTCCTCCAGGTCACATAGATGCAGACCCAGCTTTGAGGGTATCACTACAAAGGAAGCTTAACTCCTGAAAAAAACCTATATATCATTGCCCAACCTCAGTGGCAGTTTCTCTAAATTTTTAGGCATGCAGAGCTCCATGATTGTGGAGTGTGTACCCTGTTCTTACTTTTGGAAAGTCCTATACCACCTCCAAGTTTGTGCACTCCTGAGCATTTTCCATTCCAGAAATGTAATCACAGATTTTGCAACTTTTCTTCTCTAATTGTGTCTTACTTGGGGCGAAGATAATTTCAAGACATTGTTCTGGATGAGAGTCAGAAGATTTGTTTTAGCACATATTTGCATACACATTGGATTAATTTTCCTATTTTTCCATTCGAAATTCTGAATCCCTGACACTAACCCATATTCTAATAGACTCTGACTACTAATTCTAATATGATGGAGAAAAATAACCCAAACAGTACGTAAATACATGCAGTTCAGGGTTGGACTTGCCTTTTGCATGATAAAGAGTAGGTATTATGAATCTAGTCAATTTTTAATTGAAATAGTTCTCCATGTGTTTTGAAAGTTAACAAATATGTGAATTACTGTCTCCCGTTTTCTGGAGCCTATTCAGCACATGTATTTTTATATGCACAAATAGAATCCTACACGGTATCACACGTACATTCTTTTGAGTTACATGACTTGACAGATACAAATTGTGAGAAGTGATCACTCGTCCTAAACGCTGTTAGAACTGAAAATTCAACCTATGGGTGAGCTTCCCAGTGGAACAACATTATACATAAACCCATGTTCAGTAAAATGAATGTTTTTGCATCTTTATGATATATATTTCATGATGAATTTCGATTGGCATATATATTGCTATTTTTTAATTTCTGTGTTTGTGTGTGTGTGTGTGTGTGTGTATATACTCTCCAGATTTTTAAAAATATGAAAATTATGTGTCTTATATACACTCCCTAAATTCATTCATGTTCATGTATGTGGATTAATAATCAACTTTTCACAAGATTATTCTTAGAAATACTCAAACACCTGAAATACATATTTGTTTCCTAGTACTGAGAACTAACTTCAGTGAAAGGTGCATACAAATTCTAATATGTCTACATTAACTGACCCAGTTGAACATCAATGCATGTTGGTTCCTATGGGACACGATGTGTATTTTGACGTTAATTTTTATTCCACACTGGTACATTACTATTTCTTCAGTTTATGCACATCTTAGGATATATATTTCATTCACTAGTTAGCAAATTTATAGGCATTTGTTTCACTTTCAGTCACTTCCTGCTCCAGAACACATGTATTTCTCTATGTTTCTTGACTGGTCTATTCATGAGACTTTTTTTCCAAATATATTGTTTTCGATTTCCATAATCAATTTTGAAGAAAAACTCACACACCCTTCATGATTAACCATAACCATAAGATAATCATTAGATATATAACTGGTTGGAATTAATGATTGTATATCAATATAACATTTCTTATATATTTTCAGATATCCATTCAATCCATTATTTAAAGTGGATCCAGTTATATTATTTATTCACAGTATTGTCTATTCATGCATTATGTCTATATTAATAGAAACAGGGTACACCTATTTGTACCCCCATACTAATTTATAAATCTTCAAAATATTGCTCTCAGAAATGGTGGAAGACATACTCATGTCACCTGATCTACATACACATTTTATCACAGAAATATTCCGGACACACAAAGCAAAGGTCACACTTACAATTGTACCAAAGCCTAAATGGAAAGATAGCATCCATTACTAAAATCATCCATGTCCAGGTTGCCTAATGCTCTCAAATATCAATCCTATTGGTGACTACATATTTGTTTCTTCCTAAGATTATATATTCAACTTCAAACCTGTTGAAAATGTCTAACCCTATCACACACTTTATACTTTGCTTGATTTCCTAATGTCTCTATTGATATCTGCTTTCCTACATGTTTTCCCCAGTTCATCATTGTGACTGACTCTTCACATGTGCTGACATTTACATACACTCTCTACCCGAAACCCTATTGCTGAAGAACTTTTGGTCCAAATCCTATGCTCACTCTTCTTTCTAAATCTACCAACTACCTTCCTAATCCTACCGAATATCGGTTTTTGACTGGATGCTCTCTTCAACATTCAATCATCCAAGGTACAAGGTCCGATGCCAGTGTATATTGATTTATCTGAGACATCTGTGCAGCACATAACTCAAAGTTAAGTATCCCACTCAAGTCCCCAATGCCCTTCTGGGCTTCAAATCTTACCTAGATTTCTGCTTTCATACTTATATTTCACATGTATACTCTTGTAAATATCGCAGGTTGCCAATACCATTATTCATCCCGCAGAATGATTAATAACCCAAATCGAACATGTTATTAACCCTAACCATACACTGTTCCCTCAATATAACTAACTTAAGGGCAGCGACAGAGTGGGTTTTACAATATAGAAATGTAGAAGATCTTCCACCTGCTTAGAACCTCAAAGATCCATGAAGAAATGATCCTTGGAGAAGATGTAGGCAGCTATGTAGGACCTGAGAGAGCAATAGTCATCTTCCATGCAAACAACCTGGTCAGGATGAATTGATGTGTCTGAATCAGCCTCTCTCTTCTTAATGTAGAGAAGATGGACCAAACCAGGCCTCTGTGGAGAGCTGTTCCAGGGTGCCTATGGTTGATATACCATTCTGACTTCTGAATGTGTCACAGGATGTTGGGGCAGCCTCTATCTCATGGGAATCTTGGAAGCAACTGTTAGGACAAAGTGGTTACCAAGGCAGTGACCATATTCAGTTCCTGAAAGAAGTGACCTCACTTCACTTCCTTGGTGATGGAATTCTCTGAACTTGGGTTCCAGGAAGCCAGGCACCCAGAGCCAGTCCCACTCCAGACCCAGTGGGCTAACTTGTCTGCTTTTCCCAAAGACATAGTCAGTCTTTCTTGGTACCTGCTGATGTGAGGATGGCCAAATGCCAGCAGAGCTCTGAAGAGGGGCCTTTCCTGAGAAAGCAGGCAGTGGCTCACCGCTGGCTCCTTACAACTTCACGGAGTTGGACATTGAGACCAGATGTGAAACACGACAAGCCATTTTGGGGGAACATAATATGGCCCACCAGTCAGAAGACACTCCGGATAGTCACAGACCTATTTGGGGGAAGGAAGTGCCTTTGCCGTTGTAAGTGTGAGTTTGTGGTTTTTTCTCATGTTCTGAGAATAGGTAGGAAAGGTGGTTTGTTTGGTTTGGAGTGGACTGTTTCTAGTAAGTCGTTTTACATTGTGAGTGTTTCTATGTCTGTGTATCCCACTGTATCCATGGTTGTAGACATTAGAAAAGAGAATGCACCAATGGATATGTTGTCTCTAGTTGAAAGCTTCCGCAATTCATACTGCGCAATTGATGAATGGACTACAGCTTGCCTTATGGATGGGCAACATCTACTATCTTCTAAAGTTCCTGTTTTCTACGTGAATTCTGGCCACTCTCCAGAATAGACTCATGGTTTTGTTTCCCAGATATGTAACACCACAAGGCTCTGTGACATGGCCATGTTCTGGATAGCTGAAGGGAATGAGATCATCTCAGAAAACTCAGATATCAGTGTGTGCAGTAAAGTCTCAGTGGAGAAACCCTTCTTTGGGCCATTTGCTTAATTCTATTTCTATTACCCTAAATGTCAGAAAGGTCTTTGCCTCAGGCCACCCCTTTGTGTAGCCTGAAAAACACTGTTTTCATATGGAAATGAATGGACCCCACCTGTGGCTCTTTGCTTAATTGCTTTGGAATGGGATGTGTCTGAATCAGCCTCTTGTCCTTGTATGAGGTTGTGGCTTAGATTCTCAGCACCTGATGGATCTAAAGAAAGATCCCATGTTCTTCCAAAACTAAAATGTCCAAAAGAGCAGTCATTGTGGATAAATATTTTTGCCTTCTTGTTTTAGGTTCCTGAACTCCATCAAGTGAGAATAGGAATCCTTTGGGTCAAATGAGTTCTTGAAATCCCTGCAGAGGATAGCCCAAATGTGCTTGGATTTTCTCATGACTCCAAATCACATAAAGAATCTATACCCTACAGCCAGTAGGCCGAAATTGGAGAAGTGGAACACTTTAACAGCAGGAATATTTGATCACTCCTGGTTCACAGGAAGAGTGTCCAGGCCACCATGATTTTAGGCAAATAAGGGGCAAGTGAGCTTATTTTGGACACTACCTTGGGCTCATAGAAACCTCCAGCTAGAGGTTATGATGAGTGTCTACATGGAAGAATATGATGGCCCTGTGGGAGTGTTTTGATTTTAATTGTGGTAATTTTTGTGGCGGTTGGAAGGGATGACTGGGTCCACCTGGGCTTGAACTCTGGTGTGATTCCCCTTAGAGACTGCATTCTGGAATTGACCTCAGAGAAGTATTGCCATGAATTGTGTTGGGATTTTAGGAGGACACACATAAGACTCACTCTTGGAAACTGAGATCTATGCCCAGGGTGGCTTTCCACAGAGGCCTGGGAATCTCAGCCAGGATATCACATGATTTTATTCTGAAAGACTTGGCAGCCATAGATGAGAGTCAAAACATACATGGACCTCACATTGTAGACGTCAATTGGCCTGGCTTTATGTGACCATTTGGTAACTCTTTGAGAAGCCTTGACTTTGAGAGTTCTCCAGAGCTTTCATTGAAATGAACTTTCTCAACACTTAATGGTTCCTGAATGAATTGAGACCCACAGTGCCTCTAACTTCATTTTTGAAAAATTTCTAAATAAATACCATGAAATTTTTTAAATTCCCATGACCAGGTGGAACTGCAGAAAATTTGATGTCCTGTTGCTTATCATGTGTATACCAGACAGTGCCTTGTTTGACTGGGTTTCATGAAAATGATGTAGAACACGAGATGCCAGTAATTTGGAGCCTGCTGAGTAGTGGGCCTAGAGCAGTGGTGGGAAGGTGTGTGAAAAAACATCATGGAGGGGCTATGTGGATCTGCCATTGGCTTCCAAATGGCTTGTGACTGATATAGTGCAGACATGAGACCCTTATATGTAAAGGCATCCTGTTATATGGAGAGTTTTAAGGGCAATGTTCAGAATAAGTTTACTATGGTTATTGGGGCAAGCTCTGTGGGATAGAAGCCTGGTTGGTGCATTCTCCTGCAGACCCTGACCCACCACAAGTGACAGAACTCCCTCCAGCACTGTATCACAAATGAACTTCTTATATTTTGTGAAGCAAATACCAAATTCCCAGTGCAGCAGCAAAAAACACCATGAAAAGTGGAGGATGACCAAATGTCTTCACAGTCCCCACTGGGAGACACTTAGAATCCAGTGGCCACAGTTTACCTACAAAGAGAGAATTGAGCACTGCTGCCTCATGATCATTGGAATATAAGAAACCATCTCTTCCCGGTCACATAGATGCAGACCCAGCTTTGATGGTCTCACTACGAAGGAAGCTAAAGCTCATGACAGCAACATATATTTCAGGATCCCAACCTCAGAGGCCATTTCCCAAGAATTCTTAGGCCAGCAGAGCTCCTTGTTTGTGGAGTGTTTACCCTGTCCTTTACTTTTGGAAACTCCTCTACCACCTCCAAAGTTGTGAACTCCCGAGCATATTCCATTCCATATATGTATTCCTAGATTTTTACACTTTTCAACTCTAATTGTGTCTTACTTGGGGCGAAGGTAATGTCAAGGCATTGTTCTGGATGTGAGTGGGAAGATTTTTGTGTAGCACATATTTACATACACATTGGATTCATTTTCCAATTTTCCATTTGAAATACTTAATCCCTGACACTAACCTGTACCCTACTAGTCTCTGACTAATAATCCTAAAATGATGGTGAAAAATAACCCAAAAAGAATAGAAATACAAGCAGTTCAGAGGAGGCATGGTGTATAGTTGGAATTGCTTTTTGCATTATATAATGTAGGAGTTTTAAATCTAGTCAATTTTCTGTTGAAATAGTTCTAGATGTGTTTTTAAAATTAACAAATATGTGAATCCCTGTGTCCCTTTCTCTGTAGCCTATTCAGCACATTTATTTTTATATGCACATATAGAATCCTACCTGATATCACTTGTACACACATGTGAGGTGGCTGAATAGGCAGATGCAAATTGTGAGAAGAGATCACTCCTCCTAAACGCTGTTGGAACTGAAAATTCAACCTACGGGTGAGCTTCCTAGTTGAATAACATTATACATAAATCCATGTTCAGTAAAATGAATATTTTTCGATCTTTGGATTATATATATTTGATGAAGATTTTCGATTGGCATATATATTGCTACTTTTTTTTTCTTTTATTGGTTGCTCAAAACATTACAAATCTCTTGACATATCATATTTCATATATTAGATTCAAGTGGGTTATGAACTCCCATTTTTACTCCAATATAGAATGCAGAATCACATCAGTTACACATCCATATTTTTACATAATGTCTTATTAGTTACTGTTGTATTCTGCTACCTTTCCAATGCCCTACTATCCCCCCTCCGCTCTCTTCCCATCTTCTCTCTCTACCCTACCTACTGTAATTCATTTCACTTATTGTTTATTTTTCCATTACACTCACAACCTCTTATATGTATTTTTTTGTAACAATAAGGGTCTCCCTCCATTACCATGCAATTTCTCTTTTCTCTACCTTTCCCTCCCACCTCATGTCTCTGCTTAATGTTAATCTTTTCTTCATGCTCTTCCTCTCTGCTCTGTTCTTAGTTGCTCTCATTATATCAAAGAAGTCATTTGGTATTTGTTTTTTTTGGGATTGGCTAGCTTCACTAAGCATAATCTGCTCTAGTGCCATGCATTTCCCTGCAAATTCCATTATTTTGTCATTTTTTAGTGCTGTGTAATCCTCCATAGTATATAAAAAAAACATTTTTTAATCCATTCATCTATTGAAGGCAATCTGGGTTGGTTCCACAGTGTAGCAATTGTGAATTGTGCTGCTATGAACATCGATTGGCAGTATCCCTGTAGTACGCTCTTTTAAGGTCTTCAGGGAATAGTGCGAGAAGGGCAAAAGTTGGGTAAAATGGTGCTTCCATTCCCGGCCTTCCCAGGAATCTCCATACTGCTTTCCAAATTGGCTGCACCAGTTTCAGTCCCATCAGCAATGTACAAGAGTACCCTTTTCCCCACATCGTCGCCAGCACTTGTTGTTGTTTGACTTCATAATGGCTGCCAATCTCACTAGATTGAGATGGTATTTTAGGGTGGTTTTGATTTGCATTTCTCTGACTGCAAGAAATGGAGAGCATTTTTTTTCATGTACTTGTTGATTGATTCTATGTCCTCCTCTGAGAAGTGTCTGTTCAGGTCCTTGGCCCATTAGGTTATTTGTTATCTTATTGTCTAATTATTAGAGTTCTTTGTATACTTTGTATAATCTGGATATTAGGGCTCCATCTGAAGGGTGAGGAGTAAAAATTTGTTCCCATGATCTAGGCTCCATATTTACCTCTCTTATTGTTTCTCTTTCTGAGAAAAAAATTTTCAGTTTAAGTAACTCCCATTTGTTGATTCTTGTTATTAACTCTTGTGCTATGGGTGTCCTATTAAGGAATTTGGAGCCTGACCATACAATATGTAGATCGGAACCAACTTTTTCTTCTATCAGATGCAGAGTCTCTGATTTGAATCTAGCTCCTTGATCCACTTTGAGTTAACTTTTGTGCATGGCGAGAGAAAGGGATTCAGTTTCATTTTGTTGCATATGGATTTTCAGTTTTCCCAACACGATTGGTTGAAGATGCTATCCTTCCTCCATTGCATGCTTTTAGCTCCTTTATCAAATATAAGATAGTTGTAGCTTTTTGGATTAGTCTCTGTGTCCTCCATTCTGTACCATTCGTCCACCCGCCTGTTTTGGTACCAGTACCATGCTGTTTTTGTTATTATTGCTCTGTAATATAGTTTGAAATCTGGTATCGCTATACCGCCTGATTCACACTTCCTGCTTAGAATTGCTTTTGCTATTCTGGGTCGTTTATTTTTCCATATGAATTTCATGATTGGTTTATCTATTTCTACAAAAAATTCATTTGGGATTTAGATTGCCATTTCATTAAACCTATAGACAACTTTTTAGTAATATCACCATTTTGATGATGTTAGTTCTGCCTATCCATGAACAGGGTATATTTTTCCATCTTCTAAGATCTTATTCTACTTCTCTTTTTAGGGTTTTGTAGTTTGCATTGTATAAATCTTTCACCTCTTTTGTTAGGTTGATTCCCAAGTATTTAATTTTTTATGAGGATATTGTGAATGCAGTGTTTTTCCTCATTTTCATTTCAGAAGTTTTGTCGCTGATATACAGAAATGCCTTTGATTTATGCATGTTGATTTCATTTCCTGCCACATTGCTGAATTCATTTATTAGTTCTAGTAGTTTTTTTCTGTAGACCCTTTTGGGTCTTCTATGTATAGAATCATGTCATCTTCAAATAGTGATAATTTAAGTTCTTTTTTTCCTATTTTTATGTCTTTAATGTCTTTCATCTTTCTAATTGCTCTGGCCAGTTTTTCGAGAACTATATTGAATAGAAGTGGTGATAGAGGACATCCCTGTTTTGTTCCAGATTTTAGAAAGAATGCCTTCAATTTTTCTCCATTCAGAATGATGCTAGCCTGAGGCTTAACATAGATAGCTTTTACAATGTCGAGGTATGTTCCTTTTATCCCTAGTTTTTCTAATGTTTTGAACATAAAGGAATGCTCTACTTTTTTCTAATGGTTTTTCTGCATCTATCAAGATCATCTTATGGTACTTATTTTTAAGTCTATTGATGTTGTGAATAACATTTATTGATTTCCATATATTGAACCCTCCTTGCATCCCAGGGATGAATCCTAGTTGATCATGGTGCACAATTTTTTTGATGTGCCTTTGTATCCAAATCACCAGAATTTTAATGAAAATTTTTGCATCTAGGTTCATCAGAGATATTGGTCTGTTGTTTTTTTTCATTGAGGTGTCTTAGTCTGGTTTCAGAATCAGGGTGATGTTGGCCTCATAGAATGAATTTGGCAGAGCTCCCTGTTTTTCTATTTTTTGAATAACTTGAAAAGTATTGGTATTAATTCTTCTTTAAAGGTTTTGTAAAACTCCGCTGTATACCGATCCGATCCTGGGCTTTTCTTGGTTGGTAGTAGTTTGATTGCCTCTTCTATTTCATCGATTAATATTGGTCTGTTCAAATTGTGTGTATCCTCCTGACTCAGTCTAGGCAAATCATATGACTTAACAAATGTATCGATGTCTTCACTATTTTCTATTTTATTGGAATATAGGTTTTCAAAATAATTTCTAATTGTCTTCTGTATTTATGTAGCATCTGTTGTGATATTGCCTTTTTCATCCCGTATGTTAGTAATTTGAGTTCTCTCTCTTCTTCTCCTCGTTAGCATGGCTAAGGGTCTGTCCATCTTATTTATTTTTTCGAAGAACCAACTATTAGTTTTGTTAATTTTTTAATAGTTTCTTTTGTTTCAATTTCGTGATTTACGCTCTGATTTTAATAATTTCTTGCCTTCTGCTACATTTGCTGTTGTTTTGCTCTTCCTTTTCTAGGGCTTTGAGATTAAGTGAGAGCTCATTTATTTGTTGATTTTGTTTTTTTTCTTTTTTTGAGGAATGACCTCCAGGCGATGAATTTGCCTCTTGAATCTTGTTTCATTGTGTCCCATTGAATCTGATATGTTGTGTCTGTATTTTCATTTACCATTGAATCTGATATGTTGTGTCTGTATTTTCATTTATCTCTAAGAATTTTTTGATTTCCTCCTTTATGTCTTCTGTAACCCATTGATCATTCAGTAACATATTGTTCATTTTCCATGTGATGTAGGATTTTTCCTTCCTTCTTTTACCATTGGTTTCCAGTTTCATTCCATTGTGATCAGAAAAAAATTCATGGTATTATCTCCACCCCTTTATATTTACTGAGTGTTGCCCTATGGCATAATATATGGTCTATTTTTGAGAAGGATCCATGTGCTGGTGAGAAAAAAGTATATCCACTTGATGATGGTTGATATATTCTATATATGTCACTTAAGTCTAGGGTATTGATTGTGATATTGAATTCTATATTTTCTTTATTCAACTTTTGTTTGGAGGATCTGTCCAATGGTGAGAGAGGTGAGTTGAAGTCTCCCATAATTATTGTGTTGTGGTCTATTTGATTCTTGAACTTGAGGAGAATTTGTTTTATAAATGTTGCAGCACCATTATTTGCTGCGTAAATATTGATAATTGTTATGTCTTGTTGGTGAATGGTTCCTTTCAACAGTATATAATGTCCTTCCTTATCCCTTTTGATTAAATTAGTCTTGAAGTCGATTTTATTCCATATGAGGATGGCCACCCCTGCTTGCTTACAAGGACCGTGTGCATGGTATAAATTTTCCCAACCTTTCACCTTCAGCCTGTGTATGTCTTTTCCATTCAGATGTGTCTCCTGGAAGCAACATATTGTTGGATTTGTTTTTTTTAATCCACGTTACAAGCCTATGTCACTTTATTGGAGAGTTTAAGCCATTAAAGTTTAGAGTTAGTATTGATATATGGTTTGTATTGCCACCCGTCTTTGATTATTTATCTTTTTTTTTAATTTAGTTTGTTTATCCATCATTAACTTTTCCCCGCCCTCTGTCATTAATGAGGCACTTCCCACTGATGGTTTTCGTTGTTGATATTCATTTTTTCCTCGTGTAGTGTTTTCCTTAAGATGCTTTGCAACGCTGGTTTTCTGGCTGCAAGTTCTTTTAGCTTTTGTTTATCACGAAATGTTTTTATTTCGTTGTCTTACCTGAAGCTTAATTTTGCTGAATACAGATTTCTTGGTTGGCATCCATTGTTTTTAAGTGTTTGAAATACGTTGTTCCAGGATCTTCTCACTTTCAGCGTCTGTGATGAAAAATCTGTTGTTAACATTTTTGGTTTACCCCTGATTGTAATCTGCCTCCTTTCTCTTGTAGCTTTTAATATTTTCTCTTTGTTCTGTATATTGGATATCTTCATAACAATGTGTCTTGGCATTGGTCTACTGTGATTTTGTGTGCTCGGTGTCCTGTAAGCATCTACAATTATTTTTATCCGTTTGCATTTTTATTTCTGGAAAGTTTTCTGTAATTATTTCATACAGCAGGTTACTCATTCCCTTGGTTTGAATCTCTGTACCTTCCTCTATCCAGATGACTCATTATTTTTTTTTTCTTATGTTATCCCATATCTCTTGGATGTTTTTCTCATGACTTTTTACCAGCATTTCTTTGTTGTCTAGACTTTATTCAAGATGATATATTTTGTCTTCATTATCTGACATTCTGTCTTCTACTTGCTCCACTCTGTTAGTGATACTCTCAATTGAGTTTTTAATTTGGTTTATCATTTCCTTCATTTCTAGAATTATTGTTTGATTTTTTTTATAATCTCTATCTCCTAATTAAGATGCTTAATTTCTTTTTATATCTGTTTATGTAATTCATTTTCAATGTGTTCTTTCACTGTTTGGTTTTGATGTCTCGTATCCTCTTTAAGGTTCCATTCCATCTGTCTAAGGTATTTCTTGAGTTCTTTATATGACCATTTTTCTGATGACTCTAGGTCCTTCTGAATATTTAGGCTGTCCATCATTGTTTGTACTCCTTTTCTTCCTTGCTTTTTTATGCTGCTCATGTTACTTCTTGTTTTGTTTGACTGCTGAGTTACTGCTTACTCTTATAAAGGGAAGAAGTCACTAAAGAGAATGAGAGTAGACAGGTAGAATTCAAGGAAGGGAGAATAAGAAAATTGAAAAAAAATGAAAAGACAAAAGAAAAAAAAAGAAGATAAAGAAAGAAAAAAAAATTTAAATAATAATTATAATTAAAAAATGAAAATTAAAATTTAAAATAATATTAATAATAATAATGATAAAATAAAAAATAAAAAAATAAAAACATTAAAAAAGTTAAAGAACAACAACAACATAAATGAAAATGAAAGAAATATAAAAAATATAAATTAAAAAAAATAATAAAAATACATGCAGTCATAGAGTTCAATTAACTTCTCTTTCAGTAGGTGGAGCTGTGTGCACTGGGCCAAGCTTCTCCTCTGAATAAGTGGGAACCAATCACTGTGCAGCAGCTCTTCCTCCCAGACTTGGCGGATCTCCAATCCTGAGTGCCTAGGGCCTTCTCTTGTGCTTCCTCAAGCCATGCCCTGATCACCTGTGACGCTCACCACAATAGTGGTTACAAGCCAGAACTCTACTCCTGGCAGCCCTGTTTTCATGAACGCCTGTGCACACTCTCCCTGTTTGCCTCCCTCAGACCCTAAGTTTGTAGAGCTTGGGGCTGAGGACCCCCAGCGAATTTTCTTGCCCTCTGGGAGCCACGCCACCGGTACGTGGTGTAAGAGACCTCAATTGTCAGCACTTGTGGGATCAGGAGCCCGGAATTCCATGCCGCTAGTCCCGAGCCAATCCTGATTCCCTAGGTCTGGCTATCACGCTCACAGGAGAGCTGGGAGAGGCCCTTACGGCAGAGCTGGGAGGGGCCCTTAAGGTTTCCCCGCTGTGTTGAGAGAGATGGCTAGGGGATTACACACCTGTCACGCTGGTTTCAATGAAGTTATATCCTCTGCCCGTGACATCATTTCTATGCTATGGTGGTATCCCATGCAAATGGTGACCGTTTGTTCCCTTTGCAAGGTAACCAACGCAACGGGTGGGTCCTGTCTCTCCCAAGCGCCGTTTCAATCCTGTGGCCACTGCCTTTGAAGGTTTGGTTGGCTTTTACCTCTGAAAGTTCAGAAGGGCCGAACAGTTATTTCAGAGGGATCTTAGTGCTGAGTCACGAGAACCAGGCAAACCGGAGGTTGAATGCAGCCGATCCAGGCTTGGTGTGTGTTCTGAGGGGCCCAGAATGTTCGCACCAGATCCACATTAGGTCAACATTGCCTAGTGATTCTGAGCAAACAGCATTTAGACAGTTTACGACTCCCAATGCCCGCGCAGCTGAAGAGGTCAGAGACTTGATTTTTCCATGCCTGCCTTCATGATGGATCTCCTGTATTGCTATTTTTTTATATCTGTGCATGTGAGTGTGTATGTATGAGAGTGTATATATATATATATACACTCTCCAGATTTTTTAAAATATGAAATATATGTGTCTTATTATACACTCCCTAAATTCATTCATATTCATATATGTGTATTTATAATCAACTTTCCACAAGATTATTCTCAGAAATAATCATCCACCTGAAATACATATTTGTTTTCTAGTTCTGAAAACTAAATTCAGTGAAAGGTGCAAACAAAACCTAATATTTCTACAGTTACTGAGCTAGTTTAGCATCAATGCAAGTATATTCTTAGGGGACATGATGTGTCTTTTGATTTTCATTATTATTCAACACTTATACGTTACGATGTCTTCAGTTTATGCACATCATAGGATATATATTTCATTCAAAAGTTAGAAAATTTATAGGCATTTGTTTCACGATCAATCACTTTCTGATTCAGAACACATGATTCTTCTATGTTTCTTGACTGGTCTTTTCATGAGACTTCTTTCCAAACACATTATTTTCGTTTAACATCATCACTTATAAAGCAAAACTCAAACACCCTTCATGATAAACCATAATCCTAATATTACCATTAGATATATAACTGGTTGAAATGAATGATTATATATCAATATAAGATTTCTTATATATTTTCAGATTTCAATTCAATCCATTATTTAAATTGGAACCAGATACATTATTTATTCATATTATCGTCTATTCATGCATTATCTCTATATTCATAGACACAGGGTACACCTCTTTGTACCCCTAATACTAATGTATATGTCTTCAAAATATTGCTCCAAGACATGGTGAAAGAAATACTCATGTTACCTGATCTACATATACATTTTACCACCGAAATATTCTGAACAAAAAAAAAATGTAAAGGTCACACTTATGATTGTACCAAAGCCTAAAAGGAAAGTGAACATGGATAAGTAATAACATCCGTGTCCAGGTTGCCTAATGCTCTCAAATGTCAATCCCATTGGTGACAACATATTTGTTTTTTCCTATGATTATATATTCAAACTCAACCCGTTGAAAATGTCTAATCCTATCACTCATTTATACTTTGCCTGATTTCGTTATGTCTCTATTGATACCTGCTTTTCTACATAATTTCCCCAGTTCATCATTGTGAAAGACTCTTCACATGTACTGACATTTACATTCACTCTCTAAACGAAACCCTATTGCTAAAGAAGCTTTTTATTCCAAATCATATTCTCACTCTTCTTCCTAAACCTACCGACTATCTTTCTAATCCTACCGACTATCCCTTTTTAACTGGATGTTCTCTTCTACATTCAATCATCCAAGGTACAAGGTCCTATGCCATTGTATATCGATTTAACTGAGACAATTGTACAGAACGTAATTCAACACTATGTATCCCAATCAAGGGCCCAATGCCCTTCTGGGCTTCAAATCTTTCTTAGATTTCCGTTTTCATACATATATTTCACTTATATATTCTTATAAATATCGCAGGTACCCAATCCCTTTATTCATCCTGCAGAATGATTCCTAACCCAAATCAAACATATAATGAACCCTAACCATACACTAACTTTACCGAAGAGCAGGGACAGAGTTGGTTTTAAAATACAGGAATGTAGGGTATCTTCACCTGCTGAGAACCTCAAATGTTCATGCAGAAATGATCCCTGGTGAAGATGAAGGCAGCTATGAAATACCTCAGAAAGCAAAAGTCATCTTCCATGGCAGTCATCCTGGTCGGGTTGAAGGGTTGTGTCTGAATCACTCTCTCTTCTTAATGTATACAAGATGGACCAAACCAGTTCTGTGTGGAGAGCTGTTCCGGGGTGCTTATGATTGATATAACATTCTAACTTGTGAAAGTGTTACAGGAAAACAGGGGCAGCCTCCACCTAATGGGACTTTTGGAAGCAACTGTTAGGGCAAAGTGGTTGCCAAGGCAGTGATGTAATTCAGATCCTGAAGGAAGTGACCTCACCTCACTTCCTTGGTGATGAAACTCTCTGAACTTGGGATCCAGGAAGCCAGGAACCCAGACACAGTCCCTGTCCCAGTCCCAGTGGTCTCATATGTTTGGATTTACCAAGGACAGAGTCAGTCTTTCTTTGAACCTACAGATGTGAGGATGGCCAAATGCCAGGAAACCTTTGAAGAGGGGCTTTTCCTCAGAAAGCAGGTAGTGTCTCACCACTGGCTCTTGACAACTTCACAGAGTTGGCCAAGCAGACCAGAACTGAGACAGGAGAGGTCATTTTGGGGAAACATAGTATGGCCCACCAGTCAGAGGACACTCCGGAGAGTCACAGACCTACTTGGGGGAAGGAGGTGCCTTTGTGGGTGTGGGTGTGATTTTGTGGTTTTGTCTCAAGTTCTCAGAATAGGTGGGAAAGGCAGTTTGTTTGGTTTGGAGTGGACTACTTTTAGTAAGTCCTTTGACAAGGCGAGTGTCTGTGTATCCCACTGTGTTCATGATTGTAGACATTAGAAGAGAGAAGGCATCAATGGATGTTTCCTGTCTACTAGAAAGCTTGCCAGCATTCATTGTGCCCAATATTTGAGTGGAATCAGGCTTGCCTTATGGATGGGCAACACCTACTAGCTTCATAGTTTTCTGTTTTCTCCTTCAATTCTGGCAACACTCCAGAATAGTATCATGGTTTTGTGTCCAAGATATGTACCACCTCCAATATCTGTGACATGGCCATGTACTAGATAGTTGAAGGGAATGGCTAGCATCTCAGAAATCTCAGATATCAGTTGACCAGGAAAGTCTCAGTGGAGAAACCCTGCTTTGGTCCTTTTGATTACCTATTGTTCTGTTGCCCTGAATGTCAGGAAGAACTTTGCCTCAAGCCACCACTTTGTGAAGCCTGAAGAAAACAGTTTTCAAATGCAAATGAATGGGCATCACGTGTGGATCCATGCTTAATTGCTTTGAAAAGGGATATGTCTGAATCAGTCTCTTGGCCCTGTTTGAGGCTGAGGCTTAGATTCTCAGCACCTGTTGGATCTAAAGATACATCCCATGCATGAATCGAAAACCAAAATGGCAAAAAGATCAGATATTGTTGATTAACTCTCTTGCCTTCCTCTGGTAGGTTCCTGACATCCATCAAGTGAGAACAGGGATCCTTTGTGTCAAATGAGTTCTTCAAAACCCAGCAGAGGCTAGCCCATAGGTGCTTGTTTTTCTCATGACTCCAATTCACTTAAAGAATCTAAACCTCAAAGTCAGTAGGCCTCAAGTTGGAGAAGCTAAGCAGTATTAAAGGAAGGCCTATTTGATCACTCCTGGTTTACAGGAAGGGTGTCCATGCCACACTGACTTTAGGCAAATGAGGTGCAGGAAGCTTATTTTGGACACTGACGTGGGCTGCTCCCCTCATGGAAACCTCCAGCCACAGGTTATGATGAGTGTATATATGGAAGAAGATTTGGGCCATGTGGGAGTGTCTGGGTTTTAATTGTGGACATTTGAATGGTGGTTTGAAGAGATGACTGGGTCCACGTGGGCTTGCACCCTGGTGTGATTCCCCTTAGAGACTGAGTTGTGGTACTGATCTCAGAGAAGTATTGCCATGAATTGTGTTGGGATTTTAGATGGCCATGCATGAGAGTTGCCCTTGGAAAGACATCTAGGCCCAAGTTGACTTTCCACAGATCACAGGGAATCTCAGCCAGGATATCACATGATTTTATTCTTAAAGACTTGGCAGCCATTTTTGAGAGTCAAAACACACATGGACCTCACATTGTAGACCTCAATGGGCCTGGCTTAATCTGACATTTTGGCCACTCTTTGGGAAGCCTTGCCTGTGAGAATTCTCCAGAGTTTTCATTGAAATGAACTTACTCACCATTTAATGGTTCCTGAATAAATTGAAACCCACAGTGCCTCCAACTTCTTCCTTGAAAATTGGCTAGATAAATACCATAAAAATTTTTGAAATTCCCATGACTGGGTGGCACTGGAGAACATTTGGATGTCCTGTTGCTGATCATGGGTACGTAAGACAGTGCCTTGATTGACTTGGTTTTATGAAAATGGTGTAGAACAGAGATGCCAGTAAGTTGGATCCTGTTGAGTAGTTGTCCTAGAGCAGTGGTTGGCAGGTGTGTGATAAAACATCTGTGTTGGGCCATGTGGATCTGCCATTGGCTTGCAAATGGATTGTGACTGACATTTTGAAGCCAGTAGACTCTTATATGTAAAAGCATATTGTTATATGGAGAGGTTTCAGGGCAATGTTCAGAATCAGGTTGCTATGGTCAATGGGGAAAGCAATGTGGGATAGAAGCCTGGTTGGTGCATTCTCCTGCAGAACCCGACCCACCACAATTGACAGAACTCACTTCAGCACTGTGTCCCTGTTGAACTCCTTGTATTTCATGAAGCAAATTCCAAACTCCCAGTGCAGCAGCAAGAAACACCACGAATAGTGGAGGATGACCAAATGGATTTACAGTCCACACGGGGAGACACTTAGACCCCAGTGGCCACAAGTTACATACAAATAGAAAATTCAGCACTGATGCCTCATGTTCATTGGAAAATAAGAAACAATGTCATTCATGTCACATAGATGAAGACCCAGCTTTGATGGTCTCACTCCAAATGAAGCTAATGATACTGACAACAGCATATATTTCATTGCCCAACCTTAGAGGCAGTTTCTCCAGATGTCAGGCTGGCAGAACTTCATGTTTGTGGAGTGTTTACCCTGTCCCTTACTTTTGGAAACTCCTCTACCACCTCCAAATTTGTGAACTCCTGAGCATTTTCCATTCCACATATGTATTCACAGATTTTCTAACTCCTCTCCTCTAATTGTGTCTTATGTGGGGCGAAGGTAATGTCAAGGCATTGTTATGAATGAGAGTGGGAAGTTTTTTGTGTAGCACATATTTGCATATACATTGGATACATTTTCAAATTTTCCATTCAAAATACTGAATCCCTGACACTAACACATACCCTAATAGACTTTGACTTCTAATCCTAATATTATGGAGAAAAATAACCCAAACAGAATAGAAATACAAGAGGTTCACAGGAGGCATGGTGTATAGTTGGACTTGCCTTTCGTATGATAAATGGTAGGTGTTATAAATCTAGCGAATTTTAATTGAAATAGTCCTCCATGTGTTTTAAAAGTTAACAAATATGTGAATAACTGTCTCCCTTTCTCTGTAGCCTATTCATCACATGTATTTTTATATGCACATATCGAATTCTACCTGGTATAACTCGTACATTTTGTGAGGTGGCTGGCTTGGCAGATACAAATTGTGAGAAGAGATCACTCCTACTAAATGCTGTTGAAACCGAAAATTCAAGATACGGGTGAGCTTCTTAGTTGAACGACATAAATCCATGTTCATTAAAATGAATATTTTTGGATCTGTGGATGATATATATTTCATGGTGAATTTCGATTGGCATACATAATGCTACTTTTTAATGTCTCTGTGTGTATGTATATATATACATATATATATATTTTTTTTCACTGCAGATTTTTCAAAATATGAAGTATATTTTTCTTATTATACACTCCCTAAATTCATTCATATTCATGTACGTGGATTTATAATCAACTTTTCAAAAGATTTTTCTCAGAAATATTCATCCACCTGAAATACTTATTTGTTTCCTAGTACTGAAAACTAACTTCAGGGGATCATATGATGGCTGCGAAGGGAGTGCATCACCCCCATATACCGCGTCACTGTGCGGGAGAATGACGAGTTAGAATGGCTAAAACCTATCTTGTTAGGAATTTCCAGCAAAATTGTGGTTCTCCAAAACCTAGTGTACATATTTCCATCTCACAAGGATCAGCTACGGGAACTCAAACGCGAGTGATTTGTCCTCACAGAAGGTCATGTGGCTTATTCAGGAAATCGCTCCGTGGCTAGAGTCTGTGGTGAATGCTGGGAAACGACGAGATAGCAACGCAAATATATAGCGGTGCAGATACTGTGGGCTCCTGCCAGGTATGCAATCACTGTGCTCAGTGCTGAATTCTGGGTTTGAGACGGGGAAGCATGCAGTCCAACTCGTTTCTCCGCACCAGTCAGACCACAGAGGAACCCAGCGGCCACCATCTTGGAGAGGTGACGTCACCATCCCTGTTTTCGACTGATCGCAGCTTATTCAGATATAGAACCGGTAATTTCAGGATGCCATTCACCTTTGTCTTGCAGACAAATTACTCAGGCTCAGTGCTAAAGAACCCGCAGAAACTTCGTCTTGGAGCCTGCTTCTATTAGAACATACACCGAGCCCAGAGCAGCCGAATTCCGCCTCCCGGAACTGATCTGGCCCTGGGCTAAAGAACCCGCGGAAACTGCTTCTCGGTCCGGGTCTTGCTGAATACTGTGGAGGTAAATATCAACCGAGCCTTCATAGGGAGTGCAACAGGATTGCGACGGGGCTTGTGAGTGCCGGTCAGAACTCACCCATTGCTTTAGTCACCCAGCAAAGGGAACAAAATGCTGCCTTTTGCATGGGATACCAACATGGCAGAGATCTGATGTCATCAGAAAGCAGCAGAGGAGATAACTTCATTGATACCAGCGGTGACAGAAACAGTTGGTCTCCTGGTAAAGAAAGTGAGTCACAAACACCCGGGTCTCTCTCACTTTGTCATCAAGCCAGAGGGGCAGAGCAGAGCCGCCGCCCACGCCCGGAACAGGCCCAGCGACACACCTGCATGGTAGTCACGTCACCCCAATTGGAATAGAGGCAGAGCAGAGCCGCCGCCCTTGCCCAGAACAGGCCCAGTGACCCGCAGGCGTGGTAGTCAAATCACCTGAATTGGAATAGTTGCAGAGCAGAGCCTTCTCCCGCACCTAGTACAATCCCAGTGGCCCACCGGCATGGTAGTCAGGTCACCCCAATATTAGTAGGGGCAGAGCAGAGCCTTCGCCCGCACCCAGAACAGGCCCAAAAACCTGCCGGCATGGTAGTCACGACCCCCCAAATGGAGTAGTGGCAGAGCAGAGCCATCACCCGCACCCGCAAGGTAGGCACACCTGCACCTGACTGGCAGAAGAGGCAAATCGCCCTGCCGGCGCGGCAGACACTTCACCCCATTTGGAATAGGAGCAGAGCAGATCCGTTGCCCGTGCCCGCAAGGTAGGCAGACCTGCGACAAACTGGCGGAACAGGCCCAGCAACACACCTGCATGGTAGTCACATCACCCCAATTGGAGTAGGGGCAGAGCAGAGCCGCCGCCAGCACCTACAAGGTAGGCAGACCTGCGACTGATCGGCAGAACACCCCAGGGGTCCACGGGCTTGGTAGACACGTGACACCAATTGGAGGAGGGGCAGAGCAGAGCCGCCTCCCGCGCCTGCATGGTAGGCAGACCTGCAACCGATCAGGAAAACAAGCCCAGCGGCCCGTCAGCAAGGTAGTTAGATCACCCTAATTGGAGGAGCAGCACAGCCCCCCTGTGCCCATGCAAGGGAGACTTTGCAACTATACAAGAGCAATATAAATATATAGGAGGAAAATTTCAAAATCACAACAGTTTCACCAAGCAGAAAGAAAAGCGAGCAGTATGATAAGACAAGGAAAAAAGGACCACAAGCAATGCAGGTCAGCACAACTTTAGAAGAGGTAATAGCTGCAGTAGATGGAATGTCAGATAAAGAACTCAGGATATACATGCTTCAGATGATCTGGAGTCTCAAGGAAGACATTAGACAGCAAAATCAGACAATGAAAAATCACTTCGACAATGAATTACATAAACAAATCCAAGAAGCAAAAGATCAGCTATACAGGGAGATAGAGGTTGTAATAAATAACAAACAGAAATCCTAGAAATGCAGAAACCAATAAACCAACTTAAAAACTCAATTGAGAATACTACCAGCAGAGTAGAACACTTAGAAGATAGAACATCAGACAATGAAGACAAAGTATTCCAACTTGAAAAGAACATAGACAGCTCAGCAAGACTGTTAAGAAACCATGAACAGAATATCCAAGAAATACGGGATAACATAAAGAGACCAAACTTAAGAGTCATTGGAATACAGGAAGGTATAGAGGTCCAAACCAAAGCAATGAGCAATGTATTCAATGAAATAATATGAGAAAACTTCCCAGACTTGAAGAATCAGACTGACTCCCAAGTCCTAGAAGCCTACAGGACGCCGAATGTGCAATCATAAGAGATCCACACCTAGACACATTATAATGAAGATGCCCAACATACACAATAAGGAGAGAATTTTAAATGCTACAAGAGAAAAAAAAGCAGATTACATTTAGGGGTAAACCAATCAGGATAACAGCTGATCTTTCAACACAGACTCTGAAAGCTAGAAGATCCTGGATTAACATTTTTCAAACACTGAAAGAAAATGGATTCCAACCCAGAATTGTGTATCCAGCGAAATTAAGCTTCAGGATGGAAGATAAAATCATAACCTTCCATGTTAAAAAAAAGTTAAAATAAATTGTAGCTAGAAAACCATCTCTTCAAAACATCATCGGCAAAATATTACAGGAAGAGGAATTGGAAAACAACAATAAAAACCAACAGTGGGAGGTAGTACAGTAAAAGGGGAAAATAATCAATGTAGAAAACAATCCATGTTTAATAACATAAATAAACAAATAGGGCTGGAAGAACAACCATTATCTCAATAATAACCGTAAATGTTAATGGCTTAAACTCACCAATTAAGAGACACAGGCTAGTAGAATGGTTCACAACACAAGACCCAATAATATGCTGCCTACAGGAGACGCATTTGATAGGAAAAGACATACATAGACTGAAGGTGAAAGGTTGGGAAAAATCATATCACTTATATGGACTTCGGAAACAAGCAGGAGTGTTCATACTCATATCAAATAAAATAGATTTCAAGCCAAAGTTAATCAAAAGGGATAAAGAGGCACACTACATACTGCTCAAGAGAACCATACACCAACAAGACATAACCATTATAAATATATATATGCCCCAAACAATGGTGCAGCTATGTCCATCAAACAAACTTTTCTCAAGATCAAGAGTCTAATAGACCACCATACAATAATCATGGGAGACTTCAACACACCTCTCTCACCACTGGACAGGTCTTCCAAACAAAAGTTGAAATAGAAAACTATAGAACTCAATAACACAATTAATAACCTAGACTTAATTGACATATATCGAATATACTCCTCAACATCAAGCAGTTACATTTTACCTCAGAAGCACATGGATCCTTCTCAAAAATAGATCATATATTATGTCACAGGGCAATTCTTAGACAATATAAAGAAGTAGAGATAATACCATGCATCTTATCTGATCATAATCTAATATAAACTAAAAATCAATGATAAACGAAGGTAGGAAAAATCATGCATCACTTGGAGAATGAACAATAGGTCACTGAATGATCAATGGGTTATAGAAGACATCAAGGAGGAAATTAAAAAATTCTTAGAGATAAATGAAAACACAGGCACAACATATCAGAATCTATGGGACACACTGAAATCCGTTCTAAGAGGAAAATTCATTGCTTGGATTTCATTCCTTAAAAAAAGAAAAAAAAAACAAAACAAATAAATGATCTCATACTTCATCTCAGAATCCTAGAAAAAGAAGAGGAAAACAACAGCAAAATAAGTAGAAGGTAAGATTTAATTAAAATCAAAGCTTAAATTAATGAAATCGAAGCAAAAGAAACAATTGAAAAAATTGAGAAAACTAAAAGTTGGTTCTTTGAAAAAATAAATAAAATCGACAGACCCTTAGCCATGCTAATGAAGAGAAGAAGAGAGAAAACTCAAATTACTAGCATACAGGATGAAAAGGGCAACATCACATTTTAAGGTCTATAAACAAGTCAGGATGGCACCTGGTATTTTGCCAGAGAAATGTTAGGGTCTGTAAACAAGTCTGGATGGCGCCTGGCCAAATGCCATAGAGAGTGGTTTGTGAAGTAACAAAAGCAAGCCATTAAGTGTGGAGATTCCTTATTGGTTGACTGCTGGATCTATTTTATGCTAATTAGATAAGCTATATAAAATGTATAAATATCGCTCAGATGCTACAATAAACGGCTTCCACTCCTGCTGTATCAATCTACACAAGTTATTTGTCACCCCCTGGCAATCACAGCAGATATTTCTGAAATACAGAAGATAATCAGAAATTAATTTGATTTGTTATACTCCAATATAATAGAAGATAGTGAAAGCATCAAAAAATATCTTAAGTCATATGATCTGTCCAGATTGAGTCATGAGGATATAGACAACCTAAACAGACCAGTATCAATTGAGGAAATAGAAGAAACCATCCAAAGATTACCAACTAAGAAAAGACCAGGACAGTATGGGTATATAGCAGAGTTTTACAAACCCTTTAAATATGAACTAATACCAATACTTTTCAAGCTATTTCAGGAAATTGAAAAAGAGGGAGATCTTCCAAATTCATTCTACCAGGCCAATATCACCCTGATTTCTACACCAGACATAAACACTTCAAACAAAGAAAACTAAAGACCAATATCCCTAAGGAAACTAAATGCAAAAATCCCTAATTAAATTCTGGCGAATCAGATACAAAAACATATTAAAAAAAAATTGTGCACCATGATCAAGTAGGATTCATCCATGGAATGCAAGGCTTGTTCAATATACGAAAATCAATAAATGTTATTCACCACATCAATAGACTTAAAAATAAGAACCATATGATCATCTCGATAGATGCACAAAAAGCATTCGACAAAGTACAGCATCCCTTTATCTTCAAAACTCTAGAAAAACTAGGAATAACAGAATCATACCTCAATATTGTAAAAGCAATCTATGCTAATCCTCAAGCTAGCATCATTCTGAATCTAGAAAAATTGAAGGCATTCCCTCTAAAATCTGGAACAAGAATGGGATGCCCTCTCTCACTACTTCTGTTCAATACAGTTCTATAAACACTGGCCAGAGCAATTAGACAGACGGAAGAAATTAAAGGCATAAAAATAGGAAAAGAACAACTTAAATTATTACTATTGCAGATGACATGATTCTATACCTAGCAGACCCAAAAGGGTCTACAAAGAAACTAATAGAGCTAATAAATGAATGCAGCAAAGTGCCAGGATATAAAATCAACACGCATAAATCAAAGGCATTCCTAATTATCAGGGACAAATCCTCTGAAATGGAAATGAGAACAACCACTCCATTCACAATATCCTAAAAAAAAAAGATGGGAATCAACCTAACAAAAGAGGGGAAAGTCTCATACAATGAAAACTACACAACCCTAAAGAGAGAAATATAAGAAGATCTTAGAAGATGTAAAAATATACCCTGTTCATGGAAAGGCAGAACTAACATCATCAAAATGGTGATATTACCAAAATTTCTCTATAGGTTTAATGCAATGCCAATCAAATCCCAAAGGCATTTCTTGTAGAAGTAAAGAAAGCAATCATGAAATACATATGGAAAAATAAAAGTCCCAAAATAGCAAAAACAATGCTAGGCAGGAAGTGTGAATCAGGCGGTAGAGCGATACCAGACTTCAAACTATACTACAGAGCAATAGTAACAACAATAGCATGGTACTGGTACCAAAACAGGCTTGTGGACCAATGGTACTGAATAGAGGACACAGAAACCAATCCACAAAACTACAACTATCTTATATTTGATAAAGGGGCTAAAAGCATGCAATGGAGGAAGGATAGCATCTTCAACAAATGGTGTTGGGAAAACTGGAAATCCATATGTAACAAATTAAAACTGAATCCCTTTCTCTTGCCATGCACAAAAGTTAACTCAAAATGGATCAAGGAGCTTGATATCAAATCAGAGACACAGTGTCTGATAGAAGAAAAATTTGCTTACGATGTACTTACTGTGGGGTCGGGCTCCAAATTCCACAATAGGACACCCATAGCACAAGAGTTAATAACTAGAATCAACAAATGGGACTTACTCAAACTAAAAAGTTTTTTCTCAGCAAAAGAAACAATAAGAGAGGTAAATAGGGAGCCTACATCCTGGGAAGAAATCTTTACTCCTCACACTTCAGATAGAGCCCTAATATCCAGAGTATACAAAAAACTCAAAAAATTAGACAATAAGATAACAAATAACCCAATCAACAAATGGGCTGAGGACCTCAACAGACACTTATCAGATGAGGACTTACAATCAATCAACAAGTACATGAAAAAATGCTCACCATCTCCAGCAGTCAGAGAAATGCAAATCGAAACCACCCTAAGATACCATCTCACTTCAGTAAGATTGGCAGCCATTATGAAGTCAAAGAACAAGTTCTGGCAAGGATGTGGGGAAACAGGTACACTTCTACATTGCTGGTGGGACTGCAAATTGGTGCAGCTAATTTGGAAAGCAGTATGAAAATTTCTTGGAAAGCTGGGAATGGAACCACCATTTGACCCAGCTATTCCCCTACTCAGTCTATTCACTAAAGACCAAAAAAGAGCATGCTACAGGGACACTGCTACATCGATGTTCATAGCAGAACAATTCACAGCAGCAAGACTGTGAAACCAACTTAGATAACCTTCAATGAAAGAATGGATAAAATACTGTGGCATTTATACACAATGGAGTATTACTCTGCATTGAAAAATAAAAAAAAAATCATAGAATTTGGAGGGAAATGGATGGCATTAGAGCAGATTATGCTAAGTGAAGCTAACCAATCCTTAAAAAACAAATGCCAAATGTCATCTTTGATATACGGAGAGTAACTAAGAACAGAGGAGAGACGAAGAGCATGACAAGATGATTAACATTAAAGCGGGATGAGAGGTGGAAAGGAAAGGGAGAGAGAAGGAAAATTGCATGGAATTGGAAGGAGACCCTCAGGGTTATACAAAATTACATACAAGAGAAAGTGAGGAGAAAGAGAAAAATAATACAAGGGGGACAAATTTATTACAGTAGAGGGGGTAGAGAGAGAAGAGGGGAGGGGCAGGGAGGGGAGGGGGGATAGTAGAGGATAGGAAAGGCAGCAGAATTCAATAGACACTAGTATGGCAATATGTGAATCAATAGATGTGTAACTGATATGATTCTGTAATCTGTACATGGGGTAAAAATGGGAGTTTATAACGCACTTGAATCAAAGTGTGAAATATGTTATAACAACAACTATGTAATGTTTTGAACAACCATGAATAAAAATGAAATAAAACTAACTACGGTGAATAATGCATGCAATCCTAATATTTCTACAGTAACTGACCCAGTTTAACATCAATGCAAGTAGATTCCTATGGGACATGATGTGTACTTTGACCTTCATTTTTATTCAACACTGGTACATTACTATTTCATCAGTTTATGCACATCACAGGATATATATTTCATCCACAATTTAGGAAAGTTATAGGCATTTGTTTCACTTTCAATCAATTCCAGCTTCAGAACACATGGATTCCTCCATATTTCTTGACTGGTCTTTTCATTAGACTTCTTTCCAAACACATTATTTTCGATTACCATAAACACTTTTGAAACAAAACTCACACACACTTCATGATAAACAATAACCCTAAGATTACCATTATATATGTAACTGGTTGGAGTGAATGATTGTATGTCAATATATGATTTGCTATATATTTTAAGATATCAATTCAATCCATTATTTAAAGAGAAAAAAGTTATATTATTTATTCACACTATGGTCTATTCATGCATTATCTCTATATTCATTGACACAGGGTACACCACTTGGTACCCACAATACTAATTTATGTGTCCTCAAATATTGCTCCCAGATGTGGTGGAAGAAATACACATATCATATGATCTACATATATATTTGATCCCAATAATTTTCTGGGCACAAAATGCAAAGGTCACACTTATGATTGTACCAAATCCTAAATTGAAAGTGAACATGGCTTACTAAAAACATCCATGTCCAGGTTGCCTAATGCTTTCAAATGTCATTCCTATTGGTGACTACATATTTGTTTCTTCCTAAGATTATGTATTCAATCTCAACCCTGTTGAAAATGTCTAATTCTATCACTCACTATATAATTGCCTCATTTCGTAATGTCTCTATTGATATTTTCCTTCCTACATATTTTCCCCAGTTAATCATTGTGACTGACTCTTCACATGTGCTGACATTTATATTCACTCTATAACCGAAACCCTAATGCTACAGAACTTTTTGTCCAATTTTAATACTCACTCTTTTTTTATAAACCTACCGACTATCTTCCTAATCCCACCGACTATCTCAATTTGAGTGGATGTTCTCTTCTAAAATCAAACATCCAAGGTATAAGGTCCTATGCCATTGATTATCAATTTATCTGAGACATCTGTGTAGAACGTAATTAAAAGCTAAGTATCCCAATCAAGGGCCTAATGCCCTTCTGGGCTTCAAATCTTACCAACATTTCTGTTTTCATACTTATATTTCACCTCTATAATCTTATAAATATCGCAGGTTCCCAATACTATTAATCATCCTGCAGAAGGATTCGTAATCCAAATCAAACATGTTAATAACCCTAACCATACACTCTTCCCTCAACCTAACTTTACAGAAGAGCAGGGACAGAGTTCGTCTTACAATACAGGAATGTAGGGGATCTGCCTCCTGCTGAGAACCTCAAAGGTCCATGCAGGTTTGATCCCTGGAGAAGATTAGGCAGCTATGAAGGACCTAAGAGAGCAAAAGTTATCTTCCATCTCAAACAACCTTTCCAGGATGAAGGGTTTTGTCTGAATAAGCCTCTCTCTTCTTAATGTAGAGAAGATGGACCATACCAGGCATGTGTGGAGAGCTGTTCCTGGGTGCCTATGGTTGATATACCATTCTAACTTTTGAAAGTGTCACAGGAAGTAAGGGCTGCCTCCATCTCATAGGACTATTGGAAGCAACTGTTAGGACAAAGTGGTTGCCAAGGCAGTGACCTCATTAAATTCCTGAAGAGATTAATCTCACCTCACTTCCTTGGTGATGAAACTCTCTGAACTTGGGATCCGGGAAGCCAGGCACGCAGAGCCAGTCCCATTCCCAGTCCCAGTGGTCTCACTTGTTTGGATTCAACAAGGACAGAGTCAGTCTTTCTTAGTACCTACTGATGTGAGGATGGACAAATGTCAGGAAAGCTCTGAAGAGAGGCCTTTCCTGAGAAAGCAGGTAGTGGCTCACAGCTGGCTAGTGACAACTTCACAGATTGGGCCAATGAGACCATATCTGACACAGGACAGGGGATTTCATCAGAACATAGTATGGCCCACCAGTCATAGGACACTCCTGATAGTCACAGACCTTCTTGGGGGAAGGAGCTGCCTTTGTGTGTGTGGGTGTAGGTTTGAGGTTTTGTCTCATGTTCTGAGAATAGGTAGGAAAGGCGGTTTATTTGTTTTGGAGTGAATTGTTTCTGGTAAGTCGTTTGACAAGGCCAGTGTCTCTATGTCTGTGTATCCCACTGTGTCCGTGGTTTTAGACATTAGAAAAGAGAATGAATCATTGTATGTGTCCTCACTAGTAGAAAGCTTCCCAAGATTCATCTTGCCCAATTTATGAATGGACTGTGGCTTGACTTATGGGTGGGCAACTCCTACAATCTTGCTAAGTTCCTGTTTTCTTCCTGAATCCGGGCAAATTTCCAGAATAGGCTCATTTTTTTGTGTCCAAAATATGTACCACCTCCAAGCTCTGAGACTTGGCCATGTACTGGATAGCTGAAGGGAATGGGAGCATCTCAGAAAACTCAGATATGAGTGTGACCAGAAAATTCTAATGGAGAAACCCTGCTTTGGGCCTTTTGCTTACCAATTGTTCTGTTGCCCTGAATGTCCGGAACATCTTTGCCTCAGGCCACACCTTTGTAGAGCCAAAAGAAATAGTTTTCAAACAGAAATGAAAGGGCATCACCTCTGGCTCTTTGCTTAATTGCTTTGGAAAGGGATGTGTCTGAATCAGCTTTTTGGCCCTGTGTGAGGCTGCGGCTTAGATTTTTAGCACCTGATGGATCTAAAGAAAGATCCCATGTGTGCATCCAAAACCAAAATGGACAAAAGAGCATTCATTTTGGATGAAGTCTCTCACATTCCTCTGTAAGGTTCCTGACCTTCATCAAGTGAGAATAGTGATCATTTGGTTCAAATGTGTTCCTCAAAACCCTGCAGAGGATAGCCCATAAGTGCTTGATTTTTCTCATGACTCCAAATCACATAAAGACTCTAAGCCCCACAGTCAGTAGGCTTCAAATTGGAGAAGCAGTGCCATCTTAATGGCCGGCCAATTTGATCACTCCTGGTTCACTGGAAGGATGTCCAGGCCACCCTGATTTTAGGCAAATGAGGGGCAAGGGTGGTTATTTTTACACTGTCTTGGGCCGCACCCCTCATGGAAACCTCCAGCCAGAGGTTATGATGAGTGTGTATTTTGAAAAGATGAGTGACATGTGGGAGTGTTTTGGATTTAATTGTGGATATTTGTGTGGCAGTTGGAAGACATAACTGGGTCTACCTGGCCTTGAACTTTGGTGTGATTCCCCTTAGAGACTGAGTTCAGAATCTGACCTCAGAAAAGTATTGCCATGTATTGTGTTGGGATTAAAGAGGCCATGTATGAGTGTCACCCTTGGAAACTGAGATCTAGCGCCAGAGTGGCTTTGCACAGAGAACTGGGAATCTCAGCCAAGGTATCACATGATTTCATTTGAAAGCATTGGCAGCCATATTTGAGAGTCAAAACACACATGGACCTCACATTGTAGACCTCAATGGGCCTGGCTAAATGTGACCTTTTGTCCACTCTTTGAGAAGCCTTGCCTGTGAGGGTTCTCCAGAGCTTTCATTGAAATAATCTTCCTCTCCATTTAATGGTTCCTGAATAAATTGAAACCCACAGTGCCTCCAACTTCATCCTTGAAAAATTTCTAGATAAATACCGTGAATTTTTTGAAATTCCCACGACTATGTTGCACTAGAGAACCTTTGGATGTCCTGCTGCTGATCATGGATGTACCTGACAGTGCCTTGCTTGACTGGGTTTTATGAAAATGGTGTAGAACAGAGGTCCCAGTAAGTTGCAGCCTCCTGAGAAGTGGGCCTAGAGTTGTGGTGGGCAGGAGTGTGATAAAACTTCTGTGTTGGAGCAATTTGGATCTTCCATTGGCTTACAAATGGCTTGTGGCTTACATGCTGCAGCCAGCAGACCCTTATAAGTAAAGGCATCTTGTTATATGGAGAGGATTCAGGGCAATGTTCAGAATCAGGTTGCTATGGACAAGGATGCAATGGGGCAAGCTTTGAGGGATAGAAGATTGGTTGGTGCATTTTTCTGCTGTCCCTGACCCACCACACGTGACAGAACTCCCTCCAGCACTGTGTCCCAGTTGAACTCCTTCTATTTTATGAAGCAAATACCAAACTACCAGTGCAGCAGCAAAAACCCCACAAAAAGTGTAGGAGGGCCAAATGGCTTCACAGTTCAACGGGGAGACACTTAGACCCCAGAGGCCACAGTTTACTTAAAAAGAAAAATATCAGCACTGCTGCCTCATGTTCATTGAAAAATCAGAAACAATGTCTTCCAGGTCTCATAGATGCAGACCCAGCTTTGATGGTCTCACTACAAAGAAAGCCAAATCTCCTGAAAACAACATATATTTCAAGTGCCCTATCTCAGAGGCAGTTTCTCAAAAAGCTTTTAGGCCAGCAGAGCTCCATGTTTGTGGAGTGTTTACCCTATCCCTTGCTTTTGGAAACTCCTCTACAACCTCCAAGGTTGTGAACTCCTGAGCATTTTCCATTCCAGATATGTGTTCACTGATTTTCTAACTCTTCTCCTCTAATTGTGTCTTACTTGGGGTGAAGGTAATGTCAAGGCATTGTTCTGGATGAGAGTGGGAGGATATTTGTGCAGCATATATATGCATACAAATTGGATTCATTTTCCAAATTTCATTTTGAAATATTGAATCCCTGACACTAACCCATACCTAATAGACTCAGACAACTCATCCTAATATGATAGAGAAAAATAAGGCAAACCTATAGAAATACAAGCAGTTCATTGGAGGCATGTTGTATAGTTGGACTTGCGTTTTGCATTATATAAGGTAAAAGTTATAAATCTAGTCAATTTTTAATCGAAGAAGTTCTCCATGAGTTTTTAAACTTAAAAAATACGAGAATTCTTGTTTCCCTTTCTCTTTAGCCTATTCACACTTGTATATTTATATGCACATATAGAATCCTACCAGGTATCACACGTACATTTTTGAGGTGGCTGACTTGGCATATACAAACTGTTAGAAGAGTTCACTCCTCCTAAACGCTGTTGGAACTGAAAATTCAACCTATAGGGGAGCTTCCTAGTAGAAGAACATTATGCATAAATTCATGTACAGTAAAATAAATATTTTTGCATCTGTGGATGATATATATTTACTGATGAATTTCGATTGGCATATATATTGCTACTATTAAATGTATGTGAGTGTTTTTTTTTTGTGTGTGTGTATAATATATCTGTACACTCTGCAGATGTTTCAAAATATAAAATATATGTGTCTAATGTAAACCCTCTAAATTCATTCATGTTCATGTATGTGGATTTATAATCAACTTTTCACAAGATTATAATCAGAAATATTCATCCACCTGAAATACATAATTGTTTCCTAGTACTGAAAACTAACTTCAGTGAATGGGGCATACAAATCCTCATTATTCTACAGAAACTGACCCAGTCTAACATCAATGCAAGTAGACTCCTATGGGACATGATATGTAATTTGACGTTCATATGTATTCAACAATGGTACATTATTATTTCTTCAGTTTTTGCACATTTTAAGTTATACACTTCATCCACAAGTTGACAAATTTATAGGCATTTGTTTCAAATTTAATCACTTCTTGCTTCAGAACACAAGTATTGTCAGGGTTTCTTGACAGGTCTTTTCATGAGACTTCTTTCCAAACACATTATTTTAGATTTCCAAATCACTTTTGAAGCAAAACTCACACACTCTTCATGATAAACCAAACCACTAATATTTCCATGAGATATATAACTGGTTGGAATGAATGATTGTATATCAATATATGATTTCCTGTAATTTTTCAGATATCAATTCAATTCATTATTTAAAGTTCAAAAAAGTTATATTATTTAGTCACAGTATGTTCTATTCATGCTTTATCTCTATGTTCATAGACACAGGGTACACCTCTTTGTACCCCCAATTCTAATTTAAAATATTCAATATATTGCTCCCAGAAATGGTGAAAGAAATACTCATGTCACCTCATTATCACAGTAATATTCTGGACAAAAAATGGAAAGGTCACTCTTATGATTGTACCAAAGCCTAAATGGAAAGTGAACATAGATTACTAAAAACATCCATGTCCAGGTTGCCTAATGCTATCAATTGTCAATCCTGTTGGTGACTACATATTTGTTTCTATCTAATTTATATATTCAAACTCAACCCTGTTGAAAATGACTAATTCTATCACTCACTTTATACTTTGCCTGATTTTGTAATGATTCTATTGATATCTGCTTTTCTACATATTTTCCCCAGTTCATCATAGTGACTGACTCTTCATATGTACTGACATCTACATTCACTCCATAACCGAAACCCTACTGGTAAAGAACTTTTGGTCCAAATCCTATACTCACTCTTCTTCCTAAAGCTATCGACTATCTTCCTAATCCTAACGATTATCACTTTTTGCCTGGATGTTCTCTTCTAAATTCAATCATCATAGGTACAAGGTCCTACTCCCTTGTATATCGAATTATCTGAGACATCTTTGCAGAACATAATTCAAAGCTAAGTATCCCAATCAAGGGGAAAACCCTTCTGGGCTTCAAATCATACCTAGATTTTTGTTTTCATACTTTTATTTCACATCTATATTCTTGTAAATATCACAGGTTCCCAATACCATTATTCATCACACAGAATGATTCATAACCCAAATCAAACCTGTTATTAACCCTAAGCGCACACTGTTCCCTCAATCTCATTTTACAGAAAAGCAGGGACAGAGTGGTTCTTACAATACAGGAAATTATGGGATCTTCCACCTGCTGAGAACCTGAAAGGTTCATGCAGAAATGATACCTGGAGAAGTTGTAGGCAGGTATGAAGGACCTGAGTGAGCAAAAGTCATCTTCCATGGCAAATAACCTGGTCAGGATGAAGGGATGTGTCTGAATCAGCTTCTCTCTTTTTATTGTAGAGAAGATGGACCAAACCAGGCCTGTGTGGAGAGCTGTTCCTGGGTGCCTATGGTTGATATACCATTCTACCTTGTGAAAGTGTCACAGGAAGTAGGGGAAGCCTCCATCTCATGGGACCCTTGGAAGCAAAAGTTAGGACAAAGTGGTTGCCAAGGCAGTGACCTCATTCAGTTCCAAAGAATGTGACATACCTCATTTCCTTGGTGATGGAACTCTCTGAAATTTGTATCCAAGAAGCCAGGCACCCAGAGGCAGTCCCAGTCCCAGTCCCAGTGGGCTCACTTGTTTGGATTTACCAAGGACAGAGTCAGTTTTCTTGGTACCTACTGATGTGAGGATTGCCTAATGCCAGGAGAACTCTAAAGAGGGACCTTTCCTGAGAAAGCAGGTAGTGGCTAACCACTTTTTCCTGACAACTACACAGAGTTGAACAAGGAAACAAGATCTGAGAGAAGACAGGCCATTTAGGGGGAACATAGTATGGCCCGCAGTCAGAGGAAACTCCGGATAGTCACAGACCTACTTGGGGTAAGGAGGTGCCTTTGTGGGAGTGGGTGTGGGTTTGTTGTTTTGTCTCATGTTCTGAGAATAGGTAGGAAAGGCGGTTTGTTTGGTTTGTAGTGGACAGTTTCTAGTAAGTTGTTTGACAAGGCGAGTGTTTCTGTTTCGGTGTATCCCAATGTGTCCGTTGTTGTAGACATTAAAAAGAGAATGCATTAATGGATGTGTCCTGTCTAGTATAAGTCTTCCCATAATTCATCCTGCCCAATATATGAATGGACTGCAGCTTGTCTTATCGATGTGCAACACCTACTATCTTTCTTAGTTGCTGTTTTCTTCCTGAATTCTGGCCACTCTCCAGAATAGGCTAATGGTTTTGTGTCCAAAATATGTACCACCTCCAGGCTCTGTGACATGTCCATGTAATGGATAGCTGAAGAGAATGGCGAGCATCTCAGAAAACTCAGATATCAGTGTGACCAGGAAAGTCTCAGTGCAGAAACCCTGCTTTGGGCAATTTGCTTACTAATTGTTGTGTTGCACTGAATGTCAGGAAGGTCTTTGCCTCAGGCCACGCCTTTGTGAAACCTGAAGAAAACAGTTTTCAAATACAAATGAATGGGCATCACCTGTGGCTTCTGGCTTCATTGCTTTGAGAATGGATGTGTCTGAATCAGCCTCTTGGCCATGTGTGTGGCTGTGACTTAGATTCTCAACACCTGATGAATCTAAAAAATGATCCCATGCGTGCATCCAAAAACCATAAGGGCAAAAAATCATTCATTGTGGATGAAGTGTCTTGCCTTCCTCTGTTAGGTTCCTGAACTCCATCTAGTGAGAATAGGGATTCTTTGGGTCAAATGAGTTCTTCAAATCTCTGCAGAGGTGTTTGGGTTTTCGAATAACTTTAAATCACATAAAGAATCTATTCCTGAAATCAATAGGCCTCAAATTGGAGAAACACAGAAGAATTAACGGCAGGCTTATTTGATCATTGCTGGTTCACAGAAACGGTGTCCAGGCCACCCTGACTTTAGGCAAATGAGGGGAAAACGAGCTGATTTTGGACACTGTCTTGGGCTGCGCCCCTCATGGAAACCTCCACCCAGAGGTTAAGATGATTGACTATATGGAATAAGATGAAGGCCATGTGGGAGTGTTTCGGTTTTAATTTTGGTCATTTGTGTGGCATTGGAAAAAATGACTGGGTCCACGTGGGCTTGAACTCTGGTGTGATTCCCCTTAGAGACTGGGTTTTAGAACTGAACTCAGAGAAGCATTGCCATGAATTTTGTTAGGATTTCAAGAGGCCACGCATGAAAGTCGCTCTTGGAAACTGAGACCTAGGCCCCGGGTGGATTTCCACAGTGGCCTGGGAATCTCAGCAAGGATATCACATGATTTTATTCTTAAAGAAATAGCATCCATAGTTGAGAGTCAAACACACATGGACCTCACATTGTAGACCTCAATGGGCCTGGCCTAATGTGACCTTTTGACCACTCTTTGGAAATCCTTGCCTGTGAGAGTTCTCCAGAGATTTCATTGAAATGAGCTTCCTCACCATTTAATGTTTGCTGAATGAATTGAAACCCACAGTGCCTCCAACTTCATTCTTGAAAAATGGCTAGATAAATACCATGAAATTTTTGAAATTTCTATGACCAGGTGGCACTGGAGAAACATTGGATGTCCTGTTGCTGATCATGAGTATACCAGACAGTGCCTTGATTTACGGAGTTTCATGAAAATGGTGTAGAATAGGATGGCAGTAAGTTGGAGCCTGCTGAGTAGTGGATCTAGAGCAGTGGTGGGGAGGTGTTTGATAAAACATCCGTGGTAGGGCCATGTGGATCTACCATTGGATTCCAAATGGCTTGTAACTTACGTGGTACAGCCAGCAGACCCTTATATGTAAAGGCATCTTGTTATATGCAGAGTTTTCAGAGGAAAATAAAGAATCAGGTTGATATGGACAAGGGGGCAATGGGGCAAGCTGTGAGACATTGAAGCTTATTTGGTGCATTCTCTAGCAGACCCTGACCCACCACACGTGACAGAACTCCCTCCAGCACTCTGTCCCAGATTAGCTCCTAGTATTTCGTTAAACACATACCAAACTCACAGTGCAGCAGCAAAAAACCCACAAAAAGTGGAGGAGGACCAAATGGCTTTACAGTCCACACGGGGAGAAACTTAGTCCCCAGTGGCCTCAGTTTACCTACAAAGAGTGGATTCAGCACTGCTTCATCTTGTTCATTGGATAATAAGAAACCATGTCCTCCAGGTCACATAGATGCAGACCCAGCTTTGATGGTCTCACTACAAAGGAAGACAAATCTCCTGAAAACAACATATATTTCAAGGGCGGAAGCTCAGAGGCAGTTTCTCAAGAAGTTTTTAGGCCAGCAGAGCTCCATATTTGTGGAGTGTTTACCCTGTCCCTTAGTTTTGCAAACTCCTCTACCACCTCCAAGGTTGTGAACTCCTGAGCATTTTACATTCCAGATATGTATTCACTGATTTTGTAACTCTTCTCCTCTAATTGTGTCTTACTTGGGGTGAAGGTAATGTCAAGGCATTCTTCTGAATGAGAGCGGGAGGATATTTGTGCAGCATATATTTACATACACATTGGATTCATTTTCCAATTTTCCATTCGAAATGCTGAATTCCTGACACTAAGCCATACCTAGTAGACTCAGACTATTCATCCTAATATAATGGGGAAAATTAACCCAACACAATAGAAATACAAGCACTTCAGAGGAGACATGTTGTAAAGTTGGACTTGACATTTGCATTATATAAGGTAGGAGTTATAGATGTATTCAAATTTTAATGGACATATTCTCCATGTGTTTTTAAACTTAACAAATATGTGAATTCTTGTTTCCCTTTTCTGTAGCCTATTCACACATGTATATATATATATATATATATATATATATATATATGCATATATAGAATCCTAGCAGGTATCACACGTACATTTTGTGAGGTGGCTGTCTTAGCAGATACAAATTGTGAGAAGAGTGAACTCCTCCTAAATGCTGTTGGAAATAAAAATTCAACCTATAGGAGACCGTCCTAGTCGAACAACGTTATACATAAAGTCATATTCAGTAAAATAAATATTTTTGCATTTCTGGATGACATATATTTACTGATGAATTTCGATTGGCATTTGTATTGGTACTTTTTAATGTCTGTGAGTGTTGTGTGTGTGTGTGTGTGTGTGTGTGTGTGTGTATAGATATATATATAGATATAGATATACTCTCCAAATTTTTCAAAATATGAAATATATGTGTCTAATATACACTCTCTAAATTCATTCATGTTCATGTATGTGGATTTATAATCAACTTTTCACAAGATTATAATCAGAAATATTCATGCACCTGAAATACATATTTGTTTCCTAGTACTGAAAACTAACTTCAGTGAATGGTGCATACATATCCTAATTATTCTACAGTAACTGACCCAGTCTAACATCAATGAAAGTAGACTCCTATGGGACATGATATGTAATTTGTCATTCATTTGTATTCGACACTGGTACATTATTGTTTCTTCAGTTTTTGCACATCATAGGATATACATTTCACCCACAAGTTCACAAATTAATAGGCATTTGTTTCACCTTTAATCACTTCTTGCTTCAGAACACATGTATTGTCAGGGTTTCTTGACTGGTCTATTCATGAGACTTCTTACCAAACACATTATTTTGAATTTCCATAATCATTTTGAAGCAAAACTCACAAACTCTTCATGATAAAAGAAAATACTAATATTTCCATTAGATAAATAACTGGTTGGAATTAATGATTGTATATCAATATACGATTTCCTTTAATTTTTCAGATATCAGTTCAATGCATTATTTAAAGTTCAAAAAAGTTATATTATTTATTCACAGTATGGTCTATTCATGCTTTTTCTCTATGTTCATACAAACAGGGTACACCTCTTTGTACAACCAATTCTAATTTTACATCTTCAATATATTGCTCCCAGAAATGGTGAAAGAAATACTCATGTCACCTCATTATCACAGTAATATTCTGGACAAAAAATGGAAAGGTCACACTTATGATTGTACCAAAGCCTAAATAGAAAGTGAACATGGATTTCTAAAAACATTCATGTCCAGGTTGCCTAATGCTGTCAATTGTCAATTCTATTGGTGACTACATATTTGTTTTTTCCTAATTTATATATTCAAACTCAACCCTGTTGAAAATGTCTAATTCTATCACTCACTTTATACTTTGCCTCATTTCATAATGTTTCTATTGATATCGGCTTTTCTACATATTTTCCCCAGTTCAACATACTGACTGGCTCTTCATATGTGTTGACATTTACATTCACTCTATAACCGAAAGTCTATTGCTAAAGAACTTTTGGTCCAAATCCTATACTCACTCTTCTTCCTAAACCTACCGACTATCTTCCTAATCTTACTGAATATCCCTTTTTGACTGGATGTTCTCTTCTAAATTCAATCATCCAATTTACAAGGTCCTATGCCATTGTATATCGAATTATCTGAGACAACTTTGCAGAACATAATTCAAAGCTAAGTATCCCAATCAAGGGCAAAACTATTCTGGGCTTCAAATCATACCTTGATTTCTGTTTTCATACTTATATTTCATCTCTATATTCTTGTAAATATTGCATGTTTCCAATACCATTATTCATCGCACAGAATCATTCCTAACCCAAATGAAACGTGTTTTTAACCCCAAGTATACACTGTTCCCTCAATCAATTTACAGAAGAGCAGGGACAGAGTGGTTCTTACAATACAGGAAAGTTGGGGGCCTTCCACCTGATGAGAACCTCAAATGTCCATGCACAAATGATACCTGGAGAAGTTGTAGGCAGGTATGAAGCACCAGAGAGAGCAAAAGTCCTCTTCCATGGAAAAGAACCTGGTCAGGATGAAGGGATGTGTCTGAATCTGCCTCTCTCTTCTTATTTTAGAGATGATGGACCAAACCAGGCATGAGTGGAGAGCTGTTCCCGGGTGCCAATGGTTGATATACATTCTACCTTATGAAAGTGTCACAGGAAGTAGGGGCAACCTCCATCTTATGTTACCCTTGGAAGCAACTGTTTGGACAAAGTGGGTGCCAAGGCAGGGACCTCATTCAGTTCCAAAGAATGTGACATACCTCATTTCCTTGGTGATGGAACTCTCTGAACTTGGTATCCAAGAAGCCAGGCACCCAGAGGCAGTCCAAGTCCCAGTCCCAGTGGGCTCACTTGTTTGGATTTACCAAGGACAGTCAGTTTTCTTGGTACCTAATGATGTGAGGATGGCCAAATGCCAGGAGAGCTGTGAAGATGGATCTTTCCTGAGAAAACAGGTAGTGTCTAACCACTTTTTCCTGACATCTTCACAGAGTTGGTCAATGAAACAAGATCTGACAGAAGACAGTCCATTTTGGGGGAACATAGTATGGCCCACCAGTCAGAGGACACTCCGGATAGTCACAGACCTACTTGGGGGAAGGAGGTGCCTTTGGGGGAGTGGGTGTGGGTTTGTTGTTTTGTCTCATGTTCTGAGAATAGATAGGAAAGGCGGTTTGTTTGGTTTGGAATGGACAGTTTCTAGTAAGTCATTTGACACGGCGAGTTTTTCTGTTTCTGTGTATCCCCCTGTGTTCGTTGTTGTAGACATTAGAAAAGAGAATGCATTAATGGGTGTGTCCTGTCTAGTATAAATCTTCCCATAATTCATCCTGCCCAATATATGAAAGGACTGCAGCTTGTCTTATCGATGTGCAACACCTGCTATCTTTCTAAGTTGTTGTTTTCTTTTTGAATTCTGGACACTTTCCAGAATAGGCTCATGGATTTGTGTCCAAAATATGTACCACCTCCAAGCTCTGTGAAATGGCCATGTACTGGATAGCTGAAGAGAATGGCGAGAATCTCAGAAAACTCAGATATCAGTGTGACCAGGAAAGTCTCAGTGCAGAAACCCTGCTTTGGGCCTTTTGCTTACTTATTGTTGTGTTGCACTGAATGTCAGGAAGGTCTTTGCCTCAGGCCACTCCTTTGTGAAGCCTGAAGAAAACAGTTTTCAAATGGAAATGAATGGGCTTCACCTGTGGCTCTTTGCTTAATTGCTTTGGAAAGGGATGTGTCTTTATCAGCCTCTTGGACCTGTGTGTGGCTGTGACTTAGATTCACAGAACCTGATGGATCTTAAGAATGATCCCATGTGAAATTCCAAAACCAAAATGGCAAAAATATCATTCATTGTGGATGAAGTCTCTTTCCTTCCTCTGTTAGGTTCCTGCACTCCATCAAATGAGAATAGGGATTCTTTGGGTCAAATGAGTTCTTCAAAGCCCTGCAGAGGTGCTTGTGTTTTCGCATGACTCTAAATCACCTAAAGAATCGATACCTAAAATCAGTAGGCATCAAATTGGAGAAACACAGAAGTATTAACGGCAGGCTTATTTGTTCACTCCTGGTTCACAGAAACGGTTTCCAGGCTACCATGACTTTAGGAAAATGAGGGGCAAACGAGCTGATTTTGGACACTGTCTTTGGCTGCTCCCCTCATGGAAACCTCCACCCAGAGGTTAAGAGGATTGACTATATGGAATAAGATGAGGGCCATGTGGGAGTGTTTTGATTTTAATTTTGGTCATTTGTGTGGCATTGGAAAAAATGACTGGGTCCACGTGGGCTTGAACTCTGGTGTGATTCCCCTTAGAGACTGGGATTTGGAACTGAACTCAGAGAAGCATTGGCATGAATTTTGTTGGGATTTTAAGAGGCCACGCATGAAAGTCGCTCTTGGAAACTGAGACCTAGGCCCTGGGTGGATTTCCACAGAGGCCTGGGAATTTCAGCAAGGATATCACATGATTTTATTCTTAAAGAAATGGCAGCCATAGTTTAGAGTCAAAACACACATGGACCTCACATTGTAGACCTCAATGGGCCTGGCCTAATGTGACCTTTTGTTCACTCTTTGGGAAGCCTTGCCTGTGAGGGTTCTCCAGAGATTTCATTGAAATGAGCTTCCTCACAATTTAATGTTTGCTGAATGAATTGAAACCCACAGTGCCTCCAACTTTATGCTTGAAAAATGGCTAAATAAATACCATGAAATTTTTTAATTTCCAATGACCAGGTGGCACTGGAGAAACATTGGATGTCCTGTTGCTGATCATGAGTATACCAGACAGTGCCTTGATTTACTGAGTTTCATAAAAATGGTGTAGAACAGAGATGCCAGTAAGTTGGAGTCTGCTGAGTAGTGGGTCTAGAGCAGTGGTGGAGAGGTGTTTGATAAAACATCCGTGGTAGTGCCATGTGGATCTACCATTGGATTCCAAATGGCTTGTAACTGATATGGTGCAGCCAGCAGACCCTTATATGTAAAGGCATCTTGTTATTGGAGAGTTTTCAGAGGAAAATTAAGAATCAGGTTGATATGGACATGGGGTCAATGGGGCAAGCTGTGAGAGATAGAAGCCTAGTTGGTGCATTCTCTTGCAGACCCTGACCCACCACACGTGACAGAACTCCCTCCAGCACTGTGTCCCAGTTTAGTTCCTAGTATTTCTGGAAACAAATACCAAACTCACAGTGCAGTAGCAAAAACACCACAAAAAGTGGAGGAGGACCAAATGGCTTCACAGTCCACACGGGGAGACACTTAGTACCCAGTGGTCTCACTTTACCTACAAAGAGAGGATTCAGCACTGCTTCATCTTGTTCATTGGAAAATAAGAAACCATGTCCTCCAGGTCACATAGATGCAGACCCAGCTTTGATGGTCTCACTACAAAGGAAGCCAAATCTCCTGAAAACAACATATATTTCAAGTACAGAATCTCAGAGGCAGTTTCTCAAAAAGTTTTTAGGCCAGCAGAGCTCCATGTTTGTGGAGTGTGTACCCTGTCCCTTAGTTTTGCAAACTCCTCTACCACCTCCAAGGTTGTGAACTCCTGAGCATTTTCCATTCCAGATATGTATTCACTGATTTTGTAACTCTTCTCCTCTAATTGTGTCTTACTTGGGGTGAAGGTAATGTCAAGGCATTCTTCTGGATGAGAGTGGGAGTATATTTGTGCAGCATATTTACATACACATTGGATTCATTTTCCAATTTTCCATTCGAAATGCTGAATTCCTGACACTAAGCCATACCTAGTAGACTCAGACTACTCATTCTAATACAATGGGGAAAATTAACCCAACACAATAGAAATACAAGCACTTCAGAGGAGACATGTTGTATAGTTGGACTTGACATTTGCATTATATAAGGTAGGAGTTATAAATCTAGTCAAATTTTAATGCAAATATTCTCCATGTGTTTTTAAACTTAACAAATATGTGAATTCTTGTTTCCCTTTTCAGTAGCCTATTCACACATGTATATTTATATGCATGTGTAGAATCCTACCAGGTGTCACACGTACATTTTTGTGAGATGGCTGTCTTGGCAGATACAAATTGTGAGAAGAGTTCACTCCTCCTAAATGCTGTTGGAAATGAAAATTCAACCTATAGGAGAGCGTCCTAGTAAAACAACATTATACATAAACTCATGTTCAGCAAAATAAAAATTTTTGCATCTGTGGATCATATATATTTACTGATCAATTTCGATTGGCATTTATATTGGTATTTTTTTAATGTCTGTGAATGTTGTGTGTGTGTGTGTGTGTGTGTGTGTGTGTGTGGATATAGATATAGATATAGATATAGATATAGATACAGATATACTCCCCAAATATTTCAAAATATGAAATATATATGTCTAATATACACTCTCTAAATTCATTCATGTTCATGTATGTGGATTTATAATCAACTTTTCACAAGATTATAATCAGAAATATTCATCCACCTGAAATATATATTTGTTTCCTAGTACTGAAAACTAACTTCAGTGAATGGTGCATACATATCCTAATTATTCTACAGTAACCGACCCAGTATAACATCAATGCAAGTAGACTCCTATGGGACATGGTATGTAATTTGTCATTCATTTGTATTCGACACTGGTACATTATTGTTTCTTCAGTTTTTGCACATCATAGGATATACATTTCATCCACAAGTTCACAAATTAATAGGCATTTGTTTCAACTTTAATCACTTCTTGCTTCAGAACACATGTATTGTCAGGGTTTCTTGAATGGTCTTTTCATGAGACTTCTTTCCAAACACATTATTTTGAATTTCCATAGTCATTTTGAAGCAAAACTCACATACTCTTCATGATAAACCAAAACACTAATATTTCTTTTAGATATATAACTGGTTGGAATGAATGATTGTATATCAATATACGATTTCCTTTAATTTTTCAGATATCAGTTCAATTCATTATTTAAAGTTCAAAAAAGTTATATTATTTATTCACAGTATGGTCTATTCATGCTTTTTCTCTATGTTCATAGAAACAGGGTACACCTCTTTGTACCCCCGATTCTGATTTTACATCTTCAATATATTGCTCTCAGAAATGGTGAAAGAATTACTCATGTCACCTCATTATCACAGTAATATTCTGGACAAAAAACGGAAAGGTCACACTTATGATTGTACCAAATCCTAAATGGAAAGTGAACATGGATTTCTAAAAACATCCATGTCCAGGTTGCCTAATGCTGTCAATTGTCAATCCTATTGGTGACTACATTTTTGTTTTTTCCTAATTTATATATTCAAACTCAATCCTATTGAAAATATCTAATTCTATCACTCACTTTATACTTTGCCTGATTTCGTAATGTTTCTATTGATCTCTGCTTTTCTACATATTTTCCCCAGTTCAACATAGTGACTGACTCTTCATATGTGCTGACATTTACATTCACTCTATAACCGAAAGTCTATTGCTAAAGAACTTTTGGTCCAAATCCTATACTCACTCTTCTTCCTAAACCTACCGACTATCTTCCTAATCCTACTGAATATCCCTTTTTGACTGGGTGCTCTCTTCTAAATTCAATCATACAATTTACAAGGTCCTATGCCATTGTATATCGAATTATCTGAGACATCTTTGCAGAACATAATTCAAAGCTAAGTATCCCAATCAAGGCCAGAACCCTTATGGGCTTCAAATCATACCTAGATTTCTGTTTTCATACTTATATTTCACATCTATATTTTGTAAGCATTGCAGGTTCCCAATACCATTATTCATTGCACAGAATCATTCGTAACCCATATCAAACCTGTTTTTAACCCCAATTATACACTGGTCCCTCAATCATCTTACAGAAGAGCAGGGACAGAGTGGTTCTTACAATACAGGAAAGTTGGGGATATTCCACCTGATGAGAACCTCAAAGGTCCATGCAGAAATGATACCTGGAGAAGTTGTAGGCAGGTATGAAGGACCTGAGAGAGCAAAAGTCATCTTCCATGGCAAATATCTTGGTCAGAAAGAAGGGATGTGTCTGAATCAGCCTCTCTCTTCTTATTGTAGAGAAGATGGACCAAACCAGGCCTGTGTGGAGAGCTGTTCCTGGGTGCCTATGGTTGATATACCATTCTCCCTTGTGAAAGTGTCACAGGAAGTAGGGGAAGCTTCCATCTCATGGGACCCTTGGAAGCAACAGTTAGGACAATGTGGTTGCCAAGGAAGTGACTCATTCAGTTCCAAAGAAAGTGACATACCTCATTTCCTTGGTGATGGAACTCTCTGAAATTTGTATCCAAGAGGCCAGGCACCCAGAGGCAGTCCCAGTCCCAGTCCCAGTGGGCTCACTTGTTTGGATTTACCAAGGACAGAGTCAGTTTTCTTGGTACCTACTGATGTGAGGATGGCCTAATGCCAAGAGAACTCTGAAGATGAACCTTTCCTGAGAAAGCAGGTAGTGGCTCACCACTTTTTCCTGAAAACTACAAATAGTTGAACAAGAAAACAAGATCTGAGAGAAGACAGGACATTTCGGGGGAACATAGTATGGCCCCCAGTCAGAGGACACTCCGGATAGTCACAGACCTACTTGGGGGAAGGAGGTGCCTTTGTGGGAGTGGGTGTGGTTTTGAGGTTTTGTCTCATGTTCTGAGAATAGGTAGGAAAGGCTGTTTGTTTGGTTTGGAGTGGACAGTTTCTAGTAAGTTGTTTGATCAGGTGAGTGTTTCTGTTTCGGTGTATCCCAATGTGTCCGTTGTTGTAGACATTAAAAAGAGAATGCATTAATGGAGGTGTCCTGTCTAGTATAAATCTTCCCATAATTCATCCTGCCCAATATATGAATGGACTGCAGCTTGTCTTATCGATGTGCAACACCTGCTATCTTTCTACGTTGCTGTTTTCTTCCTGAATTCTAGCCACTCTCCAGAATAGGCTCATGGTTTTGTGTCCAAAATATGTACCACCTCCAAGCTCTGTGACATGGCCATGTACTGGATAGCTGAAGAGAATGGCGAGCATCTCAGAAAACTCAGATATCAGTGGGACCAGGAAAGTCTCAGTGCAGAAACCGTGCTTTGGGCCTTTTGCTGACTTATTGTTGTGTTGCACTGAATGTCAGGAAGGTCTTTGCCTCAGGCCACCCCTTTGTGAAGCCTGAAGAAAACAGTTTTCAAATGGAAATGAATGGGCATCACCTGTGGCTTCTGGCTTCATTGCTTTGGGAAAGGATGTGTCTGAATCAGCCTCTTGGCCATGTGTGTGGCTGTGACTTAGATTCTCAGCACCTGATGAATCTAAAAATGATCCCCTGCGTGCATCCAAACCATAAGGGCAAAAAATCTTTCATTGTGGATGAATTCTCTTGCCTTCCTCTGTTAAAATCCTGAACTCCATAAGTGAGAATAGGGATTCTTTGGGTCAAATGAGTTCTTCAAATCTCTGCAGAGGTTCTTGGGTTTTCGAATAACTTTAAATCACATAAAGAATGTATTCCTGAAATCAGTAGGCCTCAAATTGGAGAAACACAGAAGAATTAACGGCAGGCTTATTTGATCATTCCTGGTTCACAGAAACGGTGTCCAGGCCACCCTGACTTTAGGCAAATGAGGGGCAAACGAGCTGATTTTGGACACTGTCTTGGGCTGCGCCCCTCATGGAAACCTCCAGCCAGAGGTTAAGATGAGTTACTATATGGAATAAGATGAGGGCCATGTGGGAGTGTTTCGGTTTTAATTTTGGTCACTTGTGTGACAGTTGGAAGAAATGACTGTGTCCACGTGGGCTTGAACTCTGGTGTGATTCCCCTTAGAGACTGGGTTTTGGAACTGAACTCAGAGAAGCATTGCCATGAATTTTGTTGGGATTTTAAGAGGCCACGCATGAAAGTCGCTCTTGGAAACTGAGACCTATGCCACGGGTGGATTTCCACAGAGGCCTGGGAAACTCAGCAAGGATATCACATGATTTTATTCTTAAAGAAATGGCAGCCATAGTTGAGAGTCAAAACACACATGGACCTCACATTGTAGACCTCAATGGGCCTGGCAAAATGTGACCTTTTGTCAACTCTTTGGGGAGCCTTGCCTTTTAGAGTTCTCCAGAGATTTCATTGAAATGAGCTTCCTCACCATTTAAAGTTTGCTGCATGAATTGAAACCCACAGAGCCTCCAACTTCATGCTTGAAAAATGGCTAGATAAATACCATGAAATGTTTGAAATTCCTATGACCAGGTGGCACTGGAGAAACATTGGATGTCCTGTTGCTGATTATGAGTATACCAGACAGTGCCCTGATTTACTGAGTTTCATGAAAATGGTGTAGAACAGAGATGCCAGTAAGTTGGAGCCTGCTGAGTAGTGGGTCTAGAGCAGTGGTGGGGAGGAATTTGATAAAACATCCGTGGTAGGGCCATGTGGATCTACCATTGAATTCCAAATGGCTTGTAACTGACATGGTGCAGCCAGCAGACCCTTAAATGTAAAGGCATCTTGTTATATGGAGAGTCTTCAGAGGAAAATGAAGAGTCAGGTTGATATGGACAAGGGGGCAATGGGCCAAGCTGTGAGAGATAGAAGCCAAGTTGGTGCATTCCCTTGCAGACCCTGACGAACCACACGTGACACAACTCCCTCCAGCACTGTATCCCAGTTTAGCTCCTAGTATTTCGTGAAACAAATACCAAACTAACAGTGCAGTAGCAAAAACACCACAAAAAGTGGAGGAGGACCAAATGGCTTCACAGTCCACAAGGGGAGACACTTAGTCTCCAGTGGCCTCAGTTAACCTACAAAGAGAGGATTCAGCACTGCTTCATCTAGTTCTTTGGAAAATAAGAAACCATGTCCTCCAGGTCACATAGATGCAGACCCAGCTCTCATAGTCTCACTACAAAGGAAGCCAAATCTCCTGAAAACAACATATATTTCAAGTGCGGAATCTCAGAGGAGTTTCTCAAAAAGTTTTTAGGCCAGCAGAGCTCCATGTTTGTGGAGTGTTTACCCTGTCCCTTAGTTTTGGAAACTTTTCTACCACCTCCAAGGTTGTGAACTCCTGAGCATTTTCCATTCCAGATATGTATTCACTGATTTTGTAACTCTTCTCCTCTAATTGTGTCTTACTTGGGGTGAAGGTGATGTCAAGGCATTCTTCTGGATGAGAGCGGGAGGATATTTGTGCAGCATATATTTACATACGCATTGGATTCATTTTCAAATTTTCCATTCGAAGTACTGAATCCCTGACACTAACCCATACCTGGTAGACTTAGACAGTTCATCCTAATATAATGGGGAAAATTAACCCAACACAATAGAAATACAAGCACTTCAGAGGAGACATGTTGTATAGGTGGACTTGACATTTGTATTATATAAGGTAGGAGTTATAAATCTAGTCAAATTTTAATTGAAATATTCTCCATGTGTTTTTAAACTTAACAAATATGTGAATTCTTGTTTCCCTTTTCTGTAGCCTATTCACACATGTATATTTATATGCATATATAGAATCCTACCAGGTATCACATGTACATTTTTGTGAGGTGGCTGTCTTGGCAGATACAAATTGTGAGAAGAGTTCACTCATCCTAAATGCTGTAGGAAATGAAAATTCAACCTATAGGAGAGCGTCCTAGTACAACAACATTATACATAAACTCATGTTCAGTAAAATAAATATGTTTGCATCTGTGGATGATATATATTTACTGATGAATTTCGATTGGCATTTATATTGGTACTTTTTAATGTCTGTGAGTGTTGTGTGTGTGTGCGTGTGTGTGTGTGTGTGTATATATATATATATATATATATATATATATATATATATATATAGATAGATAGATGTAGATATAGATATAGATATACTTTCCAAATTTTTCAAAATATGGAATATATGTGTCTAATATACACTCTCTAATTTCATTCATGTTCATGTATGTGGATTTGTAATCAACTTTTCACAAGATTATAATCAGAAATATTCATCCACTTGAAATACATATTTGTTTCCTAGTACTGAAAACTAACTTCAGTGAATTGTGCATACAAATCCTAATTATTCTACAGTAACTGACCCAGTCTAACATCAATGCAAGTAGACTCCTATGGGACATGATATGTAATTTGTCATTCATTTGTATTCGACACTGCTACATTATTGTTTCCTTGTTTCCTCAGTTTTTGCACATCATAGGATATACATTTCATCCACAAGTTCACAAATTAATAGGCATTTGTTTCAACTTTAATCACTTCTTGCTTCAGAACACATGTATTGTCAGGGTTTCTTGAATGGTCTTTTCATGAGACTTCTTTCCAAACACATTATATTGAATTTCCATAATCATTTTGAAGCAAAACTCACACACTCTTTATGATAAACCAAAACATTAATATTTCCATTAGATATATAACTGGTTGGAATGAATGATTGTATATCAATATACGACTTCCTTTAATTTTTCAGATATCAGTTCAATTCATTATTTAAAGTTCAAGAAAGTATTATTATTTATTCACAGTATGGTCTATTCATGCTTTTTCTCTATTTTCATAGAAACAGGGTACACCTCTTTCTACCCCCGATTCTATTTTACATCTTCAATATATTGCTCCCAGAAATGGTGAAAGAAATACTCATGTCACCTCATTATCACAGTAATATTCTGCACAAAAAATGGAAAGGTCACACTTATGATTGTACCAAAGCCTAAATGGAAAGTGAACATGGATTTCTAAAAACATCCATTTCCAGGTTGCCTAATGCTGTCAATTGTCAATCCTATTGGTGACTACATTTTTGTTTTTTCCTAGTTTATATATTCAAACTCAACCCTGTTGAAAATGTCTAATTCTATCACTCACTTTTACTTTGCCTGATTTCGTAATGTTTCTATTGATATCTGCTTTTCTACATATTTTACCCAGTTCAACATAGTGACTGACTCTTCATATGTGCTGAAATATACATTCACTCTATAACTGAAAGTCTATTGCTAAAGAATTTTTGGTCCAAATCCTATACTCACTCTTCTTAGGAAACCTACTGACTATCTTCCTAATCCTACTGAATATCCCTTTTTGACTAGATGTTCTCTTCTAAATTCAATCATCCAATGTACAAGGTCCTATGCCATCTATATCGAATTATCTGAGACAAATTTGCAGAACATAATTCAAAGTTCAGTATCCCAATCAAGGGCAGAACCCTTCTGGGCTTCAAATCATACTTAGATTTCTGTTTTCATACTTATATTTCACCTCAATATTCTTGTAAATATTTCAGGTTCCCAATACCATTATTCATCGCACAGAGTCATACGTAACCAAAATCAAAGCTGTTTTTAACCCCCAGTATACACTGTTCCCTCAATCATTTTACAGAAGAGCAGGGACAGAGTGGTTCTTACAATACAGGAGAGTTGGGGACCATCCACATGAAGAGAACCTCAAATGTCCATGCACAAATGATACCTGGAGAAGTTGTAAGCAGGTATGAAGCACCTGAGAGAGCAAAAGTCATCTTCCATGGCAAACAACCTGGTCAGGATGAAGGGATGTGTCTGAATAGGCCTCTCTCTTCTTATTGTAGAGAACATGGACCAAACCAGGCCTGGGTGGAGAGCTGTTCCCGGGTGCCAATGGTTGATATACATTCTACCTTATGAAAGTGTCACAGGAAGTAGGGGCAAACTCCATCTTATGTTACCCTTGGAAGCAACTGTTAGGACAAAGTGGTTGCCAAGGCAGTGAAATCATTCAGTTCCAAAGAATGTGACATACCTTAGTTCCTTGGTGATGGAACTCTCTGAACTTGGTATCCAAGAAGCCAGGCAGCCAGAGGCAGTCCCAGTCCCAGTCCCAGTGGGCTCACTTGTTTGGATTTACCAAGGACAGAGTCAGTTTTCTTGGTACCTAATAATGTGAGGAAGGCCAAATGCCAGGAGAGCTCTGAAGATGGACCTTTCCTGAGAAAACAGGTAGTGGCTAACCACTTTTTCCTGACTTCTTCACAGAGTTGTTCAAGGAAACAAGATCGGAGAGAAGACAGGACATTTCTGGGGAACATAGTATGGCCCACCAGTCAGAGGACACCCCAGATAGTCAGAGACCTACTTTGGGGAAGGAGGTGCCTTTGTGGGAGTGGGTGTGGGTTTGTTGTTTTGTCTCATGTTCTGAGAATAGATAGGAAAGTAGGTTTGTTTGGTTTGGAGTGGACAGTTTCTAGGAAGTCATTTGACACGGCGAGTGTTTCTGTTTCTGTGTATTCCACTGTGTCCATTGTTGTAGACATTAGAAATGAGAATGCATTAATGGATGTGTCCTGTCTAGTATAAATCTTCCCATAATTCATCCTGCCAATATATAAATGGACTGCAGCTTGTCTTATCGATGTGCAACATCTGCTATCTTTCTAAGTTGTTGTTTTCTTCCCGAATTCTGGCCACTCTCCAGAATAGGCTCATGGATTTGTGTCCAAAATGGTACCACCTCCAAGCTCTGTGACATGGCCACGTACTGGATAGCTGAAGAGAATGGCGAGCATCTCAGAAAACTCAGATATCAGTGTGACCAGGAAAGTCTCAGTGCAGAAAACCTGCTTTGGGCCTTTTGCTTACTTATTGTTGTGTTGCACTGAATGTCAGGAAGGTCTTTGCCTCAGGCCACCCCTTTGTGAAGCCTGAAGAAAACAGTTTTCAAATGGAAATGAATGCGCCTCCCCTGTGGCTCTTTCCTTAATTGCTTTGGAAAGGGATGTGTCTTTATCAGACTCTTGGACCTGTGTGTGGCTGTGACTTAGATTCTCAGCACCTGATGGATCTTAAGAATGATCCCATGTGAGCTTCCAAAACCAAAATGGCAAAAAATATCATTCATTGTGAATGAAGTCTCTTGCTTTCCTCTGTTAGGTTCCTGCACTCCATCAAATGAGAATAGGGATTCTTTGGGTCAAATGAGTTCTTCAATGCCCTGCAGAGGTGCTTGTGTTTTCGCATGACTCGAAATCACCTAAAGAATCGATACCTAAATTCAGTAGGCCTCAAATTGGAGAAACACAGAAGTATTAACGGCAGGCGTATTTGTTCACTCCTCATTCACAGAAACGGTTTCCAGGCTACCCTGACTTTAGGCAAATGAGGGGCAAACGAGCTGATTTTGGACACTGTCTTTGGCTGCGCCCCTAATGGAAACCTCAAGCCAGAGGTTAAGATGATTGACTATATGGAATAAGATGAGGGCCATGTGGGAGTGTTTTGGTTTTAATTTTGGTCATTTGTGTGGCATTGGAAAAAATGACTGGGTGTACGTGGGCTTGAAATCTGGTGTCATTCCCCTTAGAGACTGGGTTTTGGAACTGAACTCAGAGAAGCATTGCCATGAATTTTGTTGGGATTTTAAGAGGCCACGCATGAACGTCACTCTTGGAAACTGAGACCTAGGCCCCGGGTGCATTTCCACAGAGGCCTGGGAATTTCATCAAGGATATCACATGATTTTAATCTTAACGAAATGGCAGCCATAGTTGAGAGTCAAAACACACATGGAACTCGCATTGTAGACCTCAATGGTCCTTTCCTAATGTGACCTTTTTCCACTCTTTGGGAAGCCTTGCCTGTGAGAGTTCTCCAGAGAATTCATTGAAATGAGCTTCCTCACCATTTAATGTTTGCTGAATGAATGGAAACCCCCATTGCCTCCAACTTCATGCTTGAAAAATGGCTAGATAAATACCATGAGATTTTTGAAATTCCTATGACCAGGTGGCACTGGAGAAATATTGGATGTCCTGTTACTCTTCATGAGTATACAAGACAGTGCCTTGATTTACTGAGTTTCATGAAAATGGTGTAGAACAGAGATGCCAGTAAGTTGGAGCCTGCTGAGTAGTGGGTCTAGAGCAGTGGTGGGGAGGTGTTTGTTAAAACATCCTTGGTAGGGCCATGTGGATCTACCATTGGATTCCAAATGGCTTGTAACTGACATGGTGCAGCCAGCAGACCCTTATATGTAAAGGCATCTTGTTATATGGAGAGTTTTCAGAGGAAAATTAAGAATCAGGTTGATATGGACAAGGGGGCATTGGGGCAAGCTGTGAGAGATAGGAGCCTAGTTGGTGCATTCTCTTGCAGACCCTGACCCACCACACGTGACAGAACTCACTCCAGCACTGTGTCGCAGGTTAGCTCCTAGTATTTCGTGAAACAAATACCAAACTCACAGTGCAGCAGCAAAAACACCACAAAAAGTGGAGGAGGACCAAATGGCTTCACAGTCCACAGGGGAGATACTTAGTCCCCAGTGGCCTCAGTTTACCTACAAAGAGAGGATTCAGCACTGCTTCATCTTGTTCATTGGAAAATAAGAAACCATGTCCTCCAGGTCACATAGATGCAGACCCAGCTTTGATGGTCTCACTACAGAGGAAGCCAAATCTCCTGAAAACAACATATATTTCAAGTGCAGAAGCTCAGAGGCAGTTTCTCAAAAAGTTTTTAGGCCAGGAGAGCTCCATGTTTGTGGAGTGTTTACCCTGTTCCTTAGTTTTGGAAACTCCTCTACCACCTCCAAGGTTCTGAACTCCTGAGCATTTTCCATTCCAGATCTGTATTCACTGATTTTGTAACTCTTCTCCTCTAATTGTGTCTTACTTGGGTTGAAGGTAATGTCAAGGCATTCTTCTGGATGAGAGCGGGAGGATATTTGTGCAGCATATATTTACATACACATTGGATTCATTTTCCAATTTTCCATTCGAAGTATTGAATCCCTGACACTAACCCATACCGAGTAGACTCAGACTATTCATCCTAATATAATGGGGAAAATTAACCCAACACAATAGAAATACAAGCACTTCAGAGGAGACATGTTGTATTGTTGGATGTGACATTTGCATTATATTAGTTAGGAGATATAAATCTAGTCAAATTTTAATGGAAATATTCTCCATGTGTTTTTAAACTTAACAAATATGTGAATGCTTGTTTCCCTTTTCTGTAGCCTATTCACACAAGTATATTTATATGCATATATAGAATCCTACCAGGTATCACACGTACATTTTTGTGAGGTGGCTGTCTTGGCAGATACAAATTGTGAGAAGAGTTCACTCCTCCTAAATGCTGTTGGAAATGAAAATTCAACCTATAGGAGAGCGTCCGAGTAGAACAACATAATACATAAACTCATGTTCAGTAAAATAAATATGTTTGCATCTGTGGATGATATATATTTATTGATGAATTTCGATTCGCATTTATATTGGCACTTTTAATGTCTGTGAGTGTTGTGTGTGTGTGTGTGTGTGTGTGTGTGTGTGTGTGTAGATATAGATATAGATATACTCTCCAAAGTTTTCAAAATATGAAATATATATGTCTAATATACACTCTCTAAATTCATTCATGTTCATGTATGTGGATTTATAATCCACTTTTCACAACATTATAATCAGAAATATTCATCCACCTGAAATACATATTTGTTTCCTAGTACGGAAAACTAACTTCAGTGAATGGTGCATACAAATCCTAATTATTCTACAGTAACTGACCCAGCCTAACATCAATGCAAGTAGACTCCTATGGGACATGATATGTAATTTGTCATTCATTTGTATTCGACACTGGTACATTATTGTTTCTTCAGTTTTTGCACATCATAGGGTATACATTTCATCCACAAGTTCACAAATTAATAGGCATTTGTTTCAACTTTAATCACTTCTTGCTTCTGAACACATGTATTCTCAGGGTTTCTTGAATGGTCTTTTCATGAGACTTCTCTCCATACACATTATTTTCAATGTACATAATCATTTTTAAGCAAAACTCACACACTCTTCATGATAAACCAAAACACTAATATTTCCATTAGATATATAACTGGTTGGAATGAATGATTGTATATCAATATACGACTTCCTTTAATTTTTCAGATATCAGTTCAATGCATTATTTAAAGTTCAAAAAAGTATATTATTTATTCACAGTATGGTCTATTCATGCTTTTTCTCTATGTTCATAGAAACAGGGTACACCACTTTGTACCCCGATTCTTATTTTACATCTTCAATATATTGCTCCCAGAAATGGTGAAAGAAATACTCATGTCACCTCATTATCACAGTAATATTCTGGACAAAAATGGAAAGGTCACACTTATGATTGTACCAAATCCTAAATGCAAGGTGAACATGGATTTCTAAAAACATCCGTGTCCAGGTTGCCTAATGCTGTCAATTGTCAATCCTATTGGTGACAACATTTTTGTTTTTTCCTAATTTATATATTCAAACCCAACCCTGTTGAAAATGTCCAATTCTATCACTCACTTTATAATTTGCCTGATTTCGTAATGTTTCTATTGATATCTGCTTTTCTACATATTTTCCCCAGTTCAACATAGTGACTGACTCTTCATATGAGCTGACATTTACATTCACTCTATAACCAAAAGTGTATTGCTAAAGAACTTTTGGTCCAAATCCTATACTCACTCTTCTTCCAAAACCTACCGACTATCTTCCTAATCCTACTGAATATCCCTTTTTGACTGGATGTTCTCTTCTAAATTCAATCATCCATTGTACAAGGTCCTATGCCATTGTATATCGAATTATCTGAGACATCTTTGCAGAACATAATTCAAAGCTAAGTATCCCAATCAAGGGCAAAACCCTTCTGGGCTTCAAATCATACCTAGATTTCTCTTTTCATACTTATATATCACCTCTATATTCTTGTAAATATTGCAGGTTACCAATACCATTATTCATCGCACAGAATCGTTCGTAACCCAAATCAAACCTGTTTTTTACCCCAAGTATACACTGTTCCCTCAATCATTTTACAGAAGAGCAGGGACAGAGTGGTTCTTACAATACAGGAAAGTTGGGGACCTTCCACCTAATGAGAACCTCAAGTGTCCATGCAAAAATGATACCTGGAGAAGTTGTACGCAGGTATGAAGCAACTGAGAGAGCAAAAGTCATCTTCCATGGCAAACAACCTGGTCAGAATGAAGGGATGTTTCTGAATCTGCATCTCTCTTCTTATTGTAGAGAAGAGGGACCAAACCAGGCCTGAGTGGAAAGTTGTTCCCGGGTGCCAATGGTTGATATACATTCTACCTTATGAAAGTGTCACAGGAAGTAGGGGCAACCTCCATCTTATGTTACCCTTGGAAGCAACTGTTAGGACAAAGTGGTTGCCAAGGCAGTGACCTCATTCAGTTCCTGAAAGAAGTTACCTCACCTCACTTTTTTATATTTACTGATGAATTTCTATTGGCATTTATATTGGTACTTTATAATGTCTGTGAGTGTTGTGTGTGTGTGTGTGTGTATATTGATATAGATATAGATATAGATATAGATAGATATAGATATACTCTCCAAATTTTTGAAAATATGGAATATTTTTGTCTTATTTTGCACTTCCTAAATTTTTCATATTCATGAATGTGTATTTATAATCATCTTTTCTCAAGATTATTCTCAGAAACATTCATATACCCTACTAGACTCTGACTACTAATACTAATATAATTGAGAAAAATATCCCAAACAGAATAGAAATACAAGCATTTCAGAAGGGACATGGTGTATAGTTGGACTTGCCTTTTGCATGATATAAGGTAGGAGTTATAAATCTATTCAATTTGCTGAAATACTTTTCCATGTGTTATTTTTTTTTTGACACAAAACAAAATTTAAACTTCGAAAACTAAAAAAAATTGACACATCCTTAACCAAGCTAATGAAGAAAAAAAACCTCAAATTACTAAAATTAAGGATCGTAAAAGAACTTTTACAGAGTACACAACTAAAATACAGAGAATAATTGAAAACTAATTTGAAAATTTATACTCTAATAAATTAAAATACAATGATGACATCAATAAAATTTTAGAGATATACCCAAACTGAATTAGTAGGACATGAACAATTTAAACAAATCAATTTCAAGCAATGAAATAGAAGTTGCTGTCAACAGCCTACCAATCAAGCAAAGCCCAGGAACAGACAGATTCTCAGTCAAGTTCTACAAGACCTTCAAAGAAGCATTCATCACAATACTCCTCAAATTATTCCATAAAATAGAAAAGCATGGAACTCCTCCAAACTCATTTCATGAGGCTAGTATCACTCACATACCAAAATCAGACAAAGACACATCAAGGAAAGAAAACTTCAGAGCAATATTCCTGACAAACATATATACAAAAATTCTCAATAAAATTCTTTTTTTTAAGCCAAAGTTAATCAAAAGGGATAAAGAGGGACACTACACACTATTCCATGTGTTTTTAAAGTTAAGAAATATATGAATTCCTGTCTCCCTTTCTCTGTAGCCTATTAAGCACATGTATTTTTATATGCACAAATAGAATCCTACCTGGTTTCACACGTACATTCTTGTGAGGTGACTGACTTGGCAGATACTATTTGTGAGAAGAGATCACTCCTCCTAAATGCTGTTGGTACAGAAAATTCAACCCATGGGTGAGCTTCCTAGATGAACAACATTCTACATACATCCATGTTCAGTAAAATGAATATTTTGGGATATGCAGATGAGTTATTTTTCATGATGAATTTCGATTGACATATATATTGTGACATTATAATGTGTGTGTGTTTGTGTCTCTCTCTCTCTCTCTCTCTCTCTCTATATATATATATATATATATATATATATATATATAGTCTCCAGATTTTCCAAAATATGAAATATATGTCTTCTTATACACCGCCTGAATTCATTCATATTCATATATGTGGATTTATAATTAACTTTAACAAGTTTATTCTCAGAAATATACATCCACTGACATACATATTTGTTTCCTAGTACTGAAAACTAACTTCAGGGAAGGGTTCTTACAAATCCTAATATTTCTAGAGTAACTGACCAAGTTTAACATCAATGCAAATACATTCCTATTTGATATGATGTGTTTGTTAAAGTTCATTTTTATTCAAACTTGGTACGTTATTATTTATTCAGTTTATGGACATCATAAAATATATCCCTTCATTCACAAGTTCACAAATTTATAAATATTTGGTTCACTTTCAATCACTTCCTCCTTCGGAACACATATATTCCTTCATGTTTCTTGACGGGTCTTTTCACTGGACTTCTTTCTAAACACGTTATTTTCGATTGAATAATCATTTTTGAAGCAAAACTCACACACTATTCATGATAAACGGTAACCCTAATAATACCATTAGATATATAACTGGTTGGAATTAATGTACGTATATCAATATATGATTTCCTCTATATTTTCAGATATTAAAACAATCCATTATTTAAATTTGGAACCAGTCATATAATTTTTTCACAGTATGGTCTATTAATGCATCATCTCTATATTCATCAACACAGGGTAAACCTATTAGTATCCCCAGTACTAATTCATATGTTTTCAAAATATTGCTCCCAGAAAAGGTGGAAGAAATACTCATGTCACCTGATCTACATATACATATTATCACAGTAATATTCTGGACACAAAATGCAAAGGTCACCATTATGATTGCAATAAAGCCTCAATGGAATGTGAACATGGATTACTAAAAACATCCATGCCCAGTTTGCCTAATGCTCTCAAATGTCAATCCAATTGGTGACTACATTTTTGTTTCTTTTTAAGATTATGTATTCAACCTCAACCCTGTTGAAAATGTCTAATCCTATCACTCACGTTATACTTTGCCTGATTTCCTAATGTCTCTATTGATGTCTGCTTTCCTACATATTTTTTCCCAGTTCATCATTGTGCCCGACTTTTCACATATGGTGCCATTAATATTCACTCTCTAACCGAAACCTATTGCTAAAGAACTTTTGGTCCAAATCCTAGACTCACTCTTCCTCCTAAACCTACTGACTATCTTTCTAATCCTACACACTATCCCTTTTTCACTGGATGTTCTCTTCTACATTCAATCATCTGAGGTACAGGGTCTTATGCCATTGTATATCGATTTAACTGAGACCTCGGTGCAAAACATTACTCAAGCTAAGGATCCCAATCAAGGGCCCAAATCCTTCTGGGCTTAAAATATTACCTAGATTTCTGTTTTCATACTTATATTTTACCTCTATATTCTTTTAAATATCGCTGGTTCCCAATACCATTATTCATCCAGCAGAATGATTCCTAAGCCAAATGGAACATGCTATTAACCCTAACCATACAATGTTCCCTCAATCTCACTTTACAGAAGAGGAGGGATAAAGTTGATATTACAATACAGGAAGTTAGGAGATCTTCCACCTGCTGAGTACCTCAAAATCCATGCAGAAATAATCCCTGGAGAAGATGTTGGCAGCTATGAAAGACCTGAGAGAACAAAAGTCATATTCCATGGCAAAAAACATGGTCAGGATGAAAGGATGTGTCTGAGTCATCCTCTCTATTTTTAATGCAGGGAAGATGGACCAAAGCAGGCCTGTGTGGAGAGCTGTTCCCAGGTGACTATGGTTTCTATACCATTCTAACATGTGAATGTATCACAGGAAGTAGGGCAGCCTCCATGTCAGGAGACACTAGGACGCAACTGTTAGGACAAAGTGGTGGCCAAGACAGGGACCTCATTTATTTCCTGAAGGTAGTGACCTCACCTCATTTCCTTGGTGATGGAACTCTCTGAATTTTGTGATCCAGGAAGCCAGGCACCCAGAGCCAGTCCCAGTCCCAGTTGCAGTGGGCTCACTTGTTTGGATTCACTAAGGACAGAGTCAGTCTTTCTTGGTACCTACTGATGTAAGGGTTGCCAAATACCAAGAAAGCTCTGAAGAGGGGTCTTTCCTGAGAGGACAGGAATTGGCTCACCACTGCCTCCTGACAACTTCACAGAGTTGACCAAGGAGACCAGATGTGAGACAGAAAGGCCATTTCTGGGGAACATTATATGGCCTACCAGTCAGAGGACACTCCAGATAGTGACAGACCTACTTGTGGGAAAAAGTTGCATTTGTGGGTGTTGGTTTGTGTTTGTGGGTTTTTTCTCATGTTCTGAGAATAGGTAAAAAAGGAGGTTTGTTTGGTTTGGAGTGGACTGTTTCCAGTAAGTCATTTGACAAGGAGACTGTTTCTATGTCTGTGTATCCCACTGTATTTTTTCTTTGTAGATATTAGAAAAAAAACAGCTCATTGGTTGTGTCCTGTCTAGTAGAAAGCTTCCCAGCATGCATCCTTTCCAATTAATGAATGGACTGAGGCTTGCCTTATCCATGGGCAACACCGGCTATCTACCTAATTTTCCATTTTTTCATGAATTCTGGCCACTCTCAAGATTAGTATCATGTATTTTTGTACAAGATATGTACCACCTCCAAGCTCTGTGACATGGCCATGTACTGGATAGCTGAAGGGAATGGCGAGCATCTCAGAAAACTCATATATCAGAGTAACCAGGAAAGTCTCCGTGGAGAAACCCTGCTTGGGGCCTTTTGATTACCTATTGTTCTGTTGCTCTGAATGTCAGAAAGGTCTTTGCCTCAGGCCACCCCTTTGTGAAGCCTGAAGAAAACAGTTTTAAAATGGAAATGAATGGGCATCACCTGTGGCTCTTTGCTTCATAGCTTTGGAAATGGATGTGTCTGAATCAGCCTCTTGGCCCTGTGTGAGCCTGTGGTTTAGATTTTCAGCACCTGATGAATCTAAAGAAAGATCCCATGTGGGCATCCAAAACCTAAATGGAAAAAAGATCAGTGATTGTGGATGATGCCTCTCGCCTTCCTCTGTAAGATTCCTGACCTCCATCAAGTGAGAATAGGGATCATTTGTGTCAAATAAGTTCTTCAAAGGGCTGCAGAGGGGAGACAATAGGTGCTTGGGTTTTCTTATAACTCCAATTCACACTAAAAATCTATACCCCACAGTCAGTATGCCTCAAATTTGAGAAGTGGAGTAGTATTAACGGCAGGCCTATTTGATCACTTCTGTTTCACACTAACGTTGTCCAGGCCACCCTGACTTTAGGCAAATGAGGGGCAAGGGAGTTTATTTTTGACACTGTCTTGGGCTGTGCCCCTCATGGAAACCTCCAGCTAGAGGTTATGATTAGTGTCTATATAAAAGATGAAGAGGGCCGTGTGAGAGTGTTTTGGTTTTAATTGTCATCATTTGTGTAGCAATTGGAAGAGATGCCTGGGTCCACCTGGGCTTGAACTCTGTTGTGATTCCCCTTAGAGACTGAGTTGTGTAACTGACCTCAGAGAAGTATTGCCATGAATTGTGTTGGGATTTCAGGAGGCCACACATGAGATTCACCATTGGAATCTGAGATCTTGGCCCAGGGTGACTTTACACAGAGCACTGGGAATCTAAGCCAGGATATCACAAGATTTTATTCTGAAAGATTCCAGCCATAGTTGAGAGTCAAAACACACATGCAACTCACATTGTAGACCTCAATGGGCCTGGCTTCATGAGACCTTTTGCCCACTCTTTGTGAAGCCTTGCCTGTGAGAGTTCACCAGAGCTTTCATTGAAATGAGATTCCTAACCATTTATTGGTTCCTGTATAAATTGAATCCCACAGTGCCTCCAACTTCATTATTGAAAAATATCTAGATATATACCATGGATTTTTTGAAATTACCATGACCAGGTGGCACTGGAGAACATTTGGATGTCCTGTTGCTAATCATGATTGTACCAGACAGTGCCTTAATTGACTGTGTTTCATGAAAATGCTGTAGAACATAGATGCCAGTAAGTTGGAGCCTGCAGACTAGTGGGCATAAAGCAGTGGAGTGTAGGTGTGTGAAAAAACATCATTTGTGGGTCCACGTGGATCTGGCATTGGCTTAGAAATGACTTGTCACTGACATGGTACATCCAGCAGACCCTTCTATGTAAAGGCATCTTGTTATATGGAGAGGATTCCTGCCAATGATCAGAATAAGGGGGCTATTGTCGAGTTGAAAAGCTATGTGGGATTTAAGCCTCATTGGTGCATTTTACTGCAGACCCTCACCCACCACATATGAGAGTACATCCTCCAGCACTGTGTCCCAGTGGAACTCCTTGTATTTCGTGAAGCCAATACCAAACTCACAGTGCAGCAGTAAGAAACACCATGAAAGTGGAGCATGAACAAATGGCTTTACAGACAACAGGGTTAGATACTTAGACCCCAGTGGCCAAAGTTTACCTACAAATAGAGAATTCAGCACTGCTGCCTCATGTCCACTAGAAAATAAGGAACCATGTCATCCAGGTCACATAGATGGAGACCCAGCATTGATGGTCTCACTACAAAGGAAGCAAAAGCTCCTGACAAAAACATATTTCAACTGCCCAACCTCAGAGGCAGTTTCTCAAAAAGTCATTAGGCCAGCAGAGCTCCATGTTTGTGAAGTGTTTACCCTCTCCCTTTTTGTAAACTGTTCTACCTCCTACAAGTTTGTGAAGTTCTGAGCATTTTCCTTTCCACATATGTATTCACAGATTTTCTAACTCTTCTCCACTAATTGTGTCTTATTTGGGGCGAAGGTAATGTCAAAGCATTGTTCTGGCTGAGAGTGGGAAGATTTTTGTGTAGCACATATTTGCATACATATTAGATTCATTTTCCTATTTTCCATTTGAAATACTGAATCCCTGACACTAACCCATACCCTACTAGACTCTGACTACTAAACCTAATATGATGGAGAAAAAGAAACCTAACAGAATTGAAATACAGGCCTTTCATAGGAGGCATGGTGTATACCTGGACTTGCCTTCTGCTTTATCAATGGTATGTGTTATAAATCTAGTCAACTTTTCATTGTAATACTTCTCCATGAGTTTTTAAAGTTAACACATATGTAAATTTCTGTCTCCCTTTCTCTGTAGCCTATTCATCAAATGTATTTTTTATGCATTTTTAGAATTCTAACTGGTATCACATGTACATTCTTGTGAGATCGCTTATTTTCGAAGATACAAATTGTGATAAGAGATCGCTCCCTCTAAATACAGATGGAACTGGAATTTCCACCTATGGGTGAATTGCCTAGATGAACAATATTATGTATAAATAAATGTTCAGTAAAATGAATATTTTTGGATACGTGGATGATATATATTTCATGATGAATTTCGAATGGCATATATATTGCTACATTTTAATGTCTGTGTATGTGTGTATCTATCTATTTATCTATCTATCTATATAGATATAGATATCTACTCTTAAGATTTTCAAAATATGAAATATATGTGTCTTATTATACACTCCCTAAATAAACTCATGTGTGTGTATGTAGATTTATAATCAACTTTTCACAAAATTATTCTTAGAAATATTCATCCACCTTAAATACATATTTTTTCCTAGTACTGAAAAGTAAATTAAGTGAATGGTGTATACAATTCATAATATTTCTACAGTGACTGAACCAGTTTCACATCAATGTAAGTAGACACCTATGGGACCATGATGTGTATTTTGAAGTTCATTTTTATTCTGACATTGGTACATTACTATTTCTGCAGTTTATGGACATTATAGGATATATCCTTTCATCCACAATTTCACAAATTTATAGGCATTTGGTTCACTTTCAATCACTTCCTACTTCAGAACACATGTATTCCTCCATGTTTCTTGACTGTTCTTTTCATGAGATTCTTTCCAAACACAGTATTATTGATTTCCATAATCACTTTTGAAGCCAAACTCACACACTCTTCATGATAAACCATAACGCTAATATTACCATTAGATGTATAACTGGTTGGAATGAATGTATGTATATCAATATAAGATTTCCTATATATTTTCAGATATCAATTCAATCCATTATTTAACGTTTGAACCAGTTATATTATTTATTCACAGTATGGTCTATTAAGGCATCATCTCTATATTCGTAGACTGATGGTATACCTATTTGTATCCCCAATACTAATTTTTAAGTCTTTAAAATATTGCTTTCAGATATGGTGGAAGAAATACTGTAGTCACCTGATATACATATACATTTCATCACAGTAATATTCCTGAAACAAAATGCAAGGGTCACACTTATGATTGTATCAAAGCCTATATTGAAAGTGAGCATGTATTACTAACAACATCCATGCCCTGATTAACTAATGATCTCAAATACCATTCCTATTGGTGACTACATATTTGTTTCTTCCTAAGATTATATATTGAAACTGAACCCTGTTAAAAATGTCTTATCCTATCACTCACTTTGTACTTTGCCTTATTTCCTAATGTCTCTATTGATATCTGCTTTCCTACACATTTTCCCCAGTTTATCACTGTGACTGACTGTTCACATATGCTGACATTTACACTCACTCTCTAATCAAAACTCTATATCTAAAGAACATTTGGTCCAACTCCTCGACTCACTCAAATGGATTCTTCAAAGCCCTGCAGAGGGTAGCCCATAGTTGCTTGAGTTTTCTCATGACCCCAATTCACATAAAGAATCTATACCCCACAGAGAATAGGCCTCAAATTGGAGAAGTAGAGCAGTATTATTGGCAGGCCTATTTGATCACTGCTGCTTCACAGGAAGAGTTTCCATGCCACCCTGACTTTAGGCAAATGAGGGGCATGTGAGCTTATATTGGACACTGTCTTAAGCTGCGCCCTTCATGGAAACCTCCAGCCAGAGGTTATGATGAGTCTCTAAATTGAAGAAGATGAGGGCCATGTGGGAGTGTTTTGGTTTAATTGTGGTCATTTGTGTGGTGGTTGGAAGAGATGACTGGGTCCACCTGTGCTTGAACTCTGGAGTGATTCCCCTTAGAGACTGAGTTCTGGAACAGATCTCAGAGAAGTATTGGCATGAATTGTGTTGGGATTTTAGGAGGCCACGCATGAGAGTTGCCCTTGGAGACTGAGATCTAGGCCCAGGATAGCTTTCAAAGAGCACTGGGAATCTCAGCCAGGATATCACATGACTTTATTTGGAAAGACTTGGAAGCCATAGTTGAGAGTCAAAACAAACATGGCCCTCAATTGTAGACCTCAATGGGCCTGGCTTAATGTGACCTTTTGGCCACTCTTTGGGAAGCCTTGCCTCTGAGAGTTCTCCCGAGCTTTAATTGAAATGAGTTTCCTCACCATTTCATGGTTCCCGAATGAATTGAATGCCACAGTGCCTCCAAATTTATCTTTGAAAATTGGCTAGATAAATACCATGAAATTTTTTAAATTCTTATGAACAGGTGGCACTGGAGAACCTTTGGATGTCTATTGCTGATCACGAGTGTACCAGACATTGCATTGATTGACTCGGTTTCATGAAAACGGTGAGAACAGAGATGCCAGAATGTTGAGGCCTGCTGACTAGTTGGCCTAGAGCAGTGGTGGGCAGGTGTATGATAAAACATCTGTCGTTGGGCCATGTGGATCTGCCATTGGCTTCCAAATGCCTTGTGACTGACATGGTGCAGCCAGCAGAACCATACAAGTTAAGGGACCTTATTATATGGAGAGGTTTCAGGGCAATATTCAGAATCAGGTTGATATGGACATGGGTGAAAGCTTTTGGGGATAGAAGCCTGGTTGGTGCATTCTCCTGCAGACCCTCACCCACTACACGTGAGAGAACTCTCTATAGCACTGTGTCCCAGTTTTTCTTTTTGTATTTTGTGAAGCCAATACCAAACTCCCAGTGCAGCAGTAAGAAACACCACGAAAAGTGAAGTATGACCAAATGGCTTCACAGACCACATGGTTAGACACTTAGACCCCAGTGGCCTCAGTTTACCTACAAAGAGAGAATTCAGAACTGCTGCCTCATGATCTATTGCAAATAAGGAACCATGTCATCCAGGTCACATAGATGCTGACGCAGCTTTGATGGTCTCACTACAAAGGAAGCGAAAGCTCCTGACAACAACAAATATTTCAAGGGCCCAAACTCAGAGGCAGTTTCTCAGAAATTAATTAGGCCACCAGAGCTCCATGTTTGTGAAGTGTTTACCCTTTACCTTACTTTTGGAAATTCCTCTACCACCTCCAAGGTTGTGAACTCCTGAGCATTTTCTTTTCCAGATATATATTCACAGATTTTCAAACTCTTCTCCACTAATTGTGTATTACTTGTGGTGAAGGAAATATCAAGGCATTTTTTTGGATGACAGTAGGAAGATTTTTGTCTAACAAATATTCGCATACACATTAGATTCATTTTCCTATTTTCCATTTGAAATACTGAATCCCTGACACTAACCCATACCCTACTAGACTCTGACTACTAATCCTAATATGATGGAGAAAAAGAAACCTAACAGAATAGAAATACAGGCCATTCATAGGTGGCATGGTGTATACTAGGACTTGCCTTCTGCTTTATCAAGTGTATGTGTTATAAATCTAGTCAACTTTTCATTGTAGTACTTCTCCATGAGTTTTTAAAGTTAACACATATGTAAATTTCTGTCTCCTTTTCTCTGTAGCCTATTCATCTCATGTATTTTATTATGCATATTTAGAATCCTACCTGGTATCACACATACATTCTTGTGAGCTCACTGTTTTTGGATGATACAAATTGTGAAAAGAGATCACTCCCCCTAAATACTGATGGAACTGAAAATTCAACAAATTGGTGAATTTCCTAGATGAACAACATTATACATAAATCCATGCTCAGTAAAAAGAATATTTTTGGATATGAGGATGATATATATTTCATGATGAATTTTGATTGGCATATATATTGCTACATTTTAATGTCTGTGTTTTTATCTTTATAAATATATATATATATATATATATATATATATATATATATATATATATATATATATTTATATATATATACTCTCCAGATTTTTCACAATATTAAATATATGTGTCTTATTATTCACTCCCTAAATACATTCATATTCATGTATGTGGATTTGTAATCAAATTTGCACAAGATTATTCTCAGAAAAATTCATCCACATAAAATACATATTTATTTTCCAGTACTGAATACAAACTTCGGTGAATTGTGCTTACAAATCCTAATATTTGCATGGTAACTGACCCAGTTTAACATTAATGCAAGTATAATCCTATGGGACATGATGTGTATTTTGAAGTTCATTTTTATTCAACATTGGTACATTACTATTTCTTCAGTTGATGGATATCATAGGATATAACTTTTCATCCACAAGTTCACAAATCTGTAGGCATTTGGTTCACTTTCAATTACTTCCTGCTTCAGAACATATGTATTCCTCCATGTTTCTTGACTGTTCTTTTCATGAGATTCTTTCCAAACACATTATTTTCGATTTCCATAATCATTTTTGAAGGAAAGAGGCGCCTTACTTACCCCCAGAAAGGTTCGTTGAGGTCTCCTTGTCCTGTGCTGCGTGATTCCCGGCCAATGCACCAAATGTAAGGTTCCGGCGAATGTTGGAGGAAGAGACCATCAAGAAACTGTGGCTCATGCAACAGTAAAAGGCGTTAATTGAGGATCCAATCCAGCATGCTGGGGCTACGTGCTCACTCAAGATGGGAGAGCATCCCAGAGCCCCGAGCAGGGGTTGAGCAGTGCTTAAGTACACTTTTTGGGCAGGGCGGGACTTTACATATATTACAGTCTCCTTTTAGAAATCATCATACACCACAGGAAAATCAAACAACAATTCCTAAACATGATTAGTTTATTTATTGGTGGGAACATGTAAGGCGGGAGTGATAGGTCAGTTCTAAAGCGGGGTACACATTCAAAATGATTGGTTTAGGCCCTGCAATGCCTCTGTGCCAGGCCTCACAGGGTCCTAGGTTATTAAAAAACCAGGCGGTCAGGGGGAATATTTACTGGGTAGTCCGGGAATTGTCCTACAAGCTACAGGAATTTCAGGTTTTGCGTGTAGCATAGGAACTTAACAATACCTGGTCCTTTACATTTTAACTCAAGCCTTGCTGCTTAAAAACTTTACAACACCCGGTCTTTTACACTTTAACTTTTACACTTTAATTTCAATTTCTTTTACCCTTACAGATCACTCCTGGTGCACAAGAAGGGTGTCCAAGCCACCCTGACTTTAGGCAAATGAGGGCCAAGGGAGCTTATTTTGGACACTGTCTTGGGCTGTGCCCCTCATGGAAACCTCCAGCCAGATGTTATGATGAGTGCCTTTATGGAAGAAGAGGAGGGCAATGTGGGATTGTTTTGGTATTAATTGTGGTCATTTGTGTGACGGTTGGAAGAGATGACAGGGTCCACCTGGGCTTGAAGTCTGGTGTGAATCCCCTTAGAGACTGAGTTCTGGAACTGACCTCAGAGAAGTATTGCATGAATTGTGTTGAAATTTTAGGAGGCCACGCATGAGAGTCGCTCTTATAAACTGAGATCAAGGCCCAGGGTGGCTTTCCACAGAGCACTGGGAATATCAGCCAAGATATCCCATGATTTTATTCTTAAAGACTTGGTAGCCATAGTTGAGAGTCAAAACACACATGGAACTCACAACGTATACCTCAATGGGCCTGACTATATTTGACCTTTTGGCCACTCTTTGGGAAGCCTTGCCTATGAGAGTTCTCCAGAGTTTCATTGAAATGAGCTTCCTCAACATTTAGTGGTTCTTGAAACCCACAGTGCCTCCAACTTCATCCTTGAAAAATGGCTAGATAAATACCATGAAATTTTTGAAAATCCCATGACCAGGTGGAACTGGAGAATCTTTGGGTGTCCTGTTGCTGATCATGAGTATACTAGAGGGTGCCTTGATTGACTGGGTTTCATAAAAATAATGTAGAAAAAAGATGCCAGTAAGTTGGAGCCTGCTGAGTAGTGGGCCTAGAGCAGCGGTGGGCAGGTGTGCAGGTGTGTGATAAAACATCTGTGGTAGGTCCATGTGGTTTGGCCATTGGCTACCAAATGGCTTGTGAAGGACATGGTGCAGCCAGCAGACCCTTATTTGTAAAGGCATTTTGATATATGGAGAGGTTTCAGGGCAATTTTCAGAATCAGGTTGACATGGTCAATGGTGCAAGCTATGTGGGAAAGAAGCCTGGTTGGTGCATTCTCCTGCAGACCGTGACCCACCACAGTGACAGAACTCTCTCCAGCACTGTGTCCCAGTTGAAATTGTTGTATTTCATGAAGCAAATACCAAAGTCCCAGTGTAGCAGCAAGAACCACAACAGAAAGTGGAAGAGGACCAAATGGCTTCACAGTCCACACGGGGTGACACTTAGCCCCCAGTGGCCACAGTTTACCTACAAAGAGAGAATTCAGCACTGCTGCCTCAGGTTCATTGGAAAATAAGAAACCATGTCCTCCAGGTCACATAGATGCAGACCCAGCTTTGATGGGCTCACTATAAAGGAAGCTAAAGCTCCTGACAACAACATATATTTCAAGTGCCCAACCTCAGAGGCAGTTTCTCAAGAAGTATTTAGGCCAGCAGAGCTCCATGTTTGTGGAGTGTTTACCATGTCCCTTACTTATGGAAACTGCTCTATCACCTCCAAGGTTGGGAACTCCTGAGCGTATTCCATTCCAGATATGTATTCACGTATTTTCTAACTCTTCTCCTCTAATTGTGTCTTACTTGTGGCAAAGGTAATGTCAAGGCATTGTTGTGGATGAAAGTGGGAAGATTTTTGTGTAGCACATATTTGCATACACATTGGATTCATTTTCCAATTTTCCATTCAAAATACTGAATCCCTGACACGAAACTATACCCTACTAGACTCTGACTACTATTCCTAATATGATGGAGAAAAATAACTCAAACAGAATAGAAATACAAGCAGTTCAGAAGAGGCATGGTGTATAGTTGGACTTGCCGTTTGCATTATGTAGGTTAGGTGTTATAAATCTAGTTAATTTTTAATTGAAATAGTTCTCCATGTGTTTTTAAAGTTAATGAATATGTGAATTCCTGTATCCATTTCTCTGTAGCCTATTCAGCACATGTATTTTTACATGCACATATAGAATCCTACCTGGTATCACATATACATTCTTGTGAGGTGGCTGACATGGCAGATACAAATTATGAGAAGAGATCACTCCTGCTAAATGCTGTTGGATCTTAAAATTCTACCTATGTGTGACCTTCCTAGTTGAACAACATTATTCATAAATCCATGTTCATTAAAATTAATATTTCGGGATCTATGGATGATATATATTTCACCATGAATTTCGATTGGCATATATATTGCCACTTTATAATGTCTGTGTGTGTTTTGTATATATATATATATATATATATATATATATATATATATATATATATATACTCTCCAGATTTTTCACAAAATGAAATATATGTGTCTTTTTATTCACTCCCTAAATACATTCATATTCATATATGTGGATTTGTAATCAACTTTGCACAAGATTATTCTCAGAAATATTCATCCACCTGAAATACTTATTTGTTTCCTAGTACTGAAAACAAACTTCAGTGAAAGGTGCATACAAATCCTAATATTTCTACAGTAACTTACCAAGTTTAACATCAATGCAAGTAGATTCCTATGGGACATGATTTGTATTTTGACGTTCATTTTTATTTAAAACTGGTACAGTACTATTTCTTCAGTTTATGCACATCCATGGATAAATTTTTCACCCAAAATTTCAAAATTAAAGACATTTGTTTCACTTTCAATCACTTCCTGCTTCCGAACACATGTAGTCCTCCAGGTTTTTCGACTGGTCGTTTCATGAGACTTCTTAACAAACACATTATTTTTGATTTCCATAATCACTTCATGATAAACCGTAACCCTAATATTACCATTAGACTTATAATTGGTTGTAATGAATGTATGTATACCAATATCAATATAAGATTTCCTGTATATTTTCAGAATCAATTTATTCTAATTCCAATTTCTAAAGTTGGATCCAGTTATATTATTTATTCACAGTACGATCTATTCATGCATCATCTCTATATTCATTGACACAGGGTACACCTATTTGTATACCCAATACTAATTTATGGCTTTTAAAAATATTGCTTCCCATAATGGTGGAAGAAATACTCATGTCACCTGATCTACATATACATTTTATCACAGTAATATTCTGGACAAAAATGCAAAGGTCACACTTATGATTGTACCAAACCCTAAATTGAAAGTGAGTATATATTACTAAAAACATCCTTGTCCAGGATGCCTAATTCTCCCAAGTGTCAATATTGTTGGGGACTATATATTTGTTTCTTCCTATGATTATATATTCAACCTCAACCCTGTTGAAAATGTCTAATCCTATCACGCATTTTATAATTTGTCTGATTTCCTAATGTCTCTATTGAGACCTGCTTTCCTACATATTTTCCCCAGTTCATCATTGTGACTGACTCTTCACATGTGCTGACATTTACATTCACTCTCTAAACGAAACCCTATTGCTAAAAAACTATTGGTCCAACTCGAAGACTCACTCTTCTTCCTAAACCTACTATCTTCCAAATCCTACCGACTATCCATTTTTGACTGGATGTCCTCTTTGACATTCAGGCATCTGAGGTGCAAGGTTTTATTCCATTGTGTATAGATTTATCTGAGACTAAAATGCAGAATGTAATTCAAAGCTAAATATCCCAAAGAAGGGCCCAATGCCCTTTCTGGCTTCAAATCGTAACTAGATTTATGTTTTCATACTTATATTTCAAATATATATTCTTATAAATTTTGCAGGTTCCCAATACCATTATTCATCCAGCAGAATGATTCCTAACACAAGTCAAATATGTTATTGACCCTAACCATACACTGTTCCCTCATTCTAAATTTACAGAGAGGAGGGACAGAGGTGGTCTTACAATACAGGAAAGTAGGGGATCTTCCACCTGCTGAGAACCTCAAAGTTCCATGCAGAAATGTTGACTGAAGAAGATGTAGGCAGCTATGAAGGACCTGAGAGAACAAAAGTCATGTTCAATGGCAAACAACCTGTTCAGGATGAAGGGTTCTGTCTGAATCAGCCTCTCACATCTTAATTTAGAGAAGATGGACCAAACCAGGCCTGTGTGGGTAGCTGTTTCTGGGTGCCTATGGTTGTATACCATTCTAAATTGTGAAAGTGTCACAGGAAGTAGGGGCAGCCTCCTTCTCATGTGACACTTGGAAGCCACTGGTAGGACAAAGTGGTTGCCAAGGCAGTGACCTCATTCAGTTCCTAAAGGAAGTGACCTCACCTCACTTCCTTGGTGATGGAAATCTCTGAACTTGGGATTCATGAAGCCAGGCACCCAGAGCCAGTCCCAGTCCCAGTCCCAGTGGTCTCACTTGTTTGGATTTACCAAGGACAGTGTCAGTCTTTCTTGGTACCTACTAATGTGAGGATGGCCAAATGCCAGGAAAGCTCTAAAGAGGGGTCATTCCTGAGAAAGCAGGTAGTTGCTCACCTCTGGGTCCTGACACCTGCACAGAGTTGGCCAAGGAGACCAGATCTGAGACAGATCAGGCCATTCCATGGGAATATAGTATGGCTCGCCAGTCGGAGGACACTCCGGATAGTCACAGAACTTCTTGGGGGAAGGAGGTGCCTTTGTGGGTATGGGGGTGGGTTTCTGGTTTTGTCTCATGTTCAGAGAATAGGTAGGCAAGGCGCTTTTTTTGGTGTGGAATGAACTGTTTCTAGTAAGTCATTTGACAAGGCGAGTGTTTCTATGTCTGTCTATCACACTGTGTCCGTGGTTGCAGATATTAGAAAAGAAAATGCATCAATGGATGTGTCCTGTCTAGTAGAAAGCTTCCCAGCATTCATCCTGTCCAATTTATGAATGGATTTCAGATTGCCTTTTCGATGGATAACACCTGCAATCTTCCTAAGTTTCAGTTTTCTTCTGGACTTCTGCCCCTCTCCAGAATAGGCTCATGGTTTTATGTCTAAGGTATGTACCACTTCCAAGCTCTGTGCCATTACCATGTACTGGATAGCTCAAAGGAATGGCGAGCATCTCTGAAAAATCAGATATTAGTGTGACCATTAAATCTCAGTGGAGAAACCCTGCTTTGGGCCTTTTGCTTACCTATTGTTCTGTTGCCCTGAATGTCAGGAAGTTCTTTGCCTCAGGCCACCCCTTTGTGAAGCCTGAAGAAAACAGTTTTCAAATGGAAATGAATGGGCAACACCTGTGGCTCTTTGCTTAATTGCTTTGGAAAGGGATGTGTCTGAATCAGCCTCTTGGCCCTGTGTTAGGCTGTAGCTTAGATTCTCAGCACCTGATGGATCTAAAGAAAGATCCCATGGGTGCATTAAAAACCAAAATGGCCAAAAGAGCAATCATTGTTTATGAAGACTCTCACCTTCCTCTCTAAGGTTCCTGACATCCATCAAGTGAGAATAGGGATCCTTTGTTTCAAAAGAGTTCTTCAAAGCCCTGCAGAGGCTATCCCATAGGTGCTTGGGTTTTCTCATGACCCCAATTTACATGAAGAATCTAAACCCTACAGTCAGTAGGCCTCAAATTGGAGAAGCCAAGCTGTATTAACGGCAGGCCGATTTGATCACTCCTGTTTCACAGTCAGGATTTCCAGGCCACACTGACTTTAGGCAAATGAGGGGCAAGGGAGGTTATTTTGGACACTGTCCTGTCCTGCGCCCCTCATGGAAACCTCCATCCAGAGGTAATGATGAGTGTCTATATGGAAGAAGAAAAGGGTTATGTGGGAGCGTTTTGTTTGGAATTGTGGTAATTTGTGTGGCACTTAGAAGAAAAGACTGGGTCCACCTGGGCTTGAACTCTGTTGTGATTCCTCTTAGAGAATGAATTCTGGAACTGACCTCCAGACAAGTATTTTCATGAATTGTGTTTGGTTTTTACTAGGCCATGCATGAGAGTCGCCCTTGGAACCTGAGATCTAGGTGCAGGGTGGCTTTCCCCAGAGCACTGGGAATCTCAGCCAGGATATCACATGATTTTATTCTGAAAGACTTTGCAGCCACAGTTGAGAGTCAAAACACACATGGACCTCACATTGTAGACCTCAATGGGCCTGGCGTCATGTGACCTTTTGGCCACACTTTGGGAAGTCTTGCCTTTGAGTGTTCTCTAGAGCTTTCATTGAAATGAGCTTCCTCAACATGTAATGGTTCCTGAATAAATTGAAACCCAAAGAGCCTCCAACTTCATCCTCGACAAATGGCTTGATAAATACCATGAAATTTTTGAAATTCCCATGACCAGGTGGCACTGGAGAACTTTTGGATATCCTGTTGCTGACCATCAGTGTACCAGACAGTGCCTTGACTGACTTTGTTTCATGAAAATTGTGTAGAACAGTGATGCCAGTAAGTTGGAGCCTGCTCATTAGTGGGCCTAGAGCAGTGATGTGAAGGTGTGTGATAAAACATGTGTGGTGGGGCCATGTTGATCTGACATTGGCTTGCAAATGCCTTGTGACTGACAGGGTACAGCAAGCAGACCCTTATATGTAAAGGCATCTTGTTATATGGATAGGTTTATGGGCAATGTTCAGAATCAGGTTGGCTACCTGGTACCACACGTACATTCTTGTGAGGTGGCTGACTTGGCAGATACAAATTGAGAGAAAAGATCACTCCTACTAAACCCCATTGAAACTGAATATTCAACATATGGGTGAGCTTTCTAGTTGAACAACATTATACATAAATCCATGTTCAGTAAAATGAATATTTTTAGATCTGTGGATAATATATATTATATGATGAATTTTGATTGACATATATATTGCTGCTTTTTTGTCTGTGTGTGTTTTGTGTGTGTGTGTGTGTGTATATATATATATATATATATATATATATATATATATACACACACTCTCCAGATATTTCAAAAAATGAAATATATGTGTCTCATATACACTCCCTAAATTCATTCATGTTCATGTATCTGGATTTATAATCAACTATTCACAAGATTATTCTCTGAAATATTCATGCACCTGAAATTTGCCTAATGCTCTCAAATATCAATCCTATTGGTGTCTACATATTTGTTTTTTCCTAAGATTATATATTCAAACTCAATCCTTTTCAAAATATCTAGTCCTGTCACTCACTTTGTAATTTCCCTGATTTCATAATGTCTCTAGTGATACCTGCTTTCCTACATATTTTCCCCAGTTCATCATTGTGACTGACTCTTCAACTGTGCTCACATTTACATTCACTCTCTAACTGAAACCGTATTGCTAAAGAACTTTTGTTCTAAATTCTATACTCACTCTTCTTCCTAAACCTACTGACTATCTTCCTAATCCTACCAACTATACCTTTTTCACTGGATGTTCTCTTCTACATTCAATCATCCAAGTAAATGTCGGGCAAGCTTCGGAGAAGGAGACGACCAACAGAGTACTCATGATACAGCAAAAGGTTTATTGGGTTTCCAGCATGCTGGGGCTCAGAGCTCACTTTAATAGAGCAGATAGCCCTGAGAATAGCTTAAGTAGAGTTTGTATACTTTCCCTGGAGAAGGCAGAGAGGGAAGTTTATTGATGGGTCACGACGAGTGGGCAGTTTGCATGCAACTGGGTGAGGGAGTACATTCTGTAGTTTGGCAGTTGGGGACAGCACATTTTGGGAACAAGTTTTGCAAGCATTTCTCAAGATTTCAACAGTTTTTTTTTAAGCATAGGGAAATACAGGAAGTGACAAGTACTTATTTTATTAACCTTTCATTCCTCACTTCTTCTTCTGGCTACTTTTAATCATAAAAATTATCATTGGGGGGTTTCACATTCTATGTCTCCTAGTGGGGTATTACCATAAGTTTAACTCGTCCAATTTGAGCCTGGAGAAAAGAAATTACACGGTTGAGAAAACAGGGTTTTATAGTTATCAATAATATGAGGATTATTATTGGACCGGCCAGGGTTGATAAAAACGTAGTTAACCAGGGGCACTGTGTGAACCAAGACTCAAACAACCCTTTTTGGGTCTCTCTCTCTCTTGTTGATGCTCTTTAATGTGTCTTTTTAATTTACTCATAGATTTTATTAAGACTCCAGTATGTTCGGCATAAAAACAACATTCTTCCCTCAATGCAGCACAAAGGCCCCCTTCTTTAATGAAGAGGAGGTCCAAACCTCAACTGTTCTGTAAAACAACTTCAGAGAGAGAGGTTAAAGTTTCATGCAAAGCTCTGATGGTGGTTTCTAATATCTTAGTTTTGGTCTATTGCTGCTTCTAATTGGGTCATTTATTGTGTCACATGGACAAGGGCAGTGGTTCCTGGGCCCACCCGTGCAGCAAATCCTATTCCTAATATGATGGCTAAAGTGAGGGATATATGCTCCCAGTGGAACCTGGTTGTATGTCCCCCTATTTGATCTTCAAATGAACCTGCTTCATAATAGAGCACTCTGGGAAACATCTGCACCATTACACGATTAATCACATCTGTTGACCATTTCATGAAAACATAAACAAGGTTTAAGTACATAGAATTATTCTGTTGTAAGGACGGACAAGGCAAGGCACCTAAGATAGCACTAAAGACAGGGAAACAGTCCTATTTGGTTGCAACTGGATTCAGAGGGCATTGCTTCTGTTGTAATCAATTAATCCCCTGAAACTCAAGTTTAGGTAGTTTCAGAATTTTGTACCCAACATGTAAGGGAAGGTGCTCAGAAGCTCACAGTCTTCAGAAGTTCAAAAACGCAGTATTTGTTCCTGTTTTTCACCTGTTCTGGGCAAGTTAACTTTTAAAGGACACCTGGGAGGGGGAGAGCTTTTTCTTCCCTTTCTTATTTTACCCCTGCCAGCTGTTACGATGGAGACCAGTTGGTAACTTCTTTATCTTAGAAATGTAGCCATCTCTGTGAATCCCCAGCTCAAGGACAGAGGCCTTGTTCACATATTTTGTGAAAAACTAGTAAAAGGGTGTCTACCTGAGAAGTGCTGATTTTTTTAGCCACTGGCCAAGTAGAACAGGGCAACACGAAAAGAGGAAGTTTATCTACATTGAACTCTTTTATAGGGACTCATTTGCTGAAAGTCCTAAAGTCAGCTATGGTGAAGACTTCTGGAGAAGGTCAGTTAAGACTTTTCTGTGGGCCTAGTGCAGAGGGGGAAGACGGGGAAGGTGGGCTGAGATCAGCTCCGTGGATCTGAGAATGAGGAAGGAGAGATGTAAAAGAATAATGGGAAACGGGTTTGAGATTTTCCTAGCAACAAAAACTTGAGCAGTAGAACAGGTAGAGCAGAGAGGATGATGGGAGTGAGTATCTCAAAACGCATATGAGGGACGTTTAATTATTAGTAAACTGTTTTCAGTGATGACAAACCAACTTTAAAGGCCATTTTTATTACATCTTAGATAGGGGACTGAGGGCTCTCCTCAGCTGGTTTGAGCTTTGGTTTAGCTGGTAAGAAGACCTGGCGGGACCCAGTGCGGGCACTGACAGGACAAGAGAGGAGTGAGTGGGTGGAGGGGTACTTCAGTAACTGCTGCCTCAGCAAGGAGGCAATGGTCTGAGAACCGGCAGAGGTTTGGGTTTTTGATCTAGTAATTGGAGGGGAGAAATCAGGTTGCTGAGGTGGGAGTGACAGCAGAGTGTCTGGAGCAGAAGGCTGAGGGTGAGGATCTATTGGAGAAGCATAGTTCAGGATGTGAGTGAAGGAGGGAAAAGGTCACGCAGAATTTGAGGATCTAGAGACCCCTCTGGGGGCCATCGGTTTTTCTTATCTAATTGGTAATATGGCCAATGATGTGTACTGAATTTGATGAGGAGTTTGGGTTCCATCAGGCAGCCCCTGTTTGCTCACATCCCCATGACTTACAGAAGAAGTCGGCTTTCCCCCCACACAGCCGTGACTGTGGCTTTGAGAGTCTGCCCGGCAAACATAGTAATCTAGGCTAGCCAACCTGCATCTGGCTTGCATGTCCCTTCATCCATAATGTTTGTTTCCATTATCTATGGTACAGAAGTAATTTAATGGAATTTTAGTGGTATCCTCTTCATCAGGGATATCCCAATAGGTAAGACCTATAGCCAGCTGACAAATGTCTGGGAGGAGTGATGGCCACCAGGTCCCTCAGGGGGCTGTATGCGAGATAGATTATACTTCTTTTCCAGTAGGATTTGTGATCAGCCATCACTGCTGAATGGGCTGATGTGGCTTAGGACTACTTGTGGCCAAGGAGAGAGTCCACAGACTTATCCACATGGCGAATACGCAATTTGAAGGTTTTACCAGTCTTTTCCAGTTTCCAGCCAGAGTCTGGACAGGGCGCAGACTTGAGATGAGAGGCATGGATCCAGAAATTGATTCGGTCTACCTTTACCACTGGAGGTGTTATAAGTAGCACCGGCTATGGTCCTTTCCAGCGGGGTTTCAAGCATGATAGCTGATGTCGTCTTACGTAGATGAAGTCTCTTACTTGATATCGATGTGGAGTCCCTTTGTCCCCAGTTTGATAGGCAGTGGCCAGCTGTTTACACAGGTATCACTGAGTTCTTTTTAGAGCTTTAAGTCTGTCAAGCAAGGGGGTGTGGATGGAATGGTTAGGTCTTTGAGTCGGGCTTAGGTCCCTTACTGCAGGAGGGCAACAATAGAGAATTTCACAGGGGCTAAGGTTACTCAAAGAAACAGAGGGAGTATTTCTTGCATGAAACATTGCATAAGGCAGGAGCATAGTCCAATCTTTTATGCTGTTCTCTAAGTTTAATTTTCTTAAGGTCTCTTTAATGGTTCAATTTATTCTATCTGCCTGTCCTGAACTCGGGTATCTATAAGCACAATATAACTTCCAATTAATTCCCTGGTTCCTGGCTAACCCCTGACTTACCTGGGCCATGAACACCGGTCCATTATCAGACCCTATTACCAGCTTAGCTTCCTCCAATGGTAAAGAGGCTGAGTCAGAAGCAGGGAAATCCATTTGAGGGTGTTGTGGGTTAGGGGACAAGGGCAGGGGATTAGTAAGGGAAGAAGAGTCCAGTAGAGTCAAATCTGTGACTCGGGGAGAACAGGGGGTGGAGGAGGAGGAGGTTGAGAGGGTTTGAGAGATCATGGGGGAAGGAGTAGGAGCAGAGGCAGGGGCAAGGAAAGGCTTCACCCATGGAGGAGGAGATTTGCAGATGTTCTGCCAAGTTAAGATATATGGCTGTTGATCCAGATGGCTATGTGTCCCCGGCTGAGATAATATCTCTGAATTTTTAAATTAGTGCGAAGTAGAAAGATCCTTCTAGGGGCCATCCGAATTCAAAGGTGGGCCATTCTGAGGCACAGAGATTCTGCCAGGTCCAGCATTTTACTAAAACAAGAAAGATTCTGAGCTCTTAAGCGGACTTTGTTCCAGTGATCAAGGGTCAGGGACAGAGGCATTGAACTGCTCTGTCCCATAATGAAAGGTACACAAACAGCAAAAGCAAGAACACATGACACAGATAAGACAAGACCATTAACACAGGCAATGGACGTCAAACACTGAAACCAGGAATGAGTAGCCGGCAAAACCTGATGGGATGACAATACCGAATCTGAAACAAAATATCACTGAGTTGAGGAGACTATTGTTCCTTAATTTCCCAAGTTTTCTGCGGCGTCCCTCAGGGAGGTGCCCTGTGTCTCCGTGAAACGTCTCTCAGCCACCTTCGGAGGGAGCTCAGGCTCTTCATCGCCAGAGATTTTGCCAAGCCCTAACATGAAACCTGAAACCAGAAAGAGGCGCCTTACTTGCTCCGAGAGGAGCCCATTGGGGTCTCTCGTCTGCCACTGCCAGAACTCGGTGGAACCTCAATATGTAAACGTCGGGCGAGTGTCGAAGGAAGAGACCACCAAGAGTCTGTCTCATGCAACAGCAATGGGTTTATTTGGGGTTCAGCATGCTGTGGCTCAGAACTCACTTAAATAGAGCAGAGAGCCCTGAGAACACCTTAAGCACAGCTTATATACTTTCCTTGGAGAGGGAAGAGAGGGAAGTTTACTAATGGGTGAGGGCATGTGGGCGGTTTGCATGACACTGAGTGAGGGAGTACATTCTGCAGTTTGGCAGTTGGGAACAGAACATTCTGGAAACAAGATTAGCAAACATTTCTCAAGAGTTCAACAGTGTTTTGTTAAGCATACAGAAAAACAGGAAGTGACAAGTACCTATTTTATTAACCTTTCACTACGGACTATCCCTTTTCGACTAGATGTTCCTTCTACATTAATTCATCCAAGGTACAAGGTCCTATGGCATTGTATATCGATTTAATTGAGACACCTCTGCAGAACGTAATTCAAGCTGCATATCCAAATCAAGAGCCCAATGCCCTTCTGGACTTCAAATCATACTTAGATTTCTGTTTTCATACATATATTTCACCTATATATTCTTATACACATAGCAAGTTCCCAATACCATTTTTCATCCAGCAGAATGATTTCTAACCCTAACCGAACATGTTATTAACCATAACCATACACTGTTCCCTCAATCTAACTTTACAGAAGAGCAGGGAAAGAGTTGATCTTACAATACTGAAATGTAGGGAATCTTCCACCTGCTGAGAACCTCAAAGGTCCATGCAGAAATGATCCCTGGAGAAGAGGTAGGCAGCTATGAAGGACCTGAGAGACCAAAAGTCATCTTCCATGGCAAACAACCTGGTCAGGATAAAAGGTTGTGTATGAATCAGCTTCTCTTCTTAACGTAGAGAAGTTGGACCAAACTAGGCCTGTGTGGAGATCTATTCCTGGGTGCCTATTGTTGATATAACATTCTAACTTGTGAAAGTGTCACAGAAAGTAGGGGCAGCCTCCGTATCATGGGACCCTTGAAAGCAACAGTTAGGACAAAGTGGTTGCCAAGACAGTGACCTCATTCAATTTCTGAAGGAAGGGACCTCACTTAACTTCCTTGGTGATGAAACTCTCTGAATTTGGGATCCAGGAAGCCAGGCACCCAGAGCCAGTCCCTGTCCCAGTCCCAGTGGTCTCACTTGTTTGGATTCAGCAAGGACAGAGTCAGTCTTTGTTGGTACCTACAGATGTGAGGAAGGCCAAATGAGAGGAAATCTCTGAAGCGGGGCTTTTCCTGAGAAAGCAGGTAGTGGCTCACCGCTGGCTACTGAGAACTTCACAGAGTTGGCCAAGGAGACCAGATCTGAGACAGGACAGGCCAATTTGGGGGAACATATTATGGCCCACAAGTCAGAGGACACTCTGGATAGTCACAGACCTACTTGGGGGAAGGAGGTGCCTTTGTGGGTGTGGTTGTGGGTTTGTGGTTTTGTCTCATTTTCCTAGAATAGGTATTAAAGTCGGTTTGTTTGGATTGAAGTTTAGTGTTTCTAGTAAGTCTTTTGACATGGCGAGTGTTTCTATATCTCAGTATTTCACTGTGTCCGTGGTTGTATGCATTAGAAAAGAGAATGTATCAATGGATGTGTCCTGTCTAGTAGAAAGCTTCTCAGCATTCAAATTGCCCCATTTATGAATGGACTGTAGCTTGCCCTATTGATGCGCAACACCTGCTATATTCCTAAGTTCCTGTTTTCTTTCTGAATTCTGGCCACTCTACAGAATAGGACCATGGTTTTTTGTTCACGATATGTACCACCTTCAAGCTCTGTGACTGGCCATGTACTGGATAGCTGAAAGAAATGGCAAGCATCTCAGAAAACTCAAGTATCAGTGTGACCAGGAAATTCTCAGTGGAGCAACCCTGCTTTGGACCATTTGCTTACCTATTGTTCTGTTTTCCTGAATTTCAGGAAGGTCTTTGACTCAGGCCACCCTTTTGTGAAGCCTGAAGAAAACAGTTTTCAAATGGAAATTATTGGGCATACATGTGGCTCTTTCCTTAACTGCTTTGAAAAGGGATGTGTCTGAATCAGCCCCTTGGCTCTGTATGAGGCAGTGGCTTAGATTCTCAGCACCTGAGGGATCTAAAGAAATTTCCCATGCGTGCATTCAAAACCAAAATGGCCAAAAGAGCAGTCATTGGCATGAAGTCTCTCGCCTTCCTCTGTAAGGTTCCTGACCTCCATCAAGTGAGAATAGGAATCCTTTGGGTCAAACGAGTTCTTCAAAACCTGCAGAGGCTAGCCCATAGGTGCTTGGGTTTTCTCATGACTCCAATTCACATAAAGAATCAATATCTGACAGTCAGTAGGCCTCAAATTGGACAAGCAGAACAGTATTAACATCAGGCCTATTTGATCACTCCTGGTTAACAGGAAGCGTGTCCAGGCCACCCTGACTTTAGGCAAATGAGGGGCAAGGTAGATTATTGTGGATACTGTCTTGGTCTGCGCCCCTCATGGAAACCTCCAGCCAGAGGTTATGATGAGTGTCTATATGGAAGGAGATGAGGGCCATATGGGAGTGTTTTGGTTTTAATTGTGGTCAATTGTGTGGTAGTTGGAAGAGATGACTGTGTCCACCGGAGCTTGAACTCTGGTGTGATTACCCTTAGAGACTGAGTTCTGGAACTGACCTCAGAGAAGTATTGCAAAAAATAGTGTTGGGATTTCAGGAGGTCACGCATGAGAATCACCCTTGTAATCTGAGATCTAGACCCAGGATGGCTTTCCACAGTGCTCGGGGATTCTGAGCCAGGATATCACATGATTTAATTCTTAAAGACTTGGGACCCTTAGTTGAGAATACAAACACACATGGATCTCACTTTGTATACCTCAATGGGCCTGGATTCATGTGACCTTTTGGCCACTCTTTGGGAAGCCTTCCCCGTGAGTGATCTCCAGAGCTTTCATTGAAATGAGCTTCCTCACCATTTAATGGTTCCTGAATTAATTGAAACCCACAGTGCCTCCAACTTCATCCTTGAAAAATGGCTAGAAAAATACCATGAAATTTTTGAAATTTCCATGACCAGGTGGCACTGGATAAACTTTGAATGTCGTGTTGCTGATCATGATGGTACCAAACTGTGCCTTGATTGACTGGGTTTCGTGAAAATGTTGTAGAACAGAGATGCCAGTAAGTTGGAGCCTGCTGAGTAGTGGGCATAGAGCAGTGGACTGTAGGTGTGTAAATAAATATTTTTGGTAGGATCACCTGGATTTTCCATTGGCTTCCAAAAGACTTGCGACTGACATGGTGCAGGCAGCTGACCCTTATATGTAAAGGCATCTTTTTATATGGAGAGGTTTCAGGGCAATGATCAGAATCAGGCTGCTATAGTCAAGTGGGAAAGCTATGTGGGATTAAAGCCTGGTTCGTACATTCTCTTGTCGACCATGACAAACCACACGTGACAGAACTCCCTCTATCATTGTGTCCCAGTTGAACTCCTTGTATTTCATGAATCTAATACGAAACTCCCAGTTCAGGAGTAAGAAACACCCTGAAAATTGGAGCATGACCAAATGGCTTCACAGACCACACGGGAAGACACTTAGCTCCCAGTGGCCACAGTTTACCTACAAAGAGAGAATTCAGAACTGCTGCCTCATTTTCATTAGAAAATAAGGAACCATGTCCTCCAGGTCACATAGATGCAGACCCAGATTTCATGGTGTCACTACAAACGAAACTAAATTTCCTGACAATTACAAATATTTCATGTGCCCAACCACAGAGGAAGTTTCTCAAGAAGTCTTTAGGCCAGCAGAGCTCCATGTTTGTGAAGTGTTTACCCTCTCCCTTACTTTTGGAAACTGTTCTTCTACTTCCAGTGTTGTGAACTTCTGAGCATTTTACATTTCTCATATGTATTCACAGATTTTCTAACTCCTCTCCTCTAATTGTGTCTTACTTGGAGTGATGGTTATGTCAAGCCATTGTTCTGGAAGAGAGTGGGAAGTTGTTCCTGTAGTACATGTTTGCATACACATTAGATTAATTTTTCTATTTTCCATTTGAAATACTGAATCCCTGTTACCAACCCATACCCTACTAGAATCTGACTACTAATCCTAATATGATGGAGAAAAAGAAACATAACTGAATAGAAATACAGTCCTTTCATAGGAAGCATGGTGTATACTTGTATTTGCCTTCTGCTTTATCAAGAGTATGTGTTTTAAATCTAGTCAACTTTTTATTATAATATTTCTTCATGAGTTTTTAAAGTTATCACATATGTAAATTCCTGTCTCCCTTTCTCTGTATCCTATTCAGCACATGTATTTTTTATGCACATATACTATCCTACCTGGTATCCCACGTACATTCTTGTGAGCTCACTGACATTGGAATATAAAAATTGTGAAAAGAGATGACTCCCCCTAAATACTGATTGAACTGAAAATTCAACCTATGGGTGAGCTTCCTAGTAAAAAACATTATACATAAATTCATGTTAAGTAAAATGAATATTTTTGGATATGTGGATGAATTATATTTTATGATGAATTTCAATTGGCATATATATTTCTACATATTAATTTGTGTGTGTGTATTTGTGTGTGTGTGTGTGTATATATATATATATATATATATATATATATATATATATATATATATATATATTCTCCAGAATTTCCAAAATATGAAATATATGTATCTTATTATTCACTCCCTAAATTCATTCGTATTCATGTATTTGGGTGTATAATCAACTTTACACAACATTATTCTAAGAAATACTCAACCACCTGAAATACATATTGGTTTCCTACTACTGAAAACTAAGTTCAGTGAATGGTGCTTACAAATCCTAATATTTCTACTGTAACTGACCCAGTTTAACATCAATGCAAATAGATTTCTATGGGACATGATGTGTATTTTGAAGTTCATTTTTATTAAACACTGGTACATTAAAATTTCTTCAGTTTATGTACATCATAGGATATATTTTTTTCATTCACAACTTCACAAATTTATAGGCATTTGGTTCACTTTCAATTACTTACTATTTCAGAACACATGTATTCCTCCATATTTCTCTACTGGTCTTTTCACTTGACTTCATTCTAAACACATTATTTTCGATTCCATTATCATTGTTCAAGCAAAACTCACTCTTCATGATAAACTGTAACCCTAATATTACCATTAGATATATAACAGGTTGGAATGAATGTATGTATATCAATATAAGATTTCATATATTTTTTTTCAGATGCAAATTCAATCCATTATTTAAAGTTGGAACCAGTTATATACTTTATTCACAATATGGTCTATTCATGCATCATCTGAATAATCATCAACACAGGGTACACCTTTTCGTATCCCCAGTACTAATTTATATGTTTTCAGGATATTGCTCCCCATAATGGTGGAAGAAAGACTCATGTCACCTGATCTACATATACATTTATCACAGTAGTATTCTGGACACAAAATGCAAAGGTCACACGTATGATTGTACCAAAGCCTAAATGGAAAGTGAGCATGGATTATTAAAAACATCTGTCCAGGTTGAGTAATGCTCTCAAATGTCAATCCTCTTTGTTACTACATATTTGTTTTTTCCTAAGATTATATATTCAACCTCAAGCCTTTTGAAAATATCTAATCCTATCACTCACTTTATACTATGCCTGATTTCTTAATGTCCCTATTGATATCTGCTTTTCTACATATTGTCCCCAGTTCATCATTGTGACTGTAACTTCAAATGTGCTGACATTTACATTCACTCTCTATCTGAAACCCTATTGCTAAAGAACTTTTGGTCCAACTCCTATACTCACTATTCTTCCTAAACCTACTGACTATCTTCCTAATCCTACAGACTATCCCTTTTTGACTGCATGTTCTCTTCTACATTCAAACATCCGAGGTACACGGTCCTATGCCATTGTATATCGATTTATCTGAGACCTCGGTGCAGAACATAATTCAAGCTAAGTATACCAATCGTGGTTTCAATTCCTATCTGGGCTTCAAATCTTTCCTAGATCTCTGTTCTCATACATATATTTCACGTCTATATTCTTATAAATATCACAGGTTCCCAATACCATTATTCATCAAGCATTATTATTCCTAACCCAAATCGAACATGCTATTAACCCTAACCATACACTGTTCCCTCAATCTCATTTACAGAAGAGCAGGAACAGAGTTGGTCTTACAATACAGGAAGGTAGGGGATCTTCCACCAGCTGACAACATCAAAAGTCCATGCAGAAATAATCCCTGGAGAAGATGTAGGCAGCTATGAGGGACCTGAGAGAGCAAAAGTCATCTTACATGGAAAACATCCTGGTCATGATGAAAGGATGTGTCTGAATCAGCCTCTCTTTTCTTAATGTAGTGAAGATGGACCAAACCAGGCCTGTGTGGAGAGTTGATCCCGGGTGCCTATGGTTGATATACCATTCTAACTTGTGAAAATGTCAGAGCAAGTAGGTGCAGCCTCCATCTGATGGGACCCTCGGAAGGAACTGTTAGGAAAATGTGGTTGCCAGGGTAGTGACCTCATTCAGTTCCTGAAGGAAATGAACTCAACTTACTTCCTTGGTGATGAAACTCTCTGAACATGGGATCCAGGAAGCCAGGCACCCAAAGCCAGTCCCAGTGCAAGTCCCACTGGTCAAACTTGTTTGGATTTACCAAGGACAGAGTCAGTCTTTCTTGGTACATACTGATGTGAGGTTGGCCAAATGCCAGGAAGATCTGAAGAGGGGCCTTTCCTGAGAAAGCAGGTAGTGGCTCATCGCTGGCTTCTGACAGCATCACAGAGTTGGCCACGGAGACCAGATCAGAGACAGGACACCCCAATATGGGGGAATATATCATGGCCCACCAGTCAGAGGACACTCTGGATAGTCAGAGACCTACTGGGGGAAGGAGGTGCCTTTGTTGGTGTGGTTGTGGGTTTGTTGTTTTGTCTCCTGTTCTCAGAATAGGTAGGAAAGGTGGTTTGTTAGTTTTGGAGTGGACTGTTTCTAGTAAGTCATTTGACAAGGTGAGTGTTTCTGTGTCTATATATCCCATTGTGTCCGTGGTTATAGACATTAGAAAAGAAAATGCATCAAGGGATTTGTCCAGTCTACTAGAAAGCTTCCCAGCATTCATCCTGTGCAATTTATGAATGAACTGCAGCTTGCCTTATAAATGGGCAACACTCGCCATCTTCCTAAGTTCCTGTTTTCTTCCTGAATTCTGGCCACTCTCTAGAATACGCTCATGGTTTTGTGTCCAAGATATGTACCACCCCAAGCACTGTGACATGGCATTGTACTGGATAGCTGAAGGGAATGGCGAGTATCTCAGAAAACTCAGATATCAGTGTGACCAAGAAAGTCTCAGTGGAGAAACCCTGCTTTGGGCCTTTTGCTTCCCTGTCTGTTGCCCTGAATGTCAGGAAGGTCTTTGCCTCCGGCAACCCCTTTGTGAAGACTGAAGAAAACAGTTTTCAAATGGAAATAAATGGGCATCACCTGTGGCTCTTTGCTTAATTGCTTTGGAAAGGGATGTTTCTGAATCTGCATCTAGGCCCTGTGTGAGCCTGTGGCTTAGATTCTCAGCACCTGATGGATCTAAAGAAAGATCCCATGTGTGCATCCAAAACTAAAATGGCAAAAAGGGCAGTCATAGTGGATGAAGTCTCTTGCCTTCCTCCAGACAAAAGCTGAATAAAGATACTATAGAACTCAATAGCACAATCAATAACCTAGACGTAACCCACATATATAAAATATATCAACCATCATCAAGTGGATACACGTTCTTCTCAGCAGCACATTGATCCTACTCCAATATAGACCATATATTATGCAATAGGGAAACTCTTAGTAAATATAAAGGTATGGAGATAATACCATGCACCATATCTGATCATAATGGATTGAAACTTTAAATCAATGAAAAAAAAAGGAAGGAAAAATTCTACATCACATGGAAAATGCACAATATGTTACTGAATGATCAGTGGGTTACAGAAGACATAAAGGAGGAGATAAAAAAATTCTTAGAGACAAATGACAATAGAGACACAACATACCGGATTGTATGGGACACAATGAAAGCCGTTTTAAGAGGGAAATTCATTTCTTGTAATTCTTTCCTCAAAAAAAGAAAAAAACAACAACAAATAAATGAACTCACACTACACCTCAAAAACCTAGAAAAGGAAGAGCAAAACAACATCAAATGTAGTAGAAGACAAGAAATAATTGAAAGTAGAGGAGAAATCAATGAAATTGAAACAAAAAATCTACATTGTAAAAATTGAAATAAATAAGAGTTGGTTCTTTGAAAAAATAAATATGTTCGACAGGCCCTTAGCCATGCTAACGAAGAGAAGAAGAGAGAGAACTCAAATTACTAACATATGGAATAAAGATGGAAATATCACAACACACACTACAGAAACACAGAAGATAATTAGAAAGTATTTTGAAACCCTATATTCCAATAAAATAGAAGATAAAGAAGATATCGATAAATTTCTTAAGTCATATGATCTGCCCAGATTGAGTCAGGAAGACACCCACAATTTAAATAGACCAATAACAAAGGAAGAAAAATAAGAAACCATCAAAAGACAACCAACCAAAAAGAGCCCTGGAACGGATAGGTATACAGTGGAGTTCTACAAAACCCTCAAAGAAGAATTAATACCAATACTTTTCAAGCAATTTCAAAAAATAGAAAAAGAAGGAGTTCCTCCAAATTCATTCTATGAGGCCAACATCACCCTGATTCCAAAACCAGACAAAGACACTTCAAAGAAAGAAAACTACAGACCAATACCTCTAATACACTTGGATGCAAAAATTCTCAATAAAATCATGGTGAATTGAATACAAAAGCATATCAAAATAATTGTGCTTCATGATCAAGTAGGATTCATCCCTGGGATGCAAGCCTGGATCAATTTATGGAAATCAATAAATGTAATCCACCACATCAATAGACTTAAAGACAAAAACCATATGATCATCTCGATAGATGTAGATAAAGCGTTTGACAAAGTACAGCATTCCTTTATGTTCAAAACACTATAAAAATTAGGGATAACAAGAACTTACCTCAACATGGTAAAAGCTATATATGCTAAACCTCAGGCTAGCATCATCTTAATGGAGAAAAACTGAAGGCATTCCCTCTAAAATCTGGAACAAGACAGAGATGCCCTCTATCACCACTTCTATTCAGTTTAGTTCTTGAAATACTAGCCAGAGAAATTAGACAGACAAAAGAAATTAAAGGCATAAAAATAGAAAAAGAAGAACTTAAATATTCGCTATTTGAGGATGACATGATAATATATTTAACAAACCCTAAAGGGTATGCAAAGAAACTGCTAGAGTTAATAAATGAATTCAGCAAAGTGCCAGTATATAAAATCAACAAGAAAAAATCAAAGGCATTCCTGTATATCAGCAACAAAACTTCTGAAATTGAAATGAGGAAAACCACTCCATTCACAATATCCTCATAGAAAATAAGATACTTGGGAATCAACCTAAAAAAAGAGGTGAAAGATTTATACAATGAAAGTTACATAACTCTAAAGAAAGAGATAGAAGAAGATGTTAGAAGATGGAAAAATGTACCCTGTTCATGTATAGGCAGAACTAACATCATCAAAATTGCGATATTACCCAAAGTTCTCTACAGGTTTAATGCAATGCCAATCAAAATCCCAATGGCATTTCTTGTAGAAATATATAAAGCAATCATGAATTTCATATGGAAAAACAATAGACACAGAATAGCAATAGCAATTCTAAGCAGGAAGTGTGAATCAGGATGTATAGCGATAACAGAGTTCAAACTGTACTACAAAGCAATAGTAACAAAAACAGCGTGGTACTGGTATCACAAAAGTCAGCTGGACCAATGGTACAGAATAGAGGACACAGAAACCAATCCACAAAAGTACAACTTTCTTATATTTGAAAAAGGGCCTAAAAGCATGCAATGGAGGAAGGATAGCATCTTCAACAAGTGGTCCAGGGAAAATTGGAAATCCATATGCAACAAAATGAAAATGAATCCCTTTCTCTCGCCATGCACAAAAGTTAACTCTAAATGGATCAAGGAGCAAGATATAAAATCAGAGACACTGCATCTAATAGAAGAAAAATTTGGCTACGATGTACATACTGTGGGGTTGGGCTCCAAATTTTTTAATAGGACAGCCATAGCACAAGAGTTAATAACAAGAATCAACAAATGGGACTTACTTAAACTAAAAAGTTTTTTTCGAAACAAGAGAAACAATAAGAGAGGTAAATAGAGAGCCTACATCTTGGGAACAAATTTTTACCTCTCACACTTCAGATAGAGCCCTAATATCTAGAATATACAAAGAACTCAAAAATTAAACAATAAGATAACAAATAAACCAATCCACAAATGGGCCAAGGACCTGAACAGAAACTTCACAGATGGATACTGCCACATCACTGATCATAGCGGCACAATTCATAATAGCTAAACTGTGGAACCAAACTAGATGACCTTCAATAGGCGAATGGATAAAAAAAGGGGCATCTATACACAATGGAGTATTATGCAGCATTAAAAAATGACAAAAATCATTGAATTTGAAGGGAAATGGATGGCATTAGATCATATAATGCTAAGCAAAGCTAGCCAATCCTTAAAAAACAAATGCCAAATGTTTTCTTTGATATAAAGAGAGCAAATAAGAACAGAACAGGGAAGAAGAGCATGAGGAAAATATTAACACTAAATGGAGATGAGTGGGGGGAGAGAAAGGGAGAGAGAATGGAAAGCATATGGAAATGGTAGGAGACACTAAATGTTACACAAAATTCCATATAAGAGGTTGTGAGGGGAAAGGGGGGGAAACAAGGGAGAGAATTGAACAATAGCAGATGAGGTATAGAGGGTAGATGGTTGGGGAGGGGAGGGGGATAGTAGGGGATAGGAAAGGTAGCAGAATACAACAATCACTAATATGCCATTATGTAAAAACGTGAGTGTGTAACTGATGTGATTCTTCGATTTGTATTGGGGTAAAAATGGGAGTTCATAACCCAAATGAGTCAAATGTATGAAAGATGATATAGCATGAGCTTTTGAACAACCAAAAAAAAGAAAAAAAAAGGAATTTAATTTCCAATATTTGAGACATTTTACAACTTTATTTTTTAATAAAATTGGCTTTTATTTGTTATCTTACTTGCTGTTATCTGCCTTTCAGTTTGAAAAAATGATGTGCTGTAGCCATTCATCCATGTAGTATGTAACAGAAAATTTTCAGTGTCTCCATATAACCAGATTGGCAAGGCATCAAGGTTTCCCTCACAAACAAGATAAAGGCTTTTGCATAAGAAATTTAATATTCTGCAATACAATTTTTTTTAACTTTCCAATTAAATTTCAATTTTTTTTTAAAAAAGAAGAAACTAAACCCCACCGTAAGAAGGCCTCAAAGTGGAGAAGTGGAGCAGTATTAATGGCAGGCCTATTTAATCACTCCTGGTTCACAGGAAGGGTGTCCAGGCCACCCTGAGTTTAGGCAAATGAGGGGCAAGAAAGCTTATTTGGGCCACTGTCTTGGGCTGTGCCCCTCATGAAAAACTCCAGCCAGAGGTTATGAGGAGTGTCTATGTGGAAGAAGATGAGGACAATGTGGGAGTGTTTTGGTTTTAATTGTGGTCATTTGTGTGGCAGATGGAAGAGATGACTGGGTCCAACTGGGCTTGAACACTGGTGTGATTCCCCTTAGAGAATGAGTTCTGGAACTGACCTCAGATAAGTATTGCCATGAATTGTGTTGCGATTTCAGGAGGCCACACATGAGAGTCGCCCTTTGAAACCGAGATCTAGGCCCAGGGTGGCTTTCCCAAGAGTACTGAGAATCTCAGCTAGGATATCACATGATTTTATTCTGAAAGACTTGGCACCCATAGTTGAGAGTCAAAACACACATGGACCTCACATTGTAGACCTCAATGGGCCTGGCTTCATGTGACCTTTTGGCCACTCTTTGGGAAGCCTTGCCTGTGAGTGTTCTCCAGATCTTTCATTGAAATGAGCTTCCTCAACATTTAATGGTCCCTGAATGAATTGAAACCCACAGTGCCTCCACCTTCATCCTTGAAATTTGTCTAGATCAATACCATGAATGTTTAGAAATTTTCATGACCAGATGGCACTGGAGAACCTTTTGATGTACTTTTGCTGATCATGAGTATACCAGACAGTGCCTTGATTGACTGGGCTTCATGAAAATGTTTAGAACAGAGATGCCAGAAAGTTGGAGACTGCAGAGTAGTGGGCCTAGAGAAGTGGTGGGAAGGTGTGTGATAAAACATCTGTGGTGGGGCCATGTGGATCTGCCATTGACTTTCAATTGTCTTGAGACAGACATGGTGCAGCCATCAGACCATTGTATATAAAGGCATCTTGTTATATGGAGAAGTTTCAGAGTAATGTTTAGAATCAGGTTGCTATGATCAAGGGGGCAAGCTATGTGGGATAGAAGCCTGGTTGGTGCATTCTACTGTAGACCAGGGTACACGTACCACACGTGACAGAACTCCCTCCAGCACTGTGTCCCAGTTGAACTCCTTGTATTTCGTGATGCCAATACCAAACTACCAGTGCAGCAGCAAGAAACACCACGAAAAGTGGAAGATGAACAAATTGTTTCACAGTCCACACGGGGAGACACTTAGCCCCCAGTGGCAATAGTTTACCTACAAAGAGAGAATTCAGCATTGCTGCCTCATGTTCATTGGAAAATAAGATGCCATGTCCTCCAGGTCACATAGATGCAGACCCAGCTTAGATGGTCTCACTATAAAGGAAGCGAAAGCTCCTGAAAACAACATATATTTCAAGTGCCCAACCTCAAAGGCAGTTTCTCAAGAAGTGTTTAGGCCAGCAGATCTTCATGTCTGTGGAGTATTTCCCATGTCACTTACTTTTGGAAACTCCTCTACCACCTCCAAGGTTGTGCACTCCTGAGCATTTTCATTGCAGATATATATTTACAGATTTTCTAACTCTTCTCCTCTAATTGTGACTTACTTGGGGCAATGGTAATGTCAAGTCATTGTTCTATATGAGAGAAGGAAGATTTTTTTGTAGCACATATTTGCATACACATTGGATTCATTTTTCAATTTTTCATTCGAAATACTGAATCCTTGACACTAGCCCATACCCTTATAGACTCTGACTACTAATACTAATATGATGAGAAAAATAACCAAAACAGAATAGAAATACAAGCAGTTCAGAAGAGGCATGGTGTGTAGTTGTACTTGCCTTTTGCATGATATAAGGTAGGAGTTATAAATCTAGTCAATTATTTGTTGAAATAATTCTCCATGTGTTTTTAAAGTTAAGAAATATGTGAATTTCTGTCTCTCTTTCTCTTTAGCCTATTAAGCACATGTATTTTTATATGCACAAATAGAATCCTACCTGGTTTCACACGTACATTCTTGTGAGGTGGCTGACTTGGCAGATACAAATTGTGAGAAGAGATCACTTCTCCTAAAGGCTGTTGGAACTAAAAATTCAACCCATGGGTGACCTTCCTAGATGAACAACATTATACATAATCCATGTTCAGTAAAATGAATATTTTTTGATATGCAGATGAGTTATTTTTCATGATGAATTTCAATTGGCATATATATTGCTACATTATAATGTGTGTGTGTTTGTGTCTATATATATATAGTCTCCAGATTTTCAAAATATGAAATATAAGTGTCTTACTATACACTGCCTAAATTCATTCATGTTCCTGTATGGGGATATATAATCAATTTTTCACAAGATTATTCTTAGAAATATACATCCACTGAAATACATATTTGTTTCCTAGTACTGAAAACTAACTTCAGGGAATGGTGCTAAGAAATCCTAATATTTCTACAGTGACTCACCAGTTTAACATCAATGCAAGTAGACACCTATGGGACATGATGTGTATTTTGAAGTTCATTTTTATTCAACACTGGTACATTACTATTTCTGCAGTTTATGGGAAATATAGGATATATCATTTCATCCACAATTTTACAAATTTATAGGCATTTGGTTCAATTTCAATCACTTCCTACTTGAGAAGACATGTATTCCTCCATGTTTCTTGACTGTTCTTTTTATGAGATTCTTTCCAAACACATTATTTTCGATTTCCATAATCACTTTTGAAACAAAACTCACACACTCTTCATAATAAACCGTAACACTAATATTATCATTAGATGTATAACTGTTCGGAATGAATGTATGTATATCAATGTAAGATTTCTTGTATATTTTCAGATATCAATTCAATCCATTATTTAAATTTTGAACCAGTTATATTATTTATTCACAGTATGGTCTATTAAAGAATCATCTCTATATTCATAGACCCAGGGTATACCTATTTGTATCCCCAATACTAATTTATAAGCCTTTAAAATATTGCTTTCAAAAATGGTGGAAGAAATATTCTAGTCACCTGATATACATATGCATTTCATCACAGTAATATTCCTGACAAAAAATGCAAGTGTCACACTTATGATTGTACCAAAGCCTATATTGAAAGTGAGCATGTATTACTAACAACATCCATTTCCTGATTCACTAATGATCTCGAATATCATTCCTATTGGTGACTACATATTTGTTTCTTCCTAAGATTGTATATTCAAACTCAACCCTGTTAAAAATATCTTATCCTATCACTCTCTTTGTACTTTGCCTGATTTCCTAATATCTCTATTGATATCTGCTTTCCTACACATTTTCCCCAGTTCATCACTGTGGCTGACTCTTCACATATGCTGAAATTTACATTCACTCTCTAACCAAAACCCTATATCTAAAGTCTTTTGATCCAACTCCTTGGTTCACTCAAATGTGTTCTTCAAATCCCTTCAGAGGGTAGCCCATAGGTGCTTGGGTTTTCTCATGACCCCAGTTCTCATAAAGAATCTATACCTCACAGAGAGTAGGCCTCAAATTGGAGAAGTAGAGCAGTATTAATGGCAGGCCTATTTGATCACCCCTCGTTCACAGGAAGGGTTTCCATGCCACCCTGACTTTAGGCAAATGAGTGGCAAGTGAGCTTATTTCGAACACTGTTTGGGCTGCGCCCCTCATGGAAACCTCCAACCAGAGTTTATTATGACTGTCTATATGGAAGAAGATGAGGGCCATGTTGGAGTGTTTTGGTTTAATTGTGGTCATTTGTGTTACGGTTGGAAAAGATTCCAGGGTCAACCTGGGCTTTAACTCTTGTGTGATTCCCTTTAGAGACTGAGTTCTGGAACAGATCTCAGCGACGTATTGGCATGAATTGTGTTTGGAATTTAGGAGGCCACACATGAGAGTTGTCCTTGGAGACTGAGATCTAGGCCCAGGTTGGCTTTCCAAAGAGCACTGGGATTCTCAGCCAGGATATCACATGACGTTATTCAGAAAGACTTAGCAGCCATAGTTGAGAGTCAAAACACACATGGACCTCAATTGTAAAGCTCAATGGGCCTGGCTTCATGTGACCTTTTGGCCACTCCTTGGGAAGCCTTGCCTGTGAGAGTTGTCCCGAGCTTTCATTGAAATGAGCTTCCTCACTATTTCATGGTTCCTGAATGAATTGAAACCCACAGTGCCTCCAACTTCATCCCTGAAAATTGGCTAGATAAACACCATAAAATTTTTGATATTCCTATGAACAGGTGGCACTAGAGAATCTTTGGATGTCTGTTGCTGATCACGAGTATACCAGACAGTGCCCTGATTGACTGGGTTTCATGAAAATGTTGTAGAACAGAGATGCCAGAAAGTTGGAGCCTGCTGAGTAGTGGGCCTAGAGCAGTGGTTGGCAGGTGTATGATAAAACATCTGTCGTTTGGCCACATGGATCTTCCCTTGGCTTCCAAATGGATTGTGACTGACATGGTGCAGCCAGCAGACCCTTACAAATAAAGGGATCTTGTTATATGGAGAGGTTTCATGGCAATGTTCAGAATCAGGTTGCTATGGACATGGGTGCAAGCTTTTTGGGATAGAAGCCTGGTTGGTGCATTCTCCTGCAGACCCTCACTCACCACACATGAGAGTACTCCCTCTAGGACTGTGTCCCAGTTTATCTCCTTGTACTTCATGAAGCCAATACCAAACTCAGAGTACTGCAGTAAATAACACCACAAAAATTCGAGTATGACCAAATGGCTTCACAGACCACACGGTTAGACACTTAGACCCCAGTGGCCTCAGTTTACCTACAAAGAGAGAATTCAGAACTGCTGCCTCATGTTCAATAGAAAATAAGGAACCATGTCATCCAGGTCACATAGATGCTGACCCAGATTTGATGGTCTCACTACAAAGGAAGCTAAAGCTCCGGACAACAACAAATATTTCAAGGGCCCAAACTCAGAGGCAGTTTCTCAAAAATTTATTAGGCCACCAGAGCTCCATGTTTGTGGAGTGTTTATCCTTTCTTTTACATTTGGAAATTCCTCTACCACCTCCAAGGTTGTGAACTCCATTCATTTTTTTTCCAGATATATATTCACAGATTTTCAAACTATTCTCCACTAATTGTGTCTTACTTGTGGTGAAGGAAATATCAAGGCATTGTTGTAGAGGACAGTGGGAAGATTTTTGTCTAGCATATATTTGTATACACATTAGATTCATTTTCCTATTTTCTATTTGAAATACTGAATTCCTGACAGTAAGCCATACACTAGTAGACTCTGACTGTTCCCGGGTTCCTATGGTTGGTATACCATTCTAACTTGTGAATGTGACACAGGAAGTAGGGGCAGCCTCCATGTCATGGAGCCATTGGAAGCAAATGTTAGAACAAAGTGGTTGCCAAGGCAGTGACCTCATTCAGTTCCTGAAGGAAGTGACCTACCTCACTTCCTTGGTGATGGAACCCTCTGAACTTGGGATCCAGGAAGCCAGGCACCAAGAGCCAGTCCCAGTCCCTTTCCCAGTGGGTTCACTTGTTTGGATTTACCAAGGACAGAGTCAGTCTTTCTTGTGGATCACTAAATGCCAGGAAAGCTCTGAAGAGGGGCCTTTCCTGAGAAAGCAGGTAGTGACTCACCAATGGCTCCTGAAAACTTTAGAGAGTTGGTAAAGGAGACCAGATCTGAGACAGGACAGGCCATTTCGGGGGAACATAGTATGGCCTATCAGTCTGAGGACACTCTGGTTACTCACAGACCTATGTGGGTAAAAGATATGCCTTTGTGGGTGTAGATGTGAGTTTATGGTTTTGTCTCATGTTCTGAGAATAGGTAGGAAAGGCAGTTTGTTTGGTTTGGAGTGGACTGTTTTTAATAAGTCATTTGACATGGTGAGTGATTCTATGTCTGTGTATCCCACTTTGTCGGTGGTTGTAGATATGAGAAAAGTGAATGCATCAATGCATGTGTCCTGACAAGTAGAAAGCATTCCAGCACACATCCTGCCCAATTTATGAATGGACTGTTGCTTGCCTTATCGATGGGCAACACCTACTATTTTCCTTAGTTCCTGTTTTCTTCCTGAATTCTGGCCATTCTCCAGAATAGGCTCATTTTTTTTTGTCCAAGATATGTACCACCTCCCAGCTCTGTGACATGGCCATTTACTGGATACCTGAAATGAATGGGGAGGATCTCAGAAAACTCAGATATCAGTGTGACCAGTAAAGTCTCAGTAGAGAAACCCTGCTTTGTGCCTTTTGCTTACCTACTGTTCTGTTGACCTGAATGTCAGGTAGGTCTTTGCCTCAGACCACCAGTTTGTGAAGCCTGAAGAAACTGCTTTCAAATGGAAATGAATGAGCATCACCCGTGGCTCTTAGATTAATTGCTTTAGAAAAGGATGTGTCTAAATCATCCTCTCGGCTCTGTGTGAGGCTGTGGCTTAGAATCTCAGCACCTGATGGATCTAAAGAAAGATCCCATGTGTGCATCCAAAACCAAAATGGCAAAAAGATCAGACATTGTGGATGAAGTCTCTTGCTTCCTCTGTTAGGCTCCTCACCCCCATCAAGTACGAATAGGGATCCTTTGGGTCTAATGAGTTCTTCAAAGACGAGAAAAGGTGCTTGGGTTTCACATGACTCCAAATCACATAAAGAATCAATACCTCACGTTCAGTAGGCCTCAAAAACGAGAAAAAGAGCATTATTAATGGCAGGCCTATTTGATCAATCCTGGTTCACAGGAAGGGTGTCCAGGAAACCCAGACTTAGGCAAATGAGGGGCAAGGGAACTTATTTTGGACACTGTCTTGGGCTTCGCCCCTTGTGGAAACCTCCAGCCAGAGGTAATGATGAGTGTCTATATGGAAGAATATAAGGGCCATGTGGTAGTGTTTTGGTTTTAATTGAACATGTTAATAACACTAACCATACATTGTTCCATCAATTTAAGTATTCAGAAGAGCAGGGACAGATTTGTTCTTACAATACAGGAATGTAGGGGATCTTCAACCTGCTGAAAACCTCAAAGGTCAATGCAGAAATTATCCCTGGAGAAGATGTAGGCAGCTATGAAGGACTGGAGAGAGCAAAAGTAATCTTCCATGGAAAAAAACCTGGTCAGGATGAAGGGTTGAGTCTGAATCAGACTCTCTATCCTTAACGTAGAGGAGATGGAGCAAACCGGGCCTGTGTGGAGAGCTGTTCCTGGGTACCTATGGTTGGTATACCATTCTAACTTTTGAAAGTGTCTCAGGAATTAGGGGCAGCCTCCATCTCATGGGACCCTTGGAAGCAAGTGTTAGGACAAAGTGGTTGCCACGGCAGTGACCTCATTCAGTTCCCGAAGAAATGACCTTCCTAACTTCCTTGGTGATGGAACTCTCTGAACTTGTGATCCAAGTAGCCAGGCACCCAGAGCCAGTCCCAGTCACAGTTCCAGTGGGCTCACTTGTTGGATTTACCAAGGACAGAGTCAGTCATTCTTGGTACCTACTGATGTGAGGATGGCCAAATGCCAGGAGTGCTCTGAAGAGGGGCCTTTCCTGAGAAAGTAGGTAGTGGCTCAACACTGGCTCCTGACAACTTCACAGAGTTGGCCAAGGTGACCAGATCTGAGGCAGGACAGGCCATTTCGGGAGAACACAGTATGGCCCACAAGTCAGAGGACATTCCGGATAGTCACAGACCTACTTGGGGGAAGAAGTTGAATTTGTGAGTTTGGGTGGGCTTTGTGGTTTTGTCTCATGTTCTCAGAATAGGTAGGAAAGGAGGTTTGTTTGGTTTGGAATTATCTGATTCTTCTAAGTCCTTTGACAATGCGAGTTTTTCTATGTCTGTGTATCCCACTGTGTTAGTGGTTGTAGACATTATAAAAGAGAATGCATCAATGGATGTGTCCTGTCTAGTAGAAAGCTTCCCAGCATTCATCCTGCCCAATTTATGAATGGACTGCGGCTTGCCTTATGGATGGGCAACACCTGCAATCTTCCTAAGTTCCTGATTTCTTACTCAATTCTGGTCACTCTCAAGAATATACTCATGGTTGTGTGTCCAAGATATGTACCACCTCCAAGGTCTGTGAAATGGCCATGTACTGGATAGCTGAATGGAATGGCCGAGCATCTCAGAAAACTCAGATAGCAGTGTGACCAGGAATATCTCAGTGGAGAAACCCTGCTTTGGGCCTTATGCATACATATTTTTCTGTTGCCCTGAATGTCATTAAGGTGTTTTCCTCAGGCCAACACTTTTGGAAGCCTTAACAAAATACTTTTCAATTGGAAATAAATGTGCATCTCCTGTGGCTCTTTGCTTAATTGCTTAGGAAAGGGATGTGTCTGAATCAGCCTCTTGGCCCTGTGTGAGGCTGTGGCTTAGATTCTATGCACCTTATGGATCTAAAGAAAGATTCCATATGTGCATCCAAAACCAAAATGGCTAAAAGTAGAGTCATTGTGGATGAAGTCTCTTGCCTTCCTCTGGTAGGGCACTTACTTCCATCAAGGAAGAATAGGGATCCTTTGTGTCAAATGGGTTCTTCAAAGCTCTGCAGTGGATTGCCCATAGTTCTTGTGTTTTCTCATGCGTCCAATTCCCAAAAAGAATTTAAACCCCTCAGTCAGTAGGCCTCAAATTGGAGAAGTGGAGCAGTATAAATGTCAGGCCTATTTGATCACTCCTGGTTCATAGGAAGGGTGTCCAGGCAAACGTGACTTTAGGCAAATGAGGGACAAGGAAGCTTATTTTGGACACTCTCTTGGGCTGTGCCCTCATGGAAACCTCCAGCCAGAGGTTATGATGAGTGTCTATATGGAAGAAGATGAGGGTCATGTGGGAGTGTTTAGGTTTTAATTGTGAGAGATTACTGGTTCAACCTGGGTTGAATTCTGGTGTGATTCCCCTTAGAGACTCAGTTCTTGAACTGACCTCAGAGGAGAATTGTGATAAGATTTTCGGAGGCAACGCATGAGAGTCGCCATTGGAAGCTGAGATCTAGTCCCAGGGGGACTTTCCACAGTTCACTGGGAATCTCAGCCAGAGAATCACATAATTTTATTCTGAAAGACTTGGCAGCCACAATTGAGAGTCAAAACACACATGGACCTCACATTTTAGACCTCAATGGGCCTGGCTTCAAGTGACGTTTTGGCCACTATTTGGGAAGCCTTGCCTGTGAGAGTTCTCCAGAGCTTTCATTAAAATGAGATTCCTCACCATTTAATGGTTTCTGAATAATTGAAACCCACAATGCCTCCAACTTCATCCTTGAAAATGGTTACATAAATATCATGAAATTTTTAAAATTACCATGACCAGGTGGCACTGGAGAACCTTTGGATGTCCTGTTGCTGATCATGAGTATACCAGAGAGTGCCTAGATTGACTGGGTTTCTTTAACATGGTGTTGAACACAGATGCCAGTAAGTTGGAGTCTGCTGAGAAGTGGACCTAGAGCAGTGGTGGGCAGGTGTGTGATAAAACATCAGTGGTACGGCCATGAGGATCTACCATTGGATTCCAAATGCCTTGTGACTGACATGGTGCAGGCAGCAGACCCTTCTATGTAAAGGCATCTTGTTATATGCAGAGGTTTCAGGGCAATGTTCAGAATCAGGTTGCTATGGTCAAGGGGGAAAGCAATGTGGATAGAAGCCTGGTTGGTGCATTCTCCTGCAGACACTGACCCACCACAAGTGACAGAACTCCCTCCAGCACTGTGTCCCAGATAAACTCCTTGTATTTCATGAAGCAAACACCAAACTCCCAGTGCAGCAGCAAGAAACACAACGAAAAGTGGATCATGACCAAATTGCTTCACAGTCCAAACGGGGAGACACTTAGCCCCCAGTGGCCACAGTTTACCTGCCAAGAGAGAAACCAGCACTGCTGCCTCATGTTCATTGAAAAATAAGATGCCATGTCCTCCAGGTCACATAGATGCAGACCCAGCTTTGAAGTTCTCACTAGAAAGAAGCTAAAGCTCCTGAAAACAACATATATTTCAAGTGCCCAAACTCAGAGGCATTTCTCAAGAAGTCTTTAGGCCAGCAGAGCTCCATGTTTGTGGAGTGTTTATCCTGTCCCTTACTTTTGGAAACTCCTCTACCACCTCCAAGGTTGTGAACTTCTGAGGATTTTTCATTGAATATATGTATTCACACATTTTCTAATTCTTCTCCTCTAATTGTGTCTTTCTTGGTGCGAAGGTAATGTCAAGGCATTTTTCTGGATGAGAGTGGGAAGATTTTTGTGTAGCATATATTTACATACACATTGGATTCATTTTCCAAATTTCCATTAGAAATACTGAATCCATGACACTAACCACTACATTACTAGACTCTGACTTCTAATCCTAATATGATGGAGAATAAAAACCCAAACAGAATAGAAATATAAGCAGTTCAGAGGATGCATGTTGTATAGTGGGACTTGCCTTTTGCATTATATAGGGTAGGAGTTATAAATCTAGTCAATTTTCTGTTGAAATATTTCTCCATGTATTTCTAAAGTTAACAATTATGTGAATACCTGACTCCCTTTCTCTGCAGCCTATTCAGCACATGTAATTTTATATGCACATATAGAATCCTACCTGGAATCACACGTACATTCTTGTGAGATGGCTCACTTGGCAGATACAAATTGTTAGAATAGTTCACTCTTCCTAAATGATGCTGGAACTGAAAATTCAACCAATGGGTGAGCTTCCTGGTTGAACAACTTTACACAAAAACCCATGTTCAGTAAAATAAATATTTCTGATCTGTGGATGATATATATTTCATGGTGAATTTCAATTGGCATATATATTCCTACTTTTTAAAGTCTGTTTGTGTGTGTGTGTGTATACATACTCTCCAGATTTTTCAAAATATGAAATATGTGCCTTATTATACACTCCCTAAAATAATTCATATTCATGTATGTGGATTTTTAATCAACTTTTCACGAGATTATTCCCAGGAATATTCACACACCTGAAAAACATATTTGTTTCCTCATACTGAGAACTATCTTCAGTGAATGGTGCATACAAATCCTTGTATTTCTGCAGTAACTTACCCAGTTTAACATCAATGCAAATAGATTTCTATGGAACATGATGTGTATTTTGAAATTCACTTTTATTCAACACTGGTACATTGCAATTTCTTCCATTTATGCACATCATAAAATATATATTTCATCTAGAAATTCGAAAATTAATAGGCATTTGTTTCATTTTCAATCACTTCCTGCTTCAGAACACATGTATAACTCCATGTTTCTTGACTGATCTTTTCATGAGGTTTCTTTTTCGATTTCTTAAATCATTTTTGAAGCAAAACTCACACACTCTTCATGATGAACCATAACCCTAATATTACCATTAGATGTATATTTGGTTTTAATGAATGTATATATATCAATATAAGATTTCCTCTATATTTTCATTTATCAATTCAATCCATTATTCAAAGTTGGAACCAGTAATACTATTTATTCACAGTATGGTCTATTCATGCATTATCTCTATATTCATAGACACAGGGTACACCTATTTGTACCCCCAGTACTAACTTATACGTCTTCACAATATTGCTCCCAGAAATGGTGGAAGAAATACTCATGTCACCTGATCTACATGTACATGTTATCACAGTAATATTCTGGAAACAAAATGCAAAGGTCACAGTTATGATTGTACCAAAACCTAAATGAAAAGTGAGCATGGATTACTAAAAATATTCCTGTCCAGGTTGCTACCGCTCTCAAATGTCAATCCTATTGGTGACTATATATTTGTTTCCTCCTAAGATTATATATTCAACCTCAAGCCTGTTGAAAATGTGTAATCCTATCACTCACTTTATACTTTGCCTGATATCCTAATGTCTCTATTGATTTCTGCTTTCCTAAATATTTTCCCAGTTTATCATTTTGACTGACTCTTCACATGTGCTGACATTTAAATTCACTTTCTAACCAAAACCCAATTGCTAAATACATTTCCTCCAAAACCTATAATCACTATTCTTTCTAAACCTACCGACACTTTTCCTAATCCTACCGACTATAGCTTTTTGACTGGATATTCTCGTGACATTCAATCATCCAAGGTACAAGGTCCTATGACATTGTATATGGATTTATTTAAGACATCTGTGCAGAACGTAAGTCAAAGCTAAGTATCCCAATTAAAGGCCCAATGCCCTTCTGGGCTTCAAATTTTACCTAGATTTCTGTTTTCATACTTATATTTCACCTAAATATTCTTGTAAATATCACACATTCCCAATACCATTATTCATCGCTCAGAATGATTCTTAATCCAAATCGAACCTGTTATTAAGCCTAACCAAACACTGTTCCCTCAACCTAACTTTACAGAAGAGCAGCGACAGAGTTGGTCTTACAATACAGGAATGTAGGGGATCTTCCAGATGCTGAGATCCTCAAAGTTTTAAGCAGAAACGATCCCTGGAGAAGACATAGGCAGCTATGAAGGACCTGAGAGAGCAAAAGTCATCTTCCATGGCAAACAACGTACTCAGGATGAAGCATTGTGTCTGAATCAGCCTCTCTTTTCTTAATGTAGAGAAGAGGGACCAAACCAGGCCTGTGTGGAGAGCTGTTCCCGGATTCCTATGGTTGATATACCATTCTAACTGTTGAAACTGTCTCGGGAAGTAGGGGCAGCCTCCACCTCATGGGAACCTTGCAATCACCTGTTAGGACAAAGTGGTTGCAAAGGCAGTAAACTCACTCAGTTCCTGAATGAAGCGACCTACCTCACTTCCTTGGTGAAGAAACTCCCTGACCTTGGGCTCCAGGAAGACAGAGAATACCAAGACCTTGTCACAGTTCCAGTCCCAGTGGGCTCCATTGTTTGGAAAAACCAAGGATAGACTAAGTATTCCTTGGTACCTACTGATATGAGGATTTCAAATGCCAGGAGAGCTCTGAAGAGGGGCCTTTCCTGAGAAAGCAGGTAGTGGTTCACCGCGACCAGATCTGAGACAGGACAGGCCTTTTGGGGGAACATAGTATGGCCCACCAGTCAGAGGACACTCCAGATAGTCACAGACCTACTTGAATGAAGGAGGTGCGTTTGCGCGTGTGTGTGTGATTTTGTGGTTTAGTCTCTTCTTATGAGAATAGGTAGGAAAGGCGGTTTGTTTGGTTTGGAGTGGACTGCTTCTAGTAAGTCGTTTGACAAGGCGATTTTTTGCATGTCTTTGTAACCCACTGTGTTCGTGGTTGTAGACCTTAGAAAAAAGAATGCATCAATGTGTCCTGTCTAGTAGAAATCTTCCCAGCATTCATCCTGCCCAATTTAGGAGTGGACTGCCCCTTGCCTTATGGATGGGCAACACCTGCAATCTTCCTAAGTTCCTGATTTCTTCCTCAATTCTGGTCACTCTCAAGAATAGGCTCATTTTTTTGTGTCCAAGATATGTACCACCTCCAATCTGAGTGACATGGCCATGTACAAGATAGATGAAGGGAATGGCGAGCATCTCAGAAAACTCTAATATCAGTGTGTCCAGGAAAGTCTCAGTGGATAAACCCTGCTTTGGGCCTTTTGCTATTGTTCTGTTGCCCTGAATGTCAGGAAAGTCTTTGCCTCAGGCCATCCCTTTGTGAATCCTGAAGAAAACAGTTTTCAAATGGAAATAAATGGGCATCAACTGTGGCTCTGTGCTTAATTGCTTTGGAAAGGGATGCGTCTGAATCAGCCTCTTGGTCCTATGTGAGGCTATAGCTTAGATTCTCAGCACCTGATGGATCTAAAGAAAGATCCCATGTGTGCATTCAAAACCAAAATGGCAAAAAGATCAGTAATTGTGGATGAAGTCTCTTGCCTTCCTCTGTAAGGTTCCTGACCTCCATCAAGTGAGATTAGGCATTCTTTGGGTCAAATGAGTTCTTCAAAGCCCTGTGGAGGCCATTAACAGGTGGCACTGGAGAACTCTTAAATGGTCTGTTGCTGATCATGAGTATACTAGCCAGGGCCTTTATTGATTGAGTTTCATAAAAATTATCTAGAACAGCGATGCCAATAAGTTGGAGCCTGCTGAGTAGTGGACCTAGAGCAGTAGTGTGTGATAAAATATCTGTGGTGGGACCATGTGGATCTGCTATTGACTTCCAAATGGCTTGTGACTGACATGGTGCAGCCAGCAGACCCTTCTATGTAAAGGCATCTTGTTATATGGAGAGGTTTCAGGGTAATGTTAAGAATCAGGTTGCTGAGGTTAAGTTGACAAGCTATCTGGTATTGAAGCCTGGTTGGTACATTCTCCTGCAGAACGTGACCCACAACACGTGACAGAACTTCCTCCAGCACTGTGTTCCAGTTGAACTCATTGTATTTCGTGAAGCAAATACCAATGTCCCAGTTCAGCAGCAAGAAACACCACAAAAGTTGGAGGATGAACAAATGGCTTCAGAGTCCACATGGGGTGACACTTAGCCCCCAGTGGCCACAGTTTACATACAAAGAGAGAAATCAGCACTGCTGCCTCAGAATCATTGGAAAATAAGAAACCAAGATCTTCATGTCACATAGATACAGACCCAGCTTTGATGGTCTCACTAGAAAGGAAGCTAAAGCTTCTGACAAACACATATATTTCAAGTGCCCACCCTCAGAGGCAGTTTCTCAAGAAATCATTTGGCCAACAGAGCTCCATGTTTGTGGAGTGTTTACCCTGTCCCTTACTTTTTGAAACTGCTCTACAACCTCCAAAATTGTGAATTCCTGAGCATATTCCACTACAGATATATATTCACAGATTTTCTATCTCTTCTCTTCTAATTGTGTCTTAATTGGGGTGAAGGTAATTTCAAGGCATTGTTGTGGATGAGAGTTGGAAGTTTTTTTGTAGCACATATTTGCATACACATTGGATTCATTTTCCAATTTTCCATTCGAAATACTGAATTCCTGACACTAACCCATAACCTACTAGAATCTGACTACTAATCCTAATATGATGGAGAACAATAACCCAAACAGAATAGAAATCCAAGAAGTTCAGAGGAGGCATGGTGTATAGTTGAACTTGCCTTTTGCATTATATAGTGTAGGAGTTATAAATCTAATCAATATTTTGTTGACATAGTTGTCCATGTGTTTTTAAATTTAACAAGTATTTGAATTCCTGTCTCCGTTTGTCTGTAGCCTATTCAGCACATGCATTTTTATATGCACATATAGAATCCTACCTGGTATCAAATGTACATTCTTGTGAGGTGGCTGACTTGGCAGATACAAATTATGAGAAGAGATCACTCCTCCTAAACGCTGTTGGAACTGAAAATTTAACCTAAGGGGGAGCTTCCTAGTTGAACAACATTATACACAAATCCATGTTCAGTAAATTAAATATTTTTGGATCTTTGGACGATATGTATTTCTACATCAATTTCAATTGGCATATATATTGCTACATTTCAATGTCTCTGTGTGTATATGTGTTTGTTTGTGTGTGTGTGTGTGTATATATATATATATACATATACACTCTCCAAATTTTTAAAAATATGGAATACTTCTGTCTTCTTTTACACACCCTAAATTCATTCATATTCATGTATGTGGATTTATAATAAACTTTTCACAAGATTATTCTCAGAATAATTCATCTACCTGAAATACATATTTGTTTTCTAGTACTGACAAGTAACATCAGTGAATGGTGGATACAAATCCTAATATTTCTACAGTAACTGACCCAGTTTAACATCAATCCAAGTAGATTACTATGGGACATGATGTACATTTTGACGTTCATTTTTATTCAACACTGGTACTTTACTATTTCTTCAGTTTATTCACATCATAGGATATGTATTTCATCCACAAGTTAGCAAAATTATTTGCATTTGTGTCACTTTCAATCACTTTCTACTTCAGAACACATGCTTTCCTCTATGTTTCTTGACTGGTCTTTTCATGAGACTTCTTTCCAAACACATTATTTTCCTTTTCCATTCTCACTTTTGAAGCAGATCTCACACACCTTTCATGATAGAATATAACCCTAATATTACCATTAGATGTATAACTCATTGGAATGAATGATTCTATATCAATATAAGATTTCTTATATATTTTCAGATATCAATTCTATCAATCCATTATTTGAAGTGGAATCAGTTATATTATTTATTCACAGTATTGTCAATTCATGAATTACTTCTATATTCATAGACACAGGTTACACCTCTTTGTACCCCCAATACTAATTTATTTTTTTTATTTTGCATTCTTTATTAAAGTATTTTTATATTATTTTCAACAACATTTGAAACAACAGGATTTTCTAAATAGACTTGTCTTTAGCATACCCAGATGAAAAAATATAATTCTATTTCATATCCCTTTGTGGGATAATGTGGGTTTTTTTGTACTGAAAAAATGCTAGAAATATTAGAATATATGATCCGTTAGCCAACTTTGTTTGTTTGTTTGTTTGCTTTTGCAAAGCTAGGAATTGAACCCTAGTAGTAACTAGTAATTCTACTCATTCAGAAAAGTTAGTGTGTCATTTTATTGAAATAACCATACTGGATATAAAATAGATACACATGTGATACAATAGATTGCATGTTATATAAATTTGTATCTCAGTAAAGCTGTAATTAAAATAAAATTTAAAGTATTGAAATTCAGGCAAAGGATAGGAAAGATATTTGTGTCTGTTTTTCAGAAGTTTATTGTCATCCATTTAAAAAATCTTTTAAAAGAGATTGCATTTGAACAAAAGGTATTGTTTAGTGTGCTTTCTCTGTATTCTTAGTGGTTCTTCACTATTACTATTTTATTCACACCCTCTTAATTTCTTATTGTTGAGCCAATTCTGCATCTAAATGTAGTGGCAAGATATATTCAGGAGTCTGGTGCAATAGTGCATGCCTGAAATCCCAGCTACTAAGACCCTTTCTCAAAACAACAAAAAAGTAGTGGGGGTGGGGAGCATGGATGTAGTTTAGCAGTCAAGTGCTTTCCGAAGCATGTGGAGGCCCTGGGTTCTATCTGCAGCACCGCAAAAGCAAAACAAACAAAACACGTATTCCAGAGATTTTGATTATTTCTGCAGGAGACATGCAGTCAAGACTAAGTAATTTGAAACAGGAGTGGCACAAGAAGTGGAAGATAAAGTGTCAATTTTTTTTTCTTTTTTTTTTTGGTTAGAATTAGTTCACTTTGCATTCCTTGCGTATGCGCCTCTACCTTTGGAACCACATTGGTAAAAGTTTGTGTAAGAATTGTTTGTTGGCATATCCTAGAGTCCTCAATTTATACGTCTTCAAAATATTGCTCCCAGAAATTGTGGAAGAAATACTCATGTCACCTGATCTACATATACATTTTATCACAGTAATATTTGGAACACAAAATGCAAAAGTCACACTTATGATTGTACCAAAGGCTAAAAAGAAAGTGAACCTGTATTATTAAAAACATTCATGTCCAGGTTGCCTAATACTCTCAAATGTCAATACTATTGGTGACTACATATTTGTTTCTTCCTAAGATTATATATTGAAACTCAACCCTGTTGATAATGTCTAATCCTATCACTCACTTTATACTTTGCCTGATTTCCTAATGTCTCTATTGATATCTGCTTTCCTACATATTTTCCCCAGTTCATCATTGTGACTCATTCTTCACATGTGCTGACATTTACATTCATTCTCTAACCGAAACCCTATCACTAAAGAACTTTTGGTCCAAATCCTATACTCACTCTTCTTCCTAAACCTACAGACTATATTCCTAATCCCACTGACTATCCCTTTTTGACTGGATGTTCTCTTCTACATTCAATCATCCAAGTAAAGGTCGGTCGAGTGTCGGAAGAGGAGACCACCAAGAGTCTATCTCATGTAACAGCAAAGGGTTTATTGGGGGTCCAGCATGCTGGGGCTCAGAGTTCACTTGAAAAGAGTAGAGAGCCCTGAGAACAGCTTAAGCAGAGGTTAAATACTTTCCCTTGCGAGTGCAGGGAGGGAAGTTTATTGATGTGTCAGGGCGAGTGGTCAATTTGCATGCAACCTGGTGAAGGAGTACATTCTGCAGTTTGACAGTTGGGGACAGCACATTCTGGGAACAAGATTGGCAAACATTTCTCAAGATTTCAACAGTGTTTTGTTAAGCGTACAGAAAAACAGGAAGTGACAACTACATATTTTATTAACCTTTCATTCGACACTTCTTTTTCTGGCTACTTTTAATCATAAAAATGATCATTGGGGGGTGTCACATTCTATGTCTGCTAGTGGGGTATTACCATTAGTTTAACTTGTCCAATTTGAGCTTGGAGAAAATAAATTACATGGTTGAGCAAGCAGGGTTTAATAGTTAGCAATAATATGAGGATTATTATTGGACCGGCCAGGGTTGATAAATGCGTAGTTAACCAGGGGAACTTTGTGAACCAAGATTCAAAACACCCTTTTTTGGCCTCTCTCTGTCGTTGACGCTCTTCAAGTCATCTTTTTAATTTACTCATAGATTTTTTTACAACTCCAATATGGTTGGCATAAAAACAACATTCTTCCATCAATGCAAAACAAAGGCCCTCTTCTCACATGAAGAGGAGTTCCAATCCTCGATTGTTCTGTAAAACAACTTCAGAGAGATAGGTTAAAGATTCCTGCAATGCTGTTATGGAGGTTTCTAATATCTTTAAGTTTTGATCTATAGCTGCTTCTATTTGGGTCATTTGTTTTGTCCCATGGACCAAGGCAGTGGTTCTTGTGCCCACCCTTGCAGCAACATGTATTCCTAATAGGATCGCAAAAGTGAGTGATATATGTTCCCAGTGGAACTAGGTTTTATGCCCCCCCTATTTGATCTTCAAATGAACCTGTGTTGATAGAGCACTCTGGGAAACATTTGCACAACTACACAATTAATCACATCTGTTGACCACTTCATGAAAACATAAACAATGTTTTAAGTATATAGAATTATACTGTTGTAGGGACGGACAAGGCAAGGCACCTAAGATAGTACCAAAGACAGGAAAACAGTCCTATTTGTTTGCACCAGATTCAGAGGGCATTACTTCTGTTGTAATCAATTAAATCCCCAGAACCCCAAGTTTAGGTACTTTCAGAATTTTGTACCCAACATATAAGGGAAGGGGCTCAGAAGTTCACAGTCATAAGCAGTTCACAAAAAGCAGTTTGTATTCTGTTTTTTTCCTCTGTTGTGGGAAAGTTAACTTTTCAAGGACACCTGGGTGAGGGAGAGCATTATATTCCCTTTATTTTTCCCCCTCCCAACTGTTACCATGGAGCCCAGTTGGTAACTTCTTTATCTTACAAATGTAGCCATCTCTGTGAAGCCTCAGCTCAAGGCCAAGGCCATGTTCACATATTTTGTGAAAAACTAGTAAGGTGGTGTCTAGCTTAGGATTGCTGATTTTTTTAGCCAGTGGCCAAGTAGAATAGGGCAACACGAAAAGAGGAAGTTTATGTACTTAGAAATTTTTTATAGGGACTCTTTTTCTGAAAGTCCTAAATTCAGGTATGTTGAAGATTTCTGGAGAAGGTCAGTTAAGACATTTCTGTGGGCCTGGTACAGAGGGGGAAGACGGGGAGGGCGTGGCTGTGAGCAGCTCCGTGGATCTAAGAATGAGGTAGGAGAGATGTAAAAGAATAATGGGAAAGGGGTTTTGGATTTTTCTAGGAACAAATCTTGAGCAGTACAACAGGTAGAGCAGAGGGTAAGATGGGAGTTAGTATCCCCAAAAGCCTGTGAGGGACTTTAAATACTTAGTAACCTGTTTTCAGTGATGACAAAGCAACTTTAAAGGCCATTTACATTACATCTTCGATAAGGGTCTGAGGGCTCTCCTCAGCTGGTTTGAGCTTTGTGTTAGCTAGTAAGAGGACCTGGTGGGACCCGGTGCAGGCAATGACAAGAGAAGAGAGGAGTGAGTGGGTTAAGGTGTACCTCAGTACCTGCTACCTTAACAAGGGGGCAATGGTTATAGAATGGGCGGAGGTTTGGGTTTTTGATCTAGTAATTGGAGGGGAGAAATCAGGTTGCTTAGGTGAGAGTAAGAGCAGAGAGTATGGAGCAGATGGCTGAGGGTGAGGATCTATTGGAGAAGCATAGTTCAGGATGTGAGCAAAGGAGGGAAAAGGCCTCCACATAGGGGAATCTCCTTTCACACTTTTGAGCACTTGCAAAAGTTAAAAAGGTCACGCAGAATTTGAGGATCTAGAGACCCCTCTGGGGGCTATCAATTTTGGTTATCTAATTGGATATGGCCAATGCTGTGTACAGAATTTGATGAGGAGTTTGGGTTCCATTAAGCAGTCCCTGAATGCTCACATCCCCATGACTTACAGAAGAAGTCGGCTTCCCCCCAAAACAGCCGTGACTGTTTGTGGCTTTGATAGTCCGCCAGGCAAACATAGTAATCTAGGCTAGCCAAATTGCATCTGGCTTGCGTGTCCCTACATCCATAATATTTGTTTCCATTATCTATGGTAGAGAAGGGATTTAATGGAATTTTAGTGGGATCCACTTCATCAGGGATATCCCAATGGAAAAGACCTATAGCCAGCTGACAAATGTCTCTGTGGAGAGATGGCGACCATGTCCTTAAGTGGGCGGTATGCGAGATAGACCATACTTCTTGTCCAGTAAGATTTGTGATCAGCCATTGCTGCTGAATGGGCTGATGAGGGTTAGGACTACTGGTGGTCAAGGGGAGAGTCTATAGCCTTATTGACAAGGCAAATACACAATTTGAAAGGGTTACCTGTCTTTTACAGTTTCCAGCCAGAGTCTGGACAGGGCACAGGCTTGAGATGAGAGGTATGGATCCAGGAAGTGATTCTGTCTACCTTTACTTCTGTAGGTGTTATAAGTAGCACCTTCTATGGTCCCTTTCAGCGGGGTTCCATGGATGACACCTGATGTCGTCTAATGTAGACAAGTCTCTTTCTTGATATTGAAGTTGATTCCCCTCGTCCCCGGGTTGGTAGGAAGTGGCCATCTGTCTTCACAGGTATCTGTGTGGTCCTGGCTGAAAGACAATATCTCTGACTTTTTAAATTAGTGGGAAGTAGAAAGATCCTTCTAGGGTCCATCCAAATCCAATGGTGAGCCATTCTGAGGCACAGAGAGTCTGCCAGGTCCAGCGTTTTACTAAAAAAGAAAGATTCTGATCCCTTAAGCAAACTTTGGTGCAGTGATCAAGGGTCAGAGACAGAGGCATTGAAGTGCTCTGTCCCATAATGAAAGATACACAAACAGTAAAAGCAACAACACACGACACAGACAAGACAAGACAATAAAGACAGGATATGGAAGTCCAACACTGAGACCAGGACTTAGTAGTTGGCAGAACCCGATCGGTTGGCAATAACGAATCTGAAACAAAATATCACTGAGTCATGGAGACTATTGTTCCTCAATTTTCTGAGTCCTCTATGACGTCACCCAGGGACTTGGCCTGTGGCTCTGTGACATGACTGTCAGCCATCGTTGGAGAGAGCTCACGCTCTTCATTGACATCCATTTTGCCAAGCCCTGACCTGAAACCTGACCAGAAAGAGGCACCTTACTTACCCTGCGAGGAGTTCGTTGGGGTCTCTTGTCCACCGCTGCCGGATCTCAGTGGAACCTCCATATATAAAGGTCCGGTGACAATCGGGGGAAGAGACCACCAAGAGACTGTCTCATGCAAAAGCAAAGGGTTTATTGGGGGTCCAGCATGCTGGGGCTCAGAGCTCACTTGAATAGAGCAGAGAGCCCAGAGAACAGCTTAAGCAGAGCTTATATATTTTCCTTGGAGAGGGCAGGGTGGTAAGTTTATTGATGGATCCGGGCGAGTGAGCGGTTTGCGTGCAACCGGTTGAGGGAGTACATTCTGCAGTTTGGCAATTGGGGACAGCACATTCTGGGAATAAGATTAGCAAACAGTTCTCAATATTTCAAAAGTGTTTTGTTAACCATACAGAAAAACAGGAAGTGACAAGTACTTATTTTATTAACCTTTCACTGCGAACTATACTTTGCCAGAATTCCTAATGTCTCTATTGTGTTTGTTAAAGTTCATTTTTATTCAAACCTGGTACGTTATTATTTCTTCAGTTCATGGACATCATAAGATATTTCCTTTCATTCACAAGTTCACAAATTTATAAACATTTGGTTCACTTTCAATCACTTCCTCCTTCGGAAGACATATGTTCCTCCATGTTTCTTGACTGGTCTTTTTACTAGACTTCTTTCTAAACATATTATTTTCGATTCCATAATCATTTTTGAGGCAAAACTCACACACTATTCATGATAAATGATAACCCAAACATTACAATTAGATATATAACTGGTTGGAATGAATGTATGTATATCAATATAAGATTTTCTATATATTTTCAGATATCAATACAATCCATTATTTAAATTTGGAACCAGTTATATAATTTATTCACAGTATGGTCTATTAATGCATCATCTCTATATTCATCAAAACAGGATAAACCTAATAGTATCCCCAGTACTAATTTATAAGTTTTCAAAATACTGCTCACAGAAATGGTGAAAGAAATACTCATGTCACCTTAGCTACATATACATATTATCACACTAATATTCTGGACACAAAATGCAAAGGTAACACAGAACATAATTTAAGCTAAGTATCCCAATCAAGGGCCCAAAGTCCTTCTGGGCTTCAAATATTACCTAGATTTCTGTTTTCATACTTATATTTCACCTCCATGTTCTTGTAAATATCACAGGTTCCCAATATCATTATTCATCCAGCAAAATGATTCATAACCCAAATCGAACATGCTATTAACCCTAACCATTCTGTAAACTGAGATTGTTCACTCAATGTCACTTTACAGAAGAGCAGGGACAAAGTTAGTATTACAATACAGGAAGTTAGGAGATCTTCCACCTGCTGAGTACCTCAAAATCCATGCAGAAATGATCCCTGGAGAAGACGTAGGCAGCTATGAAGGACCTGAGACAGCAAAAGTCATCTTCCTTTGCAAACAACCCGATCAGGATGAAAGGATGTGTCTGAATCATCCTATCTCTTCTTAATGTAGGGGAGATGTATGAAACCAGGCATGTGTGGAGAGCTGTTCCCAGGTGCCTATGTTTCTATACCATTCTAACTTGTGAAAGTGTCACAGGAAATAGAGGCAGCCTCCTTTTCCTGAGACACTAGGAAGCAACTGTTAGGACAAAGTGGTGGCCAAGACAGTGGCCTCATTCATTTTCTGAAGAAAGTGACCTCACCTCACTTTTTTCATGATGGAACTCTCTGAATTTTGTGATCCAGGAAGCCAGGCACCAAGAGCCAGTACCAGTCCCAGTCCAAGTGGGCTCACTTGTTTGGATTAACCAAGTAAAGAGTCAGTCTCTCTTGGTACCTACTGATGTGAGGGTGGCCAAATGCCAAGAAAGCTTTGAAGAGGGTCCTTTCCTGAGAGGGCAGGAAATGGCTCACCACTGCCTCCTGAAAACTTCACAGAATTGGCCAAGGAGACCTGATCTGAGACAGGACCGGCCATTTCTGGGGAACATTCTATGGCCTACTAGTCAGAGGACACTCCGGATAGTCACAGACATGCTTGGGGAAGGAGGTGACTTTGTGTGTGTGGATGTCAGTTTGTGGATTTGTCTCATATTCTGAGAATAGGTAAAAAAGGAGGTTTGTTTGGTTTGGAGTGGACTGTTTCTAGTAAGTCATCTGACAAGGAGACTGTTTCTATGTCTGTGTATCCCACTGTGTCCTTAGTTGTAGATATTAGAAAAGAAAATGGCTCAATGGGTGTGTCCTGTCTAGTAGAAAGCTTCACAGCATTCATCCTGCCCAATTAATGAATGGACTGAGGCTTGACTTATCCATGGGCAACACCTAGTATCATCCTAAGTTCTTGAATTCTTCCTGAATTCTGGCAACTCTCCAGAAAGGCTCATGGTTTTTTGTCCAAGATATGTACCACCTCCAAGCTCTGTGACATGGCCATGTACTAGTTAGCTGAAAGGAATGGCGAGCACACCAGAAAACTCAGATATTGGTGTGACCAGGAAAGTCTCTATGGTGAAACCTGGCTTAGGGCCTTTTGCTTAACTATTGTTCTGTTGCCCTGAATGTCAGGAACCTCTTTGCCTCAGGCCACCCCTTTATAAAGCCAGAAGAAAACAATTTTCAAATGGAAATGAATGGGCATCACCTGTGCCTCTTTGATGAATTGTTTTGGAAATGGTTATGTCTGAATCAGACTCTGGGCCCTGTGTGAGGCTGTGGCTTAAATTTTCAGCACCTCTTGCTGATCATGAGTGTACCAGACAGTGCCTTGATTGACTGGGATTTATGAAAATGGTGTAGAACAGAGATGCCATTAAGTTGGACCCTCCTGAGTAGTGGGCCCTGAGCTGTGGTGTGCAGGTGTGTGATAAATCATCTGTGGTTGCGCCATGTGGTTTTGCCATTGATTTCCAAATGGTTTGTCACTGACACGGTGCAGTGACCAGACACTTATATGTAAAAGTGTCTTGTTAAATGGATAGTTTTCAGGGCAATGTGCAGAATCACGTTGCTATGGAGAAGGGGGCAAGTTATGTGGGAATGAAGCCTGGTTGGTGCATTCTCTTGTAGACCCTGAAAAACCACAAATGACAGAACTCCCTCCAGGACTGTGTTCCAGTTGAACTCCTTGTATTTTGTGAGGCAAATACCAAACTCTCAGTGCTGCAGCAGGAAACTCTACGAAAATGGAGGATGAACAAAAGGCTTCACAGTCCACACAGGGAGACACTTAGACCCCAGTGGCCACAGTTTACATACGAAGAGAGAATTCAGCACAGCTACCTCATGTGTATTGGAAAGCAAGAAAGAATGTCCTCCAGGTCACATAGATGCAGACCCAGCTTTGATGATCTCACTACAAAGGAAGCTAAAGCTACTGACAACATATATTTCAAGTGCCCATCCTCAGAGGCAGTTTCTCTAGAAGTCTTTAGGCCAGCAGACCTCCATGTTTGTGGAGTGTTTACCCTGTCCCTTACTTTGGGATACTCCTCTACCACCTCCAAGTTTGTGAACTCCTGAATATTTTCCATTCCAGATATGTATTTACAGATTTTCTAACTCTTCTCCTCTAATTGTTTCTTATTTGGTGTGAAGGTAATGTCAAGGCATTGTTCTGGATGAGAGTGGGAAGATTTTTGTGTAGCACATATTTGCATACACATTGGATTCATTTTCCAATTTTCCATTCCAAAGACTGAATCCCTGACACTAACGCATACCCTACCAAACTCTGACTACTAATCCTAATATGATGAAGAAAAATAACCCAAACAGAATAGAAATACAAGCACTTCTGAAGAGGCATGGTGTATAGTTGGACTTGCCTTTTGCATGATAAAGTGTAGGTGTTATAAACCTAGTCAATTTTTCATTGAAATAGTTCTACATGTGTTTTTTTTTTCCTTTAATATTTATTGTTGGTTCTACAAAACATTACATAGTTCTTGACATGTCATATTTCACACTTTGATTCAAGTAGGTTATGAACTTCCATTTTTCTTCGTATACAGATTGCAGTATCTCATCAGTTACACATCCACTATTTTACATATTGCTATACTAGTGTCTGTTGTATTCTGCTGCCTTTCCTGTCCTCTACTATCTCCCATCCCCTCCCCTCCAATCCTCTCTCTCTACCCCATCTATTGTAATTCATTTCTTCCACTTGTTTTTGTCCCCTTTCCCCTCACTTCATCTTGTATTTAATTTTGTATAACCATGAGGGTTTCCTTCCATTTCTATGTAATTTTCCTCCTCTTTCCTTTTCCCTCCCACCTCTCACCCCTGTTTAATATTAATCATCTTCTCATGCTCTTCCTCCCAACTCTGTTCTTAGTTACTCTCCTTATATCAAAGAAAACATTTGGCATTTGTTTTTTAGTGATTGGCTATCTTCACGTAGCATAATACGTTCTAATGCCATCCATTTCTCTGCAAATTGTATGATTTTGTCATTTTTTAATGCAGAGTAATACTCCATTGTGTATAAATGCCACATTTTTTTTAATCCATTCATCTATTGAAGGGCATCTAGGTTGGTTCCACAGTCTTCCTATTGTGAATTGTGCTGCTATGAACATAGATTTATCAGTGTCCCTGTAGCATGCACTTTTTGGGTCTATAGGGATTAGACCGAGAAGGGGAATTGCTGGGTCAAATGGCGGTTCCATTCCCAAGTTTCCAAGAAATCTCCATACTGCTTTCCAAATTTGCTGCACCAATTTGCGGTCCCACCAGCAATGTACAGGTGTACCCTTTTTCCCACATCTTCGCCAGCACTTGTTGTCGTTTGACTTCATAATGGCTACCAAGCTTACTGCAGTGAGATGGTATCTTAGGGTGGGTTTGTTTTGCATTTCTCTGAATGCTCGAGATGGTGAGAATTTTTTGATGTACTTATTGATTGATTGTATGTCCTCCTCTGAGAAGTGTCTGTTCAGGTCCTTGGCCCATTTGTTGATTGGGTAATTCATTTGCTTATTGTTTAATTTTTTGAGTTCTTTGTATAACTCTGGATATTAGGGCTCTATCTGAAGTGTGAGGAGTAAAGATTTGTTCCCAGGATGTAGGCTCCCTTTTTACCTCTCTTATTGTTTCTTTTTCTGAGAAAAATCTATTTAGTTTGAGTAAGTCCTGTTTGTAGATTCTAATTATTAACTCTTATGCTATGGGTGTCCAATTGAGGAATTTGGAGCCCGACCCCACAGTATGTAGATCATAGCCAAAGTTTTCTTCTATCAGACGCCGTGTCGGTGATTTGATATCAAGCTCCTTGATCCATTTTGAGTTAACTTTTGTGCATGGCGAGAGAAAGGGATTCAGTTTCATTTTCTTACATATGTAATTCCAGTTTTTCCAGCACCATTTGTTGAAGATGCTATTCTTCCTTCAGTTTATGCTTTTAGCTCCTTTATCAAATATAAGATTGCTGTAATTTTGTGGATTGATTTCTGTGTCCTCTATTCTGTACCATTGGTCCACCCGCCAGTTTTGGTACCAGTACCATGCTCTTTTTGTTACTATTTCTCCGTAGTATAGTTTGAGGACATGTATCGCTATACCGCCTGATTCACACTTCCTGCTTAGAGTTGTCTTTGCTATACTGGGTCTTGTATTATTCCATATGAATTTCATAATTGTTTTATCTATTTCTACAGGAAATGCTGTTGGGATTTTGATTGGCATTGCATTAAACCTATAGAGAACTTTTGGTAATATCGCCATTTTGATGATGTTAATTCTGCCTATCCATGAACAGGGTATATTTTTCCATCTTGTAAGATCTTCTTCTATTTCTCTCTTTAGGGTTCTGTAGTTTTCATTGTGTAAGTCTTTCACATCTTTTGTTACGTTGATAACCAAATATTTTATTTTATTTTTTTTGAGGATACTCTCAATGGAGTGGTTGTCCTCATTTCCGTTTCAGAGGATTTGTTGCTGATATTCAGGAATGCTTTTGATTTATGATTGTTGATTTTTTATCATGCCACTTTGCTGAATTCATTTATTATCTCTAATAGTTTCTTGTAGACCCTTTTGGGTCTACTAGGTATAGAATCATGTCATCTGCAAATAGTGATAATTTAAGTTCTTTTTTTCCTATTTTTATGCCTTTAATTTCTTTCATTTGTCTAATTGCTCTGGCCAGTGTTCGAGAACTATGCTGAACAGAAATCGTGAGAGAGGGCATCCCTGTCTTGTTCCAGATTTTAGAGGGAATGCCTTCAATTTTTTCTCAATTCAGAATGATACTAGCCTGAGGCTTAGCATAGATTGCTTTTACAATATTGAGGTATGTTCCTGTTATCCCAGTTTTTCTAGAGTTTTAAACATAAAGGGATGCTGTACTTTATTGAATGCTTTTTCTGCATCTATTGGGGTGATCATATGGTTCTTATTTTTAAGTCTATTGATGTGGTGAATAACATTTATTGATTTCCGTATATTGAACCAGCCTTGTATCCCAGGAATGAATCCTACTTGATCATGTTGCACAATTTTTTAAATATGTTTTTGTATCTGATTCGCCAGAATTTTATTGAGGATTTTTGCATCTAGGTTCATTAGAGAGATTGGTCTGTACATTTGTTTCTTTGAAGGGTCTTTGTCTGGTTTAGGAATCAGGGTGATAATGGCCTCCTCTGCTGTATACCCATTCAGTCCTGGGCTTTTCTTAGTTGGTAGTCTTTGGATGGTTTCTTCTATTTTCTCAATTGATATTGGTCTGCTTAGGTTGTCTATATCCTCCTGACTCAATCTGGGCAGATCATATGACTTAAGAAATTTATTGATGCCTTCACTATCTTCTAATATAATTTCTGATTATCTTCTGTATTTCAGAAGTGTCTGTTGTGATATTGCCTTTTTCATCCCTTATGATAGTAATTTGACTTCCCTCTCTTCTTCTCTTCATTAACATGGCTAAGAGTCTGTCGATTTTATTAATTTTTCCACTTTTAGTATTTTCAATTTTTTCAATTGTTTCTTTTGTTTCGATTTCATTAATTTCAGCTCTGATTTTAAATATTTCTTGCCTTCTACTTCTTTTTCTGTTGTTTTGCTCTTCTTTTTCTAGGATTTTGAAATGAACTATGAGATCATTTATTTGTCGTTGTTTTTTTTTTTTTCTTTTTTTAAGGAAAGAACTCCAAGCAATGAATTTTCCACTTAGAACTGCTTTCAATGTGTCCCATAGATTCTGATATGTTCTGTCTGTCTTTTTCATTTATGTCTAAGAATTTTTTTTATTTTTCTCCTTGATGTCTTCAATAACCCATTGATCATTCAATACGTATTGTTCATTCTCCAAGTGATGCATGAATTTTCCTTCCTTCTTTTATTGTTGATTTCAGTTTCATTCCATTACGATCAGATAAGATGCCTGGTATTATCTATACTCCTTTATATTGTCTAAGAGTTGTTCTGTGACATAATATATGATCTATTTTTGAGAGGTATCCATGTGCTGCTGAGAAAACAGTGTAACTGCTTGATGTTGGGTGGTATATTCTATATATGTTAATTAAGTCTAGGTTATTAATTGTGTTATTGAGTTCTATAGTTTCCTAATTCAACTTTTGTTTGGAATATCTGTCCAGTTGTGAGAGAGGTGTGTTGAAATCTCCCATGATTATTGTATGGTGGTCTACCAGACTCTTGAACTTGAGAAGAGTTTGTTTGATTAACATAGCTGAACCATTGTTTGGGGCACATATATTTATGATTGTTATGTCTTGTTGGTGTATGGTTCCCTTGAGTAATATGTAGTGTCCCTCTTTATCCCTTTTGATTAACTTTGTCTTGAAATCTATTTTATTTGATATGAGTATGGACACTTCTGCTTGTTTCCGAAGTCAATATGAGTGATATGATTTCTCCCAACCTTTCACCTTTAGTCTATATATGTCTTTTCCTATCAAATATGTCTCCTGTAGGCAGAAAATTTTTGGGTCTTCTTTCGTGATCCATTCTACTAGCCTGTGTCTCTTAATTGGTGAGTTTAAGGCATTAACATTTAGGGTTATTTTTGAAATATGGGTTGTTCTTCCAGCCATATTTGTTTATTTATGTTACTAAACATGGTTTGTTTTTCTCTTTGATTATTTAGTTCATTTTTAGTTCATTCATTGGTGGGAACCTGTCAGGCAGGAGGGATAGGTCAGTTCTACAGCGGGGTACAGATTCAAATTGATTAGATTAGGCCCTGCGATGCATATGTGCCAAGCCACACAGGGTCCTAGGTTATTAAACAACCAGGCGATCAGGGGGAATATTTACTGGGCAGTCCAGAAATTGTCCTACAAGTAACAGGAATTTCAGATTTTTCATGTAGCATAGGAACTTAACAATACCTGGTCCTTTACATTTTAAATCAGGCCTTGAATCTTAGAAACTTTACAAACCCGGTCTTTTACACTTTAACTTTTACACTTTAATTTCAATTTCTTTTACCCTTAAAGATCACTCCTGGTTCACAAGAAGGGTGTCCAAGCCACCCTGACTTTAGGCAAATGAGGGGCAAGGGAGCTTATTTTGGACACTGTCTTGGGCTGTGCCCCTCATGGAAACCTCCAGCCATATGTTATGATGAGTGTCTTTATGGAAGAAGATGAGGGTCATGTAGGAGTGTTTTGGTTTTAATTGTGGTCATTTGTGTGGCGGTTGGAAGAGATGACTTGGTCCACCAGGGCTTGAACTCTGCTCTGATACTCCTTAGAGACTGAGTTGTGGAAGTGACTTGAGAGAAGTATTGCCATGAATTGTTTTGGGATTATAGGAGGCCACACATGAGATTAGCCCTTGAAAACTGAGATCTAGGCCCAGGGTGGCTTTCCACCGAGCACTGGGAATCTCATCCAGGGTAACACATGATTTTTTTTACTGAAAGACTTGGAAGTCATAGTTGAGACTCAAAACACACATGTACCTCATATTGTAGACCTCAATGAGCCTGGCTTCATGTGAACTTTTGGGCACTCATTGGGAAGCCTTGCCTGTGAGAGTTCTTCAGAGCTTTCATTGAAATGAGCTTACTCACCATTTAATGGTTCCTGAATGAATTGAAACCCACAGTGCCTCCAACATCATCCTTGAAAAATGGCTATACAAATGCCATGAAATTTTTGAAATTTCCATGACCAGGTGGCACTGGAGAAACTTTGGATGTCCTGTTGCTGATCATGTGTGTACCAGACAGTTCCTTGATTGACTGGTTGTCATGAAAATGGTATAGAACCGAGATGTCAGTAAGTTGGAGCCTGCTGAGTATTGGGGCTAGAGCAGTGGACTATACGTTTGTGAATAAATATCTGTGGTGGGACCACGTGGATCTGCCTTTGGCTTCCAAAATACTTGTGACTGATATGGTGCAGGCAGCAGACCCTTATATGTAAAGGCATCTTGTTTTATTGAGAGGTTTCAGGGCAATGTTCAGAATCTGGTTGCTATAGTCAAGGGGAAAGCTATGTGGGATAGACCCATGTTTCGAACATTCTCCTGAAGACCCTGACCAATCACACGTGTCAGAGCTCCCTCCAGAATTGTGTCCCAGTTGAACTCCTTGTATTTCATTAAGCCAATTCCAAACTCCCAGTGCAGCAGTAAGAAACACCACAAAAATGGAGGATGACCAAATGGCTTCACAGACCACACGGGGAGACACTTAACTCCCAGTGGCCACAGTTTACCAAGAAAGAATTCAGAACTGCTGCCTCATGTTCATTAGAAAATAATTAACCTTTTCCTCCAGGTCACATAGATGCAGACCCAAATTTGATGGTGTCACAATGAGGAAGCTAAATCTCCTGACAACTTCATATATTTCATGTTCCCAACCTGAGAGGCATTTTCTCAAGAAGTCTTAAGGCCAGCAGAGCTCCAAGTTTGTGGAGTGTTTAACCTCTCCCTTACTTTTGGAAACTGCTCTACCACATCCAATGTTGTGAACTCCTGAACATTTTCAGTTCCACATATGTAATCACAGGTTTTAGAACTCCTCTCCACTAATTGTGTCTTACTTGGAGTGAAGTTAATGTAAAGGAATTGTTCTGGATGAGAGTGGCAAGATTTTTGTGTAGCACATATTTGCATACACATTAGATTTATTTTCCTATTTTCATTTGAAATACTGATCCCCGACACTAACACATACCCTAATAGACTCTGACTACTAATGCTAATATGATGGATAAAAAGAAAACTAACAGAATAGAAATACAGGCCTTTAATAGGAGGCATGGTATATACTTGGAATTGCCTTCTGCTTTATCAAGGGTATGTGTTATAAATCTTGTCAAATTTTCATTGTAATATTTCTCCATGAGTTTTATATGTATATATATATATATATATATATATATATATATATATATATATACTCTCTAGATTTTTCAAAATATGAAAAATATGTGTCTTATTAAACACTATCTAAATTCATTCATATTCATGTATGTGGATATAAAATCAACTTTTCATAAGATTATTCTCAGAAACATTCAACCACCTGAAATACATATTTGTTTCCTCGTCCTGAGAACTAACTTCAGTGAATCGTGCTTACAAACCCTAATATTTTTACAGTAACTGACACAGTTTATCATCAAAGCAAGTAGATTCCTATAGGACATGATGTGTATATTGATGTTCATTTTTATTCAACACTGGGACATTAAAATTTCTTCATTTTATGCACATCGTAGGATATATATTTCCTCCACAGGTTAGCAAATATATAGGCATTTGTTTCACTTTCAATCACTTCCTGCTTCAGAACACATGTATTCCTCCATGTTTCTTGACTGGTCTGTTCATGAGACTTCTATCCAAACACATTATTTTCGATTTCCTTTATCACTTTAGAAGCAAAACGGACACACACTTCATGATAAACCATCACTGTAATATCACCATTAGATGTATTACTGGTTGGAATGAATGATTATATATCAATAAAAGATTTTTTATATATTTTCTGATATCAATTCAATACATTGTTTAAAGTGTAACAAGTTATATTATTTATTCACAGTATGGTCTATTCATGCATTATCTCTATATTCATAGACACAGGGTACACCTGGTTGTACCCCCAATACTAATCTATACATATTTGAAATATTGCTCCCAGAAATGGTGGAAGAAATACTCATGTCACCTGATCTACATATGCATGTTATCACTGTAATATTCTGGACACAAAATGCAAAAGCCACACGTATGATTGTACCAAAGCCTAAAGGTAAACTGAACATGGATTACTAAAAACATCCCTGACCAGGTTGCCTAATGCTCTCAAATGTCAATACTATTGCTGGCTACATATTTGTTTCTTCCTAAGATTATATATTCAACCTCAAAACTGTTGAAAATGTTTAATTTTTTCACTCACTTGATACTTTTGCCTGATTTCCTAATGTCTCTATTGATATCTACTTTCCTACATATTTTCCGCAGTTCAACATTGTGACTGACCCTTCACATGTGCTGACATTGACATTCACTCTGTAACGGAAACACTATTGCTAAAGATCTTTGGTCCAAATCCTATACTCGCTCTTCTTCCGAAACATACTGACTATCTTCCTGATCCTATCGACTATCCCTTTTTGAGTAGATGTTCTCTACTACATTCAATCATCCAAGGTACAAGATCCTATGCCATTGTATATCGATTTTTCTGAAACATGTATCTAGAACGTAATTCAAAGCTACGTATTGCAATCAGTTGCCCAATGCATTTCTGAGCTTCAAATCTTACCTAGATTTCTGTTTTCATACTTATATTTCATCTCTATATTCCTATAAATATTGCAGGTTCCCAATACCATTATTCATCCCGCATAATGATTCCTTACCCAAATCGAACCTGTTATTAACCCTAACCATACACTGTTGCTTCAATCTAAAATTACAAAAGAGCAGGGACAGAGTTCGCCTTACAATACAGGAATGTAGGGTATCTTCCAACTGCTGAGAACCTCAAAGTTCGATGCAGAAATAATCCCTGGAGAAGATGTCAGCAGCTATGAAGGACCTGTGAGAGCAAAAGCCATCTTCAATGGCAAACAATCTAGACAGGAAAAAGGGATGTGTATGCATCAGCCTCTCTCTTTTTAATGTAGAGAAGATTGACCTAACCAGACCTGCATGGAGAGCTGTTCCCAGGTGCCTATTTTGATATACAATTGAAACTAGTCAAATTTTCAAAGGAAGTAGGGGCAGCCTCTATCTAATGGAACCCTTGGAAGCAACCGTTAGGGCAAAGTTGCTGCCAAGGCAGTGACCTCTTTCAGTTCTTGAAGGAAGTGACCTACCTAACTTCCTTGGTGATGGAACATTCGGAAATTTTGATGCAAGAAGCCAGGCACCGAGAGCCAGTCCCAGTCCCTGTCCCAGTGGGCTCACTTGTTTGGATTTACCAAGTACAGATCAGACCTTCTTGGTACCTACTGATGTGAGGATGGCCAAATGTCAGTAGAGCTCTGAAGAGAAGCTTTTCCTGAGATAGCAGGTAGTGGCTAACGGTTGGCTCCTCACAGCATCACAGAGTTGGCCAAGGAGACAAGATCTGAGACAGGAGAGGCCATTTTGTGGGGAACATAGTATGGCCCACCAGTCAGAAGACATTCCGGATAGTTACAGACCTACTTTTGGGAAGGAGGTGCCTTTGTGTGTGGGTGTGAGTTTGCGGTTTTGTCTCATGTTCTGAGAACATGTAGGAAAGGTGGTTGGTTTGGTTTGGAGTCGACTGTTTCTAGTAAGTCTTTTGACAAGGCTACTTTCTATGTCTGTGTATCCACTGTGTCCGTGGTTTTAGACATTAGAAAAGAGAATGCATCAATGGAGGTGTCCTGTCTAGTAGAAAGCTTCCCAGCATTCATCCTGCTCAATTGATGAATGGACTGTGGTTTGCCTTATGGATCTTAAACACCTACTAACATCCTAAGTTCCTGTTTTCTTCCTGAATTCTGGCCACTCTCCAGAATAGGCTCATGATTTATTGTGCAAGATATGTACCACCTCCAAGCTCTGTGACGTGTCCATGTTCTTGATAGCTGAAGGGAATGGGAACATCTCGGAAAACTCATACATCAGTGTGAGCAGTAAAGTCTCATTGGAGAAACCCTGCTTTGGTCCATTTGCTTAACTATGGTTCTATTGCCTTGAATGTCAGGAAGGTCTTTGCCTCAGGCCACCCTTTTGTGAAGCCTGAAGAAACAGTTTTCAAATGAAAATGAATGGGCATCTCCTGTGGCTCTTTGCTTAATTGCTTTGAAAAGGAAGGTGTCTTAATCAAACACTAGGCCCTGTTTGAGGCTGTGGCTAAGATTCTCAGCTCCTGATAGATGTAAAGAAGATCCCATGTGTGCATCCAAAACCAAAATGGCAAAAAGATCAGTCATTGTAGATGAAGTCTCTTGCCTTCCTCTGATAGGTTCCGGAACTCCATCAAGTGAGAATAGGATTCCTATGGGTCAAATGAGTTATTCAAATCCTGCAGAAGTACTTGGGTTCTCTCATGATGCCAAATCACATAATGAATCTATACCTGACTGTCAGTATGCCTCAAATTGGAGAAGCAGAGCAGCATTAACAGCAGGCCTATTTGATCACTCCTGGTTCAAAGGAAGGGTGTCCAGGCCACACTGAATTTAGACAAATGAGGGGCAAGGGTGCATATTTTGGACATTGTCTTTGGCTGCGCCCCTCATGGAAACCTCCAGCTAGAGTTTATGATGAGTGTCTATACGGCTGAAGATGAGGGCCATGTGGGAATGTTTTGGTTTTAATTGTGGTCATTTGTGTGGCGGTTGGAAGAGATGACAGGGTCCACATGGTCTTGAACTCAGGTGTGATTCCTCTTAGAGACTGAGTTCTGGAACTGACCTCAGAGAAGTATTGCCATTAATTGTGTTGGCATTGTAGGAGGCCACACATGAGAGTTGCCTTTGAAACCTGAGATCTAGGCCCAGGATGGCTTTCCTCAGAGAACTGAAAATCTCAGCAAGGATTTCGCATAATTTTATTCTGAAAAACTTGGCAGCCATAGTTAAGAGTCAAAAGACACATAGACCTCCCGTTGTAGACCTCCATAGGCCTTGCTTCATGTGACCTTTTGGCCAGTGTTTGGGAAGCCTTGCCTGTTAGAGTTCCTCAGAGCTTTCATTGAAATGAGCTTCCTCCCCATGTAATGGTTCCTTGAAGAATGGAATCCCCAAAGTGCCTCCAACTTCATTCTTGAAAAATGGATAGATAAATACCATGATATTTTTGAAATTCCCAATGACCAAGTGGCACTGGAGAACCATTGGATGTTCTGTTGCAGACAGTGGCTTGATTGTTGTGTTACAGACAGTGCCTTGATTGACTGGGTTTCATGAAAATGGTGCAGAACAGAGATGCCAGTAAGTTGGAGCCTGCTGAGTAGTGGGCCTAGAGCAGTGGTGGGGAGGTGTGTGATAATACAACTGTGGTGTCGCCATGTGGATCTGCCATTGGCTTCCAAATAGCTTGTGACTGACTTGGTACAGCCAGCAGACCATTATATGAAAAGGCATCTTGTTATATGGAGAGGTTTCAGGGCAATGTTCACAATCAAGTTGCTATGGTTAAGGGGGCAAGTTATGTGGGATAGAACCCTGGTTGGTGAATTCTCCTGCACACCCTGACCCAACACACGTGACAGAACTCCCTCCAGCCCTATATCCTAGTTGAACTCCTTGTATTTCATGAAGCAAATACCAACCTCCCATTGCAGCATCAAGAAACACCACAACCTCGCCAGCACTTGTTGTTGTTTGATTTCATAATGGCTGCCAATCTTACTGGAGTGAGAAAAGGGTTCTCTTGTACATTGGTGGTGGGGCTGCAAATTGGTGCGGCCAATTTGGAAAGCAGTATGGAGATTCCTGGGAAAGCTGGGAATGGAACCACCATTTGACCCAGCTATTGCCCTTCTCAGACTATTCCCTGAAGACCTTAAAAGAGCGTATTACAGGGATACTGCCACATCAATGTTCATAGCAGCACAATTTACAATAGCTAGATTATGGAACCAACCCAGATGCCCTTCAATGCATGAATGGATTAAAAAAATGTGGCATCTATACACCATGGAGTATTACGCAGCACTAAAAAATGACAAAATCTTGGAATTTGCAGGGAAATGGATGGCACTAGAGCAGATTATGCTTAGTGAAGCTAGCCAATCCCTAAAAAACAAATACCAAATGTCATCTTTGATATAATGAGAACAACTAAGAATAAAGCAGGGAGGAAGAGCAGGAAGAAAAGATTAACATTAAACAGAGACATGAGGTGGGAGGGAAAGGGAGAGAAAAGGGGAATTGCATGGAAACGGAGGGAGACCCTCATTGTTATACTAAATTACATATAAGAGGTTGTAAGTGGAATGGGAAAATAAACAAGGTGAGAAATGAATTACAGTAGAAGGGGTAGAGAGAGAAGATGGGAGGGGAGGGGAGGGGGGATAGTAGAGGATAGGGAAGGTAGCAGAATACAACAGTTACTATTATGGTATTATGTAAAAATGTGGATGTGTAACCCATGTGATTCTGCAATCTGTACTTGGGGCAAAAAAGGGAGTTCATAACTCACTTGAAGCTAATGTATGCTAATGTATGAAATTTGATATGTCAAGAGCTTTGTAGGGTTTTGAACAACCAATAAAAAAATAAAATTAAAAAAAAAAGAAAGAAACACCACAAAAAGGGCAGGATGACCAAATGGCTTCACAGTCCACTCAGGGAGACAATAAGCTTCCAGTGGCCACAGTTTACCAACAAAGAGAGAAATCAACACTGGTACCACATGTTCAATGGAAAATAAGAAACGATGTCCTCCAGGTCACATAGATGCAGATCCAGGTTTGATGGTCTCACCAGAAATGAAGCTAAAGCTCCAGACAACAAGATATATTTCAAGTGTCCAAACTCAGAGGCAGTTTTACAAGAAGGCTATTGGCCAGCAGAGTTCCATGTTTGTGGAGTGTTTACACAGTCACTTACTTTTGGAAACTCCTCTACCACCTCCAAGGTTGTGAACTCCTGTGCATTTTCCATTCCAGATATGTATTCACAGATTTTCTAACTCTTCTCTTCGAATTGCATCTTACATGGGGTGAAGGTAATGTCAAAGGATTTATCTGCATGACAGTGGGAAGACTTTTGTGTAGGACATATTTGCATACATATTGGATTCATTTTCCAATTTTCCATTTCAAATACTTTATCTCTGACACTAAACCACACCCTACTAGTCTCTGACTACTAATCCTAATATGAGGCAGAAAAATAACCCAAACATAATAGAAATACAAGCAGTTCAGAGGAGGCATGGTGTATAGTTGGACTTGCCTTTTGCATTTTAAAGGTTACGGGTTATAAATCTAGACAATTTTTTGTTGCAATAGTTGTCCATGTGGTTTTAAAGATAACAAATATGTGAATTCTTGTCTCTCTTTCTCTGTAGCCTACTCAGCAAATATATTTTTATATACACATAGAGAATCCTACCTGGTACTACACGTACATTCTTGTGAGGTGGCTAAGTTGGCAGATACAAATTGAGAGAAAAGATCACTCCTTCTAAATGTCGTTGGAACTGAAAATTCAACCTATGGGTGAGCTTCCTAGTTGAACAAAATTATACACAAATCCATGTTCAGTACAATGAATATTTTTGGATCTGTGGATGATATATATTTCATGGTGAATTTTGATTGGCATATATTGTTATTTTTAATGTTTCTGGGTGTGTATGTGTGTGTGTCTGTGTGTGTGTGTATATATATATATATATATATATATATATATACACTCTCTCCTTCTATTTTTCAAAATATGAAATATATGTGTCTTATATACACTCCCTAATTTTATTCATGTTCATCAATGTGGATTTATAATCAACTTTTCACAAGATTATTCTCAAAAAATTTCATCCACCTGAAATACATATTTGTTTCCTAGTACTGAAAACTAACTTCAGTGAATGGTGCATACAAATCCTAATATTTCTATAGTAACTGACACAGTTTATCATCAATGCAAGTAGATGCCTATGGGACATGATGTGTTTATCGATGTTCATTTTTATTCAACACTGGGACATTACAATTTCTTCAGTTTATGCACATCATAGGATATATATTTCCTCCACAGGTTAGCAAATGTATAGGCATTTGTTTCACTTTCAATCACTTCCTGCTTTAGAACACATGGATTCCTCCATGTTTCTTGACTGATCTTTTCATGAGATTTCTTTCCAAACACATTATTTTCGAATTCCTTTATCACTTTTGAAGCAAAACGGACACACACTGCATGATAAATCATAACTATAATATCACTATTAGATGTATAACTGGTTGGAATGAATGATTTTATATTTATATAAGATTTCTTATATATTTTCAGATATCAATTCAATACATTTTGTAAAGTGGAACCAGTTATATTATCTATTCACAGTATGGTCTATTCATGCATTATCTCTATATTCATAGACACAGGTTACACCTCTTTGTACCCCCAATACTAATTTATACATCTTCAAAATATTGCTCCCAGAAATGGTGGAAGAAATACTCATGTCACCTGATCTACATATGCATGTTATCACAGTAGTAATCTGGACACAAAATGCAAAAGTCACACGTATGACTGTAACAAAGCCTAAACGGAAACTGAACATGGATTACTAAAAACATCCATGTCCAGGTTGCCTAATGCTCTCAAATGATCATCCTGTTGGTGACTACATATTTGTTTCTTCCTAAGATTATATATTCAACCTCAATACCATTGAAAATGTCTAATTTTTTCACTCACTTTGCACTTTGCCTGATTTCCTAATGTCTCTATTGATATCTACTTTCCTACATATTTTCTCCAGTTCAACATTGTGACTGACCCTTCACATGTGCTGACATTGACATTCACTCTCTAACCGAAACCCTATTGCTTATGAACTTTGGTCCAAATCCTATACTCACTCTTCTTCCGAAACATACTGACTATGTTCCTGATCCTATCGACTATCCCTTTTTGAGTAGATGTTCTCTACTACATTCAATCATCCAAGGTACAAGATCCTATGCCATTGTATATCGATTTTTCTGAAACATGTATCTAGAACGTAATTCAAAGCTACGTATTGCAATCAGTTGCCCAATGCATTTCTGAGCTTCAAATCTTACCTAGATTTCTGTTTTCATACTTATATTTCATCTCTATATTCCTATAAATATTGCAGGTTCCCAATACCATTATTCATCCCGCATAATGATTCCTTGCCCAAATCGAACCTGTTATTAACCCTAACCATACACTGTTGCTTCAATCTAAAATTACAAAAGAGCAGGGACAGAGTTCGCCTTACAATACAGGAATGTAGGGTATCTTCCAACTGCTGAGAACCTCAAAGTTCCATGCAGAAATGATCCCTGGAGAAGATGTAGGCAGCTATGAAGGATCTGAGAGAGCAAAATCCATCTTCATGGCAAACAACCTGAACAGGACGAAGGGATGTGTATGCATCAGCCTTTCTCTTCTTAATGTAGAGAAGATGGACCTAAGCAGGCCTGCTTGGAGAGCTGTTCCCAGGTGCCTATTTTGATATACCATTGTAACAAGTCAAATTGTCACACAAAGTAGGAGCAGCCTCCATCTCATGGAACCCTTGGAAGCAACGGTTAGGACAAAGTTTTTGCCAAGGCAGTGACCTCATTCAGTTCCTGAAGGAAGTGTCCTAGCTAACTTCCTTGGTGATGGAACTCTCTGAAATTGTGATGCAAGAAGCCAGGCACCGAGAGCCAGTCCCAGTCCCAGTCCCAGTGGGCTCACTTGTTTGTATTTACCAAGTACAGATTCAGACCTTCTTGGTACCTACTGATTTGAGGATGGCCAAATGCCAATTTAGCTCTGAAGAGAGGCCTTTCCTGAGATAGCAGGTAGTGGCTAACTGCAGGCTCCTCAAAGCATCACAGAGTTGGCCAAGGAGACAAAATCTGAGAGAGGAAAGGCCATTTCGAGAGGAACATAGTATGGCCCACCAGTCAGAGGACACTCCAGATAGTCACAGATCCACTTTTTGGGAATGAGGTGACTTTATGTGTGTGGGTGTGAGTTTGTGGTTTTGTCTCATATTCTGCGAATAGGTAAAAAAGGTGGTTCGTTTGCTTTGGAGTCTACTGTTGATAGTAACTTTTTTGACAAGGGGAGTGTTTCTATGTCTGTGTATCCACTGTGTCCGTGGTTTTAGACATTAGAAAAGAGAATGCATCAATGGAGGTGTCCTGTCTAGTAGAAAGCTTCCCAGCATTCATCGTTCATAAGTGATGAATAGACTGTGGCTTGTCTTATGGATAGGAAACAACTACTAACTTCCTAAGTTCCGGTTTTCTTCCTGAATTCTGGCCACTCTCCAGAATGAGCTCATGATTTATTGTCCAAGATATGTACAACCTCCATGCTCTGTGACATGGCCATGTTCTTGATAGCTGAAGGGAATGGGAACATCTCAGATATTAGTGTGACCAGTAAAGTCTCATTGGAGAAACCCTGCTTTTGCCATTTGCTTACCTATGGTTCTGTTGCCTTGAATGTCAGGAAGGTCTTTGTTTCAGGCCACCCCTTTTTGAAGCCTGAAGAAACAGTTTTCAAATGGAAATGAATGGGCATCACCTGTGGCTCTTTGCTTAATTTCTTTGGAAAGGGATGTGTCTTAATCAGACACTAGGCCCTGGTTGAGGCTGTGGCTAAGATTCTCAGCTCCTGATAAATCTAAAGAAGATCCAATGTGTGCATCCAAAACCAAAATGGCAAAAGGATCAGTCATTGTGGATGAAGTCTCTTGCCTTCCTCTGTTAGGTTCGTGACATCCATCAAGTGAGAATAGGATTTCTATAGGACAAATGAGTTATTCAAAGTCCTGCATAAGTGCTTGGTTTCTCTCATGATGCCAAATCACATAAGCAATCTATACCTGACAGTCAGTAGGCCTCAAATTGGAGAAGCAGAGCAGTATTAACGGCACGCCTATTTGATCACTCTTGGTTCACAGAAAGGGTTTCCAGACCACCCTAAATTTAGACAAATGAGGGGCAATGGTGGATATTTTGGACACTGTCTTGGGCTGCATCCCTCATGGAAACCTCCAGCCAGAGTTTATGATGAGTGCCTATATGGATGAAGATGAGGGCCATGTGGGAATGTTTTGGTTTTAATTGTGGTCATTTGTGTGGCGGTTGGAAGAGATGACAGGGTCCACATGGGCTTGAACTCTGGTGTGATTCTCCTTGGAGACTGAGTTCTGGAACTGACCTCAGAGAAGTATTGCCATTAATTGTGTTGGCATTGTAGGAGGCCACACATGAGAGTTGCCCTTGAAACCTGAGATCTAGGCCCAGGATGGCTTTCCACAGAGAGCTGAAAATCTCAGCAAGGATATCACATGATTTTATTCTGAAAAACTTGGCAGCCATAGTTAGAGTCAAAAGACACATGGACCTCCCGTTGTAGACCTCAATGGGCCTGGCTTCATGTGACCTTTTGGCCAGTGTTTGGGAAGCCTTGCATGTTAGAGTTCCTCAGAGCTTTCATTGAAATGAGCTTCCTCCCCATGTAATGGTCCCTGGATGAATGGAAACCCCAAAGTGCCTCCAACTTCATTCTTCAAAAATGGAAAGATAAACACCATGAAATTTTTGAAATTCCCAATGACCAGATGGCACTGGAGAACCATTGGATGTCCTGTTGCTGATCATGAGTGTAACAGACAGTGCCTTGATTGACTGGGTTTCATGAAAATGGTGTAGAACAGAGATGCCAGTAAGTTGGAGCCTGCTGAGTAGTGGACCTAGAGCAGTGGTAGGCAGGTGTGTGATAATACATCTGTGATGTGGCCATGTGGATCTGCCATTGGCGTCCAAATGGCTTGTGACTGACTTGATGCAGCCAGGAGACCATTATATGAAAAGGCATCTTGTTATACGCAGAGTTTTCAGGGCAATGTTCAGAATTAGGTTGCTATGGTCAATGCGGCAAGCAATGTGGGATAGAAGCCCAGTTGGTGCATTCTCCTGCAGAGCCTGACCCACCACACGTTACAAGACTCCCTCATGCACTGTGTCCCAGTTGAACTCCTTGTATGTCATGAATCAAATACCAAACTCCCAGTGCAGCAGCAAAAAACACCACGAAAAGTGGAGGATGACCAAATGGCTTCAAAGTCCACACGGGGAGTCACTTTGCCCAAAGAGGCCACAATTTACCTACAAAGAGACTTCAGCACTGCTGCCTCATGTTCATCGGAAAATAAGAAACCATGTCCTCCAGGTCACATAGATACTGACCCAGGTTTGATGGTCTCAGTTCAAAGGAAGCTAAAGCTCCTGACAACAACATATATTTCAAATGCCCAAACTCAGAGGCAGTTTCTCAAGAAGTCTTTAGGCCAGCATAGCTTCATGATTGTGGAGTGTTTACACTGTCCCTTACTTTTGGAAACTCCTCTACCACCTCCAAGGTTGTGAACTCCTGAGCATTTTCCATTCCACATATGTATTCACAGATTTTCTAACTCTTCTTTTCTAATTGTGTTTTACCTGGGGCGAAGATAATTTCAAGGCATTTTTCTGGATGAGAGTGGGAATATTTTTTGTGGCACATATTTGCATACACATTGGATTTATTTTCCTATTTTCCATTTGAAATACTGAATCCGTGACACTAACCCATACCCTACTTGTCTCTGACTACTAATCCTAATAAGATGGAGAAAAACAACCCAAACAGAATATAAATACAAGCAGTTCAGAGGAGGCATGGTGTATAGTTGGACATGGCTTTTGCATGACAAAATGTAGGTGCTATAAATCTAGTCGATTTAAATTGAAATAGTTCTCCATGTATTTTTAAATTTAACAAATATGTGAATTCCTCTCTCCCATTTTATGTAACCTATTGAGCACATCTATTTTTATATGCACATATAGAATACTACCTGGTATCACACATACGTTCTTGTGAGGTGTCTGACTTGACAGATACAAATGATGAGAAGTGATCACTCCACCTAAACGCTATGGGATTTGAAAATTCATCCTATGTGTGAGCCTCCTAGTTGAACAATATTATACATAAATCCATGTTCAGTAAATTGAATATTTTTCTATCTGTGTAAGATATATATATCACGGTGAATTTCGATTGGCATATATATTGCTACTTTTTAATGTCTCTCTCTCTCTGTGTGTGTATATATACACACTCCAGATTTTTTTAAAATATAAAATATATATGCCTTATTATACACTCCCTAAATTTTTTCATATTCATGTATGTGGATTTATAGTCAACATTTCAAAAGGTTAATCTCTGAAATATTCATCCACCTGAAATACATATTTGCTTCCTAGTAGTGAAAACTAACTTCAGTGAATGGTGCATACATATCCTAATATTTCTACAATTATTGACCCAGTTTCTCATTAATGCAAGTAGATTCATATGGGACATGATGTGTATTTTCATGTTCATTCTTATTCGCCACTGGTACATTACTATTTCTTCAGGTAATGCACATAATAGAGTATATATTTCATCCACAAGTTAGCAAAATTATGGGTATGTGTTTCACTTGCAATAATTTTCTGTTTCAGAACACATGTATTCCTCCATGTTTCTTGACTGGTCTTTTCATAAGACTTCTTACCAAACCCATTATTTTTGATTTCCATAATCCCTTTTGAAGCAAAACTCACACACCGTTCATGATAAACCATAACCCTAATATTACCATTAGATGTACAACTGGATGGAATGAATGATTGTATATCAATATAAGATTTCTTATATATTTTCAGATATCAAATCAATCCATTATTTAAAGTGGAACCAGTTATATTATTTATTCACAGTATAGTCTATTCATGCATTGTCTCTATATTCATAGACACAGGGTACACCTCATTGTAAACTCAATACTAATTTATACGTATTCAAATTATGGCTCCCAGGAATGGTGGAAGAAATATTCATGTCACCTGATCTACATATACAATTTAACCCAATAATATTCTGGACACAAAAAGAAAAGGTCACACTTATGTTTCTACCAAAGCCTAAATGTAAAGTGAACATGGATTACTAAAAACATCCATGTCCAGGTTGCCTAATGCTCTCAAAAGTCAATCCTATTTGTGACAATATATTCGTTTCTTCCTAAGATAATATATCCAAAATCAACCCTGTTGAAAATGCCTAATTCTATCACACACTTTATACTTTGCCTGATTTCGTAATGTCTCTATTGATATCTGCTTTCCTACATATTTTCCCCAGTTCATCATTGTGATGGTTCATATGTGCTCACATTTACATTCACTCTCTAACCAAAACCCTATTGCTAAAAAAACTTTTGTTCCAAATCCTATACTCACTCTCCTTCCTAAACATACCGACTATCTTCCTAATCCTACCGACTATCCCTTTTTGACTGGATGTTCTCTTCTACATTCAATCATCCAAGTAATGTTCAGGTGAGCGTTGGAGGAAGAGACCACCAAGAGACTGTCTCATGGAACAGCAAAGGGTTTATTGGGGGTCCAGCATGCTGGGGCTCAGAGCTCCCTTGATTCAAGCAGAGAGCCCTGAGGACATCTTAAGCAGAGCTTATGTGTTTTCCTTGTAGAGGGCAGGGAGGGAATTTTATTGATGGGTCAGGGCGAGTGGGCAGTTTGCATGCAACCAGGAGAGGGAGTACATTATATATTTTGGAAGTTGGAGACAGCACATTCTGGGAACAAGATTAGCAAACAGTTCTCAAGATTTCAACAGTGTTTTGTTAAGCATACAGAAAAAGAGGAAGTGACAAGTACCATTTTATTAACCTTTCATTCCCCACGTCTTCTTCTGGCTACTTTTAATCATAAAAGTGATCATTGGAGTGGTGTCACATTCTATGTCTGCTAGTGGGGTATTACCATAAGTTTAACTTGTCTAATTTGAGCTTGGAGAAATGAAAATACATGGTTGAGCAAACAGGGTTTTATAGTTAGCAAGAATATGAGTATTATTATTGGACTGGCCAAGGTTGATAAACGTATAGTTAACCAGGGGGACTGTGTGAACCAAGACTCAAACCACCCTTTTTGGGCCTCTCTCTTTCGTTGACACTCTTCAAGGCATCCTTTATTTTACTCATAAATTTTTTACAACTCCAGTATTGTTGCCTTAAAAATAACATTCTTCCCTCAATGCAGCACAAAGGCACCATTCTCTCATGAAGAGGAGGTCCAACCCTCGATTGTTGTATGAAACAACATCAGAGAGAGAGGTTAAAGATTCCCACAAAGCTGTGATGGAGGTTTCTAATATCTTTAAGTTTTGGTCTATTGCTGCTTCTAATTGGGTATTTTGCTGTGTACCATGGACCAAGGCAGTGGTTCCTGTGACCTCCCCTGCAGCAACTCGTATTCCTAATAGGATGGCTGAAGTGAGGGATATATGTTCCCTGTGGAACCGGCTTGGATGCCCCCCTGTTTGATCTTCAAATGAACCTGCATCATGATAGAGCACTCTGGGTAACCTCTGCACCATTACACATTTAATCACCACTGTTGACCATTTAATGAAAACATAAAAATGTTTAAGTATATAGAATTATCCTGTTGTAGGAACAGTCAAGACAAGGCACCTAAGATAGCACCAAAGCTAGGGAAACAGTCCTATTTGGTTGCAAACGGATTCAGAGGGCATTGCTTCTGTTGTAATCAATTAATCCCATGAACCCCAAGTTTAGGAAGTTTCAGAATTTTGTACCCAACATGTAAGGGAATGTGCTCAGAAGTTCACAGTCAGCAGAAATTCACAAAAAGCAGTTTTTTTTTGTTTTTTTCCTCTGTTCTGAGCAAATTAACTTTTCAAGGACACCTGGGAGGGGGAGACATATTTCATCCCTTTTTTTTTCCGCTTGCCAGCTATTACCATGGAGCCAGTTGGTAACTTCTTTATCATAGAAATGTAGCCATCTCTTTGAATCCCCAGCTCAGAGTCAGAGGCCTTGTTCACATATTTTGTGAAAAACTAGTAAGGGGGTGTCTAGCTTACAAGTACTGATTGTTTTAGCCAGTGGCCAAGTAGAACAGGGCCACATGAAAACAGGAAGTTTGTCTACACTGAACTCTTTTATAGGGACTCTTTTGCTGAACGTCCTAAAGTCAGCCATGGTGAAGACATCTGGAGAAGATCAGTTAAGACTTTTCTGTGGGTGTGGAACAGAGGGGAAAGAGAGGGAAGGCGGGACTTAGAGCAGTTCCGAGGATCTGAGAATGAGTACGGAGAGATGTAAAAGAATAATGGGAAAGGGGTTTGGGATTTTCTAGCAACAAAAACTTGAGCAGTAGAACAGGTAGAAAAGAGGGGAAGATGGGAGTGTGTATCCAAAAAGCCTGTGAGGGACTTTAAATTCTTAGTAACCTGTTTTCAGTGATGACAAAGAAACTTTAAAGACCATTTTTATTACATCTTGGATAGGGGTCTTCTCAGCTGTTTTGAGCTTTAGGTTAGCTGGTAAAAGGACCTGGTGAAACCCCGTATGGGTGCTGACAGGAGAAGAGAGGAGTGAGTGGGTAGAGTGGTAACTAAGTACCTGCTACCTCAGCAAGGGGGCAATGGTCTGAGAACCGGCGGATGTTTGGGTTGTTGATCTAGTAACGGGATGGGAGAAATCAGGTTGTTGAGGTGGGAGTGACAGCAGAGAGACTAGAGCAGAAGGCTGAGGGTAAGGATCTATTGGAGAAGCATAGTTCAGGATGTGAGCGAAGGAAGGAAAAGGCCTCCACATAGGGGAATCTCTTTTCACGCCTTTGAGCCCTTCCCAAAGTTTAATAGGTTCCACAGAATTTGAGGATCTAGACACCCCTCTGGGGGCCATCGATTTAGGTTATCTTATTGGTAATATGGCCAATGCTGTGTACTGAATTTGATTAGGAGTTTGGGTTCCATCGTGCAGCCCCTGTATGCTCACATCCCCTTGATTACAGAAGAAGTCGGCTTTTCCCACACACAGCCATGGCTGTTTGTGGCTTTGATAGTTCACCGGGCAAACATTGTAATCTAGGCTAGCCGACCTGCATCTGGCTCACGTGTCCCTACATCCATAATGTTTGTTTCAATTACATATGATACGGAAGGGATTTAATGGAATTTTAGTGGGATCCTCTTCTTCAGGGATATCTGAACAGGAAAGACATATAGCCAGCTGACAAATGTCTGGGTGGAGAGATGGCCACCAGGTCCCTAAGGGGGCTGTATGCAAGATTGATTAAACTTCTTGTCCAGTAGGATTTGTGATCAGCCATCGCTGCTGAAAGGGGTGATGAGGGTTAGAAATACTGGTGGTCAAGGGGAGAGTCTATAGCCTTATCCACACGGCGAATGTGCAATTTGAAAGGGTTACAAGTCTTTTCCAGTTTCCAGCCAATTCCAGTTTCCAGTCAATGTCTGGACAGGGTGCAGGCTTGAGATGAGAGGCATGGATCCAGGAAGTGATTCCATCTACCTTTACCACTGTAGGTGTTATAAGTAGCACCTGGAATGGTCCTTTCCAGCGGGGTTCCAGCGATGTCACCTGATGTCGTCTTACGAAGACAAAGTCTCTTACTTGATATCGATGTGGAGTCCCCTCGTCCCCAGTTTGGTAGGCAGTGGCCAGCTGTTTTCACAGGTGTCACTGAATTCTTTCAAGAGCTTTAAGTCTGTCAAGCAAGCTGGTGTGGAAGGGATTGTAAGGTCTTAGAGTTGGTGTTAGGTCCCTTACTGGAGGAGGGGCACCATAGAGAATTTCATAGGGGGTGAGGTTACACTAAAATCAGAGTGAGTATTTTCTTCATTTAACAGTGCATAAGGCAGGAGCATAGTACAATCTTTTATTCCGGTCTCTAAGCTTAATTTTGTTAAGGTCTGTTTAATGGTTTGGTTCATTCTTTCTACCTGTCCTAAACTCTGGGGTCAATAAGCACAATGTAACTTCCAATTAATCCCCAGGGTCCTGGCTAACCCCTGACTTACCTGGGCCATAAACGCCGGTCCATTATCAGACCCTATTAACTTAGGCAGGCTGTATCTTGGAAAAATATCTTCTAGGATATTCTTGACCAAAATTTGCGCTATTTCTTTTCTTTTTTTTTTTTCTTTTTTTTTTTGTGGGGAAGGCTTCAATGCATCCTGAAAATGTATCTACAAAGACTAGGAGATATTTAAGTCCATACCTTGCTGGCTTTATTTCAGTAATGTCCACTTCACAGTATTGTCCTGGTTTGGTTCCTCGTATGTGCTTTCATACAGGAAGCTTGGAAGGGTAAGCATTTACCAATTGATGAACCCGACAGGCTTTTGTTACCCATTCAGTTATTTTCTTCACTGTGAGTCTGTTAGTGGAAAACTCTCTTCTTGATCCTTCAGGAATGCCTGCAGTTTCTTTGAACCAAGGTGAGTGAGTTGATGTACATTTTCTACTAACATAGTTAGAGCCGTGGCTCTTGGAGTTTTTACTGAAAGATTTAGAAATTCCACTTAAGGGCCTTCAGGGTTAAAATTTATTTTGGCCCAGAGCTTGGTGAGCAGATCTCCGCCGATCAATGGGGCCAGGCATTCTGGGACTACTAGGAAGGAGTGATGGATTTTTCCTTTTCCCAGGTCCATGGTCCTCTTAGTTGTCCAAGCCCGATATTTACTGCCATTAGCCCCTTGAAATAGAGATTTTTTTATTTGATAGAGGGCCCAATGTGGCCTTATGGGCTCAGTATATTGCCCCTGTATCCACTTCAAAGTTTACTGGGGTCCCCTCCACTTCAAAAGTTACTCTGAGCTCGGGGAGGGGATCTGAGCCCCGACTTTCTTAGTCATCCTCCAGAGTCAGAATGGCTGGCTGGCGTGGCTGTCGCTTTCTATGTCAATTTTGGCCCAGTGTCCTTTTTGTTTGAGTAGGCACATTGATCTGAGGCCAAGGGTGGCCTCTGTCGTGGGCCAACGTATACCTTCTTGTCTCCCTGTTTCTTAATTTTTGGCCTATTTGTTGTTGTGACCTGGACCTTAGTCAACGCCTTATTCTGCCTTTTGTTTCTTTTATCCTCCATTTGCTCCCTTCTCTTCCTCAGTTTCTTTCTTATAGTATACCTTCTCAGCTTCTCTGACTAAATCTCTCAAAGTCATATCTTGTAATCAATCTAAGCTTTGTAACTTTGTTTTAATATCCAGGGCAGTTTGCCCAATAAAGGCCATCGTGACAGATGCCTTTTGATTCTCTGCCTGACGATAAAAAGGATTATAGCTCCTATATGCCTCCATAATTCTCTCTAGAAACATAGAGGGAGATTCATCAGGCCCCTGATAATCTCTCTTACCTTGGCCAAATTAGTTGGTCACTAGCGGCTGCTCGGAGACCCACTATTAGAGCCCGGCGATAAGTGGACAGATGCTCCCTACCTTCAAAGGTGTTGGGGTCCCAGTTGGGTCGGTTCAAGGGAAAGCCGGCTTTGATTATGTTGGTAAGTTGTGTCGGATGCACACCTGGTCCAAGGATTTTTTTTTAGCTTCCTGGAGAATTCCCTTTTTTTCCTCTGTCATGAAGAAAGTCCCTAGCAGTTGTTGGCTGTCATCCGAAGTAGGCTGGTGTGAAAACATCAATGACTCAACCACACCTGAGAGCCGGGTGGGGTCCTCGGAAAAAGGGGGATTGTAATTTTTTAAGTTACATAGGTCTGAAGAGAAGAACGGCCAATACTGGTAGGCTTGAATTTTCCCCCAATGGCCATTGTCAATCATTGGTCCATAGGGTCGAAGGGGAGGCATCCCAAGAGTTCCAGGGTTTTCAATCATTCACCGCCAGCGAGTTCCTTTAGCAGGGCCAGCTTCCTCCATGGGAGGAGGTGCTGTGTGTGCTGCAGGGGAATTACCTGGAGGGCGCTGGGCCGGCTTAGCTTCCTTCAATGGACGAGAGGCTGAGTCAGCAGCAGGGGTATCACTTAGAGGGTGTTGGGGGTTAGAGGATGAGGGCAGGGGATAAGGAGGGGGAGGAGAGTCCAGTAGACTCAAATCTGGTGACACAGGGAAAACAGAGTGTGGAGGAGGTGGAGGAGCAGAGTGTTTGTGAGTTCCTGGGGGAAGGAGTCATTGCGGGGGCAGGGGCAAGGAAAGGCTTGACCCATTGAGGAGGAAATTTGCAGAGGTCCTGCTGAATTAAAATATATGGCTGTTGATCCAGATGACTATCTGGCCACGGCGGAAAGACAATATCTCTGAATTATAAATTAGTGGGAAGTAGAAAGATCCTTCTAGGGGCCATCCGACTCCAAAGGTGGGCCATTCTGAGGTACAGAGAGTCTGCCACATCCGGGGCTTTACTGAAATAAAGAGATTCTGAGCCCTTAAACGGACTTTGGTATAGTGATCAAGGGTCAGGGACAGAGGCATTGAAGTGCTCTGTTCCATAATGAGAGATACACAAACAGTGAAAGCAAGACACATGACACAGGCAAGACAAGACAATAAAGACAGGCAATGGACGTTCAACACTGAGACCATGACTGAGTAGCCGGCAAAATCCGATGGACTGGCAATACTGAATCCGAAAAAAAATATCACTGAGTCAAGGAGACTATTGTTCCTCAATTTCCCGAGTCCTCTCAGTCGTCCTCCAGGGACGTGGCCTGTGGTTCTGTAACACGACTGTCAGCCACCATCAGAGAGAGCTCACACTCTTCATTGACAGCCATTTTGCCAAACCCTAACCTGAAACCTGAAACCAGAAAGAGGCGCCTTACTTATCTGAGGGGGGTCCATTGGGGTCTCTCGTCCACCGCTGCTTGATCTCTGTGGAACCTCCATATGTAAAGGTCTGGCTAGTGTCAGAGGAAGGGACAACCAAGAGACTTTAACATGCAAAACAGCAAAGGATTTACTGGGGGTCCAGCATGCTGGGGCTCAGAGTTCACTTGAATAGAGCAGAGAGCCCTGAGAACAGCTTCAGCAGAGCTTATATACTTTTCTTGGAGAGGGCAGGGAGGGAAGTTTATTGATGAGTAAGGGTCAGTGGGCGGTTAGCGCTTAACCGGGTGAGGGAGTACAATCTGCAGTTTGGCAAATGGGGACAGCACATTCTGGGAACAAGATTAGCAAACAATTCTCAAGATTTCAACAGTGTTTTATTTAGCGTACAGAAACACAGGAAGTGACAAGTACCTATTTTATTAAACTTTTACTACCAACTATCCCTTTTTGACTGGATGTTCGCTTCTACATTCAATCATCCAAGGTACAAGGTCCTATGTCATTGTATATGGATTTATCTGAGACAACTTTGCAGAAAGTAATTCAAAGCTAAGTAGTCCCAATCAAGGGACCAATGCCCTTCTGGGCTTCAAATCTTATTTAGATTTCTGTTTTCATACATATATTTTACCTATGTATTCTACATATATTCAAATATATATATATATATATATATATATATATATATATATATATATATATATATATATATATATATATTTCATCCAGAGTTTCACAAATTTATAAGAATTTTTTTTTCATGTTTAATCAATTCCTTCTTCAGAACACATTTATTCCTCCAGGTCTCTTGACTGGTCTTTTCATGAGACTTCTTGCCAAACACATTATTTTTGACTTCCACAATCACTTTTGAAGCAAAACTCACACACTCTTCATGATAAACCATAACACTCATATTACCATTAGAATGTAACAGGATGGAATGAATGATTGTATAGCAATATAAGATTTTCTGTATATTTTCAGATATCAATTCAAAAAATTATTTAAAGTTGGAACCAGTTATATTATTTATTCTCAGGATGATCTATTCATGCATTATCTCTATATCCAAAGACTCCAGGTACACCTAATTTTACACCCAACACTTATTTATACGTCTTCAAAATATTGCTCACAGAAATGGTGGAAGAAATACTCATGTCACCTGATGTCCATATACATTTTATCACGGTAATATTCTCGACAAAAAAGCAAAGGTCACACTTTGATTGTACGAAAGCCTAAATGGAAAGTGAGCATGGATTACTAAAAACATCTATGTGCAGGTTGCCTAATGCTCTCAAATGTCAATCCTATTGTTGAGTACATATTTGTTTCTTCCTTAGATTATATATTCAACAACAACCCTGTTAAAAATGCCTAATCCTATCACTGACTTTATACTTTGCCTGATTTCATAATGTCTGTATTCATATCTGCTTTCCTATATATTTTCCCCAGTTCATCATTGTGACTGACTCTTCACATATACTAACTTTTACATTCACTCTCTATCTGAGTGAAACCCAATTGCTAAAGAACTTTTGCTGCCAATCCTATACTCACCCTTCTTCCTAAACCTACCAACTATCTTTCTAATAATACCGACTATCCCTGTTTGACTGGATGTTCTCTTCAACATTCAATCATCCAAGGTACAAGGTCCTATGCCATGGTATATTGATTTATCTGACACATCTGTGCAGAACAAAATTCAAAGCTAAGTATCCCAATCAAGGGCCTAATGCTCTTCTGGGCTTCATATCTTACCTAGATTTCTGTTTTCATACTTATATTTCACTTGTATATTCTTGTAAATATCACAGGTACCCAATACCATTATTCATCAATCAGAATGATTCCTAAGCCAAATCGAACCTGTTATTAAGCCTTACCATACACTTTTCCCTCAATCTAACTATACAGAAGAGCAGGGACAGAGTTTGTCTTACAATACAGAAATAGAGGGGATCTTCCACCGACAGAGAACCTCAAGGTCCATGCAGAAATGATCCCTGGAGAAGATGTATGCAGCTATTTAGGACCTGAGAGAGCAAAAGTCATCTTCCATGGCAAACAACCTGCTCAGAATGAAGGGATTTGTCTGAATCAGCCACTTTCTTCTTTATGTAGAGAAGACGGACCAAACGAGGCTTGTATGGTGAGCTGTTCCCAGGTGCCTATGGTTGATATACCATTTTAACTTGTGAAACTGTCACAGGAAGTAGAGGCAGCCTCCATCACATGAGACCCTTCGAAGCTACTGTTAAAACAAAGTGGTTGCCAAGCCAGTGTCACAATTCAGTTCCTGAAGGAAGTGAACTAACTAATTTATTGGTGATGGAGCTCTCTGAACTTGGGATCCAAGAAGCCTGGCATCCAGAGACAGTCCCAGTCACAGTCCCAGTGGGCTAACTTATTTGAATTTACCAAGAACAGAGTAAGTCTTTTTTGGTACCTACTGATATGAGGATGGCCAAATGCCAGGAAAGCTCTGGAGAGGGGTCTTTCATGAAAAAGCAGGTAGTTGCTCACCCCTGGCTCCTGACAACTTCACAGTGTTGGCCAAGGAGGCCAGATCTAAGACAGGACAGGCCATTTCGGGGGAACAAAGAATGGCCAACCAGTCAGAGGACACTCCGGATATTCACAGACCTTCTTGGGTAAAGAAGTTGCCTTTGTGGGTGTGGGTGTGTGTTTGTGGCTTTGTCACATGTTCTGAGAATTGATAGGAAAAGCAGTTTGTTTGGTTTGGAGTGGACTATTTCTAGTAAGTCATTTGACAAGGCGAGTGTTTCTAGGTCTGTGTATCCCACTGTGTCCGTGGTTGTCGACATTAGAAAAGAGAATGTATCAATGGATGTGTCCTGTCTAGTAGAAAGCTTCCCAGCATTCATTCTGCCCAATTTGTGAATGGACTGCGGTTTGACTTTTCGATTGGCAACACCTCTTATCTCCTTAAGTTTCTGTTTTCTTCCTGAATTGTGGGCACTGTCCAGAATGGGCAAATGGTTTTGTGTTCAAGATATGTACCACCACCAAACTCTGTGACATGGCCATGTACTGGATAGCTGAAGGAAATGGCGAGCATCTCAGAAAACTCAGATACCAGCGTGACCAGAAGAGTCTCAGTGGGAAACCCTGCTTTGGGCCTTTTGCTTACCTATTGTTCTGTTGCCCTGAATGTCAGGAAGGTCTTTGCCTCAGGCCACCCCTTGGTGAAGGCTGAAGCAAACAGTTTTCAAATTGTAATGAATGGGCATCACCTGTGGCTCTTTGCTTAATTGCTTTGAAATGGGATGGGTCTGAATAAGCCTCTTTGCCCTCTGTGATGCTGTGGTTAGATTTTCAGCACCTGAGGGATCTAAAGAAAAATCTCTTCTGTATCCAAAACCAAAATGGCCAAAAGAGCAGTCATTGTGGATGAAGTCTCTCGCCTTCCTCTAAGGATCCTGACCTTTATCAATTGTGAATCGGGATCTTTCGGTCAAATGAGTTCTTCAAAGCCCTGCAGAGGCTAGCCCAGAGATGCGTGGGTTTTCTCATAACTCCAATTCACATAAAGAATCTAAACCCCAGAGCCAGTAGGCCTCAAATTGGAGAATTGGAACAGTATTAACAGCAGTCCTATTTGATCACTCATTGTTAACAGGAAGGGTGTCCAGGACACCCTGACTTTAGGCAAATGAGGGGCAAGGAAGTTTATTTTGGACACTGTCTTGCACAGCGCCCCTCATGAAAACCCCCAGCCAATGGTTATTATGTGTGTCTATTGGAAGAAGATAAGGGCCATGTGGGAGTGTTTTGATTTTAATTGTGGTCATTTGTTTGGCGTTTGGAAGAGATGACTGGGTCCACCTAGGATTGAACTCAGGTGTGATTCCCCTTAGAGACTGTGTTCTGTAACTGACCTCAGAGAAGTATTGCCATGTATTGTGTTTGGATTTTAGGAGTCCACCCATGAGAGTCGTCCTTGGAAACTGAGATCTATGCCCAGGGGGGCTTTCCACAGAGCACTGGGAATCTCATCCAAGATATGCCATGATTTTATTCTGAAAGATTGGCAGCCATAGTTGAGAGTAAAAACACACATGGACCTCACATTGTAGACCATAATGTGACCTTTTGCCTACTCTTTGGGGAAGCCTTGTATCTGAGAGTTCTCCAGAGCTTTCATTGAAATGAGCTTCCTCATCATTTAATGGTTCCTGAATGAATTGAAACCCACAGTGCCTTCAACTTCATTTATGAAATTTCAAAAACTTCATTTTTGAAATTTTCATGACCAGGTGGCACTGGAGAACCTTAGGATGTCCTGTTGCTGATCATGAGGGTACCAGACAGTGCCTAGAACTGAGATGTCAGTAAGTTGGAGCTTTCTGAGTAGTAGGCCTAGAGCAGTGGTGTGCAGGTGTGTGATAAAACATCTGTGGTGGGGTCATGTGGATCTTACACTGGCTCCAAATGGCTTGTGAATGACATGGTGCAGCCAGCACACCCTTGTATATAAAGGCATATTGTTACATAGAGAGTTTTCAGGGCAATGTTCACAATCTGGTTGCTATAATCAAGGGGGCAAGCAATGTTGGATAGAAGCCTGGTTGTTGCATTCTCCTGAAGACCCTGACCCCCCACATATTACAGGACACCCTCCAGGACTGTGTCTCAGTTGAACTCCTTATATACCTTGAAGCAAATACAAAACACCCAGTGCAGGAGCAAGAAATAACACGAACACTGGAGGATGACCAAATGGCTTTCAAGTCCACATGGGGAGACACTTAGCCCTGAGTGGTCACAGTTTAGCTACAAAGAGAAAATTCAACACTGCTGCCTCATGTTCATTGAAAAATAGGAAACCATGTCCTCCAGGTCACATAGATGCAGACTCAGCTTTGATGTTCTCACTAAAAAGGAAGCTAAAGCTCCTGACAACAACGTATATTTCAAGTGCCCAACCTCATTGTCAGTATCTCCAGAAGTCTTTAGGCCAGTAGAGTTCCATGTTTGTGGAGTTTTACCCTGTCCCTAAGTTTTGGAAGCTCCCCTAAAGCCTCAAAAGTTTTAAACTTCTGAGAATTTTCCATTCCATATATGTATTTACAGATTTTCTGACTCTTCTCCTCTAATTTTGTCTTTCTTTGGGCGAAGGTTATGTCAAGCCATTTTCTGAATTAGAGTGGGAAGTTATTTGTGTAACACATATTGCATACACATTGGATTCATTTTCCAATTTTCCATTTGAAATACTGAATCCCTGACACTAACTTATACCCTACTACACTCTGACTACTAATTCTAATATGATGCAGAAAAGTAACCAAATCAGAATTGAAATACAAGCAGTTCAGAAGAGGCATGGTGTATTCTTGAACTTGCCTTTTGCATGATAAAGGTTAGGTGTTATAAATCCAGTCTATTTTTAATTGAAATAGATATCCATGTGTTTTTAAAGTTAACAAATATGTGAATTCCTGTCTCCCTTTGTGTGTAGCCTATTCAGCACATGTATTTTTATATGCACATATCGAATCCCAGCTGGTATCACACCTACATTCTTGTGAGGTGGCTGACTTGGCAGATACAAATTTTGAGAAGGGATCACTCCTCGTAAACGCTGTTGGAACTGAAATTCAAACTATGGGAGAGCCTCCTAGTAGAACAACATTATACATAAATCCCTGTTAAGTAAATTGAATATGTTTGGATCTGTGAATGATGTGTATTTCATGGTGAATTTCGATTGGCATATATGTTGCTACATTTTAATATCTCTGTGTGTGTGTGTGTGTGTGTGTGTGTGTATACACACACACTCTACAGATTTTTCAAAATATGAAATATATATGTCTTATATGCACTCCCTAAATTCATTCATGTTCAAGTATGTGGATTTATAATCAACTTTTCACCAGATTATTGTCAGAAATTTTCATCCACCTGAAATACATATTTGTTTCCTAGTACTGAAAACTACCTTCAGTGAATGGTGCATACAACTCCTGTTCATAGCTGCAGCCTAAGGGGCCCAGCAAACTTCCAGCTGCCTGCAAACTTTCAGCTGCCGGCTGATGATTGGCTGACAGTGGCCCCAGCAACATCTAGCTGATTGGCTCCTCTGCGGTGATGCTCATTGGAGATGCTCATTGAGCTGTTTCCCCACCCTTTCAGACTGCCAGCTGATATTTGGCTCACAGCGGCCCCAGCAACATCTAGCTGATTGGCTCCTCTGCGGTGATGCTCATTGGGCTGCTTCCCTGCCTTTTCAGATCACAGAGCTGCTCATTGGGGGACTTTTTTGACTCCGCACATGACCCAGCCAATCGGCCTCAAGAGCAGGAAGATTGTGGGAAGTGGAGCGAGGCTTGTGTGGGAGGGGAAGGCTTGTGTGAAGCCGGTGGTGACAGTTGGGGCTCTGAGGGTTTTTCCTGAGAGGCTCTTTTGCTTGGCGTGTGTGGTTCTAAAAATAAAGTTGCTTTCTTTTGAAAAGTGGCTCCTGATTGTGCCCAGCCAGACTGCAGCATTTGGTGGCTCGCATGGGGAGCGACTGAGGGTAACTGATAAGGTAAACTGCTCGCCCCTGAGGGCAGGACAAGAGGATGGGTAGCCATTTTAAGATTCCTCTTTTGTTTTGCTTCACATTTGCTTTAAATTGCCTGTCGCTGGAGACGAGTGAGACGGAAGAAAAACCGCTCACATCTGAGGAAAAACTATTTGTGTCTGAGGAACAGATAGAGAGAAAGGCTATAATGATATTTTGTTTTTCCATTTTTATTTCATTCTATCTCTGTTTTGTTTGGTGTTATCTTGTTGGGTTGTATTATAGTAGAAATATGGCATCAGAAATTAGAAAAAAAAACAAACTGAAAAAGTGTTAAGTAAATTGTTAGAGGAAGGAGGCATCCCAGTAAAATTAAGAGCAGTCATTGCATACGTTGATACAATACAAAAATGTAGCCCATGGCTTTTTAAGGAGGAGTTGTTAAATATATCACAATGGAACCATCATGGTGACGATTTAAAAAGAATAGAAAAGAAAAGCCCAGGGACTCTGCCAGTTGGCACATTGCCATTGTGGACTTTCGTATCTTGTTTGTTTAGTCAAAATCCTTCAGTTCAGACAATGGTAGAGGAAGGAGAAGACATATTTATTCAAGTAAAAGAGAAGGTCTCTCAAGTTAGTCAGACAGAGGAAAAAATTCAAGTAAAAGAGAAGGTCTCTCGAACCAGTCAGACAGAGGAAAAAAATCATGTAAAAGAGAAGGCCTCTCAAGCTAGTCAGACAGAGAAAGAAAGTGTAAAACAGTAAAAGTTATCAGGGGGAAATTTACAACAGGAGACTACTACTAACACCTTTCTATCACCAGAGGGTGTAAGTGTCCAACCAACAGAACCACCTCTACAGGAGACTGCTACTAATACTTTTCTATCACCAGAGGTCGTAAGTGTCCAACTAACAAGGCCACCTCCATATGCTGGGAAGCCCCCAACCCCCACAGTTGATAGTTGGGATCCTGAGACAAGATCTCAAATATTAACATGCCCTATATTTGAGGTAGGAGGGCAGCGAGTTTACCATGCTTTAAATTTCAAAACAGTGAAGCAGATAAAAGAGGCTGTAACAACCTATGGTCCTCAAGCACCCTTCACTGTAAGCATGGTCGAAACCATTAACAACTTGAACATGAAGCCAGCGGATTGCGATAATATGTGTAAAGTTGTGCTAAATGGAGGACAATACCTGTTATGGAAGGTTGAAAATGAGGAATTTTGCAAGGAGACGGCTATGCGAAATGCAGCAGATGGTTATCCTCAGAGAAATCTAGATATGTTGTTAGGAAAGGGACCTTATGAGGATCAGCAGCAACAAATTGCATATGATTCTGGTGTATGTGCATAAATTGCTGTAGATGCAATTAAGTCATGGAAGACTTTACAAGGACTTGGAGGTTTACAAGGTCAATTATCTAAAGTAATACAAGGAGCTAATTAACTTTATGCTGAATTTGTCGATAGGCTTATTCAAACAGGTACCAGAGGTTCTGGGAAAACAGAACAAGCAATGCTATTACTAAAAAAACTGGCTTATGAGCAAGCGAATAGTTGGTGCAGAGATATAATTAGACCATGGAAACATGAAGATTTAAGCACATATATTAAATTATGTAGAGACATTAATGAACAAGAGCAAGTCGTGGCAACTGCAGTAAAACAGGCTTTAGATGCCAGAGACATTAATGAAGAAGGGCAAATTGTGGCAGCTGCACTAAAACAGGCATTAGATGCCAGGCCAAGAACATGCTACAATTGTGAACAAACAGGACATTTTAAAAGGAATTGCCCATAGGAGGAGGGTTTAACAAAATTACTTATAGATATTAAAGGTTTTTTTTTTTTTCAATTCCAATTCATCCTGAGGATAGTCCACGTTTTGCATTTACTATCCCTGCACTGAATCATGAAGGTTCTGATCAGAGATATGAATGGAAAGTACTGCCTCAAGGGATGGCTAACAGCCCAACAATGTGTCAAATTTATTTTAACAAAGTAATCAAGCCACTTAGAAATCAAAATCCTGAACTACAAATATTTCACTATATGGATGATGTATTATTAGCACACAAAGCTAAAAACACATTGCTAGAATGTTATGCCACACTTACAAACTTATTAAAAAATAATCTAGATATAGCAATAGATAAAGTACAATTAAATTTTCCAATTAATTATTTAGGTGTTCTATTATCCTCAACCATGTACCGCCACCAAAAATTCAAATACAAGTAGATCAACTCAAATCACATAACGACTTTCAAAAGTTATTAGGAGACATAAATTGGATAAGGCCTTATCTAGGTATACCAACAGAAGAGTTGGGATATTTATTTGATATCCTAAAAGGTCCATCATATCCCAATTCACGGTACATGTTAACGCCTGAAGCAAGAAAGGCATTAAAAATCATTGAAACATATATGGAAAATATGCAATTGGATAGAATTGATATAAGTTTGCCTTTATTATTTATTGTCTACCAACAAAAAATATTCCTACAGGAGTATTTTTGCAAGAAGGTCCATTATTATAGATACATTTATCTTATTCTCCTAACACTATTCTTACTAGGTACCCTGAGGCTATAGGACAATTAATACTCAAAGGAATAAAAGCAGCAAAGTGAGTGCTTGGGATTGCTCCCAATAAAATTATTACTCCACATACTCTGAATCAAATTGATGAGTTAGTTAATGAGTTAAATACTTGGGCAATAATCATGTGCAAATCTAATGTTTCATTTCATAATCACTTACCATCTAATCCTTTATTGTCTATTTGGTCATCGCATCCTGTAATTTTTCCAAAATTGACAAGAAAAACACCTATCATGAATGCTCCAAATATATTTACTGATGGATCAAATAATGGTACAGCAGCAATAGTTACACCTGATCAAACTTTTACATTTCTAGTACCCAAACAATCAGCTCAAAATGTAGAGCTTAATGCAGTATTACAAGCTTTTGTGATGTTTAAAGATTCTGTATTTAATTTATTTTTGATAGTCAGCATATAGTTAATGCTATAGTATGCCTTGAAGATGCTGGTAGGTTTTCCCATTCCTCTACTGTTTTCTCCTTGCTTTCCACTATACAAAGTATAATCTGGGACAGAAAAGATCCATTCTTTATAGGACATATCAGGGCACATACAGGATTGCCTGGAGCCATCAGTTTGGGCAATGATTTAGCAAATAAAAGTACACATGACATACATATTTTCTCTACACTAGAAGAAGCTATAAATTTTCGTAAAAAGTTCCATGTCAAAGCTAATACCTTACAAAAGCCTTCTAAAATAACTAAGGAAAAAGCTAGACAAATAATAAAACAATGTCAAAATTGTGTGACCTTTTTACAACAAGTTAATCTTGGAGTCAATCCTAGAGGATCGATACCTAATCATATTTGGCCAATGGACATCACACACTTGCCAGGATTTGGAAAATTAAAATATTTGTATGTTACAGTTGATACTTCTTCTGGATTTTTGATGGGCACCCTTCATGCCGGAGAAAAACTAAAGATATTATCACTCATTGCTTACAAAATTTTGCCACTGTGGGCGTTCCCAAACAGTTAAATCAGATAATGCCCCTGGTTATACTTCTACCTCTTTTAAACAATTTTGGTCATCATTTGGCATTACTCATATAACATTAATCCCATACAATCCACAGGGACAAGGCATAGTTGAAAAAGCTCATCAAACTATTAAAAAGTACTTATTAAAGCAAAAAAGACGCAATTGGGAAAGGGTATATATTCCCCAAAGACAAACTTAAAATAACCCTTTTTATTCTAAACTTTTAAAATTTGGATTCATCAGGACTTAGTGCTGGGGAAAGGCATATGTGTCCAAAAAATGTGCATAAGCCCAAGGTTCTTTGGAAAGATATTCTAACAGGACAATGGAAAGGTCCTGACCCAGTAATTGTCTGGAGTCGGGGGTCTGTTTGTCTGTTTCCACAGGAAAAATAGTAGCCGATTTGGATTCCAGAGAGATTAACCAAGGTCCTGACCCAATGATTGTCTGGAGCCAGGGGCCTGTTTGTGTGTTTCCACAGAGAGAACAACAGCTGATTTGGATTCCAGAGAGATTAACTGAAGCGATTTCTACAGAACAAAAAGAAGATGATTTGACTCAAGTCCATATCAGCTGATATCCAAAATTCCAGTTTGGCTACCCTTACATCTAAGATAGAACCAGGATGCTTTTTTCAATATCTATTTTATTATTGCCTTTTCCCACATTTTATTTTGTTTTTTTGAGCTCATACATACCTAGTTTAATGTTTTGGTGATCAGTTCTATTTTTTGACAATAGAGTTTTTAAACATTGCAATGGAGATTTCACATGTAAAAAGTTATAAGGCCTTTACTATTAGGTTATGTGTTGTATGTATTATATTATGTGTGCACACTTGTGTTTTGTGTTATATGTTTGAATGTTCATATGTCCATATATCATATATGATGAGGGCTCATGAAAAAATTGATCCAAATATTTTTTTATTCACATTATTTAAATGGTTTAATTTAAATTGGGTGAACAGCTGTTGAGGATTGTTTTAAAATGTGAACAAAAAAGGAGGTTAACAGATCTGTTTGTTTTCTTTCACATTTCCTTTTCATTATATTTAATAATTCTCTCCAAGACAATGTAAATTGTTAAGAAAATTGTTTTCTTTCAGTGTTTTCTGGAATGTTACATAATTTTTTCTTTGGCCATTATTGCCAGAATTTCTATCTTCGTCACAGTGCTGGTGAAATCAAAGATAAAACCAATCTACAGCTTCTGCAATAGCCATCACTGAACTGCTTGCAGAACTTGCCTGGACACATTGTGAACTCACATGTATGCATTGTAAACTATCTGTTTGTGCAGCAACTTGTGGTAGTGTTGGGTTATATTTGCTGATGATGTCATTGGTGGTACAATTTTTTCAAAAGGAGCCGTCAATTGGCTTGGTGTATCTTCCTCCCTTCTGAGATTCCAAAAGTAAGGGACAGGGTAAACACTCCACAACCATGGAGCTCTGCTGGCCTAAAG